>NC_080408.1:20781785-22014642 GCF_030265065.1 Corythoichthys intestinalis | reverse complement strand
ATAATCGAATTGAATCGTGGGGTGCCAAAGATGGCGCACTCCTACCTTGGAGATCATCAAATATAAATCAATTTTAATTATTTTAAAATCATTTGTTTGACAGGAATATTAAAATGATGTTACAAATAAGAAAAAATAAAGGTTCACCAATAAAAGGTTAACTTTAGCCTAATGCAATCACTTTACTTACATTAGCATCATTCAGTTGGCTCGGGATCTAAACTACCGATCACCGAGTAATCATTATAAGTGCGCATTTAAAGTGCCTGTGACACAAAAAAAAAAAAAACATGTCTTTCGTATTACGCGGGGTATTTTATGCTCCTGTATGAAATGGACCGCTTAGATGTGTGTGGAAGCGTTCGATTTATTCAATTTTTGTAATCCCACGCTACGAAAATGAGACACTTCCGGCCACGGTCTCGGATTGAAGAAGAAGGCGAATGTGATGTCAGCGGACTAATTATCTCACAATTAGGGCTGTCAAACGATTAAAAATTTTAATCAAGTTAATTACAGCTTAAAAATTAATCAATCGTAATTAATCGCAATTCAAACCATCTATAAAACATGCCAGATTTTTCTGTAAATTATTGTTGGAATGGAAAGATAAGACACAAGATGGATATATACATTCAACATACGGTACATATGGACTGTATTTGTTTATTATAACAATAAATAAACTAGATGGCATTAACATTATTAACATTCTGTTAAAGCGATCCATGGATAGAAAGGCTTGTAGTTCTTAAAAGATAAATGTTAGTACAAGTTATAGAAATTTTATATTCAAACGCCTCCTAATGTTTTTGTTTTAATAAAATTTGTAAAATTTTCAATAAAAAAATAAACTAGTAGCCCACCATTGTTGATGTCAATAATTACTTACACAATGCTCATGGGTGCTGAAACCTATAAAATCAGTTGCACCCAAGCACCAGCAGAGGGCGGCAAAACTCCATAAAACACAATTAACAAGTGGGCCTTTCATTGTACTGTCATTTAAATCTGTCTGAGCGTTGCGTGTGCGTTAATTGCATCAAATATTTTAACGTGATTAATTAAAAGAATTAACTACCGCCGTTAACGCGATAATTTTGACAGCCCTACTCACAATACAGCCATTACTATTGTATGCAGAAGGACTGCGGATTCAGCTGATATTGGGGATTAATTTGTTAATTTTTTGCATCACGCCAGCCCAGTGTGCTGCAGGATTTTGTTGCTACCCGGACACCCTTAACGGAATAATAATCACCATTAATAATGGGCAAAACAAGTTTGACAATTGAGCAACCACTGGACGGATGACAAAGTGGGTAAGCTACGTGTTTTATGTTATGTCAACACTGGGATCATGGCTAACGTTTTAATAAGGAGGTGGCTTGCATTTTGTGGGTGACAATGCTCCCTGTCCACCGAGAAGGCCACTCGGCCGACGACCGGCTTGTCGCACACCATGGTCGCCAGCCGAGGAGCGTCCGTGCTCGGGCAGCCACGCACTACGACCTGGGCCGGTTTGTCCACCAAGAATGCGCCATTTCTGGCATTCATTCCCTCTCTGCGTCCCGGCAACGAGCACTGCCTGCTTGCTGGAGCAGCAGCAGAACAACGAGCCGAAACTTACTCGATGCCAGGGGCTGGCCGATCGGTGAAGACAATCAACCCCTTCGCAGTGTGCGACACGAGTCGGAGGAGTTTTGTGTGATTTTTCGTTTTCGATAGGCGAGGAAAAGACTTGGAGGAGCTGCTCAGTTCGGGTTATCACAGGGGTGGGCAAACCGGTTACCAAGTGCCGTAGTGGCTCCTGGTTTTTGCTCCAACTGATCCAGCAAGGACAGGTTTCTGCTGAAACAATAAGCACCTGACTGCGATCAACTGATTGTGCTTGCAAGACACCAGATTGGTAAAAAGGTTTCCTCTTGATGGGTTGGAACAGAAACCAGCACCTACTGCGGCCTTTTGTGGAATAGTTTGCCCAACCTTGGGTTAGCATGTCGCTCTCATGCCTCCTGTTTTGTTTACGCTCTTTCCTCAGTCTCCGAGGCCAGGGCAGGGAAATGACAAAAGCCGGACTAACTCCGGTGGCATAAAATACTGTTCAGGACTTAAGAAGTCAGCAGTTTTGACCATTATGCAGTAATTTAACCCTGCCATACTGAATAAAAGCATTTTTAATATTTTATATTCCATTTAGCACAACTGTTATTAGTCGTGGCCATACAATTTATTTAGCAATTGGGGAAAAATACTCAGATAAAAAGAATATCCTGTAAAACTATTGGAGTCGAGAGATAAAACGATGATATTTTGCTGCTCTCTGTTGCATTTTCTTCATTCTGAATCTTCCCCATTGAAATCGTTACTCTGCCATCGTCATCACCCAGCTGGAGGCGCTAGAGCACTATAATGACAGCCGGAGCTAAACGGCAGATTAAATGACTCGTTTCTTTGCCAAATTGTTGTTTACAGTCGAATCGTCTTAAAATATGATTTTAATTCACATAATAATGCTATTTAAGATTTTTTTTAATCGTGTCACAGGCACTTTAACTTCAACGTCCCTTAAAAAGGGTCTAAGACAGACATGTCCAAAGTCCGGCCCGGAGGCCAAATGCGGCCCGTGGTCAAATTTCATCCGGCCCCCAGCCTCTGTCATAAAATCAATAACGTCTGGCCCGCACAAAGACTTAGGCTACGTTCATACTACAGGTCTTAATGCACGAATCCGATTTTTTCGTGTTTTTCCGACTCGAGTGAGGCATTAACTTGACGGTCTGAACGTGACAAGTCGCATAGAACGGGACCATTTCAAATCCGATCTGGGTCACTTTCGTATGTGGTCTAAATCCGATCTGGGCCAGACTGTCGCGGCGGTCTGTACTGTCCAGTCCCGCAAATCGGATTTAATGCAGCAATTACGTCATCAAATAGCGAGAGAGTCGTTACCGTAGCGATGCACCTGTGCGTTATTAGCGCCTAGCTTGCAGTGAACACGGCTTTTGAGGAAGAGCTGAGCTTGACAACAGTCATAAAAAATAAAAATGGGTTGAGGATAAGCCTGAGAATGCTCAGTTTTCTCTCTGTTCCAAGTGAGCAATATTTCAACATTGCCTCCACGGCCGAGAGTCGCGACAAACTGCCCGTATGTGTGTGTGACGTGCACGGACAGTGCGTGCATGCTATCGATCCATATAAACTTTGAATATTTGCCTAAACGGGGATTATTTATGTCTGTTATTTGTGTCCACCTTTTGAAAAGCAAAATATGATATCCCTGGAATGACGGATGACGTCTGTCATTTGTTTTGATGGTTCTGCGCATGCGGGTCTTCTTGCTTAGCGGGTGTCGGACTGCGAATTAGTGCGCATGCGTAATACTTGAACGGTCTCAATGGATAAAGGCAGTCTGAACGGGCACGCCAAAAAAACGGATATGACAAAAAATCGGATTCGTGCATTAAGACCTGTAGTATGAACTAGGGCTGCAGCTATCGAATATTTTAGTAATCGAGTAATCGACTGAAAATTCTATCGATTAATCGAGTAATCGGATAAAACAAATATATTTTTAGGTGAAGAGCAATTATAGATATACATGAGAAAACAAGACATTTTATCATTTTCAGTCAATCAATGTCTTTATTTTTTATGTATATTGTTGAAAACAGCCAACAATTGCATCTCAGATGTAACTAGAATTTTAAAAAATGACTAATTCACTGCTTTCACTCAAAAAACCTTTAGATCTTATTATTTTTTTTTTTTTAAATATATATATATATTATATATATATATATATATAAAAACACACCTAAAAATGCCTTTACGCTTGATAACACACATCACTTAAAAGTTATGATTTTTCCCCACGTTTTGCAATTAAATTTCTATTTGTGTCAAGCCATTTTTAAGTTCTAGTTAAGTTTTAAGTTAGTCTAAACTGTAAGTCCTGATAGGATTTTGAGTTTTTGCACTGTTCAAAATAAATGTATGATACAGGCTGTATTGGAGCACATTAGGGACTAGTGCTACTTGGTGTTTTATCCAGCAATGACTACTGAGCTAAAATTGATAGTTAGCATTATTGAGTTTTTATTTGACACCCTCATCACTCCACAACGCTATGTTATGTTAAAGCCTGTATGTAAGACACGTTAGCCACGCATCGAAAGCGGTCTTAATTAATTGAAACCTAGCCCTCCGCAGTGCTAAAGTAAGGTGAGCTAGTAGTGACAGTAACGTTAATCTTATATATTAGCGCTTAGCGCTCTTTATTAGCGCTTAGCGCTCTACTGCTTTAAGATGGCGGCTGTTTGCTAACGCTGCCCAGACGCGGCCTAGTGTGTCACTGTGCATCTATTTCAACATACATGTGATCTCTATAAGACTCATTGGACGCTACCTGCAACTAACATAGCATGAGCGGGCTAGTATTTAGCAACGTCGGCGTCGTTTGTAGCGGTTGTCGGCTGCAGGAAGTTTTTTTTTTTTTGCTTCTTCCTCTACGCACGTGACATCAGCGCGTTGTCCCGCATTAAAAGTAGTCCGAGCAAAACGTGATGCTTAGAGCTGTCAAAATAAACGATTACTCGAGGTGAATAAAATTACTCGGATCAGTTTTTAAACTCGAGTTACTCGAGTTGCTCGAGTATTCGTTTCAGCTCTAGTATGAACATAGCCTTAATAAATTGGTCAGCGATACTGGAACCAGCATATGAAATAGCTTACATACGAAATGCTGCTCCTCATTTACCCACTAAAAGGCAGCAGCACTTTAACCCTTTATTGCCAAATGTATCACATTTGAAACACCTAAAATTTCATGATTTTGAGACTAATTTAGAATTTTGACATTTCTTTTTGGGAGAAAAAAAAAAAAAAAACAAAGGAAAAAAAAAAACGATGGATGCAAGTCAACACATGCATTTGCAGGTTCTATGAGGAAAAAAAAACATGATTTAGCATGAGTTGTAGATATTAGAGCGCTTATTACACATATTCATTTTGACTTTTCTTTTTACAGACTTACCTTATTTTTCAAATTTTGGGATTCTCTGATAATTGTTGCATTTGCAGGTATTGAAGGGCTAAGCAACATTACCACGTGTGACCCATTACTTCCATTTTTTTAAAATGGCGACAATCAACAAAAAAAAAAGTTGACTGTGACGGCCGACGCTTCAAGGATAGATGGAAACTGGATTATTTCTTCACTAAAATACGCAACAACCGTGTCTGCCTCATTTGCAAAGAGACAGTCGCTGTTTTTAAAGATTTCAATGTTAGCCGATATTACCAAACAAGACACGCTGACATGTACAGCAAGATTACAGGGAAGATATATAGCGAGAAATTGAAGCAACTTGAAGCTAGTTTAATTTCACAGCAGCAGTATTTCACAAGAGCCCGAGAGTCGAAAGAGAACGCCACAAAGGCTAGTTGTAAGATTGTTGAAATTATTCAATTTAAAAAAATAATAAAGCAAATGTGACACACTGAATGGCTAGCTAAAATTTGCTTAAATATATTGTTCTACGTAAAGGACGTCAGCCAAGGTCGGCCCCCACATTTTTACCGCAACAAATCTGGCCCCCTTTGCAAAAAGTTTGGACACCCCTGGTCTAAGACATACAACCAACTTTACACTGTAACGGAAAACCTACGACCGGCAGTAGTTTAAAAGTGTTAGCAGATACAAGATTTGTTAAAAATTAACAAAACAAAAAAAAAGTATTTAGCCGCAGCTGACACTTACCTCTCCAGTGCCTTAGACAGCGCCTTCTGCAGGTTGGTGGAGGCGGCGGGAAAGGGAAACTTGACGGCAATGCTGCGGCAGTAGTAGAAGATGGTGGTCAGGTGGTCTCCCTTGGAGGACGCCAGGATAGCTAATTGGTTGTATGGCTGACCTGAAACACGCCAGCATGAAAAGAGCTTAGATTTCTTTGACTTTCCAATCCAATGCCAAGCACGTGCCGGCCTCCTCAAACTTACCGTTGGACGGGACCAGTTGGGCGGCGTGTCGGTAGTAGGACTCGGCTTGGCTGGTCTGGTTGCGGTAGCGTGCTGAAAGACGACGAGAGAAGGTCAAATGTGGCCTTTGTCGCCGCCGGCCCTGTCGGACGGCTATTCCTCACCGATGTCGCCGAGGTGCACCAGGCAGTGCTGGCAGATGTACGAGCAAGAGCTAGGCTGCGGCGTCACGATGGCGCCGTCGCCGCCGTTTTGTCTGTTGCCGATAACCCCCAGTCGCGAAGACTTGACGCGACACGGTAAGTCGACGTTGAAGACGCTGCATAGCTCCTGCAACAGCTGCAGGCGGGAGGGTCACGTGATTACCGCATAGCATACAGAACTGGTATCAAACTCAAGGCCCGGGGGCCAGATCGGGCCTGTAATGTCATCTCGTTCGGCCTGCAAAATTAAATGTCACCAACTTTACTCAAATAAAATTTGTGCAGTCCTTGATCTTTTGTTGAGAATATTTATTGCCCCCCCCCCAACTATATTTTTAATCATTCGGTTTAAGGTTCAGGTCTCTGGCAAGATCAAAGCACCGCATGCGTCAATCATCATTTAAGGGTTAAAGTGCTTGTGACACGAAAAAGCATGTTTATTTCATAATACACGCGGTATTTTATGCTCCTGAATGATATGGACCGCTTGGATGTGTGTGGAAGCGATCGCTATATTTATTTAGTTTTTTGAATCCCGCGCCAGGAAAATGAGTGACTTCCGGCTTCGGTCTTGCATTGAGGAGGAGGGCGCTGTGACGTGTACGGTAGAAGACGTCCTCTTCACGCTACAGTGTACTGTTGTGTATGAGGACGAAGGATTCAGCTGATTTTGCGGATTAATACTTTTATTTTTTGCATCACGCCAGCCAAACGGCTGCAGAAAAATCATTCTGTATGCGGGAGAGGCGTATGTGCCTTTTTGGAGTTTCAAAAGGTTCCCATTCACCGTGGATATTTACTGTGGGACCATTGGACTTACAAGGAAGTGAGTAAACATCTTGTTTTGTATTATGTCAAATACGAATACAGTGATTACAAAGTAAACACTATAAAATTCCTTTAAATAAAGGACTACTTACGTTTGATCATTGATAGGCATGTAAAAAGCTCTCCTCATGCTCGTTAGCAGTTAGCTGTTAGCACGTTAGCTACACAACAATTCCAGCCACCCTCCTCCAGGGAACGAACTGTAAATTGCTCTCCGCCGGGCGGTTTGCCGATCCGCAAAGAAACTCGACAACCGGGTCGTCATGTCAAATAATCCAGGCTAGTTATGTGTGATTTTCCACTTCGAAGACTTTGAAACATCCCTCGGTTCGGGTTAGCATGTCGGCTAGCTGTCACTCCTTCTGGTCTGTTTACATTCTCCGAAGCCGGGGAAGGGAAATGAGATATGTCCGATTTAGGTGTCATAAAATATCGTTCGGCAGGTGT
This sequence comes from Corythoichthys intestinalis, assembly GCF_030265065.1. Classification (NCBI taxonomy): domain Eukaryota; kingdom Metazoa; phylum Chordata; class Actinopteri; order Syngnathiformes; family Syngnathidae; genus Corythoichthys; species Corythoichthys intestinalis. The sequence goes on along the minus strand of NC_080408.1, from coordinate 22,007,188 downwards.
GACAGTAAAGGTAAAGTCGACTGTTTTGACCATCATGGAGTAATTTTGACATGTCGTCTTGAATAAATGGATTTTTATTATTTTATATTCCATTTAGCACAAGTTATTTGTCATGACCATGCCATTTATTTAGCAATTGGGGAAATTACTTGGGTAAAAACAATATCCTGTAAAAATATTGAAGTAAAGAGACAGAAACAATGACATTTTGCCGCTCTCTTCGTCGCGTTTTCCTCATTGTGAATAGTTCCCCCTCGACGGGCTGACTGGTCCTTCTCAAGCCATTTATATAGCTATTGGGGAAAAATACTTGGATAAAAAGAATATCCTGTAAAAATATTGACGTAAAGAGACAGAAACAATGACATTTTGCCGCTCTCTTCGTCGCGTTTTCCTCATTTTGAATAGTTCCCCCTCGACGGGCTGACTGGTCCTTCTCAAGCCATTTATATAGCTATTGGGGAAAATACTTGGATAAAAAGAATATCCTGTAAAAATATTGGGAGTAGAGAGACAAACAATGACATTTTGCAGCTCTCTTCGTCTCGTTTTCCTCGTTCTGAACAATTCCCCCTCAATGGGCTGAATAGTAAAACCGATGAGCCTAGTCTACCGCTGACGTCATCCACCTGTTGGGGACGCTAAAGCCCTATAATTGTAGGCGTGGCTAACCGGCAGATTAAAAGACTAATTTCTCGTCATCTGCGCTTTGCTAAATTGTTGTATATAGTCGAATCGTCTCAAAATATGATTCTAATTGACATAATAATGCCATTTAAGACTTTTTTTCTGGTGTCGTATGCTCTTTAAACCCGTTGTGTGTAAGTGAAAGGTGAGAGTGTTGGTGCTGATCAGGCAGACGGCTGGTTTCTTCACTAAATGAAGCATTTAATAAACCTAAGCATTTTTCTGCTTTATTGTTGTTTAAAAGTAATTCGGTTGGGACAGTAACATGTTTAAAACTTATCATAATTATTACATTTGAAGTGCTCAAAACCATTTTATGTATATACATAAAAGTTGTTTTATTTTTTTAATTATACTTTGGGGGAAAACAAACATGTATTTTACATATGTATACACTCACCAGCCACTTTATTAGGTACACCATGCTAGTAACAGGTTGGACCCCTTTTGCCTTCAGAACTGCCTCAATTCTTCGTGGCATAGATTCAACAAGGTGCTGGAAGCATTCCTCAGAGAGTTTGGTCCATATTGACATGATGGCATCACACAGTTGGTGCAGATTTGTCGGCTGCACATCCATGATGCGAATCTCCCGTTCTACCACATCCCAAAGATGCTCTATTGGATTGGGATCTGGTGACTGTGGAGGCCATTTGAGTACAGTGAACTCATTGTCATGTTCAAGAAACCAGTCTGAGATGATTCCAGCTAAATGACATGGCGCATTATCCTGCTGAAAGTAGCTATCAGAAGTTGGTACATTGTGGTCATAAAGGGATGGACATGGTCACCAACAATACTCAGGTAGGCTGTGGCGTTCCAATGATGCTCAATTGATACCAAGGGGCCCCAAAGAGTGCCAAGAAAATATTCCCCACACCATTACACCACCACCACCAGCCTGAACCGTTGATACAAGGCAGGATGGATCCATGCTTTCGTGTTGTTGACGCCAAATTCTGACCCTACCATCCGAATGTCGCAGCAGAAATCGAGACTCATCAGACCAGGCAACGTTTTTCCAATCTTCTTTTGTCCAATTTCGATGAGCTTGTGCAAATTGTAACCTCAGTTTCCTGTTCTTAGCTGAAAGGAGTGGCACCCGGCGTGGTCTTCTGCTGCTGTAGCCCATCTGCGTCAAAGTTCGACGTACTGTGCGTTCAGAGATGCTCTTCTGCCTACCTTGGTTGTAACGGGTGGTTATTTGAGTCACTGTTGCCTTTCTATCAGCTCCAACCAGTCTGGCCATTCTCCTCTGACCTCTGGCATCAACAAGGCATTTCTGCCCACAGAACTGCCGCTCACTGGATATTTTTTCTTTTTCGGACCATTCCCTTAAACCCTAGAGATGGTTGTGCGTGAAAATCCCAGCAGTTTCTGAAATACTCAGACCAGCCCTTCTGGCACCAACAACCATGCCACGTTCAAAGTCACTCAAATCACCTTTCTTCCCCATACTGCTGCTCGGTTTGAACTGCAGGAGATTGTCTTAAACCATGTCTACATGCCTAAATGCACTGAGTTGCCGCCATGTGATTGGCTGATTAGAAATTAAGTGTTAACGAGCAATTGGACAGGCTTACCTAATAAAGTGGCCGGTGAGTGTATACTTTCCAATGCTAAATCTGAATAAATATATTGAACACTGGTCCCCATTAACAGCGAAAAACGAGGGAACACAAATTAAAAAGATCAAATAAAGAGTATTTTCAATTTTTTTATTTAAAAAGGCAATATTTACAATTTTTATCATTTTTAAAGAGAAAATGCAAACAAGATGGAAAAACACAAATAAAAATGCAATCAAATATTTTAAAAAATGAGTTCGACAACCGTAGTGTACAGAATTAGACACAGTTGCCCTGCTACAATGCCGTAAGTACATAATGAGCTGGAGTTTTGCTTTTGCCGCAGCCATTATTTAGGTTTCCGTGTATACGCCACATCTCACCTGAGTGTAAAAGCCACTGGCCGCCTCCAGAAACAGTGACAGGTTAGCTTGCACCTCGCTGCGGTTGGGGTTGGCCCGGTTCTTGGCCTGGCTCTGCAAGGTGGTGATCTGGTTTTTGAAGGCATGGTTCCACCTGGAATGACACAGGCACGGCGGTCACACTCGTCCGTAGGTGGCGTGTCGGCAGGCGGCGCAAAGCTTACAGGTCCTGCTCCACCTTCTTGTCCAAGGCGTACTCCAGGTCAGTGACCAGCATCTTCTGGTACAAATCCTGCAGGGCCTGGCGGGACGTCCATGCCTCGGCCGGTGCCAGTTTGGAGTCTGCGCCAGGCAAACGCATGCGTGTTAATCTATGATCAAACGATCCCATCTAACACAATCAACACTTGATAAGGAATTTGACATCATCCACATTACCTGGTTACATAGGATCATTCATCATGTTTAATCCTTTATAGGGCACTCATTGAACTCAGTGCCTGCCATTGACAGCGCTAGACGTTCAATCCATTTTGACTGGGAAGGACAAAGGCAGCCCTTGGACATCTATCGTTGTTAATGGCAGGCAATGAGCAGCCTTAACCCATTAAAAACAATTAACCAGCAATTATCTTAATTTTGTATTTCTTACATTTTCTAAAAGTAGAACTGAATGATATTGGAAAAACCTTTGATTGAGACTTTTTGGGGGTTTGCGGTATTTAGCGATACTAGGGGTGTAACGGTACAGAAAAATCTCGGTTTGATACGTACCTCGGTTTTGAGGTCACGGTTCGGTTCATTTTCGGTACAGTAAGAAAACAAAATGCAAAATATGAATGTGCTAGTTGTTTATTACACACCTCTGTGCTTTCAACAACATTAGCCTATACAAAGCTAGAATTCTGCTCAAAAAGTAGCGGGTATTTAAAGATAATCCAACAACAATTTGCCTTTCAGACCCCGCATATTGGTCTGCTTTCTTTCTGAAAGAAAGAAGAAAAAAAGTCCTGTGCTAAAGAGAAAAGCAATCCCAATGACAAAGATTTTAGCATGTATTTTACAAATGAAATGCCTCAATGAAACATTTTTTTTTCTTATGAACGGTTTTCAAAAGTTTTATTGGTGGATTTTCTCAAGTTAAAGTGCCACGCAAAATTAATCAATTTAATTGTGTAAGCAGGATGTGTGTATTCTTCTTATTATTTAATTACAGGTGTTTTAGCTCATTTCAATTTATTTTATTTAAATGGGCTATTATTTATTTTGTGTTTATATTTTACAAATGTGATGTAGTATTCATATATATTGTATATTTTATGTTGTCTAACTTTAGTTCCTACTTGTTTTGTTGTAGTAGGAGGGTTTTGTATTGAACACGGGGCCGTGCTGGTTATTATCATAGCAGAGAAGACAGCAGTAAATCAACAAAGACAAGTCGACTGTGCCCCGATCTACCAATCAAGAGATCTGATGGACTCAAAAAGTAGGTTATGATTGCATATTAGTTTGAAAATTGACCGGATCCACCGTATTTTTACACGAGTGACTTCCGGTCTGCCCGATCCTAGCTACCGGTAGTAGTATTGATGCAGGAGGGCCGCGTCTCGAGTCAAATAATAAACTCTGCCGTTCTTCTCGCGTGCGTCACGTTGAGCCGCTTCTAGGACACATTTAATACGCGGCCGCACTGCGACTGGTGTGCATTGGCTGATTGACTTTAACGCCCGCGTTTCACTGTGTTCTCGCGCCGTTGATGTTTCTGGGTTATACTGTCCTACCGTGTTGATCCTCATTATAGTAGAGCAGACGGAGTAAATATCTACACAAAGAAACTGTAACCCGATCGACTCGCAGCCTCAAAAAGTAAGGGTTATATTACGTCAGAAATTCATTCAGTACGTGTCCGTTCTGAACCGAGCAACACGTACCGAAACGGTTCAATACTATTTCATGTACTGCTACACCCTTAAGCGATACACATCGCAAATTCGCAATACTAAAACTAGAAGAATTTTCACCAGATGACTTGAATAGCGCTGTTTGAAGACTTTGACTCAACATGTTTGTATTTTGTATTGCATTCAGTATTTTATTAGATTTATGTAGTTTCCCCCTTGTTTTTGTCATTTATCCTTGTATTCTTAAACAATTTATCATATTCTTCATTATAACAATGTTATCTTAGTTTCTGCCATTTTTTTATTGGTGAATTATAGATTTAAGGTGCTTAAATTTACTTTAATTGTATTTATTTATTACTATTCATTTATTTAAGAACTGAAAATGTAAAAAAAAATTTGCAAAACTGCGATATATGATTGTGTTTATAAAATACTGTTTAAACAAAGCAAAGGGGGTGCAACTGTGAATGATGAAGATTGTAAATAAAAGGGATACAGGCAGCCAAGTCTCGGCACACTTGCTGCTTTTATGAAACAAACCAAAAGTTTACGTCTTCAAAAAATAATACTAATAATAATCGCACAACCTGCGATGACGATACTCAAACGATATATTGTGCAGGCCTATCTACAACGTTTATTCGGTAATGTTTTTAAAAACAAAAACTGATTCTTAAAAAATGTTTTAATACCATTAATCATTCTAATTTTGTTTTTAATCATCAATTTATTAATTTCATAAGAATGCATAGATTTAAATAATGGTTAATAATGAAAATATATACAGTGGTACCTCGACATACGATCGCTTTGACACACGATCTTTTTGACATCCGACATAAAATTTGACTCGCCATTTGTTTCTACGTCCGACGGCATGCTCGAAATACGACGACATGACAGCACGGCAGACAAACGCATGGCAGATTTTCTTGTGAGAGAAATCAACACAGGTTTCAAAAACGTTGGTACAGGTGGTGAAACAAGAAAAAAGGTGTCGCTTACCATTGAAATGATGATGCAAATTATAGAAAAATATGAGCGTAGGGTGCGCATCCGCGAACTGGCTCAACAATACATCTCCACGGTCCTCCTCGGTTCAGAGTTAACTTCGTATGTAGAGGTACCACTGTAATTATAATTGACACCTGGCTTCCACATACAGTGCCTTGCAAAAGTATTCGGCCCCCTTGAATCTTGCAACCTTTCGCCACATTTCAGGCTTCAAAGATAAAGATATGAAATTTAATTTTTTTGTCAAGAATCAATCAATCAATCAATCAATCCATCAAATTTATTTATATAGCCCTTTACAAAACCCGAAAGGCCCCCAAAGTGCTTTACAACAAAACATGGCTCAAGATAAATAAAAGGCAGGAAAATATTATACAATGACATTTTACAAAATAAAATAAAACAAAGAGCGCATCGCAACAAAATTCCAGCAAGTAAAACAATAAAACCGATAAAATCGAAAAGAAACATTAAAAAAGCCCTTAAGCTAATAAAACCAGGCTATCCTAATCTTTGTAAAAGGCGAGTCTAAAAAGGTGTGTTTTTAGCCGAGACTTAAAAAGACCTACATCCGTGGTGGTGCGGATTTCGGGGGGAAGGCTGTTCCACAGCCTGGGGGCAGCAACCGCAAAGAATCAACAACAAGTGGGACACAATCATGAAGTGGAACAACATCTATTGGATAATTTCAACTTTTTTAACAAATAAAAAACTGAAAAGTGGGGCGTGCAATATTATTCGGCCCCCTTGCGTTAATACTTTGTAGCGCCACCTTTTGCTCCAATTACAGCTGCAAGTCGCTTGGGGTATGTTTTTATCAGTTTTGCACATCGAGAGACTGACATTCTTGCCCATTCTTCCTTGCAAAACAGCTCGAGCTCAGTGAGGTTGGATGGAGAGTGTTTGTGAACAGCAGTCTTCAGCTCTTTCCACAGATTCTCCATTGGATTCAGGTCTGGACTTTGACTTGGCCATTCTAACACCTGGATACGTTTATTTTTGAACCATTCCATTGTAGATTTGGCTTTATGTTTTGGATCATTGTCCTGTTGGAAGATAAATCTCTGTCCCAGTCTCAGGTCTTGTGCAGATACCAACACGTTTTCTTCCAGAATGTTCCTGTATTTGGCTGCATCCATCTTCCCGTCAATTTTAACCATCTTCCCTGTCCCTGCTGAAGAAAAGCAGGCCCAAACCATGATGCTGCCACCACCATGTTTGACAGTGGGGATGGTGTGTTCAGGGTGATGAGCTGTGTTGCTTTTACGCCAAACATATCGTTTTGCATTGTGGCCAAAAAGTTCAATTTTGGTTTCATCTGACCAGAGCACCTTCTTCCACATGTTGGGTGTGTCTCCCAGGTGGCTTGTGGCAAACTTTAAACGAGACTTTTTATGGATATCTTTGAGAAATGGCTTTCTTCTTGCTACTCTTCCATAAAGGCCAGATTTGTGCAGTGTACGACTGATTGTTGTCCTATGGACAGACTCTCCCACCTCAGCTGTGGATCTCTGCGGTTCATCCAGAGTGATCATGGGCCTCTTGGCTGCATCTCTGATCAGTTTTCTCCTTGTTTGAGAAGAAAGTTTGGAAGGACGGCCGGGTCTTGGTAGATTTGCAGTGGTCTGATGCTCCTTCCATTTCAATATGATGGCTTGCACAGTGCTCCTTGAGATGTTTAAAGCTTGGGAAATCTTTTTGTATCCAAATCCGGCTTTAAACTTCTCCACAACAGTATCTCGGACCTGCCTGGTGTGTTCCTCGGTTTTCATAATGCTCTCTGCACTTTAAACAGAACCCTGAGACTATCACAGAGCAGGTGCATTTATACGGAGACTTGATTACACACATTTGGATTGTATTTATCATCATCGGTCATTTAGGACAACATTGGATCATTCAGAGATCCTCACTGAACTTCTGGAGTGAGTTTGCTGCATTGAAAGTAAAGGGGCCGGATAATATTGCACGCCCCACTTTTCAGTTTTTTATTTGTTAAAAAAGTTTAAATTATCCAATAAATGTTGTTCCACTTCACGATTGCGTCCCACTTGTTGTTGATTCTTGACAAAAAAATCAAATTTCATATCTTTATGTTTGAAGCCTGAAATGTGGCGAAAGGTTGCAAGATTCAAGGGGGCCGAATACTTTTGCAAGGCACTGTATGTAGACATCACATTTCGGGTCTATCTTTCTATAAGAAATGTTAATACAGTGGTACCCTTACATACGAAGTTAATTCGTTCCAGAACCTGGTTTGCAAGTCGAAATGGTCGTATGTCGAGCAGGATTTTCCCATAAGAATACATTATAATTCTATTAATTAATTCCACAGCCCGAAAACCTACACTAAATCCTTAATAAATACTGCTGGTACTATTACAAATTGGCAATTACACATAGTAAATCAAATACATTATGAATAAAAATCGGAATATTATAATAATTCCAATAATAATGTAACAAATCTGGTTCTAATGTGGCGGACGTTTTTTGCTGTACCTGAACGTACCACGTGGCTGACGTGATGTCGAGATTGAGAGTGCGGTTCTATTTTATTTTCTCTTTTAATGTTTTTTGCTGGCTTCAACTGTAGCAGACAGTAGGCATGTTGTGCTGTTTGCACAAGTTGATGGAATAAATAATTAGAAACCTGAAGAAGCTGGCGATTTCTTTGGCGCTGTTACCACAATAATAATTGTCACCTTAACTTATAACGACTGGTGAACGGAGGTCATATTGTCGAGCCAGTTCACAGATGCGAAAACCATGCTCATATTTTTCTATCATTTCCATCTTCATTTCAATGGTAAGCGAGAAGCGTCAACTGTTCCTTTTTTTCACCACCTGGACTAACCTTCTTGGAACCAGTGTTGATTTCTCTCACAAGAAAATCCACCTTGCATCACTCTTCCGGCGCAACAAAGAAACGGCAGGATTGTCATAAATCGTTGAATTTCAAGAATGTCGTCGGATGTAGAAACAAATGGCGAGTCAAATTTTACGTCGGAGGTAGAAAAGATCGTGTGTCGAAGCGGTCGTATGTTGAGGTACCACTGTGTTGTGGCCGCCGACAAGACTTAAGATGTGATGTCCACATGTGGACACCAGGATGGTGTTTTTAAAAGTAAACAAGTCACTTGCCCTATAAAATGTTTATAGTTAAATAGAATGACTGATCCTATTCATCAGTGTAATGATGTCAATTTGTTTTCTCAAATTCTTATATTAATGAGTATGATTTCATTTAAAAATGGGAGTCACAAGCAAAATTATGATGAGGACATTTTGATCATTTCATATTCTCTCAACACTTGCATACCCTTGGATTTACATTATTAAAACCATGTTTTTTAATCACACATCAGGTGATAGTCATTTGATTGAAAACGGAATTGATACAAATCCTTAGTAATTGCAATCCGTTGTCATGGTAACAGATCACGAAGTCATGCACTTTTCCCGTGTCTGTCCAATATGTCACTTCAAAATGAAGGTCAAATGATTGCTGGACGAACCAGAGGTGCTCACCTGTCATGTCCGCCTTCAGGGCCTCTGCCTGTCTGCTCGTCAACACAACAGAAAACAACTGGTTAGAGACTACACACGTCATCTGTGGATGACGTCAGCGGTCACACGTCATGGTCAAGACAGAAAAGCCCGAGGCGGCCTTCCAAATTGGCTGGAGTCGCCTCGCAACCACGATCGTGGTAGTAATGCACACACGTGACGTCACACAACCGCGTACCAGAACGCACGAGCTAGCAACAAGCTAAAGCTACGTAGCTGCAATGGACCAGTGACGACTGACAGGAGGGGGAAAAAAACGACGACTTATAATTCTCTGAAAAATAAATATTCAAAATGAAGTAAAAGCGACGCTGTAGGCATACATTACCGATGCCATTGTAGGCACATGGCTGGCTGATTTTGTGATGACAGGCAGCATCGAATGTTTTGTTGACGTACGAAGCTGGCTAGTCGCCGCTCGTTTTAACCTTAGCACGCCACGAAAACAACAGCAGGCCGGCCTTCAAAGGTCGCTTTATGACGCTTGTCATGTCGTGTGTGGCGGCTTGTGCAACCTACCGTAAAAAATGCGCGCAGAGGCTCATGATGACGGCTCGCCCGCGTTCACGCCACGACGAGCTCACGGGCTAACTGCGCTAGCGCCGCCGCCATATTGTTGCTTCCTGTTGGCCAGTCTGGCATCTTCGGCATATTTCGGAAACATCGGGGCCGCTTCGTCTTATTCCGGAAACATCAAGCACGAAGGGACAAATAACGACCACGGATAACATAACAAAGTGATTTTTGCTTGACACTTTGATAGTTTGGCGTCATTGGCGTAACATAAACGTCAACCTATTCCTCTTATTTAAGAGGAATGCAACCTTTTATGTTGAGGGGAAAGGAAGGGAGATATCCTCGACAAATTTCGGAAACATTCGCCTCAATTCAGTGTGAAAGCAAACTGACATTGTAGGTGGACTCTGACAATTCAGGTGAGTGGATGAGTGAAGGCAACAGATGAAATTATAACAAACAACTTTAATAATATTCTAAATGTTGTTGCCATCCAGGTCATTATTTTCTTAATTCATAAATTACTATTTTGTGTTTCTTACCCTAAATTTCTGTCATCATTTCCAAAGAGACAATTGACCAAAAATCCATATATTTTATTAGCAAATTAACTAATGCAGGGATGTCAGACAAATTCTGGTTCGCAGGTCACTTTTATTGCAATTAGACTGCATGTGGGCCGGACCCAAAGGCTTAAGTTTGACATTAGGGGCAGGGGGGGCACAACATGTTGATGACCCCGAAACGCAGTGTCATCAACAAAATGAACTTACAAGAATATTTATAATAATAAGTTGACAATGAGTGTTTTTTTTCCCCATCATTCTTGAGGGGAATTCTAAATAAGGCTGCTTAGGCAATACTTTTCGCCAACATCGTCATCCATTGAATATGGTACGCCTGTGGGTGTCGTGCCAATGTAGTTACCCCAGTCAAAAATTGTATCCCCTGGGCGGAGCCAAATGGAGGTAGATTTGTGTCTTTATTATTCAACCAAAAAAATGTCACTTCAATAAAAAAATGTGTTTAAGTGCAAAAATAAATTTGAAACTACAAAAATGCATGTGAAAGTTATTTTTCTTTGATTTTTTTTTTTTGATTGAACCAACTTTACTGATTCAAGTAATGGTGATTTGTTTTTTTGGCCACATTTTGGCTAGGACATTTTTGTTTCTATTATTCAATCAAAAAATAAGTTGCTTAAAAAAAATATAGATTTTCAAAAAGAAAATCACTTCAATCAAAAAAAGAAAAATTTCAATCATAGAAAAAGTTTTTGAATGCGAAAAAATATTTTGAGATTGAAAAATTTGCTTTTGATTACTTAATTTTTCATTGAAAAAGTTTTCTTTGATTGAAGCAATCCTTTTTTTGTTTGGGCCATATTATGATTAGGACATTTGTGTCTAAATCATTCAATCCCAAAAAAAAGTTGCTTCAATCAAAAAAACAAAAAAAATTCGATCAAAGAAAAAAAAAATTTTTTTAATATATTTTTCTATTTTTTTTTTTTTATTATTATTATATGCAAAGCAAATGACCGTCTAAGGTGCTTGAAAAATAATTTCGACCCATTATAAAAATATATTTTTTTGTTCATTTCATTAATTTTTGTTGCAGTTTTATTGCTTTACAACTTTTATATATATAGGGAAGTCAATTACATGCAATGACACTTTTCGGACACCACTTATGGCCGGAATGACCGAATGACCGCTATGACCAAAAAAAGTTAACTCACTGGCTGCCATAGACGGTGCTAGACGTCCAATCCATTTTGACTTCATGGGAGCAGTGAATATGAGCATTGAAGGAGCATTTGAAGTACCTTTTCTCGTAGGCACCGTGTAATAGTTTGCATTATTCTAACACACTAAATATAATCAATTAGAGAATAGTATCTTTTCTCGTATTTACTGATCAACTGTTTGTATCACTCTAACACACTTTATATAATCAATCAGGGAATAGTATTGTTTCTCCTATTTACTGTGTGACTGTTTGTATTACTGTAATACACCCAATTTAAAATAAATAGCACTTGTACCACATTGTAAGGAAAACAAGCAGAATATATAGGGTATAAGAGATAAATGATGCCTTCTTATCACGGAAGCCCAACGTGTCCGTCATGCAACTGACTGAGTAAGATTGACGCTAACAAGCCCACGTCTGCACCACCAATTCTCGCAATCAGTTCTCCCGGACAGTCCAGAACAAATGCCGGGACGCCCTCTCCCCAACACAAGGAACACCGAAGAAAACCCGATATGCAACTAATAACACAACTGATGAGACTCCAAGAGCCCCTTTGACACTGAGGTGACAAAATCCCTGGTCCAATCCACAAACATACAATAATCCTAAACAACGCCCAAACACACCTTTCTTTTGCCCACAGCCTGCCCAGCGGGAGCCTTCAAAAAGACTGAATGTTTAACCAAGCATTGTCAGTTTTTCTCGGGAACCTTTTGTTGACTTGTGATATGGTGACCCCGAATCCTAACCTGGGTCCCTCTGTGCTGTATGATTGCTGTCGACTCAGAATAAATTGTCAACTTGTGTTTCGAAGCCTTTTTCCAGCTTGCAAAATGGAGTCAGTACACTGAAAAAAATAACTCATTGGATGAACACAAATTTTGGGCAGGATTTCCATCCATTAAATTTATGTAGCCCCAACTCAAACTAAGTACCTCCTTGTAATATGATAAAATTGAGTTCGTCAAACTCATTTTTATGAAATACACCCAAAATAAAATTAGTACTTTAACTGGCCTCAACTTATTTACAGTTGTTTAACTCAAATTAATATAGTCTAAAATATTTTTTTTCATACTTCATTTGACCCTCATATCAGACAGAACACAAAATCTGCTCAGTTTTCATTTAAAACAAATAAAAAACAGTATACCTATCGTCAACATGGAACTCATCAAAATGATGAAAAACATTCTCTTAAAGGGTATGTAGTGCCCTGGGAAAATTTTAATATTCCATCATTTATCCATAAACGCATGCCTTTTGTATTCATATCATGCCACTTCGTGTAATTACACACAAGAAAATGAGAGAAATTTGGCTCGATTGTCAAGCTAAGAAGACCGGCGCCCGAGATCTGGCAGATTGTGTGCGTGACGTCACGACAAGTGAAGAGAGTGCCACCGGCCACTAGGGGGGCAGCGCCTGTCTGCATCAATATAACTCCTTCTAGTGAGGGGAGAATTAGGGGTGTTTTGAGCTGTTTATGCTGATGCATTGTGTTCGTCCTGCACATATTCCAGGTTCCCTCATGAAGAAACACCCCTCGTTGTCAATAAAAGAGAATTCAGAATTGACAGTGAGGGGTGTTTCTTCAACAAGAAAAAGGCTCAGTGCTTTAATGCTGAATGGCGGCGATGATGGCAGACAATTTCGTTTCTAGTTTCAGCGACGAATCCGACGTAGAAGGACGTAACGAATGTTCATCTAATGGTGACGAGGAGAGTTACGAAGCTTTAATCGGTGTTTTAGGTTACCAATTTGAGCCTAAACGAACGCCAATGCAGCGTAATGAAACGGTCATTGAGGGGAGCAATGACACTGATGAAACATCGGCAGCAGATCGTGTGGGAAACACCAATGATTTGTTTTGCATTTCTTTTTGTGAAGCTGATACACCGTGACTGCAAAATAAAGGAATGCATAGAATAATTATCATTTATTGCGCTATCATAGCTTTTCGCTCTGCCAACTGACACAAATATGAATGGGATCAGAGGATTTGTTCTATATATTTTACGAACGATAATTTATACATGTGTCCAGTCCTGTATCCAATGCGTAACATTTTTTTATTATAAAAGAGTACTCACTCTGGCCATTTTGAGCTTGGCTGCTCCCCTCCTTTGCTTAGCTTTAGCCTCCTTTACCAGTCATTGTCCTTTTTCTTGATATCTCGGGACATTTAGGTGGCTGCGCCTGTATGGTCAGCACCGCATCTCCTTTGAGCAGCAATCTTTTTGCAAAACCCGATTTCACTTGTCCATAGTTCGAGAAGCTTTCAGGTGGAAAATGCACACCACAGAAAAGCATGCCGGAGGCTGTGTCTAGAAAATTAGCCCTCTTTGCACGGACGAACTTTACCCATTGTCTGTGTAGTCCAGCTTTTTTTTCGCGTTCAGGAACTCATGGATACTATATTCTGATAAATAACTATTTGTACACCACATAGCACAGCAGTTTTGAACCATTTTTGTGATGTTTTGGTCAAACAAACCCCAACGCTACTCTCTCGTCGTTAAAAAACAATGGCACCTGGCTCCGCCTCGACTGTCAATCACTTGTCGTGACGTCTCCGCCCCATTCGGCTGTTTCGGGAACACTTTCGGAAATGTTCGTCATTTTCGATCTATTTTCGATAATTGCTCATTAATGTGATTGATTTTTTTTGTTAACTTTATCAATATTTGTTATCTTGGCACATAACGGTTCTATTGATGTCTCACACCCCCTTTGCCGCTTTAAGTATTTTTTCCTCTATGATGAAGACAGTACATGACCTATCACATTTAGAAAAGTAATCTGCTGACTTCAAAAGTGGTTCAAACAAAGTAGCACAAGTAGTAGTACAACAATAAGTACAATATATGCAAAGGCTAAGGCATGGTATAACCAGCTCCAATTGAACATGAAACCTTACCATAAAGTGCAATATGTAACGCCTGCAAACACATATTAAATATACAGTATATGTACACACATGTAGAAGTACAAAACAGAACCTTAATAACATTTAAATTTCTTTGAGTCCAGTCAGCCTATCAATATGCCCTCAATCACAATTCGCACGTCCTCTGGCTCCTCATGTCCATCTCTTCTGATTGTGTAAATCCCCATGACTGTGGTGGCGATGTCCCTTTCTGCATCCTCAGCAGCAGATGACAGAACACAGAAAACAAATTTAAGTAAAACGCTAAACAATAAATAGAAACTCATATACAAAATATAAATGCACAGTTACATCAGGGCCGGCCCAGCCTATACGCAGACTATGCAGCTGCTTAGGGCCCCTGACCACTTGGGAGCCCCCAATCTGGCAATCGTTTAATTTATATTCTATTTTGTTTACTGCAGTTTGCTTTATTTGACTTTTGTGAGTTTTGATACTTGATTACAAGCTTAAAAAAATAAAAGTTCTTCCTTAACTTCTTTCTTTCCTCTTTTAGAAAAAGGTTTGGCGCTATCTACTCTAAGTACTGACAAACATTTGGGGTGAGAATTTTGAAGTATGCAGTGCAACGAAATCTGATTAATATACAAAATATGGACGTATGGGTTGGATTTCATGTATGGGTTTCACAGTACACCGTGACGAAATGGTGGGCCAAAAATATCGGCCCCTTTGCATTATTTTGCTTAGGGCACCCAAATGGCCTGGGCCGGCCCTGAGTTACATTTAGCCCAGGGGTGTCCAAACTTTTTGCAAAGGGGGCCAGATTTGGTGTGGTAAAAATGTGGGGGGCCGACCTTGGCTGACCTCCTTTACGTAGAACAATATATTTAAGCAAATTTTAGCAAGCCATTCTGTGTGTCACATTTGCTTTATTCATTTTTTTTTTTTAATTAATAATTTTAACAATCTCGCAACTAGCCTTTGTGGCGTTCTCTTTCGACTCTCGGGATCATGTGAAATACTGCTGCTGTGAAATTAAACTAGCTTTAAGTTGCTTCAATTTCTCGCTGCGTATCGTCCCTGTAATCTTGTCGTACATGTCAGCGTGTCGTTTGGTAATATCGCCTCACATTGAACTCTTTGAAAACAGCGACTGTCTCTTTGCAAATGAGGCAGACACAGTTGTTGCGTATTTTAGTGAAGAAATAGTCCAATTTCCACCTATCCTTGAAGCGTCGGCCGTCGCAGTCAACTTTGTTTTTTGTTGATGATTGTTGCCATTTTAGAAAATTGGAAGTCAAGGGTCACACGGGGTAATGTTGCTTAGAGGGCTGCTGCCTTTTAGTGGGTAAATGAGGAGAAGCATTTAATGTGTAAGCAGTACTGCTGACCAATTTAATAAATCTGTGTGTGGGCCAGACATTATTGATTTAATGACAGAGGCTGGGGGCCGGATGAAATTTGACCAGGGGCCGCATTTGGCCCCCGGGCCGCACTTTGGACATGTCTGATTTAGCCTCACGATAGAATAGCAAGGTGCAAGAGTGCCGATGCCATTTGTCGCATTCCACAACTTATATAAACTCTCCCTCGTGTAGTTTAGCTAGCTAGCTAGCTAGCAAGCCCGCGATGTCTGACTTCACTAACGGTGAAATTTGTCTCACGATCTTTTCACAGCAAGCTTTTAAAAATATTACTTCATTGCATACTCACCGTTGAGTGGGAATCTGTGGGATTACAGCACATTTGAGCGTCTCAGTAAAGTATAACCCCGCAGCAGTGCCGAAAGAAGTTGTCGGTGAAAAAGCAAGTCCAGACGGAGATGAACAGAGGCTGAGCGCGCGTTGCTTTGCACATGCGCAACGGGCGGTCCCACTTCAAATGAAATTCATTCATTTTGAGTTCTGAATGTGAAAATGAAATTATCACGTTGACACTATGAAATGTACATATATTTCGTATTTAATAGATTTGTTTTAGCAAATCGAACAAAAATTGAATGTGTTACGTCAAAGAAGGGCTTGGATCAGTTTTTTGACAACGTGTTAAGAATAAGGTGAACGCGCGGGGTTTGGCCTTTTGGCCGGGTTGTCGGAGTCTCGCCGGCCCGGATCGTTGGAGCTGCGCGAGCGCGGTTCCGGGGGTTCGGCTAGCATGATTCCGGCAATCTGGCTGAAAGGTCAGATTCCTTCAGCATTCACAACCAACCCGTCTAGTTCAAGTGGACAATTTTGAAATTTGGCCAAATTGGGGGTATCAGAGCTGCGCTTCAAGTCACCTGAGTGTTTTCCGCCCTATAGACCCTACCCACGTGACGTCACAACTCCGCTCTCCTGAATGGTACCGCCCAATTGTCCGTCGAAACATAGTGTTAACCTGTTACGGCTACGTACATTCCTCCTATTTACGGCGTGTTTTTCTGCTCCTTAACATTAATAATCAAAATGGTGAAGGCGTGTGTGGCTGTTGGTTGCACTAACAGAGAAGATGGAAGGAGAGACTTGAAGTTTTACCGTATTCCGAGGGATCCAAAGGGGAGAGCGAAATGGACGGCTGCAATTCGACGTGAAAACTGGGCACCAAAAAATCACCACAGACTATGTAGTACTCATTTTATATTCGGTAAGATGCATTTAAGATATACTTAGAGGGTTTTGGGCTGACAAATAACCACAATTAAGATCATTGCTAGGCTAATCGCCGACAACATACACGTATGTATGTAGTGAGAGTGCTATCGCTAAACCATATAAACATTAAAAGCCTTAACTCCATTGACAAACGACATGAAATACATTAGACTTGACAGTGGATGTTAGCAATAACAAAAGATTTTGAATTGAAAATTTCGTAACTCACCTTTCCAAGCACAAGATAGATTCCTGCCGAATTTTCGTGGACGAGGACCTGTTTCACCCAACCAGCAACGAAGTATTTATAAGCCTCCAAGCTCTTGAAGTTTTTCAAATTTTCGTGAGAATAGGCTGATTTTGTGTGGACAAGATAATATCAGCGTAACAGATGTCAGGCAGACGGTGAAGACAGTGGGTCGAAAAAGATCGATTTGGGCATCAAATATGGATCTGGCGACTGTATAGAACGAAGCTTTTCCACATAACGCCTTTTATGCAACACATCCAGTGAGTTTACGGCATCAGAAAGCACCGGGTCTTCCATGAAATGCATTTTAAATTCCTCGATCAATTGAAACCAATGCTAATACAGAGACAAAATGACGGACAAGTGGGCAGAACCATACAGCGAGCACGTGGTTTTGTGACGTCGGTGGGTAGGGTCTATATTAAATGAGTTAGTCCATCTATAAAGAATCTCATGGGAAATAATATTGGCTTAGTTAGAAATACTAGATCATGCAAATTGTTAAAAAAATTTTTTTTTATGTTGAGTCAGTTTTATTTTTTAGAGTGTAGTTAAAATGCACTGTGTTCAATGTTCTAATTTGAATGAATTGAAAAAAAATTTAAAATTTTGGGACGCTTCCTGTTCACGTGACCAGCATGTCTTTTTAAAGGGCGTGACGTCACTTCCTCCAGCATCTTGCCGCAGACTCTGCGACCTCGCCTCTCGCTGCGTCTTTCACTGCTACACACCAGGTTTGAGCATCCCCGAACCGGAACCGGGCCGTCGAGGAACCATGCCAGAAACCACCAAAAGTCACGTGATACTGCTGTCGTGCGGCAGCTTCAATCCCATCACCAAGGGACACATCCATATGTTCGGTAAGTGGGGCGCTGTGACGTCACAGGCAGGTTGGGAAAGGGGAAAAAATGCCAGCTTTGTTTTGGTTCGGACGCGATCGAATCGGCGCTGTCCGGTGCTGAAAGGAGGCCTCTGGAATCCGAAACATCCGTGATTTGCTCGCGTCTTTACACGCGTCATCGTTGTTGTAAAGACTGAGCGGCCCTCACAACAACATCCAGGCCCACCCGCGATGTTCGTGACGCATGCAATAGCAACATCGATACATCGTCGCATTTTTGTTCATCACACTTGAATTCAAAGGTGTAGGTTTGGTCTCAACATTGGTAGGGACCTTATAACAGCATAACAGCTGCATAAACAGTTTTTGTTGGGGACGGGACATTAATAAGACCATACAGATTGGGTGATATGAACCTAATTAATTGATCATTGCAAAATAAATCTGTATTGACTTACTTTCACGTGTATTGGTTCAGGTGATACGCCGTTCGATTCAAACCTTTCAAAACTACTAAAGAAACATTTTGAAAACTTCCAGAATAAATGTCTGGATTTTATTTGTAAATTTAAATAGCAATTATATTATATAACATACACAATAAATACAAACTTGTTAATAATCTCTCTAATCTCTAAACTATCCAGAAATACAAAAAAAAAAAAACATTTGCCACTCAACATTGTCTGTCCAAATATAGAAATTAGGGGTGTCAAACGATTAAAATTTTTAATCGAGTTAATTACAGTTTAAAAATTAATTAATCGCAATTAATCGCAATTCAAACCATCTATAAAACATGCCATATTTTTCTGTAAATTATTGTTGGAATGGAAAGATAAGACACAAGATGGATATATACATTCAACATACGGTACATAAGTACTTTATTTCCTTATTATAACAATAAAACAACAAGATGGCATTACCATTATTAACATTCTGTTAAAGCGATCCATGGATCGAAAGACTTGTAGTTCTTAAAAGATAAATGTTAGTACAAGTTATAGAAATTATATATTAAAAGCCCTCTTAATGTTTTCGTTTAATAAAATTTGTAAAATTTCCAATCAAAAAATAAACTAGCCCGCCATTTTTGATGTCAGTAATTACTTACACAATGCTCATGGGTGCTGAAGCCTATAAAATCAGTCGCACCCAAGCGCCAGCAGAGGGCGACAAAACTCCAAAAAACACAACAAGTACACATTTCACTGTGCTGTCATTTTAATCTGTTTGAGCGGGGCATTTGTGCGTTAATTGTGTCAAATATTTTAACGTGATTAATTAGAAAAATTCATTACTGCCCGTTAACGCGATAATTTTGACAGCCCTAATAGAAATTAAATATAACTGAAAAATGTCTTTGAAAAAATACGGAGCCTTCCTTTAGGTAAAACACTACTGCTTTTGTCCACAAGCACAGCCAAACTCATCAAAAAAATGAAAGCTACAGTGGCTGCTGCTGGCCGAAAAAAAACGTCTAATAACCCTCCCCTATGAAAGGGGTGGAGGAGGCGGCATGTTGTCGACATGTTGTATTTCTGTCGGGGCTGTGAGTGCATGCGTGTGTGTCTCTCAAGACTTGGACCAAAATACTTTCATGAAATTCTGATGTGTGATTTAGTGCCGCAACGATTATTCGATTAACTCGAGTATTCAGAAAAAAATATTCAAATTCAATTTTGTTGCTTTGAGTATTCGTTTAATTAAAGTGGCATTGTAATGGTTTGTTTTGAAAGCATTTGCATTCCGTTTTATTGATTAGGGTGGATACACTGCTTTCTGGTCTGCCTCATCACATGGCTGAAACCAACTGCTCCCTGTTAAGACCTGTTAAGTTTTTGTTTGAGCTAATGTTTTTTAACACATTTGTAATTTAGTTTATAGGTACATTGCCAGACCCATTTGTTAAGAGCATTGTAAAAAAAAGTTAGCATTGTATATGCATTACATGTTTTTTTGCTCCCGATCTGATCCCGGTCGTTTTAGTTTGAGTATCTGCCGATCCCGATATTTCCCGATCCGATTGCTTTTTTTTGCTCCCGATTGAATTCCAATCATTCCTGATAATTTTTCCCGATCATATACATTTTGGCAATGCATTAAGAAAAAAATGAATAAAACTCGGACGAATATATACATTCAACATACAGTACATAAGTACTGTATTTGTTTATTATGACAAAAAATCCTCAAGATGGCATTTACATTATTAACATTCTTTCTGTGAGAGGGATCCACAGATAGAAAGACTTGTAATTCTTAAAGGCCAGATGTGACTTTGTATATTGTGACTAAATATTGCCATCTAGTGGATTTTTATGAACTTTGAGTAAATGATAATTCAGGCATTTAAATTCTGCCCAAATGCAGGATGGGGAGTGCACCCATGACTGTGCGTAGTGCTACCAATTGATACTGTATATCTTCTCTGCGTTGGGGTTTAACTTAAGGTGCTAAGACAAAGATTAAGTGCTATCTTGGTGCCCCACATTGCTCCCCATGATATTTCTAATCATAGGGAGAGGGTTTCTTAGGCTTTAGCCAAATAAAAAAAAGGCTCCAAAGACTGCCAAAATTCACCTTACTCGTTATATGCTGCCTTTTATAGCTCTATATGGGTAAAACAGCGCCATTACAGATTGAGCGTGACAATGCGAGAGTGGGTCGTGCAGCGCATGCATTAATTTCATCAAATATTTCAATGCGACACATTTTTAAAAAGATTAATTACCGCCGCCATCGGGATAAATTTGATAACCCTACCTTAAACCTAAACTAAAGACTCTGGATGAGTGTA
Source organism: Corythoichthys intestinalis (assembly GCF_030265065.1). Classification (NCBI taxonomy): domain Eukaryota; kingdom Metazoa; phylum Chordata; class Actinopteri; order Syngnathiformes; family Syngnathidae; genus Corythoichthys; species Corythoichthys intestinalis. The sequence goes on along the minus strand of NC_080408.1, from coordinate 21,986,392 downwards.
ACATATTATGTTTGTAACATTAAATACAGTTAGAAAACGATTTAATTAAAAAAAAAAAAAAAAAAATTAAAAAAGGCATGGCCGATATTTTTTTGCCGATTCCGATACTTTGAAAATGACGTGATCGGACATCCCGATCGATCGGGACATCTCTAATTTTATAACCTTTAAGCTAGCGGAATTTTGCTATGTAAGTTCGCCAATTGTTCTTTTGTTGTACTTAGATCCTTATTTATTAATTTTTTGTACCGTTTGAGGCTCAGCTCTGGTATTTTCATTTATGTTCCTTAACCGATTACTCGATTATTCGAACTAACTAGTTTATCGGTTAATCGACTACTAAAATAATCAATAGTTGCAGCCCTAGTGTGATTTTATTTCACATAATTTTTTTTTCATGTCAGTGTCCCCCTGAAGTGGATGCATTCTTTGATAGCTCCACGTTTTGTTTTTTTGTTTTTTTAATAAAGGGACTTGCACTCTGAAGCCACCTCGTTGCATTACCGTAATGCACATAATGCAAACAATGATTAAGATGAGGAATGACTAGCTTGACCGTCTTGTTTCATGTGGAAGCTGGCCTGACTGCAGTAGTTCTGCAAGTTAGCAAGTTCACAGAGTTTAATGTTATGTTAACTCTGATGCAGGTTGGACTTTCAGAACCAAAATTAGTGGTGCTTCCCCCACCTCCACAACATTGATGTGTTTTTACGTTACTTACAGTGGCTGCTGCTGCTGCTGCTGGCTGAAAAAAACTTCTAATATCGCTTCGCTTCAAAGGGGGCGGTTTGTTGACATGAATCTGTCGGGGCTGTGTGGGTGTACGTCTGTGTGGCTTGGGGGGGAAGTTCAAGTCATGAGTCAATCAAACGTGTGTTTGATGGAGGGAAAAAATGGACTGGCACATTCAGCAAGTGAAAAGGGATAAATGTAAGTCTGAACATAATGAAAATAATTCACTTAATAATTGTATAAAAATAATTATTATTTTTATATAGCTGAACTCATTATATAATGCAAACATGGTTGCTTAAAAGTTGGTGTGGACAATTTGAGCATCCTGGAAAGTTGGTAGTGTTACGTCCCTACCGTCCCTATGCAAACCTACGCCCTTAGTTGCACTGAAACGTGATCATTCACTGCCCTGTTAGTTCAAATGGATTAAACTTCTATTGTTGTCAATGGCAGCCAATGTGGTATCAAATGTGGGTAGAGTAGCCAAACTTTTTACTCAAGTAAGAGTAGCGTTAATTCAAAATAGTATTACTGAAGTAAAAGTAGTCATCCAAAAGATGTAATTTAACAGTTAACCAAATATTAGTCCAATTTTTAAATTATGCGTTCAGAATAAAATGCATTAATGATTTAAAACAATTTATGCAAACTAGTGGGGTGGCCAGTAAATTTATAGTGCACCGCCTGGGGGCGCCGTTGCCTATCATATTTATGTGAAACATGAATTTGTTCGCTTGTGTATCCAAATACTTTGTGTGTGTATCTGTGCAGAAAAGGCAAGGGAGTACCTGAACAAAACAGGACGATTCATCGTGATCGGCGGGATCATTTCGCCCGTGCATGACTCTTATGGGAAAGCTGTGAGTGCAATCCAGTATTTCAATCATTAACTGTCATTGTCAAGTTTCATGCGACAGAACAGCAGTTGACCAATATGCTTACTTTACACAATTCAAATTTAAGCCATATTAGAAACAAGAGTTCGGCAACTTTACACTTGTGAAGATAAGTTAAGCATAAATCTTTACCAAATAACATGAAAAACGGCAGCACGGAGAAACATTCACATTCTTTCATTCTACACATTCATTCACAGTTTATCTGTGCATGGCAGCTCAATGAATGACAATAAATGCCACAGTCCGCCTCTGAGTGCCACATTTTGGGCTAAAAAAGCCAAAGTAATGTTTTGCTTGACACGGGGATTTCACCCTAATCCTCATTGTGCTTGTGCTGGGGCGCGGTGAAAAGTGATACTGATTCTAAGGGCCCATGTCCTGATGGGGGTCCACAAAGAAAATTAGAACATTAGGTAATCATTTGCAAATTTAAATATTAATCATTATAATTTTAATAGGAATAAAGTGAAGGGTTTCTTTTTCTTGTTTTGTTATTGGCAAAAAGTAAACACCCAGAGAGCATATGTATTGCCAACCCCCCCCCCCCCCCCCGCCCCCCAAAACCCCGTATTTTTATTAAATGGTTTGGTCCGCCCTTCCTTCGATCAGACCGGGAGCAGCGGTGCGCATTTACACCAATGACTCGAAGTGCGCGGGTTTTTAAAAGAGGAAAGAAAAGAAAGCAAAACAGGAGATTGGTAGAAAAAGCCAACAGGATGTGACAAAGTACTTCACAAAGGAAGGTTAGTGTCTTGTGTCAGTCTAGTATTGAAAATTGACCTGTTATCTTAGCTCCGAAGCGAGTTCCCAGGTCACTTCGTAAGAAATACAGGATTTTCCCGGCCTCAATGAGTTACATTCACCTATTCAAAAACATGAAATCCAAATAAAGACGGCATTTTTTGGTATCCTACAGATCTTGAAAGTTTGGAAATTTTCTTTTTTAAAATCGACTTGAATCCAGTTTGTCAAGAATTTATTGAATTTAGTTTGTCATCAATTGAATTTAAGTTTGTTAACAAGGGACCTCGCTTCGGAGCTGTAGCCTATAGTGGAGATCGCGAGTTTCCAGATGAGGCTAAGCCTACTCCATAATGAAGTACTGTAATTGTTTACTAGCTAGTGTTTGCTCCACTTTCAGCTTACATTTAATTAGTACAGTAGGCAAACCCTTAGCAATCTCTTCATACTAAAACAGTTGTACAGTTGTAGTATAGTTAAGTTCAAACAAAACATTCATTCTAAGTCATTCATTATGGTATTTGCTTTGAAAATATTTATAATCAAATATATTTAGATTGTAAAAGATGGCCTTCAGTACATTTCTTTTAGATGATATCATTCTATTCCTTATTGCTCTATACGCTGTATGTTTACATATATTTTCATCTTAAATTAATGCAGAAAACGCACAAATTAGTGTGTAAAGATTCACCAGAATGCAGGGAATTGCGTCGTTGATACTCTAAATGTATGTGTGTCCCCCGGCACTGGTGGTGGGGCCCAAAGTGATATCTTTTCATGGGGCCCAAAATCCCTGGCAGCGTCCCTGTGTTTGTGCCCACTTACAGTGTGTCTTGGGCAGCCAGGATAGCTGCCCCAAGCGCCAGGAGGTTTATCCCTGTATTTTTATCCAAACATGCACAAAAACATTTTTAATGGGTCACTCCAAGCGGCCAGGCAAGTTCACTCTCATCACGCTACCTCAATGTATATTAAAACCGTCCCTCCCGGCCAAAACGTCAGGCCGACCCACTGGGATTTGTCCCAATTGGCCACTCCGCGCCTGTCTGCTAGTGATAACTGATTCAAAGAGTTTTAATTTAGAGCCACATGATTGGACATTTTAACAAGTTTGCCCGATTATTTTGTCACTTAGGGCCTGGTGTCCAGCGGTCACCGCCTGACTATGTGTCAGCTGGCCGTGCAGTCATCCGATTGGATCAGGTGAGTCACGTGACGCGCCCCGTGGCACGGCGTCTTCTAAAAGCCTTCGTTGTGGCGACAGGGTGGACCCCTGGGAGTGTTACCAGGACACCTGGCAGACCACCTGCAGTGTGCTGGAGCACCACCGAGACCTCATGAAGGTAGGTGACGCTTAAAAGCAAACATGTTCATTTGCCGCCAGCCCTTCCAGTTCAAATGGATTGGACGTCAACTTGTGACAAATTTGTTGAAATTCACAGCAGTTGTGACCTAAAAAAATTGTCCAGATTCTTTTTTTTTTTTTTTTTGAGTCTTACAATAGCACAAAAAAAAAAAAAAAAATATATATATATATATATATATATATATATATATATATATATATATATATATATATATATATATACTGTATACTGTATATTTTTATACTTTGTGTTTACTTAATTTTTTTTTTTTTTTAAAGAACAATTCTTCTATTTTTTTTGTTTTTGTTTTTAATAATATCCACTGGTTGAAGCTACGCTAAGACGAATGCCATGTCATGATTAACCAGCATTGATCCGTATATAAGACACATCTGATTATAACACACACTGTCGGCTTTTGAAAAAATAGAAAGCTTTCAGGTGCGCCTTATAGTGCGGAAAATAGGGTAAGGGAAAACTCATTATTTTTCAAATGTATTTTCAAATTGCTTTTAATTAATAACGGAAAACCAGTAGATATTTTTTATTGATATTGTTTTGATTTATAAAAAAAAAAAAGATGCCAAAAAGGTAATATTTTTTTTTATTTGTTTTATATTTTAATTAAAAAGGAAAAAACGGAAATATTTCCTTTTTTAAAGGCGTGTTTTTTTTAAATTAAAAGAAATAAAATCCATGAAATAGTCCCCTTTTTAGATGTATTTTAAAATGTTTTTTAATTTGAATAGTAAAGGAAAACTATATTTTTTATTGTTTTTATTTTGTTTTTGTATTGATTTATATTTTTTTAATGAAACACAAGCGAACAGTACTCCCCCTTTCAAAAGTATTTTTGAATGTTTTTATAAAAAAAGGTATATATTAAACTAATTATTCTTACTTATTATTCATTTTTATTGTTGTATTTTTATTTTAATCAAAAAGTAAAGAAATGAATATTCTATTTATTATTTTATTATTATTATTTTTACATTTTTGAGAAAATGTTTATTCATTTATTAAATTAAAAAAATAAGGTGGAAAAAAATTTGGATAGGAAATATTCTCTGGTTCCTGTAGTCCACTATATTTCAATGAGGACGACTAAAAATTGTATTGGTATTTTATTTTGGTGAGAAACTTTTGACTCCCTGGGCCGTAACTTTGACAACTCTGATGAAAATTAAGAAAAAAAATTCTGTCGCAAACATTTGATTTGACAGTTTTCCCATTTCTTTCAAAAAGTAAATTTAACCTTTTTTTAACAGTTCTAGATGCTAAATCTAACCTCTAATTCAATACATTGTCTCATTATGCGAATACGAGGCTATCATGTTTTGTTTTGTTTTGTTTTTTTTCGCCCACAGAGAGTGACGGGCTGCATTTTGTCAAACGTCAACACGCCGTCGTCGACTCCCGTCATCGGTCAGCCGCAGACCCGGGCGCCGACCGCTTATCAGAACCGCAACAACTTGAACCACAAGCCCACTTCTGGTAAGTTTTGTCGGTCGGTGAAAATAATGATGAGGATGATGATGATGAGGAGAAACTAATGTGTTGCAGTCAAACTTTGGGGCAAGCTGAGTGAGAGTTTGGGCAAAGTTTGCTGCATGCGTCCTCACATGGAGCGCTTCGCCTTCATTGGTGAGTCAGCACATGCAATCGTAGCGCATCCGCACGTGTCACTGAGCGCCGCCTTTTTCCCGCCAGATGAAAACGCCAACTTGGGACCGGCCATGACGTACGAGGAAATCGGTGAGCGGCGATCTAGACGTTTCTGTGTAGTGCTTCATGTTTGTTTGTGTGTCTAGTAAACGTATGGTTTACTGAGGCCGTGTATCTTTCCTCCCACCCGAAATCCCTATCCTCCCACCCACCCGCTGGGGTGTGTAGAGTTGCGCATCTTGCTCTTGTGTGGAAGTGACCTCCTGGAATCCTTCTGCATCCCTGGCCTGTGGAAGGACAGTGATGTAAGCACCCCCGCCCCATTCTCATTCCTCTCCTACATTACTCGTCATCTTCATGTTGTCATTCTTCTGACTACAAGCATTTGGACTAATTTGTTGTCATTGATGGCGATCGGCGTCTGATCCATTTGGACTGGAAAGCAAGGGCGTAGGTTGTCGTAGGGACGGTAGGGACATGACACTACCAACTTTTCAGGATGCTCAAATTGTCCCCAACTTTTAAGCGGCCTTATTTGAATTTTACAATGAGTTCAGCTATAAAGGTAATTTATATTGTCTTCCCTTGTGGTGTTAGGATAGAATTGACCCTATCATTATTAAGTGAATTACTTATTACTTATTATGTTCAGACTTATGTTCACCTCTTTTCACTTGCTGAATGTGCCGGTTCATTTTTCCCCCTCAAACACACGTTTGATTGGCTGATGACTAGAACCCCAACTTTCACACATTCCCGACATAAATACATGTCAATATGCCGCCTCCTCCGCCCCTTTTTTGGAAGAGGAGGGATATTAGAAGGTCTTTTTTTCGGCCAGCAGCAACAGCCACTGTAAGTAATGTAAAAATTAGGGCTGTCAAACGATTAAAATTTTTAATCGAGTTAATAACAGCTTAAAAATGAATTAATCGTAATTAATCGCAATTAATCGCAATTCAAACCATCTATAAAATATGCCATATTTTTCTGTAAATTAATTGTTGGAATGGAAAGATAAGACAAGATGGATATATACATTCAACATACGGTACATAAGGACTGTATTTGTTTATTATAACAATAAATCAACAAGATGGCATTAACATTATTAACATTCTGTCAAAGCGATCCATGGATAGAAAGACTTGTAGTTCTTAAAAGATAAATGTTAGTACGAGTTATAGAAATTTTATATTAAAACCCCTCTTAATGTTTTCGTTTTAATAAAATTTGTAAAATTTTCAATCGAAAAATAAACTAGTAGCCCACCATTGTTGATGTCAATAATTACTTACACAATGCTCATGGGTGCTGAAGCCTATAAAATCAGTCGCACCCAAGCGCCAGCAGAGGGCGGCAAAACTCCATAAAACACAATTAACAAGTGGGCATTTCACTCTACTGACATTTAAATCTGTCTGAGCGGGACATGTGCGTTAATTGCGTCAAATATTTTAACGTGATTAATTTAAAAAATTAATTACCGCCCGTTAACGCGATAATTTTGACAGCTCTAATTAAAACCCCTCTTAATGTTTTCGTTTTAATAAAATTTGTAAAATTTTCAATCAAAAAATAAACTAGTAGCTCGCCATTGTTGATGTCAATAATTACACAATTCTCATGGTGCTGAACCCATAAAATCAGTCGCACCCAAGCGCCAGCAGAGGGCGACAAAACTCCAAAAAACACAAATAACAAGTGCACATTAGCCTGTGCTGTCATTTTAATCTGTTTAAGCGGGGCATGTGCGTTAATTGCGTCAAATATTTTAACGTTATTAATTTAAAAAATTAATTACCTCCCGTTAACGCGATAATTTTGACAGCCCTAGTAAAAATATGTCAATGTTGTGGAGGTGGGGAACATGCCACTAATTTTGCTGCTGAAAGTCCGACCTTCATCAGAGTTAGCATAACATTAAACTGTGTGAACTTGCTAACTTGTGAAACTCGAGTAGAAAGCTGCTTAGAGGTGTCTTCCTGTATGTTTTCTACTGTCAACTTTAATTCAACTGTGCATTTTGTGCATTTATTCATTAATTAAAGTGTATTTATTTTCTACTTCATTTTTTTAAAAAAGTATATTTGCAGCCTATGCTCACACAACCACTGTAAATTTCCTTTAAATGAAGGAAGCATTTTGAAAAATGACTTTCTCCCTATGATTTTTTTTCTTTTTTATGTAGTAACCAGCTATTTTTGAGAAATGTATCCAATCTGTTTGGTCTTATTAATGTCCCGTCCCCAGCAAAAAGTGTACATGCAGGTAATGCTCCAGGCCCGGATCTAGGTTTACTCGCCAGAGTGGGCACTAAGAAATCTTGAGGGGGCACCCCCAATGCAGGCTTTTTTTTACCCTCTACATTTCTCCGGGCTTGGGACCGGCGCAAGTAGGACACTGGCTTGTGTCCCGTTGAGGCTGCATTAATTTTTGGGGGGTTTATTTGTTTGTTGGTTTTTTTTTGTTTGTTTTTTTTGTTTTCTTTTCATTCATCTATCTACTTATTTTCGCAGTCGGCGTGATGTCACAATGACGTCATCTCGCATAGCAATGTGTCGCCATTTTGAGATGGGGGCACGCACAGGTAAACATCCGTAGACAAAAGTTGTCTGAAATTCATATATTTCAGCTATATTTTGCGTTTTTTTTTCCCATAAAAACGTCTTAAACATGACTTATTATTATTACAAGTCACTGCCGACAAACGTGAGGAGGCGATACAACTAAAGATCCCGATCGATCGGGTCCGATCACGCCATTTTCAAAGTATCGGAATTGGCAAAAAAATATCGGACATGCCTTTTTTTAATATAAATATACATATTTTTTTAATTTAAATCATTTTCTAATTGTATTTAACGTTACAGACAAAATGTCTTACACTCATCCAGAGTAGTTTTGGCTTCAAGTAGGGCTATCAAATTTATTGCGTTAAGGGTGGTAATTTTTTTAAATTAATCACATTATATAATTAACGCATGCGCTGCACAACCCACTCACGCATTGTCGCGTTCACAATCTATAAAGATGCCGATTTACCTATAGATAGCGCTATAAGGCAGCGTATAATGAGTAGAGAGAATTTTGACAGCCTTTGAAGCCTTTTTTTATGTGGCTAAAGCCTTACAATACCTCTCTCAGCAATTAAAATTAACGTGGGAGGCAATTTTGGGAAGAAAGGATCATTTTCTTAACACCCTATGTTATTTCCCAACGCAGAGAAGATATATCAATTGGTGCCCCTACGCACAGCCATGGTTGCACTTCCCATCATGCATTTGGGCAGAAGTTAAATGGCTGCAGTATCATTTACTGAAAGCTCAACAAATACACTAGATGGCAATATATAGTCCAGAAGTTGCGCTAGACTTTTTCGTTGTCTGTCATTTTGACTGATGGTGTCATAAAAATCCGGTCATAATCTATTTTTACCCGTCACTTACATTTTTAAAATGATAATAATGACATATTCAATAGTATTTAGTTTTCATTCATTTTTAATTAATATTCTCTCCGAACAAGCTTAACAAGAGGCAAACAGACAGCGGAGTGCACCAATCAGCGACGGGCAGACGTGCCGTTAGCAAAGCGACGAGGGCAGGACGAGGGACTTGCGTGCGGAAGTAAACATACGAGGAGAACGGAGTTTATTCAACATGGCTAGCGCGAGACAGACTGTTGTCAATGACTCGTGTCGATGTGTTTTAGCTAATTTAAAACTGAACATACCGCGGATTGGAACATATTCTCGGCTCTCCCGTTCGCCATCTGTGTTGTTGTATAGACGACTTTCGGCGCACAAGAGTGACGTTGCTCTTGAAGAACACGTCACGCAAATAAACAAATCTGATTTGTCGATTGATTTTGTACCTACTCAAGAGGCTGTTTCCCAGACTTTTCTCTCAGTGTTTGTAAAATAAAGGGAGAACAGTCTGGCCGTGCCAGGCAAACACTCATTTGCCTTGACATTTTTCCGAGTAAGGGCCAACGACGTCATGCATCAAGAGAGACAATAGCTAATTAATATGCTCACTCACCACCCTGTGGTCTGGGGTGTGAATTGCAACCTGTCAAAATGACAGATGGACTTCAGTTTCTCCGTCACCGTTTTAAAAAACCGGTCAACAACGGAAAATATTCGGTTAACGCGACCCCTGATTTAGTCACAATATACAAAGTCACATTTATCCTTTAAGAATTACAAGTCTTTCTATCCGTGGATCCCTCTCACAGAAAGAATGTTAATAATGTAAATGCCATCTTGAGGATTTATTGTCATAATAAACAAATACAGTACTTATGTACTGTATGTTGAAAGTATATATTCGTCCGAGTTTTATTCTTTTTTTTCTTAATGCATTGCCAAAATGTATATGATCCGGAAAAATTATCGGGAATGATTGGAATTGAATCGGGAGCAAAAAAAAAAAAAAGCAATCGGATCGGGAAATATCGGGATCGGCAGATCCTCAAACTAAAATGATCGGGATCGGATCGGGAGCAAAAAAACATGATCAGAACAACCCTAGGTACAACTTAAAATTAGCGTGTATTGGCCTGCAAATCAAAGTCGCTGCTAATAGCTGGATAAACAATCCAAAGGAATTGCCTGCAGTGGAGTCGGAAACATCTACAACTACCTCGTAAAGTCACCCAGTAAGTTGACCTTTCTCAATTACGTGGAATATGTACTGTGTGGAACTAAGAAAACCTGGAGTATATACGGAGTGATTATTTCGGCCGTAACCGGTAATCCGCCTCCAAGCGTTATTTAGCCGTGAACACGTCACGGCAAAATAACCAAATCCCACCAGGCCAATAATATACAGATTGACCGATCAGAGCAGTTTACGGCAAAAGAAAAATAACGCTTTGCGAGTTGTCGGTTTCGGTAATAATAACCACTGCCTAGTCTGTTGAACCCTAGCAGCTAATTGGGGCAAAAAAAAAATCGATTAAAGTTTATTCACTAGTAATAAAATGTCGATTCCCATTGGGGAGAATGGTCCATGGATCTGTCTTTTTCCTGTTCCTCGATTGATTGCTTTCAGTCATTTGCTTGTCCTTTTCTTCTCACGAGGAAGAATGAAGAACTTCGAATGCGGCTCCGAACTCTTTCTTGTGTTACAACCCGCAACACGGCAACTTATAGTCATGCCGACGGAAAATAGGACCGCAAATAAGACAAAAGTTCACCGCGTTTGTACTGCAATGCGCGACAGAGCAACTGCTTGTGACTCGTGTTTTGCCCCCATTTCAATACGGCGACGCTTTGTTGTGGCTGATGACGTCGTTAATGCCCGGATGTCCGACTGCGACAATGTGTCTGGAGGAGAGAGAGGAAGCGCGCAGATAACAAACGAGGGTGGAAAAACAGCTTGTTTTGGCGATTGCTTGTTCGGCGTGGTTGCGGCCAACAGTAACCGTTAATCCTGCAATAAAAAAGTTGGTGAGACAAACAAACGTTCTCTATATCCAGTGCGACGCTACAATAGATATTCCCGACATTTTGATTGGGTGGGCACGACTCGCGTCTGGGTGGGCCGTGCCCACCCCGGCCCCAGATACATCCGGCCCCGTTATGCCCTTGCTGGAAAGCGATCGTTTGATTGCCGCCGGCCCCTCCCAGTCAATGGATTAGACGTCTATCGCTGTTGACGGTAGCCAATACTAATATTAAAGCCGTCAGGGACGGAGATGATGTGTTTCCTTAATAAGTGTTGTAAGTGGTAATTTGACAAATTTCTGGTGTAACCAGTGTAATAACAGTTATTTAGTTATTGGTCCAAAGTAGTGAATTTTTGGTCTAAAATGGTCCTTTTTTTAAAAAAAAGATGGGTAATTTTTGATCAAGAATTTTTGATTAGTTCATTTGTTAGTCCAAAATAATTATTTGGTCGTCCAAAATGGTAAAGCAATTTCTGGACACAAATGGTTCAAATTGGATAATGTTTGGCCTTCCTAAAATGTTTTGGTCCAAAATGTTTATCTCTGTCCAAAATGATTAATATTTGGTCCAGAATTGTACATCTTTTGTCCAAAAAATGTAACTTTTAGTAAAAAATGAACAATTTTTGGGAATATAATGGTTCATTTTTGCTCGCAAATGTCAAAAATTATTGGTTGCAATTGTTGAATTTTTTTGTCCTAACTGGTTAATGTTTGGTGAAAAAATGTTTTTTTGTTGCAATTGGTTAAGTTTAGTCCAAAAATGTTTTAGATAGATTTTTTGGTCCAAAAATAATTACATTTTGGTCCAGAATTGTTGATTTTAGCCTTTGGTCAAAAGAGTGAATCTTATTGCATCGGAATCATATTGTGATGGACGTCTATTGCTGTCATTGGCAGCAAGTGCTTTCATTTATGTAATAACATAGCTGTCAGAAGGAAGGTTGTTGATTTGCATCCTTAGTTTCAGTGTTATGAATAGTAACTTCACAAAGTTACAGTGTGATTAATATCAAAACAGTTCTTTTTTTTTTTTTTAGCATCGCTGGCACCCAATGAGTGAATTGATTGAAGCATTTACCCTTACAGTGGTATGAAAAAGTATCTGAACCTTTTGGTCACATTTCTGCATAAAATCCCTATCAGATGTGATCTGATCTTTGTCAAAATCACACAGATGAAAATACAGTGTCTGCTTTAACTAAAACCACCCAAACATTTATAGGTTTTCATATTTTAATGATGATAGCATGCAAACAATGACAGAAGGGGGCGAATAAGTAAGTGAACCGTCTCCCTAAGAAGACTTAGAGTAATTGAAAACAATTTTTACCAAACATTTTAAGTCCGGTGTGTGCCCAATCAATGATGATGGGTTTAAAGCTGCCCTTCCCAATATAAAACACACACCTGGTATGAAATGTCTTGATGAGAAGCATTGTCTGATGTGCATCATGGCTCGGTCAGAAGAGCTGTCTGAAGAACTGCGATCAAGGATTGTTGATTTGTATAAGTCTGGGAAAGGATACATAACCATCTCAAAAACTCTGGATGTTCATTAATCGACAGTCAGAGAAGTTGTCTACAAATGGAGAGAGTTTGGTACTGTTGCTTCTCTCCCGAGGAGTGGTCGTCCACCAAAGATGACGTCAAGAGTTGGGCGCAGAATACTCAGAGAGGTAAAAAAGAACCCAAGAGTGTCTGCTAAAGACTTACAGAAATCACTGGCACAGTCCAATATCTCTGTGCACACATCAACTATATGCAAAACTATGGCCAATAATGGTGTTCATGGGAGGACTCCACAGAGGAAGCCTCTGCTGTCCAAAAAAAAAAAAAAACATTGTTGTCGTTTACTGTTCGCAAAAAGGCACTTGGACACTTCACTAAAGTTTTGGCAAAATATTTTGTGGATTGATGTAACCAAAGTTGAATTGTTAGGGAGGAACACACAGCATCATGTGTGAAGGAAAAATGGAGCAGCTCACCAGCATCAACACCTCAACCCCTAGAAACATGGTGGAGGGAGCATCATGATTTGGGGCTGTTTTGCTGCCTCAGGGCCTGGCAAACTTGCAATCATTAATGGAAGAATGAATTCAAAAGTTTATCAGGATGATTTGCAGGAAAACCTGAGGTAGTTGAAGCTAAAAAGAGGATGGATGCTGCAACTAGACAATGATCCAAAACACAGGAGTAAATCAAATTCAGAATGGTTTCAGAAGAACAAAATACACATTCTGGAGTAGCCCAAATTAATGTCCAGACTTGAACCCTATCGAGATGCTGTGGCATGACCTAAAGACAGCGATTCATGCCAGACATCCGAGGAATCTGACTGAAGTACAGCAGTTTCGTAGAGAAGAATGGGCCAAGATTAGTTCTGATTGATGAGCCAGACTGATCTGCAGCTACAGGAAGCGTCTGGTTGAAGTTGTTGCTGCTTGACACAAAATATTAAATGTGATAACTTACTTATTTTTTCCCCCATTCTGTCATTGTTTGCATGCCATCCTTATTAAAATATGAAAACCTATAAATGTTTGGGTGGTTTTACTTAAAGCAGACACTGTTTTCCCATCTGTGTGATTTTGACAAAGATAACGTTTGATGATTTTATGCAGAAATGTGAGAACTTTGAAAAGGTTCAGATACTTTTTCATACCATGTCTATACTGAAAAGCAACACAAGGCAGTTAAAAATGGAAAACACAAAGCAAGTGACGAGCAATTTAACGAGCTACTAACCAATGAGTCAAAAGTTATTGGTATTTGAATTGAATATTGTTGTTTTTATTTGTTTGCAGATGGAGGTGATCGTGGGCGATTTCGGCATAGTGGTGGTACCTCGTGACGGCGCCGACACAGAACGCATCATGAAGCAGTCGGCAGTTCTGCGCAAACACCGGGTTCTTCTTCTCCTCCTGCTTTTTCCTCTCGAGTGCATTCTCTTGCTGACTTTTATTTTCTGGTCCACAGGACAACATCTTGGTGGTGGAGGACGACCGCAAACATCCTATGGCGCAGGTCAGCTCTACCAAGAGCAGGTAAGCTCAGACAAAAGTCCGTGATAAGACGTGTGATGACATGTGATAACATGTTGCGGTTGCGCAGGCTGGCGCTGCAGCACGGAGACGGACACGTGGTAGACTACCTGTGCCAGCCCGTCATCGACTACATCCTGGACACGCAACTCTACATCAACGCTTCGGGATAGACTCTGAGGTCTTAAGTTCCAGTTTAACACACACTTGCAGTCTATATAACATTTCTTTGAAGCCGGAATACATGTTAGCATCCCACCGATCCAATATAGGGGAGAACAGGGTTGGTTATCACTCAGGTTGGTTGTTACGCTTGCTATAACCTGAGCACCAGCGGGCGGTGTTGCGCGATATCAGTATCGAAATGATTCAAATCGCGCCAATAAAAACATTTAAAGATGCTATATGGAGTTGGTCACTTTTCTTTTTAACTCGCAATTGCCACCTGTGGCCTAAAGCGTAACTGCAGCCTACTTTAAGCTCGAGCTCGAAAAATAAGACAACGAGCATTTAGCTCAGGAGTCGGGAACCTTTTAGACAGAGAGAGCCAAAACCCAACATATTTTAACAGTTTAAAAAAGCCATACAATATGTGTCTATGTGTATGTTTGTATATAAACACACACTGTATATTCTACTGGTCCTTCTAAAAAAATTAGCATATTGTGATAAAGTTCATTATTTTCTGTAATGTACTGATAAACATTACTTTCATATATTTTATATTCATATTACACAACTGAAGTACTTCAAGCCTTTTATTGATGATTTTGGCAAAAAAGTCAAGAAAAAACAAAAATCCCTATCTCAAAAAATTAGCATATCATGAAAACGTACTCTAAAGAAGCTACTAACCTAATCATCTGAATCAACGAATTAACTCCAAACCCCTGCGAAAGATTTCTGAGGCTTTTAAAAACTCCCAGCCTGGTTCATGACTCAAAACCGCAATCATGGGCAAGATTGCCGACCTGACTGTTGTCCAGAAGGCCATCACTGACACCCTCAAGCAAGAGGCTAAGACACAGAAAGACAATTCTGAGCGAATAGGCTGTTCCCAGAGTGCTGTATCAAGGCACCTCTGTAGGAAGGAAAAAGTGTGGCAGCAGACGCTGCACAACCAGAAGAGGTGACCGCACCCTCAGAAAGATTGTGGAGAAGGGCCGATTCCAGACCTTGGGGGACCTGCAGAAACAGTGGACTGAGTCTGGAGTAGAAACATCCAGAGCCACCATGCACAGGCGTGTGCTGGAGCCACTTTTGAACCTGAAACAGCGGCAGGAGCGCCTGACCTGGGCTACAGAGAAGCAGCACTGGATTGTTGCTCAGTGGTCCGAAGTACTTTTTTCAGATGAAAGCAAATTTTGCGTGTAATTCAGAAATCAAGGTACCAGAGTTTGGAGGAAGACTGGGGAGGAAATGCCAAAATGCCTTAAGTCCAGTGTCAAGTACCCACAGTCAGTGATGGTCTGGGGTGCCATGTCAGCTGCTGGTGTTGGTCTACTGTGTTTTATCAAGGGTAGGGTCAATGCAGCTAGCTATCAGAAGATTTTGGAGCACTTCATGCATCCATCTGCTGAGAAGCTTTATGGAGATGAAGATTTCATTTTTTAGCACGACCCGGCACCTGCTCACAGTGCCAAAACCACTGGTAAATGGGTTACTGACCACGGCATTACTGTGCTCAATTGGCCTGCCAACTCTCCTGACCTGAACCCCATAGAGAATCTGTGGGATATTGTAAAGAGGAAGTTGAGAGACACCAGACCCAACACTGTGGATGAGCTTAAGGCCGCTATTGAAACATCCTGGGCCTCCATAACACCTCAGCAGTGCCACAGGCTGATTGCCTCCACGCCACGCCGCATTGAAGCAGTCATTTCTGCAAAAGGATTCCCGACCAAGTATTGAGTGCATAGCTGATATAATTCATTGAAAGTTGACTTTTTTTGTACTAAAGAACACTTTTTGTATTGGTCGGATGAAATATGCTAATTTTTTTAAATAGGGATTTTTGGTTTTCCTTGACTTTTTTGCCAAAATCATCAATATTCAAACAATAAAAGACTTGAACTACTTCAGTTGTGTGCAATGAATCTAAAATATATGAAAGTCTAATGTTTATCAGTACATTACAGAAAATAATGAACTTTATCACAATATGCAAATTTTTTGAGAAGGACTAGTATGTTCTTTTGCCGACTTGTCCTAGTCAGTTTTGTAAGCACTGTTTCTTTCATGAACGCATTTGAGTGCTTTACACAGGAGGCAAAGGGTGGTCACGCTTTGCTTTTACAAGCAGTCGCTGAGTTGCGATTGAATAAACGACTAAGATAGTCTAAAATCGTTATTTGGGTTGTTACAATCGTTGCGCAGTTGTGCACTCACCGCAAGGAAAATAACAAATAGAAACATGGTGTGGCGCTGCGTATATTTTCAGGAAACTACAATCTTGGACAACCAGAGGGACATGTCAGTAACAGTGGCCCAGACAGGAGCCTTTCGGGGCGGTCGTTCAGTCAGTCTCACTCTCCTGGAAGTGGCGACAATTTGACAGTCCAAAAAGTCACGAAAGTGAAGCGCCTGTGTGACTTGGGGTACCACGCAGTTCCCTTTCGTGGTTTAATTTTCCCGTATTTATTTTTTTATATACTCCAGTTCGCTCGGCATCAAGTCAGGAGGGGCCGACCCCGCTGCTGGCCGAGTGGTGACTCAACGCACGAGGCGATCTAGCCCATCTCCGCGCGATCCGACTTGAGGCATGTTATTGCGACGCACATTTGAAGTGTCCAAGATTAATGTGCGAAAGCGCTAACAGCTAATCATAGCTGGTTCATATCAAGCGAGCTGGCGGGTTCCACATTTAAGATGACGGGTTGGCAGAGAGACATATGCGCTCATCAAAAGAACCATATATGGCTTGCAAGACATAGGTTTCCGACCCCGGTTTACCTCATCAAATCGGCACCTAAAACATGAAAACTGCAAACGTGATTGTTTAATTTTAGTAGCAAGTCTTAAGTGGATTGGAAAATTGTTTTCGCCAAGCAGATACTGGGTGAAACAGCACTGCTGCCGCGGGGACGAGAGTATTCGACCTGAACACTCTGTATTAAATGTTAGAAAAACGGCTTTTATGGAGCATTCTCAGTTAAAATGTAGTAATAGAAAAGTATTGTAAATTAACACAAAACTGTATAGTACCTTTAAATTGATATGTTAATAAAAACTAAATCCATGAAATTCAAATGTTTCAGCGCCATTGACGGCGCTAGACGTTCAATTCATTTTGACTTCCCTTCCCAGTCAAAATAGATTGGACATCTAGCGCTGTCAATGACAGCCATTGAGTTAAAAAAGTGCTCTATGAAGGTTTGTATGAAATCATAATTTGTGCATAAAAGCATTAATGACATGTCAAGTTCATGATTTTTTCATGGGTTTCCATTGGTTTCTATTTGAAAGAATAGGAGGACAAAGCTACAGTTTTGCATTCTCTGGATAGCCTGTTCATTGCTAGCTGTTAGCTAACCCTGTTCTCCCCTATATATGTTACTTATTTAAATTCCATTCAAATTTTAGTTGATGACCCATCTTTCCTGCTTGCCCTGATAAGTTGTGCTCAGTGCTGCCACCTATCATTTTATGGTACAAAATGGTACTAATTGTAAGACATTACTACTCAAAACAACCTCAGTCAAATCTGTTGTGTAAAGCATGAACTGTAACATTTTTGGTTCATGGTAATGGCTACATCTTTGAATGTATGCGTGTGTGTGTGTGTGTGTGTGTGTGGGGGGGTCACTTTAGCTTCGCTTCCTGTTTGTCTTCCAATCAGCAGATGCATGCAAGCACGGCCGCTCGAGAACTTTCCGTCGCGTGCCCCTTTCCGCTTTCAAGGTTAGCTTGTTTAGTGACTGTTGACAAACAGGAAAGCAAATGTAAACATTCATACAAATTACATCTAGAACATAAGGTGAATGCAATGAGTCCCCAATTTTCCAGACCTGAAAATCCACCAATAATTGAGTTATTAAAAATGAAAAAAAAAAAAAAAATCCATGACCAATTCATGAATAGATAGATTTTTTTTTTTGGTTTGTTTTTTTATAGTCACCACTTTAAAAATTAAATGTGATTTAACCAGTTTCTTTCTGACTCACAAAAAAATCTTGTTTGAAAAAAAAAAAAAATTTCCCCCAACACTCTTCAGATTTTGCAGATTTTGGACCTACGCGTGGTTCTTGTTGTGTAGCATGTCCAGAGTTTTTGCTTATGCTCGTGCATGAAAACAATGAATCCATTAATCTCTTTGTACAATAATGTCATTAAAACAACAACAAAAGCCAAACTGGGACATTTTTTGTCTTTTATTAAATACCACACCGATCACATTGATCTCACCATTATCCAAAATGACAAAAAATGTGTATGTACACTTTATTATAGAAGTTGTATAATTATTAAATCATTACAATTTGGTCCAGAATTGTTCAAGGAATTGTGTTTTTTGTTTGTTTTTTTGGTCCAAAGTGATTAATTACTGGTCTTAAACTGGTAAATGTTTGGTCAAAAATGGTTAATATTTGGTCCATAATAGGTAGTTTTTGGTCTAAAATGAAGAATTATTGGTCAAAAATTGCCATTTTTGGGACCAAAATGTTTGTTTTGGTCCAAATTGGTTCATGTCTGGTTAAAAAAATATTTTTGGTCTAAATTGGTTAATGTTTCATTTTTAAAAATCCTTTCTAGTCTTAAGTCTTTTAAGTTTTGGCTGAAAATTGTCATTTCTTTTTATCCAAAATGATTCATATTTTGTCCAGAATTGTACATTTTTGGTCCATAATAGGTAGTTTTTGGTCTAAAATGAATTATTGGTCAAAAATAGCCATTTTTGGGACCAATATGGTTGTTTGGTCCAAATTGGTTCATGTCTGGTTTAAAAAAAATATTTTTGGTCTAAATTGGTTAATGTTTCATTTTAAAAATCCTTTCTAGTCTTAAGTCTTTTAAGTTTTGCTGAAAATTGTTATTTCTTTTTATCCAAAATGATTAATATTTTGTCCAGAATTGTACATTTTTGGTCCATAATAGGTAGTTTTTGGTCTAAAATGAATTATTGGTCAAAAATTGCCATTTTTGGGACCAAAATGGTTGTTTGGTCCAAATTGGTTCATGACTGGTTAAAAAAAATATTTTTGGTCTAAATTGGTTAATGTTTCATTTAAAGAAATACTTTCTAGTCTTAAGTCTTTTAAGTTTTGGCCGAAAATTGTCATTTCTTTTCATCCAAAATGATTAATATTTTGTCCAGAATTGTACATTTTTGGTAGTTACCTTGTGGTCAACATTGGATTAAATCCTGATGCATTCGAATTGTTATGAACGTCTTCAAACATCAACAGCAGACAACCAGTTAATTTATTAAATAATATTAAAAGGCATTAGAAAGGTTATTGATGAGTTTCCTTAGTTTAGCTGTTTTCAATGATAATTTGACGAAAATTATTGTGCTCAAGGTAAAAACAATTTCATCTTAACAGCAACTCTGGTTTTTGGTCCAAAGTAGTTCATTTTTGCACTAAAATTGTTCATATCTGTTCCAAAATTGTTCATTTTTCATCCATAGTGATTAATTTTAAATTCAAAATAATGAATTAATGGTCAAAAACGTACAATTTTTTTGTAATCATTTTTGGTCTAAAATGGTTCATTTTCCATGCAAAATGGTTAATTTTTGGTCCAAAATGATGAATTACTGATCTAAAATGTGCATTTTCTTGCAATAAAATGGTTAATTTTTAGTCCAAATTTGTCATCATTCAATCGCTTCCAGTCCATTGCCATCAATGGCAGCCAAAGAGTTAAATAGGAAAAAATAGTAAATAGTGGTAAGTGGTAAATTTGGGATTTCTCTCGTCCTGGAGCGTTCACTGAAGACTACAAAAAAATGACTGCATTTTTTGGGGGATGAGAAACCTGAAGGTGATGTGCATAACTTATTTTCGCAGGCCACACAAATTGATGTGGCGGGCCGCCAGTTTGTTTTTCTACAAAAGCAAAAGAAATGCAAAGGAACGTGGGAGCACTCGGTTTTCCTCAGGCCTTCTCGATGGGTGGGCTGTTGAAGCATCCGTCAGGTACCGTCTTCAAGATGTCCTCTAGGTTTGCGACATCCCCCACAATGGCGTCAATGTCACGGTCCAGGTTGGCCAGCTGCTGGCGCTGCGCCGCCTCACGTTCCGCTGCGTCCCTGAGGCGAGGCTTCAGAAGCGTCTCCACGTCCCCGCGGGCCTTCGCCACCGAGTCCTCCAGCTCCTGAATGCGGCGCGGGTCAAATGTGCCCGGTTGGCCTGCAAGCGGGTCAGACAAATGAAACCTGCTCAAAGTGTGACGGCCCCAAAGCCCGTTTTCAACCTATTTTTGAGCCCGGCACACTTTTTTCATGAAAAAACATTCCAAGGCACGCCCGCAGCAAAAAAATGTAAAAATGAATTTCTGTAGACATCTTAAAAATATAGAGTTGTGTATTGAATAGGAATCAAACACAAAAATAAATTTTATAATCATTTTTTTACCTACTCAGGGTGACACCTTGGCTTCTGTATTGGAGTAGGTACAGTGGGGCAAATAAGTATTCGGTCAACCACTAATTGTGCAAGTTCTCCCACTTGAAAATATTAGAGAGGCCTGTAATTGTCAACATGGGTAAACCTTAACCATGAGAGACAGAATGTGGAGAAAAAAAAAAACTGAAAATCACTTGTTTGATTTTTAAAGACTTTATTTGCAAATCATGGTGGAAAATAAATATTTGGTCAATACCAAAAGTTCATCTCAATACTTTGTTATGTACCCTTTTTTGGCAATAACTGAGGCCAAATGTTTTCTCTAAGTCTTCACAAGCTTTTCACACACTGTTGCTGGTGTTTTGGCCCATTCCTCCATGCAGATTTCCTCTAGAGCAGTGATGTTTTGAGGCTGTCGTTGGGCAACACGGACTTTCGACTCCCTCCACAGATTTTCTATGGGGTTGAGATCTGGAGACTGGCTAGGCCACTCCAGGACCTTGAAATGCTTCATACAAAGCCACTCCTTTGTCGCCCTGGCTGTGTGTTTGGGATCATTGTCATACTGAAAGACCCAGCCACGTCTCATCTTCAATGCCCTTGCTGATGGAAGGAGATTTTCACTCAAAATCTCTCGATACATGGCCCCATTCATTCTCTCCTTTACACAGATCAGTCGTCCTGGTCCCTTTGCAGAAAAACAGCCCCAAAGCATGATGTTTCCACCCCCATGCTTCACAGTGGGTATGGTGTTCTTCGGATTCAATTCAGTATTCTTTCTCCTCCAAACACGAGAACTTGTGTTTCTACCAAAAAGTTCTATTTTGGTTTCATCTGACCATAACACACTGTCCCAGTCCTCTTCAGGATCATCCAAATGCTCTCTAGCGAACCGCAGATGGGCCTGGACCAGAGGTTGCGCTAGACTGTTTGGTTGTCTGTCATTTTGACTGAGAGGGTCATAAAAATCCGGTCATAATCTATTTTTACCCGTCACTTAAATTTTTAAAATGATAATAATGACATATTCAATAGTATTTTGTTTTCATTCATTTTTAATTAATATTCTGTCCAAACAAGCTTAAAAGAGAATCCACACCGTGCCATCACACATCAAGCAGATGAATATGTAATTTTTTCTCCGCAGTGACAAAAACAGCTGACTGTGCCCCCAGTAGGTTACATATGGAACAATGAAATTAACAGTTCACCTGCTGTGGCCTGAACGCACCTTCCTCCTGGTGCGCATGGACTTGAATTGCGTGCCCGCTTGTGCAGTCCCTCTTTTTTCACCTCTTTTATCAACACCATCGTCGTTTTGGGGCTTTTTGAAGAAACTTCGGACACTCAGTTGCCTTGACATTTTTCCGAGTAAGGCCAACGACCTCATGCATCAAGAGAGACAATAGCTAATTAATATGCTCACTCGCCACCCTGTGGTCTGGGGTGTGAATTGCAACCTGTCAAAATGACAGATGGACTTCAGTTTTTTCCGTCACCGTTTTCAAAAACTGGTCAACGACGGAAAATATTCGGTTAACGCTACCCCTGGCCTGGATGTGTACTGACTTCAGCAGTGGGACACGTCTGGCAGTGCAGGATTTGAGTCCCTGGCGGCGCATTGTGTTACTGATAGTAGCCCTTGTTACTGTGGTCCCAGCTCTCTGTAGGTCATTCACTAGGTCCCCCCGTGTGGTTCTGGGATTTTTGCTCACCGTTCTTGTTATCATTTTGACGCCACGGAATGAGATCTTGCATGGAGCCCCAGATCGAGGGAGATTATCAGTGGTCTTGTATGTCTTCCATTTTCTAATAATTGCTCCCACAGTTGATTTCTTTACACCAAGCGTTTTACCTATTGCAGATTCAGTCTTCCCAACCTGGTGCAGGTCTACAATTTTGTCTGTGGTGTCCTTCGACAGCTCTTTGGTCTTGGCCATAGTGGAGTTTGGAGTGTGACTGACTGAAGTTGTGGAGAGGTGTCTTCTATACCGATAATGAGTTATAACAGGTGCCATTAATACAGGTAACAAGTGGAGCTTCATCAGACCTCGTTAGAAGAAGTTAGACCTCTTTGACAGCCAGAAATCTTGCTTGTTTGTAGGTGACCAAATACTTATTTTCCACTCAGAATTTGGAAATAAATTCTTTAAAAATCAAACAATTTGATTTTCTGTTTTTTTTTCTCACATTCTGTCTCACATGGTTGAGGTTTACCCATGTTGACAATTACAGGCCTATCTAATCTTTTCAAGTAGGAGAACTTGCACAATTGGTGGTTGACTACTTATTTGCCCCACTGTATCTCTAACTTCCGTGTGCTGTGACGAGCAGACATTACTAGTCGAACATACAGATACGATTTGCTCATATCATTACAATAGTCAAATGATCTTTTCGAAAAATAATCTTGACCCATTATAAATATTTTTTTGTTCATTTCATTCATTTTTGCTGTTCGTTTTATTGCTTTACAACTTTTATAGACAATATTTTACTGGAAAATTCTTGATTTTAAAATCATATATAGGAGAATCAATTATATGCAATGACACCTTTCTCCCCCCATGTAAAATCCGCTTATGATCAGCATCCCTGTTGAAAGTGAATCATGCTATCTTCAGTTTTTTAAATTGTAGCGTAAACCCCAAAAGAAAGATAGCTTTTTCTTATTGTCTTGCACCAGAGACTCCCCGAGAGGAAATGGTCTTTGTTTCATATTTTCCAGTTGTAAGTGTTTTGCCCCCCCTGCCACAAAAGTCAAACTCCACCTACGGGCACGCCAGACACTATGCCACGGCAAAGTAGGGTGGTTGAAAAACACTGATCTAAGCAGATTGAAACCTTACCAATGTTAGCTATCCTGCTGTTAATGTCTTGCAGCATCTTTCCCACGGTGTCTCTGGCCCGTTGAGCGTTCCGAAGAGCCTCGTTCGCCGCATCTTCAGCCTGTTGGTCAAAGGTGTCACTTTTTTCCCCTAAAATTTGTCAATTTTTTTCTTTTTCTTTTATTTTTTTCCTTGTTCTTATCTTCCTTTCCTTAACATCACTTTTCCGTCATCGCATTGTTGTTTTTGGCAGCCATTTTAATTTTCATCTTAGTCTTTTGGACGAAAATACTTATAATTATGTATATGTTATATTATGTATAGTTATAGTTATGTTAGTCATATTTTAGTCATTTAAAAATGTGTTCGTCTTTGTCTAATTTCAGTCGACGAAAACTCCGACAAATTTCGTCTAGTTTTAGTACATACCTTGCCGGCCAAAAATGGGAAACACAAAAGCATTGGCACTCTTTGAAAAATCATGTGATGTTTCTCTAATTTGTGTAATTAGCAGCACCTGTTACTTACCTGTGGCACATAACAGGTGGTGGCAATAACTAAATCACACTTGCCGCCGGTTAAAATGGATTAAAGGTGACTCAACTTCAGTCCTGTGTGCTTGTGTGTGCCATATTGAGCATGGAAAAAAGAAAGAAGACCAAAGAACTGTCTGAGGACTTGATAAGCAAAATTGTGAGGAAGCATGGGCAATCTCAAGGTTACAAGTCCATCTCCAAAGACCTGAATGTTCCTGTGTCTACCGTGCGCAGTGTCATCAATAAGTGTTAAGCCCATTGCACTGTGGCTAACCTCCCTAGATGTGGACGGAAAGGAAAAATCGACGCAATTGTGCGGATGGTGGATAAAGAACCTCGAATAACATCCAAACAAGTTCAAGCTGTCCTGCAGTCCGAGGGTACAACAGTGTAAACCAGTACCATCCGTCGGCGTCTGAATGAAAAGGGAAACTTGGGTAGGATACCCATGAAGACCCAACTTCTGACCCTGAGACATAAAAATGCCAGGCTGGAGTTTGCCAAAACTTACCTGAGAAAGCCAAAAAGGTTTTGGAAGAATGTTCTATGGTTAGATTACACAAATGTAGAGCTTTTTGGGAAAAGGCATCAACATAGAGTTCACAGGAAAAAAAACGACGCCTTCAAAGAAAAGAACACCATCCCCACAGTCAAACATGGCGGAGGTTTCCTGATGTTTTGGGGTTGCTTTGCTACCTCTGGCACTGGACTGCTTGACTGTGTGCATGGCATTATGAAGTCTGAAGACTACCAACAAATTTAGTAGTATAATATAGGGCCTAGTGTGAGAAAGCTGGGTCTCCCCCGGAGGTCATGGGTCTTCCGGCAGGACAATGACCCAAAACACACTTTAAAAAGCACTCGAAAATGATTTGAGAGAAAGCACTGAAGACTTCCAAAGTGGCCATCGATGAGTCCAAACCTGAATCCCATAGAATACCTGTGGAGAGATCTGAAAATGGCAGTTTGGAGAGGGCACCCTTTAAATCTCAGAGACCTGGAGCAGTTAGCCAAAGAAGAATGTTCTAAAATCCAGCAGAGCATTGCAAGAAACTCATTGATAGATACTGGAAGCGGTTGTTCGCAGTTATTTCGTCGAAAGGTTGTGCTAACAAGTATTAGGCTGCGGGTGCCAATACTTTTGTCCGGCCCATTTTTGGAGTTTTGTGTAAAATGATAATGATTTTTATAAATTCTCTTTTGTGTTTTTCATTGCAAGCAAAATTAATTTGAAATGAAGGTATTACTACCAAAGCATTTGTAATTGCAATCATTTTCTGGGAGAATTTGAGCATTATCTGACAGAATTGCAGGGGTGCCAATACTTTACTTTTTTTTTCTTTTCTTTTTTTTTTTATACTTTGAGGGGAAATACTTTGAGGGGAAAAAAGGGAAAAAGCATGCCTTAAATGTATCTCTTTTCAATGCTGTTAGATCTGGATTAATACATTGAACACACCCCAGACAAAAAAAAAAAAAAAAGTTTCTTCTTAATGTTGATAAGCTCCGCGTCTACTTTGCTGATTTTCTATTTTCGCGGCGGAAGGGCGGTTCTCATTAACCGCGAAGAACGAGGGATACCACTAAAGGCATAATATCTACAAAACCTTTACAGCACAAACAAAAAATTAACATTACAAACTAGCACAAACGTAGCACAAACGATTGGCAACATTTTTAGCCATTATCAAACAAATTAGGGGGCTGGTTGACCTCAGATTAATCTGTAAAAGAATTGTAAATACTGTATCTCAAAAACGATAGCAGCACAAACTAAACTCTTTATCGCACAAACGTGGCACAAACGATAGACATAATTTTTATATAAATTTGTGTCTGATGGGGGACCAACTTCACAGTTCTTTTACCACTGTCATTTCTTTCACATCACTTTTCTGTCGTTACTTGGCCGCGACGTCTCCGGCAAACATCACTTTAAAAAAAAAAAAACATTTGTAATTTTTAAAAAATGTTTTCACCATGTACAGTGGGGAGAACAAATATTTGATACACTGCCAATCATTGGCAGTGTATCAAATACTTGTTCTCCCCACTGTATTTTTATTATTTCCCCTTTTCTTTTTCCTTCCTTTTATCATTTTTGTTTTCTGCCTTTTGTTCTTTGTTTGTTCCCCACTCTTATTTTCTCTCCTTTGACTTTTCTTTTGTATCACGTTACTGTCATTACCTGCCGTCGACTCCTCACCTGCAAACCTTCCGCTTTAAGATTCTTGGCGTCCACGACTTCTCCTAAAACATCTGCGCCGACGTCGCCCGCCTGTGCCAGGAGCTCCTTTGCGGCGTCGTTCATTTTGGTGACTTCATTTCCCAGAGGCGGAATGGACCCGAGTGATCGCTGCGGGCGAGATTGACACTTTTAGTTGAGAAATTCCATGCTTTATTGTTATTTGCTCTGCATGGCGTTGCGCCTCCCTCAACAGCGGCAGCGCAAACGTTACATTAGCACTGTATCAGTGTTGTCTTTGTTTATGGTGATGTCAAAAATATTTTGTTAACAACCCTTTTTTTCATGGCGACTTAACAATAGTAAGTTGAACACTTGGGATGGCTAAAACAAAACGTTTGTTATTTGCCCCCCCGCCAAACGTATGTGAGAAATACATGAAAGAGAATTGAAAGTAGCGTCTCATCATCCGCACAGTATACAGACAACACAATTCGGTCCAATATCAATATTAATTCATTTATTACTGACTCGTTGGCTACGGTTGACAACTATAGACAGCCAATTCATTTATACGCACTGCTAAAAGGACATCAACAAAAATCTAGGGCTGTCAAACAATTGAAATTTTTAATCGGGTTAATTACAGCTTAAAAATTAATCGTAATTAATCGCAATTCAAACCATCTATAAAATATGCCATATTTTTCTCTAAATTATTGTTGGAATGGAAAGATAAGACACAAGACGGATATATACATTCAACATACTGCACATAAGTACTGTATTTGTTTATTATAACAATAAATCAATAAGATAGCATTAACATTAACATTCTGTTAAAGTGATCCATGGATAGACAGACTTGTAGTTCTTAAAAGATAAATGTTAGTACAACTTATAGAAATTTTCTATTAAAACCCCTCTTAATATTTTCGTTTTAATAACATTTGTAAAATTTTCAATCAAAAAATAAACTAGTAGCTCGGCATTGTTGATGTCAATAATTACACAATGCTTGAACCCATAAAATCAGTCGCACACAAGCGCCAGTAGAGGGTGACAAAACTCCCAAAAACACAAGTAACAAGTGGCCATGGTACTAAGATGTCATTTTAATCTGTTTGTGCGGGGCATGTGCGTTAATTGCGTCAAATATTTTAACGTGATTAATTAAAAAAATTAATTACCGCCCGTTAACGCGATAATTTTGACAGCCCTACAAATCCAAAATAAATTTAAACCATTTGGTGCTGCGCACAAGAAACTATCTGGATCACAGCTGTTTGTTTCTACTGCGCACCAGATTGTTTCTAATGCCACCAGAAACAATCTGGTAAACATTAGCATTATATAGCATTTAAGCTTGCAGACTTTTCCTATGGAAGTTAGCCAATTGTTCTTTTGTTTCATATTGTTTGAGGCTTAGCTCAGGCGCTAGTTGAGTCCAAGATTAAAGTAAAGCTCAACTAAATCCTTTATTATCATTTGTAACACGCCGAAACTGCTGGTGTCCGATGCGCACCTGAGCTAAGCCTGAAACGATTAAAAATAATAATAATAATAAATGAGGATTTTACAAAAGAACAATTGGCTAACTTGCATCGCAAAAGTCTACTAGCTTAAATGCTATATAATGCTAATGTTTACCAGATTGTTTCTAATGCGCACCAGATTGTTTACATTTATTTCTGTCGATGTCCCTTTAGGGGCTCTATACGTTTTAAACGTAGACGTGAAGACTGAATGACCTTCTTTTAGTTATATTGTGGCATATCGATATCATGATATAAAATGGACCACATCGTGATATTTTTTTCCATATCGCACAGCACTAATTCAATCTAAGATAACATTGTTAGCTTACATGTAGAACACACATTTACTTTTAGACTGTTTACAGTGCCCTATGAGGCGGTTTGTAAAGCAGCAAATGCCTAAATTTACGACATTTTCTCACATTTAGCGCCACACAGTGTTTCAAATGTGGTGTGAAAGTTTTAGAGCAGGGGTGTCCAAACATTTTGCAAAGGGGGCCAGATTTGGTGTGGTAAAAATGTGTGTGTGTGTGTGGGGGGGGCGACCTTGGCTGACATCCTTTACGTAGAACAATATATTTAAGCAAATTTTAGCGAGTCATTCTGTGTATCACATTTGCTTTATTATTTTTTTTAATCAATAATTTCAAGGCGGCACGGTGGCTGAGTGGTTAGCACATCTGCCTCACAGTTCTGAGATCAAGGGTTCAATCCCGAGCTCCGGCCTTCCTGTGTGGAGTTTGCATGTTCTCCCCGTGCCTGCGCGGGTTTCCTCCCAAAGACATGCATGGTAGGCTGATTGAACACTATAAATTGTCCGTAGGTATGAGTGTGTGCGTGAATCGTTGTATGTCTCATGCCTTCTGCCCGTAGTTAGCTGGGATAATAGGCTCCAGCACCTCTGCGACCCTCGTGAGGAAAAGCGGCATGGAAAATGAATGAATTTCAACAATCTCGTAAGTAGCTTTTGTGGCGTTTTCTTTCAACTCTTGGGCTCTTGCGAAATACTGCTGCCGTAAAATTAAGCTAGCTTCAAGTTGCTTCAATTTCTTGCTAAGTATCTTCCCTGTAATCTTGTCGTACATGTCAGCGTGTCTTGTTTGGTCACATCGCCTCTAATTGAACTCTTTAAAAACAGCGACTGTCTCTTTGCAAATGAGGCAGACACAGTTGTTGCGCATTTTAGTGGAGGCAAACACAGTTGTTGCGTATTTTACTGAAGAAATAGTCCAATTTCCACCTATCCTTGAAGTGTCGGCCGTCACAGTCTACTTTCTTTTTTTTTGTTGATTGTCGCTATTTTAGAAAATTGGGAGTAACGCAGACATGTCCAAAGTCCAGCCCGGGGGCCAAATGCGGCCCGTTGTCCAATTTCATCCGGCCCCCAGCCTCTGTCATAAAATCAATAACGTCTGACCTGCACACAGACTTAATAAATTGGTCAGCAGTACTGCTACCAGAATATGAAGTATCTTACACACTAAATGCTGCTCCTCATTTACCCACTAAAAGGCAGCAGCACTCTAAGCTACATTACCCCGTGTGACCCTTTGCTTTACCAATTTTCTAAAATGGCGATAATCAACAAAAAAAAGAAAGTTGACTGTGACGGCCGACACTTCAAGGATAGGTGAAAATTGGACTATATCTTAACCAAAATACGCAAAAACTGTGTGTGCCTCAAATGCAAAGAGACAGTCGCTGTTTTTAAAGAGTTCAATGTGAGGCGTTATTACCGAACAAGACACGCTGAAATGTACGACAAGATTACAGGGGAGATACGGAGCGAGTAATTAAAGCAACTTGAAGCTAGTTTAATTTCACAGCAGCAGTATTTCGCAAGAGCTCGAGAGTCGAAAGAGAACGCCGCAAAGGCTAGTTGCGAGATTGTTGAAATTATTCATTTAAAAAAATAATAAAGCAAATGTGACATACAGAATGGCTTTCTAAAATTTGCTTAAATATATTATTCTATGTAAAGGACGTCAGCCAAGGTCGGCCCCCCACATTTTTACCACACCAAATCTGGCCCCCTTTGCAAAAAGTTTGGACAATTTATTAAGTCTGTGTGTGGGCCAGACTTTATTGATTTTATGACAGAGACTGGGGGCCGGATGAAATTTGACCACGAGCCGCATTTGGCCCCCGGGCCGGACTTTGGACATGTCTGTTTTAGAGTAACTTGTTTTTGCACATTTACAACATTATTGAGCAACTTAAATATTTATTTTTAAATAATAAGTCTTAGACTTTAAATCCAGAACTAAATATTTACTTCAAATCTTAAATATCAATCTTACATATATGTCTTAAATCTAAAAGTTAAATCTAACTCTTAAATCTAAATTGCAAATGTAAATCTTTTAATTCTTATATAATCTTCCAACTCTAAATCCTAAATCTAAATGTTAAATATAAATCTTATATATCTTAAATGTAAATCTTAAATATATATCCTAAATGTAAATCTTAAATCTAAATCTTAAATCTAAATTTTGAATCTAAATCCTAAACCTTCAAATGGGTGAACTAAATATCTAGCTAAAATGCAAATTCACATGACTGGAGTCCGGAAGTAACAAAGTAAAAGCTGGAGCAGCTAAAACTGTGTTTGCATATTAGCTAAATATTTAGTTTCACCAGTTTCAAGATTTAGGATTTAGATTCAAGATTTACTGTACATTTCGGATATATATCTAAGATTTAATATTTGGATTTAAGGTTTAAATATGAGATATACATTTAAGACATCGACTTAATTTTTAGGATTCAAGATTTAGATTTAAGATATATATACAATTTAGGTTTATATTTAAGATTTATATTTAAGATTTAAATTAAATATTTAGTTATGGATTTAAACATTTAAGTCTTATACTAATTATTTAAAAATACATATTCTAGTTGCTAAATAACGTTGTAAATGTGCAAAAGTGACTGTAAAATTTTCCCAAAAAATTAGACATTTTAAACACTGGGTGGCACTAAATGTGAAAAAATGTTGAAATTTTCAGCACGTGCTGCTTTACAAACGGCACCCCATAGTGCCCAACATAAACATAGATGGGGAAGGATAATATCTATTTCAATTATTAATATGCACTAACATTGAATGTCAAGCTATTCCAACATACCTATGTGTTAGTCTTCGCTCATAATTAAGACATGGTTTTTTCAGAATTCAAACTACTAATTATTGGTTTTCATAATAAAAATAGACTGAAACCTTTGAACTTTTCTGACCAAAAAATTAGAGTATTCAATTACAACGAGACTAACACATTTAGAAATGACTAAAATATGACTGAGATTAATAAGTATTATCACCCAAAAGACTAAGACAAAATCAACACTGATTTGTAAGCGTGATTTTTCCAAGGCTACTCTAGGTTAGCAGTGGCCCACCTCCAAACCAGGGATCTGGTTCTTCAGCTGGTCGATGGACGTCATTGCCCCGTTGGAGTCGGCGGACACGGCGTCCAGCAACGCCTGCGTGTCCGCGTTGTTCTTGGCGGCTCGCTGAACGGTCGCGTTGATAGCGGGAAGTCGCTTGATAGCGGCATCCGCCTGCGCTTTGTTACTCGCAATCTGTTGGTCGAAGCCTGACAATGGACGAGATGGAGAGAACGCAGAACTTTATGTATAAGTAGGATGTGGTAGTAAGGTACTCGATCAGGGGTATCAAACTCAGTTTAGTTCGTGGGCCATGCCACATTCAAAGAAATTAGATCTTATGTGGGCCGGATTAGTTTATTATTCAAAGCCAGTCCTTAAAGTTTAAGTGAATTGGACGTCTATCGTTGATAATGGCAGGCAATTAGTTCATTTTGCGTCACTTGTAATTTTAAGATACTTACAGGTCACTTCCTCTAAATTTTGGATCATTTTCTGTCATGTGCCAGCATATTGCCAGCATATTGCATATTCCATCACATGTGCCAGAATATTGCATCACACTCATGAATCACAAAGCATCAATCACAAAGACAGTGTGCTCCTTAATGTGTCACAAAGAATACCTGAGAACAGTACATAAGGCACGAACACATAGCATTCAGTGTCAGGTTGTAAGCGATTCAGCATGCTCTTGCATGTTAACTGTCCATTACGCTTGGCCTGATTGTTTTCTTTGACTGTCAAAATCAATAAAATCCTGTGTCTGCGATACGCAACTGGTTCCTCCGTCCCGTACTTGACAATTTTCTATTGTTTTTTCAGGCATTTTTGGCTTCCTGTTGATTTGAGAGCATTTACAGGTGGCTTCCTGTTAATTTGGTGTCACTTCCTATTGGTTTTGGGGGAATTTGCGTCACTTCCTTGTTAACTCATTGGCTATCATTGACGGTGCTATTAGTCCAATCCATTTTAAAGGAATATAACTGAGGATACAAAAGTGAGCCAAGTGCAGTATTGCACGCACTTAGTCACACAAATCTAGGGTTTTACGGCGGTATTGTCAAAATAAAAGCATTTGTTTTGTATGTTCTGTAGGGATGTCTTGATGCTGCTTTTTTTTAACTTCTGATTGTTTTCAAGGTACTTTTCCGATATGATCCGATACCTATCATAAGTTGCTAAAGAGCAGTAGTCTCCCTCCACGAACACGTTTGCCTTGTGGTTTGATTTACAGCAGCTGAAAAGCACGATGGTTCTGAAAACACCCCACTGCTGGAACGGATCCAATCTTGTGACTAAATCCAATATTGTCTGATACTTCAATAACAGCCATATTGGGTGACGATAGCGATACTGAGTTTCGGATCGAGACATCCCTAATGTACAGTATGAAGGAGAAACAACACGAACAACGGAACAGTACAGAACAACCACGCGGGCCGGACTGGACCCCCTGGCGGGCCGCTTTTGTCCCATGGGCCATACATGTGACACTGTCTGCCATTGACGGCGCTAATCCACTTGAAGTAGGAGGGATGGCATTTGTTCATTTGCTGCCACCCTCCCGTTAGTAGTTTACTGGTGATAAGCTTGATTGAATTCACAGCAGAAGAATGATAGGACGTCACATGAGTTGGCGGCCAACTTGGGATAGAAACTAGATCTCGGAAAGTACTATTGCGTGGCAGGGTTTCGTATTACTTCCTGGTACCGATTATGTCATTTTAGCACTGTATCGGTACCACTAATTATACAGTGCCTTGCAAAAGTATTCGGCCCCCTTGAATCTTGCAACCTCTCGCCACATTTCAGGCTTCAAACATAAAGATATGAAATTTAATTTTTTTGTCAAGAATCAACAACAAGTGGGACACAATCGTGAGGTGGAACAACATTTATTGGATAATTTAAACTTTTTTAACAAATAAAAAACTGAAAAGTGGGGCGTGCAATATTATTCGGCCCCTTTACTTTCAGTGCAGCAAACTCACTCCAGAAGTTCAGTGAGGATCTCTGAATGATCCAATGTTGTCCTAAATGACCGATGATGATAAATAGAATCCAAATGTGTGTAATCAAGTCTCCGTATAAATGCACCTGCTCTGTGATAGTCTCAGGGTTCTGTTTAAAGTGCAGAGAGCATTATGAAAACCAAGGAACACACCAGGCAGGTCCGAGATACTGTTGTGGAGAAGTTTAAAGCCGGATTTGGACACAAAAAGATTTTCCAAGCTTTAAACATCTCAAGGACCACTGTGCAAGCCATCATATTGAAATGGAAGGAGCATCAGACCACTGCAAATCTACCAAGACCCGGCCTTCCTTCCAAACTTTCTTCTCAAACAAGGAGAAAACTGATCAGAGATGCAGCCAAGAGGCCCATGATCACTCTGGATGAACTGCAGAGATCTACAGCTGAGGTGGGAGAGTCTGTGCATAGGACAACAATCAGTCGTACACTGCACAAATCTGGCCTTTATGGAAGAGTGGGAAGAAGAAAGCCATTTCTCAAAGATATCCATAAAAAGTCTCGTTTAAAGTTTGCCACAAGCCACCTGGGAGACACACCAAACATGTGGAAGAAGGTGCTCTGGTCAGATGAAACCAAAATTGAACTTTTTGGCCACAATGCAAAACGATATGTTTGGCGTAAAAGCAACACAGCTCATCACCCTGAACACACCATCCCCACTGTCAAACATGGTGGTGGGAGCATCATGGTTTGGGCCTGCTTTTCTTCAGCAGGGACAGGGAAGATGGTTAAAATTGACGGGAAGATGGATGCAGCCAAATACAGGAACATTCTGGAAGAAAACCTGTTGGTATCTGCACAAGACCTGAGACTGGGACGGAGATTTATCTTCCAACAGGACAATGATCCAAAACATAAAGCCAAATCTACAATGGAATGGTCCAGACCTGAATCCAATCGAGAATCTGTGGAAAGAGCTGAAGACTGCTGTTCACAAACACTCTCCATCCAACCTCACTGAGCTCGAGCTGTTTGGCAAGGAAGAATGGGCAAGAATGTCAGTCTCTCGATGTGCAAAACTGATAGAAACATACCCCAAGCGACTTGCAGCTGTAATTGGAGCAAAAGGTGGCGCTACAAAGTATTAAGGCAAGGGGGCCGAATAATATTGCACGCCCCACTTTTCAGTTTTTTATTTGTTAAAAAAGTTTAAATTATCCAATAAATTTTGTTCCACTTCACGATTGTGTCCCACTTGTTGTTGATTCTTGACAAAAAATTAAAATTTTATATCTTTATGTTTGAAGCCTGAAATGTGGCGAAAGGTTGCAAGGTTCAAGGGGGCCGAATACTTTTGCAAGGCACTGTATGTAGTTGCCAGTGGTGGTAATCTTACTTTAAAAAGTAATTAGTTATAGTTACAAATTACTTCTCCCAAAAGTAATTGAGTTAGTAACTCAGTTAAATCAACGTAATAGTAATTAGTTACTCAGCAAAGTAACTGATGTTACTTTCCATGTTCTACACGTTATTACATAATCCATTTTGCATCTTTCTCATGAAACAGGTTTATATTAACTGATTGAATTGAGCTGTCTTTTTCATTCCCCAAAAAACCATAGGTCAACCTTTTAACATTTTAAAAAAATATTTAACCTATGTAACTTTATACAACTTTAAAATGCTGTGAGAAAAAAGCCTTTTTCCTGTTGTACTGAAGCGTGACTTGTGTGTACCATCACACCCTTAATCTATACAGTGGGGCAAATAAGTATTAAGTCAACCGCTAATTGTGCAAGTTCTCCCACTTGAAAATAGAGAAAGTAGAGAGGAGTGTAATTGTCAACATGGGTAAACCTCAGCCATGAGAGACAAAATGTGGGAAAAAAACCCCAGAAAATCACATTGTTTGATTTTTAAAGAATTTATTTGGAAATCATGGTGGAAAATAAGTATTTGGTCGATACCAAAAGTTCATCTCAATACTTTGTTATGTACCCTTTGTTGGCAATAACGGAGGCCAAATATTTTCTGTAACTCTTCACAAGGTTTTCACACACTGTTGCTGGTATTTTGGCCCATTCCTCCATGCAGATCTCCTCTAGAGCAGTGATGTTTTGGGGCTGTCGTTGGGCAACACGGACTTTCAACTTCCTCCCCACCCCGTGGCGTCAAAATGATAACAAGAACTGGGAGCAAAAATCCAAGAACCACACGGGGGGACCTAGTGAATGACCTACAGAGAGCTGGGACCACAGTAACAAAGGCTACTATCAGTAACACAATGCGCCGCCAGGGACTCAAATCCTGCACTGCCAGACGTGTCCCCCTACTGAAGAAAGTACACGTCCAGGCCCGTCTGCGGTTCGCCAGAAAGCATTTGGATGATCCAGAAGAGGACTGGGAGAATGTGTTATGGTCAGATGAAACCAAAATAGAACTTTTTGGTAGAAACACAGGTTCTCGTGTTTAGAGGAAAAAGAATACTCAATTGCACCATACCCACTGTGAAGCATGGGGGTGGAAACATCATGCTTTGGGGCTGTTTTTCTGCAAACGAACCAGGACGACTGATCTGTGTAAAGAAAAGAATGAATGGGGCCATGTATCGAGAGATTTTGAGTGAAAATCTCCTTCCATCAGCAAGGGCATTGAAGACTAGACGTGGCTGGGTCTTTCAGCAGAACAATGATCCCAAACACACAGCCAGGGCAACAAAGGAGTGGCTTCGTAAGAAGCATTTCAAGGTCCTGGAGTGGCCTAGCCACTCTCCAGATCTCAACCCCATAGAAAATCTGTGGAGGGAGTTGAAAGTCCGTGTTGCTCAACGACAGCCCCAAAACATCACTGCTCTAGAGGAGATCTGCATGGAGGAATGGGCCAAAACACCAGCAACAGTGTGTGAAAACCTTGTGAAGAGTTACAGAAAATATTTGGCCTCCGTTATTGCCAACAAAGGGTACATAACAAAGTATTGAGATGAACTTTTGGTATTGACCAAATACTTATTTTCCACCATGATTTGCAAATAAATTCTTTAAAAATCAAACAATGTGATTTTCTGTTTTTTTTCCCACATTCTGTCTCTCATGGTTGAGGTTTACCCATGTTGACAATTACAGGCCTCTCTAATATTTTCAAGTGGGAGAACTTGCACAATTAGTGGTTGACTAAAAACGTATTTGCCCCACTGTATATAGATATATTTTTAATATGCAGGTGAATTAAAATTATTATAAAATTATAAATTATTATTAAAATAAAAAATCACACACAGTTTATGGATATGTCATTCAAGAAAAGTTTAGGACAAGTGAGTATTTTTGTAATAAAAAACAAATTATTATTATATTGTAGCATCTACAGGGACAACGCCCACTTGGTGATGATAATGCATACTGAAGAGGGAAACAGTCCATTATTTTCAATTAATTGTACCCACCTGAACGCCACGAACTGTATGTAAAAAAAAGTTTCCCGAGCGTTTAAGATGACGCTCGCCACGCAAAATGCTAATGCTAGCGAGAACACGAATGTTATACTACCGCTCTGAGCCACCTAGCATTACGTTTGCAATGGCGTCACTGCCCCCTTCCCCTCTTCTGCTCTGCTCTCTCCGTGTCTCCCAGACATCTCTCGTCATTCAACCAAATTGTAGTAACGCATGTCTTCACGTCCTCAGTAACGGTAACGGCTTTGCAAGGATGGGAAAAGTAATTAATTAGATTATTCACTACTGACAAAAATAGCGCAGTTAGTAACGCCGTTATTAACAACACTGGTAGTTGCGTGTTCACCCAACACCTTGACTACAAAAAAACTGTTGTTGTACCCCCCAAACACGCAAACCCACAAACACAAAGTAACTAAGTAACTTTTACTTTAAGTAAATTTTAAACTAGCTTACTTTTTACTTTTACTTTGAGCAGATTTAACATTAGTACTTTAATAGGAGTAAAATTTCATCAACGTGACAGTACTTGATTTTTTTTTGTACATTTTCCATCCTTGCTGTACGGTACATTACTCATTTTAGTGCCGTATTGGTAACGACACAACTCTTGGCATTAGTACCGATTCAACACTAGTTTTAGCACAATTAATGGCACTGAAACATGACCATTCACAGCTCACAAAGAAACTGATACCGTTTACCTCGCAGAGTGCCGAGAGCGCTGTCCAACTTGTTGGTATTGGTGTTGATTCGTTGCAGCGCCTCTTTGGTGTTGGCGTGGGCGGCGTCCACTCGGCCCGTCAGAGTGTCTAGGTCCTGTGAGAGTCACATAATGGGCAGTCAGGGCAGAGGTGGTAGAGTAGCCAAAACGTTTACTCAAGTAAGAGTAGTGTTACTTCAAAATAATATTAGTCAAGTAAAGTAAAAGTAGTAATCCCAAAAATGTATTCTAGTACAAGTAAAACAGTATTTGGTGAATAAAATACTGTACTCAAGTACTGTAAGTCAGTTTGTCAGATTTTTTTTTTTTTTTAAATAATGGTGTGTTTTTTTCTCAGTGCAATGGCCATGTACAGTACATAAACAGCTATTATTTTACTGTACTATAACCCTTTACATTACCAAAATCATCAAATTCTGACAAGAAAAATCTACAGAAATGAAACATCAGTTGTCCAAAGAGCATGGGTGTCCTCTAATTCAGTGGTCTCCAACCCGGCCCTCAAAGACCCGCGGTGGGTGCAGGATTTCATTCCAACCAAATAAGATGATTACACTTTTTGACCAATCTGGTGTTTTACAAGTATAATCAGTTGATTGCAGTCAGGTGCTGCTTGTTTTAGCAGAAACCTCATTGGTTCAACTATCTGTGCTGGATCGGCAGGAACAAAAACCACGACCCACAGTGGGCCTTTGAGGACCGGGTTGGATACCACTGCTCTAATGGATAAAACATTCCCTATCATGAAATTAAAACAATCTTATCTCCGGTTTTCCATGGTCTATCAGTACCAAATAAAAACAGAGGTAGAAATATGCACTTTTGAGAATGTTGGCAGAAATAGATTATATTTTTACGATGTTTTTTCGATGCCACGTGATTGAACGTGATCATTGGACTTCTGACTGCAAGCTTATGTGTGGTCATGTGACTGTATTGTTACATCTGATTGGTACCATGAAGTTATGCGGTTATTGTTGTGTTGTTTCATTTGTGAACTTGGTAGAGCCCCTGAGGGCAAAAATAAAGCAAAATCTAACACAGCGATCCCTCGCTACTTCGAACTTCAAACTTCAAAGATTTTATTATTTTTTTTAATTTAAAAAAAATATATATATATATATATATATAATAAAAAATAAGATAAAATAAAAAAAATATATACACTCACCGGCTACTTTATTAGGTACACCTGTCCAACTGCTCGTTAACACTTAATTTCTAATCAGCCAATCACATGGCGGCAACTCAGTGCATTTAGGCATGTAGACATGGTTTAAGACAATCTCCTGCAGTTCAAATCGAGCATCAGTATGGGGAAGAAAGGTGGTTTGAGTGACTTTGAACGTGGCATGGTTGCTGGTGC
This sequence comes from Corythoichthys intestinalis, assembly GCF_030265065.1. NCBI lineage: Eukaryota > Metazoa > Chordata > Actinopteri > Syngnathiformes > Syngnathidae > Corythoichthys > Corythoichthys intestinalis. The sequence continues at coordinate 21,947,919 of NC_080408.1, read as the reverse complement.
CAGAAGGGCTGGTCTGAGTATTTCAGAAACTGCTGATCTACTGGGATTTTCACGCACAACCATCTCTAGGGTTTACAGAGAATGGTCCGAAAAAGAAAAAATATCCAGTGAGCGGAAGTGCTGTGGGCGGAAATGCCTTGTTGATGCTAGAGGTCAGAGGAGAATGGCCAGACTGGTTCGAGTTGATAGAAAGGCAACAGTGACTCAAATAACCACCCGTTACAACCAAGGTAGGCAGAAGAGCATCTCTGAATGCACAGTACGTCGAACTTTGAGGCTTATGGGCTACAGCAGCAGAAGACCACGCTGGGTGCCACTCCTTTCAGCTAAGAACAGGAAACTGAGACTACAATTTGCACAAGCTCATCAAAATTGGACAATAGAAGATTGGAAAAACGTTGCCTGGTCTGATGAATCTCGATTTCTGCTGCGACATTCGGATGGTAGGGTCAGAATTTGGCGTCAACAACATGAAAGCATGGATCCATCCTGCCTTGTATCAACGGTTCAGGGTGGTGGTGTAATGGTGTGGGGAATATTTTCTTGGCACTCTTTCGGCCAATTTATATAATAATTATTACGTTTAAACATTTATAATAATTAATTACTTTAAGGATGAATTGATTTTCTCCATTAACCCCGAAAAACAAGGGATCACTGTATGTACAATTAAGAGGAAAAATTTAACAACTGTAGTGTAGCCCAAAGTAGGGGAGTAAGAGTTGTGTTTCTTCATAAAACTACTCAAGTAAAAGTAAAAAGTATGGCGTGCATTGTAAAACTACTCTTAGAAGTACATTTTTCTCATAAAGTTACTCAAGCTAAGGGTCTACTTTCCATAATTCAAATTGATTTCATAAATTCCCACAATGCATTCCTACCTTCATGGCATTCCTGCCTTGATTCAGCAGGTCCCGAGCGTCTCCTGTATCCTGCCTAATGTCATCCTGCAACGCAGTGAGGCCCGCTGCGTTCTCGTCCGCCGCTTTCCTCAGGAGGTCCAGCTTGGCCCCCATGGCATCCGTTTGCTTCTGAGCAACAAGAAAATTCAAAGGACACTTTAGCATGCATATTCGGTCAGTTGAAATATTTGATACATTTCCTCAAAAACCTTTTCATTTTTTTAGGACAGAACAAAAAACAGAAGATATTGTTTTTTGACGGATGCTAAAACACAAAGCGGATAGAACGGATCTGAGGACAGTATGTCTGTGTTGGTTGTCAGTCATCCAGGTCATGCCAATCTACAATAAAACATTAATTAATTCATTCATTTTTGGAGCTGCTTGTCCTCACGAGGGTCGCGGGGGTGCTTAAGCTTATCTCAGCCAACAACGCACATTAGGCGGGGTACACCCTGAACCATGCCGCCCTATAACAAAACAATCTGCTACAGTGATATGAAAAAGTATCTGAAATCCCAATGAAAAAACAGTGTCTGCTTTAATTAAAACCACCCAAACATTGATATGTTTTCATATTTTAATGAGGATAGCATGCAAACGATGAAAGAAGGGGGGGAAATAAGTAAGTGAACCTGCTGCCTAAGGAGACTTAAAGAGCAATTGAAAGAAATTTTTACCAAACATTTTAAGTCAGGTGTGTGCCCAATCACTGATGAGTGGTTTAAAGCTGCCCTGCCCACTATAAAACACACACCTGGTAAGAATTGTGTTGATAAGAAGCATTGTCTGATGTGCATCATGGCTCAGTCAAAAGAGCTGTCTGAAGATCTGCGATCAAGGATTGTTGATTTGTATAAATCTAGGAAAGGATACAAAACCATCCCTAAAAGTCTGGATGTTCATCAATCAACAGTCAGAGAAGTTGTCTACAAATGGAGAGAATTTGGCACCGTTGCTTCTCTTCCAAGGAGTGGCCATCCACCAAAGATTTCGCCAAGAGTTCAGCTCAGAATACTCAGAGAGGCAAAAAAGAACCCTAGAGTGTCTGATAAAGACTTACAGAAATCACTGGCACAGTCCAAAATCTCTGTGCACACATCAACTATATGTAAAACTCTGGCCAAGAATGGTGTTCATGGTAGGACTCCATGGAGGAAGCCACTGCTGGAAAAAACATTCTTGCTCGTTTAATGTTCGCAAAAAGGCACTTGGGCACCCCACAGACGTTTTGGCAAAATATTTTGTGGACTGATGAGACCAAAGTTGAATTGTTTGGGAGATGGAGAGATGGATGCTGCAACAAGACAATGATCCTAAACACAGAAGTAAATCAACTTCAGAACGGTTCCAAAAGAACAAAATACACGTTGTTCTGACAATTTAAATAATACGCTGGTTTAGGAATGTTTCAACACGCACTCACCATGTGTCGATGTCAGCCGGCAGGATCAGACAAAACGACGTGGCCGATGGTAATCCAAAGTGTCAAATTGTCAATGAGTATGGTCAGGCTAATCGTGGTCATTAAGTCCAAAGTCATGTCGTGTGGTCAAACAACGAAACAAAAATGCGAACTTCGCGTCTTCAAACTTTCAAACAAAGCAATATACTCGCAACTCTGCAGTCATCTATAACATACACGTGAGTTTGCATGCGGTATTTGTATTGCGTGCGGTCATATGTGTTGCGTTGCGGTTGTTTGCGGTTGAAAACTATATCCGCCAGCGTTCCACACCTGTGCTGAGTAAGTCATTGATTTATACGCGCATAGTGGTGACGTCATCGCCCATATTGGCAGCACTGCCACATTACGTCACTCAACACAAAAACTGCTCCAACACACGTTCTGGAGTGGCCAAGTCAAGGTCCAGACTTGAGACCCATTGAGATGCTGTGGCATGACCTAAACACAGCGATTCATGTCAGACATCTGACTGAACTACAGCAGTTGTGTAGATAAGAATGGGCTAAGATTACTCCTGATCGATGTGCCAGACTGATCTGCAGCCACAGGAAGACTGAAGTTATTGCTGCCAAAGGGGGGACTACAAAATACTTATTTTTTCCCCCTTCTGTCATTGTTTGCATACTATCATCATTAAAATATGAAAACCTATAAATGTTTGGGTGGTTATAGTTAAAGCAGACAGTTTTTTCATCTGTGTGGTTTTGACAAAGATCAGATCACATCTGATGGTGATTTTATGCAGAAATGTGAGAAATTCCAAAAGGTTCAGATACTTTTTCCTACCACATTATAAAATTCCTCATGATTATTATACTATATATGTTTTTTATTAATTATTATTGTATTTTCAATATTACTTTTATGAATAAGTACTGTACATTTACACATGAATAAAATGTTAATAAAATCTACATTACTAGAAAATACAATTTCTGGAGAAATGGGGTGGAGATGCTTTGTTCTGCTGGTCGGTAAACTCCCACAGTCAGCAAGGGCATTGAAGATGAGACATGACTGGGTCTTTCAGCATGACAATGATCCCAAGCACACAGCCAGGGCAACAAAGGAGTGGCTTCGTAAGAAGCATTTCAAGGTCCTGGAGTGGCCTAGCCAGTCTCCAGATCTCAACCCCATAGAAAATCTGTGGAAGGAGTTGAAAGTCCATGTTGCCCAACGACAGCCCCAAAGTATCACTGCTCTAGAGGAGATCTGCATGGAAGAATGGGCCAAAATACCAGCAACAGTGTGTGGAAAGCTTGTGAAGAGTTACAGAAAACGTTTGGCCTCCGTTATTGCCAACAAAGGGTACATAAAATAGTACTGAGATGAACTTCTGGTATTGAGCAAATACTTATTTTCCACCATGATTTGCAAATAAATTCTTTAAAAATCAAACAATCTGATTTTCTGTTTTTTTTCCACATTCTGTCCCTCATGGTTGAGGTTTACCCATGTTGACAATTACAGGCCTCTCTAATATTTTCAAATGGGAGAACATGCACAATTAGTGGTTGACTAAATACTTATCTGCCCCACTGTATATATAATTTTTATGAATAAATACAATTATATAATTACAAAATGTTAATAAAATTAAACAGAAATACACTATGGTTATGGCCCCAATAACACTCTAAAGTTGCTATTTTTTAAAATTTCATAGTATTTAACTCATTTCCTGCCATGGATGGTGATAGACGTCCAATTCACTGGCACTCAATACTCATGTTTCAGTGCCATTGATTGCCTGAGTTGTCCAATTCATTTTGACTGGGAGGGGTGAATGAACGAACGTTCCTTGTCACGTTCCCAGTCAAAATGAATTGGACGTCTCGTGCAGTCAATGGCAGCCAATGAGTTCAATGAGTGCCGTTTAAAGGGTTAAGCCTTAAATGCTATCTTCTTTTTTCGACTTGACTAACCGTCAGAGCGGGCGGAATCTCTTTGGCCATCCTGTTAATTTCTTCCAGCATGTCATTAGCCTTGTTGCTCTCTTCCGTGGCCTCTTCGCTCACGCGGGGCGCCTGGTTTTCCAAACCCTTGACACGCGCTGCCATTCCATCGTATCTGAGGAAGCTCACCTTCAATACACCACCGCCGACAGACAGACGCCGCTCAGTTGAAGTAACTTACGTGGTTTTTACCCCTCCGATCAGATCTTTGACATCTTTCCCCTTGTTGAGCAGATTCCGGACCAGTTCCAGACTTTTCTCAGAGTCGCCTAGAGCCTCATTGGCACTTCGTTCCACTGCCGTCGCCTTTGTCTTATGTCTGTCAGATCCAGAGTTAACGATCAGAGTAGTTTGACTAAAAATATGTGTATGAGTGTCTGGAGCACGCACTTATCAGCCAAGCTTGTTGCTGCCTGAGCCAACGAGGATAGAAGATTAGGACCGGAAGGTGCATCTCCTGCCGGAAATTCCTGGCAAGTACAACGGAAATTAGAGGTTGGGTATTAATATCTTCATCATTCGTGTCAGACTTGAATCTGGCCTAAATCCAATCACTTAACACCTAAAATAAGACACCTCATGCTTGAATGAAGTCCTGTAAAGCCTAAAAGAAGTCACCTAATGCTTGAATCAAGTCATCTGACACCTGAAACAAGTCACCTTATGCTTGAATCAAGTCACCGAATGCCTATGAGAAGCCACCTAATGCTTGAATTCAGTCACCTGACACTTGAAAAAAGTCACTTAATGGTTGAATCAAGTCATCTGACACCTGAAACAAGTCATTTAATGCTTGAATCAAGTCACCTGACACCTGAAACTGTTCCAGTGCAAATGTGACAAGGTCTTACAGCTGATCGGAGACCTGTCTTGGCCTCGTCCAGTTTCACTTTCATGTCCGCGATCAAATCCTGCAGCTGATCTGCTTTGTTCAGGTAGGTCTCCTGCCGTCGTTTGATGTCACCGGTCGCATCGGCTACGTTCTGGACATCCTGTTCTTCGGACAGTCGAGTACGGCTGATGGACGCGAGACTGTCCTGTACCCGCTTCTCTAGGTCTGTAGGACATCAAAAGTGAGACATAGTGTTGATCATCACGTTGTCCCTGATCTGATCACGTCATCCAATATTGGGCCCAAACACATTATTTCCAGATGATCTGAATCGGGTAAAAGATCAAATTTATTTTTTATTTTTACTCTTAAATATTAACTCATTGGCTGCCATTAATCGTTTGATCGCTACCAACCTCCCAGTCAAATTGGATTGGACATCTGTTGCCGTCAATGGCAATGAAACACGATCGCTCAATATCAGCCTTCCCAGTTGAAATGGATTTGATGTCTACAACTGTCCCTGGCAGTAAATGAGTTAAGTGCTACAATTTATATTTACACTACAGCAACAAGAGAGAGAAAATGTCCAGCAACATAAAAAAAGTCAAGAAAATCAGAACACAGCAAGCGCGCTCAATTTATCACTTTGTATTATTTTTCATATACGTTTATTAATGTAAAACAAAATACTACAGTTTTCTACATTGATTTCAACATGTTGTCATGTTTTGACTCCTGAAGTAATCGAGAGATACTGTTTAAAGTGCCTTTGACACACAAAAAAAAACATGTTTATTTCATATTACACGCGGTAATTTAAGCTCCTGACGGCTTGGATGGTGTGGAAGCAATCGACATTTGTTCAATTTTTTAAAATCCCGCACCATGAAAATGAGTGACTTCCGAGTCCAGTCTCGGGTTGAGGAAGAAGGCGAATGTGAAGTCAGCGGTAGAGATTATCTTCATAAGACAGCCATTACCATATAGCATGCAGAAGGACAGCGGTTTCAGCTTTTTGATTTCCAAAAGATCCTTGTTCACTGCGTTGGTCAAAACAAGTCAGACAACCGAGGAACCATTGGACGGACGAGGAAGTGAGTAAGCTTCGTGTTTTATATTATGTCAAATACTGGGATTACGGCAAACGTTATAGAAAGGAGGTGACTTGCATTTTCCTGTTTTTGTTTACATTTTCAGCGTTTCCCCTTATGTCTTCGGCGACGAGCACCGCCTACCCGCTGGGGCGCAGCAGAACGACGAGCCGTAACTTGCTCGCCGCCGTGGGCTGGCCGATCGGTGAAGACAATCAACCCCGCCGCTGTGTGTGACATTAGTTGGGGTAGATTTGTGTGATTTTTCGTTTTCGAAAGGCGATAAAAAGACTTGGAAACACCGCTCGGTTCAGGTTAGCATGTCGGCTAGCTGTCACGCCTCCTGTTTTGTTTACGCTCTGTCCTCCGAAGCCGGGGGCAGGGAAATGACAAAAGCCTGACTAACTCTGGTGGCATAAAATACCGTTCGGGGGGGTGCAAGAAGTCGACAGTTTTGACCATTTTGCAGTAATTTTGCCCTGTCGTACTGAATAAATGCATTTTTATTTTTTTCATATTCCATTTAGCACAAGACTGTTATTTGTCATGACCATACCATTTATCTAGCAATTGGGGAAAAATACTAAGGTAAAAACAATAAATGTAAAAATATTGGAGTAGAGAGACTGAAACAATGACATTTTGCTGCCCTGCCCTGCCCTGCAATTTTCCTCGTTCTGAATCTTCCCCCTCAATGGGCTGAATTCTAAATCAGCTGAAATTGTGACCCGACCGACGTCATCATCCAGCTGGGGACGCTCGAGCGCTATTATGAAAGGCGGGGCCAAACGGCAGATTAAAAGACTAATTTCTCATCATCTAGGTTTTGCCAAATTGTTGTAAATAGTCAAATGAATGCTAAAGTCTCACCTGCCAGCTTCTTCATGTCGTCCTCCAGATCTTCCACCAGCGCCTCGGCCGCACTCATCACAGCCTCAATGTTCGCGTTGTTGCCACTATTGACTCCACCCCCAAGCTGGGAGTTCTGTGCTTCCATCTGCTGAAGTTTGAAAGCTAACTCCTCCACCTGAGAGTCGCACAAGGACAACGAAGAATGAATGATGGTCCAGATTGGCTTATAAGATAAAAATGATCTGATGGGACCTCTAACCTTGACTTTGGCCGCGTTGAAACAAGCGGGACACTCTCGGGACGTCTGACACTTTGGACCCTCGAAGCCCGGTCTGCAGCGGCAACGACCGGCGTCGTCACACTGCGCGAATTCAGAGCCCTGACGGTCGCAGTCGCACGCTGCAACACCGAAACGCAGCAAATGCTCATATTAACACGTGGGAAAAATATCTACCAGTGTGCAGCTGACATCAGGTAACTCACGTCTGCAGGCGTCTTCCTGGCTGCGGTGATAAAAGTTGGGCAAGCATACTTCACAGCGGCGACCCATTGTGTTGTTGACACACTTCAGACATTCGCCGCTAATTCGATCACAGCTACCCGCCACTCGGACGTCAATGTGGCCATTACACTGGCAAGGTTGGCATGGCCGCCACCCTCCAGCACCGCCTCCGGGAGAACCGTGAAAACCTTCTTGACACTCGTCGCAGCGAAGACCTAAGAACACGCGACCGGACAAACTGAAATTCAACTAAAAGATGCAATTTCTGGAGAAATTATTTAAGGATGCTTTGCTCTCACTTCCTGTAGATTTTCGGTCACTTCCTATTAAATACAGGTATTTTCAGGTCACTTCCTTTTTGACTCATTGGTTGCCATTAACCGCACTACCGCTGTCAATGGGAGCCATCGAGAGCCATATAGACACCAATCACATGACGTCACAACTCCGCCGCCCTGACTGGTGCCGCCATATTGATCGTCAGCTCATCATGTTTACATATTACCGCTACATACATTCCTCCTATTACTGCGTGTTTTTCTGCTTGTCTAAGGAATCACCGCCTAGTAAACAAACCCAAAAACCTTCCTGACAATCGTTAACATTGATTAATCAAAATGGTGAAGGCATGTGTGGTGGTTGGTTGCAGTAACAGATAAGATAAACGGTCATTTTAGTAGTTGCTGTGTACCCATTGTTAAAAGGGCAAATCTCTAAAGCAGCACGGTTTGTTTATCTCGGTCCATGATGCGTTTGTGTCGACAACCGTTAGACAGCGGCAAAAACATCAATATGATGCCAACACGATCGCAGACATCATCAGACAGAGACTACGAAGCTCGTCGCCACGATCACGCAGCAAGAGGGTGAGCGCAACAACAGGTGTTGTGCCGAAAAATAGCCGCCCTGCGTGAAATGTCCCCCCTGACGGGAGCGCCCACACGGAAAAAACTTTCTTGTACCGTGAATATGTATTCAGGGTACCCGCAGGTTATTAAAAGTATTAAAAAAGCATTGAATTTAGTTTTCCATTATTAAAGGTATTAAAAGTATTAAATTAGCTGTCGTAAATCTGGAATTTTTTCACCGTGGTTTTAATTTTCAAGAACATCTCAGTGCAACCTAAATTATATCCGTGACGAAGTTTTTTTTTTTTTTTTTTTTTAAATCCATAACGAAGATGACGCGTAGAATTTTTACGATGTACTGCACCTCGTGCGTGCGCGCCGTTAGCATCATTAGCATCAAGATCACAACAGCAGGCAATCGCACAGTACTGTGTGCTAACGCAAGGAACTGCTCAGATGCCTTAGTTGTTATGTTCGACGAAAGCCTCAACAAGACAACCAAGTCCAAACAGTTGGACCAGCATGTGAGGTATTGGATCGGCGACCAAGTCGCATCCAGCGACTTTGGGTCGCAGTTTATGGGTCATGCGAAGGCAGTGGACCTGCTTAACATTTCAAAGTAAGTTGCCAATTTCTCCAATTAAAATGTGTTAAATGCAATAATGTATTTCTGCACGGTTTGTCTTTCGAATGAATGTGAATTTCGCAGTTTTAACTCAAGAGTTAGCCATATTCAATGGGGTATTGGCAGGTGCACTAGTCTTAGCATGGATAAACCGGAGTCGGAGATTCACCATCACTCTCAGATACTCAACACGGTTGACACTGTCTATTATTGGAACGAGTGCGGGGTAACTTTGATCTGAATAACATGGTATGGTGATAGGCAAATTATAATGTAGGTGATAGTAAAACACCTCCTGGTATATTTAAATGTTTTTGTTGATTAAATAAGAGTATGGATTTTCTCTGTCTGATTAAAAGAAATGTCTTCAATAGCTAACAAAGGATTAACATGTGTTTTATATACTTCTTGTAATGTCATTAGGAAAAAAACGATTAACAAGGGAAATGGTCATGTGTAGCTTTTTTATTTTGTGGTAATTAATGGTAAACTACTGCCATTTAGTGGCTGTTTTTTTAAACTTTCACTGCCAAATGCAAGCACTTTACAGTTAAGGTGGCCAACTTGACAACCACCTACCTACCACCTTGACTAGGTCCTCTTAAAAGGGAAACCTGTTGTATTGCAAATGTAATTTCTGAAGTTGATTTACAAAAAATAGTGTAAAATCCACTTTATCCTGGGAAAAAAAATCTGAAAGACCTTATATTTAAATGTGTTTTAATTGTATCTTCAGTAAGTGTGCATTCTTTTGTCAAACACACTTAGTAGTTGAGGTTAAATTTGATGTTCAGTGCTTTATTTTTTTAATATGATTCAATATTATCTAAATAATGGGTTCGAGAAAAGTATGAATTTTCAGTTGAAATAGCTTTAAAAAAGGTCTTAAAAGTCTTGAATTTAGATTTATCAATCTTGGGGGGACCCTGGTATTATTTTACTCTGCTTGAACTAATAAATGTCATACCTGTGTGATTGTCATTGGGATATGGCCGTGAAAACCTGTAGACTAATACATTTCTGTTCAAAGATGGTTATGTGGCCCAGTCCACGATTTGTTACTAAAATACAGTACTAATATTTTGTGTAATTTAATTATTTAAAACTGATCTAACAGTCGTAAATCCATTACTGTAATGCGTCAATGAAAACATTTGATGTTTTCACTTCAATAAAGCGTTATAAATAAGCGCTCCCGTCGGGGGGGCCTTCACGCGGGGCAGCTATTTTTCGGCACACACCGGCCTGTTGTCGAAGTTTCATTTTACAGTCGTGACAACGGTGACGCTCAGCTCACCAAATGTAGTTTTATATTCGGGCCGGTGCCGATTTTGGGTACCCGACTCCTCATCGTGACATAAATTGGAGTATGATTGGAAATTTTGTGGTCTCAGGACGAGCTCTGACGCACGGGACGGGACCGGACTGGAGAAAACATCGGTTTGGGCATCAAATATGGATCTGGCGACTGGATCGACCGAAGCTCTTCCAAATAACGGCTTTTATGCAACTCATCCAATGAGTTTACAGCGCCTGAAAGCACCGGGGCTTCCATAATTTGCAAGTGAATCCACCTTTAGAAACTACGATCATTGACAATACTGACACACAATGACGGACAATATGGCGGCACAATACAGCGATCACGTAATTGTGTGACGTTGGTGATTGGGGTCTATAACAACAAGTAAAACTAATACTATGTTACAGTTTTTCAATTTTTTGTGTTTTTTTTCACGCGCCTTTTCTGGTTTTGTTGCTTTTGTTGGGGGTTTTGTGGGGTTTATGTTTTTTCAGTTTTCGAAGTTGGCATTTTTAATTTTTTGTGCAATTTTTCGTTGTTTTTACAAAGTTGTTTTTTGGTGCTTTTTAGCGCAATCTTTAATGGTTTTCGGTTGTTTGGGTTTTTTTGCATTAATTTTTGAGCATTTGTGGGCTACATCCTAGTCATTGCTGACTTCCTGTAGATTTTGGGGCTTTTTCGGGTCACTTCCTGTTGATTCTGGGACAGTCCGGGCTCACTTCTTGAACATTTTAGATCATATCCTGTTGATTTAAGGGCATTTTTGGGTCACCTCCTGTTATACGTAGAGATTAAGGCATAGCCCCCCCTGGTGCTTGCAAATGTCATAGCATGTAATTGACTTTCCAATATATTAATTTAAAATTAAGACATTGCAGGTTAAATGTTATCTAAAAAAGTTGTAAAGCAATAAAACAAACAACAACAAAAATGAATGAAATTAACAAAAAAATCATTTTCATAATGAGTCAAAATTATTTTTCAAACAGATCATGTGACTAGCAACTTAGAGACGGTCATTTGCTTTGCTTAGAAAAAAAGAAAAACCCACCTGAGGACAGAAGAGGCAAGATGGATATTTGTAATTTTTTCAAACCCGAGCTTTCAAAAGCGACAACGACTACTGAGCGGGAACCAAGGATTGAAGATGTGGACCATGAAACGCTGGTGACCACCGCCAAAATGGTAAGCCTAGTTTCAGTTTGTCCCACAAAAGACGTTAATTGTACAAAAGAGCCACAACTGGGCGTACCATATTCAATGGACGACAATCTTGGCCAAAAGCATAGCTGTCCTAAACAACCTGATTTAAAATTCCCCTAAAAAGTGACGGGAAACAAAAAAAATGCTCATTTTCAACGTATGGAATATTCAGTCAAAAAGAATGCCGCGTCTACTTCTCCACTAGGTAAGACAGAAAAACACGCGCGCTCACACACAGGCATGCACACACACACCGCCGGGATGCCTGTGTGTACGACAACGGGCTAAGCTACCATCGGAGCATGTACAGTGGGGCAAATAATTATTTAGTCAAACCCCAATTGTGCAAGTTCTCCTACTTGAAAAGATTAGAGAGGCCTGTAATTGTCAACATGGGTAAACCTCAACCATGAGAGACAGACTGTGGAAAAAAAACAGAAAAACACATTGTTTGATTTTTAAAGAATTTATTTCCAAATTAGAGTGGAAAATAAGTATTTGGTCACCCACAAACAAGCAAGATTGCTGGCTGTCAAAGAGGTCTAACGTCTTCTAACGAGCTCTAACGAGGCTCCACTCATTACCTGTATTAATGGCACCTGTTTTAACTCATTATCAGTATAAAAGACACCTGTCCACAACCTCAATCAGTCACACTCCAAACTCCACTTTGGCCAAGACCAAAGAGCTGTCGATGGACATCAGAGACAAAATTGTAGACCTGCACCAGGCTGGGAAGACTGAATAAGCAATAGGTAAAACGCTTGGTGTAAAGAAATCAACTGTGGGTGCAATTATTAGAAAACGGAAGACATACAGGACCACTGATAATCTCCCTCGATCTGGGTCTCCATGCAAGATCTCACCCCGTGGCGTCAAAATGATAACAAGAACGGTGAGCAAAAATCCCAGAACCACACGGGGCGACCTAGTGAATGACCTACAGAGAGCTGGGACCACAGTAACAAAGGCTACTATCAGTAACACAGTGCGCCGCCATGGACTCAAATCCTGCACTGCCAGACGTGTCCCCCTGCTGAAGAAAGTACACGTCCTGGCCCATCTGCGGTTCGCTAGAGAGCATTTGGATGATCCAGAAGAGGACTGGGAGAATGTGTTATGGTCAGCTGAAACCAAAACAGAACTTTTTGGTAGAAACACAGGTTCTTGGAGGAGAACAGGTTCAGGTTCACAGGTTGTTTAGAGGAGAAAGAATACTGAATTGCATCTGAAGAACACCATACCATTACCCACTAAGAAGCATGGGGGTGGAAACATCATGCTTTGGGGCTGTTTTTCTGCAAAGGGACCAGGACGACTGATCTGTGTAAAGGAAAGAATGAATGGGGCCATGTATCGAGAGATTTTGAGTGAAAATCTCCTTCCATCAGCAAGGGCATTGAAGATGAGACGTGGCTGGGTCTTTCAGCATGACAATGATCCCAAACACACAGCCAGGGCAACAAAGGAGTGGCTTTGTAAGAAGCATTTCAAGGTCCTGGAGTGGCCTAGCCACTCTCCAGATCTCAACCCCATAGAAAATCTATGGAGAGAGTTGAAAGTCCGTGTTGCCCAACGACAGCCCCAAAACATCACTGCTCTAGAGGAGATCTGCATGGAGGAATGGGCCAAAATACCAGCAACAGTGTGTGAAAAGCTTGTGAAGTTACATTAAACGTTTGGCCTCTGTTATTGCCAACAAAGGGTACATAACAAAGTATTGAGATGAACTTTTGGTATCGACCAAATACCTATTTTCCACCATGATTTGCAAATAAATTCTTTAAAAATCAAACAATGTGATTTTCTGGGGTTTTTCCCCACATTCTGTCTTTCATGGTTGAGGTTTACCCATGTTGACAAATACAGGCCTCTCCAATATTTTCAAGTGGGAGAGCTTGCACAATTAGTGGTTGACTAAATACTTATTTGCCCAACTGTCTCTTGTAAGTTAATTTTATTGCTGACACTGCATTTCGGGGTCATCAACATTCTTGCCACCCCCGCCTAAAAGTCAAACTCCGCCTATGCTTCCTGTAGATTTCGGGGCTTTTTTTGGGTTACTTGCTGTTAACATCAGGTTATTTTATCCTACTGAAAATGAATTGGGCCATTGGAAAGCATGCTTTCCAAAGCATCCCCACTATCAATGCTGACTCAAGGAGGACAAGAGACCATAATTTTGTCTCACCTGTGGTTCCGGGAGGACAGATGTGACACTGCGGTTGCGCCGACCCAGGAACGAGTGAGCAGGACACTCCTTCAGGGCAGGGACACTTTGCACAGGCTCGGCTCCAAAAGTCCCAGTAGAACCCATCTGAACACGTCTGTGTCTCATCCGCGGGATAGCAATCGCCTGTTTGCGGGTCGCAGTCCCCACCCCTGCAGGCGCAGGGTTCACACGGGCTGAACGCTCTGTCGGCCACCCTTCGTCTTTTGAAACCCGCTGAACATTGCTGGCAGAAGTCTCCCTGGTATCCTTGTGGACAAACACAGGTCCGCACCCAGTGGGCCGGGGTGCCGTCTCCACGCTGCGCCGACACCAGTTTGACGTTGTCGAGGTAACCCCGGCCTAAAGAGAAAAGACGGTCATTGGGTACTGGCCGACCAGGGGATAACCCAGAGGGGAGGCGCTCACCTCTGTCTCCGAAGGTGGCTCGTATCTTGATGGCGCTCAGGTTTTGGAGGAGCGTCTGGAACTGGAATGGGGTGAGCTTAGGGCGCCATTTGCTGCCTGGTTGTTCATCCAGCCTGATGTCAACACAAACCACGACATTACATCAAGATGAGGTTAACATCTGACCGTGTCGGAAGAAGTCACAAAGTTCTACCACCGCTTATCGGCAGTTCTTTCAATTATTATTTTTTCTATTATTGTAATATTCTTTTTGTTTTCTGTCCATTTTTTTTTTTTTTTGACGCGCTATTCAGCCAACACTGTTGAACTGATTCACGTAGTTCCAACTTCCAACTTTTCAAAAATTCACCTGACGCAGGGTCTGTTTCCTTATGTCTTGTTACCATTGCAGCAAAAATGCCTTTCATTTCCGATGGCGAAAACGATAAAATTTTCAAATTTCAAAATATATCTCATTTTTTATCTAATTCACATAATTTACATGTAAAAATATTCAAGAAATCAAGACACACAAAAGTTGTATACAGTTTTTGCCAAAAACATTGGGTTTTACCAAAATTTTACAAAAACAACCCCATTCATTTCCAATGCCCCCATTCACTTCCAATGGGGGAAAAAATGACCCGATATAAACAGTGAACTGAAAAAGCAGGGAGTGACTCAGAAAGGCCTCCATAAAATCAATGCTTCACAAACCCAGCCAAAATCTGAAAACCACAAACAATCTTAAAAAATGGATTAAAAAAAAAAAACTGCGAAAACATTGTAAAAAAATGCAACAACAAAAAAAGGAATAGCAACCAACTACAAAAACTGTGGAAAAAATTGCAAAACTGCAAGAAACTGAAAAAAAAGCCACAAAAAAAGAAAAACCATGGAAAACCTTCGGTTTTTGCCTTTGTCGGGCACTTATTGGCTACCATTGACGGCGCAGACGTCCAATCTCCTTTGATAGGGAGGAGTGAATGAACAATCTGCCATCAATGGCAGCCAATGTGTTATCAAGGAAGTGGCACTAAAATGCCCCAAAATTAATAGGAAGTAACTGAAAATCTACAGGAAGCGACCCATGTGAGAGCAAAGCATCCTCATGCTCATTTTCTAGTCTTTCAGTGCCATTGACGGCCATTAGTATTTGTTCATTTGACATTCACAGTCAAAATGGATTGGACATCCACTCCGTAAATGGCAGCCGATGAGTTAAGAGAGCTCTGTAAGGGTTGATTTTAAAAACAATAAATAAATAAAAAATCATAATTATTCCATGAAAGCTGTCAGAGTCAGAGAGTGCCGCAAGTCATGACCTAACCACGTGGGAGCCACAGATTCCTGGTTTGTTTCTACTTGCTGGGGCGCCCGGAATGTTCTCGCTTCTTTCTGAGCAGGTTACTGCGGCAGCCAAAACCAGACTGAGTGGGCGGAGTTCTGACCTGAAAGTGTAGTTGAGCTTCTGTCCACAGGGAACGATAGAGCGCAAGTCGCCCAGCGAGGCCGAGACCCGATGACCGGAACCTTCCAGAATGACATCGCTGACGGACGGGTGTCGTATGCCCCGGTCCAGACGCAGCGAGAAGGACAAATTTTGACCGTAACTCAGCAACTGGTTGCCCAGGTAAGAAGCTGTGAAACACATGAACTTAATGCAGTCTGGAGGACATGTACCGTATTTTTCAGACTATAAGCCGCTACTTTTTTCCCTCATTTTGAATCCCGGTTTATCGTCCAGTGCGGCTTATTTATTGATTTATTTGGGTTAATAGGTAACACTTTATTTGACAGCAGCGTCATAAGACAACCATAAGACCGTCATAATTATGACATGACATTATCATGGGCATTAATGAATGCTTATGACAGATGTCATTAAGTGTCATCCGGCAAATTATGTTACTAACTCCATTTATGTCCAGCTCGGATCTTTTATATTCATTCAAAAGTGAGATAATTTGACGGATGACACAAAATGACATCTGTCATACGCATTCATTAATGCTCATGGCAGTGTCATGTCATAATTATGATGGTCTTATGACAGTCTTATGGTGCCATTGTCAAATAAAGTGTTACGAAATTCCATACTAGCAATTAATGAAACAACTAGAACAGTAACTGAACAAATAAGTAATTAGCACAGAACATGAATTTGGATTGTTATTTACATCTCTAGTGCTGCATGCGTGCTAGGAGGCATGTTGGACGACAGGTGGCAGCAGAGGTTGATTGTCTCGCTAAAGAAAATAGAATAGAATACAATAGAATAGAATAGAATAGAATACGATACAATACTATAGCCAAATGAAGCTTCTTGAAGCAAAGAACCTTTGCCGCCAATTGGTTTTTGATGGTTTATTTGGTCGTATGACAGTCTTATGATGCCGCTGTCAAACAAAGTGTTCCCGGTTAATATCTTTTGGTGTAAATATCCCATACTACAGTGAGGACAACTGTGGCTTACGGTCCAGTGCGTCTTATCTATGAACAAATGCCGTTTAATGTCAAATTTGGTGGGTGGCGGCTTATAGTGCGAAAATTTCGGCACTCTACGACCGAGCACTGGGTCAGACAAAGAAAGAAAAAAATAGGACTAAGGGCTTAAAGTTCTGGTATTAGCATGAGAAAAAAGGTCGTAATATTACTAGAATAAAGCCATGTGTTGTAAAATTAACGTATTGGCCCGAATATAAGACGGTGTTTTTTGCATTGAAATAAGACTGAAAAAGTGGGGGTCGTCTTATATTCGCGGTCTAGACATTATACCCATATACGACGCTAGATGGCGCCAGATATCATTGAAGCGATGTTCTGTCATGACAAATCTCAGCTACTCTCAAGTTTAACCAGTTTGCATTATTTTATTGCAATGTTTTTACTTATTCAGATTTGTTTGAACACTACAGCTACAGTTAGACTTCACTTTGATGGTTAATGCAATTCTTGCAATTTTGTTGTTTTATCACAATAGATTGGTTTATTTACATTTCAAAAACCAGAAGCCATTCATTTATGAATGTGATTGCACTTTAGTTTACATATTTAAATGTTCAGACATTAAGATTTGAATGAGGAAAAATAACATGCGTTTTCTCTCAAATATATTGTTATAATCATTTGTTTGAGATGATGTATTGTAATTATTTTCTGTATAAAAATTAATTTGGTGTTCAAAAAGTCTTTTTTCAAACTTGAGTCTTGAAAACTAGGGGGTCATCTTATAATCAGGGCCGTCTTATATTCGGGCCAATACGGCACTATGGACAAACACGTGATATTATATGAATAAATTCATGTGTTGTAATATTACGAGATTAAAGTCGGAATGTTATGAGTCATAGTATGTACGAGAAGAAAAGTGGTAATATTACGAGAATAGAGTTGTAGTATTAGTACGAGAAAATAAATCTTCATAGTACAAGATTAGTTGTCATATTAGTACAAGAAAATAAATCCTAATATTACGAGATTGAAATCAGTGTAGAGCATTAGTATGAGAAATAAATTGTAACACGAGAACAAATTCATGCGTTGTAATATGTCGAGATTAAAGTCGTAATATTACAAGAATAAAATTGCAGTATTAGTACATGAATAGTAATACTACGAATTTATCCTCGTAATGACTTTTTTTTGCCGTACTAATATGACAAATCTCGTAATTGTGTTTTCCGACTATAATCTCTTAATTTTACCACTTTTTTTCTCATACTAGTACTAGGACTATATTCTCGTACTAATACTAAGACTTTTAGTCTTGTACTAATACTACGACAATTTTGTAGTCCAATTTTTTGTTGTTGTTGTTGTGTTGCCCTAATACTCTGTCGTAAGTACTTGTGTTGGGTTTAGGATCGAGAGTCGAGGTCTGTTCCCACCTGGTGCGTACAGGTAAACCGGCAGACTGTTTCTGGAGATCACTTCCATATCATTGTACTTCGGGGACCAGCGGGAGTGGACATCTGTCGGGGTGAGGCCGTGAGAAGTCGCTGCCTTCCATCCGTCAGTACCTGCGAACAGGACACGTCGATTATCTACTGACAGGCTTCTGTTACGAGACGAGCGGCGGCTACCATGGTCAAAGGTCGACGAGATGGTGTGGACACTGTACGTCGACTGAGGAGAACACTGGCTGCTGTGACCATAACAGAAACACAATGGAACCTCGGGAACCTGTCTGCGAATGCGCCTGCAAAGGAAGCAGAAAAAGAAGACTGGGTGTGGTGAATGACTAGTTTTCTGTGCGAGAAACGTGTTTTGATTCTGACCTGGAGCATCCTTGGGGGCAGAGGTGGCAATTTGTTCCCGTTTTGTCACACTTGCTGCTCACGGAACCTAGAGGAACAAAAGAATCATTCACTCTTTCCCAGATTTTCATGCGATCCCTTTCAAGTCACTGACTCATGAGTAAACCCTTCATAGGTCGCTCGATGGCGGCCATAACCAGAGTTTATTCATGTGCGACCTGGAAATGCCCAGAAATAAACAGGAAGTCGAACAGAAATTACCCAAAATTACCCCCCAAAACTCACTGAAAATCCACTTGTGATCGAAAAATACCCAAAAACCAAAAGGAAAACAGGAATTGACCCCAGAATGCCCTAAAATGGCCAGGGCGTGAAATTAGCAAGTAAGTGAGTCACAATCAACTCATTCTCTGCGATTGACAACAATAGACATCCAGTTCATATAAATTAGTAGGACTGACTGTGAATGCTCATCTTTCAGTACCATCGACAGTGCTAGATGCCAAATTCATTGTTTTCGATCCCCGAAACCGCATTTTCTAATCCACTTTTACTATTTCAACGTCAACAATTTAATGTATACTTTTTCCTCCTCTGCTGTACCTATACTTTTAACTTACTGACTAAACGAATGTCAATTCGCTGCCACCCTCCCAGTTCAAATGGATTGGACGTCTAGACATGATAAACTCATTGAAATTCACAGCAGAATGATGATTGGACGCCTCATGATGGCACTGAAAGAAACTGAAAGAGTCACCTACTACTATTCCTACATCTACTTTTTCTGCACAAGCTAGGAACATTCCAGACAGTAGACTGAAAGGATGTCCCTAAAGTATACACAATGTAAACCGAGTGGTGAGTTCAAGAGCGCGTGTTCGTATGATTGCTGCCAGTTCAAAATCCACGCTCGTCAAGTATGCGCAAGCAAAACGAGGTCTCGTGAGCCAACAACACGACAATAAGTTGAGAGTTTAAAGGTCAAAGGTCGTAGTGACAGTAAGAGAAGAATCAAATGACTTACTGTCAGTCGCCGTGACGACACTGAGCGCCAAGAAAAATGCACAGAGTGAAATCCTCATGTCGATGTCTTTGCTCCGTGCCTTCTAATCCATCCTCAAACTTGTATACACTCTGCTTTTAAAATGTGTGTGTGTGTCAGTGACACGTTGGGACACGCCAACCGTACTGACACATGCACCGTAAACACACGCCTGCGCTGGCATGAGTGTGCTGGGCGTTGTTCTGGATTTTACAATGCACATTTTTCAACCCGCTGATATTTCTGCACGAATAAAACCATAACTTTTACAACCAGGATTAACACTACAAATACGGTAAACACCATCCATTTGATAGACATAACTGGATGATCTTTTGGAAATGTCTGCCAGAAACTGCTTGAAATTCAATATCTGACAGAACTGCATTGACCCACCCAACGTCTACCGAGTTAGTGTTTTGCTCAAGACTGTGACAGTGACTGGACTGTGATTTGCCTGAAACCAGGATTCAATACGACTGAGTCAAGGTTAGGATTTTTGGGAGTCAAGAACCTGACCATAACGAAAACAATACAGAACCCAAGACTGAGAGTTAAGAATGAGTTTTTCAGGAGTCTGAGTTGAGACTGAGACCTTCAAAATGTAGTCTTAAACCATGTACAGTACTGTACTTTTTTTTTTACTATAAATTGCTCCGGACTAAAAGTTGCATAAGCCAACAAATACATACAGTAACAACAAAGAAAATTATTATGTAAGTCACAATAGAGTATAACGTACATGTTTTGTGGGAAATTTATTCATTAAAATCCAACCGCAAGAACAGATATCTCATTGCGAGGCAAACGTAAAATAACATAGCAAGAAGATTGAGACAAAGTATAGACACTCCAGCCTTTACTTTCACTAGCTGCTCTTGTGTCTCATATACTTTGAGAATCGACATACGTGAATAAGCGCAGTGCACAGGTAGGTCATTAGTGAACAAGACAACGCTCAGTAACGAATCTCTAACTAATTGCTAGGGGTGTAACGGTACACAAAAATCTCAGTTCAGTACGTACCTCGGTTTTGAGGTCACAGTTCGGTTCATTTTCGGTACAGTAAGAAAACTAAATGCAAAATAGAAAGGTGCTAGTTTTTTATTACACACATTTGTGCTTTCAACAATAGGAACATTAGCCTATACAAAACTAGAATTCTGCTCAAAAAGTAGCGGGTATTTAAAGATAATCCAACAACAATTTGCCTTTCAGACCCCACGTATTGGTCAGCTTTTTTTCTGAAAGAAAGGAAGTCCTGTGCTAAAGAGAAAAGCAATCCCAATGACAAAGAATTTAACATGTATTACTATTTTACAAATGAAATGCCTCAATTAAGAACGGTTTTGAAAAGCTTTATTGGTGGATTTTCTCAACTTAAAGCGCCACACAGAAATGAATAAATTTAATTGTGTAAGCAGGATGTGTGTATTATTCTTATTATTTAATTACAGTTGTTTTAGCTCATTTCAATTTATTTTATTTAAATGGGCTATTATTTTATTATGTGTTTATATTTTACAAATTTGATGTAGTATTCATTTATATTGTATATTTTATGTTGTATAACTTTAGTTCCTATGTGAATATTAGTTCCTACTTGTTTTGTTGTGGTGGGAGGGTTTTGTATTGAACACGGGGCCGTGTTGGTTATTATTATAGCAGAGAAGACAGCAGTAAATCAACAAAGACAAGTCAACTGTGCCCCGATCTACCACTCAAGAGATCTGATGGACTCAAAAAGTGGGTTACGATTGCATATTAGTTTGAAAATCAACCGAAACCACCGTATTTTTACACGAGTGACTTCCGGTCTGCCCGATCCTAGCTACCGGTAGTAGTATTGACGAAGGAGGGTCGCGTCTCGCGTCAAATAATAATGCCGTTTCTGGGTTATACTGTCCAACCGTGTTGGTCCTCATTATAGTAGAGAAGACGGAGTAAATATAATCTACACAAAGAAACTGTAACCTGATCGACATACAGCCTCGAAAAGTAAGGGTTACATTACAGAAACCCGTTCGGTACACCTCCGTTCCGAACAGAGCACCACGTACCGAAACGGTAGAATACAAATACATGTACCGTTACACCCTTACTAATTACCCATCAAGCTTGGCGGACGGAACAGATAAATAAGAAAAGTCTAATAACTCCCAGCATGCATTGTGACACTCGGGATTTTTAAAAAAAAAAGTTCAAAGTTCATGTTGTGTGCTAATGATTTCTTCAGTCACTGTTATAATTGTTTCGTTACTTGCGATTTAGTTTGTTATTACGTGGTAATTTCAGTTTTGTTGTGACACCATGACTGTGTATGACAGTTGAGTTAATTACCAACCATTATTTGTTATTTTTGAGGATCTAAATCTATCAACTGTAGATATATATTTCCATTTATTCAGTCTAACCTATATCTGTTCATTTCACATTGTTGCATATAATCATTCTTTGTTCTCATAACTCTGGGTTTATCGACAGTACTGTTTTTGTATAAGGACTTTTTCTTCCATTGTTTTGTCTAGGTATGGGTCGGCACTAGGGTGCCGCCTGGGTTTTTTCACTGTTTGTTACGGCAAATATAAATGGTATTATTTCGAAGGTCGAGGCACTTCTTCTCAAGACGTCTCGGTGGAATGTCCTGGCCAGCCAGCGTTTTTCTGATCTTTCCTTAATAAATGTCTATATCTTAGGTTATTTTTGCTTTCTTTTTGTTCCTGAAGTATGTGTCGACATCTACTGTTCGTTAAAAGAATGAAGTAACCAGAAAAATTTTTTCAAATCAGCTTTTTATTCCCTTCACAACCCATTTGGAACACCGTCCAAGTCCAAATGGATTGGATAGCTAGCGCTGTCAGTGGCAGCCAAAGAGCTGTATATAGGATTAGGTAGTTTTCGATATTTATCAAAATATCAAATATTTTATCAAATATCACATTTATCAAAAACCCGTGTGCGGGTCCCAATACTTGTGGGCACTTGCCCATCCATAAGAATGAACTTGATCAGCCTCACAAACATAGGATTAAATCCCAGGGCAGGAAGTGACACACTAACTTCACAAGTGGCCTTCACCAGCCTGACACATACTTACTCACACATACACACACACCTTGATAGACACACAGACACTTACTCATGACTATGTACACGCACGTACACATTCCCTGTTGGTTTTCCTGAACAACATACCCGCACCCAACCCTGTTACCATGCCAACGCATTTACCTGATCATGTTAACACGCTGACACAAGCTAGTTGTCTTCCTGTAGGTCTGGAAAAATATTTGTCTCCACCTAGCGTGGTAAAGCTGCAAGTACACACGCAACTACAGGAGTGCAGCGTTTGTATTTTCTGCAGGGGGCGCTACGTTACTGTAATTAACGAGACATCGTTTCATCCTTGAACATCTGAAGATATTCGTTCGTTCATTCGTCCCTCCCAATGAAAATGGATTGGACGTCAAGCACCGTCAATGGCACTGAAACATGATCATTTGCAACCTCTCTTCCCGGTTTATATGAATTGAACGTCTATCGTCATCAATGGCGTGCAATCAGTTAAATACTATAAAGAAAAACATTTTAGAATGTTGTGTATTTGTATTGTTATTCAATATCAAGTTTGAAAATTATTATTATTAAATTTTGTACACATTTAATTATGATTATAAAAAAAAATACTATAATGGTTAATAATAAAAAAGTATGTAATGATTATACAATTATTAAGTTTTTTAAATGACCAAAAAATAGTCATATATAGAGTTAAGAGGCGTGACAGCTCGCCGACATGCTAACCCGAATCGAGTAATGTTTACCCTTGTCTTAACACCTGAAAATCAATCAAGCAATCAATCAATCTTTGAAAGTCTTCGAAGCGAAAAATCACACATAACTAGCCCGGATCATTTCACACGGCAGCAGGGTTCTCGATTGTCTCTGCCGATCGGCAACCCGCCGGGCGGCGAGCAAGTGAGAGCTCGTCGTTCCCCTGCTGAGGGCAGAGGGCTCGTTTGCGGGGAAGCAGCTGGACAATGACCGGCGGACAAACCGGATGACGTCGGAGGAGCGCATAGCTGCCACATGGTCAACACGAATTTGGCAAAATAATGCCTTACTACACGGCGAAGACGTGAACAGCGAGAGAGTCATAGGAGAGCGGCTGCAGTTGTTGTGCAGCTAACAGGGCAGATTGTGTCTGAGGAGAGCTTTTCTACATGCCCATCCATGATCAAACCTAAGTAAATAGTCCTTTATTTAAAGAAAGTTTTTAGTGTTTACTTTGTAATCGCTGTATTCACGGCCATTTTTAACACTAAGTTGCAAATTTCTGATCGGGTGGAGAATTTGACAGAACACCGGGCACAGGAAGAGGGCAATAAGCAGAGTATAGTGCTCTCCCGGCGGGGGGATGTGCGACAAGCCGCCGGTCGTCGGCCGAGTGGACAAGGAGCATGTCAGCCACAAAATAAGCCACCTCCACATTAAAATGATCCCAGTATTTGACATAATACAAAACACAATGTTTACTCACTTCCTACTAAGTCCAATGGTCCCACAGTAGTAGGGCTTGTTTTGGTCAATATCCGCCGGTGAATGGGAACCTTTTGAAACCCCAAAAAGGCTCAAACGCCTCTCCTTCGTGCAGCAACATTTTTCTGCAGCCATTTGGCTGGCGTGATGCGAAAAAAAAAAAATTAATCCGCAAAATCAGCTGAATCCGTAGTCCATCTGCATGCTATGAAGCAGGGGTCCCCAAACTTTTTCCTGTGAGGGCCACATAACCCTTCTCTTCTCTGATGAGGGGCCGGGGTCAATTTGTAACAGAAAAAGTGTGATGATTGCAGGAGTGCCTAAATGTAAAAATGTATTGTTTTTCAGAAAGCCACAATCAAATAACCCTTTCTGGATTCTTCACGGAACCAAAGTAAATAAAATAAAAATGATATAATATAATATAGTATAATATAATATAATATAATATAATTAGGGCTGTCAAACGATTAAAATTTTTAAGCGAGTTAATCACAGCTTAAAAATTAATCGTAATTAATCACAATTCAAACATCTCTAAAATATGCCTTATTTTTCTCTAAATTATTGTTGGAATGGAAAGATAAGACACAAGACGGATATATACATTCAACATACTGTACATAAGTACTGTATTTGTTTATTATAACAATAAATCAACAAGATGGCATTAACATTAATATTCTGTCAAAGCAATCCCTGGATAGAAAGACTTGTAGTTCTTAAAAGATAGATTTTAGTACAAATTATAGAAATTTTATGTTAAAACCCCTCTTAATGTTTTCGTTTTAATAAAATTGGTAAAATTTTCAATCAAAAAAATTAACTAGTAGCTCACCATTGTTGATGTCAAGAATTACACAATGCTCATGGTGCATAAAATCAGTCGCACCCAAGCGCCAGCAGAGGGAGACAAAAACACAAGTAACAAGTGGACATGACACTGCTGTCATTTTAATCTGTTTGAGCGGGGCATATGCGTTAATTGCGTCAAATATTTTAACGTGATTAATGAAAAAAATTAATTACCGCCCGTTAACGCGATAACTTTGACAGCCCTTAATATAATATAATATAATATAATATAATATAATATAATATAATATAATATAATATAATATAATATAATATAATATAATCAGGGGTGCACATAATTTTTTTGCCCAGGTTCTCAGAGGAGGACCTGGAGATGTGACTTGGTCCTCATTGAGCTTGAGAGCCGACCCACCTGATGCGATAAATTTATGACAAGCTTTACTTAGAGCCAATTAACTTTGATTAATTATATTAACAGTTAATGCTTGATTAACATCAACTGGCACAACAAAATTGCCATTACTTTGAAGTGAAATGTAAAGAAATAAACATAAAAGCACCAATTCAAAATAAAGGGCATTATGCGGCTCCCACATTAACTCCAAGCCTTTTTAAAAGTGGGATGTCCTCCTCATAAGACCTCATTGAACGTGCATGTTTAGCTTTGTAAAATGCGAGCAAAAACATGTTTGTCAGTGCATGTCGCTGTTCATTACCTTTATTCCGCCCTATTCCGCCACATGCCCATAGGGCGAGTGGGGTCCTGTTTGACATCGATAGTTTGCTTAATTGCCACATGCTCTCTGTTTTTTTCATGCTTTTCAAAGTTTGGATGGCTGAAATTCTTTGACCCTACATAAAATGCGTTGCTCTAATCGGCGACATTGGGAGTCTCACGGCACATTTTGTACCGCATTTCCGTGCGAGCATCATTCGCTTATAGCCATGGTACCTCCTGTAGCCACTTTTCAGCAAAAGTCCTTTTTTTCGGTAGCTCCGGTGACGTCTCTGTCGTCTGTCTGTCTTTTGACGGGGGTGGGGGAACACGGAAGTAATTACTCAGTGTGGCCTGCCTCATCGACATTTTGAGAAGTTATTTTCTCGTGTCCGCCGCAAATAGAGTGGTCAGCCATCGGTACGCAAAAGCGTATGGAAGCCGTTGAGGGCCAGCGCGTTTGTCTACGTCCAGTATGCATGTGCGGACCACTTATGTGCACCCCTGAATATAATATAATATAATATAATATAATATAATATAATATAATATAATATAATATAATATAATATAATATAATATAATATAATATAATATAATATCATGTAATATAATATAATATAATAATACTGTATTAATTAAATAGATAATAACCAAATAACCATTGCTCAGTTCTTCACAGAAAAAAGCCAGGACATAAATAACTCTATTGAAAAAAAAAAAAAAAAAAAAATTTTTTTTTTTTTTTTTTTTGTTCAGGGGGCCGGACCAAATGTGGCTGCGGGCCGTAGTTTGGGGACCCCTGAAAAGCAATGCTGTATTGTGAGACGCTGACCCGGGTGACGTCACATTCGCATTCGTCTTAAACCAGAAACTGGAGCCGGAAGTAACTCATTTTCATGGCGCGGGATTCAAATAGTCCTGCAACGATTCATCGATAAACTCGAGTAATCGATTAGAAAAAAACAATTCTAATTAAATTTTGCTGCTTCGAGTATTCGTTTAATTAATGTGGCGTTGTAATTGTTTATTTTGAAAGTGTTTGCATTTCGTTTTATTGATTTGGGTGGATACACTGCCCTCTTGGCTCCCTTATTTCACATGGGTGAATCCAGCTGCTCCCTGTTAAGACCAACGTAAGCTTTTGTTTGTTTAAATTTAGCTGTTTTTTGTGGGAATATATGTCTGAACCATTTAAGAGCATTGTAAAAAAAGTTAGCATTTTATAGCATTTAAGCTAGCAGAATTTTGCTATGTAAGTTAGCCAATTGTTCTTTTATTGTACGTAGATCCTCATTTATTTACTTTTTTATTGTTTGAGGCTGAGCTTAGGTATTTTAATTTTTCATGTTCCTTATCCGCTTACTCGATTATTCGAACTAACTAGTTCTTCGATTAAATCGACTACTAAAATAAACGATAGCTGCAGCCCTAGATTCAAAAATTGAATATATAAAACGATTGCTTCCACACACATCCAAGTGGTACATTTAATTCAGGAGCATAAAACACCGCGCTAAATATGAAATAAACATGCTTTTGGAGTAGTACGCACTTTAAAGATCCTAAGTGTCAACTTTTGAATTAGGCTCGAGCGTTTACGTCACAGCAGCACGGGATCATGCGAGATTTGCGACAACGCAACCATTGCGGAAGCTTCACGGGACATTTAAACTTAGCGGCAACCAAAGATGGAAAAAAGTAAGGAATACTTGCCAGTTCGATACAGAGACAAAGTTGTTACCACGGCGAAGGACAGATATGTGAGCAATTTTAAGGATGTGAACAATGTTGACCCTCACGAGCAAGCCGAACACAAATGGAATAAAGATGTCGACAAGCTTCCACCACTACGCGAAATGGACATCATGCTGTATTTAGTGTTTGGTATATGTTACTACACTCATCAGCAATTCCGAAACTACAAATCGCTACAAAGCTACGAACAGTTTTGCTGCGGATGGGTGCAGGATCTTCACTTTATGACCATAGCAAACAGCAACACCATCTTTCTAGCAAAGGTAGGCAATGTGTGTTTACATTAGTCTGTGACCACGGATGTACAAAACTTTTGCTGCATAAAATGTAGCCTGTGTACAAATTCTTTGCCACTCTCTCACATCAAAATATTACAGCTTTTTCATTTAGCAACGACATGGATTATGTCTTATGAAGACAATGCACATGTATGCATGCTAGTTGTTTAGCTGTAGCAATAGCTAACAACAGGCCGACTTAGGGCGTAAAGTTACTGAAATTTGCGTAAACAAACGAAATTAACTTACCGGAGTGGAAGTGCATAGAGCAAACTCAGTGTGTAAATGGAGAATCAAACGTTATGCCCTTCCTTCTGATCGAGGCCACCCATGCCATTCTTCGACGTTTGGTAAGTTCAGATATGAGCTTTCCCTCGCCTTTTCTCCATGTAGGGATCCGGAAGAAACTCAATGGTGTTCCGTCGAGCTGTACATTCTCCTTTTTCTATTCGATCGGTTGTTGCAAATCTTTACCGCACAATAATTTCCAACCATTTTTAAAGAGCGACCTGTGTTGAAATGCCTCAGTTTATCTTCCACAATGGCGATAGCGGCGGAAACCTCGCGAGTGCCACGTCATACGCTCGAGCCTAATAGCTGTCCAATGTATGACCGCTGTCCCTGAAAGAGTTAACATGTGAAAATTTGGTATAAAATAAAATATAAATAAAATCGAAGGATTTAAAGATTTATTTTGGGAAAAAAGTCGTTTTAAAGTTAATCGATTAAGTGAAACGTTAGGTCTTTATTTAGCAATTTAGCTTAGCATGATGACAAAGCCGGTAGCTTAGCAACGCATAGTGTTTAAGTTGTTTTGGTGGCACGTGGTATGATAACGAGTTTAAAGACCGTGAGCAACTGAAATGATTGAAAGGCGAAATGAGGTCAAAGTAAAGTTGAGGTTATATCCGGCCCGGTTCAAAGTTCACGAAGGAGTCGTTCGCGCCCATTTCGCGCCCCCCCTGCCCGATGGTCAGTGCGTACTGCGCATGCGCGCCCACCCACCTTCTCGCTCGCTGGTCCGCCAGGGTGTAGTCTGCTATGCTCGCAGTCTGTCGATGGCGGCGGACACAAAACGCTGAGGCCGCTCCGAAGTTCGCCACTCGCCCCAAAAACTTTTGACTTTGCTCCCAACTCGCTCGCAACTCGGCCGGAACTTTTTCTCGCCCGCTCAGAGCGAGTCGCTGGAGTTCGGATTCCTTTTTTCTCCCCCAGTGTCGCGGACATGGCGGCAGCAGCGGCGACTGCCCCGCGGTGGTCCCCCCTGGTGGTCGCCCTGACGGCCGCGCTGCTGGTCGGTGTCGGCGCGGCTATGGACGAGTGTTCAGACGAGCAGGGTCGCGCGCAACGCTGCATGCCGGAGTTTGTCAACGCCGCCTTCAACGTGACTGTGGTGGCCACCGACACGTGCGGGAGCCCCCCCGAGGAGTACTGCGTCCAGACGGGGGCCACCGGGGTCACCAAATCGTGCCACATCTGCGACGCTCGCGACCCCCGCAACCAGCACGGCGCCGCCTTCCTCACCGATTACAACAACCAGCTTGACACCACCTGGTGGCAGAGCCAGACCATGTTAGCCGGGGTCCAGTACCCCAACTCCATCAACCTCACCCTGCACCTCGGTAAGATATGATATGTTCATGATAGCCGCCATATGTCCAGGTCAATTAGATGACAACAGCACAGGGGGATCAAACTCATTTTTCAGAGGACTATTATCACTGCAAACTCATAAATCCGTTCATATTATACACATACACAGTGGTGCCACCAGAATTCCTTTCACAGAGGTGGCCAAATTGGGACACTTCCAATCTTGGGGTGTCGCACCAAAAGCTAAAGCAGCCAGTGGAAAACAATCGGAAAGATTTAAAGGGACAGACAAGACCTTTATCATGTGATACATAGCTAAGAGAATCTTGTTTAACTCACTGTCTGCCATTGCTGATATAAATCCAATTAATTTAAACTGGGGGGACTAGCTGTGATTACTCATCTTTCAATGCCATTGATGGCGCAAGACGTCTAGTCCATTTGAAGTGAGTTTCAGGCTCCTGCTTTAAGGAAATGCATACTGATTAACTTTTAAACTGTTTATTGTGTTAAATTTTTATGTTATTAATGAGAACAGTTATTAAAATATACAGTATACTAGCCAGCGGGGTGGGCAGTAAATTTATAAGGGGGGATGTAACCACCCCTTGCCACCCGCTGTGTCCCACAAAATGAATAACACCTATTTTTGAAATCAGAAGCCAGGAAAAACTGTTGTGTAGCAGTTATTCTTAGTATTTAAAAAAAAAAAGGGGGGGGGGGGTTGTAAACAAAATAATTGCAATTTAATGGTTTTAAACGTGACAACAACCTCCAATTTCCTTTCAATGACGTGGCCTAAAGGCCATGTATTGGAACTTGGAAAATAAAACATCGTCAACACATGATAGTACGTTAGCATTCTTCATTATTGCTATGGGCATGCGTAAATCATCACAGATGCGTACCAATACATAAGAACGTGCATGCGAAGCTAACGTGCCAGCATTCATATCGCCGCGAATTTATATTTTGCCATGAGAATAAAGTTGGTTCCATCCAATACCATGCTAGCATTCTTCAAGAAGTATGGTGTGTAGTGCTACCTATTCATATCACCTCAACATATCCTAAAATGTCAGGAATGCAATGATGTTATCATGTGTTTACATACTATATATGCGCATGTGACGTGCTAACTGATTTGCTGCCATTGCCGGCATTCAATTATCATGTTTCAGTGCCATTGCAGCCATTCGCTGTCAGCCCCTCCTGGTCCAAATGGACGTCTATCACCTTCAATGGAAGCCAATGAGTTAAATCACGAAATAAAATGAAGTGGCAGAGAATAAGCTAGTCAACAATTGTGTGTGCTGTTCCACTTGTGGCGCTTGTGAACTTTCCCGCCAGCGTTTCCATGGTAACGCTGTAAAGAGTTCTCAGCGCTCCCGTAGCTGAACTTTGACCCTGAGCGAGCACGGCTGTGGCCGTCCTGGCGTCCATTGCACGGGCGCTCTCGTCTTTCGAGGTGTTTAAAAAAAGCTGTCTATTTCAGCTCGGCATTCCCGAGGCCTGCGCTCATGCGGCTCGCTCGTCCTGGCGTCGCCGTGGTGACCGTCACGGTCACGTGACGTCCAAGGCGGAAGCGCGGGGGAATTCTCAGCTGACGCGAACCACCTTTTCTGTGTGGGAAAAAGTCAGCGAGAGGCCAGCTGCTGTAAATTGGACTCCTCAGGGGTCGGAGGCGGGGTCAAGGTTGGGGCGGCGGCGTGGGAACGTGATGATGAACATCTGGAAGCTCAGCTGACCTCCTCTCATTCACCCACCTCCTCGGATTTGCAGCGTGGTGCGTCGGCGCGTCTACGCTCATACTTCAAAGACAAGCGCCAGTCAAGTGATGCGCCGGCGCGGCTCCACCAGACGCTGATGTGTTAGCGTGTTCATCCGTATCTGTTTTCCATACTCTGGCGGCTATCCCGGCAAAATGTAGCGTACACCACTGATGAGTCGTTAGCCAATCACGGGGCACGCATGACTCGTTAATTGGCATTGACGGGGATAACTGTCCAATCATGTGGCTGTTTTATCCTTTTGCTGTTATTTTTAAGGAGTTAATTATTATTAGACGTTGCTTCATTCATTATAGCCGAGGACTACTGTATGTAATATCCATGACCACAATGACATCACGCATTGTTGTCCATGTGGTATCAAATGATCCAACATGCATCTGCTTGTCCTTCTCACATCACCCACCCCCTCGCCCAAATCCCACCAGCTGCCTCTGTCCAAATTCCCACACTGACTTTCCTTCCCACAGGACAGGAAGTTACTTGAAGGATCAACATTCCACAAATGACTAACTCCAGCCGGGTTATGTATATGCAAATGAGCTTCAAAAAGCAACACACACACACATTGGAGGAGCGCTGTGAGCAGGTGGTGCGTGTCAACAAAGGAAGCTGCACAGACAACTTCCTGTGACATAGCGGACGTCTTATGCCAGATGTTTAACTCACTGGCTGCCATTAAAAGGAAACCATGGGTATAAAAACTTGCAGGCCCGAACAAGATACAATTGTTCTCATGTACTATTTATATGATAGAAACACATAAAATATTGCCATTGATTTAACTCATTCACTCCCAGCCATTTTCACCGGAGCAAGGCCCTTCGCTCCCGGCTGTTTTACTGGATTTTGACTGATTTTGCAAGGCCCACAGAAAATTCTGTTCTATTGCTATATAAACATGCAACCCACCAAAAAAAGATTACGCTCTCTTCTTTCAGCAGAAAAAAAAATTGTTCATATCTTTTTCCATTCTTTACAACTCAGCATTAGAAAATAGCTTAGTTTGAGCAATTTTCCTATTTTTGATGAAAAAAAAACGGAGAAATTTTAGCTTTTTGTAAAAGCATACATTTCAAACATAACTGACTTATACACAGCTATTTTTTTGCTTTAGTTACATCCCAAACATCTGAATAATGTTTTCCTTTTACAAAATAAGATAACAAGAAAAATAGAGCTTTTGATTGCAAAGTAACAATTTATTTACACTAGGGCTGTCAAACGATTAAAATTTTTAATCGAGTTAATTACAGCTTAAAAATTAATTAATCGTAATTAATCGCAATTCAAACCATCTATAAAATATGCTATATTTTTCTATAAATTATTGTTGGAATGGAAAGATAAGACACAAGATGGATATATACATTCAACATACGGTACATAAGGACTGTATTTGTTTATTATAACAATAAATCAACAAGATGGCATTAACATTATTAATATTCTGTTAAAGCGATCCATGGATAGAAAGACTTGTAGTTCTTAAAAGAAAAATGTTAGTGCAAGTTATGGAAATTTTATATTAGAACCCTTCTTAGTGTTATCGTTTTAATAAAATTTGCAAAATTTTCAATTAAAAAATAAACTAGTAGCCCGCCATTGTTGATGTCAATAATTACTTACCCAATGCTCATGGGTGCTGAAGCCTATAAAATCAGTTGCACCCAAGCACCAGCAGAGGGCGGCAAAATTCCATAAAACACAACAAGTGAGCGTTTCACTGTACTGTCATTTAAATCTGTCTGAGTGGGGCATCTGCGTTAAGTGCGTCAAATATTTTAACGTGATTAATTTAAAAAATTAATTAACGCCCGTTAACGCGATAATTTTGACAGCCCTAATTTACAAATAACTAACTGAAAGATGACGCTGTCCTGGCTGCGACAGCCGGTTAAACTTTTCCCCCATCGCTGTCTGTCTCATAAATAGAGCTGAAACGAATGCTCGAGTAACTTGAGTTTAAAAACTGATCCGAGTAATTTTATTCACCTCGAGGAATCGTCTAATTTTGCCAGCTCTAAGCATCATGTTTTGCCCGGACTCCTTTTAATGCGGGACAATGCGCTGACGTCACATGCGTAAAGGAAGAAGCAATTAAAAGAACCTTACTGCAGCCGACAGCCGTTACAAACTGCGCCGACGTTGCTAAAAACTACCCCAGCATGTTGTTACGGTGGTAGCAGGTAGCGTCTGATGCGTGTCATAGATATCACCTGTACGTAGAACTAGATGCGAAATGACCGACTCGGCGGCGTTAATAAAACAGCTGCCATCTTAAAGCAGTACACTTCTCAGCGCTCATAAATAAGATTAACGTTAATGTCACTCACTCACTCACTCACATAACGTTATCCCTGCGGAGGGCTAGGTTTCTATTCATTGTGACCACTATCGATGCGTGTCTAGCTTTTACATACAGGCTTTAATCTGTGAAAACAGCGCTGTAGCGTGATTAGGGTGTAAAATAAAAACTTAATAATGCTAACTGTCAATTTTAGCTCAGTAGTCATTGCTGGATAAAACACCAAGTAGCACTGGTGCCTAATGTGCTCCAATACAGCACAGCATTTATTTTGAACACTGCAAAAACTCAAAATCCAATCAGGACTTACAGTTTAGACTAACTTAAAACTTAACTAGAACTAATAGCTTGACACAAGTGGAAATTAAATTGAAACACATGGGAAAAACACCTAACTTTTAAGTGATGTGTGTTATCAAGCGTAATGACGTTTTTAGGTAAGAAATACAGTATATATATATATATATATATATATATATATTTATAAGCTCTAAATGTTTTTTGATTGAAAGCAATGAATTAGTCTTTTTTTTTTTTTTTATTTACACACATTTGAGATGCAATTTTTGGCTGTTTTCAACAATGTACAGTACATCGAAAATAAAGACATTGTTTGACTGAAAATGGTTCAATATTAGATGAAATGTCTTGTTTTCTCATCTATATTTATAATTGCTCTTTACCTAAAAAAAAAAGTTTTATCCGATTACTCGATTAATCGATACAATTTTCAGTCGATTACTCGATTAGTAAAATGTCCGATAGCTGCAGCCCTATTCATAAAGATTAATTTTTTTGAGTCTCTGCGGGTTCTGCTCTCGAGCAGCACGGACTCAAAGGCATCGTTCGCTGCACTTGTGGTCCCGGTCGTTCTGCTCGGTCGTCCGCCGCCTGGCATCCATTCGGTCATCTTCCGCCGGCGCCGTTCGTTGCCGTTGAATCGGGTTGCGGGTCTTACCAAATGCGCTACTGCCCTCCAGTGGCCAGTTTTATCGCTTTAAAATGGATTTTCAGCTTTGTGCTTTGGAGCTAAATTGAATTAGAAACCAGAGATGTCTTTTTTTTGGGCGGGGGGGGGGGGAAGAACAACAAAAAAAAACAAACGTATACGTTTTTGGGACACTGAAACAATTAAAAATAGGACGTATTTTTACGTTCTTGGGAGCAAATGAGTTAAAAATCTATAATGTTTTGTACAAATTTTTACTTACGGGGTGCGCCATGTTTTACGAGCGCAATGCACGCTGGGGGTGATGAAGCAGCTCTGTTGCTTTTGGTAAAATACTGTAGCTGTGCTCGATACTAGCGGAGCTGGTATGACGACTACCATTTGTTGGTTTTCATCTGAGGACTTGAGTTACTGATTTTTCTATTGATATACAAAAAAACAAATAACATTGTCTTTCTGTATCTCAATCATTGTGCAAAAAAAGGCATCATTATAATCTCTCGGGCAGGAAAAATACAAATAGCCAGCAGCTACTGTAGTTTAATACATTCGTTCATTTTTTTCCCCGTGTCGCTTACAGTGTTGTTAATAACGGCATTAGAATATAATGCCATTACTAACGGCGTTATTTTTTTCAGTAGTGAGTGTAATCTAATTAACTACTTTTCTCATCTTGGCAACGCCGTTACCGTTACTGAGGTGGGAAAGGCGTGCGTTACTATGCGTTACTATGTTGGTTGAATGACGCGAGAAAAGTCTGAGAGAGATGGACTCACGGAGACGAGAGAGCAGTGCAGGAGTGGGGAGGAGGTAAGGGAGTTGTGACGCCGTTGCAAACACAATGCTAGGTGGCTCCAATGATACCTGATTGTAGCAGATAGTAGCCTACAAACTACGCCCACGGTAGATATCACACAATATAGAACTAGATGCAAGTGACGGACACGGCGGCATTAGCAACATGTATAAAGAACTAGATGCTTAGTAAACAGCCGCCATCTTAAAGCAGTAGACCACTCAGAAAGGCTCTGTTGTAGAGAAACTTCCTAGCGCACCTACTGTAAGTGTTTTTATCTAAAATGCTCCTAAATCGGCAAAATCTTGACTTAAATCTATCTTTAAATGATGAAACAGTTTTAAAACTTACAAATGTCAAAAGTAGACAGAAGGGAACTAATGCAATAACGGGAGCAATTTTAATAACTTTAACGGTTGATTCACAACATTAAATGACTTCCACACATAGCAAAGCTTACTATCCAGTTATCGCAATATCTGCAATACCCCTGTGCCAAGTTAAGTTTAGGGTAAAGAATTGGGCTAGGGCCAATTGTCCCAAAAGCCATTTAAAATTCACATTGTATGACCTGAATTTTTTTTTTTTTTTTTTTTTTGGGAGAAAAAAAAACAGGAAAATTATCACCAATTACTTTGCCAAGTAAATAATTACTCTTACATTCAGGTAACTGAATGACTAACGCAATTACTTTTTGGGAGAAGTCATTTGTAACACTGGTCGCTTATAGACGTTACTCACCAGCGTCACACAGTGACGTGTCGCTGTATCCGGCCACCATATTGTCCGTCATTGTTTATCCGTATTCTCAATGGTTTCAATTTATTGTGCTATTTGTAGTGCAATTCATGGAAGCCCCGGTGCTTTCAGGCGCTGTAAACTCAATTGGATGTGTTGCCAAAAAGGCGTTATGTGGAAAAGCTTCGGTCGATCCATTCGCCAGATCCATATTTGATGCCTAAATCGATATTTTTCGACCCGCTGTCTTCGCCGTCTCTGCCTGACATCTGCTACCCTGATATTTACAACTATCTTGTCCACAGAAACGCG
Organism: Corythoichthys intestinalis; assembly: GCF_030265065.1. Classification (NCBI taxonomy): domain Eukaryota; kingdom Metazoa; phylum Chordata; class Actinopteri; order Syngnathiformes; family Syngnathidae; genus Corythoichthys; species Corythoichthys intestinalis. The sequence continues at coordinate 21,911,822 of NC_080408.1, read as the reverse complement.
CATATTCTCACGAAAGTTTGAAAAACTTTAAGAGCAGCACTAAGCAACATTACCCCTGTGTGACCCTTTACTTCCAATTTTCTAAAATGGCGACAGTCAATTAAAAAAAAAGTTGACTGCGATGGCCGATGCTTCAAGGATAGGTGGATAATTGGACTATTTTTTTCAATAAAATACGCAACACCTTTGTCTGCCTCATTTGCAAAGAGACAATCGCTGTTTTCAAAGAGTTCGATGTGACGCGATATTACCAAACAAGACACGCTAACATGTACAACATTACAGGGAAGATACGCAGCGAGAAATTAAAGCAACTTGAAGCTAGTTTAATTTCGCAGCAGCAGTATTTCGCAGGAGCCCGCTAGTCGAAAGAGAACGCCACAAAGATTGTTGAAATTATGAGTTTAAAAAAAAAAATAATAAAGCAAATGTGACACACAGAAGGGCTTGCTAAAATTTGTTTAAATATATTGTTCTATGTAAATCAGCCAAGGTAGCCCCCCGCATTTTTACCACACCAAATCTGGCCCCCTTTGCAAAAGGTTTGGACACACCTGTTTAACTGATGATCCGTAGACGAGGACAGCTTCTTTCACTTGGTACCAGCTAAATATTATTCAAAAAAATAATGATGGTGGAAGAAATAAGAATCTTGAATTTGAAACTGTATGTTGTCGGCGATTAGCCTCGCAATGATCTTAATTGTGGTTGTGAGCCCAAAACCCTCTAAATATATATTAAATGCATCTTACCAGATATAAATTGACTACTACATAATCTGTGGTGATCGTTTGGTGCCCAGTTTTCTCGTGGAATTGCAGCAGTCCAGTTCGCTCTCCTCTCCGGGTCTCTCGGAATACGGTAGAACTTCAAGTCTCTCCGTCTATCTTCTCTGTTACTGCAACCAACCGCCACACATGCCTTTACCATTTTGATTATTAATGTTAACGAGCAGAAAAACACGCCATAATAGGAGGAATTTACGTAGCGGTAATGCGTAAACACGACGAGTTGACAGACAATATGGCGCGGAGGCGTGGTTGTGATGTCATGTGAGTGGGATGTATACGTTACCGTGTCGCAGGAATGCTGAAGTCTATCCCAAGATTCTACTGATGAGAGGCGGAGGGCACATGAAATACAAACAATCATTCATACATTACATTCAATTAAGGGTAGCCAATTCACTCATGGTTTTGGAGGTGGGAGGAAACCTATGGAATCCCAAAAGGGTCAAAATTAAGTAAATAAAAATAACATTTTGAAATAAATATTTTGATAAATAAGGTACATTGTGTAATATGGCCCTTGAATTGCAAAATAGGGTAATATTATCATGAAAAAGATTTTACAAGATAAAAAGCGTTTTTCACAAAGTATTTTTTTCATGTCTTTTTTGCACAATAGCCTTTTTTATTTCATAATATCGTTTTCCTTTTTTTCACCACCTGCACTTACCTTGCGACCCATGTTGATATCGCTTACAAGAAAATGCGTCTTGCGGAAAAACAATGAAATTGCGACGCTGTCATAAATAGTCGTATTTCAAGCACGTCGTCATATGTAGAGAAAAATGACGAGTCCAATTTACGTCGGATGTCGAAACGGTCGTATATGGGTGTGATCATATGTCGAGGTACCACTGCACGTATATCCTAATTATTGGTAAAGCACATTGACAACTCGGGATGCTAACAATCTCAAGATTTATATTTGAATAGGTTTTACCAGACAGTATCTTACCGTTAAAATCTGCAAACAAAAACTGTATTTCTCGACAACCAACACGTTCCCTCCCCTTTATCAGTTGTCGCACATATGCCACCGGTTTTGTCCCACTCTCGTCTCATCCCGTATTTCCTCTTTTTGATTTTGTGAAACAACATCAGCACTCTCCTGTCACTCGAAATTAAATTGAAATGGCTGAACAGGTGACATGTTTATGTCGATAGACAGTCACATTCTTGAAGCCCGGAAGTGCAACTGGAATACATCACCACCCAGAGTGCATTGCGACAGAATAGTTGAACTTATTTTCCAAATTTTATAAAAACGAAAACGTCTAGATGGGGTTTTATACTAAATTATGATGACTGATACTAACATTTATCTTTTAAGAACTACAAGCTCAAATACATAGCTGGGTTTTCGTTTAACCCATTCGCTGCCACTGACAGCAATTTACATATAATTCATCCAGCAAGTGACTATTTTTGTTAATCTAAAACAACAATCACTTTATCAAGACCTGACGCCAGACATAACATTTTGGGTTATGCAGGCAACAATATTAACATTTGGTATAGCCAATTATAATCATATTAATTTCAATCATGAATGTTGATTGTATTTTTTTATTTCTATTTATATTTTTCATGAATAAATACAATTATAAATGAATAAGTTGTTAAATTTGATATAAATTTATTATTATTTTTTTTTAAATTTCCTAGTACAGTATTAAATTAATTGCCTACCATTGACAACGATGGACATCTAATTCATTTATGCCTATTTTCCATTTTTTTTAAATGTTAAATTTGGTATAAATTTAAAATTAAGTGTTTTTTTTTTTTTTTTTTTCCCTAGTATTCAATTAATTGCCTGCCATTGACAACGATGGACATCTAATTCATTTATGCCCATTTTCCATTTTTTTTTTTTTTTTAAATTTAAAAATAATCATAAGTAAAATATTAAAAAATAGATTTTTTTTTTGTATTTTGGGAAAAAATACGTTTTTAAAAATTAAGAAATAAGAATACTTTTTTATGTTTTTTTTTTTTTTTGTAAAAGATAATTTTAATTTGAATAATTTATTAAATAAAATAAGTACCATTTAAGTTTTTTCCTTTTCTGTTTTTGATTTAATCTAAAAATAAAAATAAAAAAACCAAAAACAATAAATAAATGGGAAAATACTTTTGACTCTTTAGATGCCGTTGACAGCGCTAGACGTCCAATCCATTTTCAGTGAGAGTGCTGCTGTTTCTCCCAGTCAAAATGCTGGACGTTTAGTGCCGTCAATGGCAACCAATGAGTTCATGACACCCTGACGTACATTCCACATTTTACAGATCTGCTTGCAGGCAAACACTCATCGTTTGCCACCTTTGGGGTGTTTTCTTTGAGCAAGGATTTACAACTTTCTGATGCCCAGAGCCTCCCAGGAACGGTGTTTGTTGCATCTATTGCAATTAGGACTGAAGACATTTTAAGATTCCCCATGTCTGGAGCTTCTGATGACCCGCCCAGACTAGTCAGGACTAGTCTAGACTAAATGGGGACCAGTCTAGACCAGTTGTGACCAGCGCATGTTTCAATTAGAGCTGAAGAATGCGAATGCTGTACTTCAAAGGCGGCCAACAGACAAGTAGGAAGTGAAGATCTCACGCACAGAACGTCACGTGCCCCCCGACGTGACCTTTCAACTACCAGCGCAAGACGTTCTGATGAACTTGTTCGTTAAAGCGATTGTACGTGACAGGGTGGACAAACAACATTTCTATTTGCATTTTCAAACAACTCTTTTACCTATTGTTGCACCGATACCGATGCAAGAACCTGTATCGGTTCCGATATAGAACTAAAATGACAGTATTTGGGAGTACTAAGAAATAATGTGCCATTGCTGTGCAATATGTACTTTTCGAGACTCTGACCGTTGGTCGCCCAACCCAAGATGGCCGCCAGATATGCACACCGCTATAAAAAATGCAGCATGTGTGTCAGGTGATAGCCGTCCAATCATCTGTCTGGTGTGAATTTTAATGAGTTTATCAATGGATGTTCGTTTATTCGCTACCAGCTCTCGCTACCAGCCCTCCTACTAATAGCCAATAGCCCCTTTCACACACACACCGAAATACCGTGAAAATTGCGAGATTTAAACGGGTAGCCTTTATGTGTGAAAAGAATTTCTCAGGTCGACTGACACGGAGATTATGGGACATTTAACGGGTTGTGTCTTAGTAGAGGCGTGCAAAATTTCCGATTCTTAGATTATTCGCGATTTGGCCGTGGAAGATTCGAGAACGATTCACAAACATCCAAATTCCGATTATTGAATTATACCAGGTAAAGCGGAAATAAAACGCAGTCAGAGCGGTCTTCGGGACGCAATGAGGAACGGACCGAGAGTAAATATGTGCAGCTAATGCCGCTAGGTAAAAAAAAACAAAAAAAAACAATAATAACTGACTGCGGCCGTCAGCCGCTACAAACAGCGTCCAGTTGCTAGTTGCTACAAACATACGGCAAAATACGACTATGGTAGATATCACATATATCTAGACTAGATGTGAAATGACAGACTTTCCCGCGCTAGTAAACAGGCGCCATCTTAAAGCAGTAGACTTCTCTAGAAGGCTCTGTTGTAGAGAACCTAATTACTTTTTATCTAAAATACCCCTAAATCGGCAAAGCATTACAAAATTAAATTGCTAGGGGATTATTAAATTGCTAGGGGATTGCAGAGCTGAGGAGGAGAGTGCATCATCCATCTTTGGAAATGTATGGTTTATTTTGTTGCCGATGTTAGGGTCCGCTACTGCGGAAACAAGGTTGTACTTCAAAGCAGAAAACGAAAGAAGGTCGGCGGGGATGAATAACACTGGCCTAAGCAGTAGGCAGAGAACTGATGAGACAACAAAACAAATACAGTACACTCAAATACCAGCACAACGTAGGGGTTTTCAAAACCAGGGCAGCAGAGGTGTCGAATGGCGCCCAGCAAGTAATGTCTCGACACCCTTCTCTTGGATCGCCTAGGGTTAAATACCGCCTTGATGAGCTTGAATGGCGTACCGCAAGCAACACGTCACTTCCGCTAATTAATATTTATGACGTTAGCTACTGTTGCTAAGGGGGACACGCCACCGTTTGTCCCTAATGGGAAATGAATGGAAATCCTCATTCATTCATTCATTCATCTTCCATGCCGCTTAGTCGTGTATGAATAAGATGTTTACAGAGCTAAACCTACCAATTCTCTCCGAAAATGATGCCCCTTGTGCCAAATTCACTGGCGAAGATGTGGAAGAACATAAAAATGTTCAGTTAAAGAGATGACTTGAGTGTAGAGGGCTGAAAAAGACGAAAAAAACAAGCCGACCTAAGCATAGCCTTAGATTTTTTTTTTCGACACCTTTTTCTTACGCGAATGACAATGACATTCTCCTGTTTCAACAAGCTATCCTTTACCACCAGCCCTGTCTTTCTTATATATTATAGCCTCTGGTTGTCCTACGTCTCTGACCGTTCTTGGGGGTAATTTAGTTAGTTTTGTGTAGCGATCGCAAATGCTAGTCAGTGACAGCCAACGAACACTTTAATTTTTTTCATTGATAAAAAATCTTAATTCTATAATTTATTTACACTTCCCCCTTACTAAAATTTTTTTTTTTTTTTTTTTTTTACAACAGAAAAGGTAACTGGCAGTCAGATACAATTTAATTCTTTTCAGGTCATTCATTGTCAGACAGAAGCAGCACGGCACAACGTCACTAAAAAATAAGTTAAAAATATCAAAATGGCTTACCTCTTTGTTCTCTGAAGGAGCATGCCAACCCAACAAAATGTTTACTGCATATGAAATGTGAATGGATTCACCGAGCTGCCGTTAAAAGTCTGCGCAAGTTCATTCACTCTTCACATTTTTTCCTCCTAGTTTTTCTGTTTCGGGAAACGTATGAAGAAAACATCCTTCATACGTCATAATGTCTTGAGTCGTTTCTTCATGTTCCAAAAAAAGCAATGTGTGATCGGTATGTTCGTTTTTGAAAGATTACTGGAGAAAAGTAGCAGAATTAACATTGTTTCTATGCGAGGGCGGGTCTATAATGTCCCACTCTTGCTTTACTTCCGCTTTACGATGCGACGTCACGGTCTAAAAATAGCATGCGTGCGGTTGTGACAGCCGATGCCGACCAGAAATGACATAATGTCAGGGTTATAAAATCGCGCCAGCAGCCCTCCCCATTAGGAGTGGGAACCTTTTCATACCTCACGATATGATACGATTTGCGATATAAAGCTCACGATAACGATGATCTGACGATATAGCGATACGATTTTCGATACATTTGTCAGGAAGTCATTCTAGCATATTCTACAAAAATACTAATAAACAGAAAAACTAGCTTCTGCTCTGAATTGGAATGAGTTTATCACTAGTAGACGTCCAATCCATTTGAACTGGGAGGGTGGCAGCGTTCACTGCCATCCCCCCACTTCAAACGGGTTGAACATTTATGGCCGTCAGTGGCAGCCAGTGCCAGGCAATGAGTAATTTTGGGCCATTTAAGGTCATTTACCTGTTGATTTTCAATTACTTCCTGTTGATTTTGTGGTATTTTATGGGTCACTTACTGTTTATTTTGCGTTACAGAACAGGACGTGACCTGGGTATCACCCAAATGAATAGGCAGTCACTCAAACTTAACAGGAAATGACCTGTAAATGCCCTAAAATGAAAAGCAAGTGACCTGTAAATGCCCCGAAAATTGGACCGAATGACTGTTAATGCTCTGGTTTTGAATGAACGAACGTTCCCAGTCTAAATGGATTAGACGTCGAGCACCGTCAATGGCAGCCTTTTTCTTTTTCTTTTAAATTGACACCTTTTTAAAACAATATCTCGATTCTTGACAGGAGCATATCGATAACCTTTTGGAATACAAAGTATCATGATATATCATGGTTTCGATATTTTGTCACACCCCTACTCTCCACACAGAGAGCGCCAGTGGACAACACGGGAGTGTCTGTAAAAGTGTCCAACCCGCGTCATTCTCGAGACATCTCTACATGCGTGAAAGCAATGACGCAAGTAAATTCCGCGTCACCTTACACAGGAATTTCCCTGGATTTGTGTGTGAAAAGGTCTATAGCGGCAAAAACTAAAATTTGTTCTTCCAAGATGCACCCTCACCAATTAGTTGATCACTCGTGGACATGCAGTCCATTTGACGCGGGAGGGTAGCAACGAATTAACGTTCTTAAATGTAGGAAAAATGGCTGGCGAGGTGCCTCAGGGTGGACAGGTTGGTAGGTGCTGTGTTTCCATCATTGGGAATACGTTGACATTAAAATTAAGGCATAGCTAGCTTATTTTTCAGCCGATTTAATTTTTTTTTCACTAATTAATACAGTTTTTAGTATTATTACTAGAGGTGTGCAAAATTTCCGATTCTTAGATTATTCGCGATTCGGCCGTGGAAGATTCGAGAGCGATTCACAAACATCCAAATTCCGATTATTGAAATATGCGAAGTAAAGTGGAAGTACACAACACTCAGTGCGCCGCGCGGTCTTCGGGGCGGAACGGAGCGAGAATAGCTAAACATCATGCTTCCCATTACCCGGCCCCTCGGGTAATGCCAATGCTCAACTCACGGCTCTAGCTCAACTCATGCAACGAGATAAAAAAAACACAACAACATATCTGACTGCTGCCGAAAAGCTGCTACAAAGTACATCCATATGTTACAGTGGATATCATTTATATAGGACTAGATGCAATATAGATTTGGTAGTGTTAGCAGCACATCTACAAAAAGGTAGATGCGGGCGTTATAAACGGCCGCCATCTTAAAGCAGTTTCCCTGCAAGGCTGTTGTAGCGAACCTTCCAAGCAAACCTAATTAACTTTTTATCTAAAATACTCCAAAATCGGCAAAATATTGACTTGAATCTAACTTTAAAATAGTTTTAAAACTTTCACATGTCGAAAGTAGACAAAAGGGAAATTATGGAATAACGGGAGCAATTTTAACAACTTTAACGGTTGATTCACAACATTAAATTAATTGAATGTAGTTTAAAGCTGCTGATACAGAATGGGGACTGGAGTTTTTTATTTAATGTTATTTTTGTATATTTGTTTACTGCTATATGTTAACTTGATACTGAAATAGTAGTGTGGTTTAGCCTGAGAGTATTTTTGAACAATTTTGGAACTAATGTACAAAACATAAAAAAATTAAAAAATTAAAAAAAAAGAGAGAGAGAAAAAAAAGGAGGGGGGTGCATCAATAATCGTTTTATAATCGAATCGGAGCCTCTGAATCGTAATCGAATCGTTAGGTGCCCAAAGATTTCCAGCTCTAATTATTACTGTTTTTAATTTGATTGTTGTTCATGTTTTTTGATGCACATTAAATGTAAATTCATGCGTCAAAGGGATATTAACTCATTGACTGCCATTGACATTGAGGGGCAGTTTACATGGCGACTCTGCGACACAAAGACGCAATGACTGAGTAGCGGACTTGCCTCGCGTGCATATGGTTTCGGCGAAGATGGAAGGTGAAGTCGGAAAATTCTGAATCCAGCCTCCAAAGTGGAAGAATTCGATTGTGAGGGATTGAGGGGGGCTTGCTCCGTATGAATATCAAAAACTCCCGCGTTGCAAGACCGTGCCGATATTCTCAGCACTCGTACACGTCACACTGGGCGTGCGCAGTGGTGCTACTAATCATTAAAAACGGCAAATTTGGCGGAATGTCGGCTTTAATTTACTGTTTTAATAATATTTTTAAATTAAATATGTTGAATGTTTCCATTTTTGTGCCTTTTTGAACAAAAGAAAAATACCATTGCTTCGAGTGGGCAGGCATATTTTTTTCCCAGGCTGAGCAGCTTGTTGGGGTCAAAGTGCATCATTCGCTGTCACCTTGTAAATCTGCACTGCCCCCTAGGGCCTGGCATGAATACTATATCGGTTTCATGAGGAATTTCGAAATTGTTCGACTGGAGACGGGCCCATATAAATGCAAATTTGAAATTTTTCGTATTCTTGGAGAGTCACCATGTAAACGGCCCCTGATAGTGATGATGCACTAAATATGATGTTCTAATGTTCACATTAGGGCTGTCTCAATAAGATTTTTTTGATGGTTTATTAGTTGGCGATCATTTTTACGATGAATTGTCTAATCGTGTTATTTATGGTTTTATTACTCTGGGCATTGAAATTTGCATTAGAAAAAAATGCACTGATAAATGTTGGATCTCTGTAAAGTATTTCACTCTTTTTTTTTTTTATAAAGAAAAAAAAAAGTTTTAATTATTATTATTTATTTATCATAGACCACCAATCCATTTGAAATCCACTTCAAATAGATTGAACGTGAACTAGTGATAAACTCATTTAAATTCTCAGCAAAAGGATAAATCAAGCCACGTAATTGGACGTCTATCACCGTCAATGGCACTGAAAGACTTAAGAATGCGCTGGTGGGGGGTGACGGCGTCCCGCTGGGATTGATAACGAGGTCACTGACGTTTGTTCCTGACACCCGGGGGCTAAAACACTTCTTTGGTGGTCTCTTGAATTAGCTCACATACTCGGCACCTGCGGCCGTCACATGACTCTGTAATCTCCTGTCGGCCAATCGGAGCGCTCGCCTCTCTTGTTGCTCAAACAGACATCAAAGTGTGCTTTAGGTTTGGTTTCGTGTGAGTGTTGTGTGCGCGCTTTTCCAACAAAGATGGCCGCCACAAAGAATGTGGCAGGCAGGGCGAGAGTTGTCGTGCGTGACTCTTGTCGCGATGTCACGACGGGTCCCAAACAATTGTCGACTGTTAACCCGACGGCTACGCCGACCTTTGACCTGCGTCCGCCGCCGGGCGCCCACGCCGACGCTCAAAGCGTTCTTTGATTTGTTTGGAATGTGGTGAGGTCATCGGGACATTCGGTGCCCCCCACCCTCTCTCCTCCCACGTGCTGAGTCCCCCCCTCCCACTACCCATCCTCTCCCTCCTTGGAAGTCATTCCCAGGAATGCTTATCAGTAAATTCCCCCTCGAAAGTTAGGAAACAGGCTGGAAAAAGACACAACAATAGGTAGAAGCGAATTGTTTCCAGCACTCCAATAATCTGTTTCTTCTCAATGAATGAACTTATTCAGAGGTGGAACAATGATCAAATGGAAAATATTTATTTATCTTAAATAGGTGATTTGATATCTATATGTCAATTGAACTTTGTCCGTGTGTCTGTGTTTTATGGACTCCCAAATGGCTTAGCGTATTTTGGCGATATTTTACACAATTGTACATTATGTGTCTGGGAGTGTTCTTAGATGGGTTTGATCTCCATGGGCCCCAATTTAATGCAGGAAATTAATTCGAAACTCAAAAAATTAGCATAGAAAAGACTAATGTTCACTTTTTCACCTGAGCAATGCTGGGCCATCCGGCTCGATAAATCCAACCAGTATACATTAAAAAAATCATGGGGAACCCAATATTTTGAGGTGTCTTATGTGTAGATGTGCCGATTACCGGTTTCAAGGTATACCGTGGTATGAAAACATCAAGGTTACAAAACCGCAAAAATTTTCCGTCATACCTTCCCTAAGGTATTAGCTATTTTTTATGTCCCAAAAGTGCATGGAGAAATCCCTCGCTTGCAGCTGTAAAGGCCGAGTTATACTTCCGCGTCAGACCTACGCCGTCAAGGAAGAATCGAGTTACGACCCTACGCCGTAGCCTGACGCGCGCATCTCGATTTTTCTAACCTTCGCGTCGCGTAGACGCGTATGACGTAGCGAAAACGGACTGTGATTGGTCCGCTCAGACTGTTGTTTCCGGTTTACCGCGAAAACACCGCCATTGTAGAATAGAATCAAACATTATTTTCTACACGCAAAAATGCACCAAGCCGACGGGAGTATCATCGAACAGCAAGTCTCGTCAAGACATTATTATTGTGATTGCCAAATGGCAAGGTCGGCGATCGGAAAAAAAAAAAATGGAAGAACCACCGAGACGTGGGTGGTCGGAATCGAGTGGCCACACGAAGCGGTGACCCAGTCGGCCAAAAACTGCCAACTTTTTATCACTTTATGTCGTATTTTTGGTTGGTGCACTTCATCATTTACTGTGTACATATGTTTCAAGTATATGAAGAATAAAGCACAGATTTGGTGTCAAAAGAGTTGTTTTGATCTTTAATTTTCAATAACAGACAGTTCACACACACAATACATCATCACTGATTGAGAGTGCCTCGGTGCTTTTTATGAGCAAGCCTCCCAACACAGTTTGGGAAGTTCCCTAGACGCCAGAAATCTGCTATGGCTTCCCAGTGGCTGGTTGTAGGACACGGCAAACAAATCAGGCTGGAGGGCTTTGCAGACCTTGAACGCAGTGCTCGACGCCAGTTTGAAGCTAGCCGCCACAGCTAGCTCTCTCCACCCGAGTCTTTAAAACTCTCTGTGCGGCATCAAAAGTCGGCCAGACCGCCTCGAAACCGTCTTCTGCGTCGCCTGCCCGTCAACATTTGTATGTTCAATATTTATTCAGTGTTGATGAGCAGAATATTTACTTTCAAGAGTTCCATCTTGCATTGTTTATTTTTTCTCCGACTAGCGGAAGTAAACAAGCATGCCTCAAAACCGTACAAACATGACGCTACATCCCTCTAGTGGCTTGGCGGTGAATTACAGAACAACGCGTTCCCTCACCGCAGAACTATCGAATGTCGAATGACGCCGTAGTCGCTACGCCGTCACCGCAACGCGGGAGTATAACTCAGGCTTAAGGCTCAACCCTCCCCCACCGGTTGTTGCTCAGTGTCGGTGAGTCAGCTGTGCTACACGATGGCTGGAGGAGGTGAAACTCCTGAACTTTACCTCCATCGAAGAAAACCAAATCGCTGGTATGGGAATACTTCTGCTACAGAAAAGCGGCTTAGAGGAGTGCCTAACGACATGTAAAACATGTTTGCGGAGGGTGGCTGCCGAGGCTACCTCCAATATGATTTCGCATTTATGCAAATTAAAGGTTAGTTAACACTGTCATAAACGTTTCCCACCAGCTACGACTGTTAACTCATGTTTAGTGTGTTTAGTAAGGGTGTAACGGTACATGTAATAGTATTGAACCGTTTCGGTTCGTGGTGCTCGGTTCGGAACGGATGCGTACCGAACGGGTTTCTGACGTAATATAACCCTTACTTTTCGAGGCTGTGAGTCGATCGGGTTACAGTTTTTTTTGTGTAGATTATATTTACTCAGTCTTCTCTACTATAACAAGGACCAACACGGTAGGACAGTAAGAAACGTCAACGGCGCGACAACGTGGCCAATCAGCCAATGCACACCAGTCGCAGTGCGGCCGCGTGTTAGACGCGTCCCAGAAGCGGCTCAACGCGATGCAGGTGAAAAGAACTACAGAGTTTATTATTTGACATGAGATGCGGCCCCCCTGCGTCAATACTACTAGCTAACAGACCGGGCACACCGGAAGTCACTCGTGTAAAAATACGTTGGATCCGGGTAAGTTTTCAAACTAATATGCAATCGTAACCTACTTTTTGAGTCCATCAGATCTCTTGAGTGGTAGATCGGGGCACAGTTGACTTGTCTTTGTTGATTTACAGTTGTCTTCTCTGCTATAATAATAACCAACACGGCCCCGTGTTTAATACAAAACCCTCCTACCACAACAAAACAAGTAGGAACTAATATTCACATAAGAACTAAAGTTATACAACATAAAATAAACAATATAAATTAATACTACATCACATTTGTAAAATATAAACATATAATAAAATAAATAATAGCCCATTTAAATAAAATAAATTGAAATGAGCTAAAACCCCTGTAATTGAATAATAAGAATAATACACAGATCCTGCTTACACAATTAAATTTATTGATTTTTGTGTAGCGCTTTAACTTGAGAAAATCCACCAATAAAGCTTTTGAAAACCATAAGAAAAAAAAATGTTTCATTGAGGCATTTCATTTGTAAAATACATGTTAAAATCTTTGTCATTGGGAATGCTTTTCTCTTTAGCACAGGACTTATTTTTTCTTCTTTCTTTCAGAAAGAAAGCTGACCAATACGCGGGGTCTGAAAGGCAAATTGTTGTTGGATTATTATCTTTAAATACCTGCTACTTTTTGAGCAGAATTCTAGCTTTGTATAGGCTAATGTTCCTATTGTTGAAAGCACAAAAGTGTGTGATGAAAATCTAGCACATTTATATTTTGCATTATGTTTTCTTACTGTACCGAAAATGAACCGAACCGTGACCTCAAAACCAAGGTACGTACCGAACTGAGATTTTTGTGTACCGTTACACCCCTAGTGTTTAGTGTGTCTAGCCGTGGTAAAACATGTGTTTTTTTTTCTCTCTCGCAACTGTCTGTGTTGAGAAAGAGAGTATGTATAATGTAAACATGATACGAGTCATACACATGTGCTTTTTATGGAAAATAATTCAATTATTTTTGTTCTGATGGTAATAACGTTGAGCTGTGGCAGTGTTGCTGTGGGTTTAGGCTCACTTAAAGGATGCGTTTATTTTAATTTTATTTAGAATATTTTATTTTTTTAAATAATTACTCTGACTTAGCAAATTAGAACATCAGTATAATGTTAATGTTTTTAAAAATAAAAATCTTTTTCATTGGAAAAGTTTTTTTTTTTTTCCCCCCAAACCCAGATATCTCAAAGTAACACATTTTAGAACTATAATTGCAACACTGTGATAACTTTTGGCTTAAGGTTTTCATACCGCCAGAATATCATACCGGCAAATGGCTACTTATGTGTCAGTTTAACAAACCTTGGCCCCAACATCCCAGAACAAGTAGCATGCCCGGTAACGCCGGACCATACGGCTAGTGTTAAATGTTTTTGTTATGCCATTCCAGAATGTAAATTGTTGTCAGAATTTCCCATTTTGTCCAATTGAGGACACTAGGGCGACCATTTTTGTTGTTTTCTGTCTGGCAGCTGTTTTGAAATTTTTTTTTTTTTTTTTTTAATTTACATTTTTAAATAAAATAAAAAAGAAGAACGGGGGAAAAAACAGTAACAGTATGCAACACATGCTACATTTACATTTTTAAATAAAATAAAAAACAATGGGGGAAAACTGTAACAGTATGCAACATATGCTACAACAGTTCAGACTTTTTTTTTTTGTTTAAATAAAAAAGGAAGAATCTTTTTATTTTATTTTAATAATTTATATTTTTGGGGTTAAAAATAGACCAAAAAGGTCAAAACAATGAATATTGTTTAAAAAAACAAAAAGGAAAAAAAATGACAATACTCTTAAATTTTCTTTTTTTTTAATTTATTCATTTAAAAAAGAAAAGGAAAAAACAGTAAATATTCGCTGATTTCTCTCGATGAATAAGGAGGGCTACAGAAATTTTAACACAAATTTATTTTAGCTAGAAATATCGATGCGCATGATTTACTTTGGCAGGCAACACAAAATGCAGTGGCAGGCCAAATCTGGCCCCCACGCTGCGAGTTTGACACCTTTGATTTAAATCAATAAAAAAATACGAAGCAATTTAGAATTTTTATTTTGGTGCAATTTGTTACGAAAAAATTTCACACATTGGAATGAACACCATTCATTTTACCAAAACAGCTTATTGAAAAGATGCTCATATTGATTAATGTTTTGAATTTTATTCAATTTCGGTTTCTTGAGCTTAACCAGCTGATATTGGTCTAGCACTAGAATGCCCAGCAGAGGCCGATTTGGCCTTTTCCATGGCAAATCCTCATTAACCAGAATTCGCTGGGACTTCTAGTGCTAGATCGATGAATCTTTACACCCCTGCTTAATTGGCTGCCATTGACGGTGATAGTTGAACCAGATTTGTTCTAAAAATTAGATGTTCTTACATTGACCTCACAGTCACTGATGTGTTTTGACATATGAATACAGAAGCAATTCAGCTCTTATCTCAAGCTAAGATGTCTGAAATCTCTGTGGAATAATCGGCCAGTGTTGAAATAGCAATCTTTTTTCCTCCCCCGCGGGCCCTCTCACTGTCCTTCCGATGCCCCGCCCCCCTCCACATGTGACTGGAAGGTAGTCTCGTGAAGAAAAAGTTCTTGTCAGGGCTTGTCTTGTCTCCCCCGGGGCGAGGAGGGGGGCTCAGTCGGGGGTCCGCTCATCACAATAGTTAAAGAGGAAGGCGCATGCTCCACTTGGACAATGTTTCACAACTCTGCGCCATTCCCTCGCAATATGCAGCACACACACAATATGATGTCATATTCAAGCTTCCTGTCATAAAAAAAGCATCCAATCAGCTTTCTTCTCATTTTGAGACCCCCCTGGGCGGCCCCCACTGTTTACACAGCACATTCTTCGCAGACACTGGGCCTGCTCCCACTCGTCAGGTATGCTTGTCCTCTTTGTCACAAAATGGCCGCTGGTGGCAAGGAACAGATGTTCACACGGGACATGAGGTGGATGGGGATGATGTCATTATGTTTGCTTTTGGTGCTGTAATTTAGCGTTTGGTTTGTCAAAAGCATGGAGAAGTATCGATACTCAAATGTTGTATCCGGACCAAATAATTGATTGTATTTTGTTTTTGCATGACCACAGGTCACCAGAAATTTGTTGTCAGGGGGTTAATTTGATTTTGCACTATTCTTGATTGTAGGCATGTGTCGTTATGATATTCTGACCGTAGGATAACCTTTAGCTAAAATATCATGGTTTCACAGTATTGCAATTACAGCTCTAAAATGTGTTACGTTCAGATGTTTTTAAAAAAAAAAATTTTTTTTTTAACTTTTTTCCATTGACCATGATTTTTATTTTTCAAAACATTAAAAACGTAACATAAGTATAATGTTTAGTTACAATAAAAAAAAAAATAATAAAAATAATAATAATCTAAATAAAATTTAAATGAATGCAATCCTTCAGGTGAGCCTAAACCCACAGCTTAACATTATTACAATTGGAACAAAAATAATTATTTTCTATAAAAAGTACATGTGTATGACTGGTATCATGTTTATATTATACGCACACACTCTTTCGCAACACAGACAGTTGCCAGAGAGAAAAAAACATATGCTTTACCACCGCTAGACACACTAAACACGCTGGAGTTAACTCTCATAGCTGGGAGGAAACATTCATGACAGTGTTTACTAGAGCTGTGAATCTTTGGGCACCTAACGATTCGATTACGATTACGATTCAGAGGCTTCGATTCGATTATAAAACGATTATTGATGCACCCCCCCTCCTTTTTTTTTTTTTTTTTTTTTTTAATTTGATTTTTTTTTTATTTTATTTTTTTTATGTTTTGTACATTAGTTCCAAAATTGTTCAAAAATCCTCTCAGGCTAAACCAAACTACTATTTCAGTATCAAGTTAACATATAACATTAAACAAATATTCAAAAATAACAGTAAATAAAAAACTCCAGTCCCCATTCAGTATCAGCAGCTTTAAACTACATTCAATTAATTTAATGTTGTGAATCAACTGTTACAGTTGTTAAAATTGCTCCCATTATTCCATAATTTCCCTTCTGTCTACTTTTGTCAAAGTTGTATCACTATTTCATCATTTAAAGATAGATTCAAGACAAGATTCTGCCGATTTAGGAGTATTTTAGATAAAAAGTTAATTAGGTTTGCTAAAACAGAGTCTTCTAGAGAGGTCTACTGCTTTAAGATGGCGGCTGTTTACTTACGCCGGAAAGTGTCATTTCGCATCTCTGTTCAATAATAAATGTTCTAACACCGACGACGTCTGTCATTTTGCATCTAGTTCTACATATGTATGATATCTACTGTAGCCGCATGTTTGTAGCAACTAGCAACTGGGCGTTGTTTGTAGCGGCTGTCGGCCGCAGTCAGATATGATTGTTTTTTTATCTAGCGGCATGAGTTGAACATGATATTTACTCTCGGTCCGTTCCTCATTGCGTCCCAAAGACCGCGCTGACTGTGTTTTACTTCCGCTTTACCTGGTATAATTCAATAATCGGAATTTGGATATTTGTGAATCGTTCTCGAATCTTCCACGGCTTAACCGCGAATAATCTAAGAATTGGAAATTTCGCACGCCTCTAGTGTTTACTAACCTTTAATTTTGTATCAATTCGAAATCATATTGGAGGTATTGCCTCCTCGGCAGCCATCCTCCATAAACATGTTTTATATGTTGGTTGGCTCCTCTAAGCCGTGGCCGTCTGTAACTTTTCTGTATCAGAAGTATTCCCATACCAGCGATTTCATTTTCTTCAATGGGGGGAAAAAGTTCAAGAGTTTCACCTCCTCCAGCCATCCTGTAGCACATTTTTGATACCACGGTATTTGTCGGTATACCTTGAAACCAGTCATCGGCACATGTCTACTTGATAGTCATGGCTGCCATTGACAGCGCGAGACACCAAATCCATCCATTTAAGGTGGGAGGGATGGCAGCGGAATAATTTCAAATACATTGGACGTCTAATAAGTTGTAAGAAGTATCTACGTATCAATACTGAAATGTTATGTCCGGATTTAATATTTGATTGCAAAGGTATCGATAACCAGTTTTTTGTTTGTCGCACGACCATGTCACCAGAAATTTATTGTCATGGGATAAATTAAAGTTTTCACTACACTTGATGATAATGGAGGATATTTTCATATTTTTCTTGTTAACTCATTGGCTGCCATTGAGCCGTTCAATCCATTTGAAATGACAGGGACTGCAACGAATGAACGAATGTTGTCAAAGTGTTTGACGTTGTCGTTGCTATTGTGAGTTCAAACGTTAGCATTTAACATTGTTTTGTCTACCGGCAGGCAAGGCTTTCGACATCACCTACGTGCGCCTCAAGTTCCACACGAGTCGGCCCGAGAGCTTCGCCATCTACAAGCGCAGCAGCCAGGATGGACCCTGGACGCCATACACGTACTACAGCGGCTCTTGCGAGAAGACATACGGCAAGACCAACCGCGGTTTCATCCGTACCGGCGAGGACGAGCGGCGGGCGCTCTGCACCGATGACTTCAGCGACATATCGCCACTCACCGGCGGCAATGTGGCCTTCTCCACGCTAGAGGGGCGCCCAAGCGCCTACAACTTTGATAACAGCCCCGTGCTCCAGGTGCGTGGGACGCTAACCCTTTCTTCGCAGGAAGCCCTGACCGCTTCCTTATTTGAGCCGAGACGCCCGGTTGCCTATTTCGGGCCTTGCGTGACACGTCTGCTGGGGGCGGGCCGTAACACCTGCGGTGGCAACGGCGGCGTACACGCGGTGGCAGGTTTCACTGCCTCCGTTTTAGACTGCCTGCCCGCCTCCCGCTGATATCCAGCTGTCAATTAAAGCAGGCTAAAAGTGGCCCGTGGCCATCAAGAGGTATAAAAAAAGACCAGTTATTTCCAATTCAAATCCATGTTTAGTCCCGAGAAAAGTTTTTCACATTTTTCAAAAAAAAAAAAAAAAATTCCCAAATACGTTTAATTTCAAGTGTTTCAAACTCAATTTAATGGGGGCCCGCTGGTAATGGTCTGCGTGAGTCTGGGTTGCATTAAGGATGCAGAAAAAGCAACTAAATTTGCGAATGAATTTTGGCTAACTTGTTAGTAAAAACACTACTGTACGTTAGCATTAGCTTGAGCTATGTTAGCCCATAAGAGATTTTAAAAAACCACCAAATTCCCAGGCAAAACATGTGCCGCTTCGCTAATTTCTTTTTCCTTATCAAGATTTATGTTTACCGTATTTTTCGGACTACAAGTCGCACCTAAGTATAAGTCGCACCAGCCATAAAATGCCCAACAAAGAGAAAAAAAACATATGTAAGCCGCACCGTAGTATAAGTCGCATTTTGGGGGGAAATTTACAAGATAAAATCCAACACATAGAACAGATATGTCATCTTGAAAGTTAATTTAATCTAAAAATACAATAGAGAACAACATGCTGAATAAGTGTACAATGCATGAACAACGAAACGCGACCATACTGTCCTCACCAGAACGCTACGGCTCAGTCCTGGCTATACAGTGAGCTAAACTCCCAAATGACGATGCTGGACGTCCGTATAATTTGCTGAATCAATTTCGTCCACGATACCAAACAGGTTCGCATCAATGTACATAAATGTTAATTAGGCGCTATTACACCAATGACACAAACGGTTAGCATGTGCTTGCTAGCATTAGCACATCGTTCAAACAACCACACAACTGGCTCTAAGTGTCCGATCGCGGGTGGAAAACACTCAACAACAACAACAGAAAAGATGATCCACACAGGCGTTGCCTCTGTAGAGATATTTTACAAGCATAAACAATGAACGTAGGTTCGCAGCCATGTCTCTCTCTCTCTCGCCCACTCGCTCAGACACAGACGTTGCGTAGCTCTCCGTCTTCTTCTGGCGTGTGAGCGCTCTTCTTCGCGTAAACAAGTGCAAGTGCGCCCCCATGTGGGCGTGAAAGCGCCACAAACTAAAAGCATGCATTTCAATATAAAAAAGTCAATGATACAATTGAACACACATTGCCAAAGGCAGAACGCGAACTTGGCCATAGCTATTAAGAGTTATTCAGATAACTATAGCATAAAGAACATGCTAACAAGTAGAGCTGGGAATCTTTGGGCACCTAACGATTCGATTACGATTACGATTCAGAGGCTCCGATTCGATTATAAAACGATTATTGATGCACCCCCCTCCTTTTTTTCCCCTCTTTTTTTTTTTTTTTTTTTAATGTTTTGTACATTAGTTCCAAAATTGTTCAAAAATACTCTCAGGCTAAACCACACTACTATTTCAGTATCAAGTTAACATATAGCAGTAAACAAATATACAAAAATAACATTAAATAAAAAACTCCAGTCCCCATTCTGTATCAGCAGCTTTAAACTACATTCAATTAATTTAATGTTGTGAATCAACCGTTAAATTTGTTAAAATTGCTCCCGTTATTCCATAATTTCCCTTTTGTCTACTTTCGACATGTGAAAGTTTTAAAAATATTTTAAAGATTTAGGAGTATTTTAGATAAAAAGTTAATTAGGTTTGCTTGGAAGGTTCGCTACAACAGCCTTGCAGGGAACTGTACTGCTTTAAGATGGCGGCCGTTTATAACGCCCGCATCTAGCTTTTTGTAGATGTGCTGCTAACACTACCAAATCTATTTTGCATCTAGTCCTATATAAATGATATCCACCGTAACATATGGATGTACTTTGAAGCAGCTTTTCGGCAGCAGTCAGGTATGTTGTTGTGTTTTTTTATCTCGTTGCATGAGTTGAGCTAGAGCCGTGAGTTGAGCATTGGCATTACCCGAGGGGCCGGGTAATGGGAAGCATGATGTTTAGCTACTCTCGCTCCGTTCTGTCCCGAAGACCGCGCGGCGCGCTGAGTGTTGTGTACTTCCGCTTTACTTCGCATATTTCAATAATCGGAATTTGGATGTTTGTGAATCGTTCTCGAATCTTCCACGGCCGAATCGCGAATAATCTAAGAATCGGAAATTTTGCACACCTCTACTAACAAGTTTACCAAACTATTAGTGTCACTCCAAAACACCAAAATAACGTGAAATAATATCATAATGTGTTAATAATTTCGCACATGTTGCTCCGGCGTATAAATCGCACACCCAGCCAAACTATGAAAAAAAACTGCGACTTATAGTCCGAAAAATACGGTATATATATTTTTTTTAAATTCTTATTCAATTTTATTTTGAATGATCTTTGTTGTAATTTTATTATACATATTAAAATATGTGTGCTTGCACTATTTTTCCCAAATCTATTTCTTTCCTATCTTCCATTTTCTCCCGATTATCTCGATTAAAAAAAAATCTGAACACTTTTTTTCCGGGCTGTCAGATATCATCTGGCTATGAATGCTCATGTTTCAGCGTTATTGACAGCGCTAGACGTCCAATTAATTTTGAGTGGGAGGGGGCAAATTAACGTTTGTTCATGGATTGGATGTGTAGCGCCATCAGTTGCAGCCAAATGAGTGTCTTATAAAGGGTTAAAAACAAATTGAAATTGGCGTAGTTCCAAAAATATTGTTGTAAACCTCAATTTCTGAAACATTCCTATTTTGGAAAACTAAATCATTTCAACTAAAAGTGGTGGAGTTGCTGGTTTAGCGAAGACTTAGTTTTTCCAGTAAATGTGGCGTGGCCTCCGCTGGCTAAAGCATCCAGATGACTGCGTGATTGATGGCGCGCTGATGCCGCAGCTGTGGGGCGGGTGGGGGGATTTTTCGGGGCGGGGGTCTTTCCTACGAGAAGAGTTGACAGCAGCTGCAGCACGTCCGACCGTGCCGCGGTTCTCGGCGGCGGCGTTTAATGATTGACTGCCATTGAGGATACTTGAGGAACCAGAGTTAATCACAGATTGAACTGTTTTTACATTGACCCTAAGTAACTTTGGCAGATTACCATTACAACAGTTAAACTAAGGACTATCCAAAACATGTTCATTCAATGCCAGCCATCTTCGAGTAAATGGAATTGACGTCTATTGCTGTCAATGACAGTAAATGAGTTAATGATTGACACACGGGCGTGACAGTCGGCCAACAAAGCCCGGCGTGTTTGCTCCGTGCAGGAAGTCAAGAAAAAGAACAAAAGCGTGCAAACACCTGCTCAAACAAAGGCTCCCAGTTAACGTTGGGCTCTGAACCTTAGGGCTAGAGTTTCCACATGCTCCACTTTTTACTGTCTAGCTTACTTTGGTCATATTTGCAGCCGGTACTCCTAGTTTAAAGGTGCTATGAAAGGATGGCCATGTCTCAAAATGAAAATGACTGTACAAATATAATTCTCCATGTAGAAAGCGAGTTCACCACTTACATCTGGCTGTTGTTTACCATTTCGGTTATTCCTTCTAAAACAATCTGGTTGTGACATCACAATCAGAATTGATGATCACATCTAGTTTTGTAGTGCTACGCTAGCTAGTAAATGTTGACAGAAGAGCAAATGTTCACACATTAATAAGAGAATAGAAAGCCTTTAAAGCCGCTTGTAGTATTCTATAGCACCTGTAAATTAATTGGATGTCTATTGTTGTCAAAGCCAGGCAATGAGCTAACAAGAAAATTGCAAGATTTGAAATTGACTCTTTGTTCTATTCACTTTATCCATAAAAAAAACATACCTTTAGTTGCAAAATTGCAATATAAAGTCTTTTTTTTTTTACCATTCATTTAATTCATTGGCAGCCGCTGACAGCGCCAGACGTCCAATCCATTTTGACCGGAAGGGCTAACAGCGAAATGGTGCTAGTGTTTTCAGTGGCACTGAAATTTTAAATGAATTCAATGTCTAGTATTGTCAATGGCTAGCAATGAGTTAAATACTACGACATTTTTAAAAAATCTACTTTAGAGCATTAATTGGGGCCGCAACCTGAATTTATATCTGTTTTTATTTGTTTAAATTGTATTATAATATATTCCTAAAAAGATTATTTACGGCAGAAAACACTCAGGTGATTTGAAGTTCCACTCTGAGACCCCCAATTTGGCCAAATTTCAAAATTGTTCTATATGCATGTGTGATACATCATTAAAATCTCAATTTTCTGAGGGAGGAAAAATTTTGAACAGGAGGGCATTAAAAAAAATTTTTTTTTTTAAACAGCAAAACCCTAACTGGAGGTGAGAGCATGTGAGAGCATAATTAAAGACACCATGATTTTAACGAGATATAACTCGTTATTATTCGATCCAAAAACTCCATGTAGCATGAATCACCGAGTGTCAAGACACAGCTGTGAATGGCCACAGCTGGATTTTGGGGGGATTTTATGGGTGAAAAATGGTAATATAGCAAGGGTCGCGATGCAGAAATCGCAGACATCAAGTCGGAATTGAGATTTTCATTTTCATATATTTACCCTTTTAAACGATTTTTTTCAAAAAACATTTTTGTTTGGATCGATTATTTATTATCTAAAATATTGGGGAAAATGCGACACTCACAGTAACGAAAAAAATACAATTAAGCGACAATTATGAGGTAGCTATCCGTGACTTTTTTTACAGACGCCAATTTTTTCATTGTGATGTAATTTGTTTAAAAGTTTAAAATATGCGAGTGAATAAATTTTTAAAGTCGTTATTTTTCTTCTTTAAAATAAATATTAGACGGCAATTAATTGTTCTAAGCTAAAAATGACAGACATTTCAAATAATAAATACGATTACTTACCTTCTTTTTATGGCTAGGTTGAAACAAAAACGGTTGTGCGACGTCTGTAAACAGTGGTTTCCAGGGTAAAACGGACAAATTAAAAATAGCTTGGGGGCTTATCGCGCCATGAATCTGCTATGGCAGCATATAGACATTAGGGCTGGGCGATATGGCCTTAAACATGTATCACGATAAATTGAGCAGATTTATCTCGATAACGATAAATGACGATAAATTCGCCCAAGCGGACTGTTATATAATTTGAAAATCTGAATAAATGCATGAAATACAGATTAACTATTTCTTGTTGATTTATTTACCAGCATTCAATTTGATATACTGTATTTAACAATTGTACATGCAGTCTAAACATTAAATTTATAAAAATTAGGGCTGTCAAAATTATCGCGTTAACTGGCGTTAATTATTTTTTTTAATTAATCACGTTAAAATATTTGACGCAATTAACGCACTTGCCCAGCTCAGACATATTTAAATGTCACTAGAGTGAAAGGCCCACCTGTTAATTGTGTTTTGCGGAGTTTTGCTGCCCTCTGCTGGCGTTTGGGTGCGACTGATTTTATAGTGTAAGTAATTATTGCCATCAACAATGGCGGGCTACTAGTTTATTTTTTGATTGAAAATTTAACAAATTTTATTAAAACGAAAACATTAAGAGGGGTTTTAATATAAAATTTCTATAACTGATTTAGAACTGATTTATTGTTATAATAAACAAATACAGTCCTTATGTACCGCATGTTGAAAATATATATCCATCTTGCGTCTTATCTTTCCATTCCAACAATAATTTAGAGAAAAATATGGCATATTATATAGATGGTTTGAATTGCGATTAATTACGATTAATTAATTTTTAAGCTGTAATTAACTCGATTAAAAATTTTAATCGTTTGACAGCCCTAATAAAAATGTATTGTAAGCAATAAGAATCCAAGTATGAACATTTATAACAGCGTGTATGACTTGAACAATGTACATTGTCAAAATCAATATGCCTGTGCAAACATGTAATTGTAACACAAATGACTTGCAGCTTGAACAGTACACTTCAAAAAGACAACTTATTGTTAATGGCTGCTGTGATATAATTATTAAATACAAGTGTTTACTTTATAGTTTAAGGGTTTTTTTCCCCCCCAGTGCATTTTTTCATAAATGCACGCACAATAAAAATAGCTGGGGCCATTTCTCGGTCATTATAAGTTTCGCCGTTGGATTGTACTTTATGCAGAATTCTTTACCATCACAAAAGCTATCAGAGGAATCACACACACAGACAGATACAAAATAACGCCACATAGTAATTGCTAGATGCAGTCCGTGCCCAATCCACTCATTAAGTTCAGCCGTTTCGACAAGGTTAGAGCCTCTATCCGACTCCATAACGTTCATTTGTAGCGTTAGCCGCTAGCTAGCGTTAGCCTGGCTACCAGTAGAAAGCACTGAAAGCACCATCTCCGGAAATCGTGAGAACAAAGGAGGACAGCGGGTGAAAGCCCGTCTGGATGCCACCAAGAGTCTACTAAATGTCGGTTGAAAGTTTGGTGAACCTCCCTTAAGCCACACTCCATCACGTTTTGCTTGTAGCATTAGCTGCTAGCGTTAGCTTACCGGGCTTTTGTTTGATTGGCTTCCTGATGATCACGTGACTCCCTACGTAAGCACATTCACTGCTTTCTTAAAGGGGAATGAACATAGACGAACAACACAGAATCAAAGCGGGATGAAAAGACTATTTTCTTGTTTTATTAATTTACCGAATTTACCGACATGGTCAAAATTACGTCGGTCATCGTTAAGAATTTCGGTGACGGTAAATTTTCGGTTTACCGCCCTGCTCTAATAGACATATTGTTCTATCAAACACAACAGTTATTTTGGCTTAAAATACAGCAGTTTATTTTAAAGAGGAGTGCAAGAGCAGAAACTGCTTTTTCAGCCTTGTCTGTGTTTTCCACCGTATATTAAAATAATTATAAATCTAGCGTCACAATGTGATATTTTCTTTTGTTGAAGACCAGAGGAAGTGAGGGACATGCTGGTGACGTTGCAGGGTGTTCTAAATGGAAGAATTTTGGCACCAAAGGGTATCCTCTGAGTAGTGAACTGGGAGGATGGAACTGGGAAGACACTGTAGATCGGAACGCAGCTATGATTGTTGTGTTCCCTTTGTTTGCATGTTGTAAGTGGTAGTATGCCAAAGTTCGTGTTTGGTCGATGTAAAAAAACAGTTCATTTTTAAAGCAAATCTTGCTCTGCTAACCTAATTTTTAAAAAACCTCATAGCCGCTAGAACAGTAGCAAGTAGGGTTGTCCCTATTACATAATTTTGGACTTGAGTCTGAGTCCCTTGATTTTAAGGATCTGCCGATACTGAGTACCTATCCGATATTTCCGCAATGTATAAAGGAGGAAAAAAGCATGACAAAATGTTAAAAAAAAAAAACATACTTCAGACCTTATCACTCTTGCATGATGCTGTCTTACAGTTAGCTTCCCGCAACAGCTAGCATAACGTTCTCCTACCTGTGGTGTTTACTTCCACGTTTGCCATAAAGTGCTGCGTAGTATAAAACTTTTTTTTGTTTCTTTTAAAAATATCCTTGTGCATCTTTTAAAATGAATAACTACATCTTAAAAGGGAAGTTCAGGATTTTTTACATTAGGCTTAATCTTCGAGTTAGCAGGGATTTAATTAGTCTGCGGAGTTCATTAAAAAAAATCTGTGCAGTTTGTTAGTAATTTGTTAGTTCCAGGGCTCGGGAGTGGCTAAGCTAGTGCAAGTCAATGGTCTCGTCTTAGCATGCCAATTTAAAAAAACAAAAAACATATGAAGCCATGAAAATCATCAATTACCCATGCAATCAATAGTTTTGGCTATGTTTTCCTAACCCTAACCCTAACCATTGCATGTCAATAATTGTATTATGAATAGCAACATTTGTAATCCAGCAGGTCTGCAGGGAACAGGCTGCAGAGCAGAGTGACATTTTTTTCACCAGGGTGTTTGTCGTAGCCGGCAGCAAATTTATATTGTTCCTGGTTCTTCATCAGGAATTTGTGGAAACTTTCATTTGCCCATTTCTTCTGTCTGTTTCCACAACCTCTAAATGCACATTTCACCAAGCTGCCGTTCTTCTGTCAAGACTCAGTAGAGTGATGCTGCATTCAAGAAAGGTGGGTAGTCGGAGTTTTCCAACGTCCGGCCAGGAAAAATATCATTGGAAGGTCACTCGAACTGTGACGCCCTAGTCGCGAATGCAGAAAAATAAGTACTCTGACTTCACAAGTTGCTTCAATCTGACGTCACTCGACAAAATGGCGCTGCCTGTTGAAAATCAGACCTCAGTTTATAGTGTGTGTGTTTTCCGAAATTTCCGGGTTCGCGGTGAATCAGTAACAGGCACACTTTTGCAAAATAGACAATGTTTATTGATTAGAAAATGCTGAATAAATTAGACTCATTGATTACAATCCCACAAGAGCAAGCAAACAAGCATAAGAAACGCTAACGATGACGCTAGATTTGAGTTGGTCAATCCCAGAATCCCCGCGTTACCGTTACAGCACAACCAGGTGTTCCTTAGCAATGAAAATCGCTTACCGTGACAAATGAGCGGGAGTCAACGCTCTGGTAAGGCGCCGAAGGAAGTCCGCCAGCAGGTCACGTACGGATCGCCTGGCTTTGTTCCTTCGCCGCCTTACCGGAGTGTTGGCTCCCGCTCATTTGTCACGGTAAGCGATTTTCATTGTTAAAGGAACACCTGGATGTACTGTAACGGTAGTGCGGGGATTCTGGGATTGACAAACTCAAATCTAGCGTCATCGTTGCCATTTGTTATGCTTGTTTTTGATACTTGTTTGCTTGTTCTTGTTGGATTATAATCAATAAATCTCATTTATTCTGCATTTTCTAATCGATAAACATAGTCTATTTTGCAAAAGTGTGCCTGTTACTGACTCACCGCGAACCTGGAAATTTCGGAAAACAGTGTGCTATTCGCCTTAGCCTCTCCTCCACTATTTGATTGCTTACGAGAAGGCAGGTTTGCTGGAGATCAATGTCTTTTATATGGCCAAAATAAAAAACAACATGTCGCCATCAGCCATCTTGCTGTTTACATTCACTCGGAACGCTTTGAGGTCGCAACTGGTACCGTTTGAGTGCGTTAAGTCCGACTCCCCACCTTCCCTGAATGCAGCATTAGCACGAGTGGCCGAAGCACTTCTCGCTATTGTGGTCACATTACGCATCTAAAAAAAATAGTCCAGCAGAATGAAATCAATGATGGCAGGTGGGTGTGACATTGTTTTGGCAGCATGGGTATTTTAAACAATGATCTGCATTTTGATTTCTTTTTATGGTGTTAGATCTGTTAATATCGTTTTTTTATTGGTGTGCTAGGATGGGACCTAGCACATCCTAGTAATAATAAATAACAAACTGCACAGAATTTGTTGAAATCAACTCCACCAACTAATTAAACCCTCGCTAATTCAAAGATTAAGTCTAATGTATAAAAAATGGGAACTTCTGCTTTAAGAATCCGATCTTTTTCACCCGATCCTGATCATTTGAAAATGTTATCGGGCAGATTTCTGATCACGTAATCATATCGGGCACATTCCTTGTAGCTATTATGTTAAAGGTACTTTGTGTGTTCAGTGTAAAAACTATTTTTCAAAGCGACTATAATGTTTTTGTCACAATTGACAATGAGTTCAATTTTGGTTCTGTTGGTCCTACAAAAGTGGTTAAGTATTGTTTTGGAGCTACGACTGCAGTGTCAAAAGTTTGCCAAGTGCTGTTCTGCTCAACAACCTTCCCCGAAAAACAACTTTAGCATTAGCATGTGCTCGTCATCTTGTCGTAAAAGTCGAGCAGCGTTTGTTTGTCACGGTCTCGCTAGCGTTGGCGTCCGATTCTCCCTGCAGACGCAGATTGTTGATCCAGGAGCAGCTGCGGTGAACTCTCACTCTGCCGTGGAAAAAATTCTCCCGGGGGCACCGATAAGCTTCCTTCCGATAGTGAACGCGCCGGTCTTGGCTAGCAGCTTTCGAGCCCTGTTGTGAAACATTTTTATCATCCGTGACGAGGACGAGCGGGGGTTTCGTTGGGCCCCAGTCACCACCTGTGTTCGCAATCGGCCCGACGGCACAACAAATATCTTTCCCAGCACAAACTATGCGTCTGCGCGTTGTCATCGTCCCTTTTGGCTGCCATTGACGGTGCTCCACGTCCAATCCATTTGGACTGGAAGGGGCGAATAAACGTCTATTCACCCCTGCCAGTCAAAATAGGTTGGACGTCCAACGCTGTCAATGGCACTGAAAGATGAGCATTCATAGCCAATCCTCACAGTTTAAATGAATTGGATTCTACCTTAATTTTCTGACTATAAAGCGGACCTGACTATAAGTCGTCACCCACCAAATCTGACATGAAAACGGCATTTGTTCATAGATAAGCCGCACTGGATTATAAACCGCAGTTCTCCTCACTTTATTATGGGATATTTTAAATCAAAAGATATTAACCGGTAACATTTTATTCAACAGCGGCATCATAAGACTGTCATAAAATCAAATGAACCACCATGAAGCTTTGAGCCAATTGGCTGCAAAGCTTCACTGCTTCAAGAAGCTTCAATTAGCCATTACTGCTCCCTTGGAGGAGACATTCAACCTCCGTTGCCACCTGCTGTCAATACTGTTGTCGTCCAATATTGCCGCCTAGCATGCATTGCAGCACTACAGATGTAAATAACAATCAAAATTCATGTTCTGTGCTAATTATTTCATTTACTGTTCCAAATGTTTCATTAATTGCTAGTTATGGTATATGGTAACACTTTATTTGAAAGTGGTGCCATAAAACTGTCATAAGACCATCATAATTATGACATGACACTGCCATGAGCATTGATGAATGCACATGACTGATGTCATTTTGTGTCATCCGTCAAATTATCTCACTTTTGAATGAATGTAAAAGAGCCGAGCTGGACATAAATGGAGCAACATAATATGCTAGATTACACGTAATGACATCTGTCATAAGCATTCATTAATGCGCATGATAGTGTAATTTCCTAATTAGGATGGTCTTATGACGCCATTGTCAAATAAAGTGTTACCTATTAAACCAAATAAATAAACAAATAAGCCGCAGGATTCAAAATGAGAGAAAAAAGTAGCGGCTTATAGTCTGAAAATTACGGTATCTTTTTCATTAGTGGGCAATAAATGAATTTTGGGTCACTTTTAGGGTCCTAGGGGTCACTTACTGTTTGATTTGAATCACTTCCAGTACATTTTGGGACGTTCTGGTGACAGCATGTACATTTTGGATAATATCCTGTTCATTTTCATGTAACTTGAAGTTTAAATATGAATTTTTTTTTTGTAAAAAATAATGTCAAGTAGCGACAAATCTAGCGACAAGTTACCATAATTTTTTTTCTATTTTATTGTTTTTCTGGCCCATTTAGTTTGGCAATGTGAAAAAAAAACTTAAGGTTACGGTTTATTTGTGGTTCTAGGTGTTTTTCTTAAACTCACATTTTGCTTCTCCCACGATGTTATTCCTCTCTACTACAGCATCCATTACATTTACAGTGGGGCAATAAGTATTTAGTCAACCACTAATTGTGCAAGTTCTCCCACTTGAAAATATTAGAGAGGCCTGTAATTGTCAGCATGGGTAAACCTCAACCATGAGAGACAGAATGTGGGAAAAAAAAAAACAGAAAATCACATTGTTTGATTTTAAAGAATTTATTTGCAAATCAAGGTGGGAAAATAGGTATTTGGTCAATGCCAAAAGTTCATCTTAATACTTTGTTATGTACCCTTTGCTGGCAATAACGGAGACCAAACGTTTTCTGTAACTCTTCACTAGCTTTTCACATGCTGTTGCTGGTATTTTGGCCCATTCCTCCATGTAGATCTCCTCGAGAGCAGTGATGTTTTGGGGCTGTCGTTGGGCAACGCGGACTTTCAACTCCCCCCACAGATTTTGTACGGGTTGAGATCTGGAGACTGGCTAGGCCACTCCAGGACCTTGAAATGCTTCTTATGAAGCCACTCCTTTGTTGCCCTGGCTGTGTGTTTGGGATCATTGTCATGCTGACAGACCCAGCCACGTCTCATCTCCAATGCCCTTGCTGATGGAAGGAGATTTTCACTCAAAATCTCTCGATACATGGCCCCATTCATTCTTTCCTTTACACAGATCAGTCGTCCTGGTCCCTTTGCAGAAAAACAGCCCCAAAGCATGATGTTTCTACCCCCATACTTCACAGTGGGTATGGTGTTCTTCGGATGTAATTCAGTATTCCTTCTCCTCCAAACACGAGAACCTGTGTTTCTACCAAAAAGTTCTATTTTGGTTTCATCTGACCATAACACATTCTCCCAGTCCTCTTCTGGATCATCCAAATGCTCTCTAGCGAACCGCAGACGGGCCTGGACGTGTACTTTCATCAGCAGGGGTACTCGTCTGGCAGTGCAGGACTCGAGTCCCTGGCGGCGCATTGTGTTACTGATAGTAGCCTTTATTACTGTAGTCCCAGCTCTCTGTAGGTCATTCACTAGGTTTCCCCATGTGGTTCTGGGATTTTTGCTCACTCTTCTTGTTATCATTTTGACGCCACGGGGTGAGATCTTATATGGAGCCCCAGATCGAGGGAGATTATCAGTGGTCTTGTATGTCTTCCATTTTCTAATAATTGCTCCCACAGTTGATTTTTTTTTTTTACACTAAGCGTTTTACCTATTGCAGATTCAGTCTTCCCAGCCTGGTGCAGGTCTACAATTTTGTCTCTGGTGTCCTTCGACAGCTCTTTGGTCTTGGCTATAGTGAAGTTTGGAGTCTGACTTACTGAAGTTGTGGACAGGTGTCTTTTATACCGATAATGAGTTAAAACAGGTGCCATTGATGCAGGTAACGAGTGGAGCCTTGTTAGACCTCGTTAAAAGAAGTTAGACCTCTTTGACAGCCAGAAATCTTGCTTGTTTGTAGGTGATCAAATACTTATTTTCCACTCTAATTTGGAAAAAAATTCTTTAAAAATCAAACAATGTGATTTTCTTCTTTTTTTTTTTCCACATTCTGTCTCTCATGGTTGATGTTTACCCATGTTGACAATTACAGGCCTCTCTAATCTTTTCAAGTAGGAGAACTTGCACAATTGGTGGTTGACTAAATACTTATTTGCCCCATTGTGTATGTAAATTGCCAATTATGCAAATTATGCGATGGCGTCATCTAGCAACTTTTAGGACAGCCAATAGCTACTGTCCTTACTGGGGAGTTGGCAACACTGGATACACTGAAAGAGTCAACATTGAATTTTTAGTTTTTTTATAGGAATCTCCCAGATCCAATCACGTGAACTGAAATCAATTAATCATCCAAATACGTAATTTTTAGGTCACCATTACTTAGAAAAGATCAAAACTGTAGGATTTAATTTTTAGGTTACAAAGCAAGCAAAGCAATCAAGATGTACACGTCAAAAGAAACATAAAAATGTTTTATAGTATGCAATCTTTTTAGAAAATCAGATTTTTTTAAAGGTTACAAAGAAACAAAATAAGGTCAGTGACATTGTCAAACAAAACATAATATAGCTTTTTTTATATTACGCAACATTTCAAAGCCACCCAAAACGGCAGAAGCAGAATCAAACACTGCCAGAATTGTTATGCTAGCATACACGGAAGCTAGCGTTAAAATGGCATCATGCAAGTGTGATAATGTCCGAAGTATGGAAATATTTTTATCTGGATGTGCTTTTTTTTCCTCCTGGATAAATTGCCGAGGTATCGGATCGCTACTCCGTATCGACAGATCCTCAAAACAGGTGACTCAAACTCAAACTCGGGTGCAAAAATACAGTATGTGATTGGGACAAGCCTACTTTCTTATTGATGTTGTGTTGAAAAGGAATTAAGTATTTTTTTGAGTATCAATATTGAGTTGGA
This sequence comes from Corythoichthys intestinalis, assembly GCF_030265065.1. Classification (NCBI taxonomy): domain Eukaryota; kingdom Metazoa; phylum Chordata; class Actinopteri; order Syngnathiformes; family Syngnathidae; genus Corythoichthys; species Corythoichthys intestinalis. The sequence goes on along the minus strand of NC_080408.1, from coordinate 21,879,844 downwards.
AATTTTAGTATTGTGATTACAGTATTGAATTCATTGGCTGCCATTGCATGCGATAGACGTCTGATCCTTTTCGGCTGGGAGCGGTAGAACATCTGCCGATTATCAACGGCAGAAGTAGACAGTACTACTTGGTGTTTGTTCTCCAAGGGCGAAAAGCTGCAAGTTGTTTTGACTGACTGTAAACCGCTCGCCGGCAGGACTGGGTGACGGCCACCGACATCCGCGTGACCTTGAATCGTCTGAACACGTTTGGGGACGAGGTGTTCAACGACCCCAAAGTGCTGAAGTCCTACTACTACGCCATCTCCGACTTCGCCGTGGGCGGAAGGTAAGCCAGCGCTCCTGGGAATGTTGTCTTCCGTAATCTCCCCCCACGGCATTCCACGCATTCCCGGCTGCACGGGATTACGGGGGAAACCGGAACGGGGCGGAACCGGTGACGTGACGGACGGACAGCCCGGAGGGTCCACCGTCAGCATGTTCACCCCCCAAAACTTTAAACCTGGCAGGATGAGTGTTCACTCACCCCTTCCAGTCAAAATGATTGGACGCCTAGCGCCATCAATGGCAGACAATATAGGTAGTTTGTAGCGCCACAGCTAACATTATTTGAATTATCGCTAATGTTTTATTTTGAAAGGGAATCTGGTTGTTTGCCTGGAAATGACAGCAATGCTGAGAATTCATGATTCCAATTGATCAATTAGATAACGAACTAATTGTTGACTAAACATATTCTTTGCTGGAGCTTATCCTCCAAATTGGAGCTTGTTGTAGTTGCAATACAAGTCCAAACTGGTGTGGTTTATGTAGTGGAAGATGTGGCACGTGTTGAAAGATTTGCGGGAAGAAAAGCGTCCCGCAGACTTTTCCTTCCTCAACATGTTTTTTTCCACCACGTCTGCCAACAAACCCCCCAAAACGACAAAGACTTCAATCAAGTACTGTTCCTCCCCCCCTTTCCTGCCAGCGTGTCTCGGCTTGTCGTCTTCCGCTTCATCTTCTTTGTCCACATCTTGTCATCTTCTCCTTGTACACACACTGAAAAATCTATCATGATATGGGCCATTTCATACCAAGATATTGATATATTGCTTTTTAAAAAAATATATATTTTGGTGAAAAGTTTTACGACACTGACAGCCCTTGCATGAAGTCATACTTCAACCTAAAACAATCCAGATTAAACAGAACCAGCACAGTAGAATGCATATTTTTTGCTCAAATATAGAGATGTTTATTCCATTCATCTATTAAACGAAACCTCTGACTCAACGACTTGTAGGTTCTAATAAGCCACAATTGTTCTCTTTTTCTGAAATATGTTGTTCAAAAACATAAAATATTGCCATTGATTTAAAAATCCATAGTATTTAGTACATGTTTTGACCTACGGAAGGCGCCATGTTATATGCGCACAATGGACGCTCGGGGTGATGACGTTGTTTGTCACTGTCACTAGACGAACACTACCGGTGTTCTGCAATTCCCTCCTACGCTGCGAGACGTCAAACGCATGCGCACATCGATTAAAAGTGACGAGTACTTAATGTTTGTGTTTTTATTGAGTCTTTTATTACCTTTTCATTGCCTCAAAACACTTTTGGCATGTGTTTCCCTCTCATAGTTTTATGCATTGTGAAGCAGATTATTGATCTGTTGACCACATTAATAGGCCTGTCGCGATAACAAATTTTAGTGTGCGATAATTTATCTTATAAATTATTGCGATATGCGATATTATTGCCCCCCCAATTTTTTTTTTCTTAAACCAATTTAACAACACAGTATATATTAATAGATCAAATACACCAATTGAAACGCGATAAATGTTTACTCTTAAATTCAAAAATACTTTTTAAGAAATCACAACTAAAAACAATAGACCATGCCTCTTTTAAGTAAAAGACAACAATATTAACACCGCACAGAAACACAGAATAAATAAAATGTCTTTTTCAAGAAAATACATTAAATAGCATTTAATAACTTAAGCATTTAAGCAAATGAAAACTTTCCTCCTCATAGCTTCTGCTATGGCGTTCCATGTGTAATATTCTGATTGTATGTTTTCCGAGGCACCCTGAACCCAACGGTGATGTTGTTTTGTTCATATGACGCGGCAGTGAGAGAGAGAGAGAGACACACAGCCTGCCGACTGCCGAGAGCCACAGGTTGAGGAAGTGTTGTTAGCGCCGTGTGTTTAAAAAACAAAGTTGTCAGCACGTCGTGTGTTTAATATTATTGCCAGAAAAACACACATAATAGGACACTATACAGCTTCCTTTTTAATGTTGTCCTTATAATGATGATCTGCTGCATCATAAATCACTTTGTGACTTTCCAAATTCCACCTCCATGATGGAGCGTTCTTCGTCCATGTTCGCTGGTTAAAACGTGAATAAGCAACTGGGCTGTTGACTCCAGGCCCGGCTTCGCCCATTTTGACGGATGCGTCTCCTGCAAAAATAAAAAACAGCCTAAACCATCCGGCGGGCTCCGGAACAGTGGAGATGGTCTGCAGTCAATCCGGAGCACTGACACGGCTGGTATACGTTGAACAATAGGATATAATGGGAACGGATTGGCTCCGGCGCTATTATTTGCCGGACACGGAACGAAGATGCATTTTGCGTAGTTGGTAACAAGGAAGCCGAACTTTTAAGAGCACGTCTGCCGCATGCGCGTGCACGCGAGGCGATAAATCGCAGCGGAAAAATTACCGCCTTCATTTTTAAATGGAATTACTGCATATTGTAACAGGCTTACACATTAGTCACGTAGCGTATATAAACCACACTTATTTGATATTACTACGTTTAACTATTTTCTTAAGGCATCTTTAGTATGTTCTGTCTGTATGCATCTAAACAAAACAAGCTGAAAGCGAACAGTAGTACTTTGGTTGTCAAATTCGCCTCTTTTAGAACGTTTTGCCGGTGTACCACATTTTGGCAGAACAGTTTTTTTCCGACTCTCGTCTGGTCTCATCTCTTAAGGCATCTTTAGTATGTTCTGTCTGTATGCATCGAAACACAACAAGCTGAAAGCGAACGGTAGTACTTTGGTTGTCAAATTCGCCTCTTTTAGAACGTTTCGCCGGTGTACCACATTTTGGCAGAACAGTTTTTTTCCTACTCTCGTCTGGTCTCATCTCATCTTTCCTGTTCATTTTAATTGTGTTGCTCGTTTTGTGGAATATCGACAGTGCTGTCATGCTCATTAATGTTCCTCTCGGGCTCAAATTGAAAGGGCTGAACAGATGACATGTTTATGTCGCTAGAGTCATGCTCTGGAAGCCCGGCAGCGTAACCCAGTGACATCGCCGCTCTGCGACGTCAACAACAATGGCGACCTACTAGTTAAACTAATTTTACAAATCGCATAAAACCAAAAACATCAAGAGGGGTTTTAATATCAAATTATTTTAACTCATAATAACGTTTATCTTTTAAGAACTACAAATCTTTCTATCCGTTGTTCCCAATCGTTCTTATGACTAGTAGTTTTGAGCTGTGTTGTGTGTAGATTATGCTATATTGCTATTTTCAATTGCCTTGCATGCATTACTCACGTATGGTTCTCAGGGGGGAGTCAATTGGCTATCTAATTTTCTAGTTTTTAGAGCAATTCTGGTTCATTTATCACTACCATTGGCAGCCAGTCAGTCAACTAGCGTCCCGTCTCCTAGGTGCAAATGCAATGGTCATGCCAGCGAGTGCGTGAAGGATGCCGGCGGTCGTCTGGTGTGCAACTGCAAGCACAACACCGAGGGAGCTGACTGCCAGCTGTGCAAAGCCTTCTACAACGACCGCCCGTGGAGGCGCGCCACCGCCGACAGTGCCAACGAGTGCATGCGTAAGAAACTGTTCAGTCCATTTGTTTGTCCGTTTCTCCATTTTCAACCTTGGTTGACATACCTGTTTGTGTCGCTCAGCGTGTGAGTGCAGCGGCAAGAGTTCAGAATGCTACTTTGATGCCGAGCTGTACCGCGCCACGGGTCGCGGTGGGCACTGCAAGAACTGCGCCGACAACACGGACGGACCCAAGTGCGAGCGCTGCCTGGACCACCACTACAGACGAGGCGGCAACGACGACCGATGCCTGCCCTGCGCCTGCAACTCTGTCGGTAAGAGCCCACTTCCTCCTTTCCTGTCTTTTTCTCCAAAAGTAGCAATCGATCTGCACTCTCTGCAATTGATTGCGTGTGGTGCGTTCAGGTTCCGAGTCCCCCCAGTGCGACAACCGAGGGGTGTGCGCGTGCAAACCGGGAGTGACGGGCGAAAAGTGTGACCGCTGTCAGCCTGGATTTCACAGTCTGACTGAGGCCGGATGCAGGTAGGGTTGATGCCACAAAAAAGCTTGAGCGCAGCCTTACTTCAGCGCCCCCTGCTGACCAGCTCTTTCTGCGCACACATGCGACTGCTACTTGCAGAGTCCCTAGTTTCCCACAGGTTCCCCACATGGTCTTAACACTTAAAGTGCGTGTACGACAGGAGAAAAAAAGTCTTAAATAGGATTACTATGTGAATTAGAATCATATTTTGAGACGATTTGACTATATACAACAAATTAGCAAAGCACAGGTGACGAGAAAATTAGTCTTTTAATCTGCCGGTTAGCCACGCCTACCATTATAGGGCTCTAGCGTCCCCAACAGGTGGATGACGTCAACGGAGTCACAATTTCATCTGATTTAGTATGTAGCCCATTGAGGGGGAATTATTCACAACGAGGAAAATGCGACAAAGAGAGCTGCAAAATGTCATTGTTACAGTCTCTCTACTCCAATATTTCTACAGGATATTCTTTTTATCCAAGTATTTTTCCCCAATAGCTAAATGAATGGCTTATGAAGGACCAGTCAGCCTGTTGAGGGGGAATTATTCAGAACGAGGAAAACATGACGAAGAGAGCCGCAAAATGTCATTGTTTCAGTCTCTCTACTCCAATATTTTTACAGGATATTCTTTTTATCCAAGTATTTCTCCCCAATAGCTAAATAAATGGCATGGTCAAATAACACATAACAGTCTTGTGTTAAATGGAATATGAAATAATAAAAATGAATTTATTCAAGACGACATGGCAAAATTACTCCATAACGGTCAAAACTGCCGACTTCACCTTTAGTGTCGCACCTCCCGAACGATATTTTATGCCACCTAAATCGGGCTTATGTCATTTCCCTTCCCCGGCTTCGGAGAATGTAAACAAACCAAGAGGCGTGACGGCTAGCCGACATGCTAACCTGAACCAAGTGATGTTTTAAATTCTTCGAAGCGGAAAATCACACATAACTAGCCCGGATCATTTCACATGACGACTGGGTTGTCGATTGTCTTTGCCGATCGGCAAACCGCCCGGCGGAGAGCAATTTACAGCTCGTTCCCCTGCTACTACGGACAGGAGAGCTCGCCGGGCAAGCAGCTGGACAATGACCGCTGAACAAACCGGCCGACGTCGGAGGAGCATGTAGCTGCCAAATGGTCAACACGAATATGGCAAAATAATGCTTTACTACACGGCGAAGTCATAAACAGTGAGAGAATCAGTGGAGGAGGGCGGCTGCAGTTGTTGTGCTGCTAATGTGTATGAGGAGAGCTTTTTACATGCCCATCCATGCTCAAACGTAAGTTGTCCTTTATTTAGAGAAAGTTTGTAGTTTTTACTTTGTAATCGCTGTATTCGCAGCTATTTTTAACTCAAAGTTACAATTTCTGATCGGTCGGAAAATTTGACAGAACACCGGGCACACGAAGAGGGGAATAGACCCTACTCACATGACGTCACAACCACGCCCCCGCGCCATATTGTCCGTCAACTCGTCGTTGTTGATGCATTACCGCTACGTAAATTCCTCCTATTATGGCGTGTTTTTCTGCTCGTTAACATTAATAATCAAAATGGTGAAGGCGTGTGTGGCGGTCGGTTGCAATAAAAGAGAAGATAGACGGAGAGACTTGAGGTTCTACCGTATTCCGAGAGACCCGGAGAGGAGAGCGAGATGGACTGCTGCAATTCGACGAGAAAACTGGGCTCCAAACGATTACCACAGATTATGTAGTAGTCATTTTATATCTAGTAAGATGCATTTAATATATATTTAGAGGGTTTTGGGCTGACAACCACAATTAAGATCATTGCTAGGCTAATCGCCGACAACATACCGTTTCAAATTCAAGATGCTTATTTCTTCCACCATCTTTATTTTTTGAATAATATTTAGCTGGTAACAAGTGAAAGAAGCTGGCCTCGTCTACGGATCATCGGTTAAACAGGGGTGTCCAAACTTTTTGCAAAGGGGGCCAGATTTGGTGTGGTAAAAATGTGGGGGGCTACCTGGGCTGATTTACATAGAACAATACATTTAAAGAAATTTTAGCAAGCCCTTCTGTGTGTTACATTTGCTTTATTGTTTTTTTTTTTTTTTAATTCATAATTTCAACAATCTCGCCTTTGTGGCGTTCTCTTTCGACCCTCGGGCTCTTGCGAAATGCTGCTGCTGTGAAATTAAATTAGCTTCAAGTTGCTATTATTTCTCGCCGCGTATCTTCCCTGTAATGTGGACATGTTAGCGTGTCTTGTTCAGTAATATTATCGCGTCACATCGAACTCTTTAAAAACAGCGACTGTCTCTTTGCAAATGAGGCAGACACAGTTGTTGCGTGTTTTATTGAAGAAATAGTCCAATATCCACCTATCCTTGAAGCGTCGGCCATCGCAGTCAACTTTTTTTTTTTATTGATTGTCGCCATTTTAGAAAATTGGGTCACACGGGGTAATATTGCTTAGAGTGCTGCTCTTAAAGTTTTTCAAACTTTCGTGAGAAAAGGCTGATTTTGTGTGGACAAGTTAGTTGTAGATATCAGGGTAGCAGATGTCAGGCAGAGAGGGCGAAGACAGCGGGTCGAAAAATATCGATTTAGGCATCAAATATGGATCTGGCGAATGGATAGACTGAAGCTTTTCCACATAACGCCTTTTATGCAACGCATCCAATGAGTTTACAGCGTCTGAAAGCACTGGGGCTTCCATGAATTGCTCTATAAACTGAACGACTAATTGAAACCATTGAGAATAGGGCTAAACAGAGACGGACAATATGGCGGCCGGATACAGCGACACGTCATTCTGTGACGTTGGTGAGTAGGGTCTATAAGCCGAGTATAGTGCTCTCCCGGCGGGGGGATGTGCGACAAGCCGCCGGTCGTTGGCCGAGGGGACAAGGAGCATGGCAGCCACAAAATGCAAGCCACCTACATATTAAAATGATCCCAGTATTTGACACAATACAAAACACGATGTTTACTCACTTCTTCGTAAGTCCCATGGTCCCACAGTAGTAGGGCTTGCTTTAGCCAATATCCACCGGTGAATGGGAACCTTTTGAAACCCCCAAAACGTACAGCAAGATTTTTCTGCAGCCGTTTGGCTGGCGTGATGCGAAAAATAAACGTATTAATTCGCAAAATCAGCTGAATCCTTAGTCTTCATTAGGGATGGGAATTGATAGGATTTTTACGATTCCGATTCCATTATTGATATTGCTTAACGATTCGATTCTTTATCGATTCTCTTATCGATTCTAATTTGGGGAAAAAGAAGAACAAACGTTTTGATTGGCATCGAGTTTGTTTAATCAGAACTCACAACCTTACAAACTCACAACGAAATCAAAAGAGGCCCAAAGCCTCAATGTTAACTATGGCAATAAGTGGCAAATACACAAGAATGTGTAACATTTTACTGAAACATTTATCTAATAGAAATAAAAAATATTGGTATATATTGGCAGATAGGTTGTTGTTCTGCCTTTGGTAATATGTGTTAAAGCAGGGGTCCCCAAACTTTTTCCTGTGAGGACCACATAACTTTTCCCTTCTCTGATGAGGGGCCGGGGTCAGTTTGTAACAGAAAAAGTGTGACGATTGCAGAAGTGCATAAATGTAAAAAAATTGTTGTTTTTCAGAAAGCCACAATCAAATATCGCTTTCTGGATTCTTCACGGAATGAAAGTAAATAAAATAAAAATAATAATATAATAATAATAATTAATAATAAAAACACTATTAATTAAATACATAATAACCAAATAACCCTCTCTGAATTCTTCAAGGAAAAAGGCCAGGAAAGAAATAACACGATTGAGAAAAAAAAAAAAAAAATTCAAAATGGCCGGACCAAATGTGGAGGCGGGCCGTATTTGGGCCGCGGGCCGCAGTTTCGGCACCCGAAGAAATGCCGCATCCAAGCGAGTGAGCGAGCGAAGTGAGAGAGGGAAACACTTCTACGAGCCTACGTTCTTTGTTAATGTTAATATCTACAGAGGCAACGCCTGTATGTATCATCTTTTGTGTTGTTGTTGTGTTTCCACTCGCGATCGGACACTTAAATCCAGTTGTGTAGTGGTTTGAACGATGTGCTAATGCTAGCGAACGAATGCTAACCATACTGTTATTAGCAGCTAATCATCGCTGATTTACGTTGATGCAAACCTGTTTGTTATTGGGGACGAAATTGATTTGTTTCATTTCTATTTTTAGTTTCACTCTTCAAGTGATGGTTGAATAAAGTCAGCAAATTATACCAACGTCTTCTACATCATCATTTGGGAGTTTAGCTAGCTGTATAGCTAGAACTGAGCCTTAGCGTCTCTGTGAGGACAGCGCAGTCGTATTCCCTCCCGATGCAGTAATCTCCACCTTGCAATGACTGCAAGTCGCTTTGTTGTAATTTTTCCTCGTGAAGTGAAGACACACTTTCGAGCGTTTGAACCTACGTGCTGTCATTGTTATGTTTATGGCTGCAATGCTCGTGCTTACCCGTCGTAACCTTTCATTTTCACACTCTTTCCTGGTGAAGTGTAGTCAAACTTTGGAGCGAGTGGTTCTTGGCACCATGCTTGTTTGATGCGTCTGGACAACAAGACACGTCACGACGCAATACGCGTCTTTAGGAATCGTTAAAGGGATCGTCAAGGCTTTTTCATTGTGATGTCGAGGCCTCGAAACAGTCGGAACCGGTTCCGAATTGGAATCTGATTTCGATTCCCATCCCTAGTCTTCATACAACAGTATGGCTGTAGAGTGAAGAGGACTCTTTCCTCTGTACACGTCACAGCGCCCTCTTTCTAAACTCGAGACTTTTGCCGGAAGTCACTCATTTTAATGGCGTGGGATTCAAAAAACTAAATAAATATAGCGATCGGTTCCACACACATCCAAGCAGCCCATTTCATTCAGGAGCATAAAATACCGCGTGTATTATGAAATAAGCATGCTTTTTCGTGTCACAGGCACTTTTATAGAGCAGATGACTATTTTAGGTAATCATTAAAAAAAATACATACAGAACTGGCGTCCACATAAGTGAGCATCCCATTTTGATTTGGCCACAATTTAACATCTAACCTGAGTCCCACTTCAAATGGATTGGACATCTAGGATTGTCAATGGCAGCCAATGCGCTAAAGAGAGCAGAATTGGTCCGTGACGGGTGCGATTCAATGCGATGTGTGTGCTAACACGAGCGATGTGTTTGTTTGCGGAGGCCGTGTTCGTGCTCGGCGGCAGGAAGCACTCAAGAATGTGACGTCAACACGGGACAATGTCGCTGCAAGGAAAATGTGGAAGGGTTCACCTGTGACAGGTAACCAACGTGCATGCGCCAGCAGGCTGCATGCTCGCGTGAGCTTGACCTTTGATCCTTTTAGGTGCAAGCCGGGCTTCTTCAACATGGACCCTGACAGCGCCGAAGGCTGCTCGCCGTGTTTTTGCTTCCTTCACTCGTCCGTCTGCGAGAGTGCCAGCGGGTTCAGCGTGCATACCGTGTCGTCCACCTTTGAGCGAGGTAGCTTCCGTCGCCAACTCAGCAGTCAAGGCAGTAGGGCTGTCCCAAACGACTCATTTTCTCCCGATTAGTCAGCCGACAATTTTTACGATTAGTCGACTAATCTAATTTTTTTTTTTTTTTTTTTTTTTTTTACAAATTTAGCAATGAAATTTTTGTTGACTCTTATTAATTCACAAAAACATTTTAGAACACTTATATTCTTTTTAAAGTACAAATAAACACATAAATAACAACAATAAATCACAAATAAACAATGAGGTCAAATGCTGATAGCATTAACTAGTGCAAAAGAATGGAATGTAAATAGATTCAGAACACTGACTTCAACTTTCCAACATGATTCAAAACAATTCATGGAAAAAAATCTAGCATTAATATTATACTATACTACTTTATATAGTAGTATTATAATAATTATAATAATCCTTCATTGCCAGTCAGATTTTTCATAAAGGGTGTCATTTTAAAACTATTCTTTGTGTAGAATCTAAATTCTGAAGTATGTGGGATTAACTCCAGAAATCGTTATATATTTGACGAACATGACGTGCTTTTATTTTGAAATGCTCACTGGAAATACGCATCGCTAAACTGCTAACCGTAAGCTTAACACTCTGCAAAAAAGCACCTTTTAACCGCAAGTTAGCGTTTTGGAGAAGACTGCCAATGTTTCATAGCAAGCTAAAGTAGGTTGTCTTTTTTTCTCATTAGCCTCAATGTAGCAATGCTAACGTTTACATTGTGTAATATAGATGTGTTTCCTTATTTTGTATGTCTGAACTTAAATGCTATGGCGTGTTGATGACCAATAAACATCCGTGAAAGGAACTGGAGTCTGATAATGCGCAAGCATGCATGCGGCGATAAAACGCAACCGTGAAAATTACTGCCCTCATTTTTATTTACTGTGCGATAAATGGACTCCTTGCATATCGCGACAGTTTTAGCAACTTCAATAAAACATGTCGTTAGTTAGTTAGATGGACTTAAGATTTGCCAGCTTATTGTTTCCTGTCGTCTACTAAAATTACAGCTGGGTGACGGCGCTTTAGGTGTTTGTTCACAGCCCACGTACAGCCTGGTATGCAAGCTTGGCATTGAAGAGACAGGACAAACCTGTGTGCCTTCCTTTGTTTCGTTGAAATAAGTCAGTACTTCTCAAATAGTGGGGCGCAGACTGATGCCAAGGGTGGCGCGTGTGACCTCGAGGAACATGCTTTTTTTTTTGCCGTACTAGAATAAAGTGTACTTGCACATCCACTCAGTGGGTGGCAGTGGCGCTCTCATTTTCAAAGTGCGCGCAGTATTTTTGAAGTAAGCAAGAGCACTCAGCACACGGAAGAGACTCACGAAGAGCTGGAGAGCTGTGCGCCGTTTTCGAAAGCCGTTTTCCGGCCGGACTCACGCAGTGACCCACTGTCTTCTCCGGTTCTCACATGTCCTCCCGAGAAGTGCCATTTTCGGCTTGGGATCGCCCTCACCTACGGTTCTCCCTCAGCCGCCGAGAGTGCACTTTTTTCGGGCCGTTTGCCTTTTGGCTTTGACATTTAATACAGTGGTAGACGAGGAAAGACCACTGTTTACTGTGTCTAAAAATGATTATAGCGGACAGCCGGAAGCCAAATCAATTAAGACGCCACTTAAAGACATTAGACCCCAATCTCATTGATAAACTGCTTGGTTGTTTTTCAGCGAAAACGAAACGAAACGAAAACTTTGTCAGTGTTATATCAGTAAACCAGTGAGCACTGTTAGCATGCTCAGTGCAAAAAAAACCCACATCATTGCAAACTGGAGTTGATACTGGGAGCAGCGAAAATAAAAACTGTCCTTCTGTCCAAAGACACTTTTTTTTTTTTTTTTAATTATTCAGTTTTGTTTTTTCGGGCAAATTTTTTGGCATATTGTCCTCATGAGTTAATGTTTCTAATCAATTTGAATTTGTTATTATTTACTGATTTTATTTTTTAGTATCAAATGGTCAAAAATGTACCTTGAGAGTATTTTTACAGTTTGGATGTGACTTTTTTTTTTTTTTTATTCAGGCAAATTGATGCGCGTTAAGTCTTTTCTGTTACAAACAAAACAATGTTAATAAAGTTATACTTTATAAGTTCATCTCTGTTATTTTCTCTTATAGAAAAAAAAGATACAATGTGAGGCAGAGGCGTACTTATAATAGTACTATTATAGACAAATGATACTATTTACAGTGGCGGCAGAGTTTGGGGGGGGCGCGAAACATTTATGTCTTCCTTTGGGGGGGCGTAACAGAATAACTTGAGAAGCACTGAAATAAGTCAATGTTTTGGCCACTCTGCTCCGCTTTTTTGGTTTTGTGCCACTTTCCCCACTTGCATACCGAGCGTCATTCTCAACTTTCCACCCATATATATATATATATATATATATGGGTGGAAAGTATATATATAATTTTAACCCTTCATTAACCGTTGACGGGATGTTGTGCTCGTCGACACATTTACGTCATCGGTGACGTCGGCTACGTCCACTAGTCAGGACAGCTCTACAAAACAGTCTCTCATACGTATTAAAACATTTATTTATTTGCATTTGTATATGTATTTAATCAATTTTGCTTCAACTTCATATTGCAAAATTTAAAATGTTTATGTTTTTAATTGTATTATTTTTAATTAAACTAGCTTATTTCAACATTTCAATTTTGTTTTCTTTCAACTTTTTGGGATTTATTTTAAATTGTTTATTTGAGGACATTTTTATTTATTTCAACTTTGGTTTGTTTCAACATTTATTTACTTAAGTTGAAGTTAATGAAATGAATCCAAATTGAAGTATTTATTTTGAATTGTATTTTTAAATTTTTCGTTTATTTAACTTTTTATTTCAATGTATGTTTATTTCAACATTTATTATTTTAAATTGTATTGGTTATTTTTTATTTTGATTAATTTGTGAAATTTTTAAATGAATTGGGCATCTATAACAATCAATGGTAGGGAGTAACTTAATCGTAAATACTGTTTAATTAAAAATCACAAATTAAATAAATACTGTAAAAGATGAAACTGCAAATACTCTCATTTAATTCAAAATATTTATTCCTTTTTTAAAAAATGCTCTTTTATTTCTTTAGAGTATTAGGGGGCATTTAAATCAATTCAATTTTGTTTTTAATTAACATTGTTTAGGAATGTATGAGGCTAAGTTCTTTTAAATGACCAAAAATTGTCACTTACCCTATAAAGGGTTCACTAACGAAATAATTTCATGATGAATTAATTGTGTTCGTGTGCGTTTAGATGACGAGCGTTGGACGGGCCAGCAGCGCGACTCTTCCAGCGTGCCAGTGAATTGGTCACCCAGCGGTCAGGACATCTCGCTGATCTCCGAAGATTACTTCCCCATGTACTTCGTGGCGCCAGGTAGCCTGCCGTGCGGACGTGCGTGCCCCAGCGTCAAATTGTGAGTACGGGACTTTTCCTCACCAGACAAGTTTTTGGGCGACCAGCTGCTGAGCTTCGGCCAGAACTTGAGTCTGAGTTTCCGCGTGGAGCGCCGCGACACACGGCTGTCGGCCGAAGACCTGGTCCTGGAGGGGGCCGGCTTGCGGGTAGCTGTGCCCCTTATCGCCCAGGGCAACGCCTACCCCAGTGAGCACAAGGCCCACTACGTCTTCAGGTAGCGTCTTAGCACTCCTTCCCTTCGGTCATCCTCATACTTCACACCCTTGGCACTGTGTTTTAGACTCCACAACAGCGCCGACTACCCGTGGAGGCCGGCCGTCAGTCACTCAGATTTCCAGAAACTTCTCCACAATCTGACAGCCATCAAGATCCGCGGCACTTACAGCGAGAAAAGTACGTCCGGCTTCGCACGGCTTTTTCTCCGTCCTCCGGCTAAACTTTGTCACGCACCGCAGGTGCCGGCCACCTGGACGACGTGACCCTGGTGACGGCGCGGCAGGGGCCGGGAACGCCAGCCCGCTGGGTGGAGCACTGCACATGTCCACTGGGGTATGAGGGTCGGCGCTGTGAGCGCTGCGCGACTGGCTACCGCCGTGCTCGCCCTCTGCTGGGAGCTTTCAGCGACTGTGAGGCCTGCCACTGCAATGGGCACAGTGACGCTTGCAACCCCGACACTGGTACGCACACACGGGCGGCTCGCTAGATGACACCTTTCAAAACGCATGTGTGCGTTAATAATTCCTCGATGCCTGAATTTACTACATTTAACATGTATGTAAATAATTGACATAAGCACATTAAAATAATAATAAAACAAAAAGTAATATGGTAAAAAAACAAAAAATTAAAGTCCTAAATTTAAAAAATAATTAAAAACAAATAGGAAAAAAATATAGAAAAGTAAAAATAAGAAAGTGAAAGAAAAATATTTTTGTGAATATTAAAATTATATAAAAAGTAAGGATTAATTAACGCCTTATTTATTTTTTTTACATTTAAAAAAACTTGTTAAAATGTTTTTTTTTAAATAATTATTCTATTTTGACTATTTGTCATAAATTCTTTATTATGATTTTTGACTGTTGGATTATCTCATTTTAGCTGTATTTTTTCAGTCTAATTTTCTATATTTAGTATTTTTGTATTAATACTATCTTTATGTACTATATGTATATTACGTGAATGCTTTATGTAAATTTGTCAAATGTAAATTCAGACATCAAGGGTTTAAATGGAATTTAAAACGTTTTTATCATGAATGGAATTAACATTTATAATTACAAACTTGTGAGTCAAATAAACATAGTGACAAATGTATTTCAAACCTAAAAAGTATTCAATGAATGGTAAATTGATGAATTCTATTGAAACCCTGCAAAATGAAAATATGAATTAAAATTGATATTGGAACTTGACTGTGTTCTGTGTGAATTATATTTTCAATTGTCATGCATTCACTACTAACACAAGGTTAGCAGTGGCATCCAAATGACTGAATATTGAGTGGCGATTGGGACATCTTGTGGCTGATTGGTGTTACTACAATAGCATACAGAATCCCATCAACGTATCAAATTAGGCGCTATCTGCTGGCCAAAATTCAGATTGCAAGAACAGGTCTGTTTAGAGCGATAATGACGATAGTCAGTTAAAATGTTGATGAAAAGTTGCATATCATTTTGGGGTAATGAATCATCATATTGTACAGCACTAACGTCTACACTGAAATGAGAACAATGATATGGGCTCATCTTCCCGCCTCCCCCCCCCTTTTTTTTTTTTTTTTTGTACCTTTGTGCAGGTGCATGTGACTGCCAGCATAACACGGGTGGTTTAAGCTGCGAACGCTGCCGGGACGGTTTCTATGGCGATGCCACCAAGGGAACGTCCTTGGACTGCCAGCCATGCCCTTGCCCTGCCGGCGCCACCTGCGCTGCCATCCCTAAGACCGACCAGGTGGTGTGCACCAACTGCCCCACCGGCACCACAGGTAGGGAGCAGTGTGGTATGGATTTTTTTTTTTTTTTTTGAGTGATATTTTTTTAGATCAGTGCTGACACATTAGTGCCTTATTTTAAGATGTACTAGTTAGTTTTGCTGTCACTAAATTAATGGCAATAGTCTAGTTGGTTACATTTTATTTGAACGTTTCTTATGACAGTCTCATAAGACTGATAATCATGACATGACACCTGTCATGATAAAGAATAAATGCTTACGATAGATGTCATTAGATGTCATTCAGTGTTCAAATGTCATTTTCTAATTTAAAGTTGACATTGTTAACATTGTTGACATAGAGTGTATCACAAAAGTGAGTACACCCCTCGCATTTCTGCAGCTATTTAAGTGTATCTTTTCATGGGACAACACGGACAAAATGACACTTTGACACAATGAAAAGTAGTCTGTGTGCAACTTATACAATAGTTAATTTATTTTCCCCTCAAAGTAACTCAAAATATAGCCAATAATATCTGAACCCCTGGCAACACAGCCGTGCACACCAATTTGATGTAAAGTGCGGCTTATAGTCTAAGCACTAACAGGCTGACTCCCTCACCTCTTCAATATATGCAGCAATGCCGACAGCACTCCTGTAACGTGTCACATGACCTTTTGGAGGGAAAATGACAAGCAGTACTCAATTTGGACATTTAGGGATGTACGTAGTTTCTATGGGGTGTACTCACTTTTGTTGCCAGGGGTTTAGATATTAATGGCTATATTTTGAGTTACTTTGAGGGGAAAATAAATTAACTCTATTACATAAGCTGCACACAGACAACTTTTCATTGATTCAAAGTGTCATTTTATCAGTGTTGTCCCATGAAAAGATATACAGTGGTACCTCGACATACGATCGCTTCGACACACGATTTTTTTGACATCCGACGTAAAATTTGACTCGCCATTTGTTTCTACATCCGACGACATGCTCGAAATACCACGACATGACAGCACCTCAGACGAACGCACTCGGATTTTCTTGTGTGAGAAATCAACACAAAAGGTTTCAAAAAGGTTGGTACAGGTGGTAAAACAAGGAAAAGGTGACGCTTACCTTTTAAATGGAGTTACAAATTATAGAAAAATATGAGCCTGGGGTGCGCATCCGTGAACTGGTTCAAGAATACATCTCCACGGCAAAGAAATCACCAGCTTCGCTACGTTTTTATCATTTATTTCACAACTTATTCAACACAAAACGCCTACTGTCTGCCGCAATTGAGGGTGTTCTCAAGAAAACATTGAAAGTGAAAGTGAAACTCTCAAGCTCACCGCTCTGTCTCTGGCACATCAGCCCCGCGGTGCGTTCATGTACAGCAAAAAACGTCCGCCACATTAGAACCCAATTTTTTACACTATTACAGGAATTATTATTATATTATTCAGATTTTTATTTATAATTTATTTGTTTTGCTATGTGTAATTGCCATTTGTAATAGTCCCAGCAGTATTTTTTAAGGATTTAATGTAGGTTTTTGGGCTGTGGAACGAATTGATGGAATTATAATGTATTCCCCTGGGAAAATCCTGCTCGACATACAACCATTTCGACTTACAAACAAGGTCCTGGAACGAATTAACTTCGTATGTAGAGGTATCACTGTACTTAAATATCTGCAGAAATACGAGGGGTGTACTCACTTTTGTGATACACTGTAGGCATTCCTGCATGTTCATAACTGGTGCCATGTCACAATTCTTTTGACATTGTCTTAAGAAGAATTCATTTAGTGTTAACACCTTGTTTGACATTGACATTCTGCGCACGGCTCGGCAGGCAAGCGATGCGAGCTGTGCGACGACGGCTTCTTTGGGGACCCACTAGGCCAGGGCGGTCCGGTGCGCGCCTGCCGCGCCTGCAAGTGCAGCGACAACATCGACCCCAACGCTGTGGGCAATTGCGACCGCGAGACGGGCCAGTGCCTCAAGTGCATCTACAATACGGACGGCTTCTTCTGCGACCGTTGCAAGGATGGCTTCTACGGAAATCCGCTAGCGGCCGAACCGACTGACAAGTGCAATGGTGAGTCAGGCCTCCCGTCGTTTGACATGGAGTGAACATGTGCAACAGCGTCACCAGAGGATCTGACGCGCCGTCGCTTTCGCACCTGCAGCGTGTGCGTGTTCCCCACATGGCACGCTGGGCGGTCAGACCGGCTGCTCGACGGTGACGGGGCAGTGCCCATGTCTGCCCAATGTGGTCGGGCGCGACTGTGGTGCTTGTCAGCCGGGATTCTTCAATTTGCACAGTGGGAATGGCTGTGAGCGGTAAGAAACGGAGCCGGCGGTCTAGTCATGAATTTAACCTTACTCACTTCCAATGAAAGACATCAATTGGCATTGAATGATCATGTTTCAGTGCCATTAACGTTTATAGACGTGGACGTCTATAACGGTCAAAGGTGACCAATATGTTTAATTTTTCTTGAAATTATTATAGGTGTCACCTGCATGAGTATTAAAAAAATAATAATAAAACTGAAGAAAAAAACCCAGTAATGTTAGTATTTGGTCAAAATGGTTTGTTTGTTTTTTAGGGGTTTTTTTTGGTCCTAAGTGATTAGTAATTGGTCTAAAATTGTGTTTGATCAAAAAAAAAGATTCAAAATAGGTTGGTTCTGGTCAAGAAAGATTTAATTTTTGGTCCCTAGTCATTAATTTCTGGTCAAAAATAAACAATTAATTGGTCAGAAATGGTCAATTTTTGGAACAAAATGGTTCAGTTTTGGTCAAAATAGGTTAATTATTGTTTGGTTAATAATTGAATTTTTGGTACAAACTGGGTAGTGTTTTGTTAAAAATGCCAAAATGTTTCATTTTTGTTCCAAAATGTGTTTGTTTTTTTCTAGATTCGTATTTAATGAGGAATGGTTAGTTTTTGGTCCAAAGTGATTGATTATTGGTCTAAAATTATAAATGTTTTGTCAGAAATTCTTTGGTCCAGAATGAGTTGTGTTTGTTCAAGATTTGAAATTTGTGATTAATCATTGGTCCAAAATAAAGAAATACCGTAATTGTCAAAAATTGCCAATTTTCTGACCTAAATAGTTAAATTTTGGTCCAAATCGGTTCAACTTTAAGGGATGTTTTAAAATATATATTTGATTTAAAAACTGCTTAATGTTTGGTTTGAAAATGGTTGATTTTTTTGTTTATAGTTTTTAATTTTTTGTCCAAAATGATTAATATTTGGAAAATGAAACAATGATTAATTTTTGTTGAATATTCGAGTGCCTTGAATTACATTCATACATTACTTTAGAATTATATTGTGATGGACACCCATCGCTGCGAAAGGTACTGTAGCTAATGACTAAGACTTTGGGGCGTGGCTTCCACAGGTGCAACTGCGACGCCATTGGGTCAACCAACGGTCAGTGCGATATGGTGAGCGGGCAGTGTGAGTGCCAGCCGGGCGTGACCGGTGCCAGATGCGAACGCTGCGAGGTCAATTTCTTCGGTTTCGGCTCGTCCGGATGCAAACGTAAGAATGGCCGAGTTACTGCCCGGGCCTGCATTTACACCGCCTCCTAGCTAACTAAGCCAACTAACCCCGGTACTTTCCCTTCCACAGCCTGCGACTGCGACCCTGAGGGTGCCCAGTCAGGTCAGTGTCAGGAAGACGGACGCTGCCTGTGCCGGCCCGGGTTCGTGGGCGCCCGATGCGACATGTGTGAGGAGAACTACTTCTACAACCGCTCGGCACCTGGGTGCCAGCAGTGTCCTTCCTGCTACAGTCTTGTCCGCGATAAAGTAAGGACCCTGCACCGGTCCTCGCGCGACCTATCGACTCATGTCCAGCTTCGCTACAGGTCAACCAGCAACGTCAGAAGATCCACGAGCTCCAGACGCTGATCGATAACCTGGCGTCTGGTCAGGAGACTGTCAGTGACCAGGCCTTTGAAGACCGCCTGAAGGAAGCAGAGCGTGCCGTCCTGGACCTCCTCGACGAAGCACGCGCCAGCAAGGGTAACCTTATCAATAACGGTTGTTAAAAGTCCTAGACTTTTTTTTTCTCGAGAGCTCGTGTATTAAGCTAGGTTCATACTTCAGGTCTTGATGCACAATTCCCAATTTTTTCGTCATGTTTTTTTTTTTTGGCGTGCCCGTTCAGACTGCCTTTGTCCATTGAGCTTGTTCAAGTATTACTCATGCACACTAATTCGCAGTCTGACACGCACTGAGCAAACTGACTTGCATGTGCAGAAGTATTAAAACAAATAACTACACATGCTGGCTGTATGTCATTCCAGGGTGATCATATTTTGATTTCCAAAAAGAGGACACAAATAAGACAATAATAATCCCCGTTTAGTCTTAAATTTATGTGGACTGGACTGATAGAATGCATACACACACTGTACGTGCATTTGTACGTGCATGACGCACGCAAATAAGCCTTATGTGTGTGCGCCAGTTTGCCCCGACTCGGCCATGTAAGTAATACAGTGATCCCTTGCTACTTCACGCTTCAAACTTTTCGCCCCATTCCATCGCGGATTTCTTTTCAATTAGAAAAAATAAATAAAATACAGATGAGCTGTCCCGAGCCGATCGCGTAGTATCACTTTCGCTCCCTCCCTCCCCCTCCTTACTCTTTGTTCGTCAGCCCGTGCGCTAGAGTTGCTTATGAAAGTTAACGATGTTGACAGATGTCTGGGTCTGATCTCGCCAGACCCGCTAACTTCAAAGTGCCGCATGCGTCAATCATTGTTTAACTTGTTAAACAGTTGCTCCGGCAACTCAATTTGTGTAAGTGAGCAGTTTGAGTGGACTCAGTGAAGCATTTAATAAAGGCAAGCATTTTGCTAATACAGTACTTTGTTGTTTAAAAATAATTCAGAAGGACAGTGTCATGTTTAAAACTTATCATAATTATTACATGTTGAAATGCTTAAAAAACATTTATTAAATAATATATACCGTATTGGCCCGAATATAAGACAGTGTTTTTTGCATTGAAATAAGACTGAAAAAGTGGGGGTCGTCTTTTATTCGCGGTCTAGACATTAAACCCATTCACGACACTAGATGACGCCAGATATCATTGAAAAGAATGCTGAACTTGAGGAGTAATGTTCTGTCATGACAGATCTCAGCTACTCTCAAGTTTAACCAGTTTGCATTATTTTATTGCAATGTTTGTCCTTATTCAGATTTGTTTCAAGACTACAGTTACAGTTAGACCTCACTTTGATGGTTAATGCAGTTATTGCAATTTTGTTGTTTTATCACAATAGATTGGTTTATTTACATTTCAAAAACCAGAAGCCGTTCATTTACGAATGTGATTGCACTTTAGTTTACATATTTAAATGTTCAGATATTAAGATTTGAATGAGGAAAAATAACATGCTTTTTCTCTCAAATATATTGTTATAATCAGGGGTGCACATTTTTTTTTTGCCCAGGTTCTCAGAGGAGGACCTTGAGATGTGACTTGGTCCTCACTGAGCTTGAGAGCCGACCCGCCTGATGCGATAAAATTATGACAAGCTTTACTTAGAGCCAATTACCTTTAATTAATTATATTAACAATTAATGCTTGATTACCAACTGGCACAACAAAATTGCCATTACTTTGAAGTGAAATAAACATAAAAGCACTAATTCAAAATAAAGGGCATTATGCGGCTCCCACATGAACTCCAAGCCTTTGTAAAAGTGGGATGTCTTCCTCATAAGAGCTCATTGAACAAGCATGTTTAGCTTTGTGATATGCGAGCAAATACACGTTTGTCAGTGCATGGCGCTGTTCTTCATCAACTTTATTCCGCCACTTGTCCATAGGGCGAGTGGGGTCCTGTCTGACATCGATAGTTTGCTTAATTGCCACATGCTGTCTGTTTTTTCGTGCTTTTCAAAGTTTGGATGGCTGAAATTCTTTGACCCTACATAAAATGCGCTGCTCTTATCAGCAACATTGGGATTCTCACGGCAAATTTTGTACCACATTTCCGTGCCAGCATAATTTGCTTCTAGCCATGGTACCTCCTGCAGCCACTTTTCAGCAAAAGTCCTTTTTTTCGGTAGCTCCGGTGATGTCTCCGTCGTCTGTCTTTTGACGGGGGTGGGAGAACACGGAAATAATTACTCAGTGGGGCCTGCCTCTTTGACATTTTGAGAAGTGATTTTCTCGTGTCCGCCGCAAATACAGTGGTCAGCCATCGGTACGCAAAAGCGTAGAGGGCCAGCGCGTTTGTCTACGTCCAGTACGCATGCGCACATGCGGACCACTTATGTGCACCCCTGGTTATAGTCATTTGTTTCAGATGTACCGTACTATAATTATTTTCTGTATAAATAATATTATAATTAATTTGGTGTTCAAAAAGTCTTTTTTTCAAACTTGAGTCTTGAAAAAGAGGGCGTCGTCTTATAATCAGGGCCGTCTTATATTCGGGCCAATACGGTATATACATTTTTTTTAATTATACTTTGGGGAAAAAAGGTGGAAAAAACATGTACTACATGTACGGCTTTCCAATGCTAAATCTGAATAAATGCATTGAACACACACACACACAAAAAAAAAGAATGGGTGGGTGCACTACTTCGTGGTTTTTCACTTATCGCAGCGGGTTTTGGTCCTCCATTAACCGCGAAGAATGAGGGATCACTGCCCTAAAATACTGCTCATTTGGCGCACAGAAAGAAAATCGAGCATTATCATGCGTATCCTTTTCTTCATTTTATGTTTTTTATGACTGTGGTCAAGCAATGCCTCCTGCCTAAAAGTTCAAGCTAGGCCCTAACATCCTGCCTGCTGCTCTCGCGCTTTGCTGACGTAATTGCTGCACGAATTCCGATTTAGGAGACTTGAAAGTTCAGACAGCCGCCACATTCTGGAAAAATGTGGCCTAGATTGGATTTAAACCACATACGAAAGTGACCCAGATCGGATTTGAAATTTTCCACTTCTATGCAACTTGTCACGTTCAGACCGTCAACTCAATGCATCACTCGAGTCGGAAAAACACGAAAAAAAAACAGATTTGTGCATGAAGACCTGTGGATTGAGCCTAGCCTTAGATTAATCCCATTTTTCAAAAAGTGATCAATCATATTGTACATAACTAGTATTGCATATACTTATATATGTCAGAATCTATATAAATGCTAACTCGTTCACTGCCATTGATCATTTGATTGCTGCCAATCCTCCCACTCCAAATGGATTGAACATCTGTCGCCGTCAATGGCAATCAAGGAATTAATTTATGAAATAACATTAAAGAAACAAAATAGAAATAGAAAGGTTGTTGATGTATTTCCTTAGTTTGAGTGTTTGTAAGTGTTAATATGCCAAAGTTACCTTGTGGTAAGTGTAAAAACTTTTCACTTTTAGAGCAACTTTTGTCGTAAAAACCTGGGTTTGTTTTTTTGTCGTTCAGATGCGGACCAAGGCCTAGTGGATCGTCTCAACATCATCAACGGCTCACTCACAACGCAATGGAAACGCCTGCTGAACGTTCGCGGCTCTGTGGAGGAGACGGGTGCGCGGGCTGACCGTGCGCGTGACCGAGTCCGGCAGGCCGAACACCTGATTCATCGAGCGCGACTGGAGCTGGACAAGGCCAAGGACGCCGTGGCCCAAGTGGTAAAAGTCGCGCACAAACACCATTTCCGCGTTCCCCTGGATGGGGTCACGCTGAAGGTGCGCTGTCTGCTCGCAGGACATCAAAGCTCCGAGTGGCGAGGGCGATCCCAACAACATGACGCTGCTGGCCGAGGAAGCTCGCAAGTTGGCTGACAAGTAATGTCCCGCGAGGATGGAGGGGTAGGTGCTTCAAATCCAAGCTGACTGCCGTTGTCGGCACAGGCACAAGACTGACGCTGACCAGATTGAGAAAATCGCCAAGGACGCCAATGATACATCGACCAAAGCGTACAACCTGCTCCTCAAGACGCTGGATGGAGAAAGCCAAACTGCCCGGCAGATAGACGAGCTCAACAGGAAGTAAGTGTTTGGAAAACTTTAAATTTCAAGTCATTCCTAAGATGTAAGTAAGCTGGACTTACGTTAAGTGAATACAACTTAAAATCAATCAAGTGTCAGTACATCTACAGCGGTACCTCTACTTACGAACATCTCTACAAACATTATTTTCAGGTTATGACATGTTTAAATAGGAAAATATTGCCTCTTGTTAAGAAAGAAATTTGTCTGAATGTGTATCATTGTCAATAGAAAGTTGAATATCATTTTGCTGATATACTGGTCCTTCAAAAAAAAAATAGCATATTGTGATAAAGTTCATTATTTTCTGTAATGTACTGATAAACATTAGACTAGGGCTGCAGCTATCGAATATTTTATTAGTCGATTAATCGATGAACTAGTTGGTTCGAATAATCGAGTAATCGGATAAGGAACATGGAAAAATTAAAATACATGAGCTGAGCCTCAAACGGTATAAATTTTTTTTTTAAATGAGGATCTTTGTACAAGAAAAGAACAATTGGCTAACTTACATACCAAAAGTCGGCTAGCTTAAATGCTACTGTTTTTTATAATGCTGTCAACGAATGGTTCAGACACTTATTCCAACAAAAAACGGCTAAATATACCTATAAACTAAATTACGAATACATTAAAAAACCTTAGCTCAAACAAAAACTTGGTTTACGTTGGTCTTAACAGGGAGCAGTTGGATTCAGCCATGTGAAATGAGGCAGACCAGAGGGCAGTGTATCCACCCTAATAAATAAAACTAAATGCAAACACTTTCAAAATAAATCATTACAACGCCACTTCAATTAAACGAATACTCGTAGCAACAAAATTTTATTCGAATATTCTTTTTCTAATCGAATACTCGAGTTAATCGATTCATTTTTGCAGCACTACATTAGACTTTCATATATTTTAGATTCATTACACACAACTGAAGAAATTCAAGCCTTGTATTGTTTTAATATTGATATTTTGGCAAAAAAGTCAAGAAAAAACAAAAATCCCTATCTCAAAAAATTTGCATATCATGAAAAGGTACTCTAAAGAAGCTACTAACCTAATCATCTGAATCAACAAATTAACTCAAGACCCCTGCGAAAGATTCCTTAGGCTTTTAAAAACAACCAGCCTGGTTCATTACTCAAAACCGCAATCATGGGCAAGACTGCCAACCTGGCTGCTGTCCAGAAGGCCATCATTGACACCATCAAGCAAGAGGCTAAGACACAGAAAGACATTTCTGAGCGAATAGGCTGTTCCCAGAGTGCTGTATCAAGGCACCTCTGTGGGAAGGAAAAAGTGTGGCAGGAAACGCTGCATAACCAGAAGAGGTGACAGCACCCTGAGAAAGATTGTGGAGAAGGGCTGATTCCACACCTTGGGCGACCTGCAGAAACAGTGGACTGAGTCTGGGGTAGAAACATCCAGCGCCACCGTGCACAGGCGTATGCTGGAGCCAGTTTTGAACTTGAAACAGCGGCAGAAGCGCCTGACCTGGGCTACAGAGAAGCAGCACTGGACTGTTGCTCAGTGGTCCAAAGTACTTTTTTCAGATGAAAGCAAATTTTCCATGTCATTCGGAAATCAAGGTGCCATAGTTTGGAGGAAGACTGGGGAGAAGGAAATGCCAAAATGCCTGATGTCCAGTGTCAAGTACCCACAGTCAGTGATGGTCTGGGGTGCCATGTCAGCTGCTGGTGTTAGTCTACTGTGTTTTATCAAGGGCAGGGTCAATGCAGCTAGCTATCAGGAGATTTTGGAGAACTTCATGCTTCCATCTGCTGAAAAGCTTTATGGAGATGAAGATTTAATTTTTCAGCACGACCTGGCACCTACTCACAGTGCCAATACCACTGGTAAGTGGTTTACTGACCATGGCATTACTGTGCTCAATTGGCCTGCCAACTCTCCTGACCTGAACCCCATTGAGAATCTGTGGGATATTGTGAAGATGAAGTTGAGAGACACCAGACCCAACACTGTGGATGAGCTTAAGGCCGCTATCGAAGCATCCCGGGTGTCCATAACACCTCGGCAGTGCCACAGGCTGATTGCCTCCATGCCACGCCGCATTGAAGCCGTCATTTCTGCAAAAGGATTCCCGACCAAGTATTGAGTGCATAGCTGATATAATTGATTGAAGGTTGACTTTTTTTGTATTAAAAACACTTTTTTTGAGATGGGGATTTTTGGTTTTTCTTGACTTTTTTTGCCAAAATCATCAATATTCAAACAATAAAAGGCTTGAACTACTTCATTTGTGTGTAATGAATCTAAAATATATGAAAGTCTAATGTTTATCAGTACATTACAGAAAATAATTAACTTTATCACAATATGCTATTTTTTTAGAAGGACTAGTATATATATCATCATTTCATACATTACTAGCGGTCGCTGGTGTGTGACAGTTTCTGTCTGCTTCCCGCTCAGGTACAAGGAGGCGCTGGAGCTGGCCAAGAGTTTGGAGAAGCAAGCTAACAAAGTCCAAGCAGAAGCCGAGGAGGCGGGAAACCATGCTCTCAAAATCTTTGCCAACCTCACCGATCTACCGCCCTTCGACACGCACACCCTGGAGGTAAAGCCCAGCAACACCTTCGCCATCGTTGCCACTGTCACTGCTGCTGCCACTACCATCGCCATTTCCCATTTTGCAGGAGGAGGCTGCCAAGATCAAGAACGAGGCGTTGGAATTGGACAGACTGATTGACAAGGCGGAGAAGGAGTACAACGAGCTGAGGGATGACCTCAGACCCAAAGAGGAGGAAGTGCGAAAACTTCTGGAAAAAGGCCGAAGCGAACAGCAGGTACAACAAGGACCACTTACAACATGTCGATACATGGTATCAATTTGGTACCGATTCTGAAGCAACCGGTGATAGCCGGACTGTATAAAGACTAATTTTCGGTGCCTGGTTGGAGTTTTTTTGTTTCTTTTTTGTTTTTTTTTTCTACACAGCCAACTTTTTCCATGGACAAACGTGACGTCAGTGGCGCCATTCACAAGTGAGAATCAGGCAGCACAATTTTTTAAATAGATTTTAAGTTATACTGTGGTACCTCAACATAACGATCGCTTCGAAACACGATCTTTTCAACATCCGACATAAAATTTGACTCGCAATTTGTTTCTTCTATCGGGCGACATGCTCGAAATACGACGATTTTTGACAGCTCCGCAGTTTCTTCGTTTTGCCGGAAGACGAACGCACGGCTGATTTTCTTGTGAGAGAAATCAACACTGGAACCAAAACGGTTAGTGCAGGTGGAGAAAAAAAAAAGAAAAGGTGACACTTAACATTGAAATGAAGATGTAAATGATAGCAAAATATATTTTATAATATTTATATTTATATATTTATATTTTAATGGTGTGTGCATCCATGAACTGGGTTGACAATAGGGCTGTAGAATGTTGATCTCGGCCGGCGGTCCTCCTCCGTTCGCCAGTCTTTATAAGTTAAGGTGACAATTCTTATTGTGGTTACATCCCCAAAGAAATCGCCAGCTTCTTCAGGTTTCTAATCATTTATTCCATCAACTTGTGCAACACAACGCCATCATCAAAACAGAAAATAAGTAAGCCGCGCTCTCTTGCTCACCGTCACGTCAGCCCCGCGGTGCGTTCAGGTACAGCAAAAAAAAAAGTCCGCCACATTAGAACCTGATTTGTTACATTATTACAGGTATTATTATTATTATTACTATTATTATTATTATTATTCAGATTTTTATTCATAATTTATTTGTTTTGCTCTTTGTAATTGCTATTTGCAATAGTACCAGCAGTATTTATTAAGGATTTAGTGTAGGTTTTTGGGCTGTGGAACGAATTAATGGAATTATAATGTATTCTTACGGGAAAATCCTGCTCGACATACGACCATTTTGACTTACAAACAAGGTCCTGGAATTATTAAATATTATTAATATTATTATTATTATTGTTATGATTTTTATTCATAATTTATTTGTTTTGCTCTTTGTAATTGCTATTTGCAATAGTAACAGCAGTATTTTTTAAGGATTTAGTGTAGGTTTCTGGGCTGTGGAACGAATTAATGGAAATATAATGTATTCTTATGGGAAAATCCTGCTCGACATACGACCATTTCGACTTACAAAACAAGGTCCTGGAACGAATTAACTTCGTATGTAGAGGTACCACTGTATTGATTTATTTGTTAATATTAGCTACTATCCCACTTGAGCCAAACAGACTCCTCAAATGATGACACCAGTTGATTATTCTTGTCACTTCAATTACTGTTGAGATGACTCAAGGGAAGTGTTAAATTCTAACAAACAATAAACTCATGAAAACTGTTTTGGAAAAAAAAATACACAAAGGCCTTTTGGTCCGAAATGTGATTTACTCAGAGGTTGGTAGTAATGCGTTACATGTACTCCGTTACATTTACTTGAGTAACTTTTTGAGAAAAATGTACTTCTAAGAGTAGTTTTACTAAGCAATACTACTTTTACTTGAATAGATTTGTGAAGAAAAAACGCTACTCTTACTCTGCTACTTTGCAAAAGTCATTACACTTTTCCTCTTTATTTTACATAATACATATTACCGGGGTAGCTCTACTTATTTCATCAATGAGATTTCGCAACAATAATCACATGACTCCATTATACCAATCAGATGCAAGCTTGCTGTTCTTTGTGTCAGCCTTTTCAATCATGTGGTGTCTTTAAAGCATCATAAAAATGAAGTATTTGATATAGAGCGCTGCCCTCAACATGACTTGAAAGCGCGGATTTTAACCTCTCTCCCAGTTTTTTTTTTTTTTTTTTTTTTTTTTTTTTTATGATATGATCCTTTTTATTTCAAAATAGTACTCATGATGGAACTCTTCACTATTCAAACAAGGAACTATTTTCTCCACCAGAGGGCACTTGCTCTTTGGACGAATAATGCTTCATTTATGTAATTTTTTTTCTCTCGTCGGAATTCAATGTTTTTTTTTTCTTTGGCTTAATGTGGTTTTGTAATAAGTTATTGTACAGTATCATGATAACAACAGTTCATATAGATAACTCAGGTAAAAATCTCCATTGTTTAAAAAAATAAAACAAAAATATAAGCAGTTACTCACAATATTACTCATTACTTGAGTACTCTTTTCACCAAATACTTTTTTTCTTGTACTTGAGTACATTTTTTGGACGACTACTTTTACTTGAGTATTTTGAAGTAACTCTACTCTTACTCTTTGGCTACTCTACCCACCTCTGGATTGAATAATAGACTAAGTCAACAAAGTTAGCAAGCTAAGACGCTAATCACTGGTCAAAAGCTAACGCTTAGCTCGTGCTAATCACTAATTTGTGCGAATTGTAAGCACAAATAAAACACCTTGTCCGACGAACAATCTATCCATCCATTATCTCCCGCCGCGGGGGCAGCAGCTTTAGCAGGGAAGCCCAGACTTCCCTGTACCCACTACTCTTGGGCGGGATCCCGAGACGTTCCCAAGCAAGCCAAGAGACATAGTCTTTCCAGTGTGTTCTGGGTCGTCCCCATGCCAGGAACACTTCAGCAGGGATGCGTCCAAGAGGCATCCGAACCAGATGCCCGAGCCACCTCAGCAGGCTCCTCTCCTGGCGGAGGAGTAGCGGCTCAACCCTGAGTCACTCCCGAATGTTTGAGCTTCTTACCCTATCTCTAAGGGAGAGCCCGGACACCCTGCGGAGGAAACTAATTTCGGCCGCTTGTATCTGTTATCTTGTTCTTTCGGTCACGACCCACAGCTCGTGACCATAGGTGAGGGCAGCAATGTAGATCGACTTGTAAATCGAGAGCTTCACCTTTTGGCCCAGCTCCTTCTCCACCACAATGGACCGGTATTAGTAATGGTAATGGTCTGCATCACTACATCGATCTCCCGCTCCCTCCTACTCCTCCCTCGTGAACAAGACCCCTAAATACTTGAACTCCTCCACTTGGGGCAGGATCTCATCCTCCACCTGGGGAGGGCTCGCCACCCTTTTCCGAGAAAAGACCTTAGTCTCGGATTTGGAGGTGCTGATCTTCATCCCAACCGCTTCACACTCGACTGCAAAACGCTCCAGTGAGAGTTAGAGATCACGGCTTAAGCCAACAGCACCACATCAGCTGCTAAAAGCAAAGATGCAATGCTGAGGCCACCAAACCAAATCCCCTCAATGCTTCGGCTGCTCCTAGAAATTCTGACCATAAAAGTTATGAACAGAATCAGATAGATTCTAACAATCTAATTATTCAAATTCTACACATGGAGTAAAGTAAACTGGAACACTTTTAAAAAGTACCAAGCAGGTCCTAACATTTGGCTGTCTTGTTTCCCACCAGACGGCTGACCAGCTTCTGGCCCGCGCTGACGCCGCCAAAGCCACAGCAGAGGAGGCTGCCAAGCGCGCTCAGTCCACCTTCCGCGAAGCTGAGGGCATCCTAGACGACTTGCGAGGTGCCTGCCTCTGACGGCCGCCCGTCGACCCTCCCGACTCGCTCCCTCACCTTGCGTCGTTTGCTCATCCTTCCCTTGGCAGACTTTGACCGGCGAGTCAACGACAACAAGACGGCGGCGGAGGAGGCCCTGAAGAGGATTCCGGCCATCCAGGCCACTGTGGCCGCCGCTGCTGCCAAAACACGGCAGGCCGAGGCAGCGCTGGGGAATGCTGACGCCGATGCCCGAGAAGCCAAGATCAAAGCGGAGGAGGCCGAGCGCATCGCAGCTAATGTGCAGAAGGTGCGTTGTTACAAATTTGAACTTTACCTTTTTAATGAGGCATTTTTTTGACAGTTAAAATGCAAAGATATTAACTTATAGACCTCTAGGTGTTCATGTCAAACAATGACTGCACTATACATGTAGAAGACGTGTGACATCATTTTTTTAGTGGGTGGCGCCAAGATAGTTGAGAAAGGAAGACTACTTAGGATGTAATTTCATCAACTAGCCTTTTTTGTCACTTTTTTGGGATGGTTTTGTGTCCAAATATGGTCTGCTATCATTTTAAGTCACTTGCTGTAGTATTTCATAGCACCTTAAAAAGTGGTGACATCGGTGGGTTGTAGGGCTCAGCCAAGACCAGGGAGGATGCTGAGAAAGCCCTACAGGATGCCAACAAGCTGGACGGTGAGGTCAATGGCTTGATGGACCAGCTGAGCGCCGCTGAGGAGCAGCTGAGTAAGAAGAAGGCCGAGGCCGACCAGGATATGATGATGGCCACCATGGTACTGACCTGACCACGTCACAGCACAACACGTCATTTTATGTCATATAACAATGCGGCACGTCATGTCATAGCACGTTACTTCTTTTTATGTTAAGTTACGGCATGTTCTGTCGTTTCACGTCACACTACTTGACAAGTCATGTAATTTTAGGTCATGTCACGACATTGCGACGACACTTCCATTGGCAGTCATATCATTTGACATAACTTCACGACATTGCATGATACTTCATGTCACTTTAGGTCATGTTGCAAGTAGTTTTGCGCTGATACCATTTTTTGGCCCCGATACCGATATCTGGCTGTGCAGTATCGGCCGATACCATACGATACCACTTTGTTAGAAATTATATATATACTAAGGCTGTTGAAATTATCGGGTTAACGGGCGGTAATTATTTAATGCATGCGCGGAACGACCCACTCACGCATTGCCGCGAACAGACTACAATGGCGCCGTTTTATGTATATTGAGAGCTAAGATGCAGAGACAAGCGAGTGGAGTGGACATAAGCATTCATTGGAGCCGCGCTATTTATTGGTATGCGCTTTGACATCTCTTCCATAACAATTATAACTATTGTGGAGAGCGACGTGGGGAAGAATGACAGGAGATGAGCTTTTTCTTAACACCCTGTATTGAACACAACACAGAGAAGTTATACCATTTGCAGCCACCATTGACAGTCATGGTTGCCCAACTTCACATCATGCATTTGGGCAGTTAAGAACAGTTAAGTCGTTACGGTATCATTTAGTGAAAGCACAACAAAAATAATATTCCTATCTCTCAAAAAAAAAAGTTCACTAAAAGAAAAGCGCTCAATGCAAAGAGAACTGCCTTTCCCAATCAAAACAGCTATTCAAAATAATACTCAGACTTTGGTCAATCTCTATTCAAACATTTCGTTTAGCTCAACAAATACACTAGATGGCAATATTTAGTCACAATATACAAACTATCAAAATTACTATAACTTGTACTCACATTTATCTTTTAAGAATTACAAGTCTTTCTGTCCGTGGATACCTTTCACAGAACGAATGTTTATAATGTTAATGCCATCTTGTGGATTTATTGTTATAATAAACAAATACAGTACTTATGTACAATATGTTGAATGTATACAGCCGTCTTGTCTTATCTTTCCATTCCAACAATAATTTACAGAAAAATATGGCATATTTTAGAGATGGTTTGAATTGCGATAAATTACCATTAATTAATTTTTAAGCTGTGATTAACTCGATTAAAAATTTCAATTGTTTGACAGCCCTAATATACAGTATATACACACAAAGTGAATCCAGTAGAACATTTTATTGCATAGCTAGTATGGGTAACAATAGTTAAATAAACCTTTGGCTCTCAAAGGCCAAAATAGTGCTAAATTCGTGAAATCAAAACATGTATAATACTAGCCCAGCAGTAAGAAAGTAAAAATACAATGAATAATGAATAAACTTACTTTTTACTCCAAAGGCCAAGCAATGCCACTTTCATGAAATTATAAGTAATAATAATTGACCACAGCATCCTGTCGAGGGGGGCGTCCCTTATTTTTATTTTTGAAAGATGGCAACCCTTCTTTTGAAACAGGTCTCAAATTACTGCGGCATTTCTTTCAGTAAAAGACAAAAGTAAAGTGGACGAAGTGAGCTGACCTTTCTCCTGGTAACAATTGCTGCTGTTGTAGCCCCAAATTCTTTGTGTTCTTTCACATTTTGTCTTCAAATGTTTTATCAGGTTTGAGTTTGTTTTTCCTACATATGAAAAAGCTGCCCCGGCATTGGTTAAGAGCAACTACTGGCCCACTCTCAATTGGTCTGGAGCAGTCCAATAGCGATACCTGCTTGGCATGCAAAGTGATCATGTGTCATCACACAACAGAGAGTGTAGTGAGCATCAGGAGAAAAAAACGCTGCGGTCAAGTGTTATAATACTGGACTGGTAAATGGTATCGGCGCCCTATTTGTTGGTACTCGCCGATACCACCATTTCAGGCCGGATCGCCCTCCCCCCTGCCAATACCTGTATCAGTGCATCTTTAGTTGCAACTAGTGCTGTCCCTGTTCTATATCCAGGATGGCAATCGGCGCCCGATATAGCTATTTTTGGAGTATCAGATTTGTTCACGTTGTGTTTTCAGCACAAACATGTCCTCTGTGAGGGACTGCTGGTCTTGTGAAACTAATGATTGTAACAGTGTGTCGTGTAATATTTGTAACAGAGCATTTCTTGGAAAGGTATCAGCAAGGCTGATTTAATACAAAAAAAATATAATTTCTCATTTACCGGTTGCAGTAGTTTTTGCATTATTTTTACTGGTCTAAAAATATGGTTATCAGGTCGACATTGGCTTGGTATCAGATTGGTATTGGTAAAACATAATTAAAAAATCGGTTCAGATTGGAAATTAAAAAATCAGCGTCGGTACATCTCTAGTTGTAAAGCGACACGTCATGTTTTGACACGTCGTTTTACATTAGGTCACAACATTGCATGACACGTCATGTCATTGAATGTCATGTGATGACTGCACAATTCGACAAGACGTGTTGTTTCATTTAGGTATCACAACATATCACAACAACACATGTCACAAAATGGCATTTTACTTTAGGTCACATTACAGGTTACATCACAACATTGCACAACTGTCATGTCATTTTATGTCACAACGAAACACGTCATTTCATGCCGTTTTACGTCACATCACAGCATGACACATAATGTCACCACCTCATGTTACGTGATGTCGAGTAATGGTGATTTGATGTGGCGTGATCACGTGTAATGTCCCAGGATATCACGTAAAGTTTTGCCAAGTCTTGTGATACCCAACCTTGCCATTTTTTTCTGCCTGGTC
Organism: Corythoichthys intestinalis; assembly: GCF_030265065.1. Taxonomy (NCBI): domain Eukaryota; kingdom Metazoa; phylum Chordata; class Actinopteri; order Syngnathiformes; family Syngnathidae; genus Corythoichthys; species Corythoichthys intestinalis. Next base: position 21,846,476 of record NC_080408.1, on the reverse strand, counting down.
AACTCTCAGGCTTCCAACAATGCCAAGGATGCGGAGGATAACGCCCGCAAGGCCAAAAGCGCAGTCAAGACTGTCCTCAACTCCATTGCCCTCCTGCTGGAACAACTCGGTAAGTGTGGGAAGCATAAAATGATCATGTTTCAAAGCCAAATTGAGTTATTTTTTGTAAAATGTTAGAAGAGTAGGTAGGTTGTTGATGTGTTTCTCTCCTCAGGCAACATCGACAAAGTGGATGTGAGTAAGCTTACGCAAATTGACGAGTCGCTGCGGCGGGCAAAAGACAAGATGGCCGACAGCGACCTGGACCGCAAGTTGAAGGAACTCAACGAGGTGGCCCAAACGCAAGAGGCCATGATCGGCGACTACGAACGGCAGATTCGAGAGATCCGCGCCGACATCGCCAACCTTAACGACATCAAGAACACGCTGCCCGACGGCTGCTTCAACACGCCGTCCCTAGAGAAGGCTTAAGTCGCCATCTTACCACCGCCGGAACTTTACCAAAACTCTCCTCCTTGACCCTTTTTATCTTTTTTTTTTTTTTGATGGGCGCGTCAGCGCAAAGCACCAGAGACCAGCACAAACCCCGCGAGACTGCACGCAGGAAGTCCTTCCCGCCGCCCCCGGTTTTGGCGCGCTACGTTCTTTGCGCGTAACGACATCAGGGAACGCGCCGGCGGTCGTCTCCAGAAGCCGTTTGAGCCTTTATCGCGCCGAATTAGGAACAGAAAAATTCGCACGGGCTGCCCATAAACACTCCAAGCGCTTTTCGGGCTAAGAGTCCTCACACTCCGACGTGCTAGTAGCCCGTCCGGTAAATGCTCAAACGGTTTCGGTGTCCGCTTCAGGAAGGGAAACTAGTGTGCGGCAAAGCAATGCTACAATGGCTTTATTTATGGATGGCTGCATTGATTTCACTTCAGCTACAGTTAGTAGAACTTTGTCCTCACTAGTAAAACAATGTAGGGGTGAACGGGGTAAGTTGTCAAATTTTTTCATCTTCTGTGAATATCTTCCCATTAAGTGGAATAGTCGTTTACTACAGGGAAGTTTAACATCTTGGGTTGGATTTGACATTTTTATATTTAACTCGTTGGGAGCCATTGACGGCACTATACATCCAATCCATTTTGACTGGGAGGGGCGAATGAACAGTCAAAATGTTCATTTGTTGCCCCCCCTCCCACTGCAGATGGATTGGATGTTTATTAGTGATAAACCCAAAGAGTTTTAATTTAGTTCTTAAGATCCACGATTGGACATTGATCACCGTCAAGGGCACCTAAACAATCAATACCAGCCATCCCAGTCGAAATGGATTGGACGTGGACGGCCGTCAACTTCCCTCCTCAGCCGGACTCTATGCAACTTTTGTACATTTGCTCTGATACACTGGTGCTAAGACGATATGAAATGTGTGTACGTGTGTGCGAGTGTTTGTTTTTAACGGGGTTTTTATGTCAAAACGCCGGCCTTTCTTGTTCTTCTATCACGTCACGAGACTGAAGTTAAGACGTAGTTAACCTTTTGATTTGTAACGACTTTGTGCCTTAATATATGAACTTTGTGTGTGTAATCCAAACGAGAACACTATGACCTTTGACCTCCATCCATCCACGTATCGACCATGTAAGCACACGTGTGTAATAAACAGTATTGCTAAGTTATCAGGCGCCCGCTCCGGCCTTCCTCTTTGGCGTCTCCTCATTTGTCATTTCAATAAATAAAAACACTAAATTTGATTCCCTTCGTTTGCTGCGTGTCACCGCAAAAGATATGTGACCTTTGACCCCTGGTGAAATTTCTGATTCAAAGGAATCGTTCTTTTTAAAGGCATTTTTGTTTTTAGTGTTAAACAAAAAAATGATAATAAAAATACTATTTTAAAATGTAATCAGCCCATTCTAGATCAAGAGACTATTTTTTGGTAATTTAAGAAAAAAAAAAAAACTAAAGACCCGGCAACATCACATTTTGGGTCCTATAAGACGATATCAATTATAATTTGTATGTAAAAAGTTTGGGGTTTTTTATTGGTTTTTAATTTCCCATTTTTTTAACACATTGCCCACCATTGACAATGATAGATGTTCAATTCAGACCTTAACCTCATAAAGACCTGTCATCCACAAAACTCAGGACATCACATTTTGGGTCATGTAGGCCACAATATAAACTATGTATAATTAATCATTTTTACATTTTCTTAAGGCTTGGCAATGATAACATATGTAAATCGCAATTAATCGCGCAAAATGCGATTAATCACATTGACATACAATCTGCTCCTCATTTTAATAGTGCCACATTAAAGAACTATTTATTCATAGTAACGCATTGGGAATGAGTTAATGTGCAGTTAAAATAAACTTTAGTAATAGTTAACTTGCAGATTTTAAATTCATAAAATGTTGAAAAAATAAAAAAATACACTGGTTATGGTTCCCAATAACACTAAATTATTTTTAAGTGTTTAAACTCATTACCTGCAATTGACAGTGATATCTAATTCACAAACTAGGGGGACGAGCTGTCAGTGCCAGTCAAAGTGGAGCACGAATTGGACGTCTAGCGCCGTCAATGGCAGCAAATGAGTTAAGCGCACCGTAAAGAGTTAAGAATAATACTAAATTAAAATGAGTTGTACAAAATACAGTAAATACATACAATTATAACGTACTGTTGCAGTTCAAATGTATTGGATTGAATTAGTTCTGAAGTTGTCCAGCAGATGGCAGCAGACTGTTTCGCCACAAATAGAAACTTGTCTGTTATTTGGATGAGTTAACTTTGAAATAACCGAAAAATATTTTTCTTTTCTGTTTGGAATTTGAAGTCTTGGATTCAATTCGACTTGCGACGAAGCAACACAACAAACATTTCCTCAACCGTCTCGTGTGGGCGTGCGTGCGCGCGCACGTGTCTCTTGGGACACGCCGGCGCGCGCGCCCCCGTGTTCACTTTCTGAGAGTCTTGACTAGTTCTGGCCAACTTTCTCCCTTGCTCCCTCCCGGCCGCTGGCAAGACTGGACGTTACGGAACGCCGCTTGGCTGGCTTTCGTCCTTCGCTCGTGGTAGGGTGGGCACTAGCGTCCCGTCGTCCCCTGAACTCCGACTACGATCCCCAAGGAGCGGAAGCATGAGGCGGAGTCGTTCGGACTTGGGGGAGTCCTCGGCGGCTAACGGCGAGCTAAGCTAAGCTAACGCTACTCCATCTCGACCGCTTGTTTGACTGGCTTCTCGGGCCAAAAGTTTGAAAGTCGTCGACATGGACGAAGCGGACTCGCTGGACGGCGGAGCGGCGGAACCGAGCTCGGAGCCCCTGTTGGCGGCGGCCGGCGCGTGTCAGCAGCAAGGATGGATGCGCGTTCACGGTAAGAACACTGGTGACGTCAGACGCACACAGCCGGACATTGCTTTGTCAACGTTGTAGCAAACCCGACGAGGCTGTTGCCATGGTAACCAGGTGTGACATGTATTTGGCGGAAAACACTCAGGTGACTTGAAGTTCTGCTCTGAGAACCCCAATTTGACCAAATTTCAAAATTGTCCTATATGCATGTGTGATACATCATTGGAAAGCTTAAAATCTCAATTTTCTAGGGGAAGAAACATTTTGAACATGAGTGCATTTAAAAAAAAAAAAAAAAAAAGTTGAAACAGCAAAACCCTAACTGGAGGGGAGAGCACGCGAGAGCATAAATAGAGATATTATCGCTTACTTACCTCTTCTTTTCACAGCCGGATTTTTGAGGGATTTTATGGGTGAAACATGGTAATACCAAGAATCAAGAAGTGTTCGAGATTTTCTTTTTCATATATTTACCTTTTTAAACTTTTTTTCCCCAATTTTTCTTTGTTGGATCAATTATTTATCATCTAAAATATTGGGGGAAATGCAACACTAACGAAAAAAAAATATAATTAAGCAATCGTTATGAGGCAGATATCCGTGACTTATTCACAGAGGCAAATTTTTTTCATTGTGACGTAATTTGTTTAAAAGTTTAAAATATGCCAGTGAATAAATTTTTTAAAGTCGTTTTTTTTTTTAAACTAAATATTAGACATCAATTAATGATTACTTACCTTCTTTTCATGGCTAGGTTGAAACAAAAGCGGTTGCGCGACGTCTGTAAACGGGGGTTTCCAGGGTAAAACGGACTAATTAAAATTAGTTTGGGGGCTTAATGCGCCATGAATCTGCTATGGCAGCATATAGACGTATTGTTCTATCAAACACAACAGTTTGTTTGGTTTAAAATACTGCAGTTTATTTTAAACGGGTGCAAGAGCAGAAACTGCTTTTTCAGGCTTGTCTGTGTTTTCTGCCATTTACATAAAAGAGGTCATCTGTGCCATTTTTTTTCAGCAGCAAAATTCAGTCGCAAAATATCCAATCACAAAAAATCGACTGCAAAAAATTATATTTTTTAAAGTTATTTAAAAAATTCAGTTATTAAAAAAAAAAAAAAAAAAAAAGCAGTCCATCACAATGTTGCAATTGAATTTTGCGGCTAAAATTTTTGCAACTGATTTTATGGTGGGGCTGAATTTTTGGCAAATCTTTTGCGACTAAATTTTCGCTACTGATTTTTTGGTGGAAGTTGACATTTTTTTATATAGAACTTTCGATAGTGATTTTTTTTTTGTTGGTGTTGAATTTTTTCGCAAATCAGTATTTTTGTGACTGAATTTTCGCTGCTGATTTTTTGGTGGGAGTTGACATTTTTTAACGCAAAATTTTGCTACTAATTTTTGGGGGGCTGTATTTTTCTTGTTTTATATTCCGTTTAGAATAAGTAAAATTTATTTGTTTCTTTTTTTTTTTTTGTCTCAAAAAAGGTATAAAAAAACAAACAAACTGAAATTCAGACGCAATTACAAATGCAGTTAAAAAAAAATTTGTCAATCGGGTTTACGCAACTAATTTGTTTGCGACTTAACTTATTGCAACTGAAACAATATTTACATTTTATCCTTTTTTTTTGAATAATCAAATACAGTGTAGAATAAAAATCTAATTTGTAAGTAATCAAAAAACGTTTCATTTTTTAAAAATAATTTATTTTAAAATAAGCTTTTTAATAATATACATATATATATATATATATATATATATATATAATCAAAATCTGAATAATAGTTGATTTACTGTACTTATTCATTTTTTCAAATTAATAAAACAATATTAAAAAATAAACTTAAATAAGAATAAAAAAAAAGTTACCTCTTTAAACGCCATTGATGGCATTCGAGGTCCAATCCATTTTGACCCACTTGCTCAGTAACCCCCCTCCCTTTCCCACACACACACACACACACACACACACACACACACACACACACACACACACACACATGACCCCCGCCCCCCCATTCCCCATTCACACACACCCTTCCACTTGCGTGATGTCCCATTTAGACGGATGAGCTCATCCTTTGGGACTCCGGCGACACGCCCGCATTCCCGCCTCCGAGGTCACTGACAGGTCGCCGTCCGTTTGCAGACCGTCAAAACTAGCCAAGTGGCACCCTTACAAACCATTGACGGCGATAGACGTCCCATCTGTTTGTTCACTAATAGATGGGACATGTATCACCGTCAGTAGCAGGCAATGGGTTGATGTCAATCCAATAGACAATGGAAGCCAACGGCTGCAGGAAGCGGAAAGTTCCGGCGGGTCGCCGCTCAACAGGAAGTGGCTTCCCAAACAGGAAAAAGAAAATAATTTGACCGTCAACAGCTAAAAATACAGTATCTCACTGAAGGCATTGGGATTTCCTAGGAATGTTTTAATAGTCATTCAAAAGACAAAATCTTATTCGAATTCATTATCAATGAAATAATTGGCTGCCAATAACAGTGATAGATGTCCAATCCATCTGAAGTGGGAGCGTGGCAGTGGATGAATCATTCATTTGCTGTCCCCCTCCCACTTCAAATGGATTGGATGTCTATTAGTAGTAAACTCATTGAAATTCACTGCAGAAGGATGATTGGACGCCATACAATTGCAAGTATATTGTTGGTGTGACAACCAAACCCAACTCATATTTTTAGCTAGCTAAAGTAACAGCTAGCAAGCAACAAGCCAGCTGGAGAATGTAAATCAAAACCATACCTTTGTCCTTATACTTTTTTTAATAGTAACACTTTTGTTAAAAAAAATAGCACGTTTTAATTTTATTTAATAAATAATAATTTTATGAAACAAATATAGAACTATTTTATTTTTAATTGATTTTCTATATTTAGTATTTATTTTTCTTATTTTTTACATTATGATTTATTAATTATGTATATTTTTAGTATGATTTAATTTTAGCATTTTCTTATTCCTAGCTGTATATTTTAATTAAATTTTCCAAATTTGCTATGCTATTTTTATGCACTTATGTATTCCTCCAATGCTTTATGTATATCTGATAACCCCTTGATCCATGAATTTACAATTAACAATTGGGTTTTTTTTGTTTAAAATTTCTTTATTTCTATTTTTTTTCCATTATTATTATTTATTTTAGGCTATTATGTATACGGTATTTGTTAACTCATTGGCGGCATTAGACATCAACTCCATTTAAAGTGGGCGGGCTGCCAGCGAATGAACGAACGCCAAATCAATCTAAAATTTTTACATGCCTCTCGTCATTATCGCGATAAAAAGACCTGCTCCTGTAATGTACAGTTTGGCTAGCAAATGGCGTCCAATTTGCGTTGGCTTGCTACATTATGGGATTCCATATCCGATGGTAGTACCACCAGTCGCCCTCAACATGTCCCTAGCCAAATGTCTCTCCTTGCTAATTGTTTGTCAGTAATGCATGCTAGACAATCGGAAATAGCAACACACCAAATTCGTTCCATTAGCAATATTTATTAATTATTATGGGTGTAACGGTACATGTATTTGTATTGAACTGTTTCAGTACGTGGTGCTCGGTTCGTAAGGGAGGCGTACCGAATGAGTTTCTGACGTAATGTAACCCTTACTTTTCGAGGCTGTGAGTCGATCAGGTTACAGTTTCTTTGTGTAGATTATATTTACTCCGTCTTCTCTATTATAATGAGGACCAACACGGTAGGACAGTGTAACCCAGAAACGTCAACGGCGCGACAACGTAGCCGCCGCGAGAACGCAGTGAAACGCGGGCGTTAAAGTCAATCAGCCAATGCACACCAGTCGCAGTGCGGCTGCGTGTTAGATGCGTCCCAGAAGCGGGTCAACACGATGCACGCGAAAAGAACGGCAGAGTTTATTATTTGACGTGAGACGCGACCCTCCTGCGTCAATACTACTACCGGTAGCTAGGATCGGGCAGACCGGAAGTCACTCGTGTAAAAATACGGTGGATCCGGTCGATTTTCAAACTAATATTCAATCGTAACCCACTTTTTGAGTCCATCAGATCTCTTGAGTGGTAGATCGGGGCACAGTTGACTTGTCTTTGTTGATTTACTGCTGTCTTCTCTGCTATAATAATAACCAACACGGCCCAGTGTTCAATACAAAACCCTCCTACCACAACAAAACAAGTAGGAACTAATATTCACATAGGAACTAAAGTTATTCAACATAAAATATACAATATAAATGAATACTACATCACATTTGTAAAATATAAACACAAAATAAATAATAGCCCATATAAATAAAATAAATTTAAATGAGCTAAAAAAAAAACTGTAATTAAATAATAAGATTAATACACAGATCCTGCTTACACAATTAAATTTATTAATTTCTGTGTGGTGCTTTAACTTGAGAAAATCCACCAATAAAGCTTTTGAAAACCGTTCAAAAAAAAAAAAAAAAAAAAAAAAAAAGGATTCACTGAGGCATTTCATTTGTAAAATACATGTTAAATTCTTTGGCATTGGGATTTCTTTTCTCTTTAGCACAGGACTTCTTTTTTCTTCTTTCTTTCAGAAAGAAAGCTGACCAATACACGGGGTCTGAAAGGGAAATTTTTGTTGGATTATCTTTAAGTACCTGCTACTTTTAGCAGAATTCTAGCTTTGTATAGGCTAATGTTCCTATTGTTGAAAGCACAAAGGTGTGTAATAACCAACTAGCACATTTATATTTTGCATTTTGTTTTCTTACTGTACAGAAAATGAACCGAACCATGACCTCAAAACCGAGGTACGTACCGAACCGAGATTTTGTGTACTGTTACACCCCTATTAATTATTAATTATTTTATGTTTTAACTTAATATAGGGCAGTCTTAAAAGTCAGAACTACAGGTCACAAATATTAGGAGATAATTAGATCTAAATTTGAGGAAAAATATGTATGCAGCTGTGCTGCTTCTGTTTCAACAGGCTATATTTAGGTTGCAGCAATACTTGCATTAAACATTTGTGACAGATCAGTTTAATGTCAATTTAAAAAATCAAGTGACTGGTATAATTGCATAATTTTTCACCAAATCATAAGAAAAAAAGTGTTATTTTATGGCCTATCATGATATAAAATGGCCCATATCGAACATATCCGTGATAGGAGATCAGCACTATTTTTCAAAGACTCAACAACGGCTCATTGATAACCAAATGTGTGTTTGTGAGGGTCACGCCCATCTCACGTTAGACGCGTTCTGCCATGTTTCTCCGTCGCCATGGCGACAGGACCTGCCGGCCGCGGGACCGCTCACAAAGCCGCCTCTGTTTGCTTAGGTGCACGCGTTTTTTTCTTGAGTCGGAACTGTTTCTAACTAAACACCTGAGCTAGTGTCAATCTTCAACATTTCGGAACAAGCACAGCTGAGGGATGTGTGGCAACAGGTGTTGAACATTCCCCGCGAGCTTGTTTGCAAGCATCAAGTTTCTGCTACTTTAGATGAACTTTCGAGTGACGTCATCGTTGCTTAACTCATTCACTGCCATTGACGAGGGTACACATCCAAACATGTGGCTCTTAAACACTAAATGAGTCTATTCCGAGTAGATTGGGTCAGGGTTTCCCACTTCAAATAGGTTGGACGTATACTCGTAATAAACTCATGTCAAAATTTTAATTTAGTTTAGGGCTGCAGCTGTCGAATATGTTAGTAGTCGATTAATCGATTGACTAGTTAGTTCGATTAATCGAGTAATCGGATTCGGAACATGAAAAATTAAAACACCTGAGCTGCGCCTCAAACGATTTTTTTTTTTTTTTTTAAATGACGATCTTTGTACAACAAAAGAACAATTGGCTAACTTGGATAGAAAAAGTCTGCTAGCTTAAATGCTATAAAATGCTAGCTTTTTTTTTTTTTTTTTTTTTTTAACAATGCTCTTAACAAGTGGTTCAGACACATATTCCCACAAAAAAACAGCTAAATATACCTACAAACTAAATTAAGAATGCATTAAAAAAACATTAGCTCAAACAAAAACTTAGCGTATGTTGGTCTTAACAGGGAGCAGTTGGATTCAGCCATGTAAAAAGAGGCAGACCAGAGGGCAGTGTATCCACCCTCATCAATAAAACTAAATGCAAACACTTTCAAAATCAACCATTACAATGCCACTTTAATTAAACGAATACTCGAAGAAACAAAATTTAGTTTGAATATTTTTTTCTAATCGAATACTCGAGTTAATCATTAATCGTTGTAGCACTGCTTTAGTTTTTAAAAGCCACGTGATTTGAGGTCTTGCAACGTCAATCACACTGAAAGAGTTAAAGAAAAACAAAGCTATTTTTTTCCAATCAAAGGGGAATCAAGTACACGCCGAGAAGGAAGCTTCTGAATTGTTGGACAGGGACCAAATCCTACAAAAACAAAAGACGTGAAAACTGGTTTTCAGTGTTGTTGAAGACAAACAAAATCAGACTATCTTACGTCAATGAAATCTCTGAAGCTGTCGCTGTTCTTTATGTTTTTCAGTTTTCACACCTGACGTGTAGTATTTCTGCTCAGGACACAAAGGTCACATGTGGAAGGAACCCCAAATATGGCTGATCAGCATTCCGCTTCTTTGAAGTTGTTCAGAAGTGTTGACCTTCCTCTGTCAACTGTTCATTCAGTAGCTTTTTAACTCATTGTCTGCCTTTGATGGCAAAGGATGAAACATCATACCCAAATCAAATGGATTGGACGTCTATCACCACCAATGGCACCAAAACATGTTTATTCACTACCAGATCTGTTTGTTTGGTATATTTCAGAGGTCAAGGGTCCAGCGGCGCACCATCTTTCTTGTGGCCAGAGTCCATATTTGGACGCGGGCATGTGGGAGAAGAAGTTTTGCGTGTTGACTGACAGCCAGCTGCTGCTTTTCAGCAACCACCAACAGGTAAGTGTCGCCACATCGGCATATGGGACTTCCCACTCAAGCTTTAACACCGCCCCCAGAATCCGCCGGAGAACTCGCCAGACCGCGCCCGCAACCTCCGCAGGACCGTCAGCGTCCCCTCGGAGGGGCACTTCCAGGACTGTCCATCAAACGGTGCACTCATGTTAGGTAAAGTCCAATTAGGGTTAGGCATACTTCCACTCACTACCACAACACATTCTCTGCCTAATCTTTTGTATAAAATGTTCAAATGTGATGTGTGTAATACCTTTTGACTTCCTAAACCTGTGTAACTTCATGTAAACATTATCATAATATTATAGTACAGTGGTACCTGTACATGCAAATTTTAATTCGTTCCAGGACCTGGTTTGTAAGTCGAAATGGTCGTATGTCGAGCGGGATTTTCCCATAAAAATAATTCTAATTCGATTAATTCGTTCCACAGCCCAAAAACCTACCCTAAAGCCTTAAAAAATACTTAATGTACAATAACTAATAGCAATTACACATCTCAAAACAAATGAATTATAAATACAAATTTGAAAAATGATAAATGGAAATTTATAAAAGTGTTTTTATTGACACCTTAACTCAGTGCTTCTCAATTATTTTCTGTTACGCCCCCCCAAGGAAGACGTAAATGTTTTGCGCCCCTCCCCAAACTCTCTGCCGCCACTGTAAATAGTATCATTTGTCTATAAAATTACTATTATAAATACGCATCTGCCTAACATTGTGTCCTTTTTTTTCTAATAAAGAAAAAAAGTAACATAGAACAACTTAAAGTAAAGTATAACTTTATTAACATTGTTTCGTTTGTAACAGAGAAGACTTGACGCACATCAGTTTGCCTGAATTTAAAAAAAAGTCACATCCAAACTGTAAAAAATACACTCAAGGTACATTTTTGACCATTTGAAACAGAAAAATAAAATGTAATAAAATCAGTAAATAATAACAAATTAAAATTGATCAGAAACATTCACTCATGAGGACAATATGCCAAAAAATTTGACCAAAAAACAAAACTGAATAAAAGAAAAAAAGAGTGTCCTTATTTTTGCTGCTCACAGTATTACCTCCTTTGCAATGGTGTGGAGTTATTTTGCAATGAGCATGCTAACAATGCTCACTGGTTTACTGATATAACACTGACAAAGCAGGACGATAGTTGGCAGTATTCGGCACGTTTTCACTGAAAAACAATCAAGCGGCTTATCAATGAGATTGAGGTCTAATGTCTTTAAGTGGCGTCTTAATTGATTTGGCTTCTGCCTGTCCGCTATAATTATTTTTAACGGCCCCTAAGACACAGTAAAATGTGGTCTTTCCTCATCACCCACTGTATTGAAAATCAAAGCTAAAATGCAAACGGCACGAAAAAAGCGCATTCTCGGCGGCCGAGGTAGAACCGTAGGTGAGGGCGGTCGTCTTGACGATCCCAAGCCGAAAATGGCACTTCTCGGGCGGCGACGTGAGAACCAGACAAGACAGTGGGTCGCTGCGTGAGTGAGTCCGGTCGGAAAACGGTTTTCAAAAACGGCGGCGGCACACTGCTCTTCATATCTGTTTTCTGTGTGTGCTGAGTGCTCTTCCTTAGTTCAAAAATACTGCGCGCACTCTGAAAATGAGAGCGCCACTGCCACCCACTGAGTGGATGTGCAAGTACACTTTATTCCAGTACGGCAAAAAAAAAAAAAAAAAGCATGTTCCCCGAGGTCACATGCGCCCCCCCGGCATCGCTCTGCGCCCCTCAGGGGGGCGCGCCCCACTATTTGAGAAGTACTGCCTTAACTCAAAGAGACTGATGAACAGAGGTGGGTGGAGACGGCAGGTGCGTGTGGATTCGGTGAGCCATAAGAAGCTGTAAGACACATGTAAAGTAAATAAATTAGAAAAAAATAAGAAATAACAAAAGCGTTTTTATTGTCACCTTAAGGTGCCTGTGACAACTTAAACAAATCTTGAATAGCATTATTATGTGAATTAAAATCATATTTTCAGACGATTCGACTTTATACAACAATTTGGCAAAGCGCAGATGACAAGAAATTGGTCTATTTATATGCCATTTAGCCCCGCCTGTCATTATAGCGCTCTAGCGTCCCCAGATGGATGATGACATTGGCAGGGTCACGATTTCAGCTGATTTAGAATTCAGCCCATTTAGGGGGAAGATTCAGAACGGGTAAAATGCGACATAGAGCAACAAAATTTCGTCATTGTTTCAATCGCTCTAATATTTTTACAGGATATTCTTTTTATCTACGGTAAGTATGTTTCCCCTATTGCTAAATGAATGGTATGGTCATGACAATTAACAGTCTTGTGCTAAATGGAATATAAAATATTAAAAATGCATTTATTTAGTACGACAGGGCTAAAATACTACATAATGGTCAAAACTTCTTGCACCTCCCAAACGGTATCTGATGCCACCAGAATTAGTCCAGCTTTTGTCAGTTCCCTGCCCCAGCTTCGGAGACGGAGGGAAGAGCGTAAACAAAACAGGAGGCGGGACAGCTAGCCGACATGCTAACCCGAACCGAGTGGCTTTTCCAAGTCTTTTTCACGCCTTTTAAAAACGAAAAATCACACAAAACTACCCCGACTCACGTCACACACGGCGGCGGGGTTGATTGTCTTCACTGATCGGCCAGCCCCCGGCGGTGAGCAAGTTTTGGCTCGTCGTTCCCCTGCTGCGGGCAGGAGTGCTCGTTGCTGGGGAAGTAGCTGGAGAATGACCGCCGAGTGGCCGTTCCAATCTTTTTCGACTTTTGAAAATGAAAAATCAGACAAAAGTACCCTCACTCATGTCACACATGGCGGCGAAGGTAACAGCCTTCTCCGATCGGCCAGCCCCGGGCGGCGAGCAAGTTTCAGCTCGTCATTACCCTGTTGCAGGCAGGAGTGCTCGTTGCAGTGGACGCAGCTGGAGAATGACCGTCGGACAAACCGGCCGACAGCGGAGGAGCGCGTGGCGGCCCGAGCCCAAGCCGAAGATAGTGGTCTATTGGCGGGCACACAAAGAGTGCCGAGGGGGTGGAAGTGACCATGGTGTGTGAGTCACTGTGACAAGCCGCGGGTCATCAGTCGAGTTGCCTTGTCAGTGGACACGGAGCATTGACACCCACAAAATGCAAGCCACCTCCTTACTAAAATGTGTGCCGTGATCCCAGTATTTGACATAATACAAAACACGTACTTTACTCACTTCTTTGTCGGGCCATTGATGCCACAATTGTCAGACTTGTTTTTGGCCATTTTCTGCAGTGAACGGGAACTTTTTGAAACTCAAAAAGAGTTACATGCCTCTCCCTGGTGCAGCAACAAAAGCCTGCAGCACATCAGGCTGGCGTGATGCGAAAAATAAACTAATTAATCCACAAAATCAGCTGAATCCGCAGTCCTTCTGCATGCTATGTAGTAATAGCTGCATTGTGAGATGGTGACCTGGGTGACGTCACATTTGCGTTCTTCCTCAATCCAGAAAGTCACTCATCGGGTGTGTAGATAGGTGGGGGGGGATGGGGAGCCGCCTTGTCTAGCGAGGTCACGCATATTTCATATTTTTATGACATAGGTCATATTTTTCTATTATTTCCTTCTTAATTTCAACGATAAGTGTCACCTTTTTCCTTTTTTCACCACTTGAACTAACGTTTTTGGGACCCATGTTGATTTCTCTCACAAGAAAATCCGCCGTGCGTCTGTCTTGCGGGAAAACGACGAACTTGCGACGCTGTCATAAATCATATTTTGAGCATGTCATATGTCGAGACAAATGATGAGTCAAATTTTACATCGTATGTCGATGCGATCGTATGTCGAGAAGCCACTGTACTAGAAAAAGCATTTTCTGAAGAAGATGCGTGTTGATGCTTTGCTCTTTAACTTATTCCCCCATTCCAATCAGAATTAACAGATATGCTTGTCACTGGAATCGAGGGAATTTATTGATACACACGTCATTGGAATTGACGATTATTTACACCATTGGAAGTGACGAATATAGAAATCGAAGGAATAGATGGATATTTCTGTTATTGGAATGAACACTTATAGCAGTCATTGGAATCGTCAGATATTTCCATCTTTAGAAGTGAGGGATATAGCCACCGTTGGAATTAACAGCTATACCTGTCATTGGAATTGACGAATGTAGACGTCTTAGGAATTGATGGATATTGCCAGTTTTGGGCATGACTGGTATAGCCGTCCTTTGATTGGACAGTTTTAGCCAATATTGGAATTGTCAGATATTTCCATCATTTTGAATTAATGGCATTGATAGATATATCCTTCTTTGGAATTGAATATTGACAAACCCTAACCCTCCAAAATGACCTGCCCCTCCTCCACTCAACACGCACGCAAAGCAGGAAAGGAAGTGTGTGTTTGTGGGTCCGTCTATTTATATGTTAATATAAGTGGATGCCCCCCCCCCCACACACACACACACTCTCACAATAAAACTGGTTTTGACCAGTTAGGAGTGAGGTTAAAAGGCAGTAAAATAGAGTTTTCTATTTCCATTTGAAAAAATTTTCATGTGTTCGTTTTCACACTAACAAACTGCTTTGTATCCTTTGCCCCGCCCATCAATATTCTGACAGCCTTTGACTCGGATTACGCCTTTCCACCTTGTAGGTGCGCTTTGCACTTTGTCACCACTCACTCATCATGCTGAATCCTCATTTCTGGCTGCTAAAGTGCGCCGACAAAAGGACACTGATGTTATTGCGACTCCCGCTCCCGCTGCTTAGTCACTTTGTGACTTCACATCCCGTTTCGGCTTACAACCTAAACTGCCTGTCTACCCGGGGGGTCAAAGATGCAGCGTGATGCTCAAGGTCACGCGTATCCAAGGAAGACAGGAAATGAGAGAGGGCGAACGAGCATTGATTGAATAATGTGCCGAGAGACCGAGAGAACAGAAGAGAGAGAGGAAGTCATCTTCTAAACTTAGCGCAAAAGTGGTCCATCTTCACGCGTCTCAATGGCCTGCTTGTTTCGGAACTTTCTTCTTCTTTTTGCTCCAGATTCGCGTACGATGAGCGACCGCTACAAGGACGATGAAAGGCACATTATTAAATGCGAATCTTCTCTCCTGCAGAATCGCCGTCCGAGCCATCTCCCAGGAGGCGGAGCATCCCGGGCCTGGCCAATTCGGACAAAAGCGTCACCGTGGACGTGCCCTCCTCCTCGCCTTTCCGAGTGCCTGTGAGTGTCACTGATTCAAAAGTACCGTAATCTATTTTTTTTTCACACCATCAGATATAGTCTGTCTCTGAAGGGTCATGTTTCAACGACGCTAGACGTCCAATCCATTTCGATTTGGAGGGGGCGAATAAACCCTATCCAAGTCTAAATGGATTGGATGTGTCGCACCTTCTACGGCAGTCAGTAAGTTCAGTGAGTGCCTTAAAAAGGGTTAAAGGTCTCCTAATACAGTGGTACCTTGACATACGATCGCGAGGGCATGATTCTTGCTTGTTCAAGCTTTTCAGAAATACGGCATTGGTGTAGCCACTTGTCACTCAAACATGTCTGACCAATAGCGAAGTGCAACATTTGTCTCAAATTGATGCAATCCCCCAAAAAAAAAAATGCTTTCAAAACTTTTTCCACTTCAAAACAAAAGTGCGTTCAAAACTTTTTGCAATTCAAAAGAAAAAAAAGTGAGTTCAAAACCTTTTGCACTTTAAAAAAAAAAAAAAAAAATCAAATAAAAATAATATTTAAAAAATAAATATTTTAGGGGAGGGTAATTTGATTTAAAAAATTAATTTTTTTCTTTTATTGAAGCAACTTTTTTTGGGATGGGATTAGGGCTGCAGCTATCGAATACTTTAGTAGTCGATTAATCAATGGACTAGTTAGTTCGAATAATAGAGTAATCGGATAAGGAACATGAAAAATTAAAATAACTGAGCGGAACCTCAAACGGGATTTTAAAATAAATAAATGAGGATCTATGTACAGCAAAAGAACAATTGGCTAATTTACATACAAAAAGTCTGCTAGCTTAAATGCTATAAAATGCTTAAGTTTTTGTTTTTTACAATGCTCTTAACAAAAGGTTCAGACACATATTCCCACAAAAAATGGCTCAATATACCTATAAACTAAATTATGAATGCATTAAAAAAAATTAGCTCAAACAAAAACATAGCTTACGTTGCTTTTAACAGGGAGCAGTTGGATTCATCCATATGCAAAGAGGCTGACCAGAGGGCAGTGTATCCACCCTAATTAATAAAACTAAACCAGTTCAGAGCCACTTTAATTAAACGAATACTCAAAGCAACAAAATTTAATAAGAATATTTTTTTTCTAATCGATTACTCGAGTTAATCGATTAATCGTTGCAGCACTAGATCGGATGATTTAGACACAAATGTCAAACCCATAATATGGCCCAAACGTAAAAAGGATTGCTTTTATTGAAGAAAACATTTCCAATGAAAATCAAGCATTCAAATGAAAATTTTTGCGTCTCAAATATTTTTTCGCATTCAAAAACTTTTTTTCTATGATTGAAAAAAATTTTGTTGTTTTTTGATTGAAGTGATTTTTCTTTTGAATTTTTTTTTTTTGTTTGAAGCAGCTTGTTTTTTGATTGAATAATAAAGACACAAATGTCCGAGCCTAAATGTGGCCCAAACCCAAAACAACATTAATTCAATCAAAAAAGTTGTTTCAATAAAAACAAGAAATTAATTCAAAGCAAAACAGTTTTCAAATGCTTTTTTTTTTTTTTGAGTTTCAAATGTATTTTTTGCATTCAAACACATTTTTTTGTTTAATGTGACTTTTTTGATTGAAAATATATATTTTTGTAGCAACTTTTTTTTTGATTGAATGATTGAATAATAAACACACAAATCTACTTCCATAGTCAAAGTGTGTTGATGGGGCCATGTGCCAAAAATGTGGCCAGAAATCAAAATATGAATATTACCGTATTGGTCCGAATATAAGACGGTGTTTTTTGCGTTGAAATAAGACTGAAAAAGTGGGGGTCGTCTTATATTCGCGGTCTAGACATTATACCCATTCACGACGTTAGATGGCGCCAGATATCATTGAAGCGATGTTCTGTCATGATAGATCTCAGCTACTCTCAAGTTTAACCAGTTTGCATTATTTTATTGCAATGTTTTCCTTATTCAGATTTAAATCAAGACTACAGTTACAGTTAGACTTCACTTTGATGGCTAATGCAGTTATTGCAATTTTGTTGTTTTATCACAATAGAATGGTTTATTTACATTTCAAAAACCAGAAGCCATTCATTTACGAATGTGATTGCAATTTATTTTACAAATTTAAATGTTCAGTTATTAAGATTTGAATCAGGAAAAATAACATGCTTTTTCTCTTAAATATATTGTCATAATCATTTGTTTCAGATGTACTGTAATTTTTTTCTGTATAAAAATTAATTTGGTGTTCAAAAAAGCTTTTTTAAAACTTTAGTCTTGAAAAAGAGGGGTTCGTCTTATAATCAGGGCCGTCTTCTATTCGGGCCAATATGGTATATGTGGGGTGATTTGCTTTACAAAGCAAATTACAAAATCTGAGGTTCGATAGTACTCCTATGGTATTGCTAAGAGCAGATTCTGATAGACAGGGACAAAATATATACAGTATATACTGTATATGATATGCTCATGTGATATTTGGAAATATTTTTCTGTGTTTCAGGGCTTTTTCAGCAAGCGTCTAAAAGGTTCCTTTAAGAGGTCCAAAAGTCAAAGCAAACTGGATCGAAACAGCAGCTTCAGACTTCCGCTATTGAGAGCCGCTGATGTCAACAGGTGTGCTCCCTTTATATCTGATTCCTTCTTCCAGCATGTATTTGTGCTCACGCGGCATCCTTGCGCGGGTCAGAGTGACGAAACAGCAGTTACTGTTGTGTGATCAGACACCCCACCTGCCTTACAAGTTGCGCTTTGGTCATCGGAGAAATGGGAAAAAAAAAAAAATCACTTATCTGCGCCACCTAACCTATTGCATACTGCCATGTTGTCACCATCTCAAAATACCTAACAATGTTTTACAAACATTTTCAAAATTGTAAATACTGTTTGTATTTTATTTATTTTTTTAAAAAAAAGTATTTTCTGAAAAATCTGTGTTCTGTGTGGATTATATGTGTTGCTATTTTCGATTGTCTTGCATGCATCACTCACGTACGGTTGGCAGGGAGAGCCAATTGGCTAACTATTGAGTGGAGATGGGGACATCTTGAGGCCGATTGGTGGTACTGCTACAAAATGTAGCGAGTCAGTACTAATTGGGCGCTATCTCCTGACCAAAATGTGCATTATTATATACAGTGCCTTGCAAAAGTATTCGGCCCCCTTGAACCTTGCAACCTTCAAACATAAAGATATAAAATTTTAAATTTTTGTCAAGAATCAACAACAAGTGGGACACAATCGTGAAGTGGAACAAAATTTATTGGATAATTTAAACTTTTTTAACAAATAAAAAACTGAAAAGTGGGGCGTGCAATATTATTTGGCCCCCTTGCGTTTGTACTTTGTAGCGCCACCTTTTGCGCCATTTACAGCTGCAAGTCGCTTGGGGTATATTTCTATCAGTTTTGCACATCGAGAGACTGACATTCTTGCCCATTCTTCCTTGCAAAACAGCTCGAGCTCAGTTAGGTTGGATGGAGAGTGTTTGTGAACAGCAGTCTTCAGTTCTTTCCACAGATTCTCGATTGGATTCAGGTCTGGACTTTGACTTGGCCATTCCAACACCTGGATACGTTTATTTTTGAACCACTCCATTGTAGATTTGGCTTTATGTTTTGGATCATTGTCCTGTTGGAAGATAAATCTCCGTCCCAGTCTCAGGTCTTGTGCAGATACCAACAGGTTTTCTTCCAGAATGTTCCTGTATTTGGCTGCATCCATCTTCCTGTCAATTTTAACCAACTTCCCTGTCCCTGCTGAAGAAAAGCAGGCCCAAACCATGATGCTGTCACCACCATGTTTGACAGTGGGGATGGTGTGTTCAGGGTGATGAGCTGTGTTGCTTTTACGCCAAACATATCGTTTTGCATTGTGGCCAAAAAGTTCAATTTTGGTTTCATCTGACCAGATCACCTTCTTCCACATGTTTGGTGTGTCTCCCAGGTGGCTTGTGGCAAACTTTAAACGAGACTTTTTATGGATATCTTTGAGAAATGGCTTTCTTCTTGCCACTCTTCCATAAAGGCCAGATTTGTGCAGTGTACGACTGATTGTTGTCCTATGGACAGACTCTCCCACCTCAGCTGTAGATCTCTGCAGTTCACCCAGAGTGATCATGGGCCTCTTGGCTGCATCTCTGATCAGTTTTCTCCTTGTTTGAGAAGAAAGTTTGGAAGGACGGCCATGTCTTGGTAGATTTGCAATGGTCTGATGCTCCTTCCATTTCAATATGATGGCTTGCACAGTGTTCCTTGAGATGTTTAAAGCTTGGGAAATCTTTTTGTATCCAAATCCGGCTTTAAACTTCTCCACAACAGTATCTCGGACCTGCCTGGTGTGTTCCTTGGTTTTCATAATGCTCTCTGCACTTTAAACAGAACCCTGAGACTATCACAGAGCAGGTGCATTTATACGGAGACGTGATTACACACAGGTGGATTCTATTTATCATCATCGGTCATTTAGGACAACATTGGATCATTCAGAGATCCTCACTGAACTTCTGGAGTGAGTTTGCTGCACTGAAAGTAAAGGGGCCGAATAATATTGCACGCCCCACTTTTCAGTTTTTTATTTGTTAAAAAAGTTTGAATTATCCAATAAATGTTGTTCCACTTCACGATTGTGTCCCACTTGTTGTTGATTCTTGACAAAAAAATTAAATTTCATATCTTTATGTTTGAAGCCTGAAATGTGGCGAAAGGTTGCAAGATTCAAGGGGGCCGAATACTTTTGCAAGGCACTGTATATTGTTTTGGCGATCTATATTGTCATATCATACAGCACTAGTCAACATCCCAGTGTTCTATTTGCTGAATGCCTCATTGTGCCATCCGGCTGATCCAAATGCATGCATATATGTCAGATCTGGTGGACTCCCTCAGCTGAAGGAGTCCACGTCACGCGAATCTTTGCCGAGTCCCAGCGGCGCTCCGGAGGTGGTGGAGCTCGATGAGGATGACGGCGTCACAGTTAGGCCTCTGCACGCCAGCGTTCTGGGTCGGGACTTCTGCTTTGAGGTGAGCCGGCAAGGTAAACTTAGATGGGACGTACGTGGCTCTCGGTCACGCGCCTTTTCCGTCCGCTTACCACCAGGTGACCTCCTCGGGCGGCACCAGGTGCTTCAGCTGCTCGTCGGCATCGGAGCGAGACAAGTGGATGGAGAACCTGAGGAGGAGTGCGCAGCCTGACAAGGTTTTCTTCTTTAGAATCCCTTAGTGCTTTAAGATGACAGCAGTCGCAGCAATAGAAACAAATGGGGAAGACAATACGTTCTTTAACAAGCAGTTGATTTTGAGCTTGGTTAGTAATTAAAATATTACACGAGGGAGAAAGAAGACCACAGCGCCATCTAGAAGGGACAAGAATAAATACTCGTGTTTTACCTTTATCATTTTTTGTTCCCGATACCAATTCCGATACCTGGCTGCAGCGTTGTTTTTGGCAGCCCTTTTAATTTTCGATGGAAAGCATTTGTAATTGCATTCATTTTATGGGAGAAATTGAGCACTATTTGACAGAATTGCAGGGGTGCCAATACTTTTGGCCAGCAGTGTAAGTGTGTGATGATCACTCAGCACAGATCTTTATAAAGGCTAAAGCAACATGGCATATCTAGCCAAGATAAGAAAACAAAACTTAACCATGGAGCACCTGACATGTGTTTTCAAAAAGGCAAGTCTGTTGCGTGGAAAGGACACAGACGGTGAGTAAGCGGTTGTGTGTGGTGGGTGGCGTGGTGGACGTCACATGAGTGTTATGACCAAACACTGCTACGATGTGTGCTAACTACACATACCATAAGAAAATGTCACACATCGTCAAGTTATGATGGAAACAATGGAGAATTTTTATCTCGTTCTCGTCTCGTCAGACGCAAACCCTAACCCTAACCCTGTACCTGCTTTTTTGTGCCGTATCGGATACTACCCCTTCCGATAATAGTATCGTTATCAATGCTGCGACCCTCCCAGTTCAAATGGACCAAACATCTTCTGGTGATACACTCATTTTAAAAGTTTTTATTTTGTTTCTTAGAGCCTTGTTTTAAATATAGCCATTGATGGCGATATGGGAGGGTTGGTAGCGAATGAACGAACGTTAGATGGATAGTTGGAAGGACGTCTACTCGTGATAAACTCCTCACTATGAATTCCACAATGAATCTCCCTAAAATATTTCTCCTTTCGCCTTTCAAGGACAATCGGCGCAGGACGGAACATTTACTTAGACTGTGGATCATCGAGGCCAAAGACCTGCCCCCCAAGAAGAAGTACTTCTGCGAGCTGTGCCTGGACGACGTGCTGTATGCACGTACCGGCGCCAAGACCCGGCGGGAACGGGATGGCCCCTTCTGGGGCGAGTACTTGGCCTTGGCCGACTTCCCCGCTGCACGCAGCCTCACTGTGCACGTCTACCGAGACGCAGACAAGAAGAAAAAGGACAAGAACAACTACGTGGGCTTGGTCAACATCCCCGTGGCCGTCGTGACGGGACGACACTTTGTGGAAAAGTGGTACGCTCGCCGAAACTTTTGGAAATCATTCCTTCTGACTTTGGTTAGGTTTGGTTTGGTTGGAAGAACCAGAGTCGCTCTAAAATTGGAGGGTTTTTACATTTAGCGCACAGTAACTTTGGCATATTAGCGAGTACTACACACAAACTAAGGAAACATTTTAACAACCTTTCTACTGTCGCAATTTCTGCTAAATAAAATAACACTCGCACCATCAATTGCAGGTAAACTAGGACTGCCAAGAATAATTGATTAATCGATTAGCAAATGAATCGCCTACTTTTTGGATAGTTTATAAACCTTTTTCGAGACATTGTTGACCCTAGAATTATGCAAATCCTTATTTTTTGAGACTCTTTATGTTTTTTCCTTTCTTCCTTTCTTTTTTCCCTCATTTTCATTTCTATTTTAAAAAAGCAAAAATTGAAATATTCCCTTATTATGTATTTATTCATTTTCATCTTTTTCTATTTCTATCTTTTTTTTTAATTAATGATAAACTACATAGGAGATAAAGAATCAGTAAACATTCTCCTTTTTATGTTTTTGTGTTTAATTATAAAAATAACTATTTCCTCCTTGTATTGTTTTAAATTTAAAATGTAAAACAGTAAATAAACATGTAAAAAAAATGAAAAGGAAAATATTTACTGTTAATACTTTGGTTGTTATTGAAGGTGCTAAGACATCCAATAAATTTGGACTGGGAGTACATAGCAATGAATTTTCGTCTAGCGCTTTCATTGGCAGTCAGTGAGTTAAGAGTAAATAGTAGGGATGTACTGAAAGCAGAATTCTTGGCCGAAACCGAAAACCGAATATTGGAAACAATGGCCGAAAGGCTGAAAAATACGCATGTATACAATTCATTTACTAGTAAGGGTGTAACGGTACATGTATTTGTATTGAACCGTTTCGGTACGTGGCGCTCGGTCCGGAACAGAGGCGTACCGAACGAGTTTCTGACATAATGTAGCCCTTACTTTTCAAGGCTGTTAGTCGATCGGGTTACAGTTTCTTTGTGTAGATTATATTTACTCCGTCTTCTCTACAATAATGAGGACCAACACGTTAGGACAGTGTAACCCAGAAACGTCAACGGCGCGGTGTGGCCGCCGTGAGAACGCAGTGAAACGCGGGCGTTAAAGTCAATCAGCCAATGCACACCAGTCGCAGTGCGTCCCAGAAGCGGCTCAACACGACGCACGCGAAAAGAACGGCACAGTTTATTATTTGACGCGAGACGCAACCCTCCTGCGTCAATACTACTACTGGTAGCTAGGATCGGGCAGACCAGAAGTCACTCGTGTAAAAATACGGTGGATCTGATTGATTTTCAAACTAATATGCCATCAGTTCTCTTGAGTGGTAGATCGGGGCACAGTTGACTTGTCTTTGTTGATTTACTGCTGTCTTCTCTGCTGTAATAATAACCAACATGGCCCCGTGTTCAATACAAAACCCTCCTACCACAACATAACAAGTAGGAACTAATATTCACATAGGAACTTAAGTTATACAACATAAAATATACAATATAAATGAATAGTACATAAACACATAAACACATAATAAAATAAATGATAGCCCATTTAAATACAATGAATTGAAATGAGCAAAAACACCTGTAATTAAATAATAAGAATAATACACAGATCCTGCTTAAACAATTAAATTTATTAATTTCTGTGTGGCGCTTTAACTTGAGAAAATCCACCAATAAAGCTTTGGAAAACCGTTCATAAGGAAAAAAAATGATTCATTGAGGCATTTCATATGTAAAATACATGTTAAAATCTTTGTCATTGGGATTGCTTTTCTCTTTAGCACAGGACTTCTTTTTTCTTTCAGAAAGAAAGCTGACCAATACGCGGGGTCTGAAAGGCAAATTGTTGTTGGATTATCTTTAAATACCTGCTACTTTTTGAGCAGAATTCTAGCTTTGTATAGGCTAATGTTCCTATTGTTGATAGCACAAAGGTGTGTGTATTAAACAACTAGCACATTTATATTTTGCATTTTGTTTTCTTACTGTACTGAAAATGAACCGAACCGTGACCTCAAAACCGAGGTACGTACCGAACCGAGATTTTTGTGTACCGTTACACCCCTATTTACTAGTATTACATTTTAATTTTTTTTATTTATTGAATTATTTTCCGATTAATTCCCTTTGCCTCGGCACTGATTCTACAATCCCGTAGGCTCAAGAAATTTAGTTTGAAAGGTGCCCATCCTGAGAGGGTGCGTGTCGGTGGCGGTGAGCGTTTTGTGGCACACTCTGAATGCGTCCTATAGCAGAGGTGCTGGCGTCATCATAGCATTCTGTTCGCTGGACGGTGACACACACGTCACGGCCGATGAAACCTTGATAAATGCGCTTTATTGGAAGTTTGGGACACTCGAAAAATGGGTCTCATGCTTGCAATTGCTAAGCCAAATGAGATCTTGATGTAAGTTTGTGTGGAACTGCAGATCACAACATCAACAAAAAAACTATTCCATTCTCACCTAACATAGGAAAGCTCTTTACAAGGCTACTACAATCTGTCCTACTCCTTAAAGTAAGATATGTGGCTGTTTTGTTGTGTCACAAGTGCAGACCTGTTAAGTTTCACGATTTGGTCGGGAGACTCCCGATTTTGACCCCAATGCTCACGCCTCACGATTAGAAAGCCAAATCTCCCGATTTTCCAAAAATGTCAATTTTTTTTTTTTATGTTTTTGTTTGTTACCGTTTTGTAACGATACCATTCGGCCCGATTCGGAAAGTGACCAACAACAAATAGCCTGGCCGTCTCCGACTTCCCTGCCCTCACTCCCCTTCAGAGCTGGAAAAGCCCAACCAATCATCTGACAGGGAGGGAAGAGGCGAAGCACCACCGACTTCCCAAGATGCCGGCACTAATAAACCGGCTTTTAGACTGGTTCAAGTCTTTATTTTGGAAGGAAGAGATGGAGCTGACCCTGGTCGGCCTCCAGTATTCGGGAAAAACGACGTTCGTCAACGTAATTGCCGTAAGTCTTACCTGCCAGCGATAGCTAACTAGCCTAATGCTAATAGCATTAGAGCTAATGATGGGAGAACGATGAGGAAGAAGTCGCTGCTTTACTCTGTGTTTTCGTGGATCAAACATCATGGAATATTAAACCACTGCGGTCCCACCCCCACAATATATGAATTTAAGTGAGAAAGCATATCGTTACTTACTTCAAGTTTAATCATTTAGATTCGCTATTATGCTAAAGCTAAAGTGTATACTATACACTTTATTACATTATATCATTATTACTGTGCTGAAACAAAAAATATAAAGTTTCAATTCTAGGTTACAATTCAATTAAAAAACTGCCATGACAAAGATACTTTTAAAAACAAATATGATTAATTTTCTAAATGATGTAATTAATGTTTTTAATCTTGCTGATTTAGTCTGACGAAACCCTAATTGGAGTGATGGTTGATGAGATGAAGAGGCTGCTGAGGAAGCTGATGTCCAAATTTGTGCAAATGGATGTGATCAGGAAAGCTGAGGATATCCTAGATGTTGATTACAGGAACAAGGAGAACTGGCATGACACAGGCAACATAGCAGTATCACATGATGCCAGACAATACATGGAGCAAGTTGAAGACTATCTCTGATGCCACCAAAAAGAGGTTCTTTGACAGTGTAGTTAATTTTTACACAAGTGTTGTGACCAAAATGAACTTGAAAAAAAATGGTTGCATTTTGTCTTAGCGATTGTCGCGCGCGTCATCGGGGTTGGCAAACAGAAATCTCCCTATTTGCAATTTCTACAACTTAACAGGTATGCAAGTGGAATCGATATAGAGCCAGGCGAGTGGGCTGAGTTCTAGTGCCAACGAAGCAGAGCGATGCAAAATATGACAAAAAAGAGATGTCATAAATGTTTTGTATTAAACCACAGCAAATGTACATGTATGCATTTAAATACTATTTTGTTTGTATACTGTTCGCTTGATTAAACTCCAAACTACTACTCAAATGCACTGTACTCAATGTGACGCCGGACACAATAATTAATCATTTATACATTTCTTTGATACCGCGAAATACCTCTAAACTGCGGACATGTTGCCTGTGAGCCAGTTGTGTTAGAAAGACGGCGTCAGCCAGCATGTTGCTTCTCGCCGTGTTTTGATTACATCATGACAAGAAGACTAGGGTTCTTCACACTATTTGGTATAAACCGAAAATGCATTTTTAGCTATTTTTGGACGAATTTTCGGTCACATTTCTAGTAAATACTTTAATTTTAAGACACTAAGCTTCTAGTTTTATCCCACAGTTTTGAACCTTGTATCTTATATTCCTTTGCGGTTAATAGCCCAAAAATTACAGCATTCTTTTATGAAATTTTTCTTTTTAAATTTTTCAAAATTCCCAAAAATTAACAAAAAAGCAATGTATAAGTTCCTCTCTTTAGTATGCTCTCAACTCATTGGATGGCAGCGAATCGTTCATTAGCTGCAGCTATCCCAGTCCAAATGGATTGGACGTCTAATATTGATAAAGACATTGAAATTCACAAACATCCACACGATTGGACGTCTGTTCCCGTCAAGAGTTAATATCAGAGGACCCCCCTTCCAGGTACCCGCTGAGCACGCCGGCCGGCGCCAAGGCAAAAGGTGGCGGGCCGTCCCTGCGCCTGAAGCTGCGTTTCCAGAGCGTAACCGTGCTGCCAATGGAGCGCTACAAAGAGTTCGCCGAGTACGTCACCACCGCTTACGGGACGCTTTGCTCAGCCTTGGAACCCGTCATCAGCGTCAAGAACAAGGAGGACATGGCCGCCGCCCTGGTGCGCATCCTGCACGCCACCGGGAGAGCCAAAGTAAGACGCCCGTAAAACTAATCAAAACGTGTCAAGCTAGCTAAAATAATCCCACTCCATTTGGCGCAGGATTTCTTGAGCGACACAGTGATGTCGGAGGTGGAGCGCTGCGGTGAGCATGACGTGCTGATTTTCCGGGAGAACACGCTGGCCACCAAATCCATCGAGGAGTACCTCAAACTGGTTGGGCAGCAGTATCTGCAAGAGGCGCTCGGTGAGGACGCAACAGCTATGAAAAAGTTTGCCACCATTTTCAAGATTTTCCTTTATAAATCATCACTTGTATTGATCAGGGGTGGGTTGAGTAGATAAAAAGTTAAGAGTAGTGTTACTTCAAAATATTATTACTCAAAAGTAAAAGTAGTTGTACAGAAAAACTCACGCATGTACAATAAAGTATTCGGTGAAAAGAATACTAATGAGTAATAAGTAGTTCCTGATAATGTCTTGACATATATGAAATGTTATTATTATACTATACATATTAGGCCACAAAATACACCAAAATGATCTCATTCTGACTTGGAAAAATATGCAGAAATTAAACATCAGTGCCCTCTTGTGGATAAACATTTTCTACCATGAAATTCAAATGATTATATCTCCGCTTTTCCGTGGTCTATCGGTGACCAATAGAAACTGGGATCAATCAGTTTTCATGTTCTTCCCATGCCTGTATAGGTTTTTCTCTGAGTAATCTGGTCCGTCCTACACTCCAAAAGCATGCGTGGTAGGCTGTCCAAACTTTTTATACGACTGTAATTCGCCAAAGTTAAATTTCTCAATGAAAATACAGTTACGGAAGCATGGGAATTTTGAACGAATACGCAAGTAAGCAACTGGAAAGTCCAGTTCAAGCTTTGTCGGTGACAGTTAAAGGCAAGCTGACCTTGTGCGCAGGCGAGTTCATCAAAGCCTTGTACGAGTCTGACGAGAACTGCGAGGTGGATCCCAACCGTTGCGCAGGTGCCGAGCTGGCCGAACATCAAAGCAACTTGAAGATGTGCTGCGAGTTGGCATTCTGCAAGATCATCAAC
Organism: Corythoichthys intestinalis; assembly: GCF_030265065.1. Lineage (NCBI taxonomy): Eukaryota > Metazoa > Chordata > Actinopteri > Syngnathiformes > Syngnathidae > Corythoichthys > Corythoichthys intestinalis. Next base: position 21,818,558 of record NC_080408.1, on the reverse strand, counting down.
TCCTATTGGTACTGGTAGCGCCTCACCCTATGATGACTGAATTCATGTATTACAGTGATCCGTTGCTACTTCGCGCTTCAAACCTCACGCCCTCAGTCTATCGCTGATTTTTTTTCAATTAAAAAAAAAAAATACAAATGAGCTGTCACGAGCCGATCGCTTAGTCTTTTTCCCTCCCTCCCGCTCCCTGCTCTTTGTTGGTCAGGCGATGAGTGCACTGGAGATGCTTATTAAAGTTAACGATGATTGACAGCAGTTAATGTTTGATGTTGCCAGAGAAGCGAACTTCAAACTTTCGAGCGCCTGCCAGCTTAATGCTAACATACCGTACAACTGTAATACGGTACAAAATCAAACGTTTCTTATTTTCAACATCATCATATGATATTGTTTAGCCACAACTGGATTCATTACCTCATCACTATTACTTCTTCACACAGCCGTGCCGCTGGAAACGGAAATGTCGTTCAATCCAAATGCAGGCGACTGAGAGATTAGGATTTTACGAGACTGTGTGCTGGTACTCATGGGAAATGCAGTCTTCCGTATGGCAAAACACTACCGCTTTTGTCCACCTGCGCCACTAAAATCGACCAAAACTGCACGTTGCCTAGTGATGCTTTAAAAAAATGGTGAATACAGTGATTCCTCGTTTATTTCGGTTGATGGGGACCAGAACCCGCCGCGATCAGTGAAAAATCGCGAAGTAGAGCACCCCAAAAAAAAATTTATTTTCTTTTTTTGTTTGTGTGTGTGTGTGTGTCGAATGTATTTATTCAGATTTAGCATTGGAAAGAGATACATAATATACAAGTATATATTTTTTTAAAAAGTATATCCTTTAATGTTTTTTAAGCACTTCAAATGTAATAATTATGATAAATTTTAAACATGTTACTGTCCAACTGAATTATTTTTAAACAAGAATAAAGTAGTAGAAAAATGCTTAGCGTTATTAAATGCTTCATTGAGTGAGTCCACTCAAATCCACTCAAGCTGCTCACTTACAGATGCCACCGCAACTGTTTAACAAGTTAAACGATGATTTGAAGCATGCAGCGCTTTGAAGTTCGATGTCTCTGGCAAGCTTAAACCCAAACATCTGTCAATCATCGTTAACTTGTTTAATTGTTTAATAAGCAACTCTAGTGCACTGCCTAACGATCAAAGAGCAGGGAGAGGAAGGGAGGGAGAGTGAGACTGAGTAAGTGAGCGATCGGCATGGGAACGCTAATCTGTATTTTCTTTTTTTTTGCGGAAAAAAAATCTGCGATAGACTGAGTGTGCGAAGTTTAAAGCGCGAAGTAGCAGGCGTTCACTGTATACAGTATTCGTGATCAGACAATTTGCCCGGATTGCCCATCCTCATTCAAACCTTTCCTGTCAATCTGCCTAACACGCTGACTTGCTGCATCCGCAGCATGTTCCCCCGCGAGCTGAAGGAGGTGTTTTGGGCGTGGAAACAACGCTGCGAAGTGGGTGGTCAACCGGCGGGCATTGGCCAGCGTTTGATCGGAGCCTCGCTCTTCCTGAGATTCCTGTGTCCCGCCATCATGTCGCCGTCACTCTTCCAGCTGACGCGGGAATACCCCGACGAGCGCACGTCCAGGACGCTCACGCTCATCGCCAAGGTCATCCAGAACCTGGCCAATTTCACCAAGTACGCCCGCCGGATGAGGAAGCGCCGCGCTTCCCGCGTGACGTCGCTCATTGCACTGGTGCCCACAGGTTTGGCGACAAGGAGGAGTACATGGCCTTCATGAACGACTTCCTGGAACGCGAGGGGTCAGGGATGAGGCGCTTTCTGTCGGAAATCTCTGACCCGGAATGTCCGTCCGGCGCACCGGGATTCGATGGCTACGTGGACCTCGGGAGAGAGTTGGCACTGCTGCACGCACTTTTGGCGGACGTCGTCGCTCAGCTTGACATGGTATGTTTTGTGCTTGAGTGAGTTTTAGAGGGAAAAAAATCTAATTTGGATTTATATTGCTGACATTGCCATTTTGATTCAACTCTCTGGTCAAATTCCTTTGTCAAATGGAGAGTGCAATAGACACAAAGTCATATTTTCAAAGTGACATGGAATAACAATGCTGTACGATATGACAATATACATCGCCAAAACTTTCTATCGACATTTTACACGTCTATCCTATCCTTGCACCAGAAGTTGCGCGAGACTTTTTCGTTGTCTGTCATTTTAACTGACAGTGTCATAAAAATCCGGTCATAATCTTATTTTTACCCGTCACTTACATTTTTAAAATGATAATAATGACATATTCAATAGTATTTAGTTTTCATTCATTTTTAATTAATATTCTGTTGGAGCAAGCTTAACAAGAGGCAAACAGACAGCGGAGTGCACCAATCAGCGACGGGCAGACGTGCCGTTAGCAAAGGGACGAGGGCAGGATGAGGGACTTGCGCGCGGAAGTAAACGTACGAGGAGAACGGAGTTTATTCAACATGGCTAGCGCGAGACAGACTGTTGTCAATGTCTCGTGTCGATGTGGATTGGAACATATTCTCGGCTTTCCCGTTCGCCATCCGTGTTGCTGTAGAGACGACTTTCGGCGCGTAAGAGTGACGTTGCTCGTGAAGAACACGTCACGCAAATAAACAAATCTGATTTGTCGATTGATTTTGTACCTAGTCGAGAGGCTGTGTCCCAGACTTTTCTCTCAGTGTTTGAAAAATACAGGGAGAACAGTCTGGCCGTGCCAGGCAAACACTCAGTTGCCTTGACATTTTTCCGAGTAAGGCCAACGATGTCATGCATCAAGAGAGACAATAGCTAATTAATATGCTCACTCGCCACCCTGTGGTCTGGGGTGTGAATTGTAACCTGTCAAAATGATGGATGGACTTCAGTTTTTTCCGTCACCGTTTTAAAAAACCGGTCAACGACGGAAAATATTCGGTTAACGCGACCTCTGCCTTGCACATACCATATGCCATAGTCGTACGGTCAAAATCTCCATATAGTTAGCCAATTGGCTCCTCCTGCCAACTGTAATGCAAGACAACTGAAATTAGCAACACATAGCATCTACACAAACAACATGATTCGTTCCAATAATATTATTATTATACTAACTTAATATACAGCAGTTTTCAAATTCAAAAACTTTAAATCCACTATTCACAAGTATTAGTAGATAATTAGATATTTATACAAGTAACATTTGTGGCATAATATCATTTATAATGAATGAATAATAATGATTTTAGAAGGGATTGTGTTGTCTGTTCTGTGTGGATTATATGTGTTGCTATTTTGAATTGTATTGCATGCACAACTCACACACAGTTGGCAAGAGGGGCAATAGGGACATCTTGAGGCTGATTGGTTTACTACTATGGCATACGGAATCGTATCAATGTAGCAAGTCAGCAGTATCTGCTGGACAAAATGTGGATTGCAAGAACAGGTCTTTGTATGGCGATAATGACAATAGACATGTAAAATGTCGATAGAAAGTTATATATATCACATCGTGCAGCACTAATCTATACAATAATATAATTTTTAAAAGTATTTTTTCTGAATGTTATAAATGCAATTCACACATATGCTAGAATTGACAACGATAGAATTTAAATCTATTTAAACTGCGATCGCTGGCATTGAATAGTCGTATTTCGATGCCATTGACGGTGACGGATGTCCAATCCATTTGCACAACCCCACTCCAACTGGATTGGATGTCTATCGGCATCAATGGCAGGCAATTAGCCAAAACAATGAGTGGATTTGTCAGTTAGGACAACATATCTTGGATCAATCAATGTAAAATTGATTCATTTTTTAGCCCAACATGTTTGGTTACATGTGTTTGCATGCGTGTGTCTGTGTACATGTTCTTGTGTGTTGTTGTGGGTGCATGACCACTTGGCTTGTTTGCGTATATGGTAATGATGCTAAGCGGCTGCTTGCCTTGACACTCACGACTCGATGTCAGTTGTAGACAATATTGCGTGCCTGACTTGCATCACGTGACCCCACTGAGCATGCATGTTTGTTCCCCTTTCAGTTTGCTTCCATTAAGTTTCCATCCTGTTGTCTCCCCGCCCCCTTTTGCATTTCTTCACTTCCTGTCTGGACGGCTCGGCCCCGCCCCCTCCTTCCATTCGCCCGTCGTCTCGCCCGCAATCTCCCACGCACCAGCGTGAAAATTCCTTCCTGCAGGCCACGCGAGCCAAGCTTGGCCCACTGCCGAGGATTCTGGGTGATATTTCACGCGGCCTGGCAGGCCCCGACGCCCGGCCGCGTCGCCTCGCCGACGACATCAGTGCCAGCCTGTCGTCCGGTCTGCACAGAATCTTTGACGAGTCCGCTGACGGGTAAGCGGTCAATCGACGAGATGACATAAGTAAACATAAAACGTGCCAAGTAAAGTTTAACTCCTTCTAAGAGATTGCAAATGGGAATGCACATTTTCCAAACAGAAAGTCATTGATGTTTAGGAAGTCTACTCACAGTTGTTTGCATTTTTTCCCCAGTGTCTCATGTCCTGACGTAAATCCGTCAATGTCTTCGGTGGTCACCAGAGGGGTGCGCCCCCCATCGCCCTGCCAGCCTTCCTCAGTTGGCATGCCGGCGTGTGGGCGAAGCGTCTCCTTGGTGGACCTTCAGGACCCCGCCCGGAGCCCACCAACAGATTCCCGGGTACCTGCTGGACCCGCTCGAGTGCCGTTCGGAGAGGCCCAGCCTCAGAGCGCCCCACAGGTATGTCGTCGAGTCGACCAATTTAGCGACTGCTCGCGGATAGACCGACGCATTTTCCTCAGGTTCGTCGCCCGCTCGCCCCGCCCGTCGAGCGTCAAAACGGACCGCAGCCGCTTTCCTTCCGCAATCCCGCCTACCAACTGGGCAAGCCAGCCTCCCCGGCGAGTAGCCCCGCCCCATCACCGCAGGACTCCGGCACTGGCAGCTCACACGGTAGTCGGCGTGGGCGCCCGGGCGTCAGTCCGGACCAGTCGGCCCCCATCGTGGTCGCGCCCCACCGGGGTGCCGCAGCGGGCACCGCCCACATCGTCAAAGTGGAGCAGCAGAGTCGCGTTGCCAGCTCGGAGACCACACCGACTGACGGCCGGCCCTCTCCTGACGGGGCGCCGCCTTCTGCCAGCACACAGCGGGTGAGCCGGGTGGGCGTCATCATACACAAAAATGCTCAAGAACTCGACACACTCTCATGTGGAGAGTACTGTTGTCACGAAACAAACTTTTTTAACATAAAACAACCCATAAGTGCCTCAAAACCAACATAAGTGACCCGGAAATGCCCCAAAATCAACAGGAAGTGGCTTGGAAATACCCTAAAAAACTAAAAGTGTATAGGAAGTGACCTCAGAATGCCCCAAAATGTACCAGAAGTGAGCCAAAGTCAATGGGAGGGTACCCGCAGGTACCCTTAAAAGTAACAAGGAAGAGAGCCAAAATTAACTCATTGGCTGCAATGGACGGCGCTAGACCTCCAATTGCGTACTGCACGCATGCTATTTTTAGACCGTGACGTCGCATCGTAAAGCGGAAGTAAAGCCGAAGTGGGACATTATAGACCCGCCCTCGCATAGAAACAACGTAATTTGTGCTACTTTTCGCCGGTAATCTTTCAAAAACGAACATGCCGATCACACATTGCTTTTTTGGAACTTGTAGAAACGACTCTAGACATTACAACACATGAAGGATGTTTTCTTCATACGTTTCCGGAAACCAAAAACTCGGGAGGAAAAAATGTGAAGACCGAATCAACTTGCGCGGACTTTAACACCAGCTCGGTGAATCCGTTCACAATTCATATGCAGTAAACATTTTGTTGGGTTGGTATGGTCTTTCAGAGGACAAAGAGGTAAGCCATTTTTATATTTTTAACTTATTTTTTTAGCGTAACGTTGTGCCGTACTGCTTCTGTCTGACAATGAATGACCTGAAAAGAATTACAATGGTATCTGACTAGCACTGTTACCGTTTCAGTTTTATATATATATATATATATATATATATATATATATATATAGCAGAGGTTGCGCTAGACATTTTCGTTGTCTGACAGGGTCATAAAAATCCGGTCATAGCCTATTTTTACCCGTCACTTAAATTTTTAAAATGTTAATGATGACATATTCAATAGTATTTAGTTTTCATTCATTTTTAATTAATATTGTAACGCTTGCTTGGCGGCGAAAAATTAGACACGGAAGTCATGGTATTTTTCTCCCTTTTTACTCTGCTTACCGCCAACAACTCCGCCCCCAAAGAAAAAGAGGCAACGATATAGACCCGAATCACCAACGTCACACAATGATCTTAATTGTGGTTGTCAGCCCAAAACCTTCTAAATATATATTAAATGCATCTTACCAGATATAAAATGACTACTACATAGTCTGTGGTGATCGTTTGGTGCCCAGATTTCTTGTCGAATTACAGCAGTCCATCTCGCTCTCATCTTCGGGTCTCTCAGAATACGATAGAACTTCAAGTCTCTCCGTCTATCTTCTCTGTTACAGCAACCAACCGCCACACACGCCTTCACCATTTTGATTATTAATTTTAACGAGCAGAAAAACACGCCGTAATAGGAGGCATGTACGTAGCGGTAATGTGTAAACATGACGAGCTGACACACAATATGGCGGCTCCAGTCAGGGGGGCGGAGTTGTGACGTCATGTGATTGGGGTCTATACACAGGCGGCAATCTTGTCCATCAATTGGATGACGCGCTGGCACACCGGGTGCACCAATAAGAACCTCGCGTTGATGTGTCAATCACGGTGCCGCCGCCAGACCCCGGTGACACTACAATACTCTGACAGAAGAGCCAACGACGTCATGCATTGAGAGAGACAATAGCTAATTAATATGCTAACTCGCAACACTGTGGTCTGGGGTGTGAATTGCAACCTGTCAAAATGACGGACGGACTTCAGTTTTTTCCGTCACCGTTTTAAAAAACCGGTCAACGACGGAAAATATCCGGTTAACGCGACCCCTGAGATATATATATACACATTCACATACATATACTGTATATAACAACTTTAGTAAGGGGGAAGTGTAAATAAATTATAGAATTAAGATTTGTTATCAATGAAAAAATTTAAAGTGTTTGTTGGCTTTCACTGAGTAGCATTCGCGATCGCTACACAAAGCTAACTAAATTACCCCCAAGAACGGTCCAAGACGTAGGACAACCAGAGGATATATAAGAAAGACAGGGCTGATGGAAAAGGATAGCTTGTTGAAACAGGAGAATGTCATTGTCAGTTGCGTTGATAAAAAAGCTAAGGCTATGCTTAGGTCGGCTCGTTTTTTTTTTTCCCCCGTCTTTTTCAGCCTTCAACACTCAAGCCATCTCTTTAACTGAACATTTTTATGTTCTTCCACATCTTTGCCAGTGAATTTGGCACCAGGCACATCATTTTCAGAGAGAATTGGTAGGTTTAGCTCTCCTTCGTACACATTAGGGGCAAACAGTGGCGTGTCCCCCTTAGCAACAGTAGCTAACGTCATGAATATTAATGAACGGAAGTGACGTGTTGCTTGCGGTACGCCATTCATTTGGGCTCCGTGGGGCGAATGAACAAATGTTCATTCACCCCTCCTGGTCCAAATGAATTGGACATCTAGCATTGTCCATGGCAACCAATGAGTTAAGAAAGATGCAAAAATACCCTCCATTGCTATAAAGAGTAGTGCAAAGTCAAATTTACCCATTCACAACAAATTTCCAGTGACCTGTAGTAGTGCAAAAACAAATAAATGACAATCAATACTTTTCCAATCAAATATCATTTACTTATACTTTATGTAATTATTATATTTTATATACATACATACATATATATCTCTATATATTTATGAAAGTGTCCCACATAATCACAAACATACTTGATGGCCATTTTCATAATTTTAAGCACGCACACTCAGTAAGGAAATCATCCTTCCGTTTTCAGGCGTCACCGTGCGCTATGTCTCCCGTGGAGCGAACGGCTGCCTGGGTGCTTGGCAACGGCCAATATCACCAGGACCGCCAGCGGGGGAAACCTACGGATGCTGAGAGTGGCGGCCCAGAGGAGGGAGGACATTCGGACAAGGTAAACGGGCAGTTCGACAGGGAAAGTCAATGTCACTCGCTGAGCTCACATGCTTGAGCTGGCCGCTTTTAACTCATTGGTTATCGTTGATGGCGCTAGAAGTCCAAATGTACTAAATTTTCAAACAGGTATCTTAGCTTCATATGAATATACAATAGAATACACTATTTAAGCTTGTGGAAAATTAGCATTATTGTGCATTATTTAATGCTCAAAAGAGCCTCCTGAGCATGAAGATAAAAATACATGTTTGCTTAATGCTAATATACAATGGAATACAGCATTCAAGAGTGAGTGAAAATTTGCATCGGTTCACCTAATTTAACTCTCAAAAGACTAAATATGAACATATTCCATCGCATATTTTATTTTCTAATAAAAATATTTGTGCAGGTAGTCCCCGGGTTACAAAGTACCCAACTTACGTGATTTCGACTTTACAAAGCCCGAGTTTTGTCCGTCATTTTTGTCTCCAGTCTTTTTTTTTTTTTTTTCTGTCGCTTAAACAGTACCTAGTTCCCATTGCCGTTCTTCATGTCAGGATGCCCTCCTCCCCCAGCAGCGTCGTCGCCGTTCTGCAGTTCCTTTCGGGCGAGAGATTTGCCGTCAGGCCCTGCCTCCTTGTTTTCATGCTGCTGCTTCTCCCCCGGCGCCACTCGTCTTCTGAGTTCCGATCTGGTTGTTTGAATTTAGACGGCAGGCTCGCATTGAGAGAGGCGACCGGAACGGCCATGATATGCCCCTTCTTCTCTCGCCTCCATACTCTTTCTACAGTTCCCTTTTCTCTCAACAAGGCGGCTCACTCACGAGTAAAGCCCGAATAGTCATTGAGTATAATGGCATTTAACACAACGTACCTCACAGTATCTTATTTATTACATTATTGTATCAATATGACGTATAATACATTTTTGGCATAGTTATTATGAGATTTAGGGGTACTTAAAGGGCATAGACTTCATAATGTATTGACATGACACATTCCCCATTCACTGCGTCACACCTTCCCGAAGGGGGCCGTCCAACACTCCGCTTCATTTATCAGCAGTAGGTCACATGCAGCGATCTAACATTGGATTTAGGTTGAAAAGTATGAAAGGTGTACAGCATACAAACAGGAAGGATTGTCGCAGGAGTGATTTGTTCGAGGATTCAAGGTAATTACTATATTTTTCGTACCCTGCATGCATTTAGAAACGTGAAGAAAAAAAAAAATTTCAATGGGAGAAATTAGCCACTACAGCATTGGCATTATTTATTCTTCAAAATATTTACGGAAAATAAATGCTACCTGCACGTTTTGGTTTATTTTTTGTTGTTGCTATTAACCAATAAACGACACTCTTTTACGTCCATATCTATAAAGAATTCAGGGATTTAAGCATTTATTCACAAGAATTTTCAACGAAAAAAGCTCTTTGTTTTCATATGGCGGCTGCTAATTTCCTTATTGACTAGACTCATAGTTCGCAATATTTACTTTAAAAAATGCTTTCACGTTTTTTGCTTTTAACCAAGAACCAAGACTGTTTTACGTCCATATCTATATAGAATTCAGGGATTTAAGCATTTATTCACAAGAATTTTCAAGGGGAAACAGCTGTTTGTGTACATATGACGGCCGCTAATTTGCTTACTGACTAGCATCAAAATTCTCAATATTTAATGTACGTAAAATAAATGCTAACTGCCCGTTTTTTGGGGGGGGTTTTTTGCTTTTAACCAAGAATCAAGACTGTTTTACGTGCATATCTATAAAGAATTCAGGGATTTAAGCATTTATTCACAAGAATTTTCAACAGAAAAAGCTTTGTCATATGGCGGCCGCTAATTTGCTTACTGACTGTGCATCAGTACTAGTTCACAATATTTACGTAAAATAAATGCTAACTGCACTTTTTTTGCTTTTAACCAAGAATCGAGACTCTTTTACATCCATATCTATAAAGAATTCAGGGATTTTAGCATATATTCACAAGAATATTAAACGGGAAAAGCTCTTTGTCTGAGTTTCCACTCTGTCAGCTTTTACGGAGGTAGGCCCCCTATGAATCGGCCCCATGACCCGTGTCTCCTTAATACATTACGAAGCCTATGTAAAGGGTTAATTCCGACTTAGTTGGAAATTCGGGTTACACCGCCAGCTTAGGAACGGAACTCGTTCATATCCTGGGGACTAACTGTATTTTACTTTTTAGCTCTTCATTTTTTTCTTCAAGTATTCCTTTATTACCTTGTAAAAGTGAATGTATTTTTTTCATTTATTAATTTTGAAATACATTTCATTTTAATTGGTATTTTTACATTTTTCTTGCACATCTCCTTACGCCCGCGGTCAAAAGGTTTGAGACACTTGACCATTCAGTGGGATAACTTGTCTCAAAACTTTTGACCTATAAATTTCAGTGTTTTTTTAATCATTCAGCGTGAACCCAGGTTTTTGTATAGTATTCACAGTGCATGTACAGTGGTATTTAGTAAAAGAATAACATTAATAATAAAAATTACCCATTGACAGAAATAGATGACCAATATATTTTGACTGAGAGGTGTCGAATGAACAAGTCAGTCAATTCGTCAAAATGGATTGGACGTCAATTGCCGTTAATAGCACTAAAAGATTAGCATCGGATCCTTTTCTGGCCAGATCGCTTGCTTTTTGTCATCTTTGCCCCCATCCAACATGGCATCCGGGCCCCCTCCCTCAAATTGTGTGTGTTTGCGGGCAGTACGAGGTGGAGGTGTGGCACTTGCGGGATCTCCTTCGCGCCTCCTGCCGCCGCCTGGAGGAGTACGAGCGCCGGCTGCAGGCGCAGGAAATCTCCATCGGCAACATGCGCGCCGACTACACTGCTCGATTGGACGCCAGCGAGGAGAGGCGGCGACGTGAGCGCCAACACAAGCAGCAGCAGATCGACGATATCCTTTGCAGGCTGCTGGTGGTGGAGGAGGAGCTAAAACGCGACCACGCCGAAATGCAGGCGGTGATTGAAACCAAACAGGATGTCATCGACGCTCAGGTACGGTACTTTTATATCATTGGCGTTAACTTTAAGGTGTTTCAGACGTGGAAAAAAAAAAACAACCTGCGGGTGGGTAAACTGAACACCGCCACCAACGTGTTAAGCCAATAGTAGTCCTGCGTTCGCACTGCGAACAGTACATAGGTTTTTGAGATACATGAGATAAATTGAGAATTCTGATTGACCGAAGGCAGCCATGATTTGTGTTGCAAAGTGAACTTTAACATCTATCTCCATCAATTTGAATGTTTTCTTGGCTCCTTGTGTCCAATCAGGAGCAGCGCATCGCATCTTTGGACGCGACAAACGCCCGCCTGATGGCGGCGCTGACGCAGGTGAAGGAGCGCTATGGCGCTGCGCCGCACTCACGCAACCCCTCCAAGCTGTCCATCACCGAGAACGGAGAATTCAAAAACAGCGGCTGCTGATAGGTCAGGACCGGAGGAGGGGCCGAGACCCGGGTTTACTGTACGGGTGTTGATGTTTGCGAAACCCAACTTTTGTAATTTTTCTAATGTTTGATGTGTCTTTTATTTTTTGAAGCGGTCGCGTTTCGATCTGCTTGTTTCAATGTTTAATTTATTTCTCCGCTTCCTGTTCAAGCTACTGAAGTGTGAAAGTTGAGGCTGTTGCATCATCTCTCATGAAAAGTGACACTAAAGAATGTAGAATTCAATTTTGAACTCTTGATAGGGCACTCATTGGCTGCTATTGCCGACACAAGACGTCCGATCCATTTTGACTGGGAGGGGCGAATGAACATTCATTCATTCGCCCCTCCCAGTCAAAATGGATTAGTTGTCTAGCGCTGTCAAAAACACTATAAGATGAACATTCATAGCCAGATTTCCCATTTTAAATCAATCGGATGTCTATCATTGTCAACGACAGCTAGAGTCAAATACTATGGAGGGAAAAAATATATATATTTCAGCGCGTTTTCGGAGACTGTGACCAGAGTTTATTTCATTTTGTTCATTTTAATTTGCCTTATTTTGTTTTTATTATCATGTTATTCTTTATTTATCATTGTATTTGTGCATAAACATTTAAATGAATAAGACCATAATGACTCATTGTGACCTAGCGTGCACATACTGTACGTGAACATGACATTTTGTCCTTTACTAAATGGGACGCATAATGTAATGCCCCCGTTATTTGGATGCCAGGTCTTTATCCGTTTTATTTTTTTGAAATGACCAAAAATAGTCAATTGCCCTATAAAGGGTAAAAAAAATAAGACCTCAATTTGCATTGTCTCAATTATCTCAATTTGTCACAAGTTTTGAGATTCCTTCCCATCCAACTGAATGGTGACGTGTCTCGAAACGTTTGACCAAGGGTGCAATAAATTTGCATTAGACTTCACTATCAGTTGACTGGACTCGGGGCCGATCCGTAGGGGGCCTATTTAAAAAAAAAAAAAATTTTTCAAAACCAAAGCTACTATCGACCTAAAACAAAAACTGGGACCTACTTGCCTAGGCATATATGAGTCCCCATGAGCCGGGACATAAAAAAAAATGTTGTTCCCTAAAAAAAATCCAGATTATTTTTTTTTTAGTAGAAATATGGTATAACAAAATTTAAAATGGCTATAAAATTCTCAAACTGTTCGCAAGATGCACAAAAATCCCCAAATGCAGAAATAATCACCTATATTTTGAGGATCAATAGTAATATTTAACATACAAGTTTTTGCCCAAAATGGCATTTTGTTTTTGTTTTGAACAACTAATAAATCACTCCATTTTCAAATCATAATACTAGAGGAAAACATGCTGAATCATCTTAATTTTGCTCAACAAAAACATTTGCATTTTTCTATATACAATAGCGATACAAAATCCAATGAAAATTCTTGTAAATAAATGCTAAAATCAGGGAATTTCTATAAATATGAACGTAAAACAGTCTAGAGTCTTGGTTAAAAGCAAAGAACAGGCAGTTACTGTTCATTTTACGTAAATATTACAAGCAAAAGTTACGGTATTGTGTAAACCAACATGGCGGCCGTCACGAAACGAAGAGCTTTATAAGTTGAAAATTCTTGTAAATAAATGCTTAAATCGCGGAATTTCTATAGCTATGAACGTAAAACAAAAAACGGGCAGTTTTCATTTTATGTAAATATTTCAAGCCAAAGATTTTATATTATATACTTTGATTTTTTTTTCACAACGTGTCAAGGTGCATGCATGGTTCTATTTAATATAATAATTACCTTGAATCCACGACCAAATCAATCTTGAGACACTCCTGCCTGCTTGGATGCAGTAAAACCTTCGTCCTATTTCCACCGAAATCCGGGTGTTAGAATGTGTGTGTGTGTTTGAGTTTATCACAGTCAAAGCCAATTCAACATTCTGCCTGGGTTGGCCCCCTATGGGAAGGCATGGCACAATGTCTGTGGGAGCTGTCTTGTCAACTGATAGTGGAGTCTATTGAATTTATTTAAAAAGAGTAAAAATCAACTTGGATGTCAACAAAAAGAAACAAACCAAATGCGCTTAATGAATAATGACACTGGTCAGCAAAAAAATTCTCGTATTAATGCCAACACTGGTTCTGGCATAATTTTGGGTGCCGAATCCAAATTTGGCCATAGGTTTTTTTCCCCCTCCATTATCTACCGCTTAATCAGGGATACAGTCGCGGGGGCAGAAGCTTCAACCGACTCCTCCGGCGAGATCCCAAGACGTTCCCAGACCAGCCGAGAGACATAATCTCTCCAGCGTGTCCTGGATTGTCCCCATGTCCTCCTGCCGGTGGGACATGCCCGGAAAACCTATCCAGGAGGCATCCGAACCAGATGCCCGAGCCACCTCGGCTGCCTCCTCTCAATGCAGAGGAGTAGCGCCTCGACCCCAATGACTGAACTTCTCACCCTTTTTTTTTTTAAGCGAGAGCCCGGACACTCGGCGGAGGAAACTCATTTCGGCCGCTTATATCCTGGATCTTGTTCTTTCGGTTACAAGCTGTGGATCATAGGTGAGGGTAGGAACGTAGATCGACTGGTACATCGAGAGCTTTCTCTTTTGGCTGAGCTCGTTCACTGCAACGGACCAGTGCAGAGTACGCAGTTTTTTTCCTCACTGTAAGCAATGTTTTTTTTGGGTGAAATATGTAGCAAAATAATAGTGGTCCGATATTATCGGATACACGTAGACGAAAATATTGGCCGATATAAGCATTTTAAAATGCTATCGTATAATATCGACATCAGTTTTGGTGCCTCCAAATTGAATGCCTTCTGCCTTTGTACAAGGGCTGGTCACATATTAGCGCAGCAGTTATGCTTATTGACCATTAGATATCTCTAAACTAAGATGCTTGCTATTTGTTACATGAGCATTATTATTATTAAAGCATTGAGTGGAGCATCACAATACAATTAGCTATAATACAGTATGTCAAGTCCACGACCGCATATATCGGCATCGGTTTGGTATCAGGATGCGATTTTTTTTGTTTGTTGGACAATAACAGGATATCGGTTAAAAAGTCATCATCAAACAACTCTAAAACATAACAATGTCCATATTTTAGATGGTTATTGCTCCAATATGTGAAAGTAAACTATGACACGATAATGCTGACAACTAGTCTTGTACGATATCTATATCCTCAAAACAATATAAAACGTTCAACATTTTGCATGCCTATCATTATCGCCATAATTCGATCTGTTCCTGCAGTGCACATATTGGCCAACAGATGGGGCCCAATTTGTGCTGAATTGCCACATTGATCGTAAAACCACCAATCGCCCTCGAGATGTCTCTATCTCCACTTGAGAGTTGGCCAATTGGCTCTCCCTTCCAAACATGTGAGTAATGCATGCAAGACAATAGAATATAGCAACACAGATCATCCACAGACAAAATTCCTTCCAATATCAATATTCATTTATTAACAACTCATCGGCTGCCATTGGCAACAATAGATGTCCAATTAATTTAAACTGGGACTAGCTGTGATTGCTCATGTTTCAGTGCCAATTACCGTGTCGTCCATTCACACCTCCCAGTGAAAAAGGATTGGACATCTAGCGCCATCAATGGCAGCCAGGGAGTTAATGACATCATGCTATCTCAATATACAGGAGTTTTTTAAAAAAATGATAGAAGGTTTGAAATCAGGGACCAAAAACTGTATAAAATCAATTAAAAAAATAAAACACAACCACAAAACTCATCACACCGGTCCAGAAGGAGGCGCTGTCGCTCAGTTGTTGCTTAGCATGTTCCTAATGTGTTTTGGTGTGGCCTCATCGTTCAGGTGCTTGGTGGTGTACCTGCGGAAGCGAGCGGGGTCAGAGTTTACCATGTAGGTCAATGGCAAGCGAGCAGTGAGCATGAGCCTCTACCTGAGCGCATCCAGGAGACCTTCCACGCTGCTCGCCGGCTGCTCTCGAAGTAACCTGATGCATCCTTTCATCTGCCGGGTGGTAACCAAAAATTATCAGCGTTTTGCTTCTCTTCGTTACACACTTGGCAAACGCGCCCTTACGTCGATATTGGAGGTCTTGACGAAGGCGCCCGCCGGGTGCACATGGTCATAAAGGATGATGACGCCCACCATCACTCGAAGACAAAGCGACAAAGTCTCCTCGTTGCTGAAGCGGCTTCGGTACTCTCTGCGCAGGAAGCGGGGGGGAGGGGAAAAAAAGAAGCCTAAAAATATTGGCAACTGCCATTGACGGCGATTGAAGTCCATCCATGCTGTCAATAGCATTGAAATATCAGACTATTTGAAATAAATTGGACGTCTGTCGGTGTCAATGGCAGGGAATGATTGAAAAAAAAAAAAAGAAATTCAACAAAAAAGGAACTTTACAGTGTTACCCCTTGATGCCTGAATTTACATCAAACAAATATGCATCAAAGGCATTGGATAATACAAAGTACATGAAAATAATCACAAAAAAATTGTTTAAAAAATACAGAAAATGGATTAAAATTAAAAGAAAATTTAACAAGAAATTGGAAAATGCGAAAATAAAGAAAAATATAGAAAATGGGTTAAAATTATAAACATAAAAAAATTTGAAAATACTAAATTTAAAAATAGATAATGGAATAAAAGTTTTGAAATGTAACCAAAAAAAAGGGAATTCAATTTAAAACAATAGAAAATTGATTAAAAATAAATGTTTAACAAAACTGGAATTGGAAAATAAATTTAAAACGGTAGAAAATTGATTTAAATGTTTAAAGTGTTACAAAAATTTGGAAAACGCAAAACTTAAAATAGAAAATTAATAAAAAATTATCAAAACATAAAAAATAGAAAATACTAAATTTAAAAAACAGAAAATGGATTTAATTTTTTAAAATGTTACAAAAAATTGGAAAATACTCAATTTAAAACAATGGAAAATTGATTTAAAAAATGTAAATGTTACAACAACAAAAAAACTGGAAAATACTACATTTAAAAAATAGAAAAATATAGAAAAAGGTAAAAATGTAACAAAAATTTGGAAAAATCTAAATTTAAAAATATAGACAATGGATTACAAATGTAAAAATGTTACAAAATATAGGAAAATACTACATTTAAAAAATAGAAAATGGATTGAAATTTTAAATATGTAACAAAAAATTGGAAAACAAATTTTAAAACTAGAAAATAGATTGAATTGTTTAAAATGTTACAAAAAAAAGGAAAATACTCAATTTTAAAAAATATAGGGAATGAAAACACGAAAGAAAAACATTAAAAAAAAAAAAGTATATTAGTTTTAATTAATGCCCTATATTTACTTTTATTTCTTATATCTTTATCATTTTCACATTTTTAGCTGTAATTTTTAATTTCAATAGTATTTGTTTTTGAATACTACAGTATTTCTACATATCTATTCCTCCAATGCTTTAGCTGTTAAATGTAAAATAACGATTTTATATTTCTACATATTTTCTAATGAATAAAAAACATAACACATTCATAAAATGTTAATGAAACCAAATGAATACATTTTAAATGAAGAAATCCACCTTAGGTGTACTCCATTAGTAAAGTT
The DNA here is from genome assembly GCF_030265065.1 of Corythoichthys intestinalis. Lineage (NCBI taxonomy): Eukaryota > Metazoa > Chordata > Actinopteri > Syngnathiformes > Syngnathidae > Corythoichthys > Corythoichthys intestinalis. The sequence continues at coordinate 21,801,397 of NC_080408.1, read as the reverse complement.
GATTGTTTTTCATAGTAGTCAGTCAAAATGGATTGGACGTCCGGGGCCGTCAGTGGCAGCCCCTTCAAATTCTGAATGTACCATGTGATGCTTGGTTTTGGAGCACTCACGGTGTTTCCAGCATGACTTTGCAGACGCTGGCCATGGTACTCAGGCAGTCGGTGGTGTTCTCGACGGGAACGTCGGGATTCTGCAAACGTCAGCGACACCCGCAGGACAACAGGCAAATAACACGCCTTTCATTATCACGACGTCACGTGACATCACGGATGATTTTTGCGATGAGATAATCCGCCTTTTTTTTTTTTATTATTATTCATATCATTAGTATTTATTTTTTAAATAAAGATTAGAACGTAGTGCGTGTAACGAAAATTTTTACCGTTTAAATTTCATTTCATCGCTTTTTTGATTTAAAATTAAATGCAAATCAAACTGAAAATGTATTTTTTAAGTATATGAATAAAGAGATGATTAATTTCTTTTTCTTTAATGAAGAAAATACTGACTTTTTAAATTCTTATTTAAAATTAAATCAAAATTTAAAAATACATATAAAATTAATTACAAAAAGAATACTGTTTTCTTATAATAATAGAGTAATTACTGTTTTGTTTTTTTCTTTGGCGGTTTTGATTTAAAATACAAATCAAAATGTTTTTTTTTTAAAGTAAATGAATAAAGAGTTTGAATTTATTTCTTTATCTTAAAAAAATGACTTTTTTTTTAATTTAAAATAAAAATTTTAAAATGCATATAAAAATAAGTACAAAGACAATATTTACTGTGTTTTCTTATCATAATAAAGAGAATGTTTAGTTTCATTGTTCTGCTTTATTTAAAATTTAATACAAATCAATTTTTTAAAAATATATTTAAAATGAGTACATAAAGAGAATACTGTTTTTCCTATAATAAAGACAATACTATTTTTTTTCCTTATGAGAATATGTAGTTTTATTTTTCTTTTGCTTTATTTAAAATTTAATACAAATTATTTTTTAAATACTGTATATAAAAATGAGTACATAAAGAGAATATTTACTGTTTTTTTCTTACAAAATAATATACTGTATTATTTCAAATATTTTAAAAATACATTTAAAAAAATGTAAATTTAAAGAGAATATTTGTTATTTTATGTCATATTTTCATGTTTTTTACATCAAATTAAGTGAAAATCAAAATATTAAAAAAATGAATAAAACAGAATTATCTGTCCAAAAAGAATTATCGACCATCAAAATAGTCGTCGATAAATTCGATCATCAATTAGCTGTGGATTGCGTGTGTACTGACATCGGCGACAAACTTGCTGGTGGCGTCGCTGAGTGTCTTCAACATAGGCGTGGCGCTGGCGTAGAACAGAGACATGCGATTGGCCAGCTCGTTGTTCACCTCGGCGTCTGTGTCGCCCTGTAGACCGAGGGCGCGTCAAATTCGGGCAACGCTGACGCGGCTCACGTCGGGCAAGCTTCTTACACACAAGTTGTTGATGCGCATACGGCTGATTGTGCGTCGGTAGTAACTGAAGTCGTTCTGGATGGCCGGGATTGTCATCTGAAAAATGCCAAAATTAACTCATTGGCTGCCGTTGACGGCGATGGACGTCCAATCCATGGTCTGGCATAAATAATAAACATTCGTTCATTCGCTGCTATCCCTCCCCGTTCAAATGGATTGGACGTTTACTAGTGATAAACTCATTTCAGTTTACAGCAGAAGGATGATCAGACACCACGATTGGATGGAGGAGTGAGGCGACAGAGAGGGGATATCATTGCCCCTCAGGTAATATACGTATATATATATATATATATATATATATATATATATATATATATATATATATATATATATATGGTGGAAAGCACAGACAAGGCTGAAAAAATAGTTCCCTCTTTAAAATAAACTGCTGTATTTTAAGCCAAAAGAACTGTTGTGCTTGATAGAACAATATGCTGCCATAGCAGTTTCATGGCACATTAAGCCCCCGAACTATTTTTATTTGTCCGTTTTACCCTGGGCACCCCCGTTTACAGACACTGTGCAACCCAGCCATAAAAAAAAGTAATTATATTTATTATTAGAAATGTCTAATATTTTGTTTAAAAAAAAAAAAAAAAAGACTATATAATTATTCACTCACATTTAAAACTTTTAAGCAAAAAGATATCGCTTAATTGTATTTTTATTTATTTATTTATTTATTTTTGTTACCGTCGCATTTAACCCGATATTTTAGATTAAAAAAATCGATCCAAACAAAGAAAAAAATTTGGGAAAAAATTTGAAAAGGAAAATCTCGACCACTCCTTGATGTCTGCGATTTCTGCATTGCGACCCTTGTTATATTACTGTGTTTCACCCATAAAATCCCCACAAAGTCCGGCTGTGGCCATTCACAGCCGTGTCTTGACACTCGGTGAGACATGCTACACAGAGTTTTTGAATCGAAACACTGCTTCGGGCCGTTGTCATGTTGGAAGACCCAGTCACGACCCATTTTCAATGCTCTAACTGTGGGAAGGAGGTAATTCCCCAAAATCTCACAATACTTAGCCCTGGTCATCCTCTCCTTAATACAGTGCAGTCATCCAGTCTTATGTGCAGAAGAACACCCCCAAAGCATGATACTACCACGCCCATGCTTCGCAGTAGGGATGGTGTTCTTGGGATGGTACTCATCACTTTCAAAGCTCTTGACGATCCGACCCCATCCTACCTACTTATTAACACCCGGCTCCTTTTCTACCCTCTACCTTTCTGTCCCACGTGCTCATCTTGCCACCTACGGTTCAAAAGCGTTTAGCCAAACACTCGCTGCCTCCTGATCTACCTAACTTTCTCACTTTTCAAATCCAGACTTAAAACCTGTTCGAATTATCATACCCAGCTTCTTAATTTCCTGATACATGATTTTGTTGTTTGTCAACGTTTATTTTGTTTTCTTGTACAGCGACTTTTAAGTGTTCTGAAAGGCCATTTGATATTATATGCATTACTATTATTATTACTATTTTTATTATGATAAAGGAACACAATTGAGGACAACGCCAACAAGAAGACGAAGACCGGGGAGCACTATGAAAAGACCTTCGAGAGCGCAAGAAGCGAAGGTAAGCGTGAGGAAAGAATACCGTATTGGCTCAAATATAAAACGGTGTTTTTTGCATTGAAATAAGACCGAAAAAGTGGGGGTCGTCTTATATTCGCGGTCTAGACGTTATCCCCATTCACGACGCTAGATGGCGCCAGATATCATTGAAGTGATGTTCTATCATGACACATCTCAGCTACTCTCAAGTTTAAGCAGTTTGCATTATTTTATTGCAATGTTTAGACTTCACTTTGATGGTTAATGCAGTTATTGCAGTTTTGTTGTTCTATCACAATAGATTGGTTTATTTACATTTAAAAAAACCAGAAGCCATTCATTTACGAATGTGAATGCACTTTAGTTTACATATTTAAATGTTAAGATATTAAGATTTGAATGAGGCAAAATAACATGCTTTTTCTCTCAAGTATATTGTTATAATCAATTGTTTCAGATGTACTGTAATTATTTTCTGGATAAAAATTAATTTGGTGTTCAAAAAGTCTTATATTCGGGCCAATACGGTAGTCCATGAGGAATGGCGAGGTTATAGGGCAAGCGTATCTGGACCTTAAGCTCGTCGAAACGCAGCGTGAAGTGAAGGATGAGCGCCAACTGGCGGGCCAGCGCCTGCTTCTTCTCCAGATGCTGAGTCGCCGGGGCTTCCGGATCCGTCAGCGCGTTCAGCAGGCACCTCAGACTGCTTTCTGATTGGAACAACAATCATCTCTTCACTCGTGGGCTGACGTTGATGTCCAATGTGTTTGGAGCAGGAGTAGCCCATCCCGCTCCAAATGGATTGGATGTTTCCGTCAATGCCAGCCAATGAGTAAAGGAATGAGTGAATGGCAGCATGATTAGAGAACTGAGTGAGTAAATGGATAAATTGGTTCACAGGAAGGATGAATAGTACTAAGGTAATGAATCCAGTTGTGGCTAAACAATAGCATATGACTGTTGGCAACCTAGTGGCTCGCCCACCTAAAACTCGAGTTCGGTTGAAGGGGGGGCGAGTGAAAGCCAGGCTTTTTTTTCCTTCTCAGACAAAACTTTTTGTCTCTTTTGTTGCTCTGCCATCTTTGCAGAATTGGCACGAAAGCGTTCGCATCAACTTCCATCTTCATAATGAAAGGGGGAAGTGACGTATGCCGTAAAGCTGTCAGCACTAGTGCTGCATCGATTAACTCAATTCGATTAGAAAAAAAGATTCAAATTAAATTTTGCTGCTTCTAGTATACGTTTAATTAAAGTGGTATTGTAATGGTTTGTTTTGAAGGTGTTTGCATTTAGTGTTATTCATTTGGCTGGTTACACTGCCCTACAATGGCAACAGTGAACTCATTTCAAGTGGCTGAATGCAGCTGCTCTCTGTAAGACCAACATGAGCTTTTGTTTGTTTTTTAATGCATTCGTAATTTAGTTTATAGGTATATTTAGCCTTTTTTTGTGAGAATATGTGTTTGGACCATTTGTTTAAAAAAAAACAAAAAAAAAACGTTAGCATTTTATAGCATTTAAGTTAGCGTACTTTTGCTACGTAGGTTACCCAATTGTTCTTTTGTTGTATTTAGATCCTCATTTAATTTTTTTTTTTTTTTTTTTACCGTTTGAGGCTCAGCTCAGGTATTTTAACTCTTTGTGTTCCTTATCCGATTCCTTGATTATTCTAACTAGTTCATCGATTAATTGACTACTCAAATAATATCTGCAGCCCTAGTCAGCACATTTGTAGTTCTTTTGCCACCCTCCTCAAAGTTAATTAGTGCCGGTGAAAGTGATTCAGACCCCTTCAAGATATAAAAGAGGTGTCATTAAACTCGTTGTCAGTCGACATATTATCACAAATATTATGAAAATATTTCGTAAAGGTTAAAAAGCTACCTAGTGTAGCTTTAAAGGGTTCATTCAGACCTACGCGGAAATTCGGGTTGCGTCGCCAGCATAACAGAACTCGTTCCTAACCCGGGGGACAACATGTATTGTAGAATTACTTCCTGACCAATGTATTGATATTTTTTACAGCATATTGCCACACTGTCAGATAATCGTTATCATGAGCCTTTTATCGTATCGTGAGGTACCCAGAGGTTCCTATTCCTACCAGTTACATGAGTACACAGAGGGACCAATTATCTCATTGTCTGCCATTGATGGCCATTGACTAGCGATAAACTCATTGAAATCAAAAGTGAAAGGATGATTGGACAGCCTTACCGAGCTTGTGCGAAAACTGGTAGAAGCGTTTGAGTTTGGTCACCAGCGGAAGAACGGCAGCCCACGCCCTCTCTTGAACGCCTTCGGCGCCGGGACTCTGGATGGCCAGTCGGATCTCCTCTCCGGCGCCTGTGTAGGCCTGTAGCTGCTCCAGAATGACCTGAGCCTCCGTAAGCACCTCGTCCACCTTCTCCCAGAGTTCCTTCTCCGACTGCGACGCCTCAGCGCCTGTGCAAGGGACAGCTTAGACTCCGTTTTGCGCATGAGAAGGAGAGTGTGAAATCTTTCTTACTCTCAAAGTCCAAGAAGAAGTTTCCCGCGTTGTTGTCGATGTCTCTGCTCAGAACCCTGATCAAGTTCCCCATGGTGGCACCTACAAAACCTTTAACACACAAAACAAACCTTATAAGGCAAGTGGTTCTTTGGTCATTTAAAGAATTTAATAAAGTCCCATATATACATACTGTCTACATATGTCACAGGTGTCAAACTCAAGAGGGGGCAGATCCAGCCCGAAAATGTAAACCATGTGAATTGACTTCAAGTTTTCCACTACAGAAATCAGGTAATATTTCAGGTTTTTTTTTCCTTTTTAATTTTTTTTTTTTTTTTTAAATATTAACATTTCTTTTTTCGTTTTTTGAAAATGTAACAATAAAAATCAGTTTTTAAAAATTAAATATGGATAATTATTTTTAAATAATTATATATTATTATTTTACATTAATTATCAATTATATTTTTTTCCTTTTTATAAAAAATTACTAGAGATGTCCCGATCGATCGGGATTCAAAGTATCGGAATCGGCAAAAAAATATCGGCCATGCCTTTTTTTAATACATATATATTTTGTAATTAAATCGTTTTCTAATTGTATTTAACGTTACAGACATAATATGTTACACTCATCCAGAGTCTTTAGTTTAGGCTTATGGTAGGGTTATCAAATTTATCCCGATAACGGCGGTAATTAATTTTTTTTAAATGTATCACGTTAAAATATTTATCGCAATTAATGCATGCACTGCACGACCCACTCACGCATTGTCGCACTCAATCTGTAATGGCGCCATTTTGCCTGTATAGAGAGATAAAAGGCAGCGTAAAATGAGTAGAGTGAATTTTGGCACTTTGGAGCCTTTTTTTAATTGGCTAAAGCCTTACAATCCCTCTCCCTACAATTAGAAATATCATGGGAAGCAATGTGGGGAAGCAAGGTAGCATTTGATCTTTTTCTTACCACCTTGTGTTATTTCCCAACGCAGAGAAGATATATCAATTGGTAGCACTACGCACAGTCATGGTTCCACTTCCCATCATGCATTTGGGCATGGCTACAGTATCATTTACTGAAAGCTCAACAAATACACTAGATGGCAATATTTAGTCACAATATACAAAGTCACAAGTCTTTCTATCCGTGGATCCCTTTCACAGAAAGAATGTTAATAATGTAAATGCCATCTTGAGGATTTATTGTCATAATAAACAAATACAGTACTTATGTACTGTATGTTGAATGTATATATTCGTCCGAGTTTTATTCATTTTTTTCTTAATGGATTGCCAAAATGTATATGATCGGGAAAAATTATCGGGAATGATTGGAATTAGATCGGGGGCAAAAAAAGGCAATTGGATCGAGAAATATCGGGATCGGCAGATACTCAAACTAAAATTCGGGATCGGATCGGGAGCAAAAAAACATGATCGGAACAACCCTAAAAATTAGTGGTATTTTGTAAAATTAAAATATAATACTTGAATTATTTTTGTTGTTCTGAAATTAAAAAAAAAAAAAAAAAAAAAGACAATATTTACAATATTTTGCCCATTTTATTTTTATTAAAAATACAATATTAAAAGCATATTTATTTTTGTTTTTTCCATGAAACGAACCAGCATTTTGAATTAAAATAAGATTGCTTTTTTGTTGTTCTCAATTAAAAAAAAAAAAAAGCTTAAAAATGAGAATATTTACTATCTTGCCCTTTTTCTTCTTGGTTTAAAACCGTACATCAATTTTATAAAATTAAAAATATACAAAATTCAAAAATAATGGGAACAATTATTGATTTTTTTCCTTTTGCAAAACATCTAAACACACATATACAGTGGGGAGAACAAGTATTTGATACACTGCCAATGAGTTTTCCCATTGGCAGTGTATCAAATACCTGTTCTCCCCACTGTATATAATAAAAACAAAGAATATTTCCTGATTTTTTTTTTCTGTCCCCCCCAAAAAATTTAAAAAATACCGTAATTTTCGCACTATTAGGCGCACCTGACTATAAGCCACCCCCCACCAAATTTGGCACGAAAACGGCATTTGTTCATAGATGAGCCACACTGGACTATAAGCCACAGCTGTCCTCACTGTATTATGGGATGTTTACACCAAAAGATATTAAGCAGTCACACTTTGTTTGACAGCGGCGTCATAAGACTTATAAAATCAAATTAACTACCATGAAGCTTTGAACCAATTGTCTGCAAAGCCTCATTGCTTCAAGAAGCTTCATTTGGCCAACACTGCTCCCTTGGGGGAGAGAGTCAACATCTGCTGCTACCTGCTGTCAACACTGCTGTTGTCCATTATTATTGCATCGCTACAGATGTACAATGACAATCAAAATTCATGTTCTGTGCTAATTATTTCTTCAGTTACTGTTCCAGTTGTTTCATTAATTGTTAGTTATGGTATTGGGTAACACTATATATGACAGTGGCACCATAAGACTGTCATTAGACCATCATAATTATGACATGACACTGTAATGAGCATTAATGAATGCTTATAACAGATGTTGTTTAGTGTTATCCGGCAAATTATCTTACCTTTGAATAGATGTAAAAATCCGAGATGGACATAAATGGAGTTAGTGAGATAATTTTCTGGATGACACCGAATATATAACATAAGCATCAGTAATGTCCATGATAGTTTCATGTCATAATATAACGGTCTTATGGCAGTCTTATGACGCCGCTGTCAAATAAAGTGTTACCTACAAACCCAAATAAATCAACAAATAAGCCACGCTGGACTATGAGCCGCAGAATTCAAAATGAAGGCAAAAAGTAGCGGCTTACAGTCCGAAAATTATGGTATACTATTAGTATTTCCTATTTTGAAGCTCAAAAAAAGAGGATTTGGACAATTTAAAGATCAACAATATCTGCTTCATAAATATCATCCAAAAGTGCCCCAAAACTAAGTGAGCAATTAACAGGAACTGACCCAGAAATACCGTCAAATCAACAGAAAATGAGTCACTAGTCGCCTAAAATTAACAAGGAAGCGACCCAAAATTCATTCATTGCCTGCCATTGACAATGACAAACATCCAATTCATTTCAACTGTGACGAGTGGCAGTGACTGCTCATCCTTCAGCACCATTGACGGCACTAGCTGTCAAACCCATTTGGACTGAATCGAGCATTGATGTCTATTACTGTCAATTAAACTGAATGAGTTCATCATGCAAAGAAGTGTTCTTGACACAGCCAATGCACCTGACCTGAGATCAGTAGGCTTCACTTCCTCTCCTTTAAATTTAGCCCAAACCTCATCACTTCCTCTTTCACTCTTAACACTCGTCTCACTTCAACACATCAGTCTGAAGAAGCTTTCGTTGGACTGAAATCGTCTGGACAACATTGACGTCATTGACATCTAATGCGTTAAACTTTAGAACAATTAGAACAGTCGGAAGGTTGTTAATGTGTCTCTGTAATTGTTATAATATGAGAGTTTCTGTGTGGTTAATGTAAAAGAAGTGCTTTTCTTAGCATCTATGGCTTGTCTGTCACTGTCAATGACAGCCAATGACTATCACAATAGAGAAAGTACACCCCTATGACTGGTGGTGGATTTAGACAAGTACTGACTATGGATGTCCTAAACGCACATTTTTGCACCCGAGTCCGAGTCACCTGATTTTGAGAATCTGACGGTGCAGCGTCCTGATCCGATTCCGAAAAAAAAAAGGGTTTTTTTTGTTTTGTTTTTTTTAACAAAAGTTCCAAACATCTTACAGTACTGTACTCGTTTAACAGTACTTCCTTTTCCGCTTTTTCCAGGAGTGTTGCGGAGTATAAAACGTATCTATTTTTGCATCTTTTGGCAATGTCATTGTACTTCAGGATTATTTTGTTACTTTTTATCCCTTAAAAATTAAAAAATATATATAAATTAGGCCTGAATGATATTGGAAAAAAATAACATTGCGATATACTGTATATTGCCAAGGCTCCAAACTTTATGTAAGTTTGTAAGTAGTAGTTCGTAAGTATTGTAAGTTAATTTTATTGCTGACACTGCGTTTCGGGGTCATCAACATGTTGTGCCCCCCCTCATGGGTGAAAGTGGCTAGAATTTCTTGCCAGAACTCCCCGATGTGAAGGTCGCCACAGAGCCAGAAATTTTATTTTTTATTCTTAAGTTTTTTTATTTTTATTTTTTTTTGGGGGGGGTCTTTTCTCCTAAACTACTGAAATGCAAAGAAAACTGTTTTAGCACAGTTATTTCTATAACACATACAAAAACTGATTTTCATTCAAAATTGTATTTTTTTTAATGATTTGCAAAATAAAAGTTAACAAAAACAGCAATAACCCCAACCTCCATCTCCTAATTTTTATTTTCCTTCATTTCCTCACATACTAAATGCCATATCTCAATTTTAACTACTTAAGAACATAGGAAGTATATTAAAATTGAAGTTAATGTAAACATTTACTTTTTTTTTTAATAATAAAGATATAAATAAAATACATTCAGAAAAATAAGTACAAATGACTTATATTGTGCAGAGTGAAATGGAATATATTTTGAAGATCGCGCAAACATTGACTTTCTTAAATCATAAGGAAATGAATAAGTAGCCTAACATAAATGAACAAATATAAGTCCAAAGTGCACATTGACAGCTAAGATGTTCTGAACCTCCCCATCAGAGCAAATAGAACTAAATATGATAAATAAGCCTCAACTCTTTCGTTGCTCTTAAAGATTTGATCCATTTTATGTTGCATTGCCCTTTTTTTGTCGCATCAATTCAACCTTTTTTTTTTGCTGTTCCAGAAAACATGCACATTAGAACCAATCAGAGCTAACCATCTCTGCTGATCACATCAGTATGTCAGCCAACTGAACGGATAAATGAGTCCAGGCGTTTTGCTTTGCTGCGTGCATTCGCACAGTGACGTGACTCATCATCGTCAGACTCAGATAACTGCAGCAGCTGGGGAAACATCCATGCCGTCCGTGGAATTAAATAATAAATATTGGTGGAAAAGGATTACGCTACACAAGCCCTTTATTATGCTTGCTGTTAAAGCTTGTGTATGTAAATCTGATGTTGGTAGATTGTTTTCTTCTTAGGGATGAAATACATGTGTGGCAGCTAAGCATTTTTTTTTTTAAATAACGTTTTGACAGTTGCCGTCATATTTTCGGAGACAGAGCACCGTGTACCGAAACAGCATTCCAGCTCTGAATCTTATACCGGAACTGCGTTCCTGACCGTTCTGGCCCACTTTCACCCCTGCCCCAAAAGTCAAACTCCGACTATGCTGTCAGCTAAGCCTGTCGCAATATGCAATAATTCCATTTATCGCACGGTAACTAAAAATGAAGGCGGTAATTTTCCCGCTGCGATTTATCGCCTCGCGTGCACGTGTGTACGCGCGTGCGACTGATGTGCTGTTAAAAGTTCGGCTTCCCTATTACCAACTACACAAAATGCATTTTCGTTCCGGGTCAGGAAAAAAAATAGCGCTGGGGCCAATTTGTTCCCATTATATCCTATTGTTCAACGTATACCGGCCGCGTCAGTGCTCCGGATTGACTGCGGACCATCTCCGGCATGCCAGAGCCCGCCAGATGGTTTAGGCTATTTTTTTAGTTTAGACCAGGTGGAGAAAAAAAAAGAAAAGGTGACGCTTACCATTGAAATGAAGATGTGAATGATAGCAAAATATAAGCATGGTGTGTGCATCCATGAACTGGGTCAACAGTAGGGCTGTAGAATGTCGATCTCGGCCGGCGGTCCTCCTCCGTTCGCCAGTCTTTATAAGTTAAGGTGACAGTTCTTATTGTGGTAACATCGCCAAAGAAATCGCCAGCTACGTCAGGTTTCTAATCATTTATTCCATCAACTTGCCGAGTGTCCACTGCTGTTGACACCAAGATCGCAACAGAAAGTAAAATAGCGCTCTCCCGCTCGCCGTCAGCCCCACGGTGCGTTCAGGTACAGCGAAAAAAGTTTGCCACATTAGAACCCGATTCGTTACGTTATTACAGGTACTGTACTGTATTATTATTATCATTGTTGCTAGTAGGGTTGTTCCGATCATGTTTTTTTGCTCCCGATCTGATCCCGATCGTTTTAGTTTGAGTATCTGCCGATCCCGATATTTCCCGATCTGATTGCTTTTTTTTTTGCTCCCGATTCAATTCCAATCATTCCCGATAATTTTTCCCGATCATATACATTTTGGCAATGCATTAAGAAAAAAAACGAATAAAACTCGGACGAATATATACATTCAACATACAGTACATTAGTACTGTATTTGTTTATTATGACAATAAATCCTCAAGATGGCATTTACTGTAAATTATTAACATTCTTTCTGTGAGAGGAATCCACGGATAGAAAGACTTGTGACTTTGTATATTGTGACTAAATATTGCCATCTAGTGTATTTGTTGAGCTTTCAGTAAATGATACTGAAGGCCATGCCCAAATGCATGATGGGAAGTGGAACCATGACTGTGCGTAGTGCTACCAATTGATATATCTTCTCTGCGTTGGGAGAAATAACATGAGGTGTTAAGAAAAAGATCAATTGCTACCTTGCTTCCCCACATTGCTTCCCATTATATTTTTAATCGTAGGGAGAGGGATTGTAAGGCTTTAGCCAATTAAAAAAAAGCTCCAAAGGCTGCCAAAATTCACTCTTACTCATTTTACGCTGCGTTTTATCTCTCTATATAGGTAAAACGGCGCCATTACAGATTGAGCGCGACATTGCGTGAGTAGGTCGTGCAGCGCATGCATTAATTGCGTTAAATATTTTAACGTGATACTTTTTTAATAAATTAATTACCGCCGTTATTGGGATAAATTTGATAACCCTACCTTCAGCCTAAACTAAAGACTCTGGATAAGTGTAACATATTACGTCTGTAACGTTAAATACAATTAGAAACAATTTAATTAAAAAATGTATATATATTAAAAAAAAGGCATGGCCGATATTTTTTTGCCGATTCGGATACTTTGAAAATGACGTGATCGGGATGCCGATCGATCGGGACATCTCTAATTACTAGTATTATATTATTGTTATTCTGATTTTTATTAATATTTTATTTGTTTTGCTCTTTGTAATTGCTATTTGCAATAGTAACAGCAGTATTTATTAAGGATGTAGTGTGGGTTTTTGGGCTGTGGAACGAATTAATGGACTTATAATGTATTCTTATGGGAAAATCCTGCTCGACATACGACCATTTCGACTTACAAACAAGCTCCTGGAACAAATTAACTTCGTATGTAGAGGTACCACTGTATTACACACGGAACGCCATAGCAGAAGCTATGAGGGGAAAAGTTTTCATTTGCCTAGATCAGATATGTCCAAAGTCCGGCCCGGGGGCCAAATGCGGCCTGTGGTCAAATTTCATTCGGCCCTCAGCTTCTTTCATAAAATCAATAACGTCTGGCCCGCACACAGACTTAATAAATTGGTCAGCAGTACTGCTACCAGCATATGAAGTAGCTTACACACTAAATGCTGCTTCTCATTTACCCACTAAAAGGCAGCAGTACTCTAAACAACATTTAATTTTAACATTTACATTTACCGTATTGGCCCGTATATAAGATGGTGTTTTTTGCATTGAAATAAGATTGAAAAAGAGGGGGTCGTCCTATATTCGCGGTCTAGACATTATACCCATTCACGACGCTAGATGTCGCCAGATATCATTAAAGCGATGTTCTGGTATGACAGATCTCAGCTACTCTCCCCATTCACGACGCTAGATGGGGCCAGATATCACTGAAGCGATGTTCTGTCATGGCAGATCTCAGCTACTAGTTTAACCAGTTTGCATTATTTTATTGCAATATTTTTCCTTAATCAGATTTGTTTCAAGACTGCAGTTACAGTTAGACTTCACTTTGATGGTTAATGCAGTTATTGCAATTTTGTTGTTTTATCACAATAGATTGGTTTATTTACAATTCAAAAATAAGAAGCCATTCATTTACGAATGTGATTGCACTTTAATTTACATATTTAAATGTTCAGATATTAAGATTTGAATGAGGCAAAATAACATGCCTTTTCTCTCAAATATATTGTTATAATCATTTGTTTCGGATGTACTGTACTTATTTTCTGTATAAAAATAAATTTGGTGCTCAAAAAGTCTTTTTTTCAAACTTGAGTCTTGAAAAAGAGGGGGTCGTCTTATAATCAGGGCCGTCTTATATTCGGGCCAATACGGTATTTCCAATTTTCTAAAATGGCGACAATCAACAAAAAAAAAAGAAAGTTGACTGCGACGGCCAACGTTTCAAGGATAGGTGGAAATTGGACTATTTCTTCACTAAAATACGCAACTGTGTCTGCCTCATTTGCAAAGAGACAGTCGCTGTTTTTAAATAGTTCAATGTGAGGCGATATTACCAAACAAGACACGCTGACATGTGCGACAAGATTACAGGGAAGATACACACCGAGAAATTAAAGCAACTTGAAGCTAGTTTAATTTCAAAACAGCATCATTCCGCAAGAGCCCCAGAGTCGAAAGAGAACGCCACAAAGGCTAGTTGCGAGATTGTTGAAATTATTAATTTGAAAAAATAAAGCAAATGTGACACACAGAAGATCTTGGTAAAATTTGCTTAAATATATTGTTCTACGTAAAGGACGTTAGCCAAGGTCGGCCCACCACATTTTTACCACACCAAATCTGGCCCCCTTTGCAAAAAGTTTGGACACCCCTGGCCTTGATGCTTAAATTATTAAGTGGATTTTTTTTTTTTTTCCTTAAAAAACACATTTTATTTATTCTGTGTTTCTGTGCAGTATTAATATTGTTGTCTTTTTACTTAAAAGAGGCATGGTCTACTGTTTTTAGTTGTGATTTCCTAAAAAGTATTTTTGAATTTAAGAGTAAACATTTACTGCGTTTAAATGGGTGTACGTGATCTATTAATATATACTGTATTCGCACAGTGTTATTGTAAAAAAAAAAAAAAAAAAAATCTTTTTAAATTAGAGGGATGCAATAATATCGCATATCTCAATAATTTATTAAATAAATTATCGCACATTAAAATTTGCTATCGCGACAGGCCTACTGTCAGCCCTCACACTTCAAATGGATTGGACGTCTACTAGTGATGAACTCATTTCAATTCAAAGCGGAAGGATAATTGGACGTTTATCATCAAGGAAGGGTGGCAAGACCAACTCAGTGTGCGTTATTTCACATTAAAATCGACAAGAAACCATCAAAACTAAAAGAATCGACGAATAGAAAATAAAGCAATTTAAAGAATAAATGAAAGTCGCATTTAAATCAGTAATAGTCCGTTGCAAAATGAATACATGCAGCAGCCAATACTTGAAGTTCCCGTGTGTGTGTGTGTGTTTGCAACCTATAATGTACCCAATAGTAAGTTTAGTGTTCGAGTCTCAGCACGAGCGAGCCGACAAGTCTGGACCGGCGCGACCCACCCGCCCAAAGCAGATAGGAGAGTACAGCAGTCGAGACCCCCGAACGCACCCGCCCCACCGCGGTTCTCACCTTAGCCCGGAGTCCGACGGACGCGGGGTTCGGCTCTGGCTGGCTGGCAAGCGGGTCCAGGTGATCTTACATGCCGACAAGCCGGAAGTGGGCAACTCGACGCTCCGTTCACTATAAAAGGAAACGTTTCCTGAAACGGCGGCCAATAGAAGAGCGTAGACGCAGCGTCGCCGTCACATCCAAAAACCACTAGAACTTGTCTCAAAACACAATCACATCGAACGCAGACTCTGACACAGTCACAACAACGACAACGAAAAGAACAAAGCACACTTCATCTTTTTTCAAGTTCAAATAGTCAGTGGTCGGGATTTTTGCACCTATGCTGCCACCTGCTGGATGAAGATAAAAAGACAAGTAGAGTTTCTGTCATGGTCCTTGGCTATGGAGCAGGGGTGCCCAATCCTGCAATGGAGGATGAAAATACTCTAATCCTTCTCAAAAAATTAGCATATAGTTCATTATTTTCTGTAATGTACTGATAAACATTAGACTTTCATATATTTTACATTTCATTTCATACATAAATCCGAGACCATGGTCCTCAGCCGGAAAAGGGTGACATGCCCTCTCCGGGTTGGGGATGAGATCCTGCCCCAAGTGGAGGAGTTCAAGTATCTTGGGGTCTTGTTCACGAGTGAGGGTAGGAGGGAGCGGGAGATTGACAGGCGGATCGGTGCAGCGTCTGCAGTGATGCGGACTCTGCACCGGTCCGTTGTGGTGAAGAAGGAGCTGAGCCAAAAGGCGAAGCTCTCGATTTACCGGTTGATCTACGTTCCTACCCTCATCTATGGTCACGAGCTGTGGGTCGTGACCGAAAGAACAAGATTCCGGATACAAGCGGCCGAAATGAGTTTCCTCCGCAGGGTGTCCGGGCTCTCCCTTAGAGATAGGGTGAGAAGCCCGGTCATCCGGGAGGGGGTTGGTGTCGAGCCGTTACTCCTCCGCGTTGAGAGGAGCCAGTTGAGGTGGCTCGGGCATCTGGTTCAAATGCCTCCTGGACGCCTCCCTGGAGAGGTGTTCCGGGCATGTCCCACCGGCGGGAGACCCCGGGGTCGACCCAGGACACGTTGGAGAGACTATGTCGCTCGGCTGGCCTGGGAACGCCTTGGAATCCCGCCAGAGGAGCTGGCTGAAGTGGCTGGGGAGAGGGAAGTCTGGGCTTCCCTACTAAAGCTGCTGCCCCCGCGACCCGACCCCGGACTAAGCGTAAGATAATGGATGGATGGATGGATATTTTACATTCATTACACGCAACTGAAGCAGTTGAAGCCTTTTATTGTTTTAATATTGATTTTGGCAAAAAAGTCAAGAAAAACCAAAAATCCCTCTTAAAAAATTAGCATATCATGAAAAGGTACTCTAAAGAAGATACTAACCTAATCATCTGAATCAACGAATTAACTCAAAACCCCTGCGAAAGATTCCTGAGGCTTTTAAAAACTCCCAGCCTGGTTCATTACTCAAAACCGTCATCATGGGCAAGACTGCCGACCTGACTGCTGTCCAGAAGGCCATCATTGACACCCTCAGGCAAGAGACTAAGACACAGAAAGAAATTTCTGAACGAATAGGCTGTTCCCAGAGTGCTGTATCAAGACACCTCAGTGGGAAGGAAAAAGTGCGGCAGGAAACGCTGCACTACCAGAAGAGGTGACCGCACCCTGAGAAAGATTGTGGGGAAGGGCTGATTCCAGACCTTGGGGGACCTGCAGAAACAGTGGACCGAGTCTGGAGTAGAAACATCCAGAGCTACCGTGCACAGGTGTGTGCTGGAAATTGGCTACAGGTGCCGCATTCCCCAGGTCAAGCCACTTTTGAACCTGAAACAGCGGCAGAAGCACCTGACCTGGGCTACAGAGAAGCAGCACTGGACTGTTGCTCAGTGGTCCAAAGTACTTTTTTCAGATGAAAGCAAATTTCGCATGTCATTCGGAAATCAAGGTGCCAGAGTTTTGAGGAATACTGGGGAGAAGGAAATACCAAAACGCCTAAAGTCCAGTGTCAAGTCCCCATAGTCAGTGATGGTCTGGGGTGCCACGTCAGCTGCTGGTGTTGGTCTACTGTGTTTAATCAAGGTCAGGATCAATGCAGCTAGCTATCAGGAGATTTTGGAGCACTTCACGCTTCCATTTGCTGAAAAGCTTTATGGAGATGAAGAATACATTTTTCAGCACGACCTGGCACCTGCTCACAGTGCCAAAACTACTGGTAAATGTTTACTGACAATGGCATTACTGTGCTCAATTGGCCTGCCAACTCTCCTGACCTGAACCCCAGAGAGAATCTGTGGGATATTGTGAAGAGGAAGTTAAGAGACACAAGACCCAACACTGTGGATGAGCTTTTCGCAGGTAGTGGGGACCAGAACCCACCCGCGATATTATTTTACACCAGGCGCCTCTGCGGAGCGGCCTGATCGGTTCAAGCGAGGATTGCAAGATCGAGCGAGAGTCCGAGAGTCGCAGTTATTTAAAGATAACAATACAACAACCATTTGACTGAGACATGTTGGTCAGCTTTCTTTCTGAAAGAAAGAAGTAAAAGGAAATCCTGCACGAAAGACAAAAAAAATTGCATTGACAAAGATTTTACGAATCAAATGCCTCAATGAATCCATTTTTTCTCATGAAAGGTTTTAAAAAAAGCTTTATTGATTGGTTTTCACATTAAAGTGCGTATGACAGGATAAAAAAAGTCTTAAATAGCATTATTATGTGAATTAGAATCATATTTTGAGACGATTCGACTATTTGGCAAAACACAGATGACGAGAAATTAGTTTTTTAATCCGCCGTTTAGCCACGCCTACCATTGTAGGGCTCTAGCGTCCCCAACAGGAGGATGACGTTGGCAGGGTCATGGTTTCATCTGATTTAGAATTCAGTCAATTGATTCAACATATTTAAATTTAAAATTATTATTAAAAGAGTAAATTTAAGCCGACATTCCGCCATTTCCTGTTTTTAATTCATTCACTCCCAGCCATTTTCACCAGTGCAACCCCCTTCGCTCCCGTCCGTTTTACAGGATTTTGACTGGTTTTGCAAGGCCCACATAAAATCCTGTTCTATTGCTATATAAACATGGAACCCACCAAAAGAAAGATTACTCTTTTCTTTCAGCAGGAAAAAAATAAGTTGATATATTTTTCCATTTTTTTTTAGAAATCAGCATTAGAAAATAGCTTAGTTTGAGCAATTTTCCTATTTCTGATGAAAAAACACAGAAATTGAGCTTTTTATGAAAGCATACATTTCAAAGATAACTTTGACTTTAAAACAGCTATTTTTTGCTTTAGTTACATCCCAAACATCTGAATAATGTTTTCCTTTTACAAAATAACATAAACAACAAGACAAATAGAGCTTTTGATAGCAAAGTACAATTTATTTACACATAACTAACTGAGAGATGATGCTGTTGTGGCCGCGACAGCCTGGTAAACTTTTCCCTCATTGCCGCCTGTCTCATAAAGATTCCCTGCGCATCTTCGGGGTCTGCTTGGCGAGCAGCACGGACTCAACGGCATCGTCCGCTGCACTGGTGGTCCCTGTCATTCTGCTCGGTCGTCAGCGTCTGGCAACGTGGGCGTCCTCTAGGTAGTTCTGCTCGGTCGTCCGCCGCCTGGCATCCTGGACGCCATTCGGTCATCTTCCGCCAGCGCCCCGGCCGTGCGGCCCGGCCGTTCGTTGCCGTTGAATCGGGTTGCGGGTCTTACCAAATGCGCTACTGCCCTCCAGTGGCCTGTTTTATTGCTTTAAAATGGATTTTCAGCTTTGTGTTTTGGAGCTAAATTGAATCAGAACCCAGAGATGTCTCTTGTAAAAAAAAAACAAAAAAAACGCAAACGTATAAATACGTTTTTGTGACACTGAAGCAATTAAAAATAGAACGTATTTATACGTTTTTGGAAGCAAATGAGTTCATGCTTAATAGCACCGCTGCGCACGGCCATGTTACGTGTGCGAGTGTCTACGTCATCGAAGCGAAGGTGGTTTCCATTCATATGAACGCGCTGTGCCCCCCGTAATGAAATTCTTCCACTTTGGAGGCAGGATTCAGAATTTTTCGTCTTCGCCGACACCATATGCACGCGAGGCCATTCCGCTACTCAGTCATTGCGTCTTCGTGTCGCAGAGTCGCCATGTAAACTGCCCCTGATACTGCTGTGCACTCGCTGCTTGACTTTAACGGCCACGTTTCACTGTTGGGAACGTTGACGGAACAATATTTTCAAGCAAATTTTAGCAAGCCATTCTGTGTGTCACATTTGCTTTATTACCGTCTTGGCCTGAATATAAGACGGCCCTGATTATAAGACGACCCCCTCTTTTACAAGACTCAAGTTTGAAAAAAGACTTTTTGAACACCAAATTAATTTTTATCCAGAAAATAATTACAGTACATCTGAAACAAATTATTATAACAATATATTTGAGAGAAAAAGCATGTTATTTTGCTTTATTCAAATCTTAATATCTGAACATTTAAATATGTAAACTTAAGTGCAATCACATTCGTAAATGAATGGCTTCTGGTTTTTGAAATGTAAATAAAACAATCTATTGTGATAAAACAACAAAATAGCAATAACTGCATTAACCATCAAAGTGAAGTCTAACTAACTGTAGTCTTGAAACAAATCTGAATAAGGAAAAACATTGCAATAAAATAATGCAAACTGGTTAAACTTGAGAGTAGCCCAATCGATCGGGTCCGATCACATCATTTTCAAAGTATCGGAATCGGCAAAAAAATATCGGCCGTGCCTTTTTTAAATATATATATTTTTTAATTAAATCGTTTTCTAGTTGTATTTAACGTTACAGACATAATATGTTACACTCATCCAGAGTCTTTAGTTTAGGCTTAAGGTAGGGTTATCAAATTCATCCCGATAACGGCGGTAATTATTTTTTTTTTAAATGTAGCACGTTAAAATATTTAACGCAATTAATGCATGCACTGCACGACCCACTCACGCATTGTCGCGATCAATCTGTAATGGCGCCGTTTTACCTACATAGTAAAATGAGTAGAGTGAATTTTGGCAGCCTTTGGAGCCTTTTTTTAATTGGCTAAAGCCTTACAATCCCTCTCCCTACGATTAGACATATCATGGGAAGCAATGTGGGGAAGAAAGGTAGCAATTGATCTTTTTCTTTACGCCTTATGTTATTTCCCAACGCAGAGAAGATATATCAATTGGTAGCACTACGCACAGTCATGGCTCCACTTCCCATCATGCATTTGGGCATGGCTACAGTATCATTTACTGAAAGCTCAACAAATACACTAGATGGCAATACTTAGTCACAATATACAAAGTCACAAGTCTTTCTATCCGTGGATCCCTCTCACAGAAAGAATGTTAATAATGTAAATGCCATCTTGAGGATTTATTGTCATAATAAACAAATACAGTACTTATGTACTGTATGTTGAATGTATATATTCGTCCGAGTTTTATTCATTTTTTTCTTAATGCATTGCCAAAATGTATATGATCGGGAAAAATTATCTGAAATGATTGGAATTGAATCGGGAGCAAAAAAAAGCAATCGGATCCGGAAATATCGGGATCGGCAGATACTCAAACTAAAACGATCGGATCGAGAGCAAAAAAACATGATCGGAACAACCCTAGCTGAGATCTATCACGACAGAACATCGCTTCAATGATATCTGGCGCCATCTAGCGTCGTGAATGGGGCGAGTAGCTGAGATCTATCATGACAGAACATCGCTTCAATGATATCTGGCGCCATCTAGCGTCAAGAATGGATATAATGTCGAGACCGCGAATATAAGATGACCCCCTCTTTTTCAGTCTTATTTCAATGCAAAAAAAAAACACTGTCTTATATTCGGGCCAATACAGTATTTCTTTTAATTGATAATTCCAACAATCTGGCAACTAGCCTTTGTGGCGTTCTCTTTTGACTGTCGGGCTCTTGTGAAATACTGCTGTGGTAAAATTAAACTAGCTTCAATTTCTCGCTACGTACCTTCCCTGTAATCTTGTCTTACATGGCAACGTGTCTTGTTTGGTAATATCGCCTCACATTGAACTCTTTAAAAACAGCGACTGTCTCTTTGCAAATGAGGCAGACACAGTTGTTGCATATTTTGGTGAAGTAATCGTCCAATTTCTACCTATCCTATATATATACCTATGCGACATGGAGTTTTTGGATTGAAACAAGGAAAGTACGCGATAATATTTCCTTAAAGTCATGGCATCTGTAATTCTGCTCTCGTGTGCTCTCACCTCCAGATACGGTTTTGCTGTTTAAAAAACTTTTTTTTTTTTTAAATGCCCTCCTGTTCAAAAATTTTTTGAACTGTCTGATATGCATGTGTGATACATCATTTAAAAGCTTAAAATCTCAATTTTTCTGGGGGGAAAAAAATTTTGAACAGGAGGGCATTTTTAAAAGAAAATTTTTCTTTCAAACAGCAAAACCCTAACTGGAGGCGAGAGCATGCGAGAGCAGAATTAAAGACGCCATGATTATAACGAGATATTATTGCGTACCTACCTTGTTTCGATCAAAAAACTCCGTGTAGCATGTATCACCGAGTGTCAAAACACAGCTGTGAATGGCCACAGCCAGATTTTTGGGGGATTTTATGGGTGAAGCATGGTGATATGACAAGGGTCGCGATGCAGAAAACGCAGACAACAAGGAGTGGTTGAGATTTTCTTTTTCATATATTTACCCTTTTAAACGTTATTTTTCAACTTTTCTTTGTTTGGAACAATCATTTATCATCTAACATATCGGGGAAAAGGCGACAGTAACAAAAAAATACAATTAAGCGATAGTTAAGAGGTAGATATCCGTGACTTTTTTACAGACGCCAAATTTTTCATTGTGACGTAATTTGTTTAAAAGTTTAAAATATGTGAGAATAATTTTTTTTAAGTCTTTTTTTTAATACTAAATATTAGACCTCAGTTAATGATTCTAAGCTAAAAATGACAGACATTTTGAATAATAAATATAATTACTTACCTTCTTTTTATGGCTAGGTTGAAACAAAAGCGGTTGCGGGACGTCTGTAAACGGGGGTTTCCAGGGTAAAATGGACAAATTAAAAATAGTTCGTCTGCCCATATGACAACAATCAGTCGTACACTGCACAAATCTGGCCTTTATGGAAGAGTGGCAAGAAGAAAGCCATTTCTCAAAGATATCCATAAAAAGTCTCGTTTAAAGTTTGCCACAAGCCACCTGGGAGACACACCAAACATGTGGAAGAAGGTGCTCTGGTCAGATGAAACCAAAATTGAACTTTTTGGCCACAATGCAAAACGATATGTTTGGCGTAAAAGCAACACAGCTCATCACCCTGAACACACCATCCCCACTGTCAAACATGGTGGTGGCAGCATCATGGTTTGGGCCTGCTTTTCTTCAGCAGGGACAGGGAAGATGGTTAAAATTGACGGGAAGATGGATGCAGCCAAATACAGGAACATTCTGGAAGAAAACCTGTTGGTATCTGCACAAGACCTGAGACTGGGACGGAGATTTATCTTTCAACAGGACAATGATCCAAAACATAAAGCCAAATCTACAATGGAATGGTTAAAAAATAAACGTATCCAGGTGTTAGAATGGCCAAGTCAAAGTCCAGACCTGAATCCAATCGAGAATCTGTGGAAAGAGCTGAAGACTGCTGTTCACAAACACTCTCCATCCAACCTCACTGAGCTCGAGCTGTTTTGCAAGGAAGAATGGGCAAGAATGTCAGTCTCTCGATGTGCAAAACTGATAGAAACATACCCCAAGCGACTTGCAGCTGTAATTGGAGCAAAAGGTGGCGCTACAAAGTATTAACGCAAGGGGGCCGAATAATATTGCACGCCCCACTTTTCAGTTTTTTATTTGTTAAAAAAGTTTAAATTATCCAATAAATTTTGTTCCACTTCACGATTGTGTCCCATTTGTTGTTGATTCTTGACAAAAAATTAAAATTTTATATCTTTATGTTTGAAGCCTGAAATGTGGTGAAAGGTTGCAAGGTTCAAGGGGGCCGAATACTTTTGCAAGGCACTGTATATATTGTTTAAATTAAATGCAAACCAAATGACCATCTAAGGTGCTAGTCACATGATCTGTTCAAAAAACAATTTTGACCCATTATAAAAGATTTTTTTTTTGTTCATTTCATTCATTTTTGTAGCAGTTTTATTGCTTTACAACTTTTATTTATATCGGAAAGTCAATTACATGCAATGACACTTTTCGACCATCAGCCCCCCCTTAAAATCCGCATACGTATGGCACGTGTTCTTGAAAAGAGAAGAAACGGTGAAAGTCCATTCAAAAGATTTGCGGACAACGTCCAACTTTGACAGCAAGTCGACGTGCAAAGTTTGCGTAGGTGTTCTCTGGTGCTTCGGACGAGATTTGTATGAGCAATACAGGGACACTGAAAAAGTGCCATCCATTCCACTCATAGCCAGACCCGGCTGCAGAAAGAAATTACAGGGGGGGGCGTTACATTTTTTGGGGGGGGCACACTTCTTCAATGTAAATTTAGCCGTAACAGTGGCGTTTTTACCCGTTATATTTTCTGATGATAGTGTCAGTCAGTGAAACTGCAGGAGGTGGCAGTGCTATCCCTTCATGCTGACTTTCGGCCGCGTCTTTGTCATGGCTTGAGTTCGTCTTTAGTTTCTTGAAAAAAACACAGCTGTCCATTCCAATTTGAATTAGCAACGGAGGAGCCGCTCAATCGCCATTTCTGTAACCGGAGCAATCCCTATCCAATCGCAGTACACAATGGCCGGCTACTCAGCCCGCCCCCCTTACCTGTGATTGGCTAGAAATTACCTACATTCGCTGCTCTGATTGGTTGAATTGAATGACAACAGATCAAGATAGGATGACTAGAGCAGTGTTTTTCAACCCTTTCTAAGTCACGGGACGTTTTTACGTTGGAAAAAATCTCGCGGCACACCACACCAAAATGTTCCAAAATTACTTTCTGTATAGTATATTTAATTATAAAATAATTTCTCAGTATTTATACTTACTCAATGTGAAACGTTTAGCAATTAGGCTTGAAAAACTATCAGACAGCAATGCATTTAAGCACATCAGGGCTGGTCGTCTCGCTGACAATGGCTTTGCAGACAGGTAGTATTAACGTCTCTGCTACAGTTTGGGACTTTTGGGATTTAGCAACAAAGTAACTGGCTTTCAGGGCGTTCTTATTTACCTTTGTAGTTTTTCTAAAAAAAAGTTGCCCATTTCTCTGTGTTTTCATGAAGGTGCACAAAATAATCCATCGACTTGTTCTGAAGCGACGGGCGTTCATTTGGAGATGACGTTTAAACTTGTATGGCGCCATGGCGCTAGATAGCCGCTCATGTCGTGTTCAAGAACTGCTCGGATTTCTAGGCATCTCCCACCTAGCTGTCCTCCATAATGTGTTGGAATAAAAAAAAGAGGGAGGATTAACGGTCGTCACATATGGATAAAATGGAAAGGATACTTTTGTATATATCGACACTTGACGAGTCAAATAATGAACAGTAGAAGGGCTGGGGTCCACATTGTTACGGAGAGCATGGTGGCTGATGCCTAGAAATCCGAGCAGTTCATGAACGCAACACGACTCATCTGCACACAACCGAGAACTTTTTCCTCATTCCTTCCTTCCTACTGCAACTTTGCCCGACGACAGGGGCGGACTGGGACTAAAAAGCAGCCCTGGACTTTTACTCAGCCCAGCCCACAAGAAACGCTATACGAAGGGAAACAGACCCCCTAGGGGTGTCCGGGGGCATACCGCCCAACCCTCGGGGAGAATTTTTTTTTTTTTACATTTTATTGTAAAATGCATCAATTTCTTGCACTTTAAGAGAAAATGAAGACAATATGTCTAGACTGTCACTGTCTGACTTGGGGCGCTCAAAGTACTGCAAGGCTGAACTGGAGTTGGGTTCATTTTCTGTACTAGCTCTATGATAGACCTGAATAAACAAATGAAAATGTATTTTTCAAAGCAAGTTTTATGTATTCGGGCAAATTCCACATTCTGAAACTGTCAATGATTATGATGATGATGACAATAAATTCATTCATTCATTCATTCATTCATGTATCCAATTGATTATAATATATCTCTATATATCTCTGTCTATAAAACGATTTCATTGTTTATGCCCAGTGTTGTTAATCTTACTGAAAAAAGTAATTAATTATAGTTACAAATTACTTCTCCCAAAAAGTAATTGCGTTAGTAACTCAATTACCTGAATGTAAGAGTAATTAGTTACTTGGCAAAGTAATTGGTGATAATTACTTTTTTTTTTTTCCCCCTCAAAAAAAAAAAAAAAAAAACGTGAAGGTTTTTGGTACAATTGGCCCAAGCCCAATTCTTTACCCTAATTTACCCTTTACCCTGGATCAACTGTTAAAAGTTGTTAAAATTGCTCCCATTATTGCATTTCTTCCCTTCTCTCGACTTTCGACATATGAAAGTTTTAAAACTGTTTCATCATTTAAAGATAGATTCAAGTCAAGATTTTGCCGATTTAGAAGTATTTTAGATAAAAAGTTACTTAGGTTCGCTAGGAAGGTTCTCTACAACAGAGCCGTCCTAAAAAGTCTACTGCTTTAAGATGGTGGCTGTCTACTAACGCATTTAGTGCCATGCAGTGTTGTTAATTTTACTTTAAAAAAGTAATTAATTACAGTTACAAATTACTTCTCCCAAAAAGTAATTGCGTTAGTAACTCAGTTACCTGAATGTAAGAGTAATTAGTTACTTGGCAAAGTAACTAGCGATATTTTTTTTTCTCCAAAAAAAAAAAAAAAAAAAAAAAAAAAAAAAACACAGGTCACACAATGTGAAGCTTAAAGTGTTTGGGGGACAATTGGCCCTAGCCCAATTCTTTACCCTCCACTTAACTAGACACAAGGGTATTGCGATAACTAGCTAGTAACCTTTGCTATGTGTGGAAGTCATTTAAAGTTGTGAATCAATCGTTAAAGTTGTTAAAATTTCTCCTGTTATTGCATTAGTTGCCTTCTGTCTACTTTAAACATGTGTAAGTTTTAAAACTGTTTCATCATTTAAAGATAGATTTAAGTTAAGATTTTGCCGATTTAGGAGCATTTTAGATTTTAAAAAATTACTTAGGTTCGCTAGGAAGGATCTCTACATCAGGGCCTTCCTGAGAGGTCTACTGCTTTAAGATGGCGGCTGTTTACAAACGCATGTAGTCCTTAAAACATGTTGGCAGTGCAGCAGTGGCTGTCATTTGCATCTAGTTCTATAATATGATATCTACCGTGTCATGTGGGCGTAGTTTGTCGGCTATGGCTGCAGTCAGGTATTATTGGAGCCACCTAGCATCGCGGTTGGAACGGCGTCTTCCCCACTCCTGCTCTGCTCTCGTCCCCGTGAGTCCGTTTCTCTCAGACTTTTTTTTATTCAACCAACTTAGTAACGCATAGTAACGCACGCCTTTCCCGCCTCAGTAACGGTAACGGCGTTGCCAAGATGAGAAAAGTAATTAATTAGATTAGGGCTGCAGCTATCGAATATTTTAGTAGTCGATTAATCGATGGACTAGTTAGTTCGAATAATCGAGTAATCGGATAAGGAACATGAAAAATTCAAATACATGAGCTGAGCCTCAAACGGTATAAATTTTTTTTAAAAAATGATCTATGTACAAGAAAAAAACAATTGGCGAACTTAAATAGAAAACGTTCGCTAGCTTAAATGCTATAAAATGCTAAAGTTTTTTTTTTACAATGCTATTAACAAATTTTTCAGACACATATTCCCACAAAAAACCGTTCAATATACCTATAAACTAAATAATGAATGCAATAAAAAAAACATTAGCTCAAACAAAAACTTAGCTTACTTTGGTCTTAACAGGGAGCAGTTGGCTCATTTGTTCAGCCATCTGAAAGGAGGCAGACACGAGGGCAGCATATCCACCCTAATTAATAAAACTGAATGCAAAAACTTTCAAAATAAACCATTACAACGCCTCTTTAATTAAACGAATACTCGAAGCAACAAAATTTAACTCGAATATTTTTTTCTAATCGAATACTCGAGTTAAATCGATTAATCGTTGCAGCACTAAATTAGATTACTCATTACTGAAAAAAATAACGCCGTTAGTAACGCCGTTATATTGTAACGCCGTTATTAACAACACTGTTTATGCCATAATTCAGTGGTCTCCAAATTATTCCACATAGAGCCGCAGCGGGCACAGGATTTCATTCCAACAAAACAAGACAACACCTCTGCACCAATCTGGTGTCTTACAAGTGTAATCAGTTGATTGCAGTCAGGTGCTGCTTGTTTTAGCAGAAACTTCATTGGTTAAACTGTCGGTACTCGATCGGTTGAAAGAAAAACCAGGCCCCGCAGTGGCCCTTGAGGACCGGTTTGGAGACCCCTGCCATAATTAATCTTGCCATACAAATAATAAATTTCAATGAAAATACAATAAACATTTCAAGACAAATCCTGTATACATAACCTTCATTGGAAAGTATTAACCAGAAAACAAAACGATATATAAATGATTAAAAATATTTATCAATTTAACTACCTAAACTTTAAAGTAAAACCATTCATTTTATTAAAATTTTGTTATATTTCTTCTGAATTAATATTGCTGCTGCGTGTGCATACATTGTTTTACAGCTATAATATTTTTCTTAGGAGAGTGATAGTAGGACTAGCATATTATAACTTGACACGATGGCAAATGGGTACATCGACTCGCTGGCACTAACCATTTAATTGTCATTTATTTCATTTAAAATGTACCTACCTTGTGGATAATAATTGCCAGTATACCGAGCAAGTGACCCTCTTCATCCCTTTTTACTTGCTCTGCGCTTGTCTGGGGAACTTCCCTCTCGAACTTCCACCAGCTTATCATTACCTCCTCCCTCTATTTTTCTCTCTCCCTGCACCGGCTGCACGTCAGAGCGGCTGCCCCCTCTCACCATCGCCGGGGCTGTGCTGCTGTTACCCAACGTGGCCGTTGCAGCCAGACTGCTGCTTGCGAAAATATTTGTCAACTTATGACATTTTAATGCTTCGCTCTCCAGTTTCTTTAATTTTTTTCTTCCCTAACCTTCTCCGCGCCACCCTTCTCTTTTCTTTTTTTGCCACCACCATCCATATTGGGCATTAACGCTCGTCGCCATTTTGCTTCCACAAGGAACCAATGAAGGCAACTTTGTGCTTCTTTCGTTCTTCTATCGGACTGGCGATGAACAGCCAGGCGCATTGCTGCCACCTGTCGGATTGGATGCAAACTGTAGATAATCAGAGGCTAGGGGGGACAAAAACAGTGATGTATAATGAATGGCGGCCGCCGGCCGTCCAGGGCACCGGCCGTTCTGTGATCCTCCAGAACCCACAGATTACCAGTCCGCCCCTGCCCGACGATGTTTAAAAAAAAGCGACATTGGATAATTTCTCGCGGCACACCTGACGATCTCTCACGGCGGCGGCACAATTGGTTGAAAAACACTGGAATATAGGGTTCATTCTCCCTGTTTGTGTGTGTTTTTGTGGAAGATTAAAAAAAATAAATAATAAATTACACAGTACAGTTTAATCGAGCTAGGGCGGGCACAGCCGTCCCTCAGGGCGGGCACGGCCCCCTAATGCCCGCCCATGCCGCCGGGTCTGCTCATAGCGGGATATAGACCCTACCCACGTGACGTCACAACTCCTTCCTCCTGACTGGTGCCGCCCAATTGTCCGTCAACACATCATGTTTACCTGTTACGGCTACGTACATTCCTCCTATTTACGACGTGTTTTTCGGCTCGTTAACATTAATAATCAAAATGGTGAAGGCGTGTGTGGCGGTCGGTTACAATAACAGAGAAGATAGACGTAGAAGACGGAGAGACTTGAAGTTCTACCGGATTCCGAGAGACCCGGAGAGAAGAGAGCGAGATGGGCTGCTGCAATTCAACGAGAAAACTGGGCTCCAAACGATTACCACAGATTATGTAGTAGTCATTTTATATCTGGTAAGATGCATTTAATATATATTTAGAGGGTTTTGGGCTGACAACCACAATTAAGATCATTGCTAGGCTAATCGCCGACAACATACACGTATGTATGTAGTGAGAGTGCTATCGCTAAACCATATAAACATTAAAAGCCCTAGCTCCATTGACAAACGACATGAAATACATTACACTTGACAGTGGATGTTAGCAATAACAAAAGATTTTGAATTGAAAATTTCGTAACTCACCTTTCCAAGCACAAGATAGATTCCTGCCGAATTTTCGTGGACGAGGACCTGTTTCACCCAACCAGCAAAGAAGTATTTATAAGCCTCCAAGCTCTTAAAGTTTTTCAAACTTTCGTGAGAATAGGCTGATTTTGTGTGGACAAGATAGTTGTACATATCAGGCTAGCTAGCAGATGTCAGGCAAATACGGCGGAGACAGCGGGTCGAAAAACATCGATTTAGGCATCAAATATGGATCTGGCGAATGGATAAACTGAAGCTTTTCCACATAACGCCTTTTATGCAACGCATCAAGTGAGTTTACGGCATCCGAAAGCACCGGGTCTTCCATGAAATGCATTATAAATTGCTCGATCAATTGAGACCATTGATAATACAGACACAAAATGACGGAAAAGGGGGCGGAACCATACAGCGAGCACGTGATTTTGTGACGTCGGTGGGTAGGGTCTATACAGAGGAAAAGACAAGAACATTCATCACCTTCCAAAACTCCCTATAGTCTTCAATGGTTCCTATTCATTCACTGAATAAGTGAGCTGGATGTCTAAAAACAATCAATATATGGGTGTCTTCCCATTTCTTTTTTTGAACTGTCAATCTTTTTTTTTTTTTTTTTGAAGTATCACATGACCTCCATCTTCTTTTCAGAAGCAAAGCTGCCGTCTGAGTTATTAATAGCTGCTGCAGTGAGGATGGGAGGGAGAGGGACCACCATTTTGGAAAGATGAGAGAAATAGATGAAAGCATATTCATGAGGATGGATGGGTGGGTGATCCTGGGGTGGAGGGGAGTGGCTGGGAGAAGAACAAAGGATGTGATTGGCTGTCACCAGCCGCCCCTCCACACCTCCCAGCTAGCCAATGGTGAGCGTAGCTGCCATTTGAATGATGCCAGGGGGAAAATGTCTTTAGTGGGGTGTCTTTTTAAGGGGGGGATTATCACAACCACCCCCTTCCAGCGAGTAGATATTTTTATTTTTCCCACCTTGTGCCATCTAGTGGCAGCTAAGAAAACTGCATCTTCTCTTTACGTCAGTTTCAGTATGCGCGTGTTGCCAGTTTGCCACTAAGTATTATTTTCATAGTTGATGATTCCAAGGGCGTAGGTTTGCATAGGGACGGTAGGGACATAACACTACCAACTTTTCAGGATGATCAAATTATCCCCACCAACTTTTAAGCAGCTGTATTTGCATTATTTAATGACTTCAGTTATATAGGTCATTTAGATTGTCTTACTATATGTTGTAAGGATAGAATTGATCCTACCATTATTAAGTGAATTACAGTACTTTCACTATGTTCAGACTTACACTGACCCCTTTTCACTTGCTGAATGTGTCAGTCCATTTTTTTCCCCCTCAAACACACGTTTGATTGGCTGATGACTTGAACCCCCCCCCCCCACACACACACACATTCACAGCCCGACAGATGCCGCTTCCCCCGCCCCCTTCAAAGACGAGGGATATTAGAAGTTTTTTCCCGCCAGCAGCAGCCACTGTAAGTAATGTAAAATGTAAAAAGACGTCAATGTTGTGGAGGTGGGGAACACTCCACTAATTTTGCTACTGTTACAGAGCTTCAAGTCGATTTTACTCACTTAGATTTCTTGAAATGAGAAAAACAGCTATCTGAAAATAAGCTTGACAAACTTATTTTAAGCACAAAAAAAAAGAAGTATATATTTAATCTTAAAAACTTGGTCGTCAGAAATGTTCTTAATTCAAGAATATTGTTCAAAACATTATTTCAAATATTTCTTTTTCTTGATTTAGGTGAAAAATGACCCAACTTTTAGATGTAGGTGCTTAATAAGAACAAATAGTAATCTTTACCTAAAGTAAGCTGAAGAATGAATCTGTTAACTAGCCTTTAACACTCAAAAAAAAAAGATGAGAAAATTATTAGACTAGATTGAACAAAAATTATCAGATTAAAACGTTATAAATTTGCAGTGTGAATGTTAGTATAGGTCAATACAGATTTATTTTGCATTACTAATTTAGCCTATCAATTAATTAGGTTCATATTGGTGAGAAATGTAGCCTTGACCCCCCCATTCACCAAATTTGTTTGGTCTTATTAATGTCCCGTCCCCAGCAAAAAAATGTACATGCCGGTTATACTGTTATATCGTCCCTACCAATATTAAGACCAAACATACTCCCTTGGATTTACCATTTATTTTGCCATCCAACTAATAAAAAACATAATATTTACTGTTCTATTACACAGGGCTTAACATTTTAGTTGGAATTGTGCCTAGGAAACAAAACCTGTCGGCTGAAGTGATCAAATATTTACTGCTTTCTTTACTTTGTTTTTCAATTCAAACAAAAATAAATACATTAAAAAAGAATATTTACTTTTTTTGTGCATGCTGCATTTGAACGTACAATATATTATTCAAAATATACAATAACAACAAAACTCAACCCCATAAAGACCTGGTGCCACAATGTTAACATTTGGTATCGAAGTCTGACCTACACTACGGTTGTTCCGATCATGTTCCGATTGTTTTAGTTTGAGTATCTGCCGATCCCGATATTTCCCGATCCGATTGCTTTTTTTTTTTGCTCCCGATTCAATTCCAATTATTCCCGATAATTTTTTCCGATCATATACATTTTGGCAATGCATTAAGAAAAAAATGAATAAAACTCGGACGAATATATACATTCAACATACAGTACATAAGTACTGTATTTGTTTATTATGACAATAAATCCTCAAGATTTACATTATTAACATTCTTTCTGTGAGAGGGATCCACGGATAGAAAGACTTGTAATTCTTAAAGGACAAATGTGACTTTGTATATTGTGACTAAATATTGCCATCTAGTGGATTTTTATGAGCTTTCAGTAAATGATAATTCAGCCATTTAACTTCTGCCCAAATGCATGATGGGAAGTGCAACCATGACTGTGCATAATGGTACCAATTGATATATCTTCTCAACCTTGGGAAATAAAATAGGGTGTTAAGAAAAAGATCAACTACTACCTTTCGTCCCCACATTGCTTCTTACGATATTTCTGATCGTTGAGAGAGGGATTGTAAGGTTTTAGCCAATTAATAAAAGGCTTCAAAGCCTGCCAAAATTCTCTCTACTCATTTTACGTTGTCTTTTAGTTCTATGTTTACGTAATATGGTGCCATTATAGATTGAGCGCGACAAAGCATGAGTGGGTAGAGCGGCGCATGCGTTAATTGCGTTAAATATTTTAATGTTATTACTGCCATTGACGCGAGATATTTGACAGCCCCACTTTAAGCCAAAACTAAACACTCTGGATGAGTGTAAGACATTTTGTCTGTAACGTTAAATACAAATAGAAAAAGATTTAATTAAAAAAAAAAATATATATATATATATATATATATATATATATATATATATATATATATATATACATATATATACATATATATATACATACATATATATATATACATATATGTATATATATATATATATATATATGTATATGTATATATGTATATATATACATATATATTAGGGCTGCAGCTATCGAATATTTTAGTAATCCAGTAATCGACTGAAAATTCTATCGATTAATCGAGTAATCGGATAAAACAAATATATTTTTAGGTGAAGAGCAATTATAGATATACATGAGAAAACAAGACATTTGATCATTTTCAGTCAATCAATGTCTTTATTTTTGATGTATATTATTGAAAACAGCCAACAATTGCATCTCAGATGTAACTAGAATTTTAAAAAAAAAAGACAAATTCACTATATATATATTATATATATATATATATATACACACACCTAAAAATGCCTTTACGCTTGATAACACACATCACTTAAAAGTTAGGATTTTTTCCCACGTTTTTCAATTGAATTTCTATTTGTGTCAAGCCAATTTTAAGTTCTAGTAAAGTTTTAAGTTAGTCTAAACTGTAAGTCCTGATAGGATTTTGAATTTTTGCAGTGTTCAAAATAAATGTATGATACAGGCTGTATTGGAGCACATTAGGGACTAGTGCTACTTGGTGTTTTATCCAGCAATGACTACTGAGCTAAAATTGATAGTTAGCATTATTGAGTTTTTATTTGACACCCTCATCACTCCACAACGCTATGTTATGTTAAAGCCTGTATGTAAGACACGTTAGCCACGCATCGAAAGTGGTCTTAATTAATAGAAACCTAGCCCTCCGCAGGGCTAACGTTACGTGAGCTAGTAGTGACAGTAACGTTAATCTTATATATTAGCGCTTAGAGCTCTTTATTAGCGCTTAGCGCTCTACTGCTTTAAGATTGCGGCTGTTTGCTAACGCTTCCCAGACGCGGCCTAGTCTGTCATTTCGTATCTAGTTCAACATACATGTGATCTCTATGAGACTCATCAGACGCTACCTGCAACTAACGTAGCATGTACAGGCTAGTATTTAGCAACGTCGGCGTCGTTTGTAGCGGCTGTCTGCTGCAGTAAGTTTTTTTTTTTTTTGCTTCTTCCTCTACGCACGTTACATCAGCGCGTTGTCCCGCATTAAAAGTAGTCCGAGCAAAACGTGATGCTTAGAGCTGTCAAAATAAACTATTACTCGAGGTGAATAAAATTACTCGGATCAGTTTTTAAACTCGAGTTACTCGAGTTGCTCGAGTATTCGTTTCAGCTCTAATATATATATATATATATATATATATATATATATATATTAGGGCTGTGAAACGATTAAAATTTTTAATCAAGTTAATTACAGCTTAAAAATTAATCGTAATTAATCGCAATTAATCGCAATTCAAACCATCTCTAAAATATGCCATATTTTTATGTAAATTATTGTTGGAATGGAAAGGTAAGACACACGACGGATATATACATACAACATACTGTACATCAGTACTGTATTTGTTTATTGTAACAATAAATCCACAAATGGCATTATTAACATTCTTTCTGTTAAAGTGATCCACGGATAGAAAGACTTGTAGTTCTTAAACGATAAATGTTATAGTTACAAGTTATAGTAATTTTATATTAAAACCCCTCTTCATGTTTTCGTTTTAATAAAATTTGTAAAATTTTCCATCAAAAGTAGAGTTAATATAATAAGAAGAAGAATAAAAATAACAATAATAAAAATAGAGTGAAAAGTTTTACGTGTATTTTGCATAGCTAAATTGATATGGAATGCCAGTGTATTTTGCATTGTTGTTTAACTGTGTGTCAGAATAGTGCCTCATTACTATAGACTGAAGTGCTTTTCTTTTTGAGAACGTTTTTTTTTTTTGAGAGATAGGAATATTATTTTTGTTGTGCTTTCACTAAACGATACTTATGTTTGTTGTGAAGGAGAAGCTTATGCCAATAAACGGCGCGGTCCAAAGAACGCCTGTGTCCACTCGCCTTTACTGTATAACATATACTGTATCTGTACATATCTTACCCAAAATAAAACAAGAGACACATAATTGCCACTAAAAGAAAGAAAACTTACCGAAATATGTGTGGCGCACAAATAGCAATTTGCATTGCATTGTGAATACAGCATAAACGTCTCACAACTACTAATTCTCCCACGTTTCGAAGACATAACATGAGTATGGAACGGCGCTGCCCCCAAGCGGCCGGTGGCATTCTCTTCACTCTTAATGTCCATAAACGGCCTCATTTTTGCCGATTCCGATACTTTGAAAATGACGTGATCGGACCCGATCGATCGGGACATCTCTAACCTACACTGCTGGCCAAAAGTATTGGCACCCCTGCAATTCTGTCAGATAATGCTCAGTTTCTCCCAGAAAATGATTGCAATTACAAATGCTTTGGTACTACAGTAATATCATCATTTGTTTTGCTTGCAATAAAAAAACACAAAAGAGAATGGGAAAAAAAATCATTATCATTTTACACAAAACTCAAAAAATGGGCGGGACAAAAGTATTGGCACCCTCTTCCTAATACTTGGTAGCACAACCTTTGACAAAATAACTGCGAAGAACCGCTTCCGGTATTCTTCAATGAGTTTCTTTCCTCTGAGGAAGACCCAACTTTCTCACACTGGGCCCTACATTATGCTGCAAAATTTGCTGGTAGACTTCAGACTGGGCCGGACAAAAGTATTGGCACCTTTAGCCTAATAATTGGTAGCACAACCTTTAGACGAAATATTTCTATGGAATTCAGGTCTGGACAATTGCTGGCCACTTTAGAAGTATCCAGTGCTTTCTCTCAAACCATTTTCTAGTGCTTTTTGAAATCTGTTTTGGGTCATTGTCCTGCTGGAAGACCCATGACCTCTGAAGGAGAACCAGCTATCTCACACTAGGCCCTACATTACGTTGCAAAATTTGTTGGTAGTCTTCAGACTTCATAATGCCATGCACACAGTCAAGCCGTCCAGTGCCAGAGGCAGTAAAGCAACCCCAAAACATCAGGGAACCTATGCCATGTTTGACTGTGGGGACCGTGTTCTTTTCTTTGAAGGCCTCGTTTTTTTTTTTCCTCTAAACTCTCTCTGACCAGAGAACATTCTTCCAAAACGTTTTTGGCTTTCTCAGGTAAGTTTTGGCAAACTCCAGCCTGGCTTTTTATATGGCTCTGGGTCAGAAGTGGGGTATTCCTGGGTATCCTACCATAGAGTCCCTTTTCATTCAGATGCTGATGGATGGTACGGGTCGACACTGTTGTACCCTCGGACTGCAGGACAGCTTGAACTTGTTTGGATGTTAGTCGAGGTCCTTTGTCCAACATCCACACAGTCTTTCATTGAAATCTCTCCTCAATTTTTCTTTTCTGTGTACAGCTAGGGAAGTTAGCAACAGTGCCATGGGCTTTACACTTATTAATGACACTGCACACTGTAGACACAGGAACATTCAGGTCTTCGGAGAGGGACTTGTTGCCTTGAGATTGCCCATGTTTCCTCACAATTTTGCTTCTCAAGTCCTCGGACAGTTCTTTGGTCTTCTTTCTTTTCTCCATGCTCAATGTGGTACACACAAGGACACAGGACAGAGGTTGAGTCAACTTTAAACCATTTTAACTGGCTGCAAGTGTGATTTAGTCGTTGCCACCACCTGTTATGTGCCACAGGTAAATAACATGTGTTGTTGATTACACAAATTAGAGAAGGATCACATGATTTTTCACAGGGTGCCAATACTTTTGTCCGGCCCATTTTTGGAGGTTTGTCTAAAATGATAATAATTTTTTTGTTTTTTTTCATTCTCTTTTGTGTTTTTTGTTTTGTTTTGTTTTGTGTTTGTGTTTTTTTTTTATGTGTGAAGATATTACTACCAAAGCATTCGTAAGTGCAATCATTTGCTGGGAGAAATTGAGCATTATCTGACAGAATTGTAGGAGTGCCAATACTTTTGGCCAGCAGTGTATTTCTGTCCTATTCATATTAATTTGGTTGACAACGTGTTTAATGTGTAGTTTTAATTATAAAACAGGTTATACTTTATTGAAATGCTTATGTCAGTGTCATAACACTGTCATAATCATGACACCTGTCATGAATACGAATGAATACTTTCATGACACATTAACTCATTCACTGCCAGCCCAGGTCACAGAGTATGTGTCATAGTAGTTACTAAGAGAAGGAAAACGGTCGTGAAAACCGAGGGTCTACCGCAACTCATGAGGTTTTTTTCTAAACTGGAAGTTCGATGCAGACATTCTCAAAGATGGCGCCGCCCATATTTCGCTCTTGAAACTTGTCTATAGGGACGATATCACAGCATAAGGATAGAATTGATCCTACCATTATTTAGTGAATTTCAGTACTTTCATTATGTTCAGACTTACACTGACCCCTTTTCACTCGCTGAACGTGCCAGTCCATTTTTTCCCTCAAACACATGTTTGATTGGCTGATGACTTGAACCCCCCCCCACACACACACACACACACGCATTCGCAGCCCGACAGAGGCCGCCTCCCCCACCCCTTCAAAGACAAGGGATATTAGAAGTTTTTTTCCGCCAGCAGCAGCCACTGTAAGTAATGTAAAAAGACGTCAATGTTGTGGAGGTGTGGGACACTCCTCTAATTTTGCTACTTACTTACCTACTTAATTTTGCTTCAAGTCGATTTTACTCACTTAGATTTCTTGAAATAAGAAAAACAGTTAGCTGAAAATAAGCTTAACAGACTTATTTTAGGCAAAAAAAATGGTATATTTAATAGGGCTGTCGAAATTAACGGGCGGTAATTACATTTTTTAATTAATCACGTTAAAATATTTGTCACAATTAATGCACATGCCCCGGTGAAACAGATTAAAATGACAGCACAGTGTAATGTCCACTTGTTACTTGTGTTTTTGGGAATTTTGTCACCCTCTGCTGGCGGTGGGGTGCGACTGATTTTATGGGTTTCACTACCCATGACCATTGTGTAATTATTGACATCAACAATAGCGGGCTACTAGTTTATTTTTTGATTGAAAATTTTACAAATTTTATTAAAACGAAAACATTAAGAGGGGTTTTAATTAGGGCTGTCAAAATTATCGTGTTAACGGGCGGTAATTAATTTTTTAAATTAATCACGTTAAAATATTTGACACAATTAACGCACAAATGCCCCTCTCAAACAGATTAAAATGACAGGACAGTGAAATGTGTACTTGTTGTGTTTTATGGAGTTTTGTCGCCCTCTGCTGGCGCTTGGGTGCGACAGATTTTATAGGCTTCAGCACCCATGAGCATTGTGTAAGTAATTATTGACATCAACAATGGCGGGCTACTAGTTTATTCCTTGATTGAACATTTTACAAATTTTATTAAAACGAAAACATTAAGAGGGGTTTTAATATAAAATTTCTATGACTTATACTAACATTTACCTTTTAAGAACTACAAGTCTTTCTATCCATGGATCGCTTTAACAGAATGTTAATAATGGTAATGCCATCTTGTTGATTTATTGTTATAATAAACAAATACAATACTTATGTACCGTATGTTGAATGTATATATCCAGCTTGTGTCTTATCTTTCCATTCCAACATTAATTTACAGAAAAATATGGCATATTTTATAGATGGTTTGAATTGCGATTAATTGCGATTAATTAAGATTAATTAATTTTTAAGCTGTAATTAACTTGATTAAAAATTTTAATCGTTTGACACCCCTAGTTTTAATATAAAATTTCTATAACTTGTACTAACATTTATCTTTTAAGAGCTACAAGTCTTTCTATCCATGGATCGCTTTAACAGAATGTTAATGCCAATGCCATCTTGTTGATTTATTGTTACAATAAACAAATGTATGTTGAATGTATATATCCGCCTTGTGTCTTATCTTTCCATTCCAACAATAATTTACAGAAAAATATTTCATATTTAATAGATGGTTTAAATTGCGATTAAATACGATTAATTAATTTTTAAGCTGTAATTAACTCAATTAAAAATTTTAATCGTTTGACAGCCCAAATATTTAACCTTAAAAGAAAAACATGTTTGTCAGAAATGTTCATATTTCAAGAATATTGTTCAAAACATTATTTAAAATATTATTTTTCTTGATTTAGGTGAAAAATAACCAACTTTTAAATGTATGGGCTTAATATGAACAAATAGTAATGTTTACCTAAAGTAAGTGGAACGAGTGGACATCTTTGATACCGTGTAAAGACAAATTCCAAATACACTATGTAGCGCCCTCTAGCAGTCATTCTTTGTCCTGCCGGTGCTTTGAGCCCTACTTTGACCCCCTCAGAATGCTTCAAAACTCACCAAACTCAACAGCCAGGTGAACACTGGTGAAAACTTTGATAAAATGTAAAAAAAAAAAAAAAAAAAAAATCAAAATATGCGTAAATGTGTGTAGGGCCCCCTAGGAACAAAACCAACATTTCTTTTTTTTTTTTAATTTTAAGGGGAAAGAGGAGGTAACAGCGCAAAGGTTAAAACTTAGAACACATCAGTACTATATGAATGGGATACCATACGCGGTGCCTAGACTGCCGGTCGTACTACATCCAGTTTTCTTTGGGTGGGCAAAGCGTGTCGTGGATGGGCACTGCCCTTCCCAGCCCCTCCTTTGTCACGCCCCTGATGAGTGCCCTATAAAGGGTTAATCAAAAATTCTCTTTTAGGAAAAAAAAACATCTGAATGCGTTTTATGTCAACAATATTTAAATTTAAAATTTATTTGATAATGTATTCATTGTCGATTAATCGAGGCAACCCTAATTTATGTACATATACAACATATGTCGATTACAGCTCAGACCCGCATACAAATTCCTGTTTTGCGTAGTTATCTAGTGTTTATCTCCATCATGTTTGTTTCCGGAAAAGTTAGTTTTAGAGTTGAAACTGATTGTTTAAAAAGAATTTCCGAGGTAGAGACTGTGCCGTGCCAGCAGGGTCATCATCCCCATTGATAGTAACCTACACGTGTGTGTCGTCTTTTCTACTTGTGTGTCCTTTTTGTGTCCTTCCTGCATCCCTGCTGCAGCCAGCAAGCCCCGCCCCCTTCCCTAGCGCCGCCCCCACTTCCTGCTGCAACATCGACCTCTTTTTTTTTTTTTTTGTGACACCTTTGATCCCTCGGAAGCCGTGACCCCGCCCCTTAAAAAGCCCCTCCCAATCGTGTGTGGCGTGGAAACAAGGCCAGATTAGCCGCGTTCGTCTGATCGTCTCCTTGGTAACAATTACGTCACATTTACCAAGAAAAACGGTTGGGGCAGTGTTGCATGTCAACCAGCAGAGGGAGACATAAACTGTTTAAATATTAACGCATTAGTTGCCATTATCGAAAACACTTTTAATTCATTTTAACTAGAGGAAGATTATGGAGGTAGATTTGTGTCTTTATCATTCAATCAAAAAAAAAGTTGCTTCAATTAAAAAAAAAATGTTGCTTTAATCAAAATATTTATTTTCAATTAAAGAAAAAGTCACTTCAATCAAAACAAAAATGTGTTTGAATGCAAAAATAAATTTGAAACTCAAAAAAATGTATTTGGAACCGATTTTTCTTTGACTGATTTTTTTTTTTTCTTTTTGATTTAAGTCTTTCTTTTATTGAAACAATTTTTTTGATTGACGTAATGTGGTTTTGCGTTTGGATCACATTTTGGCTAGGACATTTGTGTCTTTATTATTCAATCAAAAAATAAGTTGCTTCAAACAAAAAAAAAAGTATATATTCAAAAGAAAAATCACTTCAATCAAAAATTTTCAAAAATTCAATCGTAGAAAAAAAAATTTGAATGTGAAAAATTATTTGAGACTCAGAAATTCGCATTCGAACACTTAATTTTTCATTGAAACTGTTTTCTTAGAATGAAGCAATCCTTTTTGTGTTCGAGCCATATTATGCGTAGGACATTTGTGTCTAAATCATTCAATCACAATAAAAGTTGCTTAAATAAAAAAAACTATTTCTAATCAAAGAAAAAAATCACTTGCAAAAATAATTTTTCTTTTGAAAATATTTTTTTACTTGAATTTTTTTTTTTTTTTTTATTAAGTGTCACTTTTTTGAAAAGCAAAAACTTTTAAACTCTTTTTTTTTTTTTTTAAAGTGGAAAAAGTTTTGGATGCACTTTTTTTTTTTTTTTGAAGTGAAAAAAGTTTTGAAGGCACTTTTTTTCGATTGAATCATTTAGACACAAAGATCCAGCTTCAACGCTACTTCCGGCATGTTTGAGTGGCAGGTGACTACGCCAATGGCTCCATCCAGCCATCGGACGAAGCCGAAAATAGGGCACCGGTACGGGGGTGCGACATCAGGATCTCACCGGAGTGCCCGCGACGCTCCATAGAAGATTGGCCGTTTGTTGCCATCATCAACAAGACAACTTTTAATTCAATATCAGTTGAAAAACTTTTGATATTGATTTAGCATGAGATTCGTTTGCCAAGTCACTTAATTTTGGGGAAAACTTTTGCACATTTGCCATAAGCGGATTTTGGTGTCTGAAAAGTGTCATTGCATGTAATTGACTTTCCTATATATATATAAAAGTTGCAAAGCGATAAAACTGCAACAAAAATGAATGAAATGAACAAAAAAAAAAAATTTATGATGGGTCAAAATTAGTTTTTGAGCACCTTAGCTGGCCATTTGCTTTGCATATAATTTTAGAAAATGTTTGTTTTGGGGAAAAAAATATTTAAAAAATGATTTTTTTCTTTGTTCGAATTTTTTAAAAAATTTTTTTATTGAAGTGATTTTCTTTTTTAAAATCTGCATTTTTTTAAAGCAACTTATTTTTTGACTGAATATTAAAAACAAAAATGTCCTAGCCAAAATGTGGCGCAAAAACAAGTCAACATTACTTCAATCAAAAAAGTTGCTTCAATCAAAAAAACTTGACTTCAATCAAAAAAAAAAAAAAAAAAAAAAAAAAAAACCCAAAGAAAAATAGCTTTCACATGCATTTTTTGGAAGTTTTTTTTGACAAATGTCCTAGCCATAATGTGGCCCAAACACAAATCAACATTACTCCAATCAAAAAATTGCTTGAATAAAAAAAACATGACTTCAATCAAAAAAAACAAAACAAAACAAAACAAAAAACCCAAAGAAAAATAGCTTTCACGTGCATTTTTTTGTGTTTCAAATTTATTTTTGCATTCAACCACATTTTTTTTTTTTGATTGAAGCAACTTTTTTTTTGGTTGAAAATATATATTTTGATTAAAGCTATTTTTTTTTTATTGAAGCAACTTTTTTCTGATTGAATAATAAAGACACCTTATGGCTCCGCCCAGGGGATACAATTTTTGACTGGGGTAACTACATTGGCACGACACCGGCGGGCGTACCATATTCAATGGATGACAATCTTGCGAAAAGTATTGCCAAAGCAGCCTGATTTAGAATTCCCCTCAAGAATGATGGGAAACAAAAAAACGCTCATTGTCAACTTATTATTATAAATATTCTCGCAAGTTAATTTTATTGCTGACACTGCGTTTCGGGGTCATCAACATGTTGTGCCCCCCCCCCCCCGCCCCAAAAGTCAAACTCCGCCTATGACATTTGCTCATTAATAATCCTAAATTCATCAAAACTTGATCAATGATGAGTCCTTTCCAGCCTAGTTAGCTTCAAACTACCATAATTTCAATTTTTTTTTCTAATGTCAATT
Source organism: Corythoichthys intestinalis (assembly GCF_030265065.1). Classification (NCBI taxonomy): domain Eukaryota; kingdom Metazoa; phylum Chordata; class Actinopteri; order Syngnathiformes; family Syngnathidae; genus Corythoichthys; species Corythoichthys intestinalis. The sequence goes on along the minus strand of NC_080408.1, from coordinate 21,758,839 downwards.
TTTTTTTTCTAACATGCCCTGAAATTTGTTGAAAATTCATGGTACGGTTGTGGCCGATGACAAATTTGACGTCTATCTCAGTTTGCACGGCTAATCTCACAAAGAATGTAAGGTTCCACCAACGTGATGGTTGGATTGACGCAAAAACCAATGTTTGTGAAAGCCTGGCGGGTCAGAGGTCACGGTGGCCCGCGAGGGCAGCCTGTCAATCATCTTTCATGTTAATCTCATTAACACCAGAGTGGTGTGTTGTGTAGAAACTGGCTTTTGTGGGTGTTAGATATGTGAATCTTAATGTATTTTTAGCCAATGTTATTACCGTTAGGCATGTGCCAGGTACATACCTGTCAACCCGAGGCCGTTGGCAATCTTACAAATAGTGACGTATGCCCTTACAAATTGGTGACTAATCTTACGTTTTATATGTGTGCGATATGAAACAAAAATAAAACTCAATTTTTAAAATAATACTAATTTATTGGTAATATTGTCACATATAACCTGGAGCAATCAAAGAACAATCAATATCTACAGCTACATCATGATTACTAAAATTAAAAGTGACTTTTGTTATAATTGTATGCAGCACTTTTGGCTAGAGCGATCAATCGGGTCCGATCACGTCATTTTCAAAGTATCGGAATCGGCAAAAAAATATCGGACATGCCTTTATTAATATATATTTTTTTAATTAAATCGTTTTCTAATTGTATTTAACGTTACAGCCATAATATGTTACACTCATCCAGAGTCTTTAGTTTAGGCTTAAGGTAGGGTTATCAAATTTATACCGTTAACGGCGGTAATTTTTAAAAAAATTTATCACGTTAAATATTTAACGCAATTAACGCATGCGCTGCACGACCCACTCACGCATTGTCGCGTTCAATCTGTAATGGCGCCGTTTTACCTACATATAGAGCTAAAGGGCAGCGTAAAATGAGTAGAGTGAATTTTGGCAGCCTTTGGAGCCTTTTTGTAATTGGCTAGAGCCTTACAATCCCTCTCCCTACGATTAGAAACATCGTGGGAAGCAACGTGGGAAAGAAAGGTAGTAATTGATCTTTTTCTTAACACCCTATGTTATTTCCCAACGCAGAGAAGATATTTCACCACTACGCACAGTCATGGTTGCTCTTCCCATCATGTTTTTGGGCAGAACAGTTAAATGGCTACAGTATCATTTACTGAAAGCTCAACAAATACACTAGATGGCAATATTTAGTCACAATATACAAAGTCACATTTATCCTTTAAGAATTACAAGTCTTTCTATCCGTGGATCCCTCTCACAGAAAGAATGTTAATAATGTAAATGCCATCTTGAGGATTTATTGTCATAATAAACAAATACAGTACTTATGTACTTATGTACGTATGTACTCAACAAGACATGGAAAAACTTATGCATGCATTCATTTTCAGCAGATTGGACTACTGCAACGGTATATTTACAGGTCTTGATAAAAAATCAGTCAGGAAGCTGCAGCTAGTACAGAATGCTGCAGCCAGAGTCCTCACAAATACAAGGAAGCTGGACCACATTACACCGGTTTTGAAATCGCTACACTGGCTTCCAGTGAGTCAAAGGATAGACTATAAAATACTACTGCTCGTGTATAAAACACTTAATGGCCTTGGACCAAAATACATGCTTGACTTGTTAGATTCCTATGAGACATCTAGACCCCTAAGGTCGTCTGGAACGGGTCTTCTGCATGTTCCAAGAACAAGAACCAAGCAGGGTGAGGCAGCATTTAGTTATTATGCTCCTCACCTCTGGAACAAGTTACCCGAACGTCTGAAGTATGCTCAAACCGTTAGCTCCTTTAAATCAGGGCTAAAAACGCTTTTGTTTGGCACTGCATATCCATAACTGTCTATATATTTCAACCTACCTGCCTTCTATTCCTCTTGTGCTTATCTCCATTGCTGATTTCAATGATTATTAGTAGTAGTAGTTTTTGCTTTATTTTTATTTTTGTTTTATTTTTATCTATTTATTTTTATTCTGTGATTAAATGCGATCATTTGTCTTGGTTTTTACGTTGTGTTGATTTAAATGTGATTTTTATGGTCTTCATGTGATGTAAAGCACTTTGAATTGCCTTGTGTTGAATTGTGCTATATAAATAAATTTGCCTTGCCTTGCCTTATGTACTGTATGTTGAATGTATATATTCGTCCGAGTTTTATTCATTTTTTTCTTAATGCATTGCCAAAATGTATATGATCGGGAAAAATTATCTGAAATGATTGGAATTCAATCGGGAGCAAAAAAAAAAAGCAATCGGATCGGGAAATATCAGCAGATACTCAAACTAAAACGATCGGGATCGGATCGGGAGCAAAAAAACATGATCGGAACAACCATACTTTTGACAATTTCTATCATGTTTTTTTATGGCTGCACTTCATGGCACTTCAGCTCGCAATTCAGTTTGACTTTGAAGGTCGTTCGTTAGTGTGTCCAATTATAAATTAAAAAGGTCAAATGATAAAATTAACTTACTGATGCAATCTTTGAGTCAGGGAACATTTCTTTTGCTAATTCTGGGAAGTGATCAGCTATATTTGCAGGCAAATTGTGTTCTGCAACAAATCTGCAGAATAAAATCTCCGCTTTCGTCACTTTTAATTCTGCATACTTCATCTTTATGACCAGTGTTGTTAATCTTACTTTTAAAAAAGTAATTAATTACAGTTACAAATTACTTCTCCCCAAAAGTAATTGAGTTAGTAACTCAGTTACCTGAATGTAAGATTAATTAGTTACTTGGCAAAGTACCGTATTGGCCCGAATATAAGATGGCCCTGATTATAAGACGACCCCCTCTTTTTCAAGCCTCAAGTTTGAAAAAAGACTTTTTGAACACCAAATTAATTTTTATACAGAAAATAATCACAGTACATCCGAAACAAATGATTATAACAATATATTTTAGAGAAAAAGCATGTTATTTTGCCTTATTCAAATCTTCATATCTGAACATTTAACTATGTAAACTAAAGTGCAATCACATTCGTAAATGAATGGCTTCTGGTTTTTGAAATGTAAATAAACCAATCTATTGTGATAAAACAACAAAATTGCAATAACTGCATTAACCATCAACACGAAGTCTAATTGTAACTGTAGTCTTGAAACAAATCTGAATAAGGAAAAACATTGCAATAAAATAATGCAAACTGGTTAAACTTGAGAGTAGCTGAGATCTGTCATGACAGAACATCGCTTCAATGATATCTGGCGACATCTAGCGTCGTGAATGGGGAGCTGAGATCTGTCATGACAGAACATCGCTTCGATGATATCTGGCACCATCTAGCGTCGTGAATGGGTATAATGTATCGACCACGAATATAAGACAACCCCCTCTTTTTCAGTGTTATATCAATGCAAAAAACACCGTCTTATATTCGGGCCATTACGGTACCTGGTGTTAACTATCTAGTTTTTTTTTGCATTTAAAAAAAAACAAAAACAAAAAATCCCATAGTAACCTTTTTTATGTGTGGAAGTCACTTGTTGTGACTCAGCCGTTTAAGTTGTTAAAATTGCTCCCATTTTTGTATTAATTCCCTTCTGTCTACTTTCGACATGTGAAAGTTTTAAAACTGTGTCATCATTTAAAGATAGATTCAAGTCAAGATTTTGCCGATTCAGGAGTATTTTAGATAAAAAGTTACTTAGGTTCGCTAGGAAGGTTCACTACAACAAAGTCTTTCTGAGAAGTCTTCCACTTTAAGATGGCGGCTGTTAACTAACGCCGCCGAGTCTGTCATTTCGCATCTAGTTCTATATGCATGTGATATCTAGCGTAGCATCTAGTGTGCCTAGATTGTAGGCTGTCGGCTACAGTCAGGAAATATTGGAGCCACCTAGCCTAGCATCGCGTTTGCAACAGCGTCACAACAAACACTTCGTTCACCGTGTCTCTGACTTTTCTTGCGTCATTAAACCAATGTAGTAACGCATGGTAACGCACATTGTCTCGTTGCCGAAACGGTGACAAAATCCGAACTGAGAAAAAAAAAACGTAATGCACGAAAAACGTACAGATTTTGAACATACGGCGTACACATTTAAAAATCAATGCTCACTTGTACAAATTACGCCGAAACCGTACAAGTAGTCAGGTATGCAGGTAGGATATTCCAATGGTATGATAACCTTAAACCAAAAATATCACGGTTCAGCTCTAAACTTTGAGATATCTTTTTTTTTTTTTTTTTTAATCAATTGAACAGGATTTTTATTTTTCAAAACATATTAGCAAATTGAACATAAGTATTACGTTAAGTTCAAATAAATGAATGACAAAATATTCAAAATAATATTAAAATAAATGCAGTCCTTGGGGTGAGCCTAAACCCACAGCCACAGCTCAACATTATTACCATCAGAACAAAAATAATTGAATTATTTTCCATAAAAAGCACGTGTGTATGACTTGTATCATGTTTACATTATACACACACTCTATTTCTCAACACAGACAGTTGCCAGAGAGAAAAAAAACACATTTTACCACGGCTAGACACACTAAACACGCTGGAGTTAATTCTCATAGCTGGTGGGAAACATTCATGACAGTGTTTATTAACTAACCTTTAATTTTGTATAAATGAGAAATCATATTGGAGGTATTGCCTCCTCAGCAGTCACCCTCTGCAAACATGTTTTACATGTCGGTTGGCACTCCTCCTCTAAGTCGCGGCCGTCTGTAACTTTTCTGTAGCCGAAGTATTCCCAGCAATTTGGTTTTCTTCGATGGGGGGGGGAAAAAAATCAGGAGTTTCACCTCCTCCAGCCATCGTGTAGCAAAGCTGATTCAATGACACTGAGCAACAACCGGTGGGGGAGGGTTGAACTTTGCAGCTTGCGAGGGATTTCTACAAGCATTTTGGGAAAATAAAAAATACCTAATACCTTGGGGAAGGTATGACGGAAAATTTTTGCGGTTTTGAAACCTTGACGTTTTCATACCATGGTATACCTTGAAACCGGTAATCGGCACATGTCTATTTGTCGTTAACTCGTTGGCTGCCATTGATGGCGACAGACGGATCAAAGTTGCCCTAAAAATGAGATGTTTTTAAACATTTAACTTACCTTAACTTTTACACTTTTTACACTTAGAAGACGAAAATTAGGAATGTTGCTAATGTGTTAGTTTTAACTGCTTTTACATTCATAAAAATGTATTGGGTGCCATTGACTGCGAGACATCCAACCCTTTTGAAGTTGGAGGTTTGGCAGTGAATGAATCGTTCATTCACTGCCAAGCCTCCAACTTCAAATTTATTGACTGTCTGCTAATAATAAACTAAATACTGTAGATAAGTTTTTAAAATAATTTATATATACACATATATATTAATATATATAAAGCAGTAAATTTGTTCTTATTTTTTTATTAAGTTCATTAAATAAATAATAATTGTGATTTTTTTTCTAAATATTTATTAAGTTCATTAAATAAATAATAATTGTGGGTTTTTTTCTTAATATCTTTTAATTTCTAATGATTTTAAATAAAGATGTCCCGATGCCGATCGATCGGGTCCGATCACGTCATTTTCAAAGTATCAGAATCGGCAAAAAAATATCAGACATGCCTTTTTTTAATATATATATATTTTTTTAATTTAAATCGTTTTCTAATTGTATTTAACGTTACAGACAAAATGTCTTAAACTCATCCAGAGTAGTTTTGGCTTAAAGTAGGGCTATCAAATTTATTGCGTTAACGGCGGTAAATAATTTTTTAAAATTACCGTAATTTCCCGAATATAAGGCGCACCCGTGTATAATGCGCACCCCAAATTTACTTGTAAAATCTAGGGGAAATTATTGTACCCGTGTATAACGCGCACCCTAATTTTAGCACCAATAAATAGAAGAATACAAGAAAGCAGAGCTCGTGTACAGATACAGAAATGTCATTTTACTGACTGGTGAAACACAGCACATAGCATAGCACATTGGTAGTTTAAAAAATTACCGTAAACTGACAATATGTACTGTAATAATATGATCTGATAACTTCTTCAATTTACCAGAATCCAGGAGAAAACAAAACAGATGTGACTTTTCTTTTAAAAGCTGCTGTATAACTTGCTTGTGTCATCATGATGAATAAATGTTTCTTCCATGGATTGATACGGTAAAATGAAAGTGAGAACGTAAGTCGGAAATCCGAGAGAGCTCATCGCTGTATACACGACAGTAACAATAGGAACTATTGTTATTTGAGTTTGAGTTTCCCGACGGACAGATATAGTTGACGGACACAGGAAGTCTGTGTTGTGTTACGTTTGTTAAGGTCCGAGTTGCGGAGCTGCAATAAACGTTGACTCAAATGAGTTCAATAAACTAAATTCTGTGCTTTATGAAGAGTGAAAAAAGCAGAATTTAACACAGACGAAATCATTCGACCGATCACAGTGAAGTACTACCGGAACAAAATGGTGACATCACGTACCGTAATGGTCGGCAACGGATCGCCGCATACGTTTCTTCAACACAACATGGCCGTGTCAATTAAAAACAACACGGTTTTTAAATATATATGATATATATATATTTCTGTCTCCATCCCTGTACCCGTGTATAATGCGCACCATGATTTTACAAGTTGATTTTGGGGAAAAAAAGTGCGCGTTATATTCGGGAAATTACGGTAATCATGTTAAATAATTAACGCATGCACTGCACGACCCACTCAGGCATCGTCGCGTTCAATCTATAAAGACGCCGTTTTAACTATAGATAGCGCTACAATGCAGCGTATAATGAGTAGAGAGAATTTTGACAGCCTTTGGAACCATTTGATATGTGGCTAAAGCCTTCCAAACCTCTCTCAGCAATTAAAAATAACGTGGGAGGCAATGTGGGGAAGAAAGGTAGTAGTTGATCATTTTCTTAACGCTCTATGTTCTTTCCCAACGCAAAGAAAATATATCAATTGGTGCCCCTACGCACAGTCATGATTCCTCTTCCCATCATGCATTTGGGCAGAAGTTAAATGGCTGCAGTATCATTTACTGAAAGCTCAACAAATACACTAGATGGCAATATTTAGTCACAATATACAAAGTCACATTCATCCTTTAAGAATTACAAGTCTTTCTTTCCGTGGATCCCTCTCACAGAAAGAATGTTAATAATGTAAATGCCATCTTGAGGATTTTTTGCCATAATAAACAAATACAGTACTTATGTACTGTATGTTGAATGTATATATTCGTCCGAGTTTTATTCATTTTTTTCTTAATGCATTGCCAAAATGTATATGATCGGGAAAAATTATCGAGAATGATTGGAATTAATTGGGAGCCAAAAAAAGCAATCGGATCAGGAAATATCGGGATCGGCAGATACTCAAACTAAAACGACCGGGATCGGATCGGGAGCAAAAAAACATGATCGGAACAACCCTAATTTTAAATTTGAATAAAATGTACTATAAATATTCCCTAATTTCGGTAACATAAATAAAATACCAAATATTGAGACTGTATATGAACTTGGTCAACCGATGGCAAAAATTAACCAGTGATTAGCCAACTAACATAATTACTCATTCACAATAGTTTATAGTTATTTTATTTTTTAAATGTTTATTTCAAATAAAGGGAACGCGAAAAATGGAAAGAATCTCATCAATTTCATTGCCTTAAACATAGACATCATAACTATATTGACAGGTCACAACCCTCAGACAATGTGCCACACCTTCAAGTAGGGGGCCTGCCCACACCCAGCATCAGAGGAGTTGTTCTCAAACACACGCATGCAGCGATCTAACACCAGATTTAGGTTGAAAAAGTACAAAAGCTGTTCTGCATACAAACAGGATGGATTGTCTAAGGAGTGATTTGTTCGAGGATTCAAGGTAATTATTATATTTTTCGTACCATGCATGCATTTTGAACGTTGTGGAAAAAAATCAACGGGAGAAATTAGCCGCTACAGCATTGATGTTATAATTCGCAAAATTTACGGAAAATAAATGCTAACTGCCCGTTTTTTTTTTGTGTTTGTTTTGTTTTTTTGCTTTTAACCAAAAATTGAGACAGTTTCATGTCCATATCTATAAAGAATTCAGGGATTTTAGCATTTATTCACAAGAAATTTCAACATAAAAAGGTCTTCTTGGTTATAATACGGCGCCACAGTGGCTTAAAGACTAGCAGCACATTCGACATATTTACATTAAAAATATGCTGCCTGTTTTTTTGTTTGTTTGTTTGTTTGTTTTTAACCAAGAATTGAGACTGTTTTACGTCCATATCTATAAAGAATTCAGGGATTTATGAATTTATCCACAAGAATTTTCAACGTAAAAATCTCTTTGTGGTGATAAGGCGGCGCCACGGTGGCTCAAAGACTAGCAGCACATTTGACATATTTATATAAAATAAATGCTAACTGCCTGTTTTTTTGCTTTCTACCAAAAATAGAGACTGTTTTACATCCATATCTATAAAGAATTCAGGGATTTAAGCATTTATCCAAAAGAATTTTCAACGTAAAAATCTCTTTGTGGTGATAAGGCTGCGCCACGGTGGCTTAAAGACTAGCAGCACATTTGACATATTTACGTAAAATAAATGCTAACTGCCTGGTTTTTTTCTTTCAACCAAAAATCGCGACGGTTTTACGTCCATGTCTATAAAGAATTCAGGGATTTACGCATTTATTCACAAGAATTTTCAACGCAAAAAGCTTTTTGTCTGTGTTTCCACTCGGTCAGCTTTGATGGAGCTAGGCCCCCTATAAATCGGCCCTGCACCCTGCGTCCCATCAATATATTATGAAGTCTAATTAGAAATATAATTTCAAAAATCCTTTATATATTTCTGTTTTTAATTTTCAATATTTTTTTACATTAAAAATGTCAGCAATAAATATAGCTTGATTTCTATATTATATATGATCATAATATATATAATATGTTTGTTAACGTCTGTTAACAAACGATCGAGAAAACAATACTAGAATTGAAATAACAAACTTGACTGCGATAAATGAAAACTAAAATTAAAAGGAAAAAATTATGATTCCCCCTAATTTATGTATTTTACTGCCGTTGACAGCTCGAGATGTCCAATCAGTTTCAAATTCAATAATCACTCACGGGTCAAATGAATTGGACATCTATGACTGTCAATGGTAGCCAATGCCTTAAATGCATATATTTGTGCTCATGTATGTGAATTTGTATCAGCATTGCACATGTGCGTACGTTTTGTATATGAGGCACGGTTAACAGGAAGAAGTAAGAATGGTTGTGCAGGTGCGTGCGCGGCTGCGCGCTTCCGCTCGCAGATCTTCTTCCTCATTCTTGACTTTACCGACACACGTCCAAATATCATTTTTCAGCTTCAACTTTAGCTGACTAGAGACCATTGGTTTTGTAGCCGTGGGAGCGCCCTTTTTTCAGAACCCCCAAAAGTCTTCCGCTTATTCTGTGTTTGTCATTTGTCCCTAAGAAAAGATATGGTGGGGCACATAAGTATTTAGTCAACCACCAATTGCGCAAGTTCTCCAACTTGAAAAGATTAGAGAGGCCTCTAATTGTCAACATGGGTAAACCTCAACCATGAGAGACAGAATGTGGAAGAAAAAAAAACAGAAAATCACATTGTTTGATTTTTAAAGAATTTATTTCCAAATTAGAGTGGAGAATAAGTATTTGGTCACCTACAAACAAGCAAGATTTCTGGTTGTCAAAGAGGTCTAACTTCTTCTAACGAGGTCTAATGAGGCTCCACTCGTTACCTGTATTAATGGCACCCGTTTTAACTCATTATCGGTATAAAAGACACCTGTCCACAAACTCAGTCAGTCACACTCCAAACTCCACTATGGCCAAGACCAAAGAGCTGTCAAAGGACACCAGAGACAAAATTGTAGACCTGCACCAGGATGGGATGACTGAATCTGCAATAGGTAAAACGCTTGGTGTAAAGAAACTGAGAGCAATTATTAGAAAACGGAAGACATACAAGACAAGACCACTGATAATCTCCCTCGATCTGGGGCTCCATGCAAGATCTCACCCCGTGGCGTCAAAATGATAACAAGAACGGTGAGCAAAAATCCCAGAACCACACGGGGAGACCTAGTGAATGACCTACAGAGAGCTGGGACCACAGTAACAAAGGCTACTATCAGTAACACAATGCGCCGCCAGGGTCTCAAATCCTGCACTGCCAGACGTGTCCGCCTGCTTAAGCCAGTACACATCCAGACCCGCCTGCGGTTCGCTAGAGAGCATTTGGATGATCCAGGAGAGGACTGGGAGAATGTGTTATGGTCAGATGAAACCAAAATAGAACTTTTGGGTAGAAACACAGGTTCTCGTGTTTGGAGGAGAAAGAATACTGAATTGCATCCGAAGAACACCATATCCACTGTGAAGCATGGGGGTGGAAACATCATGCTTTGGGGCTGTTTTTCTGCAAAGGGACAAGGACGACTGATCTGTGTAAAGGAAAGAATGAATGGGGCCATTTATCGAGAGATTTTGAGGAGAAAGAATACTGAATTGCATCTGAAGAACACCATACCCACTGTGAAGCATGGGGATGGAAACATCATGCTTTGCTGTTTTTCTGCAAAAGGACCAGGACAACTGATCTGTGTAAAGGAGAGAATGAATGGGGCCATTTATCGAGAGATTTTGAGTGAAAATCTCCTTCCATCAGCAAGGGCATTGAAGATGAGACGTGGCTAGGTCTTTCAGCATGACAATGATCCCAAACACACAGCCAGGGCAACAAAGGAGTGGCTTCGTGAGAAGGATTTCAAGGTCCTTGAGTGGCCTAGCCAGTCTCCAGATGTCAACACCATAGAAAATCTGTGGAGGGAGTTGAAAGTCCATGTTGTCCAACGACAGCCCCAAAACATCACTGCTCTAGAGGAGATCTGTATGGAGGAATGGGCCTAAATACCAGCAACAGTGTGTGAAAAGCTTGTGAAGAGTTACAGAAAACGTTTGGCCTCCGTTATTGCCAACAAAGGGTACATAACAAAGTATTGAGATGAACTTTTGGTATTGACCAAATACTTATTTTCCACCATGATTTGCAAATAAATTCTTTAAAAATCAAACAATGTGATTTCTGTTTTTTTTTCCCCACATTATTTCTCTCATGGTTGAGGTTTACCTATGTTGACAATTACAGGCCTCTTTAATATTTTCAAGTGGGAGAACTTGCACAATTAGTGATTGACTAAATACTTATTTGCCCCACTGTACTACTACTACTACTGCTACTACAAAGTATGGCTGAAAAAGACAACATAGAGGGAAAAAATGTGGATTTATTGTTATTATTTTTTTTAAAATAAATGTCACAACAAAAAGCACATCGTGAACACACGCCTGTGGTGCTCTACTGTGTGTGTGTGTTTTGTCTAAAAATAGATTTGGTGAAGTAGGGTTCCTCCCCACTGGAACTTGGAAAGTTTCTCTTTCAACCTTACAAGGAATTGGAGGAGAGGAGGAGGCTAAGAAACATGCCAAACAATGCTATCGTATATGCTAAACAATTGCTAAGGAGTGATGCTAACACAAGTTAGCAATGCTAAAGCCAAGGCAAACATGTTTTAGCAAGTCATGATAATGTTCACAAAGAAACATTTGCGATGCTAACCAATATGCTAAGCGCTTCAAACTGAAAATGTCAAAAAACACAAAAAATGTGGTATGGCTGTCTTTTTGCATCGTGTGTCTTTTGATGTGCTTTTAGTGTGGTTAGACTAAATTGTACTCACAGTTTAGTAATCTATAGGTAGAGTGTTGGAAAGAGTGGGTAGAGTTTACTAATTTAATTTATACTTGGAGGTTAGGAATCTGTGGGTACAGATCAGTAAACGTTGGTCCAGTTTTGTAATATGTTCCCACAGTTTAGTAATCAACAGGTACATATTAGGAACTGTGGGTACATACAATTTACTCATTTGTAACCACAGTTTAGTAATATGTTCATACATTTTGGTGAACTGCTGGTACAGTTTAGTAATCTGTACCCACAGTCTAATACTCAGTGAGTACAGTTTAGTAATATTTACCCAAAGTCTAGCACTCTGTGGTTACAGTTTTGTAAAACTGTATGTACCCAGAGTTTTGTCATCTATGGGTACAGATTAGGAAGCAGTGGGTACAGTTTATTCATTTGTACCCAGAGTTTAGGAATCTGTGGGTACAGTTTACAGTGATTCCTCACTACTGCGCACTTCAAACTTGGCGCCCTCAGTCCATCACTGATTTTTTTTCCTATCCAAAAAAATAAATAAATACACACTAGCTGTCCCTCTTCCTGCTCTTTGTTGTTCAGGCAGTGCACTGGAGTTGCTGATTAAAGTTAACGAAGATAGACAGATGTTAAGGTTTGATCTTGCCGGAGAAACTTGGAAGCTGAAAGTTCAAAGCTCCGCATGCGTCAATCATCGTTTAACTTGTTAAACAGTTGCTCTGGCAACTCATTGTGTGTAAGTGAGGAGATGGAGCTGAGCTGAGTGGACTCACTCAGTGTAGCATTTAATAAAGACAAGTATTTTTCTACTTTATTCTTGTTTAAAAATAATTCAGTCGGACAGTAACATGTTTAAAACTTATAATTATTACATATTACAAAAATACAGTATATATACATAATTTTTTGTTGATTTTTTAATTTGGAGGGGGAAAAAGTGAAAAAACATGTCTTATATGTATCTCCTTCCACTGCTGAATCTGAATAACTACATTGAACACACACACAAAAAAAAATTTTTTTAGCACAGCCTCACCCAAAAAAAAACACAATAAAAAAAAAAAAAAAGGGGGTTGGAGGCGCTACCATTGATCACACACAACCCCTCCCCCCGATTTATTTATTTATTTTGGGGGGGGGGGGTGAGGGGGTGCTACTTTGCGGTTGTTCACTTATCGTGGCGGGTTCTGGTCCCCATTAACCGCGAAAAATGAGGGATAATTTTATTAATTTGTACCCAGAGTTTAGGAATCTGTGGGTTCAGATTAGTACTCTGTTGCACAATTTAGTAGTCTATACCCATGGTTTAGTAACCTGTGGTTCCAGAGAGTAAGGTTTTAGTATAGTTTAGTAATGTTCACCAACGTGCAGTTTGGTAATCTATAGGTACAGTTTAGGAAACTAGGTAAATACATTTTACTAATTTGTACCCACAGTTTAGTAATTTGTGGCCAATTAGCAAATTTTCGTACAGTTTTGTAGTCTGTACCCAAAGTTTACTAAAATATACAGTATATATATCCACATTTTAGTAATATGAGGGTACAGATTAAAGAATTGTGGGCACATTTTACTAATTTGCACCTAATGTTTAGTAATTTGTGGTTAATAATGAGTAAATTATGGTACATTTTTGTAATCTGTACACACAGTTTACTAACACATATATCCACAGTTTAGTAATCTGAGGGTACAAATTAAAGAATTGTGGGTACATTTAACTAATTTGTACCCACAGTTTAGTAATTTGTGGTTACTAATTAGTGAATTTTGGTACAGTTTTTTAATCTGTACCCACATTTTACCTAAACATACAGTAGTTTGACAAGTAGTAGTACAGTTTAGAAATCTGAGGGTACAGATTAGTACTCTGTTGCAGTTTAGTAGTCTATACCCATAGATTAGTAACCTGTGAGTACAGAGAGTAAGGTTTGGTACAGTTTAGTTCTACACCTACAGTTTGGCAATCCATCAGTACAGTTTGGGAGACTAGGCAAATACATTTTTTTTAGTAATTTGTGGTTAATAGTAAATTTTGGTACAGTTTTGTAATTTATACCCACAGTTAACTAATACATATATCCATAGTGTAGTAATCTGAGGGTACAGATTAAATACTTGTGGGTACATTTTACTAATTTGTACCCACAGTTTAGTAATTTGTGGTTACTAATTTGTAAATTTTGCTACAGTTTTGTAATCTGTACCCACAGTTTACTAACACATAAATTCACAGTTTAGTAATCTGAGGGTACAGATTATAGAATTGTGGGTACATTTTACTCATTTGTACCCACAGTTTAGTAATTTGTGGTTACTAATTACTAAATTTTGATGCAGTTTTGTAATCTGTACCCACATTTCAACAACACATATTCCACAGTTTAGTAATCTGAGGGTACAGATTATATACAGATTATATACAGATTATATACATCCACATTTTAGTAATCTGAGGGTACAGGTTAAAGAATTGTGGGTACATTTCACTAATTTGTACCCACAGTTTAGTAATTTGTGGTTACTAATTAGTAAATTTTGGTAGTTTTTTAATCTGTGCCCACAGGTTACTAACACATATATCCACAGTTTAGTAATCTGACGGTACAGATTAAATAATTGTGGGTATATTTGTCTAATTTGTACCCACAGTTTAGTCATTTGTGGTTACTTGTTTGTAAATTTTGGTACAGTTTTGTAATCTGTACCCACAGTTTACTAACACATACAGTATGTCCACAGTTTAATAATCTGAAAGTACAGATTAAAGAATTGTGGGTACAGTTTTGGTAGTCTGTATACCCTCAGACTAATAATTTCTGGGTACAGATTAAATGATTTTTTTCCAACCCTGGCACCAGGGGGCTCCGCATGAATGCGTAAAATAAGTAAAATGGTAATAATGATAATGAAAAACTGAATCCGCTCCAGTTATTGTGTAATCCAGTCGACATTTTGCACTTTTCCTTCAGCCGCCATTTCACGACGTGTGTGTGTGTGTGGGGCTGAACAAAAGCTACAGTGTCTTTGTGTGTGTCGTGCGCACCCGCACACAATCGCATAAAGTTGACATGTGGACACACATGAACATTTTTTTTTTATTGACTTTTCATTTCCATAAATCAACATGGGGAAACTCATGCGAGTGCCTCTGAGTTTGAGGGAAGACTTTTAGACTTGTTCTAATGAGGAAAATAAACCCTAAATCTAGAATATTCAATTGTTTTTTTGTCGGTGTCAATATTATTCTCTTGTCATGTCAAACTTCCCTTATAAAAGTCTACTGCAATCCCGAATATTTGACCTGGATAAAACGTACGCTTGTCTGTCTCCATCCTGTGGCTGCACGGTGTATTACATGCATTCAATTCCTTTTTATAAAAGTTTTTATTTTTAGATTTTTAATTTTAGATACTCACCATTTACTCGGAGATGCATTTTTCTTTAAACACGTTTTATGTAAAACAAAAAACAAAAATTCATCATGACCTCAGTGACTGCCACTGACGGCGATAGACGTCCAATTATTATATTCTGGTGAATAACAGTGAGTGCTCATGTTTCAGTGCCATCATTCGTTCGTTCACCCTCCCAGTCAAAATGTTTTGGACGTCAAGCGCCGTCAAAGGCAGCCAATGAGGTCATAATGATTTTTTTTTTTTAAACTGAGACACGTGTTGAATGTCACCACTAGGGGGCATCAAGTCGAAAGATTGCTTTTTGCAAAAATGAAGAGTCCAAATGAGGTCAGCGAATGTGTAATTGATAAAAGCAGCCAGCAAGTGGAGACAGAGTCTTAATCAATGGAGAAGAAAAATAAGTAAACCCTCGTTTCTCCCGATTCACGTTTGACGGTCCTGTTGTGTTCTTTGTTTTAAATAAAAAAATAAGTAAATTTTCCACTTGAATAGCTTCTATGTTAAGTCACTGGCTACCATTGACAGTGCTAGAGACGTCCAATCCATTTTGACTTGGATGATTGAATGAACAAACTCTCCCGGACAAAATGAACTTGGCGTCAAGCGCCTTCAATGGCAACTAAATGATCTCAATTATTGCCCTGAAAGGGTTAAAAAAACATGATTAACTAATGAAAAGGTTAACTCATTGGCTGCCATTAACAGTGACAGACGTGCAATCCATTTTCACAAGGAGGGTACTGAAACATGATCGTTTGGCGTGAGTGTGTAGTTCCTGAGGTTGTGTTGGAAGACACAAAAGTACCTGAGGGAGCCCCACCCCTACCTACACCCCCACTCCAAAGTAAGGACTTGTAAAGACAACACCTCCTCCCATTGTCATGCGTGTTCTTCTCATGCTAACGTGGCTAGCAAAGCGTCACGCATACACTCTCCATGTGTGAGCATTTGGCTTGTCGTGCCATTTTTTGGGGGGGTCCAAATGTTCCAAAAAGCGTAAAAAAAACTTGGAAGCATGTTGTATTTGTTGATGTTTAGCAGACCTCTGCCTGCTCCAACTTGTAAAAACTTCACTGCCTAAAAACGAAGAAGGGACCGATGCGATGAAGAGGCCCCGGATCAAACCCCGGGGGTGCGTGAGTTCTCCGAATAACAAGTCTCGACAAGGCCACTGTTCCACTTTTTCAATGAAAAGAAGGAACAAGTAAGGAAGTGAGGAAGAGATGTCGAAGACGAGGAGGAACAAGGAGAAGCTCTGAGGAACAATGAATAAAAGGAACATCAAGGACAAAAAAAGAAGTTGTAGGAATGGGAATGGACATTTTATGAACAATAGGAATGAATGGGGAGATCCTGATGGACAATAAAGAAGGAACAAAGAGGAGGCCTTGGAATGACAATGAGGACAAAAGGGAATGGGGTGGAGGGCGGAATCCAGGAGCAAGATCTTGGCAGAGGTGTTGAAGGAACAAGGAGTATCAAGGTATTAAAGGACATGGTGAGGACAAGAATCAAAAAGCCTATTTGCGCATAAAGGAGAAGATAGGAACATCTTAAAACATCTGTCCCCTTTGAAATGAATGGAAATGCTGGCAAACTGTTCCAACAAATGAAGAAAAAGTACCATATAATCTTGAAAAAAAAATATTTTTTTAATAATAATTGCACTTATATATATATATATATATATATATATTAATTAAACAAATGAAGAGAAAAAGAAAAAAATTAAACTGTAAAAATTTTAAATAAAAAATATATTTACTATTAAGTAAATGTCTTGACATATACAAGGATGAGTGCTGAATCCATTTAAACGGAGTATTGCCTGTGAATGCACATGTTTAAATGCCATTGACGGCGCGAGACGTCCTATGCATTTTAACTGGGAGGGAAAAATGAACATGGATTGGACGTCTCGCGCAGTCAATGACAGCCAATGAGTGTCCTCTTGTTGATTTCGGGTCACTTCTTGCTTATTTTGTGGCAAATATGGGTCATTTGTTTTTTATTTAGGTCATTTCCGGTTGATTTTGTGGAAATTCCTTGGCATTTCCTGTTGATTTTAGGTGTTGTTGTGTGTCACTTTCTGCTGATTTTGTGACAATTCTGGACCACTTCCTGTTGATTCTACAACAACTGTGGTTGATTTCCTTTTGATTCTGGGGAAATTCCAGGTCATAACCTGTTGATTTAATGGGAATTCTGGGTAATTTCTTGATTTTTGGTGCAAATCCGAGTCATTCCCTGTTGACTTTGGGCATTTCTGGCTGATTTTGGCGATTTTAGGGCTCACCTTACGTTGATTTTGAGGCAAATATGGTTCACTTCCCATTGATTTTGGAGCATTACTGGGTCACGTCATTTCATTTTTCATTCACAGTTAATTTCAATAACCATTGTTAGCTAAATTTATTTTTTAAGGTTTGAAGTCATAGGTGGAGTTTGACTTTTGGGTCGGGGGGGCACAATATGTTGATGACCCCGAAACGCAGTTTCAGCAATAAAATTAACTTACAAGAATATTTATAATAATAAGTTGAAAATGAGCGTTTTTTTTTGTTTCCCGTCATTCTTGAGAGGAATTCTAAAATCAGGCTGCTTAGGCTATACTTTTCACCAAGATCGTTATCCATTGAATATGGTACGCCCACCGGTGTCGTGCCAATGTAGTTACCCCAGGCAAAAATTGTATCCCTTGGGCGGAGCCATATGGAGGTAGATTTGTCTTTATTATTCCATCAGAAAAAAAGATGCTTCAATTAAAATAAATAAATAAATAGCTTCAATCAAAATATATATTTTCAACAAAAAAAGTTGCTTCAATCAAAATAAAAAAGTGGTTGAATGCAAAAATAAATTTGAAACTCAAAAAAATGCAAGTGAAAGCTATTTTTCTTTGTTTTGTTTTTTCTTAAATTGAAGTCAAGTCTTTTTTTATTCAAGCAACTTTTTTGATTGGAGTAATGTTCATTTGTGTTTGGGCCACATTTTGGCTAGGACATTTGTGTCTTTATTATTCAATCAAAAAATAAGTTGCTTCAAAAAAATATATTTTCAAAAGAAATATCACTTCAATAAAAAAAAAAACAAATAAAAATGTCCATCATGGAAATATGTTTTGAATGCGAAAAAATATTTGTGATTGAAAATGTCTGAACCCTTCATTTTTCATCGAAAAAGTTTTCTTTGATTGAAGCAATCCTTTTTGTGTTTGGGCCATATTATGGGTAGGACATTTGTGTCTAAATCATTTAATCCCCAAAAAGGTTGCTTCAATAAAAAAAAAAACATTTTTAATCAAAGAAAAAAATATAAAAATTAAAAAATAAAATTGCCCTCCCCTATTTTTTTAATTATATGCAAAGCAAATTATCGTCTAAGTTGCTAGTCACATGATCTGTTCGAAAAACAATTTTGACCCATTATAAAAATTCATTTTTTTGTTCATTTCATTCATTTTTGTTGCAGTTTTATTGCTTTACAACTTATATATATATATATATATACATATATATATAGGAAAGTCAATTACATGCAATGACATATTTCTGCCACCGGGGGGCCGTGCCCCCCCCTTAAAATCCGCTTATGTTTGATGTGAATATTATTCTGTTAGAATGAATGTACAGGGTGTTCCAAAATGTTTGACCTCATTTCGTAGGGCAATAATTTTGACAATTCTCGTTGGAACGAGATCAAATTTTCACAGCTTGTATAGAACCGTTTCAAGTTTTTGTGTCTAACGTTTGGCATTTCTATCTTTTTAGGTTAAGAAATGCCGCTCATTTAAAGAAAAAAAGGCATTTTGCGTGTTAGAGTATGCTCGGACTCAATCACCAAAGACAGTGCAGCGTGCCTTCTTCACAAAATTTACAAAGAAGCCACCAACTACAAAACAAAATAGGACTTGGCACCAAAAATTTCAAGAAATTTCAGCAAATTTGGCACGAGCTCGAATACCGACTCAACGTGTGCAGTCACAGGCGGCGCTCATATTGAACATTTATGAAAATGTGTCATAGAACCCACAAATATTTGTACTTTTCTTTGAAAATGTAACCAATAAAACTTATGACCTTTAACATAAAGTGTATTTAGTTTTATTAAGATCCATCAAGCAGTTTCTGAGATATGGGCATTTGGAATGGGGTCAACTATTTTGGAACACCATCTATATTGGAAATAAAAAAATTGGACTTTCTCGCTCTGAATTTTTGGTGGAATAGTGAACTTTTATGGAAGTAGATTTGTGCAAAAAATTGAGACAAAGATGCATTTTAACAGTACTTTTCTTTGATTATATTTGTTGTTGTTGTTGATTGAACCAACATTTTTGATATAAGTGATGTTGTTTTGTGTTTGGGCCACATTTTGGGTAGGACAGTTGTGTCTTTATAATTCAATCCAAAAATTAGTTGCTTTAAACAAATACGCCCCCCCCCCTCAAAATCTCTTAAATCCCCCACCCAAAAAATTTTTTTTTCTTCAATCATAGAAAGCTAGTAAGCTTACCACCAACAACTCCGACTCACTGTTCGATAGCTTGCTGGGCCAGCGAGTGGTGGCCATGATTCTTGCTTCTTCATGCTTTTCAGAAATACGCCATTGGTGTAGCCACTTGTCACTCAAACCTGTCTGACCAATAGCGAAGCACGACATTTGTGTCAAAATTATTCTATCAAAAAAAGGAGTCTAAAACTTTTCAATATAAAAATGGTTTCAAATTGGGGAAAAAAATCATTTTTTGGGGTTAGGGGTGAGGATTAATAAGAGTTTTTTTCTTGGATTGAATTTATTTTATTTTTTTTAATTAAAGCTACTTTTTTGGGAGATTGAATGGTTCAGACACAAATGTCCTAGCCAAAATATGGCCTAAACATAAAAAGCATTGCTTCAATCAGAGATAACATTTTCAATTAAAAAATTAAGTATTCAAATGCAAACTTTTGAGTGTCATGTTTATCTTTTTTTGCATTGAAAAATGTTCTTATCTGTGAGTGGGGGAAAAAATTCTGGGATGGAAGGGATTTAAAAAAATAATAATAATAATTGTTTGTTTGTTTGAAGCAACTCATTTTTTGATTGAATTATAAAGACACAAATGTCCTACCCAAAATGTGACCAAAACACACAAAAATCACTTCAATAAACTAAAGCAATTTCAAATTCCAAGAAAAGTACTGTTCAAATGCAATTTTTGTCTCAATATTATTTTTGCATTCAGAATTTTATCTTTGATTGATTTTTTTTTTTTAATTGAAGTGACTTCTTTAATTGAAAATTAATATACTGATTGAAGCGACTTTTTATTTGATTGAATAATAAAGACACAAATCAACCTCTAAACCTTTGGGCTTCTGAATATACAAAGCTGCGTCGCATGAATTTCTGGAATTTTTTTTAGTTGGAAGAGTATGAATCAGGTGTCAAATGTGACAGAAGATACATTAGGTGCCATAGTTTTGGCGACAAAAAAGTTGCAATAACTATGAAGGTAAATGCGTGTATTTATTATTCAATCAAAAAAGGTGCTTCAATCAAAAAAAACGGTATATTTTCATTTGAAGAAAAGGCACTTCAATTAAAAAAAAATGTGTTTGAATGCAAAAATTAATGACACTAAAAATCATTTGAAAAATATTTTTGATTAATTTTTTTGATTGAAGTGAAGATTTTTATATTGAAACAACTTTTCGATTGAAGTAATGTTGTTTTGAGTTTAGGCCACATTTTGGGTAGGATTTTTGTGTCTTTATAAATCAGTAAAAATTAAGTTGCTTCCAACAAAAATAATAATAATAAAAGAAAAATGACTTCAATGCAAAACAAAAAATCATAGAACAAAAAGTTTTTGAATGCAAAAAAAATATTTGAGACTCAAAAATTTGCATTTGAACACTTAATTTTTCATTGAAAATATTTTCTTTGATTGAAGCAATCCTTTTGTGTTTGGCCCATATTATGGGTAAGACATTTGTGCCTTTAAATCATTCCCCCCCCCCCCCAAAAAAAAACAAGTTGCTTAATTAAAAGAAAAAAAATTAAAGAAAAAAAATCTAACGCAAAAATAAAATTGCCCTCCCCTAAAAAAAAAAAATTTTTTTAATAAGATTCAATTAAAAAGACTTCACTTCAATCAAAAAAATCTCTCATTCCTTTCTTCTGTTCCCCCATAACCCCTTCCTGTCAAAAAAATGTTATTACAGCTTCCTGACTTAACTGTAGCTTACAACTGTACAATTTTAAGTACATACAACTTGGTTTTAAATAAAGGTTTTGACATTTAAAAAAAAAAATCAAAGAAAAATAGTTTTAACTGTTTTTGTTCTCATATTTTTGCATTCAAACACTTTTTTCTTTTTAATCGAAGTGACTTTTTTCGATTGAAAATATATATTTTGAATGAGGCAACATTTTTTTTTTTTTTTTTTTAAATTGAAGCGCCTTTTTTTAATTGGGTAATTAAGACAGAAATCTGCCTCCATAAAAAACTGCGGGAGCAAAAGAAGAGCTCGTCAGTCAAAGTAGACTCCAGACGCCGCGTTTTCCGACAATTCGACGCCGCAGCTTTTTGAAATGACGGATGGCGCCGTCGGCCAATCAGCGCTCACCTTTGGGCAACGTCACCGACAGCAGGACCAATGGGAGCCGTCGTTAGAGTCGGCGGCTCCCTTGTCAATGCCGGTTTGTTGGCGAGCATTACTCAAAGTGAATCCCATCCCCCCTAACACATCAGCCCCTAATGGCGGCGGCGTCTGCGCCACTTTGTCCTTCTCATGTTCCGCTTGTAAAAGCGGTTATGTGCAAAAGTCGGTAAGGAGAATACAATGTTTGCCCTTGTGTCACCTCACGAGCACACGACTTGGTTGATTTGAATTCTTTTTTGGGCACTTGTCTCCTCGCATGTGTTATGTCGCACTATTTCCCCCTCCACGGCCACTTTTGTTTTCAACAAAGGAGAAAACGAGGCCACGCGTTCGCCCGCCTGATTCACGCTCACCGTGTCTCGTCCTTCATGTCTTTTTGCTTTGTCTGGTTCAAAATGTGCGCAGGGAGTAAAGTCGAGCGTTCTCGTCGAGTGTGAAACTGCAAACGTGCGGGGGAAGAAGTTTAGTGCGCCATTCGGAGGCGAAGAGAGGAGTCTCAAGATGGCGGCCGGGGAAAGCAGGGAGGGAGGGGCGAAGAGAAGAGCTCAAATGGCGGCGGTGACGGCGCTCCACTTTGCTGTCAAACGACGCCCTCGGCTTTCTCGCGATCAAGCGAGGACATGGCACGGTTCACGAAAGCGGCGGGCGTCGATACAAGTCGACATTTTCAACTCTTTCCCCTCAATTTGCTCTCCCTCCACCCGGGGAGGCGGGAAAAAGGGGCTGCAAGTCGCCGCCTCATTGGTCGACACCTAAATCAATCGATCAAACGGGGACATACGTCATCCGCGCTCGAGCCGACCGACAGAACTCGACGATTTGGGATTTCCGGCCAAGTAAAAGCCCGCCAGCAGGAGCCGGTCGCCATTTTGGCCGCCTAATTCGGTCGCGTTGACATTTTGGTGGGCAAAAGCTACGAGCGACCGCTGGGGAGGGAGGGGGCGCGGCCCGGGGGGCTCGGGAATTGGAGCCATTGTTCCAGCCGAGAACACCTCTGCCGCCCGGGCGGCCAATGAGCGGCGGGCCAGCCGGTCGCGGCCCCGCCCACAAGCCTATAAGAAGCACTCGGCTTCCAGTTCGCTCGGCCATCGGCACAATAACACACTGAACGAACGCCATCAGTCAGGAGTTCTTTCGTCCTTCTTTCTGTTCCAACCTCCTTTATTTTAGTCACCCGAAACAATGGCAGACGCCAAAGTGGACTCGGTCTCGGAAATGTCAGCCAAGGTAAGACCGGATCGTGCTCCTTTTCATTTAGGCTGAATGCGTGCGTGCGTCCGTGCGTGCGTCCTCGGCTCGCTAAGCGGCTCACCTCCACAAAGCTTCGCAGGCTTCGCGCGTCATTTGGATTAAAGAGAATAATAATAATAATTTTTCCTTCGGTTCGTTTGTGCTTCGCGCTTGTCCGGCGTCCGAAAGGAACCCGAAACGAGTTCGCCGAGCATCTCGGCCGGGATGACGCCAGCTCGTGCCTCATTGTCTCCCGCCTGCACGCGTGCGAGCCGCCTTTGTTTGGACGAGCGGCTCGGTTCCGCCGCTCAAAGAACCGGCGAACTAATAACGAGCGCCCTTGCTCGGAAAAATGCGGAGAACGCGCGCCAAGTGGTTCCGATCGCGTCAATCGCCCTCCAACCGGCCGGTCGCGCTAGATCGTCGCTCGGTTCCGGTTCCGAAAGTTGCTTTGAATGGCGGCTACCGACCGAGCCGGGTACTTTGTTTGTTTTCGCTTTGGATTCGGTGCCGCTCGTGTCCGATTGGCGCTTCCGCTTCGCGCGTGCGAGTCTCCCAGGGAAACTTTTCTTTAAAAAAAAAAAAAAAAAAATTAAAAGGCTGCGAATGCGGCGCACTTGTGTGTGTGCGTGCGCGCGCGTGCGTGCGTGAGCGGAGGTGTGATGCGTCGTGCGCGCGCTTTGTGTTGGCTTTACAACCTGCTCAAGTTGGACGCTGTGGGCACGCGCGCAATCTCGGACAGAAAACTTCATTTTGAAGAAGGACGGATTTGACGTTTGTGACGTGTTGAATTGCTTCGCGGTTTATTTGACGAATGCGCGAGCACGACGAGGTGGCCGACTGTCTGATTTGGGGCCACTAGCGCCACTTTTCCGGTGTGATGTCGGCCATGTGTCTTCTTCTATTGTCCTCCGTTATTACACGCGCGCTCTCCTCCTCCTCCGCGTCGTCGTCGTCAAACCCCCCCCCCCCCCCCCCCCAAAAAAAAAAAAAAAACGTCACCCCTCCCCCTCCCTCTCTGCTCGGCGCCCCCTGGGCTGCCTTTCTCACTACCGCCTTGCATTGTGGTTATTGCAGTGCGTCTCCCGGGCGTGTCTGCTGACATATGGTGGCCAGCGCACTACAGTACCCACAATGCACCTGCAAAGTATCCGATTACAAGACATTAAGATTAAAAGGCGAGAGGGGAGGGTGCGTGGCGCGCAAATGGCAGTAGCGCTCCCACCATGTTTTGCGGCAAGTTTTGCATTTAGGTCAGGCGTTTTCAAAAGTAACAAGCTTTTTTAAATTTTTTTTTTTTTAGGAACTGAAGGATAAGAAGTTGGCGGAGGAGAAAGAAAATGGCAAAGATGCCGCCACCAATGGAAAGGTGAGAGG
Source organism: Corythoichthys intestinalis (assembly GCF_030265065.1). Classification (NCBI taxonomy): domain Eukaryota; kingdom Metazoa; phylum Chordata; class Actinopteri; order Syngnathiformes; family Syngnathidae; genus Corythoichthys; species Corythoichthys intestinalis. The sequence goes on along the minus strand of NC_080408.1, from coordinate 21,734,391 downwards.
ACTAACTGGCAACCCGACTTTGGAAAATAATCGACATGATGGTGTGAGATGCCCGGAGATGCCACAAGATGGCAGCAAACTCACTATGTGTCCAAATGAAAACAAATGACGTTGTTCCTTAATACAAAGATGAGTTTTGTTTTAAGAGGGTGCAGAAGCACTGCTTATTAACTCAGAGATGACTTTGGCTTGAGCACAAGACTAGCCATTGTGAGATTTTCAGTGAATTTAAATAACATTGACTGTGATAGGCATTTAACCACGCAATAACGTGGGCATATTACCACGAACAACACGCATATGAAGGAAACTCCTCAGAAACATTCCTACTGTTCGAAAAGCTTTATGTTAGTTCATAAACTAATAGGCTGACTGTGTTAGATGTACAATCCTTTTAAAGTGGGAGGAACTGTTTATTAGCCGCCACACTCCTTCAAATGGATTGGACGTCGACTAGTGATGATGTAATTGAAATTCACAGTAGAAGGCAGTTACAATACATATTTTTATTTTTAAAACTTATTTTTTAGCTTTATATTTTAAAATCTTGTGTATTTTTTGTTAACAAATAAAAAATCTATAAAAAGATGAGTATTTATTATGTAATATTAAATATACTATTTTTAAAAATCTGATCAGTGGCACCGAAACATGATCGTTGAACACATTTTCAAATGGATTTGGCGTCTATTGCCATTAACAGCAGTGAATAAGAAATGGGAACACGAATATAATTGAACTCACTGAAGCTCTGATTTCAAATGAATCTGACGTTCATGTCTGTCAACGGAGCTAAAATGTGGTCATTCGCCACCAGCCTTTGACGAAACTTCGCTTTTTCAGGAGAACGAGGAGAACGGCGAGCCAGAGATCGACGACGAGGAAGACGATGAGGTGGACGAAGAGGACGAGGAAGACGACGTAGATGGTGCGCCGGAGTTTTGGCGAGCTCTCCCGTGCCATCGTTACAGTGGCTAACTGTCATCCTTGTCGTTGGTGCGCAGGTGACGAGGAAGATGAGGAGGACGACGAAGACGAGCTGGAGGGCGGCACAAAAAGGGCAGCTGAAGACGACGAAGACGATGACGAGGTGATTAATTATTTGGCTTTATTCAAATAGGGAAAATTGAAGAGACTGACAAACGTTCATTCGCAAATTCCCAGTTCAAATAATTAGGACATCTGTTGCGGTTATTTTTTTAAACGTTAGTATTTTTGTTTTTGAAAAATTGAGATTATCGTGGGCCAGTGTTTTTAAGTTTTGACACTTTCTCATCCTACTTAATAGTGAAGTTTCTCCCCCAAAAAATTGGCAGCAAACATTACATTATTTTGGCTTACCAAGGAGGGGGTAAAAAGACTATTGAAAAATAAATAAATTCAAATACTTAATGGTGAAATACAAAAAGTTTAAATATTGTTTTAAAATGAAATTGGGTGTCTATTAAAAAAAAAAAAATCATTTAAAAAAAATATAACAAGAAATAAAATATAAAAAAATTGAAATACTGTTTTAGAATGGCAAAAAGCGACAAAAAATTATTAGATTAAAAGTAAAATATATCTAAACAAGTGTGTATGTATATACACATACCAAAAATACATTCAAATATTAAAGGAATGAATAAAAAATAATGTAAAACAAGATAATCAAAAAATAGCAAAAACATGAAAATGGCTAAAAATGAAAAATTAAAAAAATATTTAATTCAAAAACTGCATTCAGATATGTATTTTTCTTCATCATGAAATAACTAAAAAAAATTTGATTAAATTGCAGAGAAATGCAAATATTAGATAAAAACAAATGTTTAACAATATTTTGTAGAAATAAATGGGGGGGAAAAAAAATAACCGAACAATTGGACATTTACCATCGTCAGCAGCACTGAGAGAGTTATGACTATTTTGACATATTTGACCGGCTGTGTTTTCTGGCTTTCCAGGACGACGTGGAGACCAAGAAGCAGAAAACCGACGATGACGATTGATGCGGCGGCGGTGGCGTCCCGCCCGGGCCGCTTCCTGTCGTTCATCTTTTCAGGGGGGGAGGGGGGAGGGTCGCTCATCCAAACGAAAAACGGATCCAAACAAAAGGCAAAACATGGTCATTGGCGAGCAGAGTTCAACGAGGAAGCCCACCCACGTCCGCCATCCTCACGCACAATTCGGGCCTCAACGACAACAGCGGGGAATTAGTTTGTATTTTTATTTACATTTTCTATTTTTGTACATATTGTTGGCAAAAACGGGGGGGGCAGCAAACGGGCGCTTGGTTCATCTCCCCCATTCATCTTTGACCGCGTAATCAGAAAAACCGTCTTCAGCCGTTCAACTCAGAGCATTCCAGTAAATTTAATGTATGTACTTTAGCTGTACCATAAAGGATTTTTTTTCTTTTTTCTTTTTTCTTTTTTTTTTTTTTTTTTTTTTTTTTTTTTTTTTTTTTTTTTTTTTTGCTTTGGTTGTTTGTATGGAGGGAGGCCAAAGAAAAGGAGTCTTTCTTTTCCCCCCCCTCTTTTGGTTGCTTTCTGGCCGCCTGTTTTGATGTATGTGCGAAGTTTGTTGTTTGACAATAAACCGGACTTTTATTTTGTGACTTCTACTTTGGTCTTTGCCGGCTTCTTCTTCTGCAGAGTCAATATCCTTGGGGCATACTATTCAAATTATCACTTCATGTGAGCACATTTTACCATTTATAGGGCAAGTGACTAGTATTTTTGGTCATTTAGGGAAAACCTGGCATCAACATGTGGACGTTACATACATTTTCTACATTATTCTCATTTTTAGCTGTATTCTATTTAACTTCCCTCTTTAAATATGATTTTAAAATACTGTTTTTATAATGTACTTATGTATTCCCCAAAGCTTAAGCTTGTAAAATTATACTATTCAAAATTTCACTCGTTTTCCTTCAAGTGAACTCATTGAACCCTTTACGGGGAAAGTGACTATTTTGAAAATATCCATTGTTTTTATAAGATGTCATAACCATTGTTATAGCCAGGGCCGGCCCAGGCCATTTGGGGGCCCTAAGCAAAATAATGCAAAGGGGCCCATATTTTTGGCCCACCATTTTGTCACAGTGTACTGTGAAACCCATACATGCAATCCAACCAATACGTCCATATTTTGTATATTAATCAGATTTTGTTGCACTGCATACTTCAAACTTCTCACCCCAAATGATTGTCAGTACTTACAGTAGATAACGCCAAACCTTTTTCTAAAAGAGGTAAGAGAAAACTTTTATTTTTTTTTTAAGCTTGTAATCAAGTATCAAAACTCACAAGTCAAGTAAAGAAAACTAGTAAACAAAATAGAATTAAACAATTGCCAGATTGGGGGCCCCCTAGTGGTCAGGGGCCCTAAACAGCTGCATAATCTGCGTATAGGCTGGGCTGGCCCTGCATACAGCCAAAACCTTTCTACATACTGCACTCATGCTCACTTGGACGTCTTAAAAAATATGTACAGTGGGGAGAAAAAGTATTTGATACACTGCCAATGGATTTTCCCACTGACTGTGTATCAAATACTTGTTCTCCCCACTGTACATCATATGTATAACATTTGGTAAAACCAAATTGCTTATTGTCCTTTAAAATTTATTATCTCATTTTTAGCTCTTCTCTGTTGATGCGATATTCTAAACAAGTAACTTGAAGGTAGGCAAAGGATGAGTAGACACAACAGGAAAACTTTATCTTTCAACTTTTAAATGTAAGTAAAAAGGACAGTTTGTCTGTTCTGTGCTGCTAGTAAAAAAAAACTCGCTTCAACTGAACTGCCTAACTTGAAAGCCTGCTTCTTCCTCCCTATGACTAATCACGTGACTAGTACATGCACAAAGCTTTTGTCAAATTTCAAGGTAGGTTAAACACAAAAGCATATTTATGATGTCATGACATTTTAACTGAATTATTGATTATGAATTTAGGAAAATGTCAGCACTATCCAATAAATATACTGGATTTAAAAATGGCTCAATGCACTCTTACACTCTATTAAATAATAATAAGAAGAAAAAAAATCATTTTGTCATTGCTTCTGTGGATAAAATGCAAAAATGAAGCTCCGCTAGTGCCAGGTAATCTGCAAAGTTGCGTAATATGTGGGACGGATTACTAAAATGGTTACAAATGACTAAATTATAGGTACAGATTACCAACGAAAAATACGTTTTTATATTATCTATTAACTGTCCACAGATATTACTAAACTGTGGGTACAGATTACCTATGAAAAATATTTCTACTCTGCCACCAGGTGGCTCTATACAATACCGTTCAGTTATATAGTGTACTATTTTTTTTTTTCTTTTAGAGATTTTATTTCAGTTAACAAAAAAAAAATTTCATTGTTGTTTTCGTGATTTCAGTTAACTATAATAACCTTGGTCTGGACTGAACCGCTGTCATAGTAGTACACCAATTTGAGCGGTGAATTGTTAGACATGTTGGTTCTTGCTAGAAAGAATGTTGCCAATCATTACCAATGTTGGCCTGGAGGACATGAGACGCACAAGCAGCAAAAGTTGACTGCGCCCCCCTCATCCACTATACTTCAGCATAGCTACACAACATGACACTATACTAAAGTTTTGCGCAAAAGTATAACTGGTGGCTCGGGGGCCATATATGGCCCACCACATCATTTACTTTACTATTTTGTGACGTATTTTATTTTCAGTTTTGAACATCCTATAATACACTTGTAAGAAGAAGAAAAAAATACAGTTCACACAAACATAAGAGAAAGTAAAGACAGCGACTAACCTACTTTACCCGCTTGTGCATACAGGTCATACTTGAAAAGGAGTACAAAACCGTACAAACTCACTCCTCCCCCTTAAACTCTTTCACTGCCATTGACACGGCAAGGCAGAAAACGAAAAGTGGTATTTGGTATGTGGGAAAATTGATTTTGCCATGCGGCATTTTTTTGCCATGTGGCAAAATGGATTTTGCCATGTGGCCTTTTTTTTGCCATGTGGCAAAATGGTATTTTGACATGTGGCATTTTTTTGACATGTAGCAAACTTGATTTTGCCATGTTGCATTTTTTTGCCATGTGGCAAAGTGGATTTTGCCATGTGGCATTTTTTTGCCATGTGGCAAAATGCATTTTGCCATGTGGATTTTTTTTTGCCATGCGGCAAATTGGATTTTGCCATGTGGCATTTTTTGCCATGTCGCAAAATGTATTCTGCCATGTGGCAAAATGTATTTTGCCATGTGGATTTTTTTTGCCATGTTGCAAAATGAAATTTGCCATGTAGATTTTTTTTGCCATGAGGCAAAATGGATTTTGCCATATGGCATTTTTTTGCCATGTCCCAAAATGTATTTTGCCATGCGTCATTTTTTTGCCATGTGGCAAAATGGATTTTGCCATGTGGCCTTTTTTTTGCCATGTGGCAAAATGGTATTTTGACATGTGGCATTTTTTTGACATGTAGCAAATTTGATTTTGCCATGTGGCATTTTTTTGCCATGTGGCAAAATGTATTTTGCCATGTGGATTTTTTTTGCCATGTTGCAAAATGAATTTTGCCATGTAGATTTTTTTTGCCATGAGGCTAAATGGATTTTGCCATATGGCATTTTTTTGCCATGTCCCAAAATGCATTTTGCGATGTGGATTTTTTTTTGCCATGTTGCAAAATGAATTTTGCCATGTAGATTTTTTTTGCCATGAGGCAAAATGGATTTTGCCATGTGGCATTTTTTTGCCATGTCCCAAAATGTATTTTGCTATGTGGATTTTTTTTTGCCATGCGGCAAAATGGATTTTGCCATGTGGCATTTTTTTGCCATGTCGCAAAATGTATTCTGCCATGTGGCAAAATGTATTTTGCCATGTGGATTTTTTTTGCCATGAGGCAAAATGGATTTTGCCATGTGGCATTTTTTTGCCATGTTGCCAAATGTATTTTGCCATGTGGATTTTTTTTGCTATGTCGCAAAATGAATTTTGCCATGTGACATTTTTTTTGCCATGTCGCAAAATGTATTTTGCCATGTGGCCTTTTTTCGCCATGTGGCAAAATGGATTTTAACATGTGGCATTTTTTTTGCCATGTGACAAACTTTATTTTGCAATGTCACATTTTTTTGCCATGTGGCAAAATGGATTTTGCCATGTGGATTTTTTTTTTTTTTTTTTTTTTGCCATGAGGCAAAATGGATTTTGCAATGTGACATTTTTGTTCCATGAGGCAAAATGGATTTTGACATGTGGCATTTGTTTGACATGTGGCACAATGTATTTTGACATGTGGCATTTTTTTTTTTCATGTCGCAAAATGGATTTGCCACGTGGCAAAACAATTTTTCCATGTGGAATTTTTTTTTTGCCATGTGGCAAAATGTATTTTGACATGTGGCATTTTTTTGTATGTGGCAAAATGGATTTTTGGTTTGTGACTTTTTTGGGGGGGATATGTGTATGCTTTTTTGGGTGGGTATATGGATTTTTTTGGGTGCCAGTTGATTGCCTATGCACTGTAATGTAAAGTGTATGGTCAAAAATCAAATCACAACCACAGGTTTTTATCCCATTCAAAATGAATAGAAAATTTGGACATGAATAGCCGTCAATGGCATGGAAGTGCATCGTCTGCAAAAATGCCACATACCATAAAAAATGCCACATACCCCCCGAAACAAGCTACATAGCAAAATCCATTTTGCCACATACAAAAAAATGCCACATGGCGAAAAAATGCCACAAAGCAAAATCCATTTTTGCCAAATGGAAAAAAATGCCAAGTGGCAAAATCCATGTTACCACATGGCAAATACCACTTTTGATTCTCACTGCCTCTCCATTGACGGCGTTAGACGTCCAATTCAATTTGACTGGGCTGGCAGCGATCTACCTTTTTATGGAGTTTAATTATTAATGTTATACTAGTATTTAAATGACTAAAAATCGTCAACTTGCCCAACAAAGAGTTAAGACGCTTGAACGATTCATCGACAAAATGGCCGCTAGAGGTCGCTCGATACTGACGAGTCGTGCTTGGCTCTTGCGCTAATGTGGTGCTTTATTGCTTCCTGGTGGACAAGTTTCAAATTATGAAGCCTATTTATTGACAGTAGGGGTTTGAATCTGGCCTCCAAGAGAAATTTTACTGTTGGGATTGCTGCCAGCCCTCCTAGTCAAAATGGATTGGAAGTCTATAGCCACCAATTGTAGCCTTATTATTACTATCATTATTTTATTTTTGAAATTTATTTCAACATATTTGTATTCAAGTATATATTCAATATTTTACTTTACTTTTATTTCAATGTTGATGAATTGATTTGTTATTTATTTATTACAACTTATTAGATTTTTTTGTTCATTTGTTTCAGTTTTTATTTCACTTTTAACGTATAGATTTCTGCTTTCATTAGTTTCAACACTCGTGTATTTGAATTTGAATTTTACCTATTTCAGTTTTAACTTCGACATTTATTTGAATTATTTATTTATTATTTTTATTCATTATTTATTTTTATGTATTAATTTCAATACTGATATGCTCCCAATTAAAATGGATTGGACGCCTATCACCGTCAGTAGCAGTCAGTCAGTTAATGATTGATTTTATTGATAGTGTGATATAGTGAATGATTTTATTTTGTCGCTCTTAGCCTCCCATATAATCTTTTTTAGTCCTCTGGATAATTGAATGTAAATAAATATTCAAGGAACAAATTAAAAAAAAAAAAATCCAGATGAATTTAAAAAAAATATATACAAATAATATTTAGTTAGAATTTTTTTTTAAAGTGATTTTTTTTTTTTTAACTGTGAAAAAAACGAAACATACAAATATTAAATATTAGATAAAAATAACAATTCTCTCCAAACGAATTCTTCAAATGAATTAGACGTTTATCACCGTCTATGTCACCCAAAAAGTTAAACATGTGTTTATGGATTTAATCTAGTCAGTCCTGCTCCTCCATAAAATCTTTTTTTGTCATACTGACATGAAATACTATGACGTTGCTATGACAACTTGTGTTTACGTCACATTAGTGCACGCCAATTTAACAAAGTGGATGCGTGGGTCCCCGATGACAATCGAGGGGGCGACACGTCGTCACGACAACCTCATGCCCACCTAGCTAAACAATTTGCGATAATAAGCCCCCAGAGACGAGACAAAGCACTATTTTATTGTACAGCTGAGAACATACCCTGTTGCAGTTCGCGCTTGTTGCCGCTAGAGGTCATCAAACAAGGCTTTGTCGCGTCAAGCGGAAACAAAACACTTGACAGGGACGTGATGATTAGATTGACAGTTGAAGAAAGTGTCATTTTACTGCGTACATAATACTGTAATTATAAATTTTATTATCGCAACAATTATAACAACTTTCATTTGACGTCAGTGACTTTCAGCATATTCCTCATGTTAACTCTTTCAGTGCCACTGATGATGATGATAGACGTCCAATCATGTGGGTCTTAAAGGGATCCATGGATAGAAAACATAGGTGGAGTTTGACTTTTGGGGCGGGGGGGACAACATGTTGATGACCCCGAAACGTAGTGTCAGCAATAAAATTAACTTTCAAAAATATTCATAATCATAAGTTGACAATGAGAGTTTTTTTCTTTCCCATCATTCTTGAAGGGAATTCTAAATCAGGCTGCTTAGGCAATACTTTTTGCCAAGATCGTCATCCATTAAATATGGTACGCCCGCCGGTGTCGTGCCAATGTAGTTACCCCAGTCAATAATTGTATCCCCTGGGCGGAGCCATATGGAGGTAGATTTGTGTCTTTATTATTCAACCAAAAAATGTGTTTGAATGCAAAAATAAAGTTGAAACTCAATGTGTTTGAATTCAAAAATAAATCTGAAACTCAACCCCCCCCCCCCTCCAAATGCATGTGAAAGCTTTTTTTCTTTGTTTTTTTTTCCATTTTTTTTATTTTATTGAAGTCAAGTTTTTTTGATTGAAGCAACTTTTTTGATTGAAGTAATGTTGATGTGTGTTTGGGCCACATTTTGGCTAGGACATTTGTGTCTATATTATTCAATTAAAAAATAAGTTGCTTCAAAAAATATAGATTTTAAAAAAGAAAATCACCTCAATCAAAAAAAGAAAAATTTCAATCATAGAAAAAGTTTTTGAATGCGAAAAAATATTTGAGATTGAAAAATTTGCATTTGAACACTTAATTTTTCATTGAAAAAATTTTCTTTGCATGAAGCAATCCTTTTTGTGATTGGGCCATATTATGATTAGGACATTTGTGTCTAAATCATTCAATTCCCCCAAAAAGTTGCTTCGATCAAAAAAAAAATTTTGGGTCAAAGAAAAATATCCCTTTTAAAAATATTTTTTTCCCCAAAAAAATTTTTGAAGACATAAACATGTCTTTTGTTCAACCCTTTCAATTTGAACCCAAGAGGAACATTAATAGGCATGACAGCACTGTCGATAACTCACAAAACAAGCAGCAAAAGCAAAATGAACAGGAAAGACGGGATGACACAACAGTTGACAGTTGACAAAACCGGTGTTCTGCCAAAATGTCTACACCGGCGAAACGTCCTACAAGAGGCGAATTTGACATCCAAAGTACTACCATGCACTTTCAGCTTGTTTTGTTTACCTGCACAAGACAGAACATATTAAAGATGCCTTACGAAAATACTTAAACGTAGGAATATGAAATAAGGGTGGTTTAAATATGCTATGTGCTTTATAGCTACCACAAGAAAACAACGCTTAAAGGTATGAGAGGGAAACACATGCAAAAAGTATTTTGAGGCAATGAAAAGTTAATAAAAGACTAAATACAAACACAAATAGTAAGTACTCGCTGCTTTAAACCGATGAGTGCATGTGTTGGACGTCTCACCGCGTAGAAGGAATTGCAGTAACCCAGTAGTACTCATCGAGTGACAGTGATAATCTACGTCATCACCCCAAGCGTTAAGCCTGAACGATATATCGTTTGAACATCGCCATCGCAATGTGCGCGTGCGCGATACTCCCATCGCAAGCACGTGCGATAGTTTTTTTTTATTAATCCACATACGCCGTGCTTTCTGCTTTGCCACAGCCTCACACCCTCCCTCTCCCAGCCCTTTGTTCCTCACAGTCACTGCAGCACTTGCTTATTAAAGTTAACGATGCTCGTTGTCTTAGATCTTGCCAAAGTAGGGGACTTCAAAGCAGAGCAATGTGTCAATCATCGTTTAACTTGTTAAACAGTTTCTGTAAGGAAGCTGCGCTGGAATGAATGTGTGTGTGTGTGTGTGGAGACGTTGGAGACATATAAAATAAATGCCAGAAGTGATCATGAGGAGTTTGAAATTTCTACATGTCACTCCAAGAGTCACAGCTAAGGTAGATAAACAGAAGCATTTAATAAAGCCAAGCATTTTTCTACTACGGTACTTTATTCTTGTTCAAAAATGATTTGGTTGGACAGTTATGTTTAAAACTGATAATAATTATGACATTTGAAGTGCTTAAAAACCATTTATTTATATACATTTTTTAAAATCACTTTGGGGGAAAAAAGTGAGAAAAAAAAACATGTCTTATATGAATCTCTTTCCAATGCTAAATCTGAATAAATACATTGAGCATAAAAAAACACACACAAAAAAATAAAAAAAATTGGGGGGGTGCTCTACTTCGCGGTTTTTCACTTATTGCAGCGGGTTCTGGTCTCCATTAACCGCAAAAAACAAGGGATCACTGTACACTGTGGTGATGGTGAGTCATCCAAAGTCTTTCCAAACAGCTATTCAAGTCATCTAGTGAAAATGTCTTTAAAAATATATATATATATTTGTAGTATCGCAATATGATATCGCAATATATCGCAAACCCCCCAAAAATCGCAACAATAGTTTTTTCCAATATTGTTCAGGCCTACCAAGCGTTCATTGCGCGCCTAAACGCCGAGTTATACTTCCGCGTCAGACCTACGCCGTCAAGGAAGAATCGAGTTACGACCCTACGCCGTAGGCTTACGCGCGCCTCTCGAATTTTCTAACCTTCGCGTCACCTAGACGTGTATGACGTGACGAAAACAGACTGTGATTGGTCCGCTCAGACTGTTGTTTCCGGTTTACCGCGAAAACACCGCCATTGTAGAATAGAATCAAACATTATTTTCTACACGCAAAAATGCACCAAGCCGACGGGAGCATCATCGAAGAGCAAGTCTCGTCAAGACATTATTATTGTGATTGCCAAATGGCAAGGTCGGCGATCGGAAAAAAAAAATGGAAGAACCACCGAGACGTGGGTGTTCGGAATCGAGTGGCCACACGAAGCGGTGACCCAGTCGGCCAAAAACTGCCAACTTTTTATCACTTTATGTCGTATTTTTGGTTGGTGCACTTCATCATTTACTGTGTGTACATATGTTTCAAGTATATGAAGAATAAAGCACAGATTTGGTGTCAAAAGAGTTGTTTTGATCTTTAATTTTCAATAACAGACAGTTCACACACACAATACATCATCACTGATTGAGAGTGCCTCGGTGCTTTTTATGATAACCTTAAAATCAAGCCTCCCAACGCAGTTTGGGAAGTTCCCTAGACGCCAGAAATCTGCTATGGCTTCCCACTGGCTGGTTGTAGGACACGGCAAACAAATCAGGCTGGAGGGCTTTGCAGACCTTGAACGCAGTGCTCGACGCCAGTTTGAAGCTAGCCGCCACAGCTAGCTCTCTCCACCCGAGTCGCCTCGAAACCGTCTTCTGCGTCGCCTGCCCGTCAACATTTGTATGTTCAATATTTATTCAGTGTTGATGAGCAGAATATTTACTTTCAAGAGTTCCATCTTGCATTGTTTATTTTTTCTCCGACTAGCGGAAGTAAACAAGCATGCCCCAAAACCGTACAAACATAACGCCACATCCCTCTAGTGGCTTGGCGGTGAATTACAGAGCAACGCGTTCCCTCACCGCAGAACTATCGAATATCGAATGACGCCGTAGTCGCTACGCCGTCACCGCAACGCGGGAGTATAACTCAGGCTTAAAACATGGCGCCCTCCGTAGGTCAAAACATGCATTAAGTATTATAGATTTTTAGATAATTGGCAATATTTAATGTGTTTCTAATAACATATTTTAGTAAAAAAGAACAGCTGTGGCTTATTAGAGCCTACAGGTCTTGAAGTCTGAGGCTTAAAAAACAAAATTAAAACTCTTTAAATGAGCATCACTAGTAGACGTCCAATCCATTTGAAGTGTGAAGGCGCCCTCAAACTTCAAATGGATTGGACGTTTATTGCCGTCAGTGGCAGCCAATGAGTTAATAATCCTGATATGTTACCGACATTTGATAGGCTCTAATCCAGCTCATGAGACGCTACCGACCACTGCCACTGACAATAGCAGCCAATGAGTGAATGACACAATGTTTCAATGGCGTTATTTAGTGTGTAGTAGTAGCAGTGTACACACCACACACACATACAAACAATAAGACACAGTGGTTGGATTGTCATTTTAGCCACAATAGTGGAACAGTATCATTTGTGTGTCTGCAAGCATTGACCCGCACGCCCACATAGGGCGCAGCAGAGTTAGTGCTTTGTCGTCTGTCGACGTAAAAGCTGCGGTTCGGTACCGAGCAGTCCCGGTATCGCACACTCAAAGGTTATAACGATGTCGTTACAGTGAACGTGTTCAGGATTTCCAATTTGTGGCTCTTAGCTACGGAAGACTAGGGGTGTCAAAATCATAATGAAATAAATTACTCACTCTACAGCAGGGGTGTCAAACTCAATTTCACATTGGGCAAAAATTTTAAATTGAACAAAGCCGCGGGCCATGGTACAACAAATAAACCTTTTAATATGTAACCAAACAAGTTTTGATTTAACAATGAATTTTTAACAAGCAAGGCTTACTGTGGGGCAAATAAGTATTTAGTCAACCACCAATTGTGCAAGTTCTCCTACTTGAAAAGATTAGAGAGGCCTGTAATTGTCAACATGGGTAAACCTCAACCATGAGAGACAGAATGTGGAAAAAAAACAGAAAATCACATTGTTTGATTTTTAAAGAATTTATTTCCAAATTAGAGTGGAAAATAAGTACAGTCTTTGGTCACCTACAAACAAGCAAGATTTCTGGTTGTCAAAGAGGTCTAACTTCTTTTAACGAGGTCTAACGATGCTCCACTCGTTACATGTATTAATGGCACCTGTTTTAACTCATTATCGGTATAAAAGACACCTGTCCACAACCTGTCCACAACCTCAGTCAGTCACACTCCAAACTCCACTATGGCCAAGACCAAAGAGCTGTCGAAGGACACCAGAGACAAAATTGTAGACCTGCACCAGCCTGGGAAGACTGAATCTGCAATAGGTAAAATGCTTGGTGTAAAGAAATCAATTGTGGGAGCAATTATTAGAAAATGGAAGACATACAAGACCACTGATAATCTCCCTCGATCTGTGGCCCCATGCAAGATCTCACCCCGTGGCGTCAAGATGATAAGAAGAACGGTGAGCAAAAATCCCAGAACCACACGGGGGGACCTAGTGAATGACCTACAGAGAGCTGGGACCACAGTAACAAAGGCTACTATCAGTAACACAATGCGCCGCCAGGGACTCAAATCCTGCACTGCCAGACGTGACCCCCTGCTGAAGAAAGTACACGTCCAGGCCCGTCGGCGGTTCGCTAGAGAGCATTTGGATGATCCAGAAAAGGACTGGGATAATGTGTTACGGTCAGATGAAACCAAAATAGAACTTTTTGGTAGAAACACAGGTTCTCGTCTTTGGAGGAGAAAGAATACTGAATTGCATCCGAAGAACACCGCACCCACTTTGAAGCTTGGGGGTGGAAACATCATGCTTTGGGGCTGTTTTTCTGCAAAGGGACCAGGGCGACTGATCTGTGTAAAGGAAAGAATGAATGGGGCCATGTATCGAGAGATTTGAGTGAAAATCTCCTTCCATCAGCAAGGGCATTGAAGATGAGACGTGGCTGGGTCTTTCAGCATGACAATGATCCCAAACACACAGCCAGCGCAACAAAGGAGTGGATTGGTAAGAAGCATATCAAGGTCCTGGAGTGGCCTAGCCAGTCTCCAGATCTCAACCCCATAGAAAATCTGTGGAGGGAGTTGAAAGTCCGTGTTGTCCAACGGCAGCCCCAAAACATCACTGCTCTAGAGGAGATCTGCATGGAGGAATGGGCCAAAATACCAGAAACAGTGTGTGAAAAGCTTGTGAAGAGTTACAGAAAACGTTTGGCCTCTGTTATTGCCAACAAAGGGTACATAACAAAGTATAGAGATGAACTTTTGGTATTGACCAGATACTTATTTTCCACCATGATTTGCAAATAAATTCTTTAAAAATCAATGTGATTTTCTGTTTTTTTTCCCCCCACATTCTGTCTCTAATGGTTTACCCATGTTGACAATTACAGGCCTCTCTAATATTTTCAAGTGGGAGAACTTGCACAATTAGTGGTTGACTAAATACTTATTTGCCCCACTGTATATAACATAACAATGAATAAATCAACCATTCAGGGGTTGGAGTAGCTAGGAAAAGTGCATAGAAAATGTATTTACTGCTCATTTTGTGACACACTGATCTACTCTGATGTGCCCAAGCCAGACACCTGGCATCTTTTCTTGGATGCCAGTTCATCAATGTCGGTAGGGTTTGAACTTTGAGCTGAGGAAACCTTCATTATCGAAAAAAGGTGAGGCGCTCCTGTGAGACGTTTTTGTCATCTTCATTGAGGAGAAAAATGGCTCACATAAGTAAGTGCTACCAAACATGGAGAACAATTGAGCCGTCTCCCACCTTTTTAAAAAAGTTCTATTTTTTGCCTTTCTTTTCACAATTTCTTATTTGGGTAACACAGTGACAGCTGTAGTTTGAGGTCGCAGTGTGGTCCGGGGGAGAGGAATGGGCATACAGAGTCCATCAGGGGTTTTAGCCGAAGGAGTGTGCACGAAGCCGTATCACTACCTTCTTAATACATCCATGACCGCTACCATAGACGCTACTGACACAGAGGAGGGGGTGTGTCTGCCTTTGTTGTGTTGTTTTGACGCAGCAGAGCATCATGAGATTTGTAGTATAAGCGGTGAATGTGGCATTACAGCGCCATGTAATACCGGCGGGCCAGGTCTAATATTAATTTGAAATTGCCACGCGGGCCAAATATAATTACACTGCGGGCCAAATTTGGCCCACAGGACAGAGTTTGACACCCATGCTCTACAGTATATGTCATAGCAGCTTTTGTATTTTTAAATGTTTATATTTTAAACATTTATTTCTATTGACATTTTTTTTGTTTTTTCTATATATTTACTTACTTCACATTGAATATGGCGGAAAACAGTCAGGTGACTTGAAGTTCCGCTCTGAGACCCCCAATTTGGCCAAATTTCAAAATTGTGCTATATGCATGTGTGATACATCATTGGAAAGCTTAAAATCTCAATTTTCTGGAGGAAGAAAAATTTTGAACATGAGGGCATTAAAAAAAAAATTAAACAGCAAAACCCTAACTGGAGGTGAGAGCACACGTAATTAAAGATGCCATGATTTTAATGAGATATTATCTCGTACTTACCTCTTTTTGATCCAAAAACTCCATGTAGCATGTATCATCGAGTGTCAAGACACAGCAGTGAATGGCCACAGCCGGATTTTGGGGGGATTTTATGGGTGAAAAATGGTAATATAACAAGGGTCGCGATGCAGAAATCGCAGACATCAAGGAGTGGTCGAGTTTTCTTTTTCATGTATTTACCCTTTTAAACATTTTTTGTTATTTCAATTTTTCTTTGTTTAGATCGATTATTCATCACCTAAAATATTGGGGAAAATGCGACGGTAACGAAAAATTTCAATTAAGCGATAGTTATGAGGTAGATATCCGTGACTTTTTTGCAAACACCAATTTTTTTCATTGTGACGTAATTTGTTTAAAAGTTTACAATATGCGAGTGAATAATTTTTTAAAGTCTGTTTTTTCTTTTAAACGAAATATTAGACATTGATTAAAGATTCTAAGCTAAAATTACAGACATTTTGAATAATAAATATAATTACTTACCTTCTTTTTATGGCTGAGTTGAAACAAAAGCGGTTGCGGGGGTTTCCAGGGTAAAACGGACAAATTAAAAATAGTTCGGGGGCTTAATGTGCCGTAAATCTGCAATGGCAGCATATAGACATGTAGATCTATCAAACACAACAGTTCTTTTGGCTTAAAATACAGCAGTTTATTTTAAAGAGGCGTGCAAGAGCAGAAACAGCTTTTTCAGCCTTGTCTGTTTTCCGCCATATTATTTATTCCTATTTATTTTGATTAATCATTAATTTTTTAATGAATATTCATCCATTTTCTTTTCATTTTTATATTATAAAATTTTCATTCATTTTTTCATATTTTATAGTATCAATTTAACAGCATACAACAAGTTAAATTTATTTATTTATTTTAATATGTATTTATACATTTAAATGTTTTAATTTTAGTTTTTACGCATGTTATTATCAAGTAATTTTTTTATTCCGGTAATATGTGTCATTTGTAGAAATTGTTACTTTTATTTTTTAATGTAGTTCAAGTTGATTCATTTATTTCAATTTTATATTTTAATTGCCTGATTTAAATGTTTATTGATTGATTTGAACTGGGCACTGATGGTCCTCCATACTCAGCGGGAGTTCCGCTGATGTGATTAGTGATCATGTCACATCGGCACAACATGCTCATAATTAATCGGACTGAGATAAGCTGCACTTTGGCACGCGGTCCCACGCTCGACGCCAACAGATAGTCACTGACATGAAAGTAGGCGGCGGGTGTGTGGCCTCACATTCAGAAAGAGGAAAATGTCATACGCTGAAAAGGATTGGTTGGGTTATGTCAAGCCTTTACTGTCAAAAAATCCCCTTTAATCGTATGAACCCTAACCAACAACCATAACCTGCCACAAATGTTAAACGTGTCAGGTAGTGCTGCAAACTAAAACTATCCAGTGTAATGCTCAAATATGAAGGTATCTAATTTTCTACTAATACCTGTGACGATCGGTTTTGACTTTTAAGACAGCTGTATATTAAAATAGCAGATTATCATTAACTCAATGGATGCTGTTGACGCTGCAAGACATCCAATCCATTTTGAGTGGGGGGGTGCAAATTACGTAATGTTTTGGTTTTTTTATATAGCGATTATTTTTTTAGCCTGATAGCATGAACATTTTTGGAAAACATGTAAAAAAAAAAGCATTTTTTAGCAAGTTAATAAGTAGTGCTTTATTGATAACTTAACTTATTTTGTATGATAGTCTGAGAGGGAGAAAGGCAATAAATCAGGACGGTGCCGCAGTGTTTGAGTATTAAATTTAGGCAGGCCAAAATATGATTTAGCCAATTATGGTATTAGGATAACGAAATTACTCAATTTCAACTGATTTTCAAATGGCATAAATGTCAGAAATCCAGTAGATTAACTCCAAGGGCGTAGGTTTGATCTCAACATTGGTAGGGATGATCTAACAGCATAACCTGCATGGACACTTTTTGCTGGGGATGGGACATTAATATGACCAAACAGATTGGGTGAACGGAGGTAAGGGCTAAATTTGAACCTAATTAATTAATAGGCTAAATGATCAATGCAAAATAAATCTGTATTGACTTATAATAACTTTCATATGTGTTGGTTCAGGTGATACACCATTCAATTCAAACATATTAAAAAAAACATTTTGAAAACTTCCAGAATAAATATCTGGATTTTATTAGCAAATTTAAATTGCAATATTTGAACATAACTTTAAAAAATGATATTAACACACACAATGAATACAAACGTGATAAAAAATTTCTTAAATATCAAGGAATAATAAAAACAAAAGCATTTGTCTTAAGACCACACAACATTATCTGTCTAAATAAGGAAATTCAATATAACTGAAAAAACATCTTAGGAGGGGAAAAACAAAAAAATCAAAAACAAAAAAACAAATAGTAATAATAAAAAGGAGGTTTCCATCAGGTAAAACACTACTTCTTTCTTACAGAACAAAAAATGAAAGCTCCTTTAAACTGCTTAAAGACCACATGAATAAAATAAAAATGAAAATTGCAGTGAAGGGGGTAAACCGCGGTTCACTACATTTCTCACAGTTTAACGTTAACAGTAGAAAACACATACAGGAGGACACTTCTCTCAAAGTAGCTTCCTACTGGAGTTTTGGAGGTTAGCAAATTCACACAGTTTAATGTTATGCTAACTCTGATGCAGGTTGGACTTTCAGTAGCAAAATTAGTGGTGTGTCCCCCCACCTCCACAACATTGACGTCTCTTTACTAGGAGTGGGAACCTCTTGGTACCTCACTATACGATACGATTTGCGATACAAAGCTCACGATAACGATGATCTGACGATATAGCGATACAACATTTATCGATACATTGGTCAGGAAATCATTCTAGAATATTCTACAAACAACTTATAAACAGAAAAACAAGCTTCTGCTGTGAATTGGAATGAGTTAATCACTAGTAGACGTCCAATCCATTTGAACTGCTAGGGTGGCAGCCATCCCTCCCACTTCAAACGGATTGAACGTCTATGGCCGTCAGTGGCAGCCAATGCCAGGCAATGAGGTAATTTGGGCCATTTAAGGTCATTTACCTGTTGATTTTCAGTTATTTCCTGTTCATTTTGGGATATTGTATGGGTCACTTCCTGTTTATTTTGAGTTACAGAACAGGAAGTGACCTGGGAATCACCCAAATGAATAGGCAGTTACTCAAACTCAACAGGAAATGACCTGTAAATGCCCTAAAATGAACAGCAAGTGACCTGCAAAGGCCCTGAAAATCGGACAGAATGACTGAACGCTCTGGTTTTGAATGAACGGACGTTCCTAGTCTAAATGGATTGGGCGTCAAGTACCGTCAAAGCAGCCTTAGAGTTAATTGAGACACTATTATGGTGGAAGATTTTGATAGCAACTTCTTGGTTCATTTTTATCTATTTTTTTTTAGACATTGATACCTTTTTAAAATGATATTTCGATTCTTGGCAGGAGTATATCGATAACCTTTTGGGATACAAAGTAACACGATATATTACCATTTCGATATATTGTCACACCCCTACTTTTTTACGTTACCTCCAGCGGCTGCTGCTGGCTGAAAAAAACTTCTAATATCCCTCCTCTTCGAAGGGGGCGGAGGAGGCGGTATGTTGTGTTTCTGTTGGGGCTTTTAGTGTTTGTGTGTGCGTTTAAGGGAAAAGAAATAGACTCATTCAACAAGTGAAAATTCATGTCTGAACATAATGAAAATAATTCACTTAATAATGTTAGGGTAAATTATATCCTGACAGCATATGTGAAGACAATCTAAATTACTGTACATATATAACTGAAGTCATTATATAATGCAAATAAGGTTGCTGAAAAGTTGGTGGGGACAATTTGAATCAGAGGTGTCGCGACCCATTAGGCAAACCAGGCAATTGCCTAGGGCCCCTAGGCAGCAGGGGCCCCTAGAAACCAACAGAATTAGCACACGCAGCTTTACTGCACTGTTGCAGCGACAAGTGTAGGGAGTGTTTCAATACCATGGAATCATTTGGCAGATTATCTAACGATTCTGTTATCAGTCCCAATCAGCACTAACCATTTCACATAGATTATACATGTTTTAAAAAAGTCCAATCAGCTATTAATACCACATGATTGTTTAAAGAGCGACTCACCAAATACTCTCCGGAAAGTCCTTGCCGAGTTGTTTTACGTTGATTTTCACAGGCCACATCATTATTCATGCGATTACTTAAACATATGGTGATATTTTTTCCCAAAAAAGTCTCGTCGAATACTCTATAAGAAAAATATAACATGTATGCATTTAAAATAATCCTAAACAATTATATTAGCAAATTTAATACTCATTTCGGTCGGTAGCCCACCAATCAGTGTTTTTACAGAATAATTTGAATTTGGTTGGTCGTCGGGCCAATCTGACTACTGATTTCACATAAAGGTGTATACCTCCGCATCCGATGGTGGTATTTTTGTGTTGCTACTCTTTCTTCTATTGCTCCAAGTCCAACTGTCCCCCTTACTTGCACACGCTCGAAGAGCCCCATGTTGCTTGTTGCCTGGGGCCCCCGGGGACTCTTGCTACGCCTCTGATTTGAACGTCCTGAAAAATTGGTAGTGTCATGTCCCTACCGTCCCGATGCAAACCTACGCCCTTGATCAACTCCATAGTTAAAAAGTAATGTTGTTTTTTAACATATCGCCTTAATCATAGCCACGTTAATACGTATATAAACCAAACCGTTTGACAATCCCGTCAAGACTGCTGAGTTAAGAATTTTAGTGAAGAAACTCGCTTTAGGTTCGCTGCAAAAACCTCGCCTGAGAAGTCTACTGTTTTAAGATGGCCGCCGATTACTAACGCCGCCTGATATGAAGTTTCGAATCTAGTTTTCCGCGAGATATCTATGTTTCTACTGATGAGAGCGCTGCATGACTTCTTTTTTCACCTGTCAGTAACATAAGATGATGTCATTCGTAAAACATGAGGCCTAAAATAAAAAGCTTTGTTTTGCTCCCAAAAGAAAGTAGAAGAGTAGCAACAGGAAGCAAGAAAAACGCCACATTATATGCAAAGAGGCGGAGAGGGACGCCATTTTGGAGGAAAGTTTGGATTTGAACGATGAGGAGGAGGAAGAGGAGGGATTTACTCGCTCAACTTTGACACGAACGCACGGCAAGCGCGTGCACGACTTGCAGCGACGTGCACGCGCGTGGCTCTCCACTTGAGCATAAACAAGTTGGCTTCGTTTCTCTTCTTTTCGCCACACACGCAGGCAGAACCTCGGTTCGGTTCGGAGCGTCGAGAGCCACCGTAGTGGTACCGCCCGTCCGGGACGTTGCTGGTGGGGCGGGAGGGGCTATGTGGACTTGTGCCGGTGGGACGCGTCCCTGTCCCTCCCAGTCGAGCAGTTGAGAGGACTCCACTTACTTAGTCAGGACGGCGACATTACCCTCCGAACCGCCGAACCCGACGGGAGGCGCCATGCCGGTCCGAAAGAAAGGTAAGAGGTACTGGCAACAGTGGCAAGCCCGCAAGTCAGGCGGCTGCCTGCGCTGCTTCTGGTTCTGGTCGCGTAAGCCTCTCTCCCTCTCACTGGCCAGCTAGCATGCTAAGCCTACCCGCCGGGAGAAAGTCCAAATTTGGTCGCCCAACCAGAGCCCAACTTTCAGGGACCAAAGTGCAAGGCGGGCCCGGCCGTTTGGCAGCCCTCCCTTGGACTGGACGGAACCGAGCCGCAGAGGCCCGAGCAGAAGGCGAGCTAACCGGTTAGCCTGACATGCTAAGTCCAAGTTGGGAGGAGTAAACACTTTTTTTTTTTTTAGGGGGGGGGGGGGCAAACTCCAGCCGAACTCTCGAGTCCTGAAAATCCGATGGTATTTGAACTCGTATTCGAATTAAAATGACGTCATTTGATTCAATATTGATATATGCTTTCGATTTAGTAAGCAATTTCTTCCCATGACATGACAATGTGTTGCTAAATCAACCTTACATTTTGGAGAACAGATTTTCTCGATTAACTCATTGACAGCGATAGACGTCCAATTCATTTGAAGTGGGAGAGTTAGCAGCGAATAAACGACTGTTCAGTAGCTGCCGCCCTCCTAATTCAAATGGATTGGACGTCTACTAGTGATACCAGAGTTGTTTTTGGCAGCCATTTTCATTTTCGTTTTAGTCTTTCGGACGATAACACTTATTAGTCTTGGTCATATTTTAGTCATCTCAAAATGTGTTGGTCTTCATCTAGTTTTTGTTGATGAAAACTCAAGACTAATTTAGCTTTAGTCGACATTTACTAAAAATGTTTTCGTCTGTAAAATTAAAACATTTTACTCCCCACAAAAAATAAATGAAGGTTTCCAACTATCTGGACGCCACAAACTATGTAAAAAAATGTTGTCCGAGAGTTAAAGAGGACGTTTGCTATTAGCATTAGCTAACCCAAACGCGAATGCAATGCTAACGCTATGAGTTACATTTAGTGTGTGATGATCACTCAGCACAGACCTTTAAAAGGTAAAACAACGTTGCATATTCTCTCTGGCAAAATAAAGAAAACAAATCTTACCGTGTGTGCAAGCCTGGTGACAAGCGAGCAGCAGCACGTAACATATGTGACACAACCAGAGACTGCTACGATGCAAGCTAACTATACATAAAATGTCACACATTGTGAACGTGTGACGGAAACTACTGTGCATTTTCGTCTAGTTGTCGTCTCGTCAGACGAAAACTTGCATTAGTCTTAGGTTTTAGTCTCCCAAAACATGTTTTTAGCTCGTAATGGTCTCGTCATCGTCATGAAAAAAATGTTCGTTGATTAAATATTTTTGTTATTGTCATAAGTCGCGGCTTTTTTAATGGGTGCCATTGACGGCGACAGACGTCCAATCCATTTGAATTGAGAGGGGTGGCAGCAAATGAACAAAGGTTTGGTAGCGAATGAAAGAACGCTCATTCACTGCCACTCTCCCATTTCAAATGGATAGTTTGTCTACCAGTAATAAACTAATTCAAAGAGTTGTAATTTTTTTAAAATAACTCACTGGCTGCTATTGACGCTGATAGGACTCCAATCCATTTGAAGCAAACCCTCACACTTCAAATGGATGGACAATTACAAGTGAAAAACCCATTTACATTCACAACAGAAAGATGATTCGGTGCCACATGATGGGACGTCTATCAACGTATTTCCCCCCCAGAAATCAGCGGTGAAAAAGAGTTTTAAAAAACAACCTTAAATGACCAGTTATAAAGCAAATTAATGCATTGATGTAAAAAGTTGAATTCATGAATTCTATAAAATAAAGACTATTTACGTTTTTCTTATTTTTGTAATTTAAAATGAATCTTAAAATAAAAAGGGGTTTTATTTTTTACTAATGTTTTTTTTTTTTTTTCATTTAAAAAATGTTTTTTGTAATAAATAAAAAAAAAAAAAAAAGCCATGCGTGTGCCTCAGCACACTAACAGGCTAAAGGCTGTGCATTTATGCCCTCTACTGGCGAATTCCTAATATACAGCTGGCTGCCTTGTATTTCAGGGGTGTCCAAACTATTCCACATAGGGCCGCAGTGGGTGCTGGATTTCATTCCAACAAAACAAGACGACGCCTTTTCACTAATCTGGTGTCTTACAAGTGTGATCAGTTGATTGCAGTCAGGCGCTGCTTGTTTTAGCAGAAAGTTCATTGGTGAAACTGTCTGAGCTTGATTGGTAGGAACAAAAACCAGGACCCATAGTGGCTTTTGAAGACCGGTTTGGACACCCCTGCTCTACTTGCTAATTAAAAAAAAAAACATCCATTTTAATAAAAAAAGGATAAAATGGTACCGTAATTTCCGGACTATAAGACGCAAATTTTTTTTTCTCATTTGGAATCCTCCGGCTTATGGTCCAGTGTGACTTATTTGTTGATTTATGGGCATGACTGAATGCTTATGACAGATGTCATAAAGTGTCATCTAGCAAATTATGTCACTACCTCCATTCATGTCCAGCTCGGATCTGTTAAATCCATTCACCATTCAAAGTGAGATAATTTCCCGGATGACACTAAATAACATGTTATAAGCATTCATTAATGCTAATTAGAGTGTCATGTCATAATTATGATTGTCTTATGACAGTCTTAAGGTGCCATTGTCTAATAAAGTGTTACCAAATACCATAACTAGCAATGAATGAAACAGCTGGAACAGTAACTGAAGAAATAATTAGCAAAGAACATTAATTTTGATTGTTTTTTACATCTGTAGCACTGCAATGCATGCTAGGGGTTATGTTGGACGAAAACGGTATTGACAGGAGGTCGCAGCAGAGGTTGACTAGTCCCCCCAAGGGAGCAGTGATGGCCAAATGAACCTTCTTGAAGCAATGAAGCTTTGCAGCCAATTGGTTCAAAGCTTCATGGTGATTCATTTTGTCTTATGACAGTCTTATGATGCCGATGTCAAATAAAGTGTTACCGGTTAATATCTTTTGGTGTAAATATCCCATAATCGAGTAAGGACAGCTGCGGCTTATAGTCCAGTGCAGCTTATCTATGAACAAATGTCGTTTTTGTATCAAATATGGTGGGTGGCGGCTTATAGTCAGGCGCGCCTTATAGTCCGAAAAGTATGGTAATTTCTTTTATATTTGATTTAACTTGAAGTAAACTCATTATAAAACATTTCAAATTCAAGGCGAAAAACTGAAAATTTTCCGTTTTTTTAATTGACATGTTTTTGTGTGGTACTACAGGCTGAATGCTGCCCTTTACTGGCTAACTCATGAACTACAGGCAACACTGGCACCAATAAGTCTAAGTGCTGTGTGCTTGTTTTTAAGACCACTAATAAGAGGCTAGAAAAGAGGATTTGAACAATTTGAGACCATCAATATCTCTAAACAATTTAGAGATTATGAAAATATTTGTGGATCAATTGGATGGTGGACTTCGTACTGGCCCAAATTGTTGTGGATGGAGTATGAGTGCGTACGTTTGTGGGTTTAACTTTGAACCTGCTGTTTTCATGGCAGACGCCCAGCGTGCGCTGTCCTTGCTGGAGGAGTACCGAGCCAAGCTCCAACACGCCGACGAGCGGCCGCTGCGGGTATCCATTCAGAGGGTGATTGACATCTTCCAGAGCAACCTCTTCCAGGCCCTCATCGGTACGTATGGACCGGACCGGCCCCCGTTTCTTCCACGTTCTGTCAGACAGATTATATATTTACAGTTTTTAATTATTTTATTTTTTTAAAATGATAATCATTCATCCTCCGTGCCGCTTATCCTCACGACGGTTATTGGAGCCTATTCTAGCTAACTATCGGCAGTAGGCAGGGTACACACTGAATTGGTTGCCAGCCAATCGCAGGGAACAACAATACAACTATTCATTCACGCATGTTTTTGGGATGTGGGAGACGCAGAGAAAATCCACACAGGCACGGGAAAAACATGCAAACTCCATACAGGCAGGCCAGAGTCCAGGTTTGAACCCTTGATCTCTGATCTGTGAGGCAGAAGTATTTTTTTAATTAAGTAAAAAAAAAAAAAATCTCCTTTTTTTGTTTTAACTCCTGATTCCTGAATTTTTGTTTATATTTTATTGACAGTGAATGAGTTAAATCAGTACTTCTCAAATAGTGGGGCGGGCCCCCCCAGGGGGGCGCAGAGCGACACTGGGGGTGGTACATGTGACCTTGGGGAATATACTTTTTTGCTGTACTAGAATAAAGTGTAATTGCACATCTATTCAGTGGGTGGCAGTGCTGCTCTCATTTTCAGCATGTGCACAATATTTTTTAACCAAACAAGAGCACACAGCAAAGAGCACTGGAGACATGAAAAGTTAAGACAACGAAATATGACGAAGCAACGGACAGCAGGCATTTTTTTCTGCGAAAATGTGCCGAATATTGCCAACAATCCTCCCGCTTTGTCAGTGTTACATCAGTAACCAGCAAGCATTGTCAGCATCATATAAGGTGGCATACCAAGTTGCTTAGTGCAAAATAACCCCACACCATAGCAAAGGAGCTGATACTGCCTGCTGCAAAAATAAAAACTGTCCCTCTGTTCAATGACACTGTCGTTTTTATTTTATTAATTTTTGTTTTTTTTCGCTCTAATTGTTTGGCATATTGTCCTTGTGAGATAATGTTGCTAATCAAGTTGAATTTATTGATTTTTATTAAATTTTTCAATATCAAACGGTCAAAAAAATGTATCGAGTATTTTTACAGTATGGATGTATTTTTTTATTTATTTATTTTTTTTTTACACTTTATTGTAAGTTGATTTATATAACTTTTTTCTTCAACATTATAAATAACAATTTTATGCGGAGGTGTACTACTAATAATAAGAATTTTATTTACAAATGATACTACTGTATGTTTACAGTGACGGCAGAGAGTTGGGGGGGCGTAGAACATTTACGTCTTCCTGGGGGGGCATAGCAGGAAATAATTGAGAAGCACTGAGATAAATATACATGAAAAGGCATGAAGGGAATAGATAAGTATATAAAAGTAACAATTAAAATTTCATGTATTTTTTTTTCCTTTCAAATTACAAAACATAATTAAATACTTCATTGGTTGCCATTGACAGCAATAGATGTCCAATCCTTTTGCACCCAGAAAGCTGGACCTCCACTTTTTAAAAATAAAAACTGTAAATGAATTTTTTTTTTTTTTTAATTTAGAAGTTAAATACTATATATATATATATATATATATATATATATATATATATTTTTTTTTTATTTTATTTTTAAAAAAATAATTAAAAATGAGTTTTCCCCCTTTTTGTTTCATATATATTTAAATATATTTACTTTATTATCCTTTTATTTTTTATTAAAAAAATAAAGAGGTTTTTCATTTTTTTTATTTTAATTAAAAAACCTAATTATTGTCAAATGGAAAAACACTAAATATTTGCTGTTAAGAGGCTCAAAAAAGTGGATTTGGACTTTTTTTTTTTTTTTTTTTTTTTTTCTTTACGATTCAGTGGCTAAATTGTTTGATTTGATAATTTATTAGCTGTCAATCAGTCAATTGACTCGGAGAATTGCATTTTTTAGTTTGCAAGATAATGTACAAATGTAATTACACTTTGTAATTCCTTTATTGTGGACATAATGCGACATCGGTTTCATACACAGAACAAGAGCTTTGTTACAATGCATTTTTCAGAATTTCATTGTCAGTATGCTATTTTTACTCATGCTTTGTATTACCACGAGCTGTGATCTCAGCAACAACTTTATAGCCAATTTGAAATTTGACTATCATTGTTGTTCTTATGCACCTGTGTGTTGATATCACTGATATATTGATAACAGGAATACAAATATGGCCCGACTAATGAATTATTCAAATATCGTTAGTTGCAAATTGCAACCCTTGACAAGTGATTGACAGTTCAGTTATCCTGGTTGAAGTTACGCTAATGTGTTTGTGTGGCTCGCCACCCGCTAACTGGAAACGGCGGGGATGCGGTCTGATGCATGCTTTTTCATCATCACTGACGTCGTTGTCCTCACAAATGTCATTAGGATGTTTACCCTCCATAAGGTGTACTCATACTCATTGGCTGCCATTGACGGCAATTGACGAAACTCTTAAAATTAGTTCACTACTAGTAAACGTCCAATCCATTTGAAGTGGGAGGGTGGCGTCTGGTGATTCGCTGCTCGCCCTCCCACTCGGAAAGGATTGGATGTCAATGGCACCTAAAAATGATTATTCAATGCCAGCCATCCCAGTTAAAATGGATTAATATCTATCGCAGTCAATGGCAGTGAAACATGATGTTATGAGCCCAAAGCGTTGGAAAGTGAGGCGACCTCGGCAGCGGGCCGAGCCGCTTGTAATCCCTCTGCGGACACGGCCATTCCACCCCCTTGATAATCCCCCCCACCAGGCCCTCCCTCGCCATCTGAGACGCTCCACTTTGTTGTTCTTGTCCTTCTTGCGCTGGCCTGCGTCCACGTCAGCAGATGGCAAACATCAACGCTCACTCTAATCATCTGCTCGGCATCATGTCGTCACTCCATTGTCCCGAGAGGACTTTTAGTGTTGAATTTGTAAATGTTGGAAGCTGTAGTCGCTTGCTGGCCTCCATCAAGGCAAGTGAAAGTGGAGGGGGTGGAGGGAGTATTTTTACATCAGCGTGAGTGTTGTGAATATTTCATCTATTTTTATCTGTCTTTTTCCATACTAGAAACTTCCCCAAAATAAACATCTGATTGTGCCCTTTCTCAATAATGGCGGTGAGAAAAGTGAATATTGTCGAAGGGCCCATAAATACCTTGTATATAGAACACACCTAAAAAAAAAATTATTGTCACGATACAAAAATTTTCAACTCTATCAATACTAAGAAAAAATACTCAATACCATTTTGGATACTGCAAATTTAAAATATTTTTTAATGAATTCTTTGATGTCCAAGTGCGGCTCTTAAAAAGTAAATTAAAACTCTTTAAATGAGTTTATCACTAGTAGACTTTCCCATCCATTTGAATTGGGAAGGTAGCATCAAATGAACGTTCATTAATTTGCCGTCAGTGCCGTCAATGGCGGCCAATGAGTTAACAAGTAAAATGCAGAAATATCCTCCATTACTACCAAGAGTAGCGTTAAATCAAATTTAACCCAAAACAAGAAATTTCTGGTAAATGGCGGTCGTGCTTAAACAAATAACGGAGTTTTGATACTTTTGCAATCAAATCTTTTATCCGGATACAAAAGTTCAGTATCGATAATTCTCGATACTTTTGACAAACTTGCTTAGGCTACACTGCCAACTGCACAACAACACGATAACATTTAAGGGACTGCAACACTGGCATCTACTGGTGTATGTGTCATTACACTTTTTCTTTATAATCTTAAATTTCATAACAACCAGCGGTTTGACAAATTTTGTGGAAAATCCAAAGTTGCCTCGGATATTTTCACGGATGAATAATGTTATTTACTCATACACTGCCATTGAACTTGATTTACGCTTAAATGATTGAAGGCTCTTCTCTTCTGCGACAGATATCCAAGAGTTTTACGAAGTGACCTTATTGGACAGCCAGAGGTGGGCGGAGAGCGGCAAGACGGCGGAGGGCGCGGCTCCCGTCAACCCGTGGGACTTCTCCAGCCTTCCCAGCACCACCGTCACCTCCGACACGCTGCCCAGCCTTAGTACCAGCATCGAGGTAACGTGCTCGCAACTAAAACGAAATAAGTCGAAGCAAGTTCATGCCACTGCGAGATAGCACGCATATGGAGGAGCCTGATTGCCAAAAATAGATCAAGAAACGCATCATCAAATCTATGTATCTTTAACCTGTCTGAATTTACATTTAACTCATTCTCTGTCATTGACATCCAATCCATTTGAGTGGAAGGAGTGGCAGCAAATGAACGAACATTCAATGGCAGTTAGTGAGTTAATTTATTTCGAGATTTATTTATTTCATTTTGGCACTCCTTCACAATGACATAATTTAATGAAATGAATATTGAAACAAACTGAAATACACACTTAAAATTTTTGAGGAATTGAAATAAATACAAGTTGAAATAAACAATTCTAAATCCATAAAAGTACAGTAACAGTGGTATGAAAAAGTATCTGAACCTTTTGGAATTACTCACATTTCTGCATAAAACCACCATCAAATGTGATCTGATCTTTTTCAAAATCACACGGATGAAAAAAAGTGTCTGCTTCAACTAAAACCACCCAAAACATTTATAGGTTTTCAAATTTTACAAACAATGACAGTAGGGGGAAAAATAAGTAAGTGAACCATCACATTTACTATTTTGCCCCCCCCCCCCCTTTGGCTGCAATAACTTCAACCAGACGCTTCCTGTAGCTGCAGATCAGCAGCTCGGCACATCGATCAGGACTAATCTTGGCCCATTCTTATCTACAAAACTGTTTTAGTTCAGTCAGATTCCTGGTATGCCTGGCATGAATTGCTGTCTTTAGGTCATGCCACAGCATCTTAATGGGGTTCAAGTCTGGACTTTGACTTGGCCACTCCAGAATGTGTATTTTCTTCTGAAACCATTCTGAAGTTGATTTACTTCTATGTTTTCGATTTAGTTTCAACTGTCTGACGGACAGCCTCCGGTTTTCCTGCAAAACATCCTGATAAACTTTTGAATTCCTTCTTCTATTTTTGATTGCAAGTTGTCCTGGTCCTGATGTAGCAAAGCCCCAAATCATGATGCTCCTTCCACCATGCTTCACGGTGTGGATGAGGTGTTAATGTTGGTGAGCTTTTCCATTTTTCCTCCACACATGACGTTGTGTGTTACTCCCAAACAATTCAACTTTGGTTTCATCAGTTCAAAAAATATTTTGCCAAAACTTCTGTGGAGTGTCCAAGTGCCTTTTTGCGAACATTAAACGAGCAACAATGTTTTATTTTAGACAGCAGTGGCTTCCTCCGTGGAGTCCTCCCATGAACACCATTCTTGGCCATAGTTTTACATATAGTTGACATGTGCACAGAAATATTGGACTGTGCCAGTGATTTCTGTAAGTTCAGCAGACACTCTGGGGTTCTTTTTTACCTCTCTGAGTATTCTGCGCTGTACTGTTGGCGTCATCTTTGGTGGACGGCCACTCCTTGGGAGAGAAGCAACAGTGCCAAACTCTCTCTATTTGTAATTAACTTCTCAGACTGTCGATTGATGAACATCCACACTTTTAGAAATGGTTTTGTATCATTTCCCAGCTTTATACAAATCAACAATCTTGGATCGCAGGTCTTTAGACGACTGTTTTGACCGGGCCATAACGCACATCATAGAATGCTTCTTATCAAGACAATTCTGACCAGGTTTGTTTTATAGTGACCAGGTCAGCTTTGACACAATCATCAGTGATTGGGCACACATCTACCTTAAGTTGTTTGGTAAAAATTGGTTTCAATTGCTCTTTAAGTCTCCTTAGGCAGAGGGTTCACTTACTTATTACCTCCCATCTGTCATTGTTTGCATGCAATCCTCATTAAAATATGGAAACCTATTAATGTTTGGGTGGTTTTAAAGAAGACACTGTATTTTCATCTGTGTTATTTTGACAAAGATCAGATCGCATTTGATGGTGATTTTATGCAGAAATGTGAGAAATTCCAAAAGGTTGATACGTTTTCTTACCACTGTATGTATAAAAGCTCAAATGGACTAATATACTGTATTTATACATATATAATGGATGAAAGTATGAACAATAAATAATTGAAAGTAGTGCTGTGCGATATCACTATATGCGACATGAATTGACTTTAAACCGACATGTCACAGAGGATAAATGCATCAAGTAGTGCTGCAATTTAAAACTATCCTGGTAAACAGAAGCAGCACAGTAGCGTACGTACAGTATTTTTACCCTGCTGTAAAGCTATTTAATTGGCTAATAATACTTGTGACTAGAGGTTTTGACTTTTAAAACAGCTGAATAATACGTTAGCATAATTAATTATTATTGCTATTTGAACTAATTGTTTTCTTTCGATTACGCTAGGTGCAGGATATCCATTTTTTGATAACGATAACTTCCTGCTCCTCTTTGGATTTGCCTTTGACCTAACCAGATTTTTCATGATGGCATGAACATTACTATTATGAACAAAACAAAAACAAGAACAGTTTTGACTTCAAATAAAATGCTCATAATTATTTTTTTCCAAATCAATATAATTCGAGTCAATCGCAATCAATCAGTCAATGTAATTGAAGATGTGTTCCCCTGAACAATGAGCCCTGAACTAAAACAAACATAAACCCAACAGGTAATTTGCTTTGTTAGCGGATAAAACTGCCCGTGCAACATTTGGTGCAACAGGAGAGAAGACACAACTTTCTTAACCTCGCAGTTATAGGACAGCAAGCCTATCAATAACCAAAATGCCTCTCAATAACCTACAAACATCGCACTGTAAAATGTAGTGCTGCAATGATTAATCGATTAACTCGAGTATTCGATTAGAATAAAATATTCAAATTAAATTGTGTTGCTTCGAGTGTTTGTTTAATTAAAGTGGCGTTGTAATGGTTTATTTTGAAAGTGTTTGCATTTAGTTGTATTGATTAGGGTGGATTCTGTCCTCTGGTCTGCCTCATTTCACACATGGCTGAATCCAACTGCTCCCTGTTAAGACCAACGCAAGCTAAGTTTTTGTTTGAGCTAATGTTTATTAATGCATTCGTAAATTAGTTCATAAATATATTTAGCCGTTTTTTTGTGGGAATATGTGTCTGAACCATTTGTTAAAAACAATGTAAAAAAAGTTAGCATTTTACAGCATTTAAGCTAGCGGACTTTTGCTATGCAAGTTAGCCAACTGTTCTTTTGTTGTACATAGATCCTCATTTATTTATGCCGTTTGAGGCTTAGCTCAGGTATTTTAATTTTTCATGTTCCTTATCCGATTACTCGATTATTCAAACTAACTAGTTCATCGATTAATCGACTACTAAAATAAATCGATAGCTGCAGCCCTAGTAAAAAGCAAACATTTGCTAATTGCCATAGTAAGGTTCAACACTCAGTGATGGAAAAATACGACTTCTAGAACAATAACAAAACTTTGCATCCTGGCAAAACAGGAGTGGAAACAAACGCACACATTCCAATCCACCGACACCATGCCAAAAATATGATATATTATCGGGCCTATTAATAAAGTTGTCGGATTTATTGGGATGACGTCATAATTCCTATTATCGGACCAATAATTATCGTGCACCAGTAGATTACACTCGCATATGGTAGGCAGGTGGAGTCAATTGGCTACTACTGAGTGCAATAGGGACATCTTGAGGTCAGTTGTCTTACTACAATAGCATTTGGAATTCCAAAATGTGCCAAGACGGTGTAAATTGCGGGTATCTGCTGGCCAAAATGTTCTTTCCAGGAACAGGTCTATCTATGCCAGTAATGACGAAAGACATGCAAAATTTCAATAAAAAGTTTTATATCGTTTTAGTGATTTATCGTACAGCACTAATAGAAATGGATATAATACTGTAAGTTTATTTGGGTGATTTGCGCTTGTGTGTATATATGGTGATGATGACGTGAGTGACCACGCCCTCTTTGTCCCCCGCCGCCAACGGCAGGATTCGGCCCTCCTCAATGAAATCCTGCACGTGTTGGTTGAGGCCTCGCGCTCGCCAAAGCGTGACGCCCAAGTAAGTAGCGTGGGCAGCGGCGACGACGCATGCGGAATCCAATTGTAAACGTGGGAGCATGAAATCGGGCGGGGCCCGTGCTTGCCTGCCTGCCTGCATACGCGCGCACGCCACCTGTCTATCACCATCAATGACAGACAATTAGTTTAACTGTTAACTATTTATGCACCACGTTTATCTTGTGTGGTGTCTCACAGTAACCTCTAGTAGCCAATAAAAAATTGCCGATGGTGATGATAGAAGGAACTTATGGCGATACATAATTTACTATTGTTTTGGTGATATTTTCATATCGCTCAGCACTAATGTGCTATCTTTTGTTGACGTGAGCAAGAGTGTGTCCTTCGGAATTCTGTGTAGGGGCAGCCATAGACTTCATAATGATTATCATTATGAAGTCTATGGCGCAGCATCAAATTGCGTCCTGACTTGAATGCTGACTTTGTCGTGAGCCTGTAGGCCTCGGTGTGGTCTTCTCCCCATTTCGGGGGATTCTGCGGTGTTGCCACGGTAACGGCCAGCATTTCCATCGCACAGACGACATGCCCGCCTCGGCGCTCATGCCGGGACACGAGCGCACTGCCCCCTCGCTGCTTCAGTTGCAGTC
This sequence comes from Corythoichthys intestinalis, assembly GCF_030265065.1. Lineage (NCBI taxonomy): Eukaryota > Metazoa > Chordata > Actinopteri > Syngnathiformes > Syngnathidae > Corythoichthys > Corythoichthys intestinalis. Next base: position 21,700,958 of record NC_080408.1, on the reverse strand, counting down.
ACGTTTGCGGGCCAAGTTGAGTGGTAGGCCGCGGCGGCGGCATACCGTGATGCAACAGAAAATAGATATGCGTCAACTAGTCGTCACTGGTTTTCTTGCTGTGGCTCATTTGATGAGCGCTGATCTAGAACTCATATTGTTTGAGTCAAGACTAGAGTAGTGCTCTGTTGTAGTTCAGGTTCGGTACAATTCTAGACTTGGTTGATATTTTATATACAGTACAGTCCCAATTTCAGTTAAGTTGTGATGTTCTGTTAACCATAAATAAAAACAGAATACAATGTTTCTGAAATTATGTTCGACCTATATGTACCAAATTGGCCCGAATATAAGATGGTGTTTTTTGCATTGAAATAAGACTGAAAAAGTGGGGGTCGTCTTATATTTGCAGTCTAGACATTATACCCATTCACAACGCTAGATGACAGATCTCAACTACTCTAACGTTTAACCAGTTTGCATTATTTTATAGCAATGTTTTTCCTTATTCAGATGTGTTTCAAGACTAAAGTTAGACTTCACTTTGATGGTTAATGCAGTTATTGCAATTTTGTTGTTTTATCACAGTACATTGTTTTATTTACATTTCAAAAACCAGAAGCCATTCCTTTACGAATGCGATTGCACTTTAGTTTACATATTTAAATGTTCAGATATTAAGATTTTAATGAGGCAAAATAACATGCTTTTTCTCTCAAATATATTGTTATAATCATTTGTTTCAGATGTACTGTAATTATTTTCTGTATAAAAATTAATTTGGTGTTCAAAAAGTCTTTTTTTCAAACTTGTCTTGTAAAAGAGGGGGTAGTCTTATAATCAGGGCTGTCTTATATTCGGACCAATGCGGTAATTGAATGTGCTACAAAGTAATATCTGATGTTAAACTGATACTTTGTTTTTAGAAAATAATCATAAACTTGGATTTTTGCGGCTGCAATGCGTTCCAAAACACGTTTTGGAAACTTCGGACGGACACTAATTGTTGAAGCTTTATAGGTGGAATTCTTTCCCATGATGTACAGCTTTAGCCTTTCAATAGTCCGGAGTCTTTGTTGTGGTATTTTATGCTTCATAATGTTCCACACATTTTCAATGGCAGACAGGTCCTATTCAATTGTTATACGGAAAAAAATAGCCCGATAGCGTCAAAATCTACCCCAAAATTTGCGGAAAGTGACTCAAAATTAACTCCTTGCATGCCATGGACAACAATAAACATCCAATTTGAGCTTGTATGGCTGGCATTGAGGGATCAATATTTGACTGCCAATGAGTTAACGAAGAAGTGACCTGACAATACCACGAAATTAATTAGTAGTGACTGAAAAAGTGACCCAAGGGAGAGACGACAAAGCATTCTCTAGCAATTTCTCCAGATATTGCATCCTCTTGTACAGTATATACCTGTACAGTTTTTTGTGGGCGAGATGCTTACTGGAGCATCCACAGCGACTAGATCACCCCACCCTCCCCCCACTGCGTGGCCAGCCACGCACAGGCAGCAGTAGCGCGCGAGCCGAGGCGGCCGCGGAGAATGACGGAGGTCCGGGGGAGGAGCGGGGCGGCCCTCCCCGCGCCTCGGCGAGGCTCACTGGCCCACTGACCGGCGCAGCTCGCGTTTCTGGAGCGCGCACGCCACCGGCCGCTGAGCTGGGCCGGGCTGGGGACCATGGACTGTATTTGTATCGTCACCACCAAGGTAACGATAATCGCTCGCGCGCTTCACTTGCTCCGTCGCATCTCTGTCCCATCTCGTCAGCTTTCGGGTTCTTCTGCCTGCTGATGGAAAAAGGAGATTTTCTGCCTCTTGTATGTGCCTGGTGCTCTTAAAATAGCGCGGCTTTCTAACGCAGCCCGCTTGTGCTCAGTGACGTCGTACTGTCGTGTTCTTCATCGTAACTGATGCTGAAGACGGGCGCCCAATGGACCAAACCAACCTGGCTTTTTACTCTAGAGCTGCCACTATGAATCCATTAATCCATTATCAAATTTATCGTCAACGGTTGGCCTGAAAATGGTGAATATTCTCTTATTTATTTTTATTTTGTAGTTATTTTCTTTTTGGAAAACAGACTATATTGGAAAAATAAATAAGGAAAACGTACTGTATATATTTTTTAATGATATGTTTTTGATATATTCTAAAACCAAACAGGAAAAAATGTTTTTGTATTTTTCAATTTCCGTTATGTATTTAAATTTTTTTTTTTTAACCTAAAAACAAAAAAGGGGTGCAATAAAAATAATTGATTTCTGTAGTAATCAATGACAGTAGGTCTTTTTAGCGAATCTAAATGAGATATATTTGCTAACATCTGCTTTTGCATTGGAAAACGGTAAATACTTACATAATGTTTAATGGTTACCTTTTCTCACCGCATAGTTTTTGGTTTCAAAGCCCATTTCCAGCTCAATTGTGAATTACTTGTTAATATATGATGTGATTTATTTGCGAGCCGATGAATCGACATGTGCAAAATTTATCGGCGATTAATCGACTATCAAAATAATTGTTTTTTACAACTGTATTTTACTTATGGCAGAAATCACTCAGGTGACTTGAAGTTCCGCTCTGAGACCCCCAATTTGACCAAATTTCAAAATTGTCCTATATACATGTGTAACACATCATTGGAAAGCTTAAAATCTATATTTTCTGGGGGAACAAAAATTTTGAATGGGAGGGCGTTAAAAAAAAAAAAAAAAAATTTAAACAGCGAAGCCCTAACTGAAGGTGAGAGTACGCAAGAGCAGAATTAAAGACGCCACGATTTTAACGAGATCGCATACTTAACTTGTTTCGATCCAAAAACTCCATGTTGCATGTATCATCGAGTGTCAAGACACAGCTGTGAATGGCCACAGCCGGATTTTGGGGGGATTTTATGGGTGTAACATGGTAATATAACAAGTGTCGCGATGCAAAAATCGCAGACATTAAGGAGTGGTCGAGACTTTCTGTTTCATATATTTACCCTTTTAAACTTTCAATTTTTCTTTGTTTGGATCGATTATCATCTAACATATCGGGGAAAATGTAACAGTAACAAAAAAAAAATACACTTAAGCGATAGGTATGAGGTAGATATCCGTGACTTTTTTACAGACACCATTTTTTTCATTTTGACGTAATTTGTTTAAAAGTTTAAAATATGCGAGTGAATAATTTTTTAAAGTCGTTTTTTTTTCCTAAACGAAATATTAGACATCAATTAATTATTCTAAGCTAAAAATGTCATTTTGAATAATAAATATAATTAATTACCTTCGTTTTATGGCTGGGTTGAAACAAAAGCTGTTGCGCGACGTCTGTAAACGGGGGTTTCCTGGGTAAAACGGACAAATTAGAAATAGTTCGGGGGCTTAATGCGCCATGAATCTGCTATGACAGCATATAGACATGTTGTTCTATCAAACAACAGTTGTTTTGGCTTAAAATGTAGCAGTTTCTTTTAAAGAGGGAGTGTAAGGGCAGAAACTGCTTTTTCAGTCTTGTCTGTGTTTTCCGCCTTATACTGGCTTTACAAGGTCAATAAACACGGTATGTTATGCTGATATACGGTTTCATATCAATTAATTAGAACGGCCCGGTGCACAGAAAAAAAAATCCTGCGTTTAATGAACTAGATGGCACAATTTGTGTTAAAATGATCAGGAATGCTGTGGAGGTGATAGTGTTAAGTTTGGGAATGTGGGGACAAATATTTGGAATGGGTTGTGAAAATTTAAGGATTTCTCATTTTTTGAATGTGGAAAACATTTTGTTTAGGGAATGTTTTGAATTGTTTGAGATCAAAAAATTGGTAAAAATTGATGTAGGAAAGGCAGACTAGGTTTTTAAAAAATGCAATTTGGGTGGTGAGGAATTTTTTGAAATGTGATTTCTGAATGAGCTCAACATTTTGAATAGGCAACAGGAACCGGAGTGCCAATGCAATGAGTTAAAACATAAGTTCTGCTGGCATTGCGTTTCGTGCACAATGCAATTGCAATTCTGGGCAGCAGGGGACGCTCGTCCTTTGTATATTGTGAGTCATGTGAGGTGCACGCACACTCATTGAGGGTAAATTTAGAAATTGGTGCACTCATCTAAACCTGTCAGGTACTATCACTGTAACGGTCATAGATGACATATATCAGGTTAGATTTCTTATGTGCGCTGTGAATGGGGATGGATGTAGTCATTTGTTGGCCATCTTGAGGACAGGGCCAATTTAGCCACACAAAATTATATTCAATTTTTCAATCGATCTCTCACAGTCCAAATAGATTGGACGTCTAGGTCCGTCAATGGTATCTAATGAATTAATTTCAGAAAAAACATTAAAGCCGTCAAAACTGTAGAAAAGTTGTTTCCTTAGTTTTAGGTTGGAAGTGGTAATATGCTAAGGTAAATTTAAACATATACTGTATAAAATGTACTATAAATATATATGTATGTATACATATAAACACATTCATTCGTCTTCAGAGTTGCTTATCCTTACGAGGGTCGCGTGAGTGTTAGAGCCTAGCCCAACCAACAATGGGCAGTAGGCAGGGTACATCCTGAATTGGTTGCCAGTCAATCGCAGGGCACAAGGGGACTAAACCATTTACACACTCAACCTCACCCAGGCACAATTTGGTGGTTGAATGGTTGGACTATTGAATCATGTTTTTGGGTTGTGGGAGGAAACTGAAGTACCCGGAGAAAACCCAAACAACCACGAGGAGCATATGCAAACTCCATTTAGAAAGGCCGGAGCATGGGATTGAATTTTTGATCTGAGAACTGTGAGGCAGACATGCTAACCACTCATCCACAGTCCTACATAATTATATAGATTTTTTGAATATTCTTATACCTCTGGATTATTAGGTTGCTTGTATCCCTTCACTCATTCGCCTTCACAGTTAGACATTAAATCCATTTCAATTGGGAATGCTGGCACTGAGTGATCATGTTTCACTACTGTTGTCGGTGATGGAGGTCCAATCCTATCCGATTGCTGCAAGCCCCAGAGTCAAATTGGGATTGTGCGTCTGTCGCAGTCGATTTCAGTTGATTTTAATCAGCTGATAATTTCTGATCTTCTGAAAATTACGTGATCAAGCCTGAGTACGGTCGCGTCATCGGATCGGGGACATCTCTAATATACATACTGTATCTATAGTCTAAGCGTGCGTGTAGGTGGAAGAGACTACATTTCCCATCAGCCCTTGCTGCTGTTGCTATGGCGACAAGGGCAAGAGGCCGAGTGTCATGTCAGATCTGCACGCTGTTTTTGCTGAGTCGCTGTTTGTTGCTGTGATGTCACTTCCTGCCAGTTCTTTCTCCTCCAACCTACACGCTCTACCTTCCCTCAGGAGGTAGCTCGCTGAGCTTCTCATAAGTCATGTGACTACACTCGCCCACTCCCTCCCCCGGGAGAGCATCACACTCCCACAGTTGAGCAACACACACATACACAGGGTGAGGAGGCAGAAGAAGTGAGAGAGGAGGCGAACGCCAACCAGGCGAGGAAGACTTCATCCGACTCAAAGTAGAAGAAGAGGTGGAGGAGTAGAGGGTGGGGGGCGGGAGCGGAGGAGGTGTGCGGTGGCGGCGGGAACGGTGGCGGCTTCTTCTCCCTGAATGAAGAAAGCTCTCCGCCACGGCTTTCCGGCTCGCCGCCATGGAGCTACACGAGGAATGAGGGCGGATGGTGAGGGCAGGAAGCAGCAGCAGCAGCGGTGATGGCGAGGGCGGCCGAGGTGGCGGTGCGGGGGCGGGCGTGCGGCGCGGGAGGTGGCGCCAACGCTCCCGCAGGAGGCGGCTGTCGGCCAACGACAAGATGGCCCCTGCCGCCAGGAAGCTGGAGTGCTTCTCTCCCGTTTTGTGCCACTGCAAGTTGGCGTGCAGCAACAGCACAGTCTCGCTCATGTTCGGATGCAAGGTGGGTGCTCGACACTGACAAAACGGGCAGCTCCAACTTGGGATTTTCCCTTCGCTGCCAGCTGGCCATACTGCACTCTTCAAAAACATAGCTGACCGGCAGTTTTGTCATCATAATGTAACGTTATGCCAATTGCTGGTTTAATGCTTTACAGGGCAAGTGACTATTCTTGGACATTAAGAAAAAAAAAATGGAATTAGCATCCACATATGTGGACAAATTTTGGGTGAAGAGTGGCCTAAATGTGAAGTTCACTCTAGCCTTGTTAATCTACCGAGCTGCTTATCCTCACAAGGATCGCAGAGATGCTGGACACTATCAGAGTTAACTATGGGGTTTCGACGAGGTACACCCTGAATTAGGTTACCAGCCAATCGCAGGGCACAACGAGACAAACCTTCACGCACACACTGAAACTTACGGACAATTCGGAGTGTGATTGTTAGTGTTTATGTGTGTGGAGTGTTTCTAGGATGTGGGAGGACCGGACTACTCGGCGAAAACCCATGCAGGCTTGGAAAGAACATGCAAACTCCTCACAGGAAGGCCAGAACCTGGGATAGAAGCCTTGATTTCAGAACTGTGAGGTGGACGTGTTAAGCACTCGTCCACTCTGCCTTCTTAAGTTCTAATATATGGATAGGAATAAACGTTACAGATTTATTAAAATGTTATTAAAAAGATTAATAAAATGGATAAAAACTGGTTATGGCCCACAAGCAACTCTAAAGTGGACTAAAAACAGTATATATAAAATTAGTATTTAACTCATTGCCTACCATTGACAAGAGTGGATGTGCAATTCATTTAAACTGGTAGAACTAGCTGTGAATGCTCATCTTTCTTTTCCAAGGACCGCACAAAATGTCCAATTCATTTTGACTGGGAGGGGTGAATAATCAAAATACATTGGACGTTTACCATTGTCAAAGGCAGACAATGAGTTAAATTGAGTGCTTTAGAAAGAGAGAAGCTGGAAAATTCCAACAGGAACGGACAGGAAAAGAAAATGATCCCATTTTTTTACCTTTGTTTTAGGAATTTTGTGTTATTGTTGATAGAATAACTGATCCTCCTGTATCCCAATCACTATTCGGCTATGCTAAATCTGGTCAGATGCCTTCAAATTGGTGTAAAATTATCAAAATTGACGAGGCTGACATATTTCTCAGGGGCTTTGGGTTTCTTATGGGGAAGCACTTTTCTGATTGGTTGAGAAGTTTGTTGGCAAGCTGACGCGGCGACGCTTTAAACAGTTGAAAGTTGAGGCCAGTGGAATCCACAAAGTCTTGGATTTGACTGGTCACTTGGATCGCAGTTGATGAAGTTTATCATTGATAGTTGTCAGTGACTTCTGCAGATTTACCATAAGTCACTTGAACATATTTTCCACCTTCCAACCATCAAAGAAGACATTGTGGTGATGAATTTTGCTTAAGGGTCATTGCTCCGTCAAGCTTCCGTTTGTCACCAGTGTTTGTCGTTGCTCTTCATCTCATCTCCGAATTCTGGTCATCTAGCGCCTCCATGTCTTCGTCATCCCCCGACATCTGCTGATGCTGCTATTTTTAGCATCTTTTGTCAGCCAGTAGTCAGCGATGTGCCTCCTCCCCCTCATCTTCTGCCTCTTCGTCCTCTCCGAGAAGAGGAGGCTCTCCATTGTCCTCGCAGGACATTTAACCACCTCGCCTCTGCGTCTAGCTGAGTCTCTTCACCTCATATCCCTCATTCGTCTCGGGCACTGTCTTCCATTGACGATACTACATTTATAAAAAAAAAAATAAAAATTTCATTCAGTGCCATTGACGATGATCTGATTACATGTAGCCAATGGCAGCCAGTTAGTTAAACTCTGTGGGTCTATAGGTAATAAATTTGTGCTGGGATGGCACATGCCTACCATTAGCGATGACATGCAAAGAAGGGCCGATTCCAGATTCTTATAAAAAATGCTTCATCAGTTCTTTCTTTGTTCAAATGAACTTTTGTCGCCAACGCGGCACTCATCTTCATAACCGTCGTCATCACTGCCATCATCATCATGACCCCATATGATTCATTTTAAACTCCAAGCAAGGCAATGGATGAACAGACCCCTCTAATTGCGGGCGCATCCTTGTTATTGACCCTTTGGTGTTTCAGAAGTACCGGCATCACGATGAGGACTCGTCCCCACAGGAAGACCGGAGCTCTCCACACCTGATGGAGGAGGCGGGAGGTCCGGAGCTGGTCCAGGTGGCCGAGAAGAACCTGTCCCAGATTGAGAATGTCCACGGATACGTCACCCACGCGCACATCTCACCTATGAAGGTAGCGCGTGCTTGTCTCTGCTTGGGATTGCGTGACCCTGATTCCCTTCTGTCAGTTAAGAAAAATAACCCGCCGATTTAATGAAATATGTAATCGTTCAAGATCTAGTTTCCAACTGCTGGTCACCCAACCCAAGACTGCCACCAGCCACGCACGCCCACGTTTATTTTAATTAAAAAAAAAAAAAAAAAAAAAAAGTGCTTGTCGCCCTTCCCGAGTCGATGATAGATTTTTAAAAAAAATTTTTGATGGGAAGGTCCTCTATTGATTTAAGGTCTTTTCATGCTTTTGCTGGGGAATTGAAATTACAGTAGTTTATCACTACTATGCGTCCAAATCATATGAAGTGGGTGGGTAACAACGAATAAACTCTCTCACTTCAAATAGATTGGACATTAACCGCCGTCAGTGGAAGCCAGTGTGTTAAGCAGGTCTGACCAAGCCATGATAGCAATTACTGTATTTTCCACACTATAAAGCGCACCTAAAAGCCTTCAATTTTCTCAAATGCCGAATGTGTGCCTTATAATCCAAATCGTCTTATACTGTATATGGCTCAATATTGGATAATAATGGCTTTAGTGCAGCTCCATCTAGTGGATGCGTAACGCAACACCAACCACTAGTATTACTACTACTACTACCACCACTGAGCCTTATAATGTGGTGCGCCCCATATTATATATATAAAGTTTTAGAATGGGCCATACATTGAAGATGCGCCTTATACTCCAATGCGCCTTTTTTTGCAAACAGTAAATGTGACAACAGACACATAATTAAAGTTAGCCAAGCTAAGGTCTAATCAGAGCCATGTAGAAACAGAGTTGTGACACTGATCTCTCCGCGAGTGATCACGTGGGTCATGTGCCCGTGAATAGTTCCAAGCACAAGCAGTGCTGTAATTGTTTTCTATCAAACTGACAGCGGTGATTGCGACATTTATTGGAAAAATATAAACTGTAACGGAGAAGGGAACTTTCCCATGCTGTTGAGGGAAAATTTCTTGTTTGTGTTAGCATTAGCACGGAAAATCGACTTTTACATTGAAATGCAAGATGTTTTTCCTTTTTCACAACTACAATACTGTTTTTCCAGAGAATGTCTAGATTTCCTTAATTCACTTACCTTTGGTAATATATTAAAGATCATGTGTACTAATAAGAACTCGATACCCTTTAAGAAAAACATTTTTTTTATTGAACAATTGGTGAAGTCGTTGTCATGGTTCATTGTTTACAGCTAACATTTTATAGATCAGTGTGCTAAAAAAAATATATATATACATTGAATTAGTTTTCTATTATAATTTTGTGTATTATTTGTTGACATCAATTTTCAATCTGTACACGTCTTTAAAATATAATGTCAAACATTTTGATGTAAAGAATAATCGAAAAATCGAGCTTACCGCTGAATATGCTTGACAGCCAGCCATTAAAATGAATGGAGTCGTCCCTCATCGCAGCCATGTTTGGAACTATTCGAGGCTCCATTACCCTGAAGGAAAATCGTGTAACGGATCCCTATGGGAGTGTCGCAACTCTTTCTACATGGCTCTGGGTCTGATCAATGTGTGGAGATGGGGAGGTGTTGGTTGAAGCAGGTTGTAACGTAAACCATTACTCTCACATAAAGTATAGCCTTCAATTAAGAATTGTTGACTAGCACAAAATGGATCACTCGCATAGGTATTTGCAAAATCGCATTTGCATTTGCCAAACGGTGTCTGGATGTTCTTCAACAGCAGTGCAGGCAAACTACATTCCAAAAAAATAGCATGTCACGGTCGTGTGCCGCTTTCTTGCCTGGATTTATAGACTCATTTCCGTTTTACCTAACGGCTTATGGAGAAATTTGAAAGGAAAGCTAAGAACATCTGCCTTCCACCTCACGGTGTGTGTGTGTGTATGAGCCCCCGCCTGTGTTGCCACGTGTGTCCCGCAGGTGGCGTCGTTGGAGTGCGTGTTTGACGGGTCGCCGTCGTCGGGACCGGAACAGCCGGAGCTCCCTTCCTCCCCTGCACTCTCCTCCCTCTACCCTCACGGTGATGACAGCCCCCTCCCGTCCTGCTCCTCCAACCCCTACCCCCCCATCCAGGTAAACCTTCTCCCTCCCCCTCCCCCTCTCTGCATGCCCAGGTCCGTCATGGCGGATCCGCACTGCTCAATGTTTCAGAGACATTGACAGCAATAGATGTCTAATCTATTTGAACTGGGATGGTTCACATTTAATGATCATTGTGAGGATACTTTGCAAAGGAAAGTTTGATCCTTGTTTTGTCCTGGTGCTATCATGGTTCAATCCAGGTTTAAAACGTGTTTATTGCAGGTTTATAACAGGTTCAATTGTATATGAGTTTAGGTTTAGTTCTGATACAAGTTACCAGTTGGGTTACACCCTGTTTAATCCAGATTTACAAGGTTTACACATAGACTTCATAATGGTATTGACGGGTCAGATTGGTCATGCACTGCGCCTCGCGTTCAAGTAGGGGGCCACCCACATCAAGAAGAGCGATTCACAAACACGCACGCAGCGATCTAACGCCGGATTTCTATTGAAAATGTACAAAAGCTGTACTGCATACAAACAGGAAGGATTGTCTCAGGAGTGATTTGTTCGAGGATTAAAGGTAATTATTATATTTTTCGTACCATGCACGCATTTTGAAACATTGTGGAAGAAAATCAATGGGAGAAAATAGCCGCTACTGCATTGGCATCATAGTTTGCAATATTTACGTAAAATAAATGCTAACTGCACAGTTTTTTTGCTTTTATCCAAGAATCGAGACAGTTTTACGTCCATATCTATAAAGAATTTGGGGATTTAAGCATTTATTCGTAAGAATTTTCACCGGAAATGCTCTGTTCAAATAAGGCGGCCGCTAGCTACATTCACTGACAGACTAGCATTGTACTTCGCCATATTTACATAAAATAAATGCTAACTGCATGTTTTTTTGCTTTTAACCAAGAATCGAGACCGTTTTACGTCCATATCTATAAAGAATTGGGGGATTTTTAAAGCATTTTCTCACAAGAATTTTCCCTGGAAAAGCTGTTTACATAAGGTGGGCGCTAGCTACATTTACTAACAGACTAGCATTGTACTTCGACATATTTACGTAAAATAAATGCTAACTGTACGTTTTTAGGGCCCGAGCACTAGGCGTGCGAAGGCCCTATTGTAATGCAAAGGATTATTATTAGGGCCCGAGCACTAGACGTGCGAAGGCCCTATTGTTTTGCAAAGGATTATTTTTTTTTTTATTTTTTTTTTTTTTTTTTTTTTTCAGGGCAAATGAAAACGGCCAATTTGGAGGCCTGAACATGCACGAAAAGTCACCAAAATTTGCACATACGTCCGGAAAATTGTAAATTTCGATAATTTTGCAACGTTGCAAAAAAATATAACAAAATGGCTCAGTGGCGCCCCCTTGAAATTTTAAAATTGGCCTATAACATTAGGGTATGTCAGCGTAGAGCAATGAAATTTGGGGGGTCTATACCTTGTCCAAAACCGCTCCAAAAAAGCATTTACACGCATATTCCAAACCCAACAGGAAATCGGTTATTTTGGATCAAATATGAAATTTTTATCGATTCACAGGGTGCACATTTGAGACCTTTTCGCCGAGGGAGTTAGTTGGATCATCTTCAAAATTGGTGAGACTGTTCAGGAGACATATGAAATCTTAAGTTTTGAAAATGGTGCGTTTTCATTCACGGGTCTGACCTGGGCGTGGTGCCAAAGTCGACCATTTTTTCGGCAAAATGACAAATTCAGTAAATGACTAATAGTTCCTTGACACAACGTTCAATCTTTTTCATATTTGGCATGTATGTGTGGTATCCCACCCTTAACACGAGTGCATTGAAATATTACCCATTAGGTCTAGCGCCCCCTAGTGAGAACAGGAAATGCCTTTTTTTACGAGACAGGTTCCTCCTCCAAGGGAAAAAAATCTGTTGACCTCAAACCTGCATCAGGGGAGCCTTAAGACCTGTGTTCAGGTGCCTGATGAAAAATATTGAGGTTTCGTTGAGGCGGAGGGGTCCAAACAGAAAAGTGAAAATGAACGTCAACAATTTGTCACGCAAAAAACTTTGAACAGTCATAACTCGGCAGATATACAACATATCTGCGCCAAACGTCCCGTGTTTGTTAAGAGTCATACCCTGAAGGTTCTTGTAGGGGTCATTTGCATCAACTCTACAGTGCCAACTAGTGGCGACAGAAAGAAGTTTTAAAAAAGGCCTTTCCTATTGGGTTTTTTCAACATAGAGCAAGGAAATTTGGGGAGTAGATACCTTATGCAAAACTGCTCCAAAAAGTCTCTTGCACCCGTATTCCAAATCCAACAGGAAATCGGGTATTTTGGATCGAATGTGAAATTTTCATGGGTTCACAGTAGGAGTTTACATTTGGAGGCTTGAATATGCACAAAAACTCGTAAAAATTTGCACATACATGCGGCTTTGGATAACGTTCGATAATCTTGCAATGTTACGAAAAAATGTAACAAAATGCCTCAGTGGCGCCCCCTTGAATTTTTCAAAAAGGCGTTTCCTATTAGGTTTTTTTAACATAGAGTGATGAAATTTGGGGAGTCGATACCTTGTGCAAAACTGCTCCAAAAAGTCTCTTGCACCCGTATTCCAAATCCAACAGGAAATCTGGTATTTTGGATCGAATGTGAAATTTTTATCGGTTCACAGTAGGAGTTTACATTTGGAGGCTTGAACATGCACGAAAACTCACAAAAATTTGGACATACATGCGGCTTTGCATAACGTTCAATAATCTTGCAACGTTACGAAAACATGTAACAAAATGGCTCAGTGGCGCCCCCTTGAAATTTTCAAAAAGGCCTCTCTATTTAGGTTTTTTCAACGTAGAAGGATGAAATTCGGAGAGTCGATACCTTGTACAAAACTGCTCCAAAAAGTCTCTTGCATGCGTATTCCAAACCCAACAGGAAATCGGGTATTTTGGATTGAATATGAAATTTTTATCGATTTACAGTGTGCACATTTTACACCTTGGCACCTAGGGAATTAGTTTGATCATTCTCAAAATTGGCGAGACTGTTCATGAGGCACATGAAATCTTAAGTTATCAAAATGGTGTGTTTTCATTCACGGGCCTGACATGGGCGGGGTGCCAAAGTCGGCCATTTTTTCGCCAAAGCACCGAATTCGGAAAATGACTGATAACTCCCTCATACAACCTTCAATCTATTTTAAATCTGGCATGTGTGTGAGGTATACCAGCCTGAGCAGGACTGGATTGAAAATTTACCGTTTGTGCCTGGCGCCTCCTAGTGGGAACAGGAAATGCCCTTTTTTACTGGACACACTCCTCCTCTAAAGGGAAAAAATCAATCTACCTCAAACCTGCATAAGGGAAGCCTTAAGACCTGTCTTCAGGTGCCTGATGAAGAATATTGAAGTTTCGTTGAAGCGGAGGGGTCCAAACAGCAAAGTGAAAATGACTGTCATCAATTTTTCTCTCCAAAAACTTTGAACAGTCATAACTCGGCAGATATACAACATATCTGCGCCAAACTTCCCGTGCTTGTTGAGAGTCATACCCTGAAGGGCCTTGTAGGGGTCATTTGCATCAACGCTACAGCGCCAACTAGTGGCAATAGAAAGTCACTCGTTTTTCCAATACATGTCCAGTTCTTTTCAGGTTGGTCATTGTAGTTTCAAGACCTATTAAAATACTTATTTACGGCACATGTCCACGTGTCTCTATCTGTTGCCGTGACGACCCTTTGTTCGCCATTTAAAGGAAATATTTTTTTTCAGAGACTCAGGCAGCTTATAGAGCCACAATATTTGGCACACTTGGTCGAATTGGCCCAGTTAGAAGATTAATTTGGTTTTGAATAAGGGCTTGGCTGCACAGCTCAGTAGTTGCTCCTTTTTTGTAGTACTCTCTCCAATAGGGTTTTTTATCTCTTGGGTGTGGTAATGTAAATAGGCGACTTTCGTGCATGATTGGTTCTAATGAGATGATTAGAGAGGAGGATCTGCCACCACCCTGACCTGCACACAGTCCGAGTTGCGTGACGTCCGAGTTGCGCTAGATTGCGAGGGCCCGTTCAGTCCTGCTTGCAGGCCTAGTTATTATTATTCTTCTTTTTTCAGGGCAAATGAAAATGGCCAATTTGGAGGCCTGAACATGCACGAAAAGTCACCAAAATTTGCACATACGTGCAGATTCGCGTAAAATTTGATAATCTTGCGTCGTTTTGAAAAAATTTCAAAAAATGGCTCAGTGGCGCCCCCTTGACCCTTAAAATTTTCAAAAAGGCCTCTCCTCTCAGGTTTTCAACGTAGAGCGATGAAATTTGGGGAGTAGATACCTTATGCCTAACTGTTCAAAAAAGCCTCTTGCACCCATATTCCAAATCCGACAGGAAATCGGATATTTTGGATCAAATGTGAAATTTTTTCGGTTCACAGTTGGAGTTTACGTTTGGAGGCCTGAACATGCACGAAAACTCACCAAAATTTGCACATACATGCAACTTTGCGTAAATTTTGATAATCTACAAAAAAATGTAACAAAATCGCTCAGTGGCGCCCCCTTGAAATTTTCAAAAAGGCCTTTCCTATTAGGTTTTTTCAACGTAGAACGATGAAATTTGGTGAGTCGATACATTGCGTAAAACTGCTCCAAAAAGTCTCTTGCACCTATATTCCAAATCCAACAGGAAGTCGGAAATTTTGGATCAAATGTGAAATTTTATCGATTTACATTTGAGACCTTGTCGCTGAAGAAAATAGTTGGATCGTCTTCAAAATTGGTCAGACTATACAGGAGACATATGAGATCTTAAGTTTTCAAAATGGTGAGTTTTCATCCAAGGGTCTGGCCTGGGCGTAGTCCCAAAGTTGGCCATTTTTGGGCAAAACACCAAATTCAGAAAATGATTAAAAACTCCGTGATCCAACGTTCAATCTTTTTCATTTTTACCATGTTTATGAGATATCCCAGCCTGAACATGACTGCATTGAAATATTACCCATTAGGCCTAGCGCCCCTAGTGGAAACAGGAAATGGCCTTCTTTACGAGACAGGCTCCTCCTCCAAGGGAAAAAAATCTATTGACCTCAAACCTGTTTCAGGGGAGCCTCAAGACATGTGTTCAGGTGCCTGATGAAAAATATTGAGGTTTCGTTGAAGCGGAGAGGTCCAAACTGGAAGTGAAAATGACCGTCAACAATTTGTCTCGCCAAAAACTTTGAACAGTCATAACTCGGCAGATATGCAACATATCTGCGCCAAACTTTCCGTGTTTGTTGAGAGTCATACCCTGAAGGTTCTTGTAGGGGTCATTTGCATCAACTCTACAGTGCCAACTAGTGGCGACAGAAAGAAGTTTTGAAAAAGGCCTTTCCTACTGGGTTTTTTCAACATAGAGCGAGGAAATTTGGGGAGTAGATACCTTATGCAAAACTGCTCCAAAAAGTCTCTTGCACCCATATTCCAAATCCAACAGGAAATCGGGTATTTTGGATCGAATGTGAAATTTTCATGGGTTCACAGTAAGAGTTTACATTTTGAGGCTTGAATATGCATAAAAACTCACCAAAATTTGCACATACATGCGGCTTTGCATAACGTTCAATAATCTTGCAACGTTACGAACACATGTAACAAAATGGCTCAGTGGCGCCCCCTTGAAATTTTCAAAAAGGCCTCTCCTTTTAGGTTTTTTCAACGTAGAGGGATGAAATTCGGAGAGTCGATACCTTGTACAAAACTGCTCCAAAAAGTCTCTTGCATGCATATTCCAAACCCAACAGGAAATCGGGTATTTTGGATTGAATGTGAAATTTTTATCGATTTACAGTGTGCACATTTTACACCTTGGCACCTAGGGAATTAGTTTGATCATTCTCAAAATTGGCGAGACTGTTCATGAGGCATATGAAATCTTAAGTTATCAAAATGGTGTGTTTTCATTCACGGGCCTGACCTGGGCGGGGTGCCAAAGTCGGCCATTTTTTCGCCAAAACACCAAATTCGGAAAATGACTGATAACTCCCTCATACAACGTTCAATCTATTTTAAATCTGGCATGTGTGTGAGGTATACCAGCCTGAGCAGGACTGGATTGAACATTTACCATTTGTGCCTGGCGCCTCCTAGTGGGAACAGGAAATGCCCTTTTTTACGGGACACACTCCTCCTCTAAAAGAAAAAATCAATCTACCTCAAACCTGCATAAGGGAAGCCTTAAGACCTGTCTTCAGCTGCCTGATGAAAAATATTGAAGTTTCGTTGAAGCGGAAGGGTCCAAACAGGAAAGTGAAAATGACTGTTAACAATTTTTCTCTCCAAAAACTTTGAACAGTCATAACTCGGCAGATATACAAGATATCTGCGCCAAACTTCCCGTGCTTGTTGAGAGTCATACCCTGAAGGGCCTTGTAGGGGTCATTTGCATCAACCCTACAGCGCCAACTAGTGGCGATAGAAAGTCACTCGTTTTTCCAAAACATGTCCAGTTCTTTTCAGGTTGGTCATTGTAGTTTCAAGACCTATTAAAATACTTATTTACGGCCAATGTCCACGTGTCTTTGTCTGTTGCCGTGACGACCCTTTGTTCGCCATTTAAAGGAAATCTTTTTTTTCAGAGACTCAGGCAGCTTATAGAGCCACAATATTTGGCACACTTGGTCGAATTGGCCCAGTTAGAAGATTAATTTTGGTTTTGAATAAGGGCTTGGCTGCACAGCTCAGTAGTGGCTCCTTTTTTGTAGTACACTCTCCAATAGGAGTTTTTATCTCTTGGGTGTGGGAATGTAAATAGGCGATTTTCGAGCATGTTAGGTTCTAATGAGATGATTAGAGAGGAGGATCTGCCACCACCCTGACCTGCACACAGTCCGAGTTGCGTGACGTCCGAGTTGCGCTAGATTGCGAGGGCCCGTTCAGTCCTGCTTGCAGGCCTAGTTTTTTTTGTTTTTTTTGCTTTTAACCAAGAATTGAGACTTATTTACGTCCATATCTATAACGAATTCAGGGATTTAAGCATTTATTCACAAGAATTTACCGGAAAAGCTCTGTTCACATAAGGCGGCCGCTAGCTACATTCACTGACAGACTAGCATTGTACTAGCATATATTTACATAAAATAAATGCTAACTGCACGTTTTTTTGCTTTTAACCAAGAATCGAGGCTGTTTTACGTCCATATCTGTAACGAATTCAGGGATTTAAGCATTTATTCACTAGAATTTTCCCTGGAAAAGCTCTGTTTACATAAGGCGGTCGCTAGCTACATTTACTAACAGACTAACATTGTATTTTGACATATTTACGTAAAATAAAGGCTAACTGCACGTTTTTTTTTGCTTTTAACCAAGAATTGAGATTGTTTTACGTCCATATCTATAAAGAATTTGGGGATTTAAGCATTTATTCAAAATAATTTTCAATGAAAAAGCTTTGTGATTCCACTCGGTCAGCTTTGACGGCCTCGCTAACAATGCAGGCCCACTATTTATCGGCCCCGTGCCCCGTCAATACATTGTGAAGTCTATGGTTGACATTTACAGTGGCTATGCCCCATCATTTCCGTGCCGCTCTACACTAGTCACCTTGCTGTCCGAATTCAGATATAGCCCACATTTCTTTCTGTTGAGTGCTGCTGCAGTATCGACTTCTCCAAATCCAGGTCCAGTCCCTCTTTAATGCTAGTGCTGTTCAATCCAGTTTTAGGATTTGTCATTTGTGGTTTAGTCATGGTTTGACCCACTTATGAGACAAGTTCAACTGTAGTTTGGTTTAGGTTTGGTCTTGAGGCAGTGCTAGTTTATGTTTAGTTTGATCCAGGTTTCATTGGGTCCAGCTTTCATATGTTGAGTTGTTGACATAGTACATGTTTTCAGTGTGTGTGTATGAACAGCATAGTACATGCTTTCAGTGTGTGTGTGCGCGTGTGTGTATGTATCAACAGCTGCATGATTTTGAGTACAGATGTGAGGAATGCCCGCAGTAGCGCTTTCCCTGTGACGTTGCCTAGCAACCTCCTCACATGCAGCTAGAAACCTTAACACGCAACACGCCTCCCTTTTGATTACCACATGCATATAACGCTGGAGTATTGCAGCGTGCTGTTGCTTGTTTGTCACTTTGATTGGTTTGGTCTGATTTCAATTCACCTTGGATACTAGCCCAGGCTGAATCTTAATGTTGATGTCATTGATTCCAAGCTGTCTCCGTTCAAGCCCATTTTAAGGCTTAGTTTACCCTGGTCTATTGGCGTTCTAATTCGAGTTTAGTCAATGTTTAAGCCTAGTTTCTGAAACAATTTGGGTATGGTTTGGTTTCATAGGGCAAGTGACTATTTTTGATAATTTAAAGAAATATACAGTATATACAGTATATTAGCTATTATTACGGTGGTTGAGTGGTTAGCACGTCCGCCTCACAGTTCTGAGGGTTCAATCCCGGGCTCCGGCCTCTCTGTGTGGAGTTTGCATGTTCTCCCCGTGCCTGTGTAGGGTATCTCTGGGGACTCCGGTTTCCTCCCACATCCCAAAAACATGCTTGCTAGCTGATAGAACACTCTAAATTGTCTGTAGGTATGAGTGTGTGCGTGAATGGTTGCATGTCTCATTGTGCCCTGCGATTGGCTGGCAACCAATTCAGAGTGTACCACCGCCTACTGCCCATAGTTAGCTGGGATAAGCTCCAGCACCTCCGCGACTCTCGTGAGGAAAAGCGGCATTGAAAAAGAATGAATGAATTAGCTATTATTATATTTTTTTAGTAATGTGTTTTTTTAAGATTTCAATGAATAAGTACAATTCTGAGTTTATAAAATATTAACAAAATCTAAATTAATGAAATTAACGTGGGTAAAAACAGAAAAGCACACTGGTTACAGCCCAAAGTAAAATTCAAGTCCCCCCCCCCATTCCCCACATTTACCTCATTGCATGCCATCCAATTTATTAAATGACGGGTCTAGATGTCCAATCCATTTTGATTGAACTAACGTTCATTCGCTGATTGCAAGTCAAAATGGATTGAACGTCGAGCGCTGTCAATGGCAGTCAATGAGTTAAGTAAGTGCCGTTTAGGGGTTAAATAAAATTAAATTAAATAATAATTTCTGCTAGAAAGTATTAATTCAAGTTGAATTCAGATTTAGGCCTGCTTGAATTCCGAGGCTCCCCCCAACTAGACAAAAGTGGACAGTTTCTCTCAGTCATTTTATGTCCATCTGTTGTGGTCACGTTCCCTGTCCAAAGTGTTGACACGCGTCCACTGAAGGCAAACATTGATTATTCATGCGGTGGGCGGACCTCGGCTGCCAATGCAACCACACGCGCCCCCTCGCTGAAGGCCATTCAGCGCCGCACTGCTCCGCCGTGGCAAAAATGTCCTCACGGCAACTCTTTACCTCCGAGGCCGTCCGGACAGACGAGGGAGTGCGGGATGCTGGGCGGTCACAGGCGCGGGCCTCGTTGGCCACCTTCACGGCGTGCGCGGTACCGGCGTCGTGCCGTGCTCGCGGCCGCTTTCTCAACTTACGCGACAGTGTCAAGAAGAGTCCTACCAAGACCGGCGCTAAGGTGGCACGCTCGGACGTGCCTCGGGCCTACGCTAAGGTAGTCTGACAGGCCCGGGTGTTCTATCCCGGATCCTTGTCTTGTTTTTCTCTAGTTTGTTCTGGACGTTGTCAAACTAACCCTTTCATGCACGAATTATGACCTTTTTTTTTTTCCTTAAAAGTTTTTATCACATTCGTAAAGGATAGGGCTCTCAAACTCCGGGGCCAATTGGTCAAATATATTGCGACCCTATTTGTCATCCAATTGTAGTATTAGTTTTGCCCAAATGTGTTTTGCTAAGAGTGATTACAAATATAAAATATAACTGAAGGATCATTTCTAATAAAATAAACCCTTTTATAAATAGTAGTGTATAAAAAAAAAACCTTGAGTATTAAAAATTACAACTCATTCTAAATAAGATTATAAAAATTCAACCTTAAAAAAAAAGTAATTTAAGAAATATTCAAATGTTTTTATAGTAATTATTTTTGTGTGTTTTTTTTTTTAATCCCTTGTAACCTGAAATAGATTAACTCTGGCTGCCATTGACAGCAATAGGAATAGTGTCATCTTGTTTTGTTACAGTGATTAAGATTTGTCTTTAAAACAAATGAGTACGTTGACCGTCGCTTAGCATGGCTAATTTGTTAGCAATACCGCCTCAGCGTTGAACGAGCCTAGCGTAGTGCTCGCTTGCAAATCGGGGTGTGTTTTATTATGAGTATGCATTCTGAAGGTGCATTTCAGGGGTGCTGCAATTTACAAATGACGTTACTATTTGATTTGGAGGGTTTAAAAAGTGTGATTGGTTGAGGAACATGAAGTCTATGAGTACATCATTGACTTTCTCTCCAAAGGCGGCCGAGCGGCCGTTTATTTTCTGCGATGAAGAGCCGACTGGCCGGATCAATGCGCTCGATGCCGGCTAATTTTAGCCATGGCAGGAGGCGGGGTCACCGCTCTTACGTAACAGAGGTCGGCGGAATGAAGGCTCGCTCCTCTTCGCATGCGTTACCATTCACAGCAGCTATTCACGATACCTATGATTGTTAAACTGTTGGACGTCTTCCGTTATGCTGGAAATTTGTTAAAGTGTGCTGTGTGTCTTGTTGTTCAGGCCAACCCCCCTCCTGTGTTGGTCAACGCAGACAGCCTGGATACGCCCCCTTATGTGAGTTTCAGGCATTTTTTTCCCCCGGCTTTGGCATCAATATATTTCTGTATACGTATGCAAAATAAAGTTGTCAAAGTCTGAAAAGGATGTGCGTTTAATAACCCCCGAACACGTATGTGTGCAGGTGAATGGAACTGAGGCGGATTACGAATACGAGGAGATCACGTTGGAGAGGGTGAGCTGCAAAGAACCTCGCGTAATTTCGGGCGAGCCTTGACGTCAGCCCTTGTGTCGCAGGGTAATTCGGGTCTGGGCTTCAGCATTGCTGGTGGTGTGGACAACCCCCACGTGGGCGATGACCCTGGCATTTTCATCACCAAAGTCATCGCAGGGGGTGCCGCCGCCCAGGACGGACGCCTCAGGTGTGTGTTACCCACAATCGACCCCCAGGGACCACGTGCATAATACAACTGTTACCCGATCGGCAAGAACTCCTTGGCTTCCGTGGCTCATTTTGCCTCATGCCACAGGTTTATTCCAAGTCTTTTATTTCTGGGCCTGTTCACTACCAAAGAACTATTGATACATATTTTTGGAACACTTACCATCGCTACCAAAGCTTCGCTTACATTTTTAAATATAGAACATTAGATGGAAAAAATACAACATATAATTTAATTAGATTTGGAAAAATCACAATCAAAACGAGTAAAACAAAAAATTTACAAAAAAATTAAGTAAATTCAATAAAAAGTATTTCAGAAATTTCCCCCCAAAAATTCTTTAATTTTGTATTTATTCTTTTTAAATTACAAAATAATTTTCTCTTTTTAGTAATTTTACACTTATTGTAATTGTGTACTCAAATGTTCGATGTATATTAACTCATTCACTGCCATTGACGGCAACAGACGTCCATTCCAATTTGACGAGTGCATGACAGAACTCCCAGGCAAAATGGATTGGACGTGGAACGCCATCAAAGCAATAAGTGAAAAACCGAGAAGTAACCCCCGTCCCCCCCACCCTCGCCGCCCCCCAATTTAGCATTGGAAAGAGATACATATAAGACATGTTTTTTCACTTTTTTTCCCAAAGTATAATTTAAAAAAATATGTGTGTGTGTGTGTATATACACTCACTGGCCACTTTATTAGGTACACCATGCTAGTAACTGGTTGGACCCCCTTTTGCCTTCAGAACTGCCTCAATTCTTCGTGGCATAGATTCAACAAGGAGCTGGAAGCATTCCTCAGAGAGTTTGGTCCATATTGACATGATGGCATCACACAGTTGGTGCAGATTTGTCGGCTGCACATCCATGATGCGAATCTCCCGTTCCACCACATCCCAAAGATGCTGTATTGGATTGAGATCTGGTGACTGTGGAGGCCATTTGAGTACAGTGAACTCATTGTCGTGTTCAAGAAACCAGTCTGAGATGATTCCAGCTTAATGACATGGCACATTATCCTGCTGAAAGTAGCCATCAGAAGTTGGGTACATTGTGGCCATAAAGGGATGGACATGGTCAGCAACAATACTCAGGTAGGCTGTGGCGTTCCAACGATTCTCAATTGGTACCAAGGGGCCCAAAGAGTGCCAAGAAAATATTCCCCACACCATTACACCACCAGCCTGAACCGTTGATACAAGGCAGGATGGATCCATGCGTTCATGTTGTTGACGCCAAAGTCTGACCCTACCATCCGAATGTCGCAATAGAAATCGATACTCATCAGACCAGGCAACGTTTTTCCAATCTTCTATTGTCCAATTTCGATGAGCTTGTGCAAACTGTAGCCTCAGTTTCCTGTTCTTAGCTGAAAGGAGTGGCACCCAGCGTGGTCTTCTGCTGCTGTAGCCCATCTGCCTCAAAATTTGACGTACTGTGCGTTCAGAGATGCTCTTCTGCCTACCTTGGTTGTAACGGGTGGTTATTTGAGTCACTGTTGCCTTTCTATCAGCTCGAACCAGTCTGGCCATTCTCCTCTTACCTCTGGCATCAACAAGGCATTTCCGCCCACAGAACTGCCGCTCACTGGATATTTTTTTCTTTTTCGGACCATTCTCTGTAAACCCTAGAGATGGTTGTGCGTGAAAATCCCAGTAGATCAGCAGTTTCTGAAATACTCAGACCAGTCCTTCTGGCACCAACACCCATGCCACGTTCAAAGTCACACAAATCACTTGTCTTCCCCATACTGATGCTCGGTTTGAACTGCAGAAGATTGTCTTAAACCATGTCTACATGCCTAAATGCAATGAGTTGCCGCCATGTGATTGGCTGATTAGAAATTAAGTGTTAACGAGCAGTTGGACAGGTGTACCTAATAAAGTGGCCGGTGAGTGTATATGTTTTTTAAGCACTTCAAATTGAATAATCATGACAAGTTTTAAACATGTTACTGTCCCACCAAATTATTTTAACAAGAGTAAAGTAGTAGTAGAAAAATGCTTGACTTTATTAAATGCTTCACTGAACGAGTCTACTCAAATTCAAATCAAGTTTGGAGCTGCTCACTTACACACAATGAGTTGCCATAACTACTGTTTAAGAAGTTAAACGATTATTGACGCATGCGGCGCTTTAGAAGATTCCTCTGTCAGTCAGGTCATGGACATAAACAACTCCAGTGCACGTGCACTGCCGGACTGACGAATAAAGAGCAGGGAGAGAGAAATAGCGAGGGATCACTGTAGTTGGCATTTTCTATAAATGTATCCAGAGTTTGACTTTTTTGCCGGCCGGGTTTTTTTTTTCCCCAAGGGTGAACGACGTAATCCTGCGCGTAAACGAGGTGGACGTGCGTGACGTGACGCACAGCCGCGCCGTGGAAGCGCTAAAGGAGGCGGGATCTCTGGTGCGACTCTACGTGCGGCGTCGCAAGCCCGCAGGCGACAGAGTGGTGGATGTCAAACTGGTCAAAGGACCCAAAGGTGAGCATGTCGCAGACATCCCGTCCCCAAAGAGCAGAAGTGAAATTTGTGGTTTTTAGGTCTGGGCTTCAGCATCGCCGGCGGTGTGGGCAACCAGCACATCCCAGGCGACGATGGAATCTACGTCACTAAGATCATCGAGGGAGGCGCCGCCCACCGAGATGCGCGGCTGAGAATCGGCGACAAGCTTCTGGCGGTGAGCTTCGGTGGTGACACGGTGGCGGCATGACAACGTGACATGACGTATTTTGTGGGTGCAGGTGAATGGCTGCTGCCTTGAGGACGTGAGTCACGAACACGCTGTGACGGCTCTCAAGAACACACCCGACGTGGTCTACCTGAAAGTAGCCAAACCGAGCAACGTCTTCATCGACGCCGCCAACCACAGTAAAGCCAAACGCTCTAACAATATTCCTACCAGTGTTGTTTTTGGCAGCCCTTTTAATTTTTGTCTTAGTCTTTTGGAAAATCATACATATTAGTCTTAGTCATATTTTAGTCATCTCAAAATGTGTTTGTCGTCGTCTAGTTTTTGCTGACGAAAAATCAAGAGTAACTTTGTCTAGTTTTAGTCGACATATGCTAAAAAAGTTTTTGTTTGTAAAATACTTTTTAAAAAAAAAAATAAATAAAATAAATGTTCGATTGAACATTGACAGACGAGCACATATTGTAGCCAATTTACACACTCACCAGGCAAACAGTACATTATTTTCAATTAAATATACCCACCTGGATGCCACGTTCCGTATGTAAAATATGTTTTCCGAGAGTTTAAGAGGACACTTGCCATTAGCATTAGCCTATTGCTAACGTGAATGCTATGCTAATGCTACGAGTTACATGTAGTGGGTGATGATCACGCAATACAGACCTTAAAAAGCTAAAGCAACATTGCATAATTTCTATCGCCAAGAAAACAAATCTTACCGTGTGTGCAAGCTTTCATAGAGACTGGAGACGACACACTGGTGAGTCGGGAAGGGGGATGGGTGCGCAGCATGTTACAAGAGTGACACAAGCAGACACAGCTACGATACAGGCTAACTACACATAAAAATGGCACCATTAGTCAACATGTGATGGAAACTAATGCGCATTTTTGTCTCATTCTCATTTTGTCAGACGAAGAGTGGTATTGGTCTCGTTATGTTTTAGTCTCCCAAAACACGTTTTTTAGCTCGTTATGGTCTTGTAGTCATGAAAAAAGTGTTCGCTGACAAAGTATTTTCATTGTCATCATATCACTGATTCCTACTGTTCTAACAGCTGGTACCACTTGTATGAAATGTCAAAAAATTAGAATGACTGCAGTGCTGCACTAATATAATCAGGGTATCTGTGGGGTCTTAAAAAGTCTTTTAAAAAAAAAAAGTTCTTAGTTCCAGTAATTTCAATTTAAGGTCTTAAAATGTCCAAAATTTTCCTAAATTGTAGTAGCAGTACTTGGTGCTCATTTGTGTCACCATGTGAAAGAGCTGGGAATTAATTCATTTACTGTACTTTGCAAATGATTCCAGGCCTCCAGTTTTCCTTCAAATCTTTTGTACTTTTTTTGCCAGCATCAATGTTAAATGGGTCTTAAATTTTATTCATTATAGTCAAAATGGATTGGATGTCTTGCATTGGCAATGTTATCCGATGAGTTAACTACAGTAGAAATTAACTTGACGTCTTTCATTGCCTTAAAACTGTCCTCTGTCATCAGCGTTCCCTCAGCACCCAGAGAATCATATCGGCGCTCCCAACTTCCTGCCCGAGCCACTCCCCCAGCCGGCCTCGTCGGGACGCTTCTCACCAACGCCCAAGGGCGTGCCAGGAGAAGACGATATTGCATGGTACGGCGAAGTGATTTCACCGAATGGTGGGACGGGAAATTCCCGTGACTGACTGCCCTTCCAGCAGGGAGCCACGGAAGGTGGTCCTGCACCGCGGCACCACAGGTCTAGGCTTCAACATCGTCGGGGGTGAGGACGGCGAAGGCATCTTCATTTCCTTCATCCTGGCTGGAGGACCCGCCGACCTCTGCGGCGAGCTGCGCAAGGGAGACCGACTGGTTTGCGTATGTCACGTCCGGTCGGCAATTGCGTCTACAGAAGACGGCGGTGACCTCCTTGGTGTGGTGTGATTGCGCGCAGGTAAACGGCGTGGACCTCCGCAGCGCTACGCATGAGCAGGCCGCTGCCGCACTCAAGAATGCAGGCCAGACGGTCACCATCGTGGCGCACTACAGGCCTGAAGGTGAGTCGTCCGACGGACTGGCATTTGATTTTATAGGGCCAATCACTGGTTGAAGGATGAGCATTCACAGCCAGTCCTCCCACTTTACATAAGTTGGCTGTCTATCCTTGTCAATGGCGGGCAATGAGTTAATTTTGCTTCGCTTCATTGTTGATTTTAGAGTAGTTAAAGGCCTCTTCTTGTTGATTTTGTGTTGCTTCTGGTACATTTTGGGGCATTTCTAGGTCACTTCCTGTACATTATTTTTTTTTATTTTGGGGCATTTCCCGGTCACTTCCTGATGATTTCTCGTCACTTTCTGATGGTTTGGGGCAGTGTTGCTTTTGGCAGTCCTTTTAATGTACATCTTTTGGATCTAAATACTTACTCGTCTTAGTCATTTTTTTAGTCGCGTCAAAATGCTTTTGTTTTCATCTAATATTAATCGACGAAACCCAAAATCTTTGCGTCTGCGAACACACCAAGTCCTTTTGGTGCGTTTCGTCGGATCCAGAAAATAGACGGATCCCTTACTTGACTGAGATCCAGGAAAAATGTTCGGGCGCCAGTTGTAACACGTGGTGGGTAGGGTACGTGCATACAGGGACCAAAAAGGGGGAGAAGCTTCCACTTATGTACATTTATTCACTAAAAATAATAATTCCACCTTGACCACTCACTTCACTCCCCTTGTATCCATTTGACTGGAAATTGCATCCAAAAGCAGCACATCGTGGCATTTTACTTCGCGAGTTTAGGCAGCAATAAGCAATTGTTTAACACGCTACAAATTTGGAAAGATACCAATTACGTTATCACTGCGGGCCCGCAAACCATGGCGCCAACTAACAGTCAAAATATGGACTAAATATTATAAAATATTGCCATTGATTTAACATTTTATGCGTTTCTAACAACATATTTTAGTACAAGAGAACAATTGTGGTTTATTAGAGCCTACATGTATTTAAGAGGATCACTTTAAAGTGTTTGCATTTAGTTTTATTGATATGGGTGGATACACTGCCCTCTATTGGCAACAGTGAATGACATAACTCGTCAAGCATGGCTGCATCCAGCTGTTCCCTATTAAGTCCAACATAAAGTTGTGTGTTTTTGTTTGAGCTAATGTTTTTTTATGCCTTTGTAATTTAGTTTATAGGTATATTTAGCAGTTTTTTTTTTGCGGGAATATTTGTTTGAATGATTTGTTAAGAGCACTGTTAAAAAAAAAAGTTTTCATTTTATAGCATTTAAGCTAGTGGACTTTTGCTATGCATGTTCGCCAACTATTCTTTTGTTATACTTCGATCCTCATTATTTTTTTTAATCTTAAGTATTTTAATTTATTGTTAAATGCAGTTATTTCTGTTGTGTAATTTGTTGTGCAATTCTGCATAGTTTGAAAAAAACACTTGGGAATTTTATTTTATATTCGCATCTAATGCTCTTTTGAAAGTGCAATCTTCGGCTACGTTCACACTACCGGTCTTAATGCACGAATCCGATTTTTGCGTGTTTTTCCGACTCGAGTGAGGCATTAACTTGACGGTCTGAGCGTGACAAGTCGCATAGAACAGGACCATTTCAAATCCGATCTGGGTCACTTTCATATGTGGTTCAAATCCGATCTGGGCCATATTTTTCCAGACTGTCGCGGCGGTCTGTACTGTCCAGTCTCTCTAATCGGAATTCATGCAGCAATTACGTCATCAAAACGCTAGAGAGACGCTACGTAGCGGTGCAGCTGTGCGTTGTTAGCGCCTAGCTTGCCTTGAACACGGCTTTTTAGGAAGGGTCGGACTTGACAACAGTCATAAAAAAATTAAAATGGGTTGAGGATAAGCCTGAGAATGATCGGTTTTCTGTCTGCTCCATATAAGCAATATTTCAACATTGCTTACACAGCCGAGAGTCGGGGCAAACTGCCCGTATGTGTGTGTTAGACATGCACAGAAAGTGCGTGCATGCTATCGATTCATATACTTTAAATATAAGCCTAAACTGGGATTATTTACGTCTGTTATTTGTGTCCTATTTTTAAAAAGCAAAATATGATATCCCTGGAATGACGGATGACAGCCAGCATGTGTGATCATCTGTTTTGATGCTTCTGCGCATGCGCGTCGTCTTGCTCAGCGCTTGTCGGACTGCGAATTAGTGCGCATGCATAATGCTTGAATGGTCTCAATGGACAAAGGCAGTCTGAACGGGCACGCCAAAAAAACAGATATGACAAAAAATCGGATTCGTGCATTAAGACCTGTAGTATGAACGTAGCCTTAGTGTTTGTTTTACATCTCCTAAAATTGATTCTGCAACAAAACCAATGTTCCTTATCCGATTATTATTATAAGTGATTGATAGATTAATTGATTACCTAAATAAACGATGGCTGCAGTCGTAGTTTGTTTTTTGTCAAAAATAATGCCCATCATTGCAGAAATTCTGCGAGTTTATTAAAAAAAAATAAAAAATCATGTAGTATTGAAAATGGTATTTTTTTTCTGTTTTAAAATCAAGCTGAAAAGTTTAGTATTGTGACACCAGTAGCCCCTGCAAACATGGCTGTGGATTGGCGTATTCATATCTGCCTTGATGATGACACCTTTGCATCCCCTTGTAGAGTACAGCCGCTTTGAAGCTAAGATCCATGATCTGAGGGAGCAAATGATGAACAGCAGCATCAGCTCTGGCTCCGGTTCTCTGAGGACCAGCCAGAAGAGGTCGCTGTACGTCAGGTAGGCCACCGCCTTCTCCTCGCTCCTCGCCGTTGCTCCCGGTTGACGCTGAACGCACATGCGCAGGGCCTTGTTTGATTACGACAAAACTCGGGACTCAGGCCTCCCCAGTCAGGGACTGGACTTTAAATTTGGGGACATCCTGCACGTGGTCAACGCCTCCGATGACGAGTGGTGGCAGGCCAGACACATGACGCCCGCCGGAGACGTCAGAGATGTCGGGGTCATCCCCAGCAAGCGGAGGTAGGCATGCCGTCACGCATGCACGCACGCACGCACACACACTTGACTTGATTTGACTTTGTTTGCTTGACAGGGTGGAGAAAAAAGAGCGAGCCAGGTTAAAGACGGTCAAGTTCAATCCCAAGTCTCGAGAGCGAGGGGTGAGTCAGACACGCCCGCTCGGCGTCCACGTAACCTTCCCGCCATTTTCTTAGCATGTCGCATCTGAGAGCACGTACTAATTTTTAACTCGTCGGCTGTCGTTGACGCTATTAGACGTCCAGTCCGTTTGGAATTCCAGCTCAAACGGATTACACGTCTAGCGTCATCAATGAGTGATTATTAATTCTAACTTCTTAAAGGGACAGACAAGGCCTTTAGTGACTGGAACTATTTTAGCCGAGTATACCAGATTACCTTCCCTTCCTCCTGCTACTGTGGATATTACCAATGTCCCAATTTTTTTTTTGTGTTTCACCCTTTCAGGTATTCAAAAGTTGACACGTAAGACCTTTAACCCTTTAAAGAGCGAGTGACTTTTTTTTTTTTTTTTTTTTCATTTTAAGAAGTATTTACCGTATTTTTCCGACTATAAATCGCATCTGAGTATAAGTCACACAAGCCATAAAATGCCCAACGAAGAGGGAAAAAAAAAAAAAAATATATATATATATATATATATAAGTCGCACCGGAGTATAAGTCGCATTTTTGGGGGAAACATACTTGATAAAATCCAACACATAGAACAGATATGTCATCTTGAAAGGCAATTTAAAATAGAAATACAATAGAGAACAACAGACATTGGAGGACTGGAGGACGAAGGACGCATTTTCCTGAGCTCCGTTTGAATGTCAAAAATTGTTATACGATATTTTCTGTGTCCTATGGTATACCGGGGGCGGGTCTCGATAAGCTTCAGCTTCTCCCGTCTGCCCTTTTCTTTTCGGGTTGAATTAATTGTAAACACATATAAATGCTGTATGTTGTTGGATTTGTCATGCCTGAAGGGGAAAAATAAATAAATAAAGAACATGCTGAATAAGTGTACAATATGATAATGTTACATGATGCATGAACAACGAAATGCGAACGTGGCCGGTATGTTAAGGTAACATAGCTATTAAGAGTTATTCAGATAACTTAAGCATAAAGAACATGCTAACAAGTTTACCAAACCATCATTGTCACTCCAAAACACCAAAATATCATGTAGAATTATATAATAATGAGTTAATAATTTCACGTAGAAGTCGCTTCAGAGTATAAGTCGCACGCCCAGCTAAACTATGGGGGGAAAAAAAACTGCAACTGATAGTCCGAAAAATACGGTAAATATTAGCAATAATTATTCTTTTAAAATCCTAATAATTACTGCATTTTTTAATATATTTGTTTGTATTATTTTAAATACATTTATAAATTAATATAATGTTAATACAACTAAATTAATGAAATTAAACACAATAAAATCAGATACACGTTAGTTACGGCCCCAAGAAACTCTAAAATTGAACCCCCTCCTCCCCCATAGTATTTAACTCATTGCATGCCATTGATGGCGATAGATGTCCAATTTATTTAAACCGAGAAGACTGGCTGTGAATGCACACGTTTCAGTGACATTGACTGTGCTCATTGCACAGTTTTGGTCTAGTGGAAATTTTTGGTAGCAATCTGGTGGTTCTTTTATCATCTTTTTAAAACGATATATCCTTGGCGGGAGCATATTGATTGGGATAAAAAGTATCGCGATAGGCACTGAATATTGTATTTCATTGATTTTATTATCACTGCCAATGGCAGTTAGTTATATACTTTGAGCAACCGTCCTTCACATGGCCAGTTATCAAAGTTGTTGTCTGTCCCTTTAAAACATTATCCCTGCTTGTTAGCAGGCTAGCCTGTCACATTACAAGCTCAGTTAGCATGTGCTATCGTACAGTATTATCTCAATTGAGACTCTGTGGAAACGCAAGTCGAGTTTTTCCGTTGTTTCTGTTGGCTTTAACAATCTTGCAATTGTTTTATGTTTTTTTTTTTTTTTTTTTTTTCACTATGCCAGCAACTAACGGGCGCGCGAATGCGCGCACGGCTGATGTCGACTGCATGTCGCTGATCTTTGAGCGTCTCGGCGGTAGCGGCGGCGTCGTGACCGATTGCTAACGACCCGACTGACAAGTGCATGACAAACCTTGACTTTCTCGGTCTTTGTCGTTCACGCTAAGCCTCTTCCTCCAAACATTTGACATGTTTGCGCTGTTGCTAATGTTGCTATATGTGAGTGCAATTTTGAATGTGTGTGTATTTGTGTTTGTTTGAGACTGCAGGGCTGCCACAATTCAACTAATCGACGATCATATGAAACATCTGTTTTGATCCTCGATGAATGGTTTAGAAATATTGGTCACCTGAAAATTATCCATATCCTGCTTTTTTTGAGCCTCTTAACTCATTCAACTGTTGATGTTGACAGTGGTAAATGTCAAATCCCATTTCAACTGGGATGGCTGACATTAGGTGATTATTTTTCAGTAATCGTTTGATCACAGACAGGCCTCCCCAGTCAAAATGGATTTGACCTCTATCGCTGTCACTGGGAGCCAATACGTTAATAGTAAATACAGTATTTTCTTTTCTTTTAATTTTTGGGTCACTTCAGATACGTTTTAAGGCGGTCACTTCCCGGACTTTTGGATCATTTGCTGTTGAATTTTTTGGGGATTTCCCAGTCACATCCTATTTATTTTGGGGGCATTTTACGGTCACTTTCTGTTGGTTTTGGGGCACCTACTAGACTTTCTGTTCATTTTGGCCAGTTTCCCATGATTTCGGGTCATTCCTGGGTTACTTCCTATACATTTTTGGTCACTTCCTGTTCATTTTCGTTTTTTGTTTTTTGAGCAGGGGATCAAAAATGATGACCACCAATGAAGAAACACTAAAAGAGTTAATTAAAACATAACATTTACATTGCTGGCCAAATGTATTGGCACCCCTCCAATTCTATCAGATAATCCTCAGTTTCTCCTAGAAAATGATTGCAATTACAAATGCTTTGGTAGTAATAGTTTCATTTATTTTGCTTGCAATGAAAAAACACAAAATGTAAAAAAAAAAAAAAAAAAAAATCATTTTACACAACACTCCAAAAATAGTAAGACAAAGTAGTAAGTAGTAGTAAGACAAAAGTGTTGCCACCCTTTGAAAAATCATGTGATGCTTCTCTAATTGGTGTAATTAACAGCACCTGTTACTTACCTGTGGCACATAACATCCTGTGTCCTTGTGTGTACCACATTGAGCATAGAGAAACGAAAGAAGACCAAAGACCTGTCTGAGGACTTGAGAAGCAAAATTGTGAGGAAGCATAGGCAAGTCCATTTCCAAAGACCTGAATGTTCCTGTGTCTACCGTGCGCAGTGTTATCAATAAATGTAAAGCCCATGGCACTGTGGCTAACATCCCTAAATGTTGACGGATAAGAAAAAATTGACAAGCGATTTCAACGAAACATTGTGCAGGTGGTGGATACAGAACCTCGACTAACATCCAAACAAGTTCAAGCTGTCCCGCAGTCTGAGGGTACAACAATGTCAACTCGTACAATCCGTCGGCGTCTGAATGAAAAGGGACTCTATGGTAGGATACCCAGGAAGACCTCGTTTCTGACCCAGAGACATCAAAACGCCAGGCTGGAGTTTGCCAAAACTTACTTGAGAAAACCAAAATCGTTTTGGAAGAATGTTCTCTGGTCAGATGAGACAAAAGTAGAGCTTTTTGGGAAAAGGCATCAACATAGAGTTAACGGGGACAAAAATGAGGCCTTCAAAGAAAAGAACACGGTCCCCACAGTCAAACATGGCGGAGGTTCCTTGTTGTTTTGGGGTTGCTTAGCTGCCTCTGGCACGGGACTGCTTGACCGTGTACATGGCATTATGGAGTCTGTAGACTACCAACAAATTTTGCAGCATAATGTGTGAGAAAGCTGGATCTCCCTCAAAGGTCATGGTCTTCCAGCAGGAAGATGACCCAAAACACACTTCAAAAAGCACTAGAAAATGGTTTGACAGAAAGCACTGGAGACTTCTAAAGTGGCCAGCAATGAGTCCAGACCTGAATCCCATAGAACACCTGTGGAGAGATCTGAAAATGGCAGTTTGGAGAAGGCAGCCTTCTAATCGCAGAGACCTGGATTAGTTGGCCAAAGAAGAATGGTCTAAAATTCCAGCAGAGCATTGTTAGAAACTCACTGATGGATACCGGAAGTGGTTTATCAGTTATTTTGTCTAAAGGTTGTGCTACCAAGTGTTAGGCTTAGGGTGCCAATACTTTTGTCCGGCCCATTTTGGGAGTTTTGCGTAAAATCAATTTCTGGGAGAAATTGAGCATTATCTGACAGAATTGCAGGGATGCCAATACTTTTGGCCAGCACAGTAATTTAGTTTTTTAAATATGTGTAGTATCGACAATGCTGTAGTCTTTTTTTGAGTATCGATATCGGGTTGAAAATGTTAGTTATTGTGACAATACTACTGTCAATTAGAATGAAAGAGTTAATTAACTGTTGTGGCAGCGCCAGTCAAGTGTATTTGTTCATGTGTGTGGCTCCTCCTCCTTCCTCATCTTCCTCCTGCTGTCGCTCCGCCCACCCACTGACTGACAGTTTGACCTTGAGGTGACCTTGAGCACAGACTTCCTGTTCCTCCTGTGTACTTCCTGTGTACTTCCTGTAGTCGTGGGGCGACAAGCGTAGAAAGGGCGTGTTCGCCAGGTCCTTCCTGTTCGGGAAAGGTCGCGAGATCAGCGAGCAGGAGAGCAGCGACGCCGAGCGTGAGTACGACGGCACCGCCCGCCCGTTGCGCTCATCGGTCAGCGACAGGAAGAGAGATCAGCCGGTGACCGGGTTGTCACGGCGACGAGGCCGCCAATTGGCCCCAAAGGCGCGCCCATCCCTCGCGTTGCGTCTGCTCTCTCCGTCTGTCGCTGTGACGACGTAACTTCCTGTTTGTGCTTCTTCTTCTCTTGTCGCTTTCAGGACGCCATCGACCTGCTCGCCAAAGGACACAGTGAGTCCGTCCCCCCCCCCACCTGCGGCCCCTCCCCTCACACGGGAAATGTTTAAACCACGTCCCAACAAAGTTACAGACCGTTCCCTAGTCAATGTCAGGTCATATCTAGGCAAATGGCTGAAACGGTTAGCAAAAGATGATGGATTGGACGCCAGTGATTGATAGGTCATTCACGGAGACATCTCCAACACGTTCAGTGTTCATATCAGGATGCCAAAGTCGCACATGTCATGACACATGGATGGAAATATTGATAGTCTATCAACATAGTCTAAAACTCATTCAAGCCCAGTGATTCTCAAAGTTTAAAACGAGAACCAGCAGTGGTACACCAGTTCCTTCTAGATTGACCGAATGAGATGTTCATTCTTTTTTTTTAATTTTTTAATTTAAATCACAACAGTGCATTTATCAAGTACCTGAACTACAAAAGAAGCACATAAATGGTTTTAGAACTTTTTCTTTTAAATTAGGAACACTTTACAACAATATGAGCGCAATGTTAAAGCCCACATATTGACACAATTGTGTTAGTCAGATCCGTAAGCCCCGCCCCCTCCCTTTCCCGCAGGCATCTTCATCGTGGGCGGTCCTCCCGGCTCTGAAGACTTTTTTTTTTTTTTTTTTAATTTTGGCTAACGCTTGACGTTGCCGTCTTGATGATAATGATGTCATCGATGATTTGACTATTTTTTTTGAGTGACCTGCTTTGTCCTTTCAGAACATGTGACGTCCAACGCCAGCGATAGTGAAAGCAGTTACCGTAAGTTACGCAACGACGACAGCTCTAGCTAACTCCAAAGACAAGTTTATTACCTCATCGGATGCCATTGACGACAATAAACTTCCAATCCATTTCAACTGGGAGACTTCTGATCATGTAGCTCTTTTCATCCTTCTGCTTTGAATTTAAATGAGTTTATCACTAAAAGTTGTTCTATCCATTTGAAGTGGGAGGGTGGCAACGTACATTCGCTGCCAACCCACCCAATTCTAATTGATTGGACATCTGGCACGGTCAATGGCAGCCAATGAGTTAATGTTACTAAAGATGTAGTTTATGAATGACTTTTAAAGGTAATACTTTATCTGAACTCTGAGTCATAAAACTGTCATATGATTGTCATAATTTTGACATGAAACTACCGTGAACATTAATAAATGCTCATGACAGATTTCATAAAGTGCTGTAACTCTTAACACAGTTCTTTAACTCTAATCGCAACCCAAAGACATTTTAAAAAATCTCAATATCGCATCAAAGTAGATGTAATTTACAAAATGACATTCAGTGACATCTGTCATAAGCCCTGATTCATATTCATGACAGGTGTCATGTCATCATGATGACAGTCTTATGACACTGAGTTCAATTAAAGTGTAACCCTTTTAAACTGACAAATATAAAATGTATCAAGTAGAGCTGCAACCTAAAACTATCCAGTACAAACAGAAGCATAGTAGCGTACATATTTTTGGTCCAATGTAAAGATATTTAAATATTTCCTAGTACTTGTGCCTAGTGGTTTTGACTTTTAAGTTAGCATAGTGTAATATTTAATAATTATATTAGAATGGATTGTGTTGTCTATTCTGTGCGGATTATATATGTTGCCATTTCAAATTGTCTTGCATGCATTATTCACATATGGTTGGCAGAGGGAGTCTATTTACCCACTTTTACAGGGATATAGGGACATCTTGAGGTCAAATGGTGGTACTACATATGGAATCCAATTATTATAGCAAGTCGGTGCAAAATGGGTGCCTTTTACTGGTCAAAATGTGCATTGCAGGAACAGGTCTATCTATTCCAGGGGTCCCCAACTACTGGGTTCGGGTC
Organism: Corythoichthys intestinalis; assembly: GCF_030265065.1. Lineage (NCBI taxonomy): Eukaryota > Metazoa > Chordata > Actinopteri > Syngnathiformes > Syngnathidae > Corythoichthys > Corythoichthys intestinalis. The sequence continues at coordinate 21,664,981 of NC_080408.1, read as the reverse complement.
TGTGGCGCATTTGCTGCCGGGCCGCACAGAAATAATTCCAAGTGGCACAGAACTAATTTATTAACGACTGCATTCTGGCCTGTGCCTCTCGACACACCAATCTATCAGTCTAATCGATATAATGTGTATTACCCAATGTCCAATATTCATTTACATCAGTATTCTATGTGCAATACTTAAGTGCAATATTAATGTGCAATATTCAATGCCCTCACTGTCATACTGCCGCTACTTCACTTAGTTCTAACTTCAGGCAGTGCAAATAATCTATCTCATACACATTTATATTTATTTATTTAGATTTTATACTTGCAAGTCACTTTTGAGATTTTCACTTATCCTGCACTGTAAAGGGAGATGCTCCACACTTTTGTTGTACAACTGTATATTGACCCTAAAGGGCTATGCTATAATAATACATAATATATATAATAATGTTTTATTTTATTTTTAATGTCTATGTGCGCCTGTCCTCCATAATGACGTAGGACGTAGGCCAATGGTTTTGATCCTGTAAATAACGAGCACACTAGCAAAGAAGACTGAAAAACAGATGTCTATGGACAGTTTTTTTTTTTTAAAGGGAAAAGGCCACCTGACAAGCCATAAGAGGTGCCTACTACCTCAAAGAAAACGAAAACTTATTTAACAGACAGTACCAGGAGTCCCACCTAAAATATGGATCCACTCCACATAATACTTGCACAGACTAATGACCGTACAGTTATTGCAATCTACAGAATACTATGGCTAATAAATTTATGGTGGGGGGGTTGACACCCCTGAACACCCCATGAAGGCACCATCAATTTGGACGGGATGTCTATCACTAGTAGTGGCGCTCAAACATGGTCATTCACTGCCAGTATAATTGATGTTAAATGTCTGGTTTTTGACTGTCATGCCAGCAGGCGGCCAGGAGGAGTCTGTCCTGTCGTACGAAGCTGTCACGCGACAGGAAGGTAAAGTCACGCTCCAGTGTCAAAGCATGTCAACAATCTGCAGCTGTCTGACAGTGTGTCACCCTGGCATCCAGTTACCTACACACGACCGGTCATCATCCTGGGCCCAATGAAGGACCGCATCAATGACGACCTTATCTCGGAATTCCCCGACAAATTTGGATCGTGTGTCCCGCGTGAGTGCCGATGCAGCCGTCTGTGCTTTGCTCTTTTTCGTGGTTTTCACACGGCTTTTGTTTCGGGCAGACACGACACGGCCGAAACGCGACTACGAGGTGGACGCTCGAGATTATCACTTTGTGGCGTCCAGGGAGCAGATGGAGAAGGACATCCAGGAGCACAAGTTCATTGAAGCCGGGCAATACAACAACCACCTCTACGGCACCAGTGTCCAGTCTGTGCGAGAGGTCGCCGAGAAGGTACCACCTGTACTTTGTCCTCCTGCTATTGCCGTGTTATCTATTTGAAATGCAAATGAAATTAAACATCATCATTTTCTACTCAGAATATGCAGCAGTTTTTCTTAGGTCTTAAACTCGTGGCGCGGGGCCTAAATCCGGACCTCCAAGTCATTTTGATTAGCCTGCGAATGATAAATCACAAACATTTTTGCAACAACATTGACTGTTCTTAAGCGATGATGAACGTTCATTCATTTTCTCTTCCCATTCAAAATGGATTGGACGTCTGTCGCCGTCAATGGCAGCCAATGAAGTGTCTTCAATATGGCTGTACTCGTCGGGTGCGAGTTCTCTGTTTTTGCTAATGTTGGAAATGTGTGTTCAGGGGAAACACTGCATCCTGGACGTGTCAGGCAACGCCATCAAGCGCCTGCAGGCCGCGCAGCTTCACCCCATCGCCATCTTCATCAAACCCAAGTCTGTGGAGAACATCATGTGAGAGTCCTGGCCGCATATGCACAAACAAAAAAAGCCAAAAGCTTATCAATGTGTTGTGACCACACGCAGGGAGATGAACAAACGTCTGACGGACGAGCAAAGCCGCAAGACATTGGAGCGAGCGGCCAAGTTGGAGCACGAGTTCACTGAACATTTCACAGGTCCCAAAAATTAAATATTGATTCAATTTCAGCTCTTTAGGCGCTGCCACCAACAATTATGAATCGCTGATTATTTTGTTTATTACTCTGGATTTTTGAGACAAAAATGTGTAGTGGAACGAAAAAAAACAACGCAACGAGAACATTTTGAGTAGGAATATTATGGAAGTACATGTTTTCCAGCACAGAAGCACATGTTTGAAATGCTCTCCACAACGATATTAATCTATATTATTGTAGGAGTAAACACATACAAAATATATAGTATTTATATATATATATATGTGTGTGTGTGTGTGTGTGTATATATATATATATATATATATATATATATACACTGTATATTTTTTCCCTTGTTTTGTTTGTTCACATATTTTAAAATTTATTTTAATTAAAATTAAATTAAATTTAAATATAAAATATAAAACAACTAACCATTTAAAAATTAATACACTTAATTGAATTTAATTTTCTAAAAATTATTTTTAAAACTACAGGATAAAGTTATTATTTTCTTTTTTTTGTTGTTGTAATATTTAAAAAATACACTAAGAGAGTTCAGTTTTTTTCCCCTCCTTTTTTATATTTAAAACATTTTTTTAAAACATCTGCTACTAACTCTTTCATTGGGTTAAGGTTTGGTCTGTAGTGAACAGTGATTTGTGTGTACTGTCACACCCCTAATATATTTTAGAGGTGCACGATAATTATTGGTCCGATAATTATTGGTCCGATAATAGGAATTATGACGTCATCCCAATAAATCCAACATTATATATTATCGGGCCTATTAATATTAATTTTGGCACGGTGTTGGTGGATTGGGATGTGTGAGTTTATTTCCACTCCTGTTTTGCCAGTATGCATAAGTTTTGTTACTGTTCTAGAGGCCTTATTTTTGTATCACTGAGTGATGACTACTATGGCAATTGGCAAATGTTTGCCTATGGTTTGCATTTTACATTGTTATGTTTACAAGTTATTGAGAGGCCTTTTAGTCATTGATAGGCTTGCTGTCCTATAATTGCCAGGTTAAGAAAGTTGTTTAATGGACCTCAAAAGGACCTCAAAGACCACAAAAGTCTCCTCTCCTGTTGCACCGAAAGTTTTATCTGCTGACAAAGCACAATACCTATTGGGTTTATGTTTGTTTTAGTTCTGTGCTTATTGTTCAGGGAACACATCGTCAATGATATTGAGTGACTGACTGTGATTGACTCAAATTATATTTATTTGTAAAAATTAATATGGGCACTTTATTTGAAGTCAAAACTGTTCTTGTCTTTATTTTTGTTCATTATAATAATGTTCATGTCATCATGAAAATTCTGGTTAGGTCAAACTGTTCAAAAACTCAGGTGAATATACATTGAAAAATATGTATATATTATCTGTTATCGTATCGGTATCGGCCTTAAGGAGCAGGAAGTTATTGATATCGGTATCGTTTTCAAAAAATGGCTATCATGCACCCCTAATATATGTGTATATATAAAGATTTTTATATTTCAATATGCAGTTTAGGCTCTGAATCTCTTCCCTCTTCTATCTTTAATTGTTTTGATTAAAAAAAAAAAAATCACACAAAGTTTATGTATATGTCATTCAAGAAAGGTTTAGGGCAAGTGGCTATTTTTGGTAATTAAAAAAATATATATAATGTAGCATCTACAAGGACAACGCCCACTTGGTGATGATAATGCATACTGAACAGGAAAACAGTTCATTATTTTCAAATGTACCCACCTGAACTCCACGAACTGCGTGTGTTAAAAAAAATTGCTTGAGAGTTTGACGTTCTGCACGCTAAATGCTAATGCTAGCGAGAACACGAATGCTATGCTAACGCTCCGAGCCACTCAGCATGTGAAAAGTAATTTATTACAACAATATAACAATACAACAGTACTGTTACATCATCACACACAAGCTTGCAGTCCAGTCTTATGAGTACGTCTGTGTTCTAACATCACACAACAAGTGGTGTCTCTAAAGCGCCGTAAAAGGTAAAGTATTTCAGAGCGCTTCCGTCAATAATAGAAGTGCGGACTTCAAACTCTTAGTTTCTATTTTGCATCGATAGACCAAGGAAAAGCAGAGTTTTAGTTTCATAGTGGAAAATGTGTTTGTTCGCTAGAGGACAGTCATGCTCTTGGGACGGGCGATTTTCATTTCTGTTTTTTTCAGTCAGAGTTCGATGGTTCTGGTATATTTTTAATAATAGTTCATATAGATGACCTTGTGCTTAGAAAAACAAATGTGCTATTGTTTTAAAATTAAATAAGACATAATAAGGAATTACTCAGTACTTGAGTAGTTTTCTCGTCGAATACTTTTTTACTTGTACTTAACGGGTGTGGACCATTTTGATGGGTTCCATCTGCTTGAGGACCATCGTGACTGTAGACACATTCCGACCGTATTGTTCACAGTCTTGCCAGTTCACGCGCATGCACACCACACTCATATTTTCTACGATTTCTTTCTTCATTTTAATTGCAAGCATCACCTTTTTTCACCACTACTATCACCTTCACTGACCTGCTTGGGACCCATGTTGATTTCTCTCACAAGAAAATCCACCATGCTGCCATCTTGTAGGAAAACAATGAAATTGCGACGCTGTTGTAAATAGTATTTCGAACACGTCGTCATATGTCGAGACAAACGACGAGTCAAATTTTACATCGGATGTTGAAACAATTGTATGTTGGTGCGTTCGTATGTCGATGTTACATTCATTTTACAAATATACTGGACTGTCTCAGGAAATTAGAATACACAATATTCTAATTTTTTGAGACAGTCCTGTGTATATATACAGGACTGTCTCAGGAAATTAGAATACACAATATTCTAATTTCATGACTGTCTCAGTCACAATATTCTAATTTCCTGACTGTCTCAGGAAATTAGAATATTGTGTATTCTAATTTCCTGAGACAGTCCTGTATATATACACAGGACTGTCTCAAAAAATTAGAATATTGTGTATTCTAATTTTCTGAGACAGTCCAGTACACTGCTGGCCAAAGTATTGGCACCTGTGCAATTCTTCAGATAATGCTCAATTTCTCCCAGAAAATGATTGCAATTACAAATGCTTTGGTAGTAATATCTTCATTGATTTTGCTTGCAATGAAAAAACACAAAAGAGAATGAGGGGAAAAAAATTAAAATTATCATTTTACATAAAACTCCAAAAATGAGCCAATGGGCAGTCTCAAGGCTACAAGTCCATCTCTAAAGACCTGAATGTTCCTGTGTCTTCTGTGCGCAGTGTCATCAATAAGTGCAAACCCCATGGCACTGTGGCTAACCTCCCTAGATGTGGACGGAAAAGAAAAATTGACGAGAGATTTCAACAAAAGATTGTGCCTATGGTGGATAAAGAACCTCGACTAACATCCAAACAAGTTAAAGCTGTCCTGCAGTCCGAGGGTACAACAGTGTCAACCCGTACTATCCGTCGGGGTCTTAATGAAAAGGGAGTCTATGGTAGGATACCCAGGAAGACCCAAATTCTGACCCAGACATGAAAAAGCCAGGGTGGAGTTTGCCAAAACTTGCCTGAGAAAGCCAAAAACGTTTTGGAAGAATGTTCTCTGGTCAAATGAGACAAAAGTAGAGCTTTTTGGGAAAAGGCATCAACATACTTTACAGGAAAAAAACGAGGCCTTCAAAGAAAAGAACATGGTCCCTGCAGTCAAACATGTCAGAGGTTCCTTGATGTTTTGGGGTTGATTAGCTGCCTCTGGCACTGGACTGCTTGACCGTGTGCATGGCATTATGAAGTCTGAAGACTACCAACAAATTTTGCAACATATAACGTAGGGCTCAATAGGAGAAAGTTGGGTCTCCCTCAGAGTTCATGTGTCTTCCAGCAGGACAATGACCCAAAACACACTTCAAAAAGCACTAGAAAATGGTTTGAGAGAAAGCACTGGAGTCTTGTAAAGTGGCCAGCAATGAGTCCAGGCCTAAATTCCATAGAACACCTGTGGAGAGATCTGAAAATGGCAGTTTGGAGAAAGCATCTTTCAAATCTGAGACCTGGAGCAGTTGGCCAGAGAAGAATGGTCTAAAATTCCAGCAGAGCATTGTAAGAAACTCATTGATAGATACCGGAAGCGGTTCGCAGTTATTTTGTCTAAAGGTTGTGCTACCAAGTATTAGGTTGAGGGTGCCAATACTTTTGTCCGGCCCATTTTTGGAGTTTTGTGTGAAATGATAATGATTTTTTTATTTTTTATTTTCATTCTCTTTTGTGTTTTTTCATTTCAAGCAAAATAAATGAAGCTATTACTACCAAAACATTGGTAATTGCAATCATTTTCTGGGAGAAATTGACCATTATCTGACAGAATTGCAGGGGTGCCAATACTTTAGGCCAGTAGTGTAGCAAATTAGCTCAACATTGACTCAAAATAGTTGTCGATTCATGGTGGCAGGCGTAGCAATTGTATATATACTTGGTAAATGACTTCTAAATTTAACTATGACAATTGTGTGTGCGTACGCAGCCATCGTGCAGGGGGACACCCTGGAGGAAATCTACGAGCAGAGCAAGCAGATCATCGAGGATCATTCCGGCTCTTTCATCTGGGTACAGTCCAAGGAGAAGCTATGAACCGACGCATTTCCAGAAAGCACGCAAGTTTCCAGGTGGGGGAGGGTGCTGGGTAGGGGAGATCGAGCGTCCGCTCACATTAACCCTTTAAACGAGCCGACGCCAGGGGGAGGCGTCAACTTAACGACTTTTATTAACGAGCTAGCCGAGAAGTGGAATGCGCTCGGCCGCCTATTTTCTTATACGCAAAAACTACAAAGTCTATATTGATGGCCGTTATCACCAGAAAAGATTTCAATATGATCACTTCCTGTCTTATTTTTCTTTTTTAACCAAATAAAAGCTCAAACAGGAAGCTCATGTTTCTTTAGTGTCACTTTTTATTACAGATGGCACACGAAGAGGAGAAAAAGCTCATTCACTGTTATTGACAATGATAGACAGCCAATCCATTTATAGTGGGAGGGTGGCAGCTAAGGAACTCATTCATGTACATGTTGACATGTAATTGTGATTAAATCATTGGTGGGAGGGCGCATCTTGGCCAAAAGAAGAAAAAAAACATTTCAAACTATTGGCTGCCCTGGACAGTCCGGGACATCTAATCCTATTGAAGTGAGAGAGTTGATCTTGTGACAGTAGACTTCTCTGGTGGGCTCTATTGTAGCAGATGTAAGGTGAGTGATTTACTCCACTAAAATACTCTGAACTCAGTACACATTACACACATTAAAATCATTTATTAATAAGTTCCTATAATATACATATCTATAAATTTAAAATTATTTCAAATTTTCTATATTTTTAAATTTTTGTTGTTGTTGTATATTTCAATTTAATTTTACATTTATTTTTGTTTCCGTGCACTTACTAGTATATGAATGCTTTTTGATGTAAATTTGTTCAATGTGAATTCAAGCATCAAGGGGTTAACATTTATTTTTAAAATAAAAAAGTGGAAATGCTTTTGACGATGTCTTTGAAAATCTCATGACATATGAGCACTAGTCTTTTTTTAAAGTATAAAATATGCTCATTTCTCATTATTTGCACATTCAAAATATATTTTTTTTTTTGGTACAGTGGTATGAAAAAGTGTCTCAACCTTTTGGAATTTCTCACATTTCTGAATCATCAAATGTGATCTGATCTTTGTCAAAATCATACAGATGAAAAAACTGCTTCCACTAAAGCCACCCATTTATAGGTTTTCATATTTTAATGAGGATTTTATGCAAACAATGACAGAAGGGGGAAAATAAGTAAGTGAACCATCACATTTTATATTTTGTGCCCCCCCCCCTTTCTTTAGAGACACTCTAGGGTTCTTTTTTACCTGAGTATTCTGCGCTGAACTCTTGGTGTCATCTTTGGTGGATGGCCACTCCTTGGGAGAGAAGCAACAGTGCTAAACTCCATTTGTAGACAACTTTTCTGACTGTTGATTGATGAACATACAGACTATTGGAGATGGTTTTGTATCCTTTCCCAGCTTTTTACAAATCAACAATCCTTGATTGCATGTCTTCAGACAGCTCTTTTGACTGTGCCATGATGCACATCAGATGATGCTTCTTATCAAGACAATTCTTGCCAGGTCAGTGTTTTATAGTGGGTAGGGCAGCTTTAAACCACTCATCAGTGATTGGGCACACACCTGACTTAAATTGTTTGGTAAAAAATGGTTTCAATTGCTCTTTAAGTTTCCTTAGGCAGAGGGTTCACTTATTTTTTCCACTTCTGTCATTGTTTGCATGAAATTTCAATAAAATATGAAAACCTACAAATGTTTGGGTGGTTTTAGTTAAAGCAGTTTTTTCATCTGTGTGATTTTGACAAAGATTAGATCACATTTGATGGTGATTTTATGCTGAAATTGAGAAATTCCAAAAGGTTCAGATACTTTTTCATTTTTTTTCGTTTTAAACATTCTTTTAATGGAGCTAACATAGCTACCAGGCCAGCTAACTGATGTGGTTGCAAATAGACAAACATTTGCAGTTGAAAGCATTAAGTCAAAATTCAGGCCTTAAAAAGCATTACAATATTTGAGACATTAAAAATTATGTAAACTGAACGGTTAAAGCAACACTAGGTAACTTTTCAACCTTTATAAAATATTTTCATAACATTTGTGATACATTGACTAGTTGAATGACACCTCTTTTATATCTTGAGGGTTGGGGGTTACCCTATGGTACAAAATCAAATGTTTCTGATTTCCAACATCATATGCTATTGTCTAGCCACAACTGGATTCATAATCTCATTACTATTCATCCTTCACACAGCTGCTAGAAACAGAAATGTCATTTAATCCATCTGCAGGTGACCGGAAAATCAGGATTTTGCGACACTGCGCTGGTCCTCATGGGAAACGCAGTCTTCCTTACTGCAAAACAATCCCGCTTTTGTCCACCTGTGTCGCTAAAGTCAACCAAAACTGAAAAGTTACTGAATGTTGCTTTAAAGAACCATATTTTACATTATTTATTTTAGAGTTGTCCGATATTATCAGGGAGCCAATAATATTGGCCGACAAAATAATTTAAAAATTATATCGAAGAATATCGACAACTGTTTTTCATTATTAGTTTTGGGTTAATATGTTTGTTGCCTTCAAAGTGAATGTAGAAGCCTTCTGCCTTTGTTCAAGGGCTGGTCAGAGTTTAGCACAGCAGTTATGCTTGTTGATCCTTAGATGTCTCTAAACCAAGATGCTTGGGATTTGCTATGTGAGCAAACCATTTGCACAATAAATGATTGGAAAAATAATACTTTATAAAACCAATACAGACCTCATTCACTGTACTGAAGTTGTGTGCCTTTGTTATTTTGAGCCAGAAGCACTGTGTGAACCATATTGGATATGGCAGTGCTATATTGGAACTTTGCACTTGCACTTCATCAAAAAAAAAAAAAAACCCTGATGGTCGCACTATTTTGATTTCAACAATAAATATGGTGGCGCAATTTCGGCACTTTCCCCCATAACATCAGTTGAGGTTTTTCCCTTATTTTTGACTTTTTATTGGCAAGCCATGAAGTTGTTACATTGACCATCATTGAAATGTCTAGTGGGGCATCACAATACAATTAGCCATAACGTTACGTCCACGACCGCGTTTATCTGTATCAGTTTTATATCGATATCGGATTTTTGGAGTTGGATGGTATGTGTTATCGGTTAAAAACTCATTGTTGAGCAACTCTACCGACAATTTGGGTGTGTATAACTATCTGCAGTTAGCCATGGCCATTAAATTTGTTTAAAGCATCATCAAAAAGTCTTAAATGAAATTAGCTGATACCTGAACTTGAAAGATATCAGGGTTTCTACAACGTTTTCATTAAAATAAGGAATTTCTGTGCCATTTATCAACAAAGGTACTGTTGAATCAAATTTTTCTTATGAGGAATAAGAGTCCTAAACATAGTCAAGGGACGTATAGCAAAAACTTGCAATATAAAACCAAATGTATATATTAAAAATATTATATTTTATGAACTTTGCTATTGTGTCTAATAAGCACAGCTTGATGTTTTTGTTTAAATGTATTTCCTGCATGAGACAAAATTCTTTTGAACCAGGTTGCTATGGAAAGAAGGTCCCGCTATCCCAATACAGCGACATCTTGTGGACGAATACGCTCAGACACAGCTGTCACAAGAATAGGAGTAATGCTGACTACAAATAGGTAACTGCTGTTGTTAATTTTTCCACACGTAATAAAGTCCTCGCGTTTGGTGACGTCGGTGCAGTTGCTAAGTGAAAGTAGAAGGTCCAAAGATAACGTCCCGCTCAAGCTAAGCTATGTTAGCCTAGCTCGTGTTCTCCGCGTCAGGCGAAATAAAGGGGGTTAAGATGCGGACCGTGGGTTCAACTTCTCACTCGACATGACTGCGTGGCGTTTTTCCAGGCAGTGGAAATTGAGGACCGTGCCTTTCCGCCGTTGAAATCTCATCAAGTACAAGCCAAGCCAGAGCAGCGCCACTAAACACCGGCGCCACTTTCGATTTCCTAATGTAACGGAACGCAACCACCCCACGCCGCGTTGCATTGTTGTCAATGTAGGCAGAATCGCGAGAAAGCGTCCTCCTGAAAGGAGTCCTCGTTGATTCGCGATTGAACTGAGGAGCGCAGCCCCCGTCGTCGTTTTGTTTTTCTCCTGACGAGCGTAAAGAGAATTTTGTCCGCTGACTTGTCTTATTTCGACTGCGCGTTGCTATGTCCAACTACAAGTCCCACAATGCCCCGCCCGTCGTGACGCGACTTGTTTGGCCAGGCTCGAGCAAAACAGCCGCTTCCGTGTTGTTTTTCGTTTTGCTAGCAGCCTTCCTCCACCGCCGGCCATGAGCCTGGCGTCTTTGTGAAGCTCCCCCCATCAACCGGAGTGAGTCTCGAGTCAGCGCGCCTCCTCGTCCCGACATGTCGCTGCTGCAGAGCTCCAAGAAGAAGGACAAGCGCATTCTGTCGGCTACCTGCCCGGACCCGAAGTGTCAGGCGAGCCTGTTGTTTCCGGCTCACGGCTCCGTTAGCATAGAGTGTACGGAGTGCGGCCAGCGGCACGAACAGAAGAACCTGCTCAACGTCCAGGAGGTGACCGAGCCGGATGCTGTGCTCCACAACCTGCTGCGGAACGCCCTTCTGGGCGTCACAGGTGCCCCGAAGAAAGGCACCGAGCTGGTTAAGGTGATGGGGCTGTCGAACTACCACTGCAAGCTCCTCTCCCCTGTTCTGACCCGCTACGGCATGGACAAACAGAGCGGTAAAGCTCAGCTGTTGAGGGACATGAACCAGGGGGAGATGTTCGACTGCTCGCTGCTGGGCGATCGTGCCTTCCTCATCGAGCAGGAGCATGTCTCCACCGTCGGTTATGGCAAGGACCGCTCTGGAAGCCTGCTCTACCTCCACGACACCCTGGAGGAGATCAAGCGGGCCAACGGCGACCGGGAGTGTCTGATTCCCGTCCATGTTGACGGCGATGGCCACTGCCTGGTCCACGCCGTGTCGCGGGCGCTGGTGGGCCGGGAGCTCTTCTGGCACGCCCTGCGGGAGAACCTCAAACACAACTTTAAGCAGAACCTGGAGCGCTACAAGGCCCTCTTCCAGGACTTCATCGACGCTGCTGAATGGGAGGACATCATCAACGAGTGCGACCCGCTCTTCGTGCCGCCCGAAGGCGTCCCGCTGGGCCTGCGCAACATCCACATCTTCGGGCTGGCCAACGTCCTGCACCGCCCCATCGTGCTGCTGGACTCGCTAAGCGGCATGAGGAGCTCCGGCGACTACTCGGCCACCTTTCTGCCGGGCCTGGTGGATGAGGAGCGCTGCCGGGCCAAAGACGGCCAGCTCAACAAGCCCATCTGCATCGCCTGGAGCAGCTCGGGCCGCAACCACTACATCCCGCTGGTGGGCGTCAAGAACACCGTGCTGCCCAGGCTGCCCGCCCACTTGCTCCCCAAGGCCTGGGGGGTCCCACAGCAGCTCATCGCGAAGTACATCAAGCTGGAGGAGGATGGCGGCTGCGTCATTGGCGGCGACCGCAGCCTGCAGGACAGCTACATCGCACGGCTGGTTGGCGCCATGGAGGAAGTCTTTGTGGAGAAGCACGGGGTCCACCCAGCATTGGTGGCTGACATGCACCAGTGGGTCTACCGGCGCACCGGCGTGGTGGGTGTCCAGCCTGAGGATGTGACCGAGGCGGCCAAGAGGTCGGCGGCGGAGAACCGCCTGCGTCGCTGCCTGCTCTGCGGCGCCCTCTCAGAGCTCCACGTGCCGCCCGACTGGCTGCTGCCCGGCGGGAAGCTCTACGAGCTGGCCAAGTCCACGCATGGCCAGCTACGCCCTGACAAGAACTACAGCTTTCCGCTCAACCACGTGGTGTGCTTCTACGACCCGTGCGCCGACGCCCTGCTGCCCGACTACGAGCTCAGCTCGCCCGATGCCTGCAACTGGTGCCGTGGCACCTCGGTCCGCCGCGTGGGACCAGACGGCCGCGTGCTGTACCTGGACGGCGACCGCACCTCCACACGCTCGCAGGGCGGCAAGTGCGGCTGCGGCTTCAAGCACTTCTGGGAGGGCAAGGAGTATGACAACCTCCCGGAGGCCTTCCCAATCACGCTGGAGTGGGGTGGCCGGGCGGTCCGCGAGACAGTGCACTGGTTCCAGTACGAGGGCGACCCGTCGCTCAACAGCAACGTGTACGACGTGGCCACCAAGCTGGTCACCAAACACTTCCCCGGCGAGTTCGGCAGCGAGCTCCTGGTGCAGAAGGTGGTGGACACCATCCTGCGCCAAACCGCCAAGAAGAACCCAGACCGTTCGGCTGACGGAGCCCGTGCCCGCCGCCCTTCTGACCCGCCTGGCAAAATCATCCTGACGGGACCCAAGGCCAAGACGCTCCACAAGGAAGAGCTGACCGTCAGCCGGACCGAGCGCAGCCTTCGGCGAAGCATCGGCGAGCGGGCCTCGCTCTCGCAGCGCCGCCGCACTGAGCCAGAAGAGCGCTCACCTGAGACATCCGCCCCCTCCTCGGCGCCGGCCACCCCTACGAAGTCCTCGTCGGCCCTGGCTCCTGCCCCGTCCAGCGGTGAGAAGAAGATCCGCGTGAGTACCAGCGACGGTAGGACGGCCACGCTGACCCTGGGGCCCCGCGCCTCCTACTCTGACCTTCGCGGTAGCATCGCTGAGCACTTAGGGGTGGCGCCTGACCGCCAGTGCATCCGCTACGGCTTCCCCCCTAAGGAGCTGCCACCGCCCGCCGTCGGTCACGAGGAGGAACCGGTGGTTCTGCGGCACGGTGACCGGGTCACACTGGAGATCCTGAGAGACACAGAGGATCGGGGCACGGCCGCCCCAGGGACCGTCGCCCAGGCTCCCGAGCCGCACATTCCCGCCGAGGCCGAAAGAGACCTCGGGGACGGTGTGGATCTGGAGATGTCCTCGCTGTGTCTGCTGGCAACCTTGATGGGTAAGGAAGAACCATGCAATTCAACTGGAATTTGTCACTTATTTGTTACCATTGATGCTGCTAGACGTCCAATCCATTTGAACTGCCAGTTCAAATGGATTGTACATCTACGAGTTTAAAGAGTTTTTTAAAAACTCACACATTGGAACAAACCCACGATGAAAAACAAAAGTCAAAACTAGCTCCCGACTAGCAAAGTGCTGACTCAGGCATCTGGACGCCTCCATTGCAGCCTGCCAGCCAGCCGTGTCAAAGGTCGCTGCGGCGCTCTCATAAACGCACAATCGGTCTGATACTGAGGCCCCAACGAACAAGACCTTTATCATGTGCATCCCAGCAAAAAGAATCATGTTTCAGATGTTAAAAAAACACAGAATTTCTTTTTCTGATGAGTCATAGTTGAGAAAAAGGTCAATAAAATTCAGTATTTTCAGAAATGGGGCAGAAAATTTGTCAATACTATTTTAGCCAATCAAATGCGAGTATCTTAGATTTCACTCCCTTCCTTGTGACCAGAGCCAAGTAAAGAGAGTTGCGACACCCTCATAGGAAGCCATTATACAATTTTACTTCTGGGTTTTTCCGGGTAGTGGAGCCTTGGCTAGTTCCAAACATCGCTTCGACGAAGGCGGACCTCATTCATACGAATGGCAGGCTGTCGAGTATATTCGGAGGTAAGTTGATGAAAAACGATCACTTTTGAATTTTCAACAGTCTGTACTCTATCAGAGGTGCTTTATTATGTATATTTTGAGCTTTATTTGTATGTGTGCGGCGTAATTACACATATATTTTATCTTGGTTGACTTGATTTTATCCTTTTTAAGTTGACTCTGCTAACTGTAAATGTATCGCCAGGGATAAATTAAGTCACTACCTCTTTTAAATAGTCAACTCTTTCAGAGGCCCTTTGTTACATACACCCTCATCTGTATTTGTGAGTATTTGTAGACGACTGGCTTTCACGCGCTTATTAGCTCGATTTTGTAAGCGTTGAACTAGGGTATCGCCCTCATGGAAGAGTACCAAGTCAATGCATGGCTACCTGTATTCTTTACACCAAAATGCTTGACATTATTATATTTTAGAGATGTGTATAGATTGAAAAGTGATGTCAACAAATAATAGAAATTTATAAGAGAAAACTAATGTATTTCTTTTCTTTTTTTAGGTTATATTTTCATGATCCTCTTCATGTTGCTGCTTCTGCTAGGGACAGCTGCTGGTGACTGCTGGCTGTGGGCGCTAAGCCCATTTTTAAATGGCAACAAACAAACAAAAAAGCATTTTATTTCATGTTTTGACGGCCATTGCCATCCATTTTTTCTGCTGCTCTTGGTCCTTGGGGAAACAATGGTACACAACCTACCATCACAGGCAACTGATCTATAAAATGTTAGGTGTAAACAATGAACCATGACACCAATTTCACCAATTGGTCAATAAAAAATATGATTTTCTTCATCAAAGGTTAATAAGTTATTGTTTTATATTACACCATGTTGAGGAGAATAATAAAATTTTGTTCCTGTCTTGTAATCATTTTGTGTTGCTTGGGTCCAAAATGAAAAATGCCTCTAAAGAGGTACAGCTTTGGTTTTGCTGAAATTAGAGGCTATATTCAAAATTTAAGTCATGCAGGAAATATTTGTTAAATGTCCACACACACACATATATATATATATATATATATATATATATATATATATATAAAGCATTAGAAAGTGCAACAGTAAAGGTAAGTGGAAAATAGAATTTAAAAGCCGTGACCACAAACCCAAACTTTTTGCGAAACAAAAGTGTTTTTATATGTCAATGCGACGAAACAAACTAGGAACTACCACTTAGAACTTGGGTACAAAAATGTGTTATAGTGTTTTCTTGAATACTGTATATTATAGGGGTGTAATGGTACACAAAAATCTCGGTTCGGTACGTACCTCGGTTTTGAGGTCACGGTTCGGTTAATTTTCGGTACAGTAAGAAAACAAATTCCAAAATATAAATGTGCTAGTTGTTTATTACACACTTTTGTGCTCTCAACAATAGGAGCAGTAGCCTATACAAAGCTAGAATTCTGCTCAAAAAGTAGCGGGTATTTAAAGATAATAATCCAACAACAATTTGCCTTTCAGACCCCACCCCGTGTATTGGTGAGCTTTCTTTCTGAAAGAAAGAAGAAAAAAGAAGTCCTGTGCTAAAGAGAAAAGCAATCACAATGACAAAGATTTTGACATGTATTTTACAAATGAAATACCTCAATGAAGTTTTTTTTTCTTACGAACGGTTTTCTAAAGCGTTATTGGTGGATTTCCTCAAGTTAAAGCGCCACACAGAAATTAATAAATTGTGTAAGCAGGATCTGTGTATTATTCTTATTATTTGATTACAGGTGTTTTAGCTCATTTCAATTTATTTTATTTAGATGAGCTCTTATTTATTTTAATATGTGTTTGTATTTTACAAATGTGATGTAGTATTCATTTATATTGTATATTTTATGTTGTATAACTTTAGTTCCTATGTGAATATTAGTTCCTACTTGTTTTGTTGTGGGTTTTGTATTGAACACGGGGCCGTGTTGGTTATTATTATAGCAGAGAAGACAGCTGTAAATCAACAAAGACAAGTCAACTGTGCCCCGATCTACCACTCAAGAGATCTGATTTACTCAAAAAGTGGGTTACGATTGCATATTAGTTTGAAAATCAACTGGATCCACCGTATTTTTACACGAGTGACTTCTGGTCTGCCCGGTCTGCTAGCTAGTAGTATTGATGCAGGAGGGCCGCGTCTCGCGTCAAATAATAAACTCTGCCGTTCTTTTCGCGTGCATCGCGTTGAGCCGCTTCTGGGACGCGTCTAACACGCGGCCGCACTGCCACTGGTGTGCATTGGCTGATTGACTTTATCGGCGGTGTTTCACTGCGTTCTCGCGGCGGCCACGTTGTCGCGCCGTTGACGTTTCTTACTGTCCTACCGTGTTGGTCCCCATTATAGTAGAGAAGACGGAGTAAATATAATCAACACAACGAAACTGTAACCCGATCGACTCACAGCCTTGAAAAGTAAGGGTTACATTACGTCAGAAACTCGTTCGGTACGACTCCGTTACGAACCGAGCACCAAGTACCGAAACGGTTCAATACGAATACATGTACCGCTACACCCTTAGTATATTACCAAAGGTTGGTGAATCAAGGAAATCTAGACATTCTCTGGAAAAACCGTATTCTGGTTGTGAAAAAAGAAAAACCTAAATAATCTGGCATTTCAGTGTAAAAGTCGATTTCCCGTGCTATCGCTAACACAAACATGATCGTTTCACTCCACAACATGGGAAAGTTCCCTTCTGCGTAACAGTTTACATAGTTTTCAGTTGTCTCCTTACCACTCCAAGTGTAAAACTAGCATTTACATATATGTCATAATGCAGTGACATAATCAAACAAGAACTTAGATGTGTGATTTTATCCATTTTTCCATAAATGTCGCAAATACCGCTGTCAGTTCCATTGAAAACCACTACTTGTACTTGGAACTACTCACGTCCTACATGAACCATGTGGCCACCCGTAGCGAGATCAAAGTATCGCAACCCTCTTTACATGGCCCTGGGCAGACAGTTTGTCAATTCTATTTTAGCCAATGAAATACGAGTATCTTAGATTTCATTCCCTTCCTTGTGACGTCATGGATTCCCATCATCAAATGTTGAGTCTTGTGCTGTACAAAATGATAAATATTGCCAAAACTATATAAGATGGTCTTATCGATATTTTCCAAGTATCGTAATTATCGCCGCAAATAGACCTCTTGCTGCAATGTATATTTTGGCCAGTAGATAGCGCCTAATTTGCGCTGTCGTGATACATTAATGTACTGTACTGTAATTCCATCTGGCATAGTCGTACCACCAATCAGCCTCAAGATGTCCCTCTTTCCACTCAATAGTTAGCAAATGGGCTCTTCCTGTCAACTGTATGTGGGTAACGCATAGAAAAAGCAACACATACAATCCATACACAACACAGCACTATAAATTCCAATATGAATATTATTATACGTTTTAGTTTGCTACTACTTTATCCTAACCTAATATACCATACACTGCTGTAAGAGAATGCTTAATTTCTCCCAGAAAACGATTGCAATTATAAATGCTTTGGTAGTGGTATCTTCATTTATTTTGCTGGCAATGAAAAAAACCCACAAGAGAATGGGGAAAAAAAAAATTAATCATTATTATTTTACACAAAACTCCAAAAATGAGCAGAACAAAAGTATTGGCACCCTCAGCCTAATACTTGGAAGCACAACCTTTAGACAAAATAACTGCGAACAACCGCTTCCGGTATCCATCAACAAGTTTCTTACAATGTTCTGCTGGAATTTTAGACCATTCTTCTTTGGCCAACGGCTCCAGGTCACTGAGATTTGAAGGGTGCCTTCTCCAAACTGCCATTTTCATGTCTCTCCACACGTGTTCTATGGGATTCAGGTCTGGACTTATTGCTGGCCACTTTAGAAGTATCCAGTGCTTTCTCTCAAACCATTTTCTAGTGCTTTTTGAAGTGTGTTTTGGGTCATTGTCTTGCTGGAAGACGCATGACCTCTGTGGGAGACCCAGCTTTCTCACACTGGGCCCTACATTATGCTGCAAAATTTGTTGGTAGTCTTCAGACTTCATAATGCCATACACACGGTCAAGCAGTCCAGTGCCAGAAGCAGCAAAGCAACCCGAAAACATCAGAAAACCTGCGCCATGTTTGACTGTGGGGACCATGTTCTTTTCTTTGAAAGCCTCTTTTTTTTTTCACCCTGTCAACTCTATGTTGACGCCTTTTCCCAAAAAGCTCTACTTTTGTCTCATCTGACGAGAGAACATTCTTCCAAATCATTTTTGGCTTTCTCAGGTAAGTTTTGGCAAATTCCAGCCTGGCTTTTTTATGTCTCTGGGTCAGACGTGGAGTCTTCCTGGGTATCCTACCATAAAATCACTTTTCATTCAGACGCCGACGGATAGTACGGGTTGACACTGTTGTACCCTCGGACTACAGGACAGCTTGAACTTGTTTGTATATTCGTCAAGGTTCTTTATCTACCATCCACACAATCTTTCGTTGAAATCTGTTATCATTTTTTCTTTTCCATACATATCTAGGGAGGTTATCCATAGTGCCATGGGCTTTACACTTACTGATGACACTGCGCACGGTAGACACAGGAACATTCAGGTCTTTGGAGATGGATTTGTAGCCATGAGATTGCCCATGCTTCCTCACAATTTTGCTTCTCAAGTCCTCAGACAGTTCTTTGGTCTTCTTTCGTTTCTCCATGCTCAACGTAGTACACACAAGGACACAGGACAGAGGTTGAGTCAACTTTAATCCATTTTAACTGGCTGCAAGTGTGATTTAATCATTGCTACCACCTGTTATGTGCCACAGGTAAGTAACAGGTGCTGTTATTTACACAAATTACAGAAGCATCACACGATTTTTCAAAGGGTGCCAATACTTTTGTCCAGCCCATTTTGGGAGTTTTGTGTAAAAAAAAAAAAAAAAAAAATTTTTTCATTCTCTTTTGTGTTATTTCATTGCAAGCAAAATAAATGAAGATATTACTACCAAAGCATTTGTAATTGCAATCATTTGCTGGGAGAAATTGAGCATTATCTGACAGAATTGCAGTGGTGCCAACACTTTTGGCCAGCAGTGTAGGTCTTAAAAGTAAATAAACACTAGTTACAAGTATTAGCAGATAATAGGGTATCTTTTGACTTGAGCAAAAATATGTTTGCTACTCTGATGCTTTAGTTTACACTTGATATTTTTAGGTTGCAGCTCTACTTAATGCATTTAACATTTCTAGCAGGTCAGTTTAATGTCAATTCAAAAATAAAGTGAGTGGGGTGGAAAGCTGTCATAATTATAGTATAATATTTTCACCAAATTATTAGTGCCATATTGATATTACGATATAAAGTAGCCCATATGGTGATTTTTTTTTTCACCCTCATATCTCACAACACTAATCTTAATGATGGTGAATGCGTTAACAACAGAAAAAAATCAACATGAAAGAATGGACCACATCACCATTGCTTCCTGTTATCCTAACTGCGTTTGATGTGGCACTTACAGGCGAGGACGTGTGGACGTACGCCAAGAAGCTGCCGCACTTGTTCCAGCGAGGCGGCGTCTTCTACAACATCGTTAAGAAAGACATGGGTATGTAATACCACAATAACAATTGCCACATTATTGACATTTTGTATACATGTCTGGCCTACAGAAGTCCAAATGGGCTGTCCTCATATGTGGATGCTAAGTCGTAATTATACTTTCAATCATTTTTGCCAAATATATCCATTGTAAATTAAATAAATGTTAATGAAAACAACATTAAAATTAGGGATGTCCCCGATCATGTGATTGAAAATAAGGCTGATCGCGCCACTTTTCAGAGGATCACAATTGGGTGAAAATGATCGGGTTTTTAAATTATTTTTTTTTAAGGGCTAAAAAGTAAAAAAATAATCCAGAAATACAGTGGCATTGCCAAAAGAAACAAAAATATATACTTTGTTATATTCTGCAACACTCCTGGTACTGTACTGTACAGTACTGTAACATATTTGGAACTTTGATGGGAAAAAAAGTATATATACAGTATATATATATATATAAGGGCTGCAGCTATAAAATATTTTAGCAATCAAATATTCTACTGAAAATTCCATTGATTAATCGAGTAATCGGACAAAACAATTTTTTTTAGCAATTGTAAATAAACATGAGAAAACAAGACCTACCTTACCTCATATTGAACCATTTTTAGACAATTTATTTTCGGCTGTAAAATGTGTTACTTTGAGATAGCTGGGTTTTTAAAAAAATGTTTCCGTTGAACAGGATTTTTGTTTTTCAAAACATTTGCAAATTAACTGACAGTTAGCTTTAATATGTTTTAATTTTACAACCTCATCACTCTACAGCGCTGTGTTTTCACAGATTAAATAAAGCCTGTATGTAAGACACGTTAGCCACGCATCAACAGTGGTCATAATCAATAGAAACCTAGCCCTCCGAAGGGCTAACGTTACGTGAGCGAGTGACAGTAAAGTTATATTTATTAGCGCTGAGAAGTCTACTGCTTAAAGATGGCGGCTGTTTACTAACGCTGCCCAGACGCGGCCGAGTCTGTCATTTCGCATCTATTCCTAAATGGATGCGATATCTGTGAGACGCATCGGACACTACCTGCTACCAGACTTAGCATCATGCGGGCGTAGTTTTTAGCAACGTCGGCGTAGTTTGTAGCGGCTGTCGGCTGCAGTGAGTTTTTTTTTATTGCTTCTTCCTCTACGCACGTGATGTCAGCGTGTTGTCCCGCATTAAAAGTAGTCCGGGCAAAACGTGATGCTTATAGCTGGCAAAATTAAACGATTCCTCGAGGTGAATAAAATTACTCGGATCAGTTTTTAAACTCGAGTTACTCGACTTGCTCGAGTATTCGTTTCACCTCTAGACATTATTATCGAGGACAAGCAAACATAGATATACAAAACAAGATGTACTGCTAGCAGTCCAATCAGTGGATTTCTATGATGACATTCCATCCTGTAGTATTATATCTAGAGTACACAGGGATACTGGTGTGTTAAGGGGCACAGGCCAAAGTTAATTTGGCCATTATGCAGTCGTTAATAAATTATTGTTTCTTTTGCGGCCCGGTACCAAATGCGCCATGGACCCATACCGATCCGCGGCTCGGCAGTTGGTGACCCCTGTTTGTAACGTTTCGTATAGTCACAGTATTGGCATTAGCCGATACCACACAGTGGTGTTAGAATGGGAGGCAAAGAATGGTATGAGTTTCACTCATCTATAAACTTATTTCCTGCCATTGACAACACTAAAAGTTCAATTCATTTAAACTGGGAGGACTGATCGAAATGCTCATGTTTAAGTGCCATTGACATCTAGCGCCGTCAATTGAGTTATATAGTTAAAGCATTTTTGTGTGTTTAGGCCTGATGAATGGGAAGCACTGCACGCTGCCTCATCTGACCGGTCGGACCTTCGTGTACAACGCGGCGGAGGCCCGCGTGGAGCTGTGCGCGGACACCGCCGGCCACTTTGAGGTGCGCGCCGACGTAGAGGACCGCGTCAAGGAGGCGCTGGCCCAAATGCGCTCGGACCCCTCCGGGGAGGGCGGCCAGGTGCACGCCGGTGGCACCGCCGTACGCAAAAAAGAGCGGTCGCATGCCATCCGGGCCTTCCAGGGCAAAGGTCACTCGCTTGGTGGCGGCGGGGAAGCCCGACCGATCACGCGCCAGCACAGCACCGGCGCGGACCTCGGTGCCGGTGCGTCTGAGGTCCCCGAGGACGCCGGACGTCGGCCGGTACGCGTGGCGCCAGGCTTCGTCACGGTGAAGGATGGTCGCGGGCCTGAGCCCGACCCCGTCCTGGTGGAGCAGCAGCGTCGCGAGCTCCAGGAAATGGTCTCGTCCATCCAAGCTTCCGTAGAACGACAACTGCGGCGCCAACCCGCGCCCAAGACAGAGGACGAGGACCAGATGGAGAGCCAGGACGGAGAGCGAGCCGAACCCATGGACCATTCTTGATCTCAAACTTCCCCGCTACCTGCAGGTCAAATAAAATGCCGCTTCGGTCACCGGATTAGGGTGCGCGTGCCGCTTAGGAACTCATTGCCTGCCATTGATGGTGATAGATGAAACGCCGCTCTAAAACTTTTTTGATATGAAACAGTAACGTTGGCTTTTACCAAATACAGCACTCTAAGAAAACACAACAGCCTTCCTATCATTCGAAAACATTAAGCATTTTTCATAAATTAACTCATTGGCTGCCAGTGACGGCGGTAGACGTCCAATCGTTCATTCGCCCCTCCCAGTTCAAATGGATTAGACGTCTGCCACCGTTAATGACACTAATACAAACACTTGACGCCAGCTATCTCACTTCAAACGGAGTTGACGCCTATCACCGTCAATGGCAGCGAACGAGTTAAGAAACAGAAGTCTTTGCTGAAAACGTCGCTTTGCTCAGCGAAGGCCACCCGAGGAATTCACGTCGCGTACACGCTTTAGGCATTTCTCGTCCCATAGTTGCGCTTGTGTGTTAACAAAAGGCTAGGTGGACATTACTAAACCGCAACCCTGAGATCGATACGGAATGGTAGTGAAACGTATCTCGGGTGTCAAATTCGGCACGCTAAAATGGTGTGCAATTCAGTAATTGAAGCTTTAGAGATTCAGAAGGCAGACGCTTTTCGTATCTGGCAGCAAAACATTAAGGCTTTAAGGTTGCTGAGGAATTTTGATTTTTGCACATTTGAAGGCAATTTCCAGGAATGAAGCCAGAGAACTTATGGTAATGTCTGTCGCCATATTGGATGTGGCAAAGTAAAGGAGAAAACAATAGGATTTACAACGGCATAATAGGGACACGCAAATTAAGAAAGAAAAAAAGGCTTACGTCAATAAAATCGTAATATTACGATTTTAATCTCCCAGTATTACGAGATTAATGCTAAGTAAATGTATGTAATGTAAGGAAAAATTTGCAATTTTATGTAATATTACGAGTTTAAAGTCGGAATTTTTTAAAATCAAGTTGTCATATTACGTATGTTTTCGTAATATGTATGGATGTAATGCGGCTAATTTAGCTAAATATGCTACTAAACACTTTAACGCTTTGCAGCCTCCATTAAAATGAACAATATTGAGACCTTCTCGTGAGGCTATTTTTTCAATCTGTTTCACAAATTTATCCTACATCTTTTGGCACTTTTACATCATAGTATAAGGATTTATAGTAATATGATGTCATAGCTTCCAGCTAGTAAGCTAATTTACTTTATGGAATACTTAGCTAAATTAGCCGCACTTCATACATATTATGTAAAATAAAGATGGTAATATGAAGACTTATTTCCTCTTAATATTACGTCAAATTACGCAACATTACAATTTTTAAAAATTTCGTAATATTGGAACTTAATTCTCTCTTTGTGTCCCCCAGATAGTCCGTCGTAGTGATGAGCGTAACGGAAAATTGTGAGAACATGGCAAATTAGCTCATCGCTTGCCACTGACCGCAAGAGACGTCCAATTCAGTTGAACAAGTGGGTCGGACATCTGTTGCCGTCAATAGCGAAGAAACATGATCAATCACTGCAAACCTTCCCGGTTAAAATGAGTGTCATTTCAACACGTTCTGTTTTCAGCAATTCCGAAGACTTGAATTCAGCTAAAGGAAAAGACAAATCAGGCGGCGATTCCGCCGAGCTTGCGCATCGGCGCCCTCTAGTAATGTTGTCGCTAATTGCGCCGGTCAAAAACTTGCAAGTTAATTGCTACAAAACTAAAGCGACTGATGAGTCATAAATGTCGGAAATGATCAAGTTTATCATCGGTGACCGCTCACAGTCGTCAACGTGTGACCGAGAAAGACGAGCTGAGTACTACTACTACTTCTCAGATTTTTTTCCTGTTGAGCCTGTACGGACAACAAAAGGAGTCTTAATTGACCTCATTTGGATTCCTGTAAATATTTGATGAGGCTCTTATGCAAACGGAAGGAATATTCCACGAAGTCAACTGTTTTGCCACGTTGCAAACTCCCTCCAAAAAATCCAGTGGAATTGAGTTTCTTTTTATCTGACGACAACAAAAAGTCATTTCAAATTCCATCTTTTTGCTGTTTGCACGTGTGAGGATTTTACAATAAAAATCAAAGTTTCACTCGTTACTTGATTTGTACTCAAGAAGTATTTTTATTCCTCTCGACTGCTGAATATTGACACTCATAAGTGTTGTGGACTTCAAAAAAAAAAAAAAATCCAAACATGTCAAACTACATTCTCCATTCTCCTACCCAATTAAAAAAAAAAAAAATACATATATCTTTTTTTAATTCAACATGCTTCATTGTTTACATAGTTAAAATATGGATGACCAGAAATGCCAAAATTAAATACAGTTAAATGGTTCATTGAATTGTAATGTTTTAGTATTCCAATTATTTCAATTTTTATTTAAATTTTTATTTCTTTTTTTTGGGGGGGTATATTGTACATTTGAATTTTTTTCAACCTGGATTTTAGATTTTATTTTTGTTTGGTAATTAAAGGTTTTATTTTGGCAACAACAAAAAGACAAATAAATGTGCATATATAATTAATTGGTGTGTATAAAACCCTAGAAATGCATATGTTATTAATAATAGTTTGAAATGTAAATAAAATAATAAAAATACATAAAATAATGTATAATACGTACTGTACAATTCTCATACAGTGGGGCAAATAAGTATTTAGTCTACCACCAATTGTGCAAGTTCTACTTGAAAAGATTAGCGAGGCCTGTAATTGTCAACATGGGTAAACCTCAACCATGAGAGACAGAATTTGGGGGAAAAAACAGAAAATCACATTGTTTGATTTTTAAAGAATTTATTTCCAAATTAAAATGGAAAATAAGTACTTGGTCACCTACAAACAAGCAAGATTTCTGGCTGTCAAAGAGGTCTAACTTCTAACGAGGCTCCACTCGTTACCTGTATTAATGGCACCTGTTTTAACTCATTATCAGTATAAAAGACACCTGTCCACAATCTCAGTAAGTCACACTCCAAACTCCACTATGGCCAAGACCAAAGAGCTGTCGAAGGACACCAGAGACAAAATTGTTGACCTGCACCAGGCGGGGAGGACTGAATCTGCATAAGGTAAAACGCTTGGTGTAAAGAAATCAACTGTGGGAGCAATTACCAGAAAATGGAAGACATACAAGACCACTGATAATCTTCCTCGATCTAGGTCTCCATGCAAGATGTCACCCCGTGGTGTCAAAATGATAACAAGAACGGTGAGCAAGAAGGTTCTCATGTTTGGAGGTGAAAGAATACTGAATTACATCCGAAGAACACCATAACCACTGTGAAGCATGGGGGTGGAAACATGCTTTGGGGCTGTTTTTCTGCAAAGGGACCAGGACACCTAAACTGTGTAAAGGAAAGAATGAATGGGGCCATGTATCGAGAGATTTGGAGTGAAAATCTATCAGCAAGTGCATTGAAGCTGAGACGTGGCTGGGTCTTTCAGCATGACAATGATCCCAAACACACAGCCAGGGCAACAAAGGAGTGGCTTCGTAAGAAGCATTTCAAGGTCCTGGAGTGGCCTAGCCAGTCTCCAGATCTCAACCCCATAGAAAATCTGTGAAGGGAATTGAAAGTCAGTGTTGCCCAACGACAGCCCCAAAACATCACTGCTCTAGAGGAGATCTGGATGGAGGAATGGGCCAAAATACCAGCAACAGTGTGTGAAGAGTTACAAAAAATGTTTGGCCTCCGTTATTGCCAACAAAGGGTACATAACAAAGTATTGAGATGAACTTTTGGTATTGACCAAGTACTTATTTTCCACCATGATTTGCAAATTATTTAAAAATCAATGTGATTTTCTGGGGGGTATTTTCTCCACATTCTGTCTCTCATGGTTGAGGTTTACACATGCTGACAATTACAGGCCTCTCTAACCTTTTCAAGTAGGAGAACTTGCACAATTGGTGGTTGACTAAATACTTATTTGCCCCACTGTATGTATGTGTGTGTAGTGTAAGTGTATATACGTAGATGTAAAAGTGTACATAAATGTTTTAGAACTCTCTTATGCTTGTTTCAAGATAACTTACCTGATAATAAATTCAGAGACAACATCTGCAATACAATGAGGGCGAGAAAGTTGAGCCGTGAAGTAGCGAGGGATCACTGTTTTGCAGAGCTTGGTAGAGTAGCCAAAAATGTTACTTGAGTAAGAGTAGCGTTACTTGAAAATATTACAAAAGTAAAAGTGTTCATCCAAAAAGTGTACTCAAGTTCAACTAATATATATACACATATTAGGGCTGTCAAACGATTAAAAATTTTTAATCGAGTTAATCACAGCTTAAAGATTGTAATTAATCGCAATTCAAACCATCTATAAAATATGCCATATTTTTCTGTAAATTATTGTTGGAATGGAAAGATTAATTAATTAATAATTACCGCCTGTTAACATACACTCACCGGCCACTTTATTAGGTACACCTGTCCAACTGCTTGTTAACACTTAATTTCTAATCAGCCAATCACATGGCGGCAACTCAGTGCATTTAGGCATGTAGACATGGTTTAAGACAATCTCCTGCAGTTCAAACCGAGCATCAGTATGGGGAAGAAAGCTGATTTGAGTGACTTTGAACGTGGCATGGTTGTTGGTGCCAGAAGGGCTGGTCTGAGTATTTCAGAAACTGCTGATCTACTGGGATTTTCACGCACAACCATCTCTAGGGTTTACAGAGAATGGTCCGAAAAAGGGGTTGACTATTACTCTTGAGTAATATTATTTTGAAGTAATGCTACTCTTACTTGAGTAAAACATTTTGCCGACCCTGCCCACCTCTGACAAGCACGACAACGTGATTATTATTGTTGCACAACGTGGACGTTGGAAGCGATCGCTGGCCCTCCCAGTCCAAATGGATTGGACGTTTATCGCCGTCAATGGCAGCCAATGAGAATTCAAGGACTTGGATCGGAAGGTGCTATGATGGGTGGGCGTTAGGACCCCGAGGACAGCAGCGCGGCCAAGAAGAAATGGGACCCGACCCGAGCAAGCATTGAGGTCAGTCGGGCAAAAACAAGACCAAGACGAAAGCATGTGAGTGTTTTTGTCTTGTAGCGTCTGAAAGACTTCATTTTTCAGTCAATTTGGCAGTCAATTGTGTGTTCCCAACTCGCTGGCAAAAGTCAAGTCACGTTTGGAGTAACTCATTTTTATGGACAACCGGTGTTCTGCCAAAATAACTACATCGGCGAAACGTCCTACATTAGTCGAATTTGACACCTAAAGTACTACCGTGTGCTCTAAACTTATTTTGTTTAGATGCATACAGGAATAAGGTACTAAAAAAATGCCTGCAGAAAATACTTAAATGTAGTTATATCAAATAAGGACGGTTTAAACATGCTACTAATGTGGTCAAGTGCTTCAAAGAGCATATGACACGAGAAAAAAAAGTCTTAAATGGCATTATTATGTGAATTAGAATCATATTTTGAGACGATTCGACTATATACAACAATTTAGAAAAGCATAGACGACGAGAAATTAGTCTTTTAATCTGCCGGTTAGCCACGCCTACCATTATAGGGCTTTAGCGTCCCCAACAGGTGGATGACGTCAGCGGTAGACTGGGCTCATCGGTTTTACTATTCAGCCCATTGAGGGGGAATTATTCAGAACGAGGAAAACGCGACGAAGAGAGCCGCAAAATGTCATTGTTTCAGTCTCTCTACTCCAATATTTTTACAGGATATTCTTTTTATTCAAGTATTTTTCCCTAATAGCTATATAAATGGCTTGAGAAGGACCAGTCAGCCCGTCGAGGGGGAACTATTCACAACGAGGAAAACGCGACGAAGAGAGCGGCAAAATGTCATTGTTTCTGTCTCTTTACTTCAATATTTTTACAGGATATTCTTTTTATCCAAATATTTTCCCCAATTGCTAAATAAATGGCACGTTCATGACAAATAACAGTTTTGTGCTGAATGGAATATGAAATAATAAAAATGCATTTATTCAGGACGACATGGCAAAATTACTCCATAATGGTCAAAAATGTCGACTTCACCTTTACTGTCGCACCTCCCGAACGATATTTTATGACACCTAAATCGGACATATGTCATTTCCCTTCCCAGGCTTTGGAGAATGTAAACAAACCAGAAGCCGTGACAGCTAGCCGACATGCTAACCCGAACCGAGTGATGTTTCAAAGTCTTCGAAGTGGAAAATCACACATAACTTTCCTGGATTATTTGACATGACGACCCGGTTGTCGATTGTCTTAGTGGATCGGCAAACCGCCCGGCGGAGAGCAATTTACAGTTCGTTCCCCGGAGGAAGGTGGCTGGATTTGTTGTGCAGCTAACGTGCTGCTGCTAATTAGCATTAGGAGAGCTTTTTACACGCCTATCAATAATCAAACGTAAGTAGTCCTTCATTTAAAGGAAGTTTGTAGTGCTTACTTTGCAATCGCTCTATTCGTATTTGACATAATACAAAACAAGATGTTTACTCACTTCCTCGTCAGCCCAATGGTCCCACAGTAAATATCCACGGTGAATGGGAACCTTTTGAAACTCCAAAAAGGCGCATACGCCTCTCCCTCATACAGAATGATTTTTCCGCAGCCGTTTGGCTGGCGTGATGCGAAAAATAAACGTATTAATCCGCAAAATCAGCTGAATCCTTCGTCCTCATACACAACAGTACACTGTAGCGTGAAGAGGACGTCTTCAACCGTACACGTCACAGCGCCCTCCTCCTCAATGCAAGACCGAAGCCGGAAGTCACTCATTTTCATGGCGCGGGATTCAAAAAACTAAATAAAAATAGCGATCGCTTCCACACACATCCAAGCGGCCCATATCATTCAGGGGCATTTAATACCGCGTGTATTATGAAATAAACATGCTTTTTTGTGTCACAGGCACTTTCAAAGCTGACACAAAAAAACACAATGGTTAAAAGTATGAGAGGGTAATACATGCTAAATGTATCTTTGAGGCTGTGAAAAGGTTCTAAATAACTAAATAAAAACAAAAATAGTGAGTAATCTCCGCCTCTAACCGATGTGCGCATGCGTGTGAATGCATGCGCAAGCGCCCTGAGCACTGTGTAGGACGTTTCGCCGCGTAGTAAGGAATGGCCGAACACCGGAACTTGTCTTTTCCTAATGGCATGACAGGAACCATCAGTCCTTTGCTCAAGACTTCACCCGGCATTGGCTGCATGACGACCAGTCTGCCATTTGTCGTCTTCCAACTGACGACCAATAAATTTTAATCACCTGACAGGCAGTCCGTTACTTATCTACTACAGTGATCCCTCGTTTTTCGTGGTGAATGGGGACCGGAACCCGCTGTGATAAGTGAAAAACCGCGAAGTAGATCACCCACCCCCGCGATTTTTTTGGTGTGTGTTCAACATATTTATTCAGATTTAGCATTGGAAAGAGATACATGTATGACATGTTTTTTTCCACGTTTTCCCAAAAGTACAAAAAAAAAAAACACACATGGCGGAAAACACTTGGGTGACTTGAAGTTCCGCTCTGAGATCCCCAATTTGCCCAAGTTTCAAAATTGTTCGAAATGCATGTGTGATACATCACTGGAAAGCTTAAAATCTTAATTTTCTGGGGGAAGAAAAATTTTGAACAGGAGGGCATTTTTGAAAAAAAAATTTAAACAGCAAAACCCTAGGTGGACGGAGGTGAGAGCACGCGAGACCAGAATTGCAGACGCCATGACTTTAACGAGATATTACCGCGTACTTACCTTGTTTCAATCCAAAAACTCCATGTAGCATGTATCACCTAGTGTCAAGACACAGCTGTGAATGACCACAGCTGGAATTTTTGGGGGATTTTATGGGTGAAACATGGTAATATAACAAGGGTCGCGATGCAGAAATCGCAGACATCTAAGAGTGGTCGAGATTTTCTTTTTCATATATTTACCCTTTTAAATGTTTTTTACAATTTTCTTTGTTTGGCTTGATTATTTATCATCTAACATATTGGAGAAAATGCGACAGAAACAAAAAAAAATACAAATAAGCGATAGTTATGAGGTAGATATCCGTGACGTTTTTACAGACACCATTTTTTTTCATTGTGACGCAATTTGTTTAAAAGTTTAAAATATGCGAGTGAAGAATTTTCTAAAGTTGTTTTTTTTTTTCAAACGAAATATTAGACATCGATTAATGATTCTAAACTAAAAATGACACATTTTGAATAATATAATTACATTCGTTTTATGGCTGGGTTGAAACATAGGCGGTTGCGTGATGTCTGTAAATGGGGGTTTCCTGGGTAAAACGGACAAATTAAAAATAGTTCGGGGGCTTAATGCGGCATGAATCTGCTATGGCAGCATATAGACATAATGTTCTATCAAACAAGTTCTTTTGGCTTAAAATACAGCAGTTTGTTTTAAAGAGGAGTGCAAGAGCAGAAACTGCTTTTTCAGACTTGTCTGTTTTCCGCCATGTATAAATATATCAATTAGGGTTGTTCCGATCATGTTTTTTTGCTCCCGATCCGATCCCGATCATTTTAGTTTGAGTATCTGCCGATCCCGATATTTCCCGATCCGATTGCTTTTTTTTTTTTGCTCCCGATTCAATTCCGATCATTCCCGATAATTTTTCCCGATCATATACATTTTGGCAATGCATTAAGAAAAAAAAAATGAATAAAACTCGGACGAATGTATACATTCAACATACAGTACATAAGTACTGTATTTGTTTATTATGACAATAAATCCTCAAGATGGCATTTACATTATTAATTCTTTCTGTGAGAGGGATCCACGGATAGAAAGACTTGTAAATCTTAAAGGATAAATGTGACTTTGTATATTGTGACTAAATATTGCCATCTAGTGTATTTGTTGAGCTTTCAGTAAATGATACTGCAGCCATTCAACCCAAATGCATGATGGGAAGTGCAACCATGACTGTGCGTAGGGGCACCAATTGATATATCTTCTCTGCATTGGGAAAGAACATAGGGTGTTAAGAAAATGATTCAATTACCACCTTTCTTCCTCACATTGCCTCCCACGTTAATTTTAATTGCTGATAGAGAGAATGTAAGGCTTTAGCCAAATACAAAAAAGGCTCCAAAGGCTGTCAAAATTCTCTCTACTCAATATACGCTGCATTTAGCTCTATATATTGGTAACACGGTGTCTTTATGGATTGAACGCGACAATGCGTGAGTGGGACGTGCAGCGCATGCGTTAATTATTTAACGTGATTAGTTGAGAAAAAATAATTACCGCCGTTAACGCAATAAATTTGATTGCCCAACTTTAAGCCAAAACTACTCTGGATGAGTGTAAGACATTTAGTCTGTAACGTTCTATACAATTAAAAAACGATTTAAATAAAAAAATATATATATATAAAAAAAGGCATGTCCGATATTTTTTTGCCGATTCCGATACTTCGATCGGGACATTTTTATTATCAATAAATGGTTTTTAAGCACTTCACATATAATAATTATAAGTAAAGGTCCACCTAGAGCGGCAGTGCTAGTTAGTGCACCATATGGCTTCTACAATAAGTTTTAACATGTTACTGTCCCACCGAATTATTTTTAAACAGGAATAAAGTAGAAAAATGCTTGTCTTTAATAAATGCTTCATTGAGTGAGTCCACTCAAATCTGCTCATTTACACACAATGAGTTGCCACAGCAACTGTTTAACAAGCTAAACAATGATTGACGCATGAGGCGCTTTGAAAACAGCAACTCCAGTGCAATGCCTGACCAAGAAAAGCAGTAGGAGGGAGAGTGACTACGTGACCGGATCGGGACAGCTCATCTGTATTTAATTTTTTTTTTTTCTTTTTGTGAAAAAAAATCTGCAATGAACTGAGGGCGCAAAGTAGCGAGGGATCACTGTAGTTGTCAGCTGTTTGTCTATGTGCCCTGACCTTTGCTGCCGACCAGTCTCCTGATTATAGGAACCCCGACATTGACTGATGACCTATCAGTTTTTTTAAATGGGTGATCAGTCATTGTCTGGCAGGTCGACCAGTCTGTTATTTTTCTATTTTTATCCTGTTTTAACTAGCAACCAATCCATTGTGATTGATTGACCAACAGCCCTTTGTTTATCTACTTGCTGTTAGCTTTAAACCAGTTACCGTAATTTTCGCACTATCAGGGCGCACGTGACTATAAGCTGCCACCCACCAAATTTTACAAGAAAACGACATTTGTTCATAGATAAGCCGCAGCCGTCATCACTGTATTATGGGATATTTACACCAAAAGATATTAATCGGTAACACTTTATTCGACAGCGGCATCATGCAAATGTCATATGACCAAATGAACCACCTTTAAGCTTTGAACCAATTGGCTGCAAAGCTTCATTGCTTCAAGAAGCTTCATTTGGCCATCACTGCTCCCTTGGGGAAGACGGTCAACCTCTGCTGCCACCTGCTGTCAACGCTGTTGTAGTCCAACCTGCCTCCGAGCATGCATTGCAGCGCTACAGATGTAAATAACAATCAAAATTCATGTTCTATGCTAATAATTTCTTCGGTTACTGTTCCAGTTGTTCCATTGATTGCTAGTTATGGTATTTGGTAGAGGTGTGCATCGGCACTGCCCTCACGATTCGATTCGATTACGATTCGGAGGGCCACGATTCGATTCAGAGGGTCACGATTCGAGTCGGTTCGATTCGGCGATGCATTAAAGCCTGGGATGCATTAAAATTCTAAAGCAAAGCATATTTTTCGTAAATCATGAGGCAACACAAGCGGTCAGACATTAAACAACTTTTTATTGGCTCTTGTCTTCAACTCCTGGTTGAAGTCAAATGAAAATACTTTCATATATGTATATTAAAAAAAACACAGATCACAGCATTTAATTAGTGCTTTGAATGAGACCAGGGCTTTCTTTTTTTTTTCCACACACAGTAGCAGCCTTTCACACAGTGCAACATCTGAACTCCTGTGCAAAATCAGTAATAACGGTTTTTTAGTCACAACGACCCATCAATAAAAATATTCAAGTAAATATTAAAGAAAACGACAAAGAAAATATTGTAGTGCAGCAGCATCTTTATCGCAATATCAATCCAGGGATCAGTTCAGTTGCAAACAAAACATCAACTAAATTGCAATGTAGAACAAAAGTAAAATATCGGCCTAGCCCACTATATATGTGCAATAGAGGTTAGATCGGGCCTAAAAATATCCAGCCTGACCCGACACGGCCCGCTGGTATTGAAGCCTGGCCCGAGCCCGATCAATTAACTAGGTTTGCAGGCCCGAATTTTTTTTTTTTTTTTTTGGAGTGACGCAAGAAGAAAAAAACGCAGCAGCAGCCATTTATTTTCATTTCTTCGAGTTGGCAGAAAAAAACGCAAGTTCTCTTAATGTTTAAATAGTCTACATATTTTTATGATCATTATAAAAGCATTTACACAACGAAATAACGCTGGGAAAGTTTAATATAAAAAAACAAAAAACAAACGGTTTTGCGGACACACAGAGGAGAAGATTCAAATGGATCACATTTCTGTTGCCTTTGTGTGCATAAATAAAAGTGTCTTTCGTTTCCCAAAGAGATAGGACATAACATAACAATGGCTGAAGCGGAGAAAGAGGGAGCGAGAAAGATTATTGATGCACCTAAAACATTGAAAGCAGACATCTGGAGACATTTTGGCTTCTACGAGGTTGGTGGGAAACTTGACCAGTTATGCGTGTGTAAAAAAATGAAACATGAGTATAATAATACAAATGGGGAAACCAAATCCGTTTCATCACCGGAATTGCGCAGGGAAGATTTTTTAACGTACTTATATATTGTAAAATGCGCTGAATCGATTCGGCTTGTTGCCCGCATCGAATCGAATCGTCCATGCACCGCATCGGGATGCATCGCCGCATCGATTATTGTTGACACCACTTGTATTTGATAACACTTTATTTGACAAGGGCGCCGTAAGACTGTCATTAGACCGTCATAATTATGACATGACACTGCCATGAGCATTAATGAATGCTTACAATAGATGTCATTTAGTGTTATCCGGAAAATTATCTCACTTTTGAATGGATGTAAAAGATCCGAGCTGGACATAAATGGAGGTAGTGACATAATTTGCCAGATGACACCATCAACAGGCATGAAAATGGGTCAGGGGTTAAAAAGGTGAGAAGGGTGTGGAGGAAATATGTTCCAGTACACTGTATTGTACACCCCAACAAAATATTGAGCTCTGTCGACCCACACTGTGTTTCAGCAGGGCCATGCAGAGACCGGTGGAGGGGTGGGTGCTCGTAGATCAAAAGGGGCACATGAACAAGTATTTAATACACCTTAAAACAACATAACCTCTATTTTAACCAGCTTTAGATAATAATTGGCTGCGACTGTGACATACTTTAATTGGGAGGGGGCAACAGTGAATAGAAATCAAAACTGTCATCAACACTTTCTGGCTGTGACTCAGTCAGTCTGCCTCTTTTCTTCCTTCAACCTCTGCATCAAAACTTCCTTCCTCAACTTGTTCATCTGAGAACAAACCACATCAGATGGTCACTGAGCCACCAACAGCACAGTTTTCTTAAAACTATTATTTCATTATTATCCATACTTAACAACTCTAGCACCTAATGATTAATAAAGCAATGACATAAAAATCTTATAGAAAAATAACATTGTAATTGTGTTTATAATTGGATTTAATACCCGACTATCCTTGCAAACTTGTTCTTACCAGGTCTGCTATTCACCCAGCTGATGAGGTATCCACTGCCTTTAGCAGCCTCATCTAACTCCTTTTTTTATCCCTCAATCTCCCTTCCCTACGACGCATGTCTATGTAATGAAATATAAATATTTAAAAAAACAAACAGACTCCCCGGTGGCTTTTAGTTTTGAAGCTCTCTTAATTTCTTTCTCACTCAATAACGATGGAGTTAGATTTGCGTTTTTATTATTCAATCAAAAAACAAAGTTACTTCTATCAAAAACAAAGTTGCTTCAATCAAAATACAGTATATACTTTTAATCCCAAAAAGTAGCTTCAATTAAAAAAAAAATGTTTTTGATTGCAATAATACATTTCAGACAAAAAAAAGCATTTGAAAACTATTTTTCTTGATTGAAACAAATTTTTCCATTTAAGTAATGTTTTGCGTTTGGGCCACATTTTGGCTAGGACATTTGTGTCTTTATTATTCAATCAAATAAGTTGCTTCAAACAAAAAAATATATATAAAAAGAAAAACTTTGCACATGTGCCAATCACCGTTTACCAAAGCCTGAGAGGGTTTGAGTAGACTCACTATGAAGCTTTTAATAAAGCCAAGCATTTTCTAACTACTTTATTCTTGTTTAAAAATAATTCGGTGGGGCAGTAACATGTTTAAAACTTATCATAATTCTTACATTTTGAAGTGCTTGAAAACCATTTATAAATGATACTTTGGTGAAAAAAGTGAAAAAACGTCTTATATATGTATCTTTTTTCCAATGTAAAATCTGAATAAATGCATTGAACACACACAAAAGAAATGGGGGGGTGGGGGGGTTGGGGCGCTACTTCGCGGTTTTCACTTATTGCGGCGGGTTCTGGTCCCCATTAACCGCGAAAAACGAGGGATCCCTGTATTTCTGAAAAGCTTAAAGAAGCAGGACTCATTCCCACCACTCGTCGGGCCGCTGTTGCGCCGACACCGGCCGTCAGCTCAAATCCAAGCCGAAAATAACGCGTCTCCGGCGGACGACGGGAGCGATGTGAGGCGCCCCCTCCATCCGAGAGAATGCCGCTTAATTTGACTCAACAGTGTGTTTCTTCGTTTATATTACCGCTAAATACACAAGCTTGACGCCAATTTAACGGGAGCTATTTTTTTTCATGGGAGATTTGGCTAGCTCTGGCAGTGTTCAACGCAAGCTGCAACGAATGGCAGTAACTTTTTTATATCGCAAAACGTGAAAACGATTGAAACCATTACTCACCAAATTCAATCTGCTGGCAAATACAGGCAAGTGTGTATGCTGCGCTCTGGTCTGCCCCGATGTGGATAAGGCCTGCTTTTTGTTTTCGCAGCTTTGCAATGCAACCGAAGGCTCTCCGAGCACTCCATGTACACGCGTAAGGAGTGCGCGCGTTTGGAATAATGGAACGCAGCTTGGGCCGATGATTGGTTCTCATCAGCGAAGCATCTAGAAGGATTTGCTGACTGTGTTCTTAAGTGCTCAGTTTACGTACTAAGTTAATCACATGATGATAATAATAATAATTAAATAAAACCTCCCGACCCCCCCCCCCTCCTCCCAAAAAGAATTTCTCCTCGGATCTACGCAATTCACGTAGGTCGCCCTTTTTGACTTCAAAACGGCGAATTTCGCCGAAAGGTGAGAGATTTTCATGCCTGCATCAGTCATAAACATTCAGTGATGCCCATGGTAGTGTCATGTCATAATTATGACGGTTTTATGACAGTCTTACGGCGCTGTCAAATAAAGTGTTACCTATTAGCCCAAATAAATCAACAAATAAGCCACAGGATTCAAAATGAAGGAAAAAAGTAGCAGCTTATAGTCCGAAAATGGCGGTAATTGTTTTTTTCTATGTGCCCTGGCCTTTGCTGGCGACCAGTCCCTGACCAACGACCAATAAATTCTTTATTTTTAGGTGCCCTGTAAATGACTGGTCAGAGACAGTCTGTCAGTTATTTATCCTATGAAAGTAGCGACCAATCCTTTGTAACTGACTGATGACCAGTCCCTTGTTTGGTCATCAATCAATGGGAGCATATAGACAATCAATCCTTTATCTATAGGTCATAGACTCCACCATCAGTAAGAGTGAAGTCTATGTATGGGTGAACAGGGATATATTTATATATTTTTAAAAATTCTTTTAAAACCTGTCCTGTTCAGCTGTTTGACCCGGAGAATGGAAATCTAAGTGTCCGCTTGGTCTGAACAGTTTTAATGTTTCACACTGAGAGTGACATACTCCAGTTGTCATCATTCAACATACCTTATTTATTATGACAAAGCAACGAACAGGAAGGGCTTATGGGGGAACAGAAAAAAAAAGAAACAAGAAAAAAATATTTGCACATTCAAAGTAATTTTTTAGGTACAGTGGTATGAAAAAGTACCTTTTGGAATTTCTCACATTTCTGAATAAAATGTGATCTGATCTTTTTCAAAATCACACAGATGAAAAAACAGTCTGCTTTAACTAAAACCACTCAAACATTTACAGGTTTTCATATTTTAATGAGGGTATTATGCAAACAATGACAGAAGGGGGAAAAATAAGTGAGTGAACCATCACATTTAATATTTTATGGTCCTCCCTTTGGCAGCAATAACTTCAACCAGATACCTCCTGTAGCTGCAGATCAGTCTGGCACATCGATCAGGACTAATCTTGGCCCATTCTTATCCACAAAACTGCTGTAGTTCAGTCAGATTCCTGGGATGTCTGGCATGAATCGCTGTCTTTAGGTCATGCCACAGCATCTCAATGGGGTTCAAGTCTGGACTTTGACTTGGCCACTCCAGAACGTGTATTTTGTTCTTCTGAAACCATTCTAAAGTTGATTTACTTCTGTGTTTTTGGATCATTGTCTTGTTGCAGCATCTATGCTTTTTTTTTTTTTTTTTTTTTTTTGCTTCAACTGTCTGACAGACGGCTTCAGGTTTTCTTGCAAAACATCCTGATAAACTTTTGAATTCATTCTTCCATTAATGATTGCAAGTTGTCCAGGCCCTGAGGTAGCAAAACAGCCCCAAATCGTGTTAGGGATACCCTAACCCCTACGTTTTGATGTTAGTGAGCTTTTCCATTTTTCCTCCACACATGAGCTTGTGTGTTACTCCCAAACAATTCAACTTTGGTTTCATCATTCCACAAAATATTTTGCCACAACTTCTGTGCAGTGTCCAAATGCCTTTTTGCGAATATTAAACGAGTAATAATGTTTTTCTTTAGAAAGCAGTGTGTTCCTCCATGGAGTCCTCGAATGAACACCATTCTTGGCCATAATTTTACATATAGTTGATGTGTGTACAGAGATATTGGACTGAGCCAGTTATTTTTATAAGTCTTTAGCAGACACACTAGTTCTTTTTTACCTCTCTGAGGATTCTGCGCTGAACTCTTGGCGTCATCTTTGGTCGACGGCAACTCCTTGGGAAAAAAGCAACAAAGCCAAACTCTCTCCATTTGTAGACAACTTCTCTGACTGTCGATAGATGAACTTGTAGAGATGGTTTTGTATGCTCCCAGCTTTATACAAATTAACAATCCTTGATCGCCTTGATCCCTGTCGTACAGTGACCGAACCACCCTTACCAAGGGGCTCGGTACCCCGTACTCCCGGAGCAGCCTTCACAGGACTCCCCGGGCCACACGGTCGAATGCCTTCTCCAGATCCACAAAACACATGTAGACTGGTTGGGCGAACTCTCATGCACCCTTGAGGACCCTGCCAATGGTGTAGACCTGGTCGACTGTTCCATGGCCGCGACGAAAACCACACTGCTCCTCCTGAATCAGAGATTCGACTTCCCGACGGACCCTCCTCTCCAGCTCCCCTGAATAGACTTTACCGGGGAGGCTGAGGAGTGTGAGCCCTCTATGATTGCCATGCTTTGTGCTAAAATGGGAACAGGGGCACTTCAGGGGCGATTCAAATTAGAGGTGGGGCCAGTGGTAAGCCTGTCGCAATATGCATTCCATTTATCGCGCGATAAATAAAAATGAAGGCGGTAATTTTTCCGCTGCGATTTGTCGTGCACGCGTGCGGCAGACATGCTGTTAAAAGTTCGGATTCCTCGTTACCAACTGCGCAAAATGCCTCTTCGTTCCAGGTCCGGCAAAAACTAGCACCGGAGCCAATCGTTCCCATTATATCCTATTGTACAGCATATACCGGCTGCGTCACTGCTCCGGAGTGACTGTAGACCATCTATGGCGCGCCGGTGTTGTTGACGTGCGGGCGCTCCCGACAGGAGTGACATTTCACGCGGGGCGGCTATTTTTCGGCACAACGCCGGATATTTACAACAAAGTCCGCCAAAACATTGTTATCGACTTGGCTGCTACGAACAACCTCGCTTTGACAACGAACAGCTGCTTCAAACTCGTCCTGTTTATGAAAGTCGATTGTCATATGCTGGTGTTGTGTTTTAATGAGCAGACGTGACTACAGCGGCGCTTGCTAACTTTTTTAATGCGCGCACACACTAGATATCATGAAATGGCAAACTAGATGTGCTACGTCCCATGCCATTGGCTACGTGAGCCCAGAGTGATTATGGGACACGTAGTCCATATACTACATCGATGAATTCTAAACTGTCATGACTAAATGGAGGTTAAGAAGGCCAAATCAATCCATACCAGTGACTATAGACCCTACCCACGTGACGTCACAACTCCGCTCTCCTGAATGGTACCGCCCACTTGTCCGTCAAAACATAGTGTTAACCTGTTACGGCTACGTACATTTCTCCTATTTACAGCGTGTTTTTCTGCTCCTTAACATTAATAATCAAAATGGTGAAGGCGTGTGTGGCTGTTGGTTGCACTAACAGAGAAGATGGAAGGAGAGACTTGAAGTTTTACCGTATTCCGAGGGATCCAAAGAGGAGAGCGAAATGGACGGCTGCAATTCGACGTGAAAACTGGGCACCAAAAAAATCACCACAGACTATGTAGTAGTCATTTTATATCCGGTAAGATGCATTTAAGATATACTTAGAGGGTTTTGGGCTGACAAATAACCACAATTAAGATCATTGCGAGGCTAATCGCCGACAACATACGACGTAGTACGACATAGTTTCAAATTCAAGATGTTTGTGACTTCCCTTTCTTCCACCATCGTTATTTTTTGAATAATATTTAGCTGGTACCAAGTGAAAGAAACTGGCCTCGTCTACGGGGCTGACAAATAACCACAATTAAGATCATTGCTAGGCTAATCGCCGACAACATACACGTATGTATGTAGTGAGAGTGCTATCGCTAAACTATATAAACATTAAAAGCCTTAACTCCATTGACAAACGACATGAAATACATTAGACTTGACAGTGGATGTTAGCAATAACAAAAGATTTTGAATTGAAAATTTCGTAACTCACCTTTCCAAGCACAAGATAGATTCCTGCCGAATTTTCGTGGACGAGGACCTGTTTCACCCAACCAGCAACGAAGTATTTATAAGCCTCCAAGCTCTTGAAGTTTTTCAAATTTTCGTGAGAATAGGCTGATTTTGTGTGGACAAGATAATATCAGCGTAGCAGATGTCAGGCAGACGGCGAAGACAGTGGGTCGAAAAACATCGATTTGGGCATCAAATATGGATCTGGCGACTGTATAGAACGAAGCTTTTCCACATAACGCCTTTTATGCAACACATCCAGTGAGTTTACGGCATCAGAAAGCACCGGGTCTTCCATAAAATGCATTTTAAATTCCTCGATCAATTGAAAACAATGCTAATACAGAGACAAAATGACGGACAAGTGGGCGGAACCACACAGCGAGCACGTGGTTTTGTGACGTCGGTGGGTAGGGTCTATAGATAATGTTGCAAATATTGTTAATTCAGTACGTGACACAGATGGATTCGGACCACAAATAGGATGTCTTGCCCATGTACAGTGCCTTGCAAAAGTATTCGGCCCCCTTGAACCTTGCAACCTTTCGCCACATTTCAGGCTTCAAACGTAAAGATATAAAATTTTAATTTTTTGTCAAGAATCAACAATAAGTGGGACAAATTCGTGAAGTGGAACAAAATTTATTGGATAATTTAAACTTTTTTAACAAATAAAAAAAAGTGGGGCATGCAATATTATTCGGCCCCCTTGCGTTAATACTTTGTAGCGCCACCTTTTGCTCCAATTACAGCTGCAAGTCGCTTGGGGTATGTTTCTATCAGTTTTGCACATCGAGAGACTGACATTCTTGCCCATTCTTCCTTGCAAAAAAGCTCGAGCTCAGTGAGGTTGGATGGAGAGTGTTTGTGAACAGCAGTCTTCAGCTCTTTCGATTGGATTCAGGTCTGGACTTTGACTTGGCCATTCTAACACCTGGATACGTTTATTTTTAAACCATTCCATTGTAGATTTGGCTTTATGTTTTGGATCATTGTCCTGTTGGAAGATAAATCTCCGTCCCAGTCTCAGGTCTTGTGCAGATACCAACAGGTTTTCTTCCAGAATGTTCCTGTATTTGGCTGCATCCATCTTCCCGTCAATTTTAACCATCTTCCCTGTCCCTGCTGAAGAAAAGCTGGCCCAAACCATGATGCTGCCACCACCATGTTTGACAGTGGGGATGGTGTGTTCAGGGTGATGAGCTGTGTTGCTTTTACGCCAAACATATCGTTTTGCATTGTGGCCAAAAAGTTCAATTTTGGTTTCATCTGACCAGAGCACCTTCTTCCACATGTTTGGTGTGTCTCCCAGGTGGCTTGTGGCAAACTTTAAACGAGACTTTTTATGGATATCTTTGAGAAATGGCTTTCTTCTTGCCACTCTTCCATAAAGGCCAGATTTGTGCAGTGTACGACTGATTGTTGTCCTATGGACAGACTCTCCCACCTCAGCTGTAGATCTCTGCAGTTCATCCAGAGTGATCATGGGCCTCTTGGCTGCATCTCTGATCAGTTTTCTCCTTGTTTGAGAAGAAAGTTTGGAAGGACGGCCGGGTTTTGGTAGATTTGCAGTGG
The DNA here is from genome assembly GCF_030265065.1 of Corythoichthys intestinalis. Lineage (NCBI taxonomy): Eukaryota > Metazoa > Chordata > Actinopteri > Syngnathiformes > Syngnathidae > Corythoichthys > Corythoichthys intestinalis. Next base: position 21,623,009 of record NC_080408.1, on the reverse strand, counting down.
TCTGATGCTCCTTCCATTTCAATATGATGGCTTGCACAGTGCTCCTTGAGATGTTTAAAGCTTGGGAAATCTTTTTGTATCCAAATCCGGCTTTAAACTTCTCCACAACAGTATCTCGGACCTGCCTGGTGTGTTCCTTGGTTTTCATAATGCTCTCTGCACTTTAAACAGAACCCTGAGACTATCACAGAGCAGGTGCATTTTTACGGAGACTTGATTACACACAGTTGGATTCTATTTATCATCATCGGTCATTTAGGACATTGGATTATTCACAGATTCTCACTGAACTTCTGGAGTGAGTTTGCTGCACTGAAAGTAAAGGGGCCGAATAATATTGCACGCCCCACTTTTCAGTTTTTTATTTGTTAAAAAAGTTTAAATTATCCAATAAATGTTGTTCCACTTCACAACTGTGTCCCACTTGTTGTTGATTCTTGACAAAAAAATTAAATTTCATATCTTTATATTTGAAGCCTGAAATGTGGCGAAAGGTTGCAAGATTCAAGGGGGCCGAATACTTTTGCAAGTCACTGTAGTAAACTTAGTTGCTAAGAGAGCTGTAGCAATCAACAGTGTGCCCCGCCTCACTTTACAAACAGTAAAGATTGTTCTCAGCACTTTTATACAAATTTTTTTCAGATCAGTAAGAAGTAAGCACATAAATATTATGCACTAAAATGCATGTTTATATGATGGCAATTTAACTTTTGCTCGTTAGCAAAAAAAAAAACAAAAAAACAAAAAAAAAAAAACAACAACCAAAAAAAAAAAAAAAAACGAAACAAAAAATTGTTATTATTTTTTTTTACAGAGCATTAAATGTATTGAATCGGATCGAAAATCGTGTCACCCGTATCCAAAATCGTACCGGACCGTGACTTAACTGTATCGTTTCATCCCTATGGAACACCATTGCAGAAGCTATGACGGGAAAAGTTTTCATTTGCCTAAATGCTTAAATTCTGTAATTTCTGGACTATAAGCCGCCAGCCACCAAATTTGACATGAAAACAGCATTTGTTCATACATAAGCCGCACTGGACTATAAGCCGCAGTTGTCCTCATTGTATTGTGTGATATTTACACCAAAAGATATTCACTGGTAACACTTCATTTGACAATGGCATCTTTAGACTGTCATGAAACCAAATGAACCACCATTAAGCTTTGAACCAATTTGGTGCAAAGCCTTATTGTTTTAAAAATCCTCATTTGGCCATCACTGCTCCCTTGGTGGAGACAGTCAACCTCTGCTGCCACCTGCTGTCAACACTGTTGTCATCCATCATTCCTCCTAGCATGCATTGCGGCGCTACAGATGTAAAAACAATCAAAATTCATGTCCTGTGCTAATTATTTCTTCAGTTACTGTTCCAATTTCATTAATTGCTAGTTATGGTATTTGGTAACATTTTCTTGGATGGTGGTGTCATAATACTGTCATAATTACATGACACTGTCATAGGCATTATTGAATGCTTATAATAGAAGTCGGTTAGTGTCATCTAGCAAATTATCTCACTTTTGAATGGACGTATAAGATGCGAGCTGGACATAAATGGAGTTGGTGACATAATATGCAACATGACACTTTTGGCATCTGTCATAATAATTCAGTAATGCCCATGATAGTGTCGTGTCATGTCATAATTATGACGTTCTTATGACAGTCTTATGATGCCGCTGTCAAACAAAGTGTTACCTATTAACCCAAATAAATCAAATAAGCTCCACTGGACTATAAGCTGCAGGATTCAAAATGAGGGAAAAAAGTAGCAGTTTATAGTCCGAAAATTAGGGTTATTAAGTGTAATTTTTTTTTTTTTTTTTTAAAACACATTTTATTTATTATGTGTTTCTGTGCAGTATCAATATTGTTTTTTTACTTAAGAGGCATGGTCTATTGTTTGTAGTTGTGATTTCTTATATTTTTGAATTTATTTATCGCGTTTAAATGGGTGTACTTGATCTATTAATATTAGGGTTGTCAAAATTATCGCGTTAACGCGCGGTAATTAATTTTTTAAATTAATCACGTTAAAATATTTGACGCAATTAACCCACATGTCCCGCTCAGACAGTATTCTGCCTTTTGGTAAGTTTCACAGCAAGGTTTTTTGTGCTGTCTAACAGCGAACTCTTGTGGTCGCTTTACGACATGGTTTATTGCTTTCTTGCCAGTTCAATATGGCTGCACGACGTCTCGGGCTGACGCCTACGTTGTAATGCTGTGCTTATATGATCCTTGGACAAGACTTGTCCGTAAGTATGGTTGTTGTAAAGAATGTACATATTATGTTAGTAAGCGAAATGTTATATTTTTTGTATGAGACGCTTGTTTATGTTTAGTGAACCTGTATAGCGTGCTAAGCTAACGTTGTTGCTAATGCAATGCCTGTGTACTTTTTTTTTTTGTTGTAGTTTCACTACGGTCTAAAGAGGACAATGGTTTGAGGCCATTTTATTAATAAATCAGATGAAAAAGGAAGAAGTCTGATTGTTAAGGCGTCGTTCACTAGCTGTCTAGCTTTGGAAAAAGTAGACGCTTCGGAGTGAGGACAGCATAGACAGATTTAAATGACAGTAGAGTGAAATGCCCACTACAGTCCTTATGTTGAATGTATATATCCATCTTGTGTCTTATCTTTCCATTCCAACAAATTTTACAGAATATATATATAATTTACAAAAAAATATGGCATATTTCATAGATGGTTTGAATTGCGATTAATTACGAGTAATTAATTTTTAAGCTGTAATTAACTCGATTAAAAATTGTAATCGTTTGACAGCCCTAATTAATATATACTGTATTCTGTGTTATTGTAAATTGGTTTAAAAAATTTGGGGGGGGGGGGGGGGGCGCAATAATATCACATATCGCAATAATTCATGATAATAATTATCGCACACTAAAATTTGTTATCGCGACAGGCCTAGCCAGCGGCCCTAAAACCGACACTGCATATTTACCCTGTTCCAACTGGCGACCAATCCAACTGTCTGACAACCAGTCCGCTGTTGATCTTAACTTGAGACCACTCAGTCGTTGGACTGATATTAGCCGGTGTCAATCCACAGTGTGCCCTACTGCTATACTCCCAACTCAGTCCTGTCCCTGATGTAATCAACTCATTGGCTGCCATTGATTGCGATGAACCTCTAATCCATTGATGAGTTAAGAAAGATAAAAATGAGTAATTGTGTTTTGTTTGTAAAAATCCAAGCCGACTCGATGCTCTTTGATTGTCGCCAGCGAGAGGGCGAGGAAGGCCATGCAGCTTCTGTGCGAGGTGACCAGTCAACTCTTGATCAGCGACGCTCGGTCGGCCTGTGCCAGCGAGCTGCTCCGGCAGGAGGCGGTCACGCTGTGCGTCAACGTGACCCGGCGCCAGCCCTTACCCGAGGCGCCGATCGCCGGCCTACGCGTGGCCGTGAGCGACCGCCCCGACGAGGACCTCTACCTGCATTTGGAGGCCTGCGTCGACACCATCCGCGCCGAGGTCCGAAACGGCGGCCGCTGCCTGGTCTACTGCAAGAACGGACGAAGCCGCTCGGCCGCCGTCTGCGCCGCGTACCTCATGAAGCATCGCCGGTTACCGTTGGCCGACGCGCTCCAGGTGACTCGATGCGTCGACACGCCAATTTCACTAACCACCAGTCGGGCACACATGTACGGAGGCCCTAAAGGGACATTGACAGAAATAAAATAAATTTAAACCATCTGGTGCGCACCAGATAGTATGTGGTGCGCACTAGAAACAAACATTAGCATTGTATAGCATTTAAGCTAGTGGACTTTTGCTATGCAAGTTAACCAATTGTTCTTTTGTAAGATTCTTTTTTATATATCGTTTGAGGTTATTCTCAGGTGCGCATCTATGGGGCGCAGTTTGTAAAACGGCACATGCTGAAAATTACGACATTTTCTCACATTTATTGCCACCAAGTGTGGTGTGAACATTTTTATTTATTTTTTTTTTGCATTTACAACATTATTTAGCAACTAAAATGTTTATTTTTAAATAATAAGTATTAGACTTAAATGTTTAAATCCATAGCAAAATCTTATAGGTTTATATATATATCTTAAATCTTAAATATAAATATTAAATCTAAGTCTTAGGTTTTAAATATAAGAATTATATTTAAATCCTAAATCTTCGTATTAAATAAATATCCAAAACGTAAATCTTAAATCAAAATCCTAAATCTTGAAACTGGTGAAATTAAATATTTAGCTAATATGCAAACAGTCTGAGCTGCTCCAGCTTTTATTCCAGTCACCAGTCATGTAAATTCACATATTAGCTAAATATTTAGTTTCACCTTTTTTCAAGATTTAGGATTTAGATTCAAGATTTAGATTCAAGATTTCTTTTTTGAGATTTATATTTAAGGCTTAGATTTTAACATTTCGATTTAGGATTTAGATTTAACATTTAGATTTAAGGTTTATATTTAGGATTTAGATTTAGGAGTTAAATCTAAATCCTAAATCTAAATGCTGAATTAAGATTTGTATTTACTGTAAGAGTTACATTTAGGATATATATTTTTTACATTTAAATCAGGATCTAAGTACAACAAAAGAACAGTTAGCTAACTTGCATCGCAAAATTCCTAGCTTAAATGCTATGAAATGCTAACGTGTTTTTACAATGCTCTTAACAAATCGTTCAAACACATATCCCCCCGAAACGGCTAAATAATCCTATAAACTAAAAAATGAATGCAATAAAAAATATTTGCTCAAACAAAAACTTACCTTATGTTGGTCTTAACAGTGAGCAGCTGGATTCAGCTATGTTCAATGAGTTGTGTCATATTCACTGTTGCTACTAAAGGGCAGTGTATCCACCCAAATCAATGAAACAAAATGCAAACACTTTCAAAACAAACCATGACAACACTCCAAACGAATACTCGAAGCAGCAAAATTTGATTCAAATTTATTTATTTATTTATTTTTGTGATTGAATTACTCGAGTTAATCGATTAATCGTTGCCGCTCTAGTAGGAACTATCTGCAGTTCCAAGAACCTTTTTGGGGGACGGACGGTAACGTCATTTTGCGTGTTCACACACGTAAGAATTAGGGACCGGGAACTCGAGCACCGAAAACCATGTTAGTGGGGTCGTAGGAACTCAATTATGTAGGTGTTTGGTTATTTGCCGAAATCAGCAGCTACTTCCCTTCGATACTCGCGTGTCTCGAGGAGCTGCCATATTTAGGAAAAAAAACAAACAAAAACAAACTACCTTGTATCATAGACTTCATAACCTATTGACATGACACGGGAAACAGGACCAATCCGTAGGGGGCCCATTTTCAAAAACTTCAAATTCATATATGTTCAAAACCAAAGTGGTGGCCGACCTAAAACCAAAATAGGCACCTACCTTCACCATATATGAGTCTCCATGAGCAGCGGCGTTCCCTTTTAAAATCCCGATTATTTTTTTTACATATATATAACACAACTTAAAATGGCTATAAAAGTCTCAGATTTTACACTAGATGCACAAAAATCACCAAATCCAGAGATAATCACCTATATTTTCAGGATCAGTAGCAATATTTAACATATCATATAAATTTTTGACCAAAATAGCAACTTCATTTTTTTTTTATTTACTGCAAGCTTTCAATAGCTAATAAATCACTCAATTTAACATCAGAAACTTCATACTTGAGGAAAACATGCTAAATCAATTATAAATAATATTTAAATAGATTATTAATACTTTCTACATACTGTACAATCACAATAGAATAGCCCTTTATAATCATTATACACAATATAGCAGGGTTCACTAAATCTGGACCTCGGTGCCACTTTTCCTGTCGTGTTTTCCATGTCTCGCTCCTCCAACACACCTGAATCAAAATAATCAGGATCATTATCAGGCTTCTGGAGAGGTTGCTGATGACATAATCATTTGATGATTATCATTTGATCCCTATCAATTAGGGATGTAACGGTACACAAAAATCTCGGTTTGGTACGTACCTCGGTTTTGAGGTCACGGTTCGGTTCATTTTAGGTACAGTAAGAAAACAAAATGCAAAATATAAATGTGCTAGTTGTTTATTACACACCTTTGTGCTTTCAACAATAGGAACATTAGCCTATACCAGTACTTCTCAAATAGTGGGGCGGGCCCCCCCAGGGGGGCGCAGAGTGATGCTGGGGGTGGCGCATGTGATCTTGGGGAACATACTTTTTTGCCGAACTAGAATAAAGTGTAGTTGCACATCTACTGAGTGGGTGGCAGTGGCGCTCTCATTTTCGGCATGTGCGCAGTATTTTTGAACCAAACAAGAGCACACAGCAAAGAGCATTGGACATATGAAAAGCTAAGACAAAGAAATATGACGAAGCGTATGTAGCATTTGGCTTTTGACTTTTAGTACAGTGGGAGACGAGGAAAGACCAGTCTGTTTACTTTGTCTAAAAATGTTAGCAGCAGACAGCAGGAATTTTTTTTTTCGGCGAAAAGGTGCCGAATATTGCCAACAATCGTCCACCTTATTTTTACACGAGTGACTTGCGGTCTGCCCGATCTTAGCTATCGGTAGTAGTATAGGGAATGGGACGTACTACGTCATTGTTTGGACGCGCCTCCATGCTGGCAATATGATTCACTTCCGGGTCGGCAGACTCAATGCGGATTGTAACGTGTGGTCGTGCTAAGCTAACTCTTTCGGTGTTTTAGAAAGAAATTATGGGTGTGTATTGTTGTTACCGGGTGCAACAGCTTCTCCTACGACTAAAAAAAGGGCGAGGAAAACTGGACTCACTTTTCACCGTTTTCCTGCATGGAGGACCAAATATCAGATCACGAAGGCACGACAGATGGCTGGGGCGCAGCGGTTCGTTGGAAAAGCATTTCTCTTGATCATATTTCTGCTGGAATGAGAGTGTATTCCCCTCATCTCTACTCTTGTAAGTTGAACGATTTATCCGTTTTGGTTTCAATACGTTTTTTTTTTTTTTTTTTTTTTTTTACTGTTGTGTAAATCTGCCTCGGTAGCAATGCTAACCTTCTCCTCCTCCTCACCTACCTGTTGTGTTACTAGGAAAACCTGCATATGAAATGCTGACAACACATCCCGATTGGTCACCATATCTCTTCTTGGGTTATTCTGAGGTCAAGCGCACCACATCGGAGCGTTATGAGAGGTTGGAAAGGCGAAGAGTGCACGCTGAAACTTCAGTTTGCTCTGCTCTTACAAACACGATCCCAAGTGTTGTTGTGAAAAGTCAATAAAATATGAATACCAAAACATGACTTGAACAACTTCTTGACAAACTGTAACTGCTTGTTGTTTACTTCAGGTCTTCATAATAAACAGGTGTAATAATTACAAAGTCAGGTGACTTAATTTTGTTATTCTATTTGGAATATGCATTGACAATTTTTGGACAGTGTTGTAGACAAGAACTGGGACTGATAAGTTGCAATAGATTTATTTCAAGTAATGCAATTTCTCCAATACGATATTTGAATTGACAGTTTAAAATCTTTAAATTAGTGCAAACAAGGCCCACCCTCTGACGGTGGCAGCAAATATTATATAATTATAAGTAATACACAAATACAAGATCACAATAAACGTGTCTTTGTCAAAGCAGTTTAAAACACTATTTACTGGCCTTGGGTAAATTGCCAGACAGGATAAATATGTGCTTTAAAGTTCTTGCATTTCCATTTTAAGTATTGCAAGTACTAGTCTCCAACACAGTATTTGAACTGACAGTTTAAAATCCTTTTAGTACAAAATGGCCCACACTCTGGCAGGGGGCAGCAAATATTATAATAGATAATACATTATAAAAAGCTAATTACTATATAAATACAAGATCACAACAAAACCTGTATTTTTTCAAAGCAGTTAAAAAACATCCAGTGGCCTTAGGTAAATAAAGGTGTATAAATATGTACTTTGCAGTTCTTGCATTTCTATTTTAGGTATTGCAACTTTTCCAACACTATTTGAATTGACAGTCTAAAGTCTCCATAAGTGCAAATAAGAATATTATAATTTAAAAATAATAATAGAATATATAAATTCAACATTACAATGAAACGTGTCTTTGTCAAAGTGGTTTAAAAAAATAATAATAATAATAATACGTCACTGGCCATAGTTAAATAGCCAGGCAGAATAAATATGTGCATTAAAGTTCTTGCATTTTCACAAGTTAAAAGCCCGCAGTTCATTGACGAGAAGGGCAGACCCAGATGGCGTCTGCTGCAGGGGCTTGTTTGAGTCCGACACAGGACAAATGGAACCATTCCATTGAACAAATTTTCTTTGTCAAATGATCCAAGAAGAGAGATGGTGACCAATCGGGATGTGTTGTCAGCAGGTTTACCTAGGAACACAACAGGTAGGTGAGTCGTAGTAGGCGAGCATTGCTACCGAGGCAGATTTACACAACGGTGTAAAAAAACAAAAACGTATTGAAACCAAAAGTGGATAAAGCGTTCAACTTACAAGAGTAGAGATGACAGGAACACACTCTCATTCCAGCAGAAATATGATCATAAATGCTTTTCTGACGAACCGCTGCAATCCAGCCATCCGTCGTACCTTCGTGATCTGATATTTGGTCCTCCATGCAGGAAAACGGTGAAAAGCGAGTCCATTTTTCCTAACCCCTTTTTTTGTCGTAGGAGACGCTGTTGCACCCAGTAACGCAACAATAAGCACCCATATTTTCTTTCTAAAACACCGAAAGAGTTAGCTTAGCACTACCACACGTTACAATCCGCATTGACTCTGCCGGCCCGGAAGTGAATCATATTGCCAGCATGGAGGCGCGTCCAAACAATGACGTAGTACGTCCCATTCCCTATTGACGCAGGAGGGTCGCGTCTCGCGTCAAATAATAAACTGCAGTTCTTTTTGCGTGCGTCGTGTTGAGCCGCTTCTGGGACGCGTCTAACAAGCAGCCGCACTGCGACTGGTGTGCATTGGCTGATTGACTTTAACGCCCGCGTTTCACTGCGTTCTCGCGTCGGCCATGTTGTCGCGCCGTTGACTTTTCTGGGTTATACTGTCCTACCGTGTTGGTCCTCATTATAGTAGAGAAGGCAGAGTAAATATAATCTAGAGTAAATATAATCTACACGTACCAAAACGGTTCAATACAAATACATGTACCATTACCAGTGTTGTTAGTAACGCGTTAGTTAGTAACGCGTTACTGTAATCTGATTACTTTTTTCAGTAACGAGTAATCTAACGCGTTCATTTTTCTACACCAGTAATCTGACTAAGTTAGTTTCATTAGTGTCTCTGCGTTACTATTTTTTCATTGCCTCATAACGCATGTAGAATGAAGAATATTGTATTCATGTACGAAGAGCATTTTGAATAGAAAATGCTAAAAGGTTCCCGGTACGTGTTTCCATGACAACCTCTTAGCTATTTCCTGTTTTGGTCCTGCATCACGTGTTGTGGGACTGAAGGCGTGGGCCAGGTGGGTGGACATTCGAGCCGAGTGTTGAGACGTTGCGAGGGAATATTGATCTGTCGATATCCATGAATGAAGGTGAGTATTGTTCCTTCATTCTGGAGGGTATCAGCAAAAGGTTGGACCCCCTAAATTTGTGGCCGTTTCGTAGCTTTGCCGTAGCAACAACGGGCAGTCATCGCTCCAAGTTGGCAAGCTTTCTTTACATCATATGCGTGTTGCACATTTATGCCGTGAGGTGATGTGTTCGTTTAGCATCTGTGGGATGTGTTGTAGATCCTATTGAGTGTAAAGTGCTTAGTTGCCGCCACGTTTTGTGGTCAAATTGACTGCGTGTGCGTTGAGAGAAGTACTTCCGGGTTGTGCACGCGCATCCGCGCCCGCCACCACCTTTGCAATTTTTTTTGCAGTTAGTTTGCATTGTTTTACATTGGCACTGATATGCTGTTAACTAGAGATGTCCTGATCGATCGGCATCCCGATCACGTCATTTTCAAAGTATCGGAATCTGCAAAAAAATATCGGCCATGCCTTTTTCTAATATATATATATATATATTTTTTTTTTTATTTAATCGTTTTCTAATTGTATTTAACATTACAAACATAATATGTTACACTCATCCAGAGTCTTTAGTTTAGGCTTAAAGTAGGGTTATCAAATTTATCCCGATAACGGCGGTAATTAATTTTTTGAAAATGCAATTTAACGCAATGAATGCATGCGCTGCACGACCCACTCACGCATTGTCGCGCTCAATCTGTAATGACGCCGTTTTACTTATAGAGATAAAACGCAGCGTAAAATGAGTTGAGTGAATTTTGGCAGCCTTTGGAGCCTTTATTTAATTGACTAAAGCCTTACAATCCCTCTCCCTACGATTAGAAATATCAAGGGAAGCAATGTGGGGAAGCAAGGTGGCAATTGATCTTTTTCTGAACACCTTATGTTATTTCCTAACGCAGAGAAGATATATCAATTGGTAGCACTACGCACAGTCATGGTTTCACTTCCCATCATGCATTTGGGCATGGCTACAGTATCATTTGCTGAAAGCTCAACAAATACACTAGATGGCAATATTTAGTCACAATATACAAAGTCTTTCTATCCGTGGATCCCTCTCACAGAAAGAATGTTAATAATGTAAATGCCATCTTGAGGATTTATTGTCATAATAAACAAATACAGTACTTATGTACTGTATGTTGAATGTGTATATTCGTCCGAGTTTTATTCATTTTTTTCTTAATGCATTGCCAAAATGTATATGATCGGGAAAAATTATCGGGAATGATTGGAATTGAATCGGGAGCAAAAAAAAGGCAATCGGAACGGGAAATATCGGGTTTGGCAGATACTCAAACTAAAATGATCGGATCGGGAGCAAAAAAAACATGATCGGAACAACCCTACTGTTAACCATAACCCAAAATTCAGAAGTTTTGACATTAGGCTTAATCTTAGACTTAGCGGGGTTTATTTGGTCGGTGGAGTTGATTTCAACAAATTCCAAGCAGTTTGTCAGATATTTGTTAAGAGTCAGGGCTCTGGAGTGGCTAAGCTTGCGCGAAATTCTGATATTCCCCTTTAAATTCAATCATCGTAAAGTCAATTACATGTGATGACATTTTTCTGTTCTCATTCTTATGTTGAGGCAGCAAAGGGAGAAAAATGGGTAAAAAGTACCTGATAGATTACTTTTAAAGTAACTGTTATTTTGATAATGAAGTAATCAGTAAAGTAACTAGATTACTTTTTTGAGGCAAATCAGTAATCAGTAATTAAATTATTTTATTCAAGTAATCTGTGACAACACTGACCGTTACACCCTTACTATCGATCTGGTGAAGGATAGTTCTTATAACTGCTGGAGAGGCCTATAGACCCTACCCACGTGACATCACAACTCCGCTCTCCTGAATGGTACCGCCCAATTGTCCGTCAAAACATAGTGTTAACCTGTTACGGCTACGTACATTCCTCCTATTTACAGCGTGTTTTTCTGCTCCTTAACATTAATAATCAAAATGGTGAAGGCGTGTGTGGCTGTTGGTTGCACTAACAGAGAAGATGGAGGGAGAGACTTGAAGTTTTACCGTATTCCGAGGGATCCAAAGAGGAGAGCGAAATGGACGGCTGCAATTCGACGTGAAAACTGGGCACCAAAAAAATCACCACAGACTATGTAGTAGTCATTTTATATCCGGTAAGATGCTTTTAAGATATACTTAGAGGGTTTTGGGCTGACAAATAACCACAATTAAGATCATTGCTAGGCTAATCGCCGACAACATACACGTATGTATGTAGTGAGCGTGCTATCGCTAAACCATATAAACATTAAAAGCCTTAACTCCATTGACAAACGACATGAAATACATTAGACTTGACAGTGGATGTTAGCAATAACAAAAGATTTTGAATTGAAAATTTCGTATCTCACCTTTCCAAGCACAAGATAGATTCCTGCCGAATTTTCGTGGACGAGGACCTGTTTCACCCAACCAGCAACGAAGTATTTATAAGCCTCCAAGCTCTTGAAGTTTTTCAAATTTTCGTGAGAATAGGCTGATTTTGTGTGGACAAGATAATTGTAAATATCAGCGTAGCAGATGTCAGGCAGACAGGGCGAAGACAGTGGGTCGAAAAACATCGATTTGGGCATCAAATATGGATCTGGCGACTGTATAGAACGAAGCTTTTCCACATAACGCCTTTTATGCAACACATCCAGTGAGTTTACGGCATCAGAAAGCACCGGGTCTTCCATGAAATGCATTTTAAATTCCTCAATCAATTGAAACCAATGCTAATACAGAGACAAAATGACGGACAAGTGGGCGGAACCATACAGCGAGCACGTGGTTTTGTGACGTCGGTGGGTAGGGTCTATAGACCCTACTCACGTGACGTCACAGCCACGCCCCCGCGCCATGTTGTCCGTATACTCGTCATGTTAATGCATTAGCGCTTCGTAAGTTCCTCCTATTATGGCGTGTTTTTCTGCTCGTTAACATTAATAATCAAAATAGTGAAGTCGTGTGTGGCGGTTGGTTGCAAAAACAGAGAAGATAGACGGAGAGACTTGAAGTTTTACCGTATTCCGAGAGACCCGGAGAGGAGACAGAGATTGACTGCTGCAATTCGACGAGAAAACTGGGCTCCAAACGACTACCACAGATTATGTAGTAGTCATTTTATATCTGGTAAGATGCATTTAATATATATTTAGAGGGTTTTGGGCTGACAACCACAATTAAGATCATTGCTAGGCTAATCGCCGACAACATACACTCAGACGTTGTGAATGAACTACCTGAAAATATATAATTATAAGGGGATAATCAGACAGTTGTCATACAATTAATTTACAATTTCACTATTGAGGTCAAAAGCCAAAAAATTCAACTAGGGACAATCTGGAGTAGTGCTATCGCACTTCATATTTATGACATATTATATATGTATGAAGTGAGAGTGCTATCGCTAAACCATATAAACATTAAAAGCCCTAGCTCCATTGACAAATGACATGAAATACATTAGACTTGAAAGTAGATGTTAGCAAGAACAAAAGATTTTGAATTGAAAATTTCGTAACTCACCTTCCGAGCACAAGATTCTTGCCGAATTTTCGTGTACGAGGACCTGTTTCACCCAACCAGCAACGTAGCATGTATACGCCTCCAAGCTCTTAAAGTTTTTCAAACTTTCGTGCGAATAGGCTGATTTTGTGTGGACAAGATAGTTGTAAATATCAGGGTCAGGCAAAGATGGCGAAGACAGCGGGTCGAAAAACATCGATTTAGGTATCAAATACGGATCTGGCGAATGGATAAACTGAAGCTTTTCCACGTAACGCCTTTTATGCAACGCATCCAATGAGTTTACAGCGTCAGATAATACCGGGGCTTCCATGAATTGCTCTACAACTTGCACGACTAATTGAAAACAATGAGAATAGGTCTAAAAAATAGGTACAATATGGCGGCCGAATACAGCGACACGTCATTTTGTGACGTAGGTGAGTAGGGTCTATAGTTAGTACTCAGGTTTCTATAGTCCGAAAGCGGCTAATGTTTGGCCATTGGAAAGTGGGTGCTGATGTTTTTTCTGTGCTTCCCAGAAAGTGAAGGCCGCCCGCCCCGTGATCGCTCCCAATGCCGGTTTCTTGGAACAGCTGCAGCGATACGAAGACGATCTAAGGAAAAGGCTACATTCACCATCGCCCCACAGAAGAACCACACCTGACGGGCCCACCTCTGCTCTGCAAAATTCATTGAGTTGATGAGAACTTGGACCTGTGTCAGTTTTTCCGAGCAGGAACACTTGGACCGTAATAAACACTCCGGAACGCAGAATGTGTCCCCTCCCTTATTTTATGATCTCATGAAGGTTGTGGCAAATACAGAGTCACACACTAAGGCTGCGTTCAGACTGCAGGCATATCTGGTTCCAATCTGTTTTGTCCTTAATTCCGATTTTTAGGGCTATTTTTTTAGCAAGTGTCCAAATCGGAATTGGACCCATTTTGGCCCACATTATCGACCCATCTGACAAATTTGCTGTGGCAACGAAGGCGTCATCCATTGTAGTGTTTGACGTCATAAAAACAACCGCAACATGAATCATGCGAGAAACAGCCTCGAATTACGAAGTAAAATTTGACTCATCCATCTCGATACATGACGAAATGCTCGAGATGAAACGATTCATGACAGCGTTCCAGTTTCATTGTTTTCCCGTAAGACGGCAGCACTTTAGATTTCGTTGCGAGGGAAATCATCATGTGTTCTAAGAAGGTTAATTACACTGCTGGCCAAAAGTATCGGCAGCCCTACAATTCTTTCAGGTAATGCTCAATTTCTCTCAGAAAAGGATTGCATTTAAAATGCTTCGGGAGTAATATCTTGAGTTTTTTGCTTGCAATTAAAAAACACAAAAGAGAATGAAAACAAAAATTCAATGATTATCATTTTACACAAAACTCCAAAAATGGGCCGGACAAAAATTTGGCACCCTCGGCCTAATACTTGGTAGCGCAACCTTTAGACAAAATAACTGCAAACAACCGCCTCCGGTATTCATCAATGAGTTTCTGCTTGAATTTTAGACCATTCTTCTTTGGCCAACTGCTCTAAGTCTCTGAGATTTGAAGGATGCATTCTCCAAACTGCCATTTTCAGATCTCTCCACAGCTGTTCTATGGGATTCAGGTCTGGACTCACTGCTGGCCACTTTAGAAGTCTCCAGTACTTTCTCTCAAGCATTTTCTAGTGGTTTTTGAAGTGAGTTTTGGGTCATTGTCCTGCTAGAAGACCCATGACCTCTGAGAAAGACCCAGCTTTCTCACACTGGGCCCTACAATATGCTGCAAAATTTGTAGGTAGTCTTCAGACTTCATAATGCTATGCACACGGTCAAGCAGTCCAGTGCCAGAAGTAGCAAAGCAACCCTAAAACATCAGGGAACCTCCACCATGTTTGACTGTAGGGACTGTGTTTTCTTTCAGGATTTTGTTTTTTCCCCCTATAAACTCGATGTTGATGCCTTTTCCCAAAAAGCTCTACTTTTGTCTCATCTGACCTGAGAACATTCTTCCAAAAGGTTTTGGCAAACTACAGCCTAGCTTTTTGATGTCTCTGGGTCAGAAGTGGGGTCTTCCTGGGTATCCTAACATAGAGTCCCTTTTCAGTACGGGTTGACACTGTTGTATCCTCGGACTGCGGGACAGCTTGATCTTGTTTGGATGTTAGTCGAGGTTCTTTATTAGAGGTGCACGATAATTATCGGTCCGAAAATAGGAATTATGACGTTGTCCCAATAAATCCGATAACATATATTACCGGCCGTATTAATATTATTTTTGGCACGGTGTCGGATTGTGATGTGTGCGTTTGTTTCCACTCCTGATTTTCCAGTATGCAAAGTTTTGTTACGGTCTTTGTTTTGTTCATTATAATAATGTTCATGTCATGAAAATTCTGGTTCGGTCAAAGGCAAATTTATGCTGAATCAACCACTAGTATTTTTGACCTACAGGTGTTCAAAAACTCAGGTGAATATACATTGAAAAATTATATATATATTATCGGTCATCGTATCGGTATCGGGCTTGAGGAGCAGGAAGTTATCGATATCCGTTTCAAAAAATGGATATCCTGCACCCCTATTCTTTACCCATCATTCGCACGATCTTTCGTGGAAATCGATCGTCAATTTTCCTTTTTCAGTCCACATCTTGGGACAGTTCCATGGGCTTAACAATTATTGATGACACTGCGCACGGTAGACACAGGAACGTTCAGGTCTTTGGAGATGGACTTGTAGCCTTGATATTGCCCATGCTTCCTCACAATTTTGCTTCTCAGGTCCTCAGACAGTTCTTTGGTCTTCTTTTCTCCACACTCAATGTGGCACACACAAGGACACAGGTTGAGTCAACTTTAATCCATTTTAACTGGCTGCACGTGTGATTTAGTTATTGTGTGTCACAGGTAACTAACAGGTGCTGTTAAGTACACAAATTAGAGAAGCGTTACATGATTTTTCAAAGGGTGCTTACTTTTGTTTGGCCAGTTTTGTGTAAAATGAGAATGATTTAAACCCCCCCTAAATTCTCTTTTGTGTTTTTTCATTGCAAGCAAAATAAATGAAGAAATTACTACCAAAGCATTTGTAATTGCAATCATTTTCTGGGAGAAATTGAGCGTTAACTGACAGCACTGTACCTCCCGTATGTGGTTTCAATCAGTCACGCAAAAATCTGATTTCCGTTCTTTGTAACTGTTCAGACTACAAAAGTGCCTTCTAGTTTCAATATGGATGGGCTAAAAATCCGATTTTGGCTGCCAGCCTGAACAGGCCTCAAGTGTCATCGGCAGTGGTGGTTAGAGTAGCTAAAGATTTTTGTCAAGTAAGAGTAGAGTTACTTTAAAAATAATATTACTAAAGTAGTAATCCAAAAAATGTAATGAGTAACATTGTAACTGCTTACATTAGTTTTCCTCAGAGAAATAAAAAAAAACATTGAATTCCGGTGAGAGAAAAAAATGACAGAAATAAATCATTATTTGTCCAAAAAGCATGAGTGCCCTCTAGTGGAGAAAACAGTTCCTTACTATTATGAAATTATATATCTCTGGTTTTCCGTGGTCAATCAGTTCCAAATAAAAACTGCGAGAGAGGTTAAAATGCTTTTGAGTCATGTTGAGGGCAGCGCTCTATGTCAAATCATTTTTTACGGTGCTTTAAAGACGCCACGTGATTAGACAGGCTGCCGTGATAATAGAACGGCAAGCTTACGTCTTATTAGTATAATGGAGCCATGTGATTATTGTTGCGACGTCTCATTGGTGAAATTGGTAATGCTCTTACTCTTGGCATCGCTGGCATAAAAATTTAACACAGTAGTAGAATAAGGAGGGAAAATGTAACGACTTGTGTAGCCCAAAGTAGCAGAGTGATATTTTATCTTCACAAATCTAAAGTAAAAACTATGGCTTCGTAATACTACTCTTAGAAATACATTTTTCTCAAAAGGTTAATCAAGTAAATGTAACGGAGTACATGTACATTTTTTGTCAGCCATCTTTTGAGTCTAAATGGTTCAAAGTGTCATTTGGAAGTCGAATGAATTTTGTTAATGTTTCTCAATATGGAATCTCAATTCCAATGGAAAGCTTTTATTTAAAATTAGTTTAAAAGTAATCAAATAGAAGCGGATCCTTTTCCTACCCAAAGCTTTTATTTTAAATTAAAGTTCAAACAAACAAAACAGAAGCGGATAATTCTCCTACCCAAAGTTTTTAATAAATGCAGCCTAAAAGAGTGTTTTTTTGTTGTTGTTTTTTTTTACCCCATTTGAACATGTCCGTCAAGTAGGTAAGAGTTCATCTCTTGCGATAACTGGAATGTGTGTCCATCTTTCTGCTCTGAGGACGCCAGAGCAAATGCTTGAAATCTCAGGTGAATAAAAAAGTGGATCTTTTCACATTTGGGGCAGCTTGTCAACCGGCGTGTCAAATTTGAAATCCGGAGGAAAAAGTTCGGCGGCGCGAGGGTAGATGAGTCGGTACGACTGTCGGATGGTCACGTCCGCCACACCGGCGATGTCTCCGATTTCTGGAGAGGAACAAACAAGAAGCAGAGTATTAGAAACTACACGGTCAAATTACGATTTAACGAATGGCACACCTTCGGGTCCATTTTGCAGTATTATGGCATTTCCTTCTCCAGAGTGTTGCGCCAAACTCTGGCTCCTTGATTTCCGAATGACATGCAAAATTTGCTTTCATCTGAAAAAAGTACTTTGAACCACTGAGCAACAGTCCAGTCCTGCTTCTCTGTAGCCCAGGTCAGGCGCTTCTGCCGCTGTTTCAGGTTCAAAAGTGGCTTGACCTGGGGAATGCAGCACCTGTAGGCCATTTCCAGGTTTCTGCAGGTCCCCCAAGGTCTGGAATCGGCCCTTCTCCAAAATCTTTCTCAGGTTGCGGTCACCTCTTCTGGTTGTCCAGCGTTTCCTTCCACACTTTTTCCTTCCCACAGAGGTGCCTTGATACAGCACTCTGGGAACAGCCTATTCGCTCAGAAATTTCTGTGTCTTAGCCTCTTGCTTGACGGTGTCAATGATGGCCTTCTGGACAGCAGTCAGGTCGGCAGTCTTGCCCATGATTGCGGTTTTGTGTAATGAACCAGGATGGGAGTTTTAAAAAGCCTCAGGAATCTTTCGCAGGGGTTTGGAGTTAATTCGTTGATTCAGATGATTAGGTTAGTAGCTTCTTTAGAGTACCTTTTCATGATATGCAAATTTTTTGCGACAGGGATTTTTGGTTTTTCTCGGCTTTTCTGCCAAAATCATCAATATTAAAACAATAAAAGGCTTGAACTACTTCAGTTGTGTGTAATGAATGTAAAATATATGAAAGTCTATGATGTTTATCAGTACATTACAGAAAATAACGAACTTTATCACAATATGCTAATTTTTCAAGAAGGACTAGTATATTATATTAATTATTTTATTAAATAAAAACGGACGTTGATACGACGCACATACAGGTAACTTCCATTTTTAAAAAATCGTTAGAAAGTTGTATGGACTTACAATCCGCTAGCTTGTTGTTTCTTGTTGTCTTCGAAAATTATACTTAGGTGACGGCGCTTCAAGTGTTCGTTCATAGCCGACGTGCTACTGTGGTATGCGAGCTCAGCTTAGCAAAGAGTACAAACAGTGGCACCCTCCATATTTTCCTTGAAATAATTCCAGGCTCTGGCTATTGCGGTCCGCTTTTTTGGCATTATGCCACTTTCATGTGTCACCAATTCTGCCCTGTTTGGTAATTGGCGGTGTTTTCAACTCCTCGCCATAGTGAAGAGTGAACCGGCGATTCACTTGGCTCGTTGTCGTCGGTTCCTCCGATTTCCTCCTCAGGAAGGCGGCGGCGTGCATAAAAACACAGAGAATCGTCGGATGGCTCTTTATGGATACTTTTACTGACCAAAACAAAAATGTGGGGGATGCAGCCACTGAACTCCGCGGTACCCGCGCTCTTTCCCAACTCACTGATCTCGCTCCCTCTCTCTCGCTCGCCCACTTTCTTCCTCTTTGCTCAATCTGACAATGCCGGTCACATTGAAATAAGAGCGGCCCCCTTGGGGGTGCCAGTAACAACCGCTTGCATCGCGAGCGCCCGCCATTCTAAACTTTATCCGCATGTAATTTTTTTTAAAAACAGTCATTACCCGTCGACGTTATGTTTTGCCTGTCGATGCATTTACGTCATCGATGACGTCGACTAGTTGGGACAGCTCTAGATTGAAGTCATCAAAATCAACTTGTGAGCAGCGTGGAAGCAATGGATGAGGAAGCGCCGGGCAATATACACCACAATTTGCAAATGGATTGTGGATGCTTGGGCAGCGTTTGCACATTTTTTCTGGCTTTCGCCAGCATTGGCATCATTTTTAAGGAGGAGGAGACACACGGCAAGGAGACAGACTCTCACAACGACGAGAAGGAACCATCTGTGTTTGATGGAGACCGAGACCAGCTGATGAGAACTGATGGATTTGTGGTTTAAGATTGATGTGAGTACTTTGTTGAAGGGAACCTCAGACTTCAAGACTTGTAGGCTCTAATAAGCCACAATATTCTCTTCTACTAAAATATGTTATTAGAAACACATATTGCCATTGATTTAAAAATCTAATGTTTAGTACAGGTTTTGACCTACGGAAGGCACCATTTTTTTACGCACGCAATGCACGCTGGGGGTGATGATGCGGTTGGCCTGGACTGGAAGAATAGCTGTGCTAGCTAGCAAACAAAGCTAGTAGAGCTGTCCCGACTAGTCGATGTAGTCGACGTCATCGATGACGTAAATCCGTCGACGAGCACAACGTCCCGTCGACGGTTAATGAAGGGTTAAAAAAATATACGTATGGAAAGTTCAGAATGTCGGATGCTCTGTATGCAAGCGGGGAAAGCGGCACAAAGCCAAAAAAAGCGCACCAGAGTGTCTAAAACATTGACTTATTTGAAAGAAACGAAGGAGGGTACACTCTTCTGCCCTGTCGCTTCAATGCCAAGCTTGGCTGCAAGTCGGCCGTGAATAAACACCATGCGCCGCACCAAGTTGGTAAAAAAATTATTTTTTTTTCATTTTTTGTACACCAGAGGGTGCTGTCGCCTTACTGAATAATGATATTTCATTGACACTAGGCCTATAAGTGCTATTAGTATTGTTCTTAATGCTAATTGAAAGGTTTATTTCGTGTTATGGTTTATTTTATGGTTTAGAAAATTATATAAGGTTAAAAGGTCATAAAAATATACAGTATATACAGTGATTGCACTCAAGGGAGAGATTGTCAATGATAAGGTAATATATTAAGGTAAAGGCAATTCATTGATATATAAATAAGGTTTCAAAGGAAAAAGGTGAAAAGTTTTTGTTAATTTCTAATTGTGTTGTTTTATTTGTGTGCACCGTAGCTCTTACAGTGTGTTTACATCAAGAATGGAATAAAAGTTGTAAACCATCAGTTTAAGAGACCATCTTTCCCAATCGGGATGCTACACTAGTTAATTCTATCAGCATTTGAACTCATTGTTTATTTGTGATTTATTATTGTTATTTACATGTTTATTTGTACTTTAATAAATAATTTAAGTGTTCCAATATATTTTTTTGTGAATTGATAAGCGTCAACAAAAATTTCATTGCTAAATTAGTAAAAAAAAATTAAAAAATTTTTTTTTTTTAATTATTAGATTACCCGACTAATCGTAAAAATAGTCGGCTGACTAATCGGGAGAAAATTAGTCGTTTGGGACAGCCCTAGAAGCTAGTATGACGACTGGCATGATTTTGTCACATTCCGCTGCTGATCAGATTGTTTTGTTAGAGAGCTATGGGATGAATTCTCAACATCGTACCGGCATCCAATTCCAGCCCACCAGCAGTGTTTTCAAACCGATCCTAGGCGGCTTGCTGAGATATTGACTTGCTGCTATTTGACAGTTTGTGTATCCTTTTGTTCCTAGTTGCCTTATTTTTTTGTTTGTCTGCCTCTCACCGCGGTTTTCCCTCACGGTTTTTTCACCCCGACCCACTGCCACGGACCCTTTTTTGTCTCCCTTTTCGCGATCGCAGGGTTTTTTGTGTGTTAAAAAAAAAAAAACTTTTACGGAATCCCTCTTATTGTTTTCTGCTTGCTGTCTGAAGTGAGCAGTGTTTTCTAATTCCGTGGTCAAGCCAGCCGCACTTTCTTTTAAGTTGAGTTTCCCTTTTAGGTTTTACCGCAGACGCCGACAACTCATATGGGAAGAGGGGTTTGAATATCAAATTATTTTAACTCATACTAACATTTAACTTTTAAGAACTCAAGAAACAGAAAGAGAAAGAATGTCTTTCTGTCCGTGGTGGAATTTTAACGAGGTCCAATTGAACTCAGTTTTGCTGCGCGCCCTGTGTGTGTGTTAAATACAAAAATATATCAACCGAAATTGAGCTTGCGCCTGTTGAACACAGTGCGCCCTATGGTCGCAAAAATACGGTATTCAAACGGTTTTGTTGTATTCAAACAAATGTTTTTTTTGGAGAGGGGGTGTAGGAAGGTAGGTAGCAGTTACCTTTCTGCGTCTTCTTCTCAGCGGAGGCCTGCGAGGCCATGTAGATGGCGGCGGCTGCCACGGAGATGGGACTGCGTCCTGGTACCAGGTCCAGCTCCACGGCTTTCATTGCAATGTATGTGGCGGCCATTTGCACCTGCTTGGGCAGGCCCAGGTTGGAGCAGAAGCGCGACATGAAATCTCCGGTGGTAATCAGGTCCACGCTGGTCTCCAGCGCCTTCAGGATGAGCTTGAAGCAGCGGCCGATTTCCTTTTTGGAGATGCGCGACACAGCGCAAATTTCTGCCGAAAGGAAGAAAGAAAAAAAAAAATTGTTGACTGGTCCCGCGCCAGAGATCTTTGACTTGCCGTCAGACCTTTAAATGTCCGCGGGACGCCTTCTTGTCTGCAGGCAATGTAGAGGCAGGCCGACGCGATGGCGTCGTTGGCTCGACCCTTCAGGCTCTTCTGTTCATAAACTTGCTTGAATAGGTTGTTGGTTCTGTCCTGCATGGCAAAAAACACCAATGAGAGTACTAAACATTAAAGATTTGAGTGGTTTAGATAGTTCAATGTTTTTTTCTTTTTTTTTTTTTTTTAATATTTGGCGGAAAAAACTCAGGCGACTTGAAGTTCCGCTCTAAGACCCCCAATTTAGCAAACTTTCAAAATTGTCCGATATGCATGTGTGATACATCATTGGAAAGCTTAAAATCTCAATTTTCTGGGGGAAGAAAAATTTTGAGCAGGAGGGCATTTAAAAAAAAATATATATATATTTTTTTTTAAACAGCAAAACCCTATCTGGAGGTGAGAGCACGCGAGAACAGAATTACAGACGCCATGACTTTAACGAGATATTATCGCATACTTTGTTTTGATCCAAAAATAGATAAAACAATATGTCTTTATGCTGCCATAGCAGATTCATGGCGCAATAAGCCACCGAACTATTTTTAATTTGTCCGTTTTACCCTGAAAACCCCTGTTTACAGCGTTGCGCAACTGCTTTTGTTTCAACCTAGCCATAAAAAGAAGGTAAGTAATCGTATTTATTATTCGAAATGTCCGTCATTTTTAGCTAAGAATCATTAATTGATGTCTAATATTTAGTTTAAAAAAAAAAAAAAAAAAAACTTAAAAATTGTTGACTCGCATATTTTTAACAAATTACGTCACAATGAAAAACTTGGTGTCTGTAAAAAAGTCAGATATCTACCTCATAACTATTGCTTATTGTATTTTTTTCGTTACTGTCGCATTTTCCCCAATATTTTAGATGGTAAATGGTGTTATACCTATATAGCGCTTTTCCACCTTTCAAGGCGCTCAAAGCACTTTACACTACTTCGCCATCTACCTACTGGTGACGCAGCACCAGGAGCAATGTGGGGTTCAGTATCTTGCTCAAGGATACTTAGGCAAGTTCATCAGGGCAGAGATTTGAACCCACAACCTCTGGGTTGTGGGAGAGCTACCCTACCACTGAGCCACGCCAGATGATAAATAGTTGATCCAAACAAAGAGAAATTGAAAAACAAAAACGTTTAAAACGGTAAATATATGAAAATGAAATTCTCGACCACTCCTTGATGTCTGCATCGCGACCCTTGTTATATTACCATGTTTCACCCATAAAATCCCTCAAAATTCCGGCTGTGGCCATTCACAGCTGTGTTTTGACACTCGGTAATACATGCTACATGGAGTTTATGGATCAAAAAGTGGTAAGTATGCGATAATATTTCGTTAAAATTGTGGCGTCTTTAATTCTGCTCTCGCGTGTTCAAATCTCCTGTTAGGGTTTTGCTGTTTAAATTTTTTTTTTTTTTTTTTAAATGCCCTCCTGTTCAAAATTTCTCTTCCCCCAGAAAATTGAGATTTTAAGCTTTCCAATGACGTATCACACATGCATATCGGACAATTTTGAAATTCGGCCAAATTGGGGGTCTCAGAGCGGAACCTCATGTCACCTGAGTGTTTTCCGCCATACATATCTTAAAAGGAATATAGTTTTTTTGAATTAAAAACGTCTATTCAATGCAAAGGATTTAAGTAAAAAAAAAAAAAAAAAAAAAAAACATTTAAAGCATTTTAAAATTATATCGGATAATATCGACATCGGTTTTTTCATGATCTGTTTTGGGCCAATATGCATATGGCAGAGTACAGTGATACCTCAGCTCACGAACGCTTAAGCTCACGAACTTTTCGCCTCAAGAACATTAAATTCGCGAGCATATAGTCTCTGCTGACGAACTAGTTTTCGGCGGGCGAACCAAACCACGCGGTCGAACAGCGCCACGAGAAGCTGACGCACGCTCATGGCGTCCCAGTTCGTCCCCTCCCTTTCGTTGAGTGCGGACGTGGTTTGTGTTTGATAGACATTTTGGACCATATTGAGTGTACTTTTGCTATTATGGGACCGAAAAAGAGTTACCTACAGTCCTTATGGAAGGTGACTCGTGTTACCAATTCGCCCTCGACTGGTAATTGGCGGTGCTTTCAGCTTCCCACCGTAGTGAGAAGTGGACCGGCGAGTCACGTTGGCTCGTTGTCGTCGGTTGTCTTCGGTTCGCCCGATTTCCTCTCCAGAAAGGTGACGGCGTGCATACAAACACCCAGAGGCGTCGGATGGCTTTTTGTGGGCACTTTTATTAACAACCAAAAGCATGTGGGGGACACAGCACTGGAGTCTAGTCTATGCTAACTGCGCACTTTGCCGGTAACACTCTCCCTTCCAAACAGTAACTCCCTCCCTCCCTCCTCCTCCCACTCCATTCCATCAAGCCATCAACTACCATCACAAAGGTAAATAAAACGACTTTATTATACAGTACAGTTTATTTCTTTAATTATAATACAATAGCACATTTATTATACATAAAATAAGGTATATTTTTGTGTAGTTTTAAGGCTTATTTAGTAGAAAATTATGTTTTATGGGGACCTGGGAACGGATTATTCTCATTTTAATGGTTTCATATGGGAAATAAATGTTCGGAAGACGAAATTTTCGCCTTACACACACTTTCTGGGAACCAATTATGTTCGTGAGCTGAGGTATCACTGTACTGTCATGTCCACTCATTGGCGGCCTGTGTTTCTGGTGTTTTTTGCTCCCTGCTGGCGCTTAGGTGTAATTACGTTTTATAAGTTCCAGCACTTTCTGCTGACGTAATCATATGTCAATGCGAGCTCATTGTGAATAGAGAGGGCTAAATGGACAAGCTAAGTGTACCGTAGCAGATCTTGCCATCTCACCACATTGTTTGTGTCTTATGGAAGCATGACTCTTAAGTTATATTCTTCCTTTTATAATCATGGGCTCTGTGTAATATATTGGAGATGTGCATAATTTGTTTTGTGGTAAAATGTAGTTACATTATTTCATTGCTTGCAAGCTGTACTACCCGTTGCTATTCAAATTGGCACGTGGTGTATTCTTTGCTTTTTTTTTTTTTTTTTTTTTTTTTTTAATTACTTTTTTTCATATTATTGACAAAATGTTTTGTTGTTTTTAGTTTTACAAAAAGTATCAGTCCTCTTGTCAAGAGAAAAATAACCACAGTATACCCAATTCAACTTTACTTTGTTCGCTATCTGTCGATTTATGTATCTACGCACACATTGAGGACACAATAGGTGCCTTATTGGCACTTTAACTTGTACTTGATCTAAAAAAAAAAAAAAAAAATGTGCTTGCACTATTTTGATTTCAAAATCAAACATAGTGGTGCAATAAAGGCACTTTTTCCATAATTTCAGTTGCAGTTCTTATTTTTCATAAAATGTTTTTAGGGAAAACCTTGACGTGGTTACATTTAGCAGTATCAAAGCATCCAGTGGGGCATCACAATACAATTAGCCATAATATGTTAAGTCCTCGACCGCATATATTGGTATCGGATTTTTGGAGTTGGACAAAATCGGAATTTTGGTTTAAAAGTCATTATAAGGCAGCTCTACTATTTACTATTATTTTGCTTTTTTATTTAACAAAGTACATAAAATTATTTTTAAAAAATATTTCCTTCTATTTTAATAATAGTTCATATATATATATATATATATATATATACATATCAAGAATTTAGACATTGTTTTTTTTCCCTGATTGCTTCTTCAAATTTAATAAATAAAAACTAATAGTTTAAACTTTTTTAGTTTTAAAATTTTTTTCACGGAGAATTTTTTAAATATAATCAGACAATATTGACTTTTTTTCCTTGTTCATATACAATGTGCAAAAAATATATATTTTAAAAGGAATATAGTTTCTGCAATTAAGAAAGTAAATTCAATGCAAAATACATTCTGAGTTTAAAAGAATTCAAATTTCCAAGAAAAAATAGTCAATATTTACTGTTATTTTTTTTATTAGCACCTAAAACGATTAAAAAAATGCTTCTAAAAAATTTATTAATGTAAAATAAATAAATAAATAAATAAATTAAAAAAGAGGATTTTACCAATTGTACAAAAACAACGTGTCTCAAAAATGTATTGACTATCAAAAAAAAAAAAGCTATCGATTTAATTGGATAATGGCAGCCCTAGTCCACTTACGATAATATTTCTGGGGAGGTTGATGCGATCGGCCATGGTGGTGATCTCTTTGAAGGCGTTGAGCATTGCGCGGTCCGAACTGCTCATGGTGCGCCGATTCTGGTACTTGGAATTGCCGAACTCATCGAAACTAGCGGCGCCTGTTCCCTGGAAGTCCAAACAAAATTTGGTTGAAATCAAAACATAATCACCCCTCCATATTTTGGAGAAAGTGTGCAATGTTATGAGAATCAAGCCATACTTTCAAGAAAAAGTACAAGCAGTAAAAAAAATTTTTTTTTTAGACATCTATTAACGTTAGTGGAATGAAACATGTTGCTGCCGGGTGAGCCAACCTTGCTGATCATGGTAGTAAGATCTCCTCCATTTAGCAGCGGGTTCTGCGCGTCTCCCACTCTGGACGGATCTTTGAGCGCTTTCTCGTTCGAGAACGTCCTCCACTCGGAACCGACGTCAATCACTCGATCGCCTGGGACATTTTTGGAGAGATTTTCACATTTATTACGGTAACGCATTAGTTGCCCGACCAATTCCACAATGATTTTTATACTACTTTTTTTTTACCGATCTGGTGTGTAATTGGCAAAAACCACATTGGTTTGACCGTCTTTGCTGGATCGGAATGATAACCTGCCACCCACTGCTGCCATATATAAATATTGAACTCATTTGACTGCCCTTGACGGTGCCAGACATCTAATCCATTTGACTGTGAGGGGCTCCTCCCAGTCAAAGGCACAAAGCCCAAAAAGAAGACCAAGTGGCCAAAACATGGATTTATTTTAACGGAACAAAGGGGAGTGTCACTGTCTATGGAGTCTCTGCAAAACCGAGCTTGCATACCACAGCAGCACGTCGGCCATGAATGAACACCTGAAACGCTGTCAGCCAGGTATAATTTTGGAAGACGACAGGAGACTAGGCATGTGCCGGTTACCGGTTTCACGGTTTACCGTGGTGTGAAAACCACTAAAATTTACCGTCAGACCGTAGTACACTATTCGCCATTTTTCATGTGTCAAAAATGCAGCCAGAAGTGGCTTGGCGCGGCAGCGCTCACCCCCTCCCGTTTGTTGCTGTGTGAGAAAGAGACACTATAGACCCTACTCACTTACGTCACAAAATGACGT
The DNA here is from genome assembly GCF_030265065.1 of Corythoichthys intestinalis. NCBI lineage: Eukaryota > Metazoa > Chordata > Actinopteri > Syngnathiformes > Syngnathidae > Corythoichthys > Corythoichthys intestinalis. Next base: position 21,595,701 of record NC_080408.1, on the reverse strand, counting down.
GTCGCTGTATCCGGCCGCCATATTGTCCGTATTTTTTAGACTTATTCTCATTGTTTTCAATTAGTCGTGCAAGTTATAGAGCAATTCATGGAAGCCCCGGTGTTATCTGACGCTGTAAACTCAGTGGATGCGTTGCATAAAAGGCGTTATGTGGAAAAGCTTCAGTTTATCCATTCGCCAGGTCCATATTTGATGCCTAAATCGATGTTTTTCGACCCGCTGTCTTCGCCGTCTTTGCCTGACATCTGCTAGCTACCCTGATATTTACAACTATCTTGTCCACACAAAATTAGCCTATTCTCGCGAAAGTTTGAAAAACTTTAAGAGCTTGGAGGCTTATAAATACTTCGTTGCTGGTTGGGTGAAACAGGTCCTCGTCCACGAAAATTCGGCAGGAATCTATCTTGTGCTCGGGAAGGTGAGTTACGAAATTTTCAATTCAAAATCTTTTGTTCTTGCTAACATCCACTGTCAAGTCTAATGTATTTCATGTCATTTGTCAATGGAGCTAGGGCTTTTAATGTTTATATGGTTTAGCGATAGCACTCTCACTACATACATATATAATATGTAATAAATATGAAGTGCGATAGCACTACTCCAGATTGTCCCTAGTTGAATTTATTTTTTGGCTTTTGACCTCAATAGTGAAATTGTAAATTAATTGTATGACAACTGTCTGATTATCCCCTTATAATTATATATTTTCAGGTAGTTCATTCACAACTTCTGAGTGTATGTTGTCGGCGATTAGCCTAGCAATGATCTTAATTGTGGTTGTCAGCCCAAAACCCTCTAAATATATATTAAATGCATCTTACCAGATATAAAATGACTACTACATAATCTGTGGTAGTCGTTTGGAGCCCAGTTTTCTCGTTGAATTGCAGCAGTCAATCTCGGTCTCCTCTCCGGGTCTCTCGGAATACGGTAAAACTTCAAGTCTCTCCGTCTATCTTCTCTGTTTTTGCAACCGACCGCCACACACGACTTCACCATTTTGATTATTAATGTCTACCAATTTTCTGCTCGTTAACATTAATAATCAAAATGGTGAAGGCGTGTGTGGCGGTCGGTTGCAATAACAGAGAAGATAGATGGAGAGACTTGAAGTTTTACCGTATTCCGAGAGACCCGGTGAGGAGAGCGAGATGGGCTGCTGCAATTCGACGAGAAAACTGGGCTCCAAACGATTACCACAGATTATGTAGTTGTCATTTTATATCTGGTAAGATGCATTTAATATATATTTAGAGGGTTTTGGGCTGACAACCACAATTAAGATCATTGTTAGGCTAATCGCCGACAACATACACGTATGTATGTAGTGAGAGTGCTATCGCTAAACCATATAAACATTAAAAGCCCTAGCTCCATTGACAAATGACATGAAATACATTAGACTTGACAGTGGATGTTAGCAAGAACAAAAGATTTTGAATTGAAAATTTCGTAACTCACCTTTCCAAGCACAAGATAGATTCCTGCCGAATTTTCGTGGACGAGGACCTGTTTCACCCAACCAGCAACGAAGTATTTATAAGCCTCCAAGCTCTTAAAGTTTTTCAAACTTTCGTGAGAATAGGCTGATTTTGTGTGGACAAGATAGTTGTAAATATCAGGCTAGCTAGCAGATGTCAGGCAAAGACGGCGAAGACAGCGGGTCGAAAAACATCGATTTAGGCATCAAATATGGATCTGGCGAATGGATAAACTGAAGCTTTTCCACTTAACGCCTTTTAAGCAACGCATCCAGTGAGTTTACGGCATCCGAAAGCACCGGGTCTTCCATGGAATGCATTATAAATTGCTCGATCAATTGAGACCATTGATAATACAGACACAAAATGACGGACAATGGGGCGGAACAATACAGCGATCACGTGATTTTGTGACGTCGGTGGGTAGGGTCTATAGTCTATAAGCTATATTTATTTTAATTTTATTAAAAAAAACAATTTTTTAAATTGATAATTTTACCAATATTAAATTAAAAATTAATTTTTTAACCCATACATATCAAAATAACACATTTTGGAGCTATAATTGCAAAACCGTGATACCGTGAAACCGCGGTATTTTTGCCCACGGTTATCGTACCGTCAAAATTTCAAACCGGCACATGCCTACAGGAGACAACAAGCCGGCCGATCTTAAGTCCACATAACGACATTTTTAGTTGAAGTTGCCTTTATGTGCGTCATAGGACAAAGTATTAGGGGCTAATGTAGCTGAATAAGCAGCTAAGTACTTTACGTAGTGCGTTGCCGCCTCCGTTAAAATCAATATTTAAAGCATCTTGCATCTTAGAATCGGTTTTACAAATAAGGAAATCATTATTTTGCTTCAGCTACATTATAATCAATAGAAGAATTTATACTAATGCTTCGTTGTAGCTCCCATCTAAGGAACTTGTATGTAAAGTCCGTAGCGGCTCACAGCTACATTACCCCTATGTAATAGAGACTTTTTTTTTCGTAGCAAAAGTACAACTTTACTTCGTAGTCCTTTAAAATTTATTTGGCCCCAATACTCCACCGTAGCGTCATATCAACTTCTATCCTAAGTCACAGTGTTCTGAATCTGCTTACATGCCTTTCTTTTGCACGAGTTAATGCCATCAGCATTTGATCTCATTGTTTACAGTATTTTAAGTCGCACCTGGGTATAAGTTGCACCAGCCCAAGAATGCGCAACGAAGAGGAAAAAAAAAACATAGGTTGCAATGGAGTATAAGTCACATTTTGTGGGGAAATTTACTTGATAAAATCCAACACATAATACAGATGTCATCTTGACAGACAATTTAAAATAAAAATACAACAGAGAACAACATGCTGAATAAATGTATAGTATGACATGATAATGTTACATGATGCATGAACAACGAAATGCAAACGTGGCCGGTATGTTAACGTAACCTAGCTATTAAGAGTTATTCAGATGACTATAGACCCTACTCACGTGACGTCACAGCCACGCCCCCGCGCCATGTTGTCCGGATACTAGTCATGTTAATGCATTAGCGCTTCGTAAATTCATCCTATTATGGCGTGTTTTTCTGCTCGTTAACATTAATAATCAAAATGGTGAAGTCGTGTGTGGCGGTCTGTTGCAAAAACAGAGAAGATAGACGGAGAGACTTGAATTTTTACCGTATTCCGAGAGACCCGAAGAGGAGACCGAGATTGACTGCTGCAATTCGACGAGAAAACTGGGCTCCAAATGACTACCACAGATTACGTAGTAGTCATTTTATATCTGGTAAGATGCATTTAATATATATTTAGAGGGTTTTGGGCTGAGAACCACAATTAAGATCATTGCTAGGCTAATCGCCGACAACATACACTCAGACGTTGTGAATGAACTACCTGAAAATATATAATTATAAGGGGATAATCAGACAGTTGTCATACAATTAATTTACAATTTCACTACTGAGGTCGAAAGCCAAAAAATAAATTCAACTAGGGACAATCTGGAGTAGTGCTATCGCACTTCATATTTATTACGTATTATATATGTATATAGTGAGAGTGCTATCGCTAAACCATACAAACATTAAAAGCCCTAGCTCCATTGACAAATGATATGAAATACATTAGACTTGACAGTGGATGTTAGCAAGAACAAAAGATTTTGAATTGAAAATTTCGTAACTCACCTTCCGAGCACAAGATTCCTGCCGAATTTTCGTGTACGAGGACCTGTTTCACCCAACCAGCAACGTAGCATTTATAAGCCTCCAAGCTCTTAAAGTTTTTCAAACTTTCGTGAGAATAGGCTGATTTTGTGTGGACAAGATAGTTGTAAATATCAGGATATCAGATGTCAGGCGAAGCCAGCGGGTCGAAAAACATCGATTTAGGCATCAAATACGGATCTGGCGAATGGATAAACTGAAGCTTTTCCACGTAACGCCTTTTATGCAACGGATCCAATGAGTTTACAGCGTCAGATAACACCGGGGCTTCCATGAATTGCTCTATAACTTGCTCGACTAATTGAAAACAATGAGAATTGGTCTGAAAAAGAGGTACAATATGGTGAGTAGGGTCTATAGCATAAAGAACATGCTAACAAGTTTACCAAACCATCAGTGTCACTCCAAAACACCAAAATAACATGTGAAATGATATAATAATGTGTTAATAATTTCAAAGTCGCTCCAGAGTATGTCGCACACCCAGCCAAACTGAAAAAAAACTGCGACTTATAGTCCGAAAAATACGGTATTTGAGATTTATTATTGTTATCTATGCGTTTATTTGTACTTTAAGAATATAAGTGTTCCCAAAAAATGTTTGCGATTTAATAATTGTCAGCAAAAATTTAACGGCAGAAAAGAAAATTTAAAAAGTCAGTAAAAAAAAAAAAGATCAGACAAGTCTAGCGAGAGACAGCTCAATTTACAATTTTGAGAAAACGTTTCATTTTTAGTCTCTTATTTAGTCTGGGAAACATTTTTTTGAAAATAAGGAAAAACGTAAATCTCTTAAACTTTTTATTCATTTACTTTTCCCTTTTCTCTTATTTGTTCACAATTTTTTATTAAAAAGGGGGAATCGGTAAACATGGTCTTTTTTCATTTTTCGATTAAATTTGAAAGTGAAACTAGCGATGAACCCATTCCAATTCACAGCAGAAGGATGAAAAGAGCATGTTTTTCTGATTATGAGTCGTTTTGTAGAATATCCTAGAATGATTTGTTGACCCATGGATCGATAATTGTTGCATCACCATATCGTGAGATCATCGTTATCGTGAGCCTTGTATCACAAATCGTATCATCTCTTGAGGTACCCAGAGGTTCCCATCCCTACAAGGAAGTGTACTCTACACTCTGGCAGAGTGTAGACAATACTGTTAGTTCAACGTTGAGCATTATTTTCAGGCCTCATCTGCTTATTAGAATAGTAAGATAGACGACAGTAGTTACAAAATTGCCTTTCTCAAGCGGGAACGATCAATTGCAGTACGTATCTTTCGTATGATGAATCGTTTTTCGTAATATAAAGTGAAAAAAGCTTTGAAAAAATTGACATAAAATGATTTTTTTGTGTACCGACGTGTTACTGTACTCATGCAGCGGGTCATATCTGTTACCCCTTGTATAACCCCCTTGGTGGAAAATGCTTACCTACAACGAGGCCGCATTCGGGGCAAATCATGTCCCCTGCTCGATAGTCCTCCACCAAGATGGCATCGGGGTGGTTGGGGCAGTGAACTCTGGGAAGGGTCAAACCATCTCCACTGGGGATGCATAATTACATGTCAATGAATGAGGAAGTTACAAAACAATCACCCAATAGTAGACATGTGCCGATTACCGGTTTCAAGGTATACCGTGGTATGAAAACATCATGGTTTCAATAACGCTAAAAATGTTCCGTCATAGCGTCCCGAAGATATTAGCTATTGACCCAAAACTGCAGGGATTAATCCCTCGCTTGCAGCTGCAAGGGTCAACCTTCCTCCACCGGTTCTTGCACAGTGTCAGTGAGTCAGCTGTGCTACACGATGGCTGGAGGGGGTGAAACTCCTGAACTTTTTTCCCCCCTCGTCGAAGAAAAATAAATCGCTGGTATGGGAATACTTCGGCTACAGAAAAGTTACAGACTGCCGCGGCCAACCAACATGTTAAAACATATTTTGCGGCATGTGGCTGTCAAGGAGGCAATAGCTCCAATATGATTTCGCATTTATACAAAATTAAAGGTTCATAAACACTGTCATGAAAGTTTCCCACCAGCTACGAGATGTAACTCCAGCGTGTTTAGTGTGTCTAGCGGTGGTAAAATGTGTTTTTTTTCTCTCTGGCAACTGTGTTGAGAAGGAGTGTGTAATGTAAACATGATACGAGATACATGATGCACACGTGCTTTTTATGGAAAATAATTCAATTATTTTTGTTCTGATGGTAATAATGTTGTACTGTGGGTTTAGGCTCACTTAAAGGACTGCATTTATTTTTATTCTATTTAGAATATTTCAGTTATTTTATTTTATTCAGACTATTTCAGTTATTTTTTTGCTTTTTTATAATTTTGTTCTGATGGTAATAATGTTTAGCTGTGGCTTCAGGCTCACTTAAAGGACTGCATTTATTTTTATCTTATTTATAATATTTCAGTTATTTTATTTATAATATTTCAGTTATTTTTTTTGCTTTTTTATCAATTTTATTTTCACTCAACATTATACTTATGTTGCAATTTGCTATTATGTTTTGAAAAATAAAAATCCTGTTCGATGGAAACAAGTTTTTTTTGTGTTTTTTTTTTTTTTTTAAACCCAGAGATCTCAAAGTAACACATTTTTGAGCTGTAATTGCAATACAGTGATACCGTGAAGCTGTGATACTTTGTCTTAAGGTTATCATTCCATCAGAATCTCATACTGGCACATGCCTACCCAATAGTGTAGGGTTGTCAAAAGTTTCAAAGTACTGAAACGAATACAATGTTTAACTGCTCTTAATGCTCTGTACGATCAGAAATTTGTTCTCATGATGTAAACTTGATTTTGCACTACACTTGATGCTATTGACGGCACTAGACATTTGAAGTGAGACTGAACATTTGTTCTAGGGATGTCCCGATCCAGGTTTTTGCACTTCCGATCCGATACCGATATTGTTTTGCACTTCCGATCCGATACCGACCTATCTGAGCATGTGTTAAAGTTTAACGTTATTTAGCCTCCTTACTTAGCTGTCAGACTCATGTTGAAAAAGGTTTTAGTACCCTTGATAACTAGCCAGCTGAATTAGGTGAGTTTGAATAACACACAACGGTTGGTAACAAGAAACTGACCTGTTTATTCAGTGACAAACACAAAACATTATAAATAACAAACAGAAATGGCATAGTCAGTCAGTAAAACGTGCAAATAATATTGTAAACTGTCTTAAAAAAGCAAAACACACCAACAACCTCAGTGGAAAATCCCACAAATCCCCCAAGCTATTAGATGCTTTTAATGTTTTCTTTCATTAGTTACAAAAATTGTATAAAAAGCCTCTCAGGTTTAAATAAACGACTATTTCAGTATCAAGTTAACATTTTAAAACAGTAAATAAAATACTCAAGTCCCCATTCTGTATCAGCAGCTTTAAATTACATTCAATTCATTTAATTTTGCGAATCAACTGTTAAAGTTGTTAAAATTGCTCCCGTTATTCCATAATTTCCCTTCTGTCTACTTTCGACATGTGAAAGTTTTAAGACTGTTTTGAAGATAGATTCAAGGCAAGATTTTGCCGATTTGGGAGTATTTTAGATAAAAAGTTAATTAGGTTCGCTTGGGAGGTTCACAACAGCCTACTAGGGAAGTCTTCTGCTTTAAGATGGCGGCTGTTTACTAACGCATCTGGTTTTCAATACTTCTATGTTGCTAACGCAATCGAGTCTGTCGTGTAGCATCTGGTTCTATATACATATATCTATTATCTCCAGTAAAACGACGTTGACGTAGTTTGTTGCAGCTGTCAGCAGCAGTCAGGTATTCTTGTGTTTTTTATCCAGCGGCATGAGTTGAGCTAAAGCCGTGAGTTGAGCATTGGCATTACACGGGTCTAAGACAAGTTATGTTTACTTTCGGGACACAATGCGGTCAGTTTCTCATTGCGTCCCGAAGACCGCGCTGTGTATTAGTTCCGCTTTACTTGACATATTTCAATAATCGGAATTTGGATGTTTGTGAATCGTTCTCGAATCTTCAGCAGCCGAATCACATGTTGGATGCTGCGTCTTTACTCACGTGAGATAATGGCTCGTCATCCAGAATGAATTCTTCGGCAATGACTCTTGTTATTCCCTGGGCTTTGGGACTGTCGAGTGCCAGTTTGTCACGCATAGCAAAAGTTTCTGCCAGTGTTAGTTGCGTTGGACCTTTCTTTTTGTCTTCGGTTTTCTTAACATACTCCTCATATTGTTTGTGGTGGTATTTCGCTAAATGCTTGATTAGGTTGGTTGCATCCAGGGGTCGTGTTAACCGAATATTTTCCGTCGTTGACCGTTTTTTTAAGACGGTGACGGAAAAAACTGAAGTCCGGCCGTCATTTTGACAGGTTGCAATTCACACCCCAGACAACAGGGTGGCGAGTGAGCATATTAATTAGCTATTGTCTCTCTTAATGCATGACGTCGTTGGCTATTCTGTCAGAATATTGTAGCGTCACCGGGATCTGGCGGCGGCACCGTAATTGACACATCAACGTGAGGTTCTTATTGGTGCACCCGGTGTGCCAGCGCATCATCCAATTGGTGGACTAGATTGCCGCCTGTGTATAGACCCCAATCACATGACGTCACAACTCCGCCCCCCTGACTGGAGCCGCCATATTGTGTGTCAGCTCGTCGTGTACACATTACCGTCATGTACATGCCTCCTATTACGGCGTGTTTTTCTGCTCGTTAACATTAATAATCAAAATGGTGAAGGCGTGTGTGGCGGTTGGTTGCAGTAACAGAGAAGATAGACGGAGAGACTTGAAGTTCTGCCGTATTCTGAGAGACCCGAAGAGGAGAGCGAGATGGACTGCTGTAATTCGACAACAAATCTGGGCACCAAACGATCACCACAGACTATGTAGTAGTCATTTTATATCTGGTAAGATGCATATAATATATATGTTGAAGATTTTGGGCTGACAACCACAAGATCATTGTGTGACGTTGGTGATTGGGGTCTATATAGTTGCCTCTTTTTCTTTGGGGGCGGAGTTGTTGTTTTGTTGGTGTTGTTGGCGGTAAGCAGAGTAAAAAGAGGGAGAAAAATACCACGACTTCCGTGTCTAATTTTTCGCCGCCAAGCAAGCGTTACAATATTAATTAAAAATGAATGAAAACTAAATACTATTGAATATGTCATCATTATCATTTTAAAAATTTAAGTGACAGGTAAAAATAGATTATGACCGGATTTTTATGACCCTGTCAGTCAAAATGACAGACAACGAAAATATCTAGCGCAACCTCTGGTTGCATCAAAACTTCTTACAGCTTTACCACTACGCTTGACTTTATTGTGGCATATGTTGCTCTCTGCCTCTTCGTCTTTGTCGTCCTTTAAGGTGAAATGATCCCACACATCTGACATTTTTACCGATAAAGTCTCTCGGTAAATTGGGAGACGGTAATGTAAATGTAGTGTGTTGAAGGTGTGCCGTAAAATGCGGACCGGATTTTAGGGAAACCGAAGCAAAAACTGGAATGAATTATGTAAATCGGTGCGCTGGAAAACCCGGACCGTACATTAGAAATATAAAATGGATCGGAAGTCTGGATCGGAATTTTTCCCATGTTCCAATCCGATGCGCATTTTTTTGCCCATATCGGCGTCCGATCTGATCCAAATATCGGATCGGGACATCTCTAATTTGTTCATTCGCTGCCAGCCCTCCTGGTTCAAATGGACTGGGCATCTACATAATACACTTCTTTCATTGACATTTACATGAGTTTAACAAAGCCCTCCGGTTGTCGAGTGTGACAACAAGCCCTGTTCTCCCCAAAACAATCAAGGAAACAAATGACGGCCAAAAATTTTGGTGCAGATATTCTTCTCTAGAAGTGTGGAAATCATTTTCAGCTAGCAACTAGCTAGCTAGGGTCCCTCAAATTTCAGAATTAACTCATTTGCAGCCATTGACAGCAGTCATTTGAAACTGGGAGGGTGGGAGCGAATGAACGTAAGCCACCCCTCCTACTTCAAATGGATTGGACTTCTACTGGTGATAAACTGATTTCAAAAATGAGTTGTAATTTGGCTTTACAGTACAATGTTGTCTAAATGCAACTTTAAATTCTAAAGTATAGATATTTAAAAATATATATAAAGTACGATACACCACTCACGATTAAATATCGGTTGATCATACATCATTAGAATTTCGCCCGCGATAGAAAAACAAGTTCCAATTCTAATGTGACTACACTACGTAATGTCTTGTCACCGACACAGAGGGCTAGTTTTAGCCACACGGCTGGCGAGCTAAATACGGAGTTGAAAAATAACCTAAGGAAACAAAACCTAAAATCAGCGATAACTTCGATGTACGAAGGAGCTTTTTAAAAGAACATGTTGAAAGCCAACAACAACAAAGAAACAGTGTGTGGGCAGAATTACCGGTGCTTACTATGCTATCTATGCTAAAAAAAAAAAAAATGCTAGCTGAAACACTGGAGGGGCGCTAGCGGTTTTTATTTTGTTTTTAGTCCTTTGTTTGACACTCGAATTCATACGTGTGTCAAGAGGAAAGAAATAAATTGTCGTCGGACCATATATGACGACTAACAAGTGCCGTACTCACCGGCTTGTCGACGCCATTTGTACAATGTCTGCCAAAGAAACAAACCGCTAGATTGACGGGCTGAAAAGTACCCCTATTTATACATTCGCAGTCACGTGACTTTTGTACTACGGTACGTCAGACAGTTCAAACTTAAAAAAACTCAATGAACCGTATGTGAACTGTATGGATGGGCTCTGTCGCTGTGGAATTTAATTCCACACAATGTACAGTATTTTGAATTGTGGGTCGATTAGATTTTCAATTAAAATGCAGTTTTGCTGAGCCACCTTACAAATCAGATAAATAAGGTTCAAATCATAGGGGGACTTTGACTTTTAGGGCGGGGGGGGGGGGGGGGGGGGTCACAAAACTAACAGGAAGTGACTCAAAAAAATCTATATCAACAGGAAGTGACCCAATATGAACAGGAAGTGTCCTCGAAATGCCACAAAATCAACAGAAAGTAGCCCCACAATGCCCCCAAATCAACAGTAAGTGTCCCTGAAAGGCCCTCAAAACAACAGGAAGTGACCCGATATCAACAGTAAGTTATCCGATATCAACTGTAAGTGACGCGATATCAACCGGAAGTGACGTGACATCAACTGGAAATGAGCCGATATCAACTGGAAGTGACGCGATAACAACAGGAAGTGATCCCGGGGTCATCAACATGCCCGAAATGCAGTGTCAGCAATAAAATTAACTTTCAACAAGAACATTTATAGTAATAAGTTGAAAAAGAGCATTTTTTTTCCCCCATCATTCTTGAGGGGAATTCAAAATCAGGCTGCTCAGGACAGCTATACTTTTCGCCAAGATCGTCATACATTGAATATGGTACGCCCCCGGTGTCGTGTAGTTACCCCCGTAAAAATTGTATCCCCTGTGCGCAGTCACTGTGCTGCACTGATTTGCTTGATTTCCGGGTTTTCTTGAGGGGAATTCTAAATCAGGCTGCTCAGAACAGCTATACTTTTCGCCAAGATTGTCATACATTGAATATGGTACGCCCCTGGTGTCGTGCTAATGTAGTTACCCCCGTCAAAAATTGTATCCCCTGTGCGCAGCCACTGTGCTGCACTGATTTGCTTGATTTCCGGGTTTTCTTGAGGGGAATTCTAAATCAGGCTGCTCAGGACAGCTATACTTTTCGCCAAGATCGTCATACATTGAATATGGTACGCCCCCGGTGTCGCGCTAATGTAGTTACCCCCGTCAAAAATTGTATCCCCTGTGCGCAGCCACTGTGCTGCACTGATTTGCTTGATTTCCGGGTTTTGGTACTGTAGTTATCTACGAAGTTTTAAAATATGGCCCATCCTTAAAAAAAAACTTTTTTTTTTCCTGTCGCATAATGTAACATACGTACTAAATGTACAAAAAAAAAGGCAATGTTTAATTGTTTTCCTCGTAGGATGATCTATAACTGTTATTACTGTAATTCAAGTCCTGTATGGAGTTTCTCCAGTTTAATAATTGTCGATGTCCAAAATATATAACTGTGTTTCTTTTCTGGCTTCAATTAATTGTTTAAGTCGACATAACTCATAACTAATGTGTGTGTGTGTGTCCGCTCCCGCTGCCAGGGGATACAATTTTTGACGGGGGTAACTACATTGGCAAGACACAGTTGGTGGCTCTGTTATACAATTAGCGTCTTTAGTGGGGCAAATGGAAACTCGGCTCACCATTTTGGCGATACTCTCTGGCCAAGCTGAGGTTTGAAAAAATTCCGTATGTCCATCTTGCCTCTTCGGTCCTCGGGTGGATTTGGCTAGGCAAAGCAAATGACCGTCTAAGGTGCTAGTCGCATGATCTGTCCGAAAAATAATTTTGACGTATTATAATTTTTTTTTGTCTTCATTTCATTCATTTTTGTTGTATGTTTCATTGCTTTACAACTTTTATAGACAAAATTTTACCGGCGAATTCTTGATTTTAACCCTTGAGAGTCGAAGGACGCACCGGCACGTCCTCAGCGCACGTCGTCTTTGAAGCGCCCTCACGTTTTAATTACGTCACCCACATGCCGTTGGTTGGTCTCGTTTTAAAGTGCGGAAGTTGCGGTTTACTCTCGTTATTATTTGAAGTCAACCGACCAACTAAAACGTGAGATATTGTCATTTAAGTTTTATAGTTTTATTGTCCTCTCAAAAAAACATTAAAACGCCGCATGGATCATTTATTTATGTCTATATTTCCATCATTTCTTGTCCTTTTTCAAAACGGAAGCTCCATGAAAAAAACATAAATCAAACGAACCCTTTCGAAGTCACAGTGGAAGCACAAAATGCGTTTTTTTTTTTTTATAAATATAACTGCCATGCGAGGTTCCACCGAACGAGAGGGAGGAGTGTTCTGAAGCAGCGAGGTGGCGAGCGACGGCCGTTTGGATCGAGCAAGCGACTTTGTGTGACTTTGAGAATGAACGGCAAACTAAATTTAGCGCAAGCAATTGTGCTTTTTGATCAACTTGAGGAAGAGGATGGTCCAAATTCGTCATCATCGCCTTCTTCGGAAGAGTCCTCGAGTGAAGATAGTGACGGATTTGAACACGTGGGTGACGCCATCGACGAGCAGAGGTAAACCAACTCACTTTTTTTTTTTTTTTATGCTGAAAAAGTTTCTTTTGAAAGTTTCTTTTGATATTGCAAGACAAAGTTAATTTTGATGCAATATAAGTATGTGTTTGTGTATATAATAATAAAATGTGCATATCAGATCAAAGTCGTACTGTGTGTATCCCAGGCAGGAATTTATCATTTGTGGTGCCGCCATTGACGTCCATGGACGTCCAATTCTCCCATTCATTTCTAATGGCTTTTACTTTGTTTTGTGCCAATGACTGGCATTATCATCCATTCTATTGATAGACCTGAGTGGGGCTAAGATCTGTATCTCCACAGAGGAAAGACCAAGGTGTGTAATTTCTCCCGAAATTGCAGTTTCTAGTTTGTGGTGTTCTTCTTTCTATATGAAGATTAGGGATGTAGTACATATTCAGCTATGGTATTCTTTCTATTGTCATACATATAGATTTGCATTATTATTTATTGCTGTATATATTTTTATTTTATACTTTATTATTTTCATAAATACTGACTTTTTTCCCATGTACATTTATAATGACAATGAAAGTAAAGTGAAATGAAAATGGAAGGGTGGAAAGAGGACCGACACCCCATGGAAGTGTGGGCTGTGTGATGTAGCCCTGTGTCTAATTCCAGGACGAAACTGCTTTTCGGAGTGGCATGCCAGAAAAAAATTTAAATTGTTTATTGTAAATATTTTTGAAAATACTTTTTTTCCCAATGTTATATATTTTTTTTTTCCCCCACAATCAGTCTTCTCAATTTGTGTATATAAAAATGTGTTCAAGAAGCTTGATTGTGTGTACATAGTTTTCATCAGGTGATGGGCCGCAATACCTAAACTCATAAAGAGATGGCCTCTAAACACTTTTTGTGTTAGATGGTATATATTTTTTCACTGTTCTTCACAGTTTGGTCTGCTGCTTTTGACTAGAGCATGTATAAAGGCAAAAAACGCCTATGGCTATACCTGTTGCTTATGTTGAATTGTCAAATATAAGACTATTTATTCTAAATTTTTTGGGTTGAATGTTCATCCTAACATGTTGAATAAATATTACAAAGTTTCAAAACAGTTCGTTACGCATGTTTGGTTGTCAATTGGACATCAATATTAAAAATTTTGACAAAACAATTTTGGAATTTTTGGTCTTTGTGGGCCCAAAATGATGATTTATAATTGGTCAGTGAAGGAAACAACAGTTTGGACATGAAGTTCAAGGTGTCACAAAAAAAGGGACCAAACCAGGCCATCGTAAACAATGCTTTCTTTGAAATATAAAGGCTACTTCAAAGGCATGCAAAATCAGACAAAATAGGCCCAGACCTTAAAGGGTTAAAATCATACATTCATTCATTCATTTTCCATGCCGCTTTTTCCTCACGAGGGTCGCGGAGGTGCTGGAGCCTATCCCAGGTAACTACGGGCAGTAGGCAGGGGACACCCCGAACTGGTTGCCAGCCAATCGCAGGGCACAAGACACATACAACCATACATAGGAAAGTCGATTACATGCGATGATCCAGAAGAGGACTGGGAGAATGCGTTATGGTCAGATGAAATCAAAATAGAACCTTTTGGTAGAAACACAGGTTCTCTTGTTTGGAGGAAAAAGAATACTGAATTTCACCATACCCACTGTGAAACATGGGGGTGGAAACATCATGCTTTGGGGCTGTTTTTCTGCAAAGGGACCAGGACGACTGATCTGTGTATAGGAAAAAATGAATGGGGCCATGTATCGAGAGATTTTGATGGAAGGAGATTTTCACTCAAAAGGTTCTATTTTGATTTCATCTGACCATAACGCATTCTCCCAGTCCTCTTCTGGATCATCCAAATACTCTCTAGTGAACCGCAGACGGGCCTGGACATGTACTTTCTTCAGCAGGGGGACACGTCTGGCAGCGCAGGATTTGAGTCCGTGGCGGCGCATTGTGTTACTGATAGTAGCCTTTGTTACTGTGGTCCCAGCTCTCTGTAGGTCATCCACTAGGTCCCCCCGTGTGGTTCTGGGATTTTTGCTCCCCGTTCATGTTATTATTTTGACGCTACGTGGTGAGGAGGGAGTTGAAAGTCTGTGTTGCCCAACAGCAGCCCCAAAACATCACTCCTGTAGAGGAGATTTGCATGGAGAAATGGGCCAAAATACCAGCAACAGTGTGTGAAAAGCTTGTGAAAAGTTACAGAAAACGTTTGGCCTCCGTTATTGCCAACAAAGGATACATAACAAAGTATTGAGATGAACTTTTGGTATTGACCAAATACTTCTTTTCCACCATGATTTGCAAATAAATTCTTTAAAAATCAAACAATGTGATTTTCTGTTTTTTTTTCCACATTCTGTCTCTCAGGGTTGAGGTTTACCCATGTTGACAATTACAGGCCTCACAAATATTTTCAAGTGGGAGAACTTGCACAATTAGTGGTTGACTAAATACTTATTTGCCCCACTGTATACAGTATATATATTTTAAATGTAAATTCAGGCATCAAAGGTTTAAAAACACTGTAAGTAGAATACATCCTCAAAATAAGCTTCTCTCAGGATGGCCGATCATATGAACAGCAAATGTCGGTGTTAGCATCATTATCTGGCAGTGAATAATCATGTTTCACTGCTATTGACTGGTATTGAAGGTACCTTATTTCAGTTCCTGGGCCCCTTCACTACAAACTATTGTACTTTTTCTGTTGTCATGGTGCATGACTTCCATATTTGATCTTGTCACAGACTCACAGCATATCACGCTCCAACGCTTGCTTTCTTTTCCCTCTTAACCCCCCTTCACTGTACTGTAGGATCGTGAGAACAGAGTGCAGGCAAACAGCAGCGAGCAGCCCAAGACCGGTTGGAACCTGTATGGGTAGCAACTGAGGAGACACTGTTACGTTGCCGGATGCATCTGCGTCTGGAAGTGATGCACGCGCGTTGGGCTCTATCGACTACAAATTTACTCTTACTTTTTGAGTTGTGTTCATCCAGTGGGGCAAATAAGTATTTAGTCAACCACTAATTGTGCAAGTTCTCCCACTTGAAAATGTTAGAGAGGCCTGCAATTGTCAACATGGGTAAACCTCAACCATGAGAGACAGAATGTGGAAAAAAAACCAGAAAATCACATTGTTTGATTTTTAAAGGATTTATTTGCAAATCATGGTGGAAAATAAGTATTTGGTCAATACCAAAAGTTAATCTCAATACTTTTTTTATGTCCCCTTTGTTGGCAATAACGGAGGCCAAACGTTTTCTGTAACTCTTCACAAGTTTTTCACACACTGTTGCTGATATTTTGGCCCATTCCTCCATGCAGATCTCCTCTACAGCAGTGATGTTTTGGGGCTGTCGTAGGGCAACATGGATTTTCAACTCCCCCCACAGATTTTCTATGGGGTTGAGATCTGAAGACTGGCTAGCCCACTCAAGAACCTTGAAATGCTTCTTACGAAGCCACTCCTTTGTTGCCCTGGCTGTATGTCTTCCATTTTCTAATAATTGCTCCCACAGTTGATTTCTTTACACCAAGCGTTTTATATATTGCAGATTCAGTCTTCCCAGCCTGGTGCACGTCTACAATTTTGTCTCTAGTGTCCTTCGACAGCTCTTTGGTCTTGGCCATAGTGGAGTTTGGAGTGTGACTGACTGAGTTTGTGGACAGGTGTCTTTTATACCGATAATGAGTTAAAACAGGTGCCATTAATACAGGTAACGAGTGGAGCCTCGTTAGACCTCGTTAGAAGAAGTTAGACCTATTTGACAGCCAGAAATCTTGCTTGTTTGTAGGTGACCAAATACTTATTTTCCACTCTAATTTGGAAATAATTTTTAAAAAAATCAAAACTATGTGATTTTCTGTTTTTTTTCCACATTGTCTCTCACGGTTGAGGTTTACCCATGTTGACAATTACAGGCCTCTCAAATCTCTTCAAGTTGGAGAACTTGTACAATTGGTGGTTGACTAAATACTTATTTGCCCCACTGTATTTACAGTGGTGCCTTGAGATACAAGTGATCAGGGCCGTGAGGTTTTCAAAATAAGAGCAAAGTTGAGTGAAGAGCAATTTACGAGCATCAATATGATAATAGGCGTCCAATCATGTGGCATCCAGTCATCCTTGTGCTGAATATGTTAATAAGCGTCCAATCATGTGGTGTCCAGTCATCCTTGTGCTGTGAATTTATATTTCTTTATTACTCGTTGACATTTGAAGTGGGAGGTTGGCATCGAATTAAAGGCCGTCTATGTAGCGCTGTCAACGAGTTAAGCAGTGTCTTACCAAGCCATGATAGAAGATCCTTACATTCAAGTGAGTATGCGGAAATTTAGTATTAAAAGAAAAATCTACATAGAGTATTACATTTTGTATATTTTATATTTTATTTGTATCAGTCCAACATTAATATTTACAGGTCAGGTCAGTTGATTTTGAGGCATTCCTGAGATATTTACAATTCTTTTATAGGTCAATTTGAGGTCAACCAGCCCCCCATTTTGATTAAAAATGGTCTAAACCAGCTAAAAATGGTGTGAATTGGTTGTGCTAAGTTTTTGCCGTGAAAAGTTTCCTTTGCGCTGCTACCGTTATAATCAGGGGTGAAAGTGGCTAGAATTTCTTGCCGGAACTCCCCGACGTGAAGGCCACAACGGAGCCAGAAATGGTATGTATTTTTTTCTTTCTGTCTTTCTTTTTTTTGGGGGGCGGCAAAGAAAACTGTTTTAGCACAGTTATTTCTATAACACATACAAAAACTGATTTTCATTCAAAGTTGTATTTTTTCAATGATTTGCAATATAAAAGTTAACAAAAACGGCAATAACCCCAACCTCCACCTCCTAATATTTATTTTCCCTCTCACACTAAATTCCAAATCTAAATTTGAACTACTAAAGAACATAGGATGTATATTAAAAGTGAATGTTAAAATTGAAGTTAATGTAAACATTTACTTTTTTTTAATAACAAAGATATAAGTAACATACATTCAGAAAAATAAGTACAAATGACTTATATTATGCAGAGTGAAATGGAATATATTTTGAAGATCGCGCAAACATTGACTTTTTTAAATCATAAGGAAATGAATAAGTAGCCTAACATAAATGAACAAATTTAAGTCCAAAGTGCACATTGACAGCTAAGATGTTCTGAACCTCCTTATCAGAGCAAATAAAACTAAATATGATAAGTAAGCCTCCTCAACTCTTTCGTTTTGATCCATTTTATGTTGCATTGCCCTTTTTTTGGTCACATCAGTTCAACCTTTTTTTTTTTTTTTTTTTGCTGTTCCAGAAAACGTGCACATTTGAACCAATCAGAGGTAACTATCTCTGCTGATCACATGTCAGTATGTCATCCAATTGAACGGATAAATGAATCCGGGTGTTTTGCTTTGCTGCGTGCATTCGCACATTGACGTGATAAATCATCGTCAGACTCAGATAACTGTAGCAGCTGGGGAAACCTCCATGCTGTCCGTGGAATAAAATCAATAATAAATATTGGTGGAAACGGATTATGCTACGCAGGCACTTTATTATGCTTGTTGTTAACACTTGTGTATGTAAATCTGATATTAGTAGTTTGTTTTCTTCTTGGAGAGGAAATGCATGAGTGGCAGCTTGGCATTTAATTTCTTTTTTTACATAGCGTTTTGACAGTTGCCGTCATATTTTCTGAACCAAAGCACCGTGTACCGGAACAGCATTCCAGCCTTGAATCTTATATTGGAACCGCATTCCGGCCCTGAATCTTATACCGGAACTGCGTTCTGGCCCTGAATCTTATACCAGAACTGCGTTCCTGACCGTTCTGGCCCACTTTCACCCCTGGTTATAATAATACAGTCAGGAACAATGACGTCACAAGCTAATTCAACCCTCCTGTTCTCTGAGTTTTGTTGGGTCGGTTTGACCCGAGGGATGTGTGTCAAAACTGTCAAAAAATTAAGCTGAGACTCATTGGCTGCTATTCACGGTTCACATTTTTGATTGTAAGGGGGTGAATGAACGCACCTCCCAGTCAAAATTGATTGGACATCTATTGCCGTCAAATGCAATGAGAGTTAAAGGTGTCAGAAACTGAATTTTTAAAACTTTAATCTAGTTGTAAACATGTACCACTAACCTTCATTAAGCCAAGCAGAACACGTTTAATAATTACGTAAAAAATAATATTTTTTGTTTTAATATCACAGCAAAATATGTGTAAAATGTTTAATAAAAATTATGCAATTTAAAATTGAAAAAAAAAAAGGGGGGGGAAACCGGTGCAACTTCAGTAAAAAGAAAAATTTAAAAATTAAAATTAATTAAAATTTAATTTATTCAGTTAAAAGAAACATTTTAAACAAATCATTTTTAACCTCTCGAAGTAACAGGAGAGTTAAATGGCCCAAATTCACACTACAGTGATCCCTCGCTACTTCTCGCCCTCAGTCCATTGCAGATTTTTTTTTTTTCAATTAAAAAATACATAAACACAAATTAACTCTCCTTCCTGCTGCTTTTCTTGGTCTGGCAGTGCATTGGAGTCGCTTATTAAAGTTAATGAGTGACAGACATTAAGGTTTGATCTTGCCGAGATGTTTTGAAGCCAAAACTTCAAAGTACCACACCATCAATCATCGTTTAACTTGTTAAACAATTACTATGGCAACTCATTGTGTGTAAGTGAGCAGCTTGAGCGGATTTGAGTGGACTTACGCAATGGAACATTTAAGAAAGACAAGCATTTTTCTACATTATTCTTGTTTAAAAATAATTCGGTGGGAGAGTGGCATGTTTAAAACTTATTATAATTATTACATTTGAAGTGCTTGAAAACCATTTATTAAAATATATGGCGGAAAACACAGACAAGGCTGAAAAAGCCGTTTCTGCTCTTGCACCCTCTTCTAAATGAAATGCTGTATTTCAAGCCAAAAGAACTGTTGTGTTTCATAGAACAATGTCTGTATGCTGCCATAGCAGTTTCATAGCGCATTAAGCCCCGGAACTTTTTAATTTGTCCATTTTACCCTGGAGACCCCCGTTTTCAGACACCGCACAACCACTTTTGTTTCAACCTAGCCATAAAAAGAAGGTAAGTAATTATATTTATTATGAGAAATGGCTATCATTTTTAGCTTGGAATCATTAATAATGTCTAATATTTAGGTAAAAAAATAACTTTATAAAATTATTCACTCGCAAATTTGGAACTTTTAAACAAATTACATCATACTGGAAATAAATAGTGTCTGTAATTAGTTTACGGATATCTACCTCATAACTGTCGCTTAATTGTATTTTTTTTGTTCCTGTCACATTTTCCCCGATATTTTAGATGATATATAATCGATTCAAACAAAGAAAAATCGGGGGAAAAAAACGTTTAAAAGGGTTAATATTTAAAAAAGAAAATCTCGACCACTCCTTGAGGTCCGCAATTTCTGCATTGCGACCCTTGTTATATTACCGTGTTTCACCCATAAAATCCCCAAAAAGTCCGGCTGTGGTCATTCACAGCTGTGTCTTGACACTCAGTGAGACCTGCTACACGGAGTTTTTGGATCAAAACATGTACGCAATAATATCTTGTTAAAATCATTGTGTCTTTAATTATGCTTTCTCGTGCCCTCACCTCGAGTTACTGGAAAGCCACAAAAAGACATAAATTGCAATCGAACGCTAGTGCGAGATATATGGACAGAGCAGGCTAACGCCGCACTCTACATAAAATTGGTGTGCATGGCTGTCACCCCAGGAGGAAGCCTCTTCTAAAGAAGGTACACAAGATAAGATAAGAAGATAAGAAGACCTTTATTGATCCCACAAGAAAGCCCGCCCGTCTCATCAGACCATGGGATATGGTTCCAGTAATCCATGTGCTTTGTTGACATGTCTTCAGCAAACAACACATACACACGTCCACATCACGCCCATCCTCCGTCAACTTTACTGGCTTCCCGTCAAACAAAGAATCAATCACAAGATCCTCATCATCACCTTCAAAACACTCCATGGCTTGGCCCCTCCCTACCTTTGCAATCTACTCTGTTTAAACAATCCACCCCGTCCACTTTGCTCTTCCACTATCCTCGCCCTTTCCGTCCCCCGTGTCCGCCCCTCCACCTTTGGTTTTAGTCAGTGTGCCCCCCAACTGTGGAACTCCCTACCCCCTGATCTTCGCTGTATATTTACCCTATCACTTTTTAAATCCAGACTCAAAACACACCTGTTCACCCTTTTTTATCCACAATAACCCTGTTAATAACTCTGTTATATCTTTACTTCTCTTTGTTGTGATTGTAATCTTTTATCCTTTTAACATCTTTATTTATTTATTTTTTAAATGATTGTTTTGATCGTACTGTGATTTCATGTGTCTTGTGAAGCGTCTTTGTGTGGCTTGAAAAGCGCTCTAGAAATAAAATGTATTATTATTATCATCAAACAGTTTGTGGGCTTTCTTGTGTACTGTCTACAGAAAAGGATTCCTCCTGGGGTGACAGCCGTGTACACCAATTTGATGTAGAGTGCGGTGTACGGTCTGAGCAATCGCTGCAGCAATTCTGACAGCACTCCTGTAACGAGTCACATGACACTTTGGAGGGGAAATGACAAGCAGTACTCAATTTGGACATTTAGGGATGTACGTAGTTTCTATGGGGTGTACTCACTTTTGTTGCCAGGGGTTTAGATATTAATGGCTATATTTTGAGTTATTTTGAGGGGAAAATAAATTAACTATTGTATAAGCTGCAATCAGACTACTTTTCATTGAGTCAAAGTGTCATTTTGTCAGTATTGTCCCATGAAAAGATATAATTAAATATCTGCAGAAATGCGAGGGGTGTACTCACTTTTGTGATACACTGTGTGTGTGTATATATATATATATTAGGGCTGTCAAACGATTAAAAATTTTAATCGAGTTAATTACAGTTTAAAAATTAATTAATCGTAATTAATCGCAATTCAAACCATCTATAAAATATGCCATATTTTTCTGTAAATTATATATATTCTGTAAAATAATTAGTTGGAATGGAAAGATAAGACACAAGATGAATATATACATTCAACATACAGTACATAAGGACTGTAGTGGGCATTTCACTCTACTGTCATTTAAATCTGTCTATGCTGTCCTCACTCCGAAGCGTCTACTTTTTCCAAAGCTAGACAGCTAGTGAACGACGCCTTAATAATCAGACTTCTTCCTTTTTCATCTGATTTATTAATAAAATGGCCTCAAACCACTGTCCTCTTTAGACCGTAGTGAAACTACAAAAAAAAGTACACACGCATTGCATTAGCAACAACGTTAGCTTAGCACGCTATACAGGTTCACTAAACATAAACAAAAAGCGTCTCATACAAAAAATATAACATTTCGCTTACTAACATAATATGTACATTCTTTACAACAACCATACTTACGGACAAATCTTGTCCAAGGATCATATAAGCACAATATTACAACGTAGGCGTCAGCCCGAGACGTCGTGCAGCCATATTGAACTGGCAAGAAAGCAATAAACCATGTCGCAAAGCGACCACAAGAGTTCGCTGTTAGACAGCACAAAAAACTTTGCTGTAAAACTTACCAAATTATTACCGTGCGTTAACGCGATAATTTTGACAGCCCTAATATATATATATATATATATATATATATATATATATATATATACACACATAAATGTCTATAAAAGGCTTATATCAGGGGTGGGCAATTAATTCCACAAAGGGCCGCAGTGGGTGCGGGTTTTTGTTCATACCCATCATGAGGACAGTCTTTCACCAATCTGGTTTCTTACAAGTGCAATCAGTTGATTGCAGTCAGGTGCTCCTTGTTTCCACTGAAACCTCATTGGTTATACTGTGTGTGCTGAATCAGTTGGAACAAAGACCAGGACCCACTGCGGCCCTCGAGGACCGGTTTGCCCACCCCTGTCTTATATGAATCTCTTTCCAATGCTCAATCTGAATAAATACATTGCAAAAAGAAAATTGGGGAGCGGGGCGCTACTTCGCGGCTTTTCACTTATTGTGGTGGGTTCTGGTCCCAATTAACCGCGAATAACGAAGGATCCCTGTATTATTAAACTGCGTGAATTATTATTTAATTGATTTAAAAAATATTTAACATGACTGGTTGACCTCAGACTGGCACAGACAAAACTTTTTACAGCACAAACCGACCCAAACGTAACACAAACGAGTGCCATAATTTTTTAAATGTATTTGCGTCTGATGGGGGACCAACTTCACGGAGGTACTGAACGCAGCAAGCAGCATCTTCAGGAAGTAGCTTTTCTTTCACCATCCAATCAGAGACGAGCAAAGCACAACAGCGGCTCCATGTTGGATCAGCCTCTTTATTTTCCTCTACGCCTACCTGAGTTTTTCTTCGCTTCTTCTTCTGCGCACATTGTCCTGGAACAAGACGCGTCCGCACTTGATGAACGTTGTCGCGCTCGTCGTCAATGGTCGTGGTTTATTTCTTCTCGGAATGATGTGGAAGGCGGGCTAACGAAGAAATAACTGGGGTCCTTTAACGCCACACCGGCACCCCGACAGTAAGTGATGGATACAGTATGTTATCATTACTACTTGTTGGTAAATAAGTTGTTTTTTTAATTTTAGTTTTTCTTCCTTTGTGTTTTACTTCAAACACAAGTTGCCTGACTTAACAATCGTTTGCACAAGGAAAAGTCAACCGTTTCATGCTGAAAAGGTCGCAAGTCTGCACAAATAACTAGCTTTTCTAAACGTCACACATACTGTCTCGTTCAACTCTTATGTGTCACACGCACATGTTGTTCACAAGGAAGCTTCAGTTGACTCAAATAAAGCATGACGTGAGCGTTAGTCCACATCACGAATGAAATTTTTGCGTGACGACACATTTTAGCGCTCTTGTGTGCAACGTCGCAGCGTTTTACATCGTTTTACTGTGACCTCTCAACCACTTGGGGTATGTCATCTTGTTTCTATCACGTATGTTTATATATATATTTTTAACTCATTGGCAGCTATTGAGAGCGATTAGCGTCCAATCAATTTTGACTGGCATTGATTAGACACTGAGTTGACCTTTTGTAGCTTTTTGCGAACGTGAATACGGTAAACAAAACAAAACAAAAAATCATTACAAATAGACGATGTAGCGGTCTTGGAATGTTGCGTTCAAGGGGCTGTAAAGTGACCCCGACTTTCAAAATGTTTTTTTACTCCCTTTAGTTTTCCTTCAGGAAAAAAAAAAAAACAATGAACAAAAAAGTTACTAAGGCTGCAGCTATCGATTATTTTAGTAGTCGACTGATTGATGAAATAGTTCGAATAATCGAGTAATCAGATAAGGAACCTAAAAAATTAAAATACCTTGGCTGAGCCTCCAACGGTATAAAAAAATAAATGAGGATGTAAGTGCAATTAACTAACTTACAAAGCAAAAGTCCGCTAGCTTAAATGCTAAGGTTTTTTGTTTATTTTTTTTACAATGCACTTAACAAATGGTTCAAACACATATTCCCAAAACGGCTAATTATACCTATTAACTCATTCACTCCCAGCCATTTTCACCGGTGGAACCCCCTTCGCTCCCGGCCGTTTTACTGGATTTTGACTGATTTTGCAAGGCCCACAGAAAATTCTGTTCTATTACTATAAAAGCATGGAACCCACCAAAAGAAAGATTAGACTCTCTTCTTTCAGCAGGAAGAAAAAGTTAGTTCATATCTTTTTCCATTCTTTAGAAATCAGTATTAGAAAATTGCTTAGTTTGAGCAATTTTCCAATTTCTGATGAAAAAACAGAAATTGAGCTTTTTGTGAAAGCACACATTTCAAACATAACTTTGACTTTAACACAGCTATTTTTTGCTTGCAAACATCTGAATAATGTTTTCCTTTTACAAAATAACATAAATGACAAGACAAATAAAGCTTTTGATAGTGAAAGTAACAATTTATTTACACATAACTAACTGAGAGATGACGCTGTTGTGGCCGCGACAGCTGGGGTAAACTTTTCCCTCATCGCCGCCTGTCTCTGCTTGGCGAGCAGCACGGACTCAACGGCATCGTCCGCCGCACTGGTGGTTCCGATTGTTCTGCTCGGTCGTCCAGCACCTGGCATCCCGGGCGTCCTCCCTGTTGTTCTGCTCGGTCATGCAACAGAAAATGGATCAAATCTTAAGAGCAAGGAATGAGTTAAGGAGGCTTATTTATCATATATAGTTTTATTTGCTCTGATGGGGAGAACATTGTAGCTGTCAATGTGCACTTTGGACTTAAATTTGTTCATTTATGTTCGGCTACTTATTCATTTCCTTATGATTTAAAAAAGTCAATGTTGCGCGATCTTCAAAATATATTCCATTTCACTCTGCTTAATATAAGTCAATTGTATTTTTCTGAATGTATGTTACTTATATCTTTATTATTATTAAAAAAAAAGTAAATGTTGAAATTAACTAATTTTAATATGCATCCTATGTTCTTAAGTAGTTAAAATTGAGATTTGGCATTTAGAATGTGAGGAAATGAGGGAAAATAAAAATTAGGAGATGGAGGTTGGGGTTATTGCAGTTTTTGTTAACTTTTATTTTGCAAATCATTGAAAAAATACAATTTTGAATGAAAATCAGATTTTGTATGTTTTATAGAAATAACTGTGCCAAAACAGTTTTCTTTGCATTTCAGTAGTTTTAGGAGGTTTGCCCCCCCCCCCCCCCAAAAAAAAAGAAAAAAAAAAAAAAAAAAAATTTCTGGCTCTGTGGCAACCTTCACGTCGGGGAGTTCCTGCAAGAAATTCTAGCCACTTTCACCCCTGCTGATAACCATGTGACTTTATACTAGTGATGCACGATAATACATTTTTCAACCGATACCGATAACCGATAATTTCCTCCTCATTCCAACCGATAACCGATAATGTCAAGCCGATAATTCTATTAAAAGATTTATGTAAAATTTTAAAGTATACACAAAAGAAAATATTACTGTGCAAAAATATAATTTATTGCTCTTTTTTTCAACATAAAATATGAACAAGTCGTCAATTCAAACATCTAAATAATGACAGATTGTCTGACGTTGTGTAATGGTAAACCTTTGGCAACAATTACTTACAGAGTAAATACCTAAGTTGCACAAAAATGCCTTTAAAAGTAAGCCATTCCTAACATATATAACATTAATACACTGCAAAACACACCTCCTTAAAACTAGTCAGTTTTAAGTGTAAATCTATTGACAATAAGTGAAATTATCTGCCATCGCTTCAAGTGTATTTCTCTCAGATTTCTTGGAAGAAAAATAGCTAGCTGAAAATAATCTTAACAGCCTTGTTTTAAGCAATACATTATTATACTTAACCCTAAAAAAAAAAAAAAACTTGGAAGAAGGAAAGATTTTGAATAATATTTGTGGCTACAGAATATTGATTTAAGAATTTGATTATCTACTGTGACTGTAATTGAGCAGAGAAATAAGTTAAATAATTTGAAAAGTGATTGCTAATGTTATATGCTTTGTTGCACACTGTGAAAATGATTAACTCAAAAGAGCGAGATGTCATGTACCCATTCTTCAGCGCTTTGTTTACATTTGCGGCTTTCACGACATTTGCTTTACAGCAGCTAAACTGATACACGGCAGTACTATTTGGACGGAGTTGGAGCTCGCATCCGCGTGCGTGTTGTTTTGTGCCTGAGTTTTGTTAAGCCGAAAATAAAGGCAGCGTTACAAAGTCATCTGACCGCTCGTCATTTTACATACTGAATGCATTATTGTCTGGCTGACTTCGTTTTCTCCATGTTTAAATTATCATCTAACCACTGTACCGTCATGATAAGCTTGCTTACTGGACATCACTTTTTTATGAAGAATGGTGGTCGTATAAACTGCATTATTTTTTCATCCAGGCCTTTGGCTCTCGGGTCATTTAGGTAAAAAAAAAAAAAACGGGTCTTGTCTCGGCGGCAGCGGCAGCTACGTTCGTACCGGATAATCTGCCCGCCCCGGCCGGTTCGCCGCGGCGTATTCGGGTCCTGGCTCTGCTCGAAAAAACCGTTACTTGTTTTGGTGGCGGCAGCTACGTTCGTACCGAATAATCCGCCCGCCCCGGCTGGTTCGCCGCGGCGTATTCGGGTCCTGGCTCTGCTCGCACACCCTGGGCGAACGCTCGAGAAACCGGGGTGTTCGCCGGACGTCCCGAGGCTTATGGCGAGGCGGCGGCCTGCCGGACCGGCCAGAGTGGCGGGCTCCGTCGGAAGACGGCTACTTGCTGACTATCGGTCTCCAGTCGTGCCGGTGTTTAGCCTTAGATGCGAATTTACCACCCGCCTTCGGCTGCATTCCCAAACAGCCCGACTCTGTATCGTCACAAGCCCTGTAGTTTAAGTTAGTTAGTGTTTACAATAGCTTTAGCATTCCCGCTAACAGCAGCCTTGTATTAGTTCCAAAAATCTTTGTGATGCAGTTTTAAATGGCTGCTGGGTTAGTGGTTTTGAATGAGGACGCTTTCTTTCTGCCTCGTGGAACTTCTACGATACATATTTCGCAGATGGCGAGAGCGTCGTTTTCTTAGTAACAGCCGCCATATAATATTCAACGACTTCTTGTCGTGTAACTCCGCCTCCTCAACCCCTCCTCCCTCAGGGGAGAGGGGAGGGGTTGAGGAGGCGGCGTGCTGAATTCTTCGGTTGCGCACATTTGGAGGCTAAATCAAGTATATAATTATCGGTAGGGATGGGAATTGATAGGATTTTTACGATTCCGATTCCATTATCGATATTGCTTAACGATTCGATTCTTTATCGATTCTCTTATCGATTCTAATTTGGGGAAAAAGAACAAACGTTTTGATTGGCATCGAGTTTGTTTAATCAGAACTCACAACCTTACAAACTCACAACGAAATCAAAAGAGGCCCAAAGCCTCAATGTTAACTGTGGCAATAAGTGGCAAATACACAAGAATGTGTAACATTTTACTGAAACATTTATCTAATAGAAATAAAAAATATTGGTAAATATTGGCAGATAGGTTGTTGTTCTGCCTTTGGCAATATGTGTTAAAGCAGGGGTCCCCAAACTTTTTCCTGTGAGGGCCACATAACTTTTCCCTTCTCTGATTAGGGGCCGGGGTCAGTTTGTAACAGAAAAAGTGTGACGATTGCAGAAGTGCATAAATGTAAAAAATTATTGTTTTTCAGAAAGCCACAATCAAATAACTCTTTCTGGATTCTTCACGGAATGAAAGTAAATAAAATAAAAATAATAATAATAATAATTAATAATAAAAACACTATTAATTAAATAGATAATAACCAAATAACCCTCTCTGAATTCTTCAAGGAAAAAGGCCAGGAAATAAATAACAAGATTGAGAAAAAAAAAATCAAAATGGCCGGACCAAATGTGGAGGCGGGCCGTATTTGGGCCGCGGGCCGCAGTTTCGGCACCCGAAGAAATGCCACATCCAAGCGAGTGAGCGAGCGAAGTGAGAGAGGGAAACACTTCTACGAGCCTACGTTCTTTGTTAATGTTAATATCTACAGAGGCAACGCCTGTATGTATCATCTTTTGTGTTGTTGTTGTTGTGTTTCCACTCGCGATCGGACACTTAAATCCAGTTGTGTAGTGGTTTGAACGATGTGCTAATGCTAGCGAACGAATGCTAACCATACTGTTATTAGCAGCTAATCATCGCTGATTTACGTTGATGCAAACCTGTTTGTTATTGGGGACGAAATTGATTTGTTTCATTTCTATTCTTAGTTTCACTCTTCAAGTGATGGTTGAATAAAGTCAGCAAATTATACCAACGTCTTCTACATCGTCATTTGGGAGTTTAGCTAGCTGTATAGCCAGAACTGAGCTTTAGCCTCTCTGTGAGGACAGCGCAGTCGTATTCCTTCCCGATGCAGTTACCTCCACCTTGCAATGACTGCAAGTCGCTTTGTTGTAATTTTTCCTCGTGAAGTGAAGACACACTTTCGAGCGTTTGAACCTACGTGCTGTCATTGTTATGTTTATGGCTGCAATGCTCGTGCTTACCCGTCGTAACCTTTCATTTTCACACTCTTTCCTGGTGAAGTGTAGTCAAACTTTGGAGCGAGTGGTTCTTGGCGCCATGCTAGTTTGATGCGTCTGGACAACAAGACAGTCACGACGCAATACGCGTCTTTAGGAATCGTTAAAGGGATCGTTAAGGCTTTTTCATTGTGATGTCGAGGCCTCGAAACACTCGGAACCGGTTCCGAATTGGAATCGGATTTCGATTCCCATCCCTAATTATCGGTTGAATTTTTTTATTATCTGGATTATCTGTGTGACGTCATAATTGCCATTATCGGCCGATAATTATCGTTGACCGATATTATCGTGTATCTTTACTTTATACGTAAGCACACTGACTGCTTTCTTAAAGGGGAATGAACATAGCCTAACAACAGAGTCAAAGCGGGATAAAAAGACTATATTTTCTTGTTTTATTAAAATTATCGAATTTATCGATATGGTCAAAATTACGTCGGTTACCATGAAGAATTTTGGTAACGGTAAATTTTCGGTATATCGCCCAGCTCTACTGTCGCCTCTCCCAGTCAAAATGTCTCTCACCATCAATGCCGTTTCAAATGGATTTGACTTACTGTGTAGCGCTCTCAGTGGCAGTGATTAAAGCAAACTTGAGGCTCCGCTATTCATTAAACTGCCACTTAATTAACACATTAGGAAAATATGTTATTAAATGTGTTATAACGAGTTTTGGAACCATTTTGGTAAGCGTTTATGGATTTAACCCCTTGACAGGTTTAACTTCCTGACCTGTTTCAGGCTTGACAAAAAGACAGGCATGCTGAACAGGAAGGATTCATGTTGGACCGTAAGTAACAGAAGCATTTCACAAGGGTGGTAAATATCAACGATTTTGTAATTAAACAAAAAATAAATCCCCCAATTAATTTCAGGGGTTGTCACCTTTTCATTCATGACGGAGTTTTAGAGCCCAAAAAAAAAAAAAAAAAAAAATACAATTACGAGAATAAAGTCAATATTAGGAGATTAACATTGTAATATTATGAGAATTTTTAAAAAGTTGCAATATTACATGAAAAAAAACCTAATATTACGAGATTAATGTCATTATTTTACGTATCTTTACGTTTATGCATGCACTATGGCTAATTTAGCTGCTAGGTACTTTATATAGCGCTGAACCGCCTCTGTTATTTTTTTTTTTTTAAATTTGGAGTTACGATGAAGTATTATGCATTTTAATACTGGTTATATGATTCTACATTAGAACCTCACGAGATGCTGTCAATATTGTTCATTTTACCAGAGTATATATTACCTAACTTAGCTAAATTAGCCATATACTGTATATTACGTAATGTGAAGATATGTAATATACCAACTTTAAGGTTGTAATATTATGACTTTTCTCGCAATATTACAACTGTAATATAATTATTCTTCAATGTATTGACTTTTCTTGAACTACCGTTTTGGCCCAAATATAAGACGGCCGCGATTATAAGACGACCCCCTCTTTTTCAAGACTCAAGTTTGAAAAAAAGACTTTTTGAACGCCAAATTTTTATACAGAAAATAATTACAGTACATCTGAATCAAATGACTATAACAACATATTTGAGAGAAAAAGCATGTTATTTTGCCTCATTCAAATCTTAATACCTGAACATTTAAATATGTAAACTAAAGTGCAATCACATTCGTAAATGAATGGCTTCTGGTTTTTTTAAATGTATATAAACCAATAGTGTGATAAAACAACAAAATTGCAATAACTGCATTAACCATCAAAGTGAAGTCTAACTGTAACTGTAGTCTTGAAACAATTCTGAATAAGGTAAAACATTGCAATAATAAAATAATGCAAACTGGTTAAACTTGAGTGTAGCTGAGATCTGTCGTGACAGAACATCGATTCAATGATATCTGGCGCCATCTAGCGTTGTGAATGGGTATAATGTCTAGACCACGAATATAAGACGACCCCCACTTCTTCAGTCTTATTTCAACGCAAAAAACATCGTCTTATATTCGGGCCAATACCGTACAATGTATGACTTGTTCTCATACTACTACAACCTTAATCTCGTAATATTGTGACTTTATTCTCGTAACGCAATCTTTTTCTTTCTTTGTCCCTAATACTCATTCGTATCCATTTCCATTCCCTTCGATGGTGAAAAATTGACTGATTCTCCTTCATCTCATTGCAGTAATGTTCTCGGTCACTGAGTTTGCATCCTTGAATGACGTACAGCCAACATACCGCATCTTGAAGCCATGGTGGGATGTCTTCATGGACTACTTAAGCTTGCTCATGCTCATGTTGGCACTATTCGCCATGACCATGCAGATCACCAAGGACCAGGTAGCATGCCTTCCCTTCATGGAAGAATCGCAGGACTCTGAAAACGACTCGTACCCGAGCACGAAGGAAGTAATGGCTATGACGGACACCAGAGACGTACCGGCAAGTGCTGTCCACAGTTTTCAGAACTTGTATCAAACCACCAATAGAGGTGGAGAAAAATTCACTCATCAGCCAAAAGCGCTGGGAATCAAAACCAATCTGGACTTTCAGCAGTATGTGTTTATCAACCAAATGTGTTATCACCTTGTCTTACCCTGGTATTCCAAATTCTTCCCCTACCTCATACTGATCAACACAGTTATACTCATGGTCAGCAGCAATTTCTGGTTCAAATTCCCCAAGACCAGCTCCAAAATAGAACACTTTGTTTCTATTCTGTGCCGATGTTTCGAGTCTCCTTGGACCACCAAGGCGGTGTCAGAAACGGCCTGCGAAGACTCCGAGGAGAACAAGCAGAGGTTGAGCGGAACCTCTTCTGTTCGCAAGAAGGCATCCGCAGAGGGGAAGGAAGAAGGTTCAACCTCCACCTCCCCCGATCTGGAAGGCGTGGTCTCCGCAGATACCCCCATCGCCGAAGCCCCGACGGCAAGTATGCCCATCTTGGATAAAAAGGACGGCGAGCAGGCCAAAGCTTTGTTTGAGAAAGTACGCAAGTTCCGAGCTCACGTGGAGGACAACGATTTCATCTACAGGTTCTACTCATCCCAGACCATTTTCAAAACGGCCACCTTTATTTCAATGCTCTCCTACACGTCGAGCTTTATGGTTAAGATTAATTTTATTCACATCTGCGAGACCGACGTCAAAGCATTGGTCGGGTACGGGAAGTTTTACTGTACGCATAACATGGCGTTCATGTTAGACAAGATGCTCATTTGCTACATTGCTCTGATGATCATGTACGGCATTGTGTGTCTGTACTCCCTCTTTTGGGTTTTTCGGGGACCTCTGAAAGAGTATTCCTTTGAGAAAGTCAGGGAAGAGAGCAGCTTTAGCGACATTC
Source organism: Corythoichthys intestinalis (assembly GCF_030265065.1). Lineage (NCBI taxonomy): Eukaryota > Metazoa > Chordata > Actinopteri > Syngnathiformes > Syngnathidae > Corythoichthys > Corythoichthys intestinalis. The sequence continues at coordinate 21,563,397 of NC_080408.1, read as the reverse complement.
CAGATGTCAAAAATGACTTTGCGTTCCTCTTACACATGGTTGACCAATACGACCAGCTATACTCCAAGCGTTTCGGTGTCTTCCTGTCTGAGGTGAGCGAGAACAAGTTGCGGGAGATTAGCCTCAATCACGAGTGGAACTTCAAAAAGGCCAAGAAGTTTGTGACTCAAAACGCGCAAGACCAACAAGAGCTCCATCTCAAGAACCTTTTTGGTCTCCCAAATGTGGTCTTTGACCTTACCGACTTGGAGGTGCTGAAGCTTGAAAAGATTCCCGAGGTCAGATTCACTGCAAACGTTTCTCAGATGACCAGTCTGAGGGAGCTTCATCTCTACGACTGTCCGGCCAAAGTGGAGCGGACGGGCTTCGCCTTCCTCCGCGACCACCTTCACTGCCTTCACATCAATTTCACCGACGTGGCAGAAATCCCCACCTGGATCTTCTTGTTGAGGAATTTGCGAGAACTTCAAATCGTTGGCAACTTGAGCTTGGAAAATAACAAGATGGTGGGTCTGGAGTCCATGCGTGACTTGAAGCAATTAAAACTACTATGCCTGAAAGGCAACCTTCCGAAACTGCCCCCCAACATCACAGACGTGTCGCAGCACCTGGAGGTATTAGTGGTGCACAACGACGGCACAAAACCAAGCGGACTCAATACTCTGAAAAAAATGATGAACCTCACCAACCTGGAATTGCATTGTTGCAACCTGGAGAAGATTCCTCACGCTATTTTCAGTTTGATCAACCTGCTGAAGTTGGATCTCAAGTCAAATAACATCCAGACCATAGAGGAGATTGTCAGTCTCCAGCACCTAAAGAAATTGACGTGTCTCAAATTGTGGCACAACAAAATCAAAACTATCCCATCGTCTATTGACAAGGGCAAGTCTCTTGAAACTCTAGACCTCTCCCACAATAAACTTGAAACCCTGCCGCTGACGTTGTTCAAGCTACCGCAACTCCAAAACTTGGATGTGGCCCACAACTTAATCAAGATGCTCCCGGAGGAAGTGGGTCTTCTGGTGGCCCTGCAGCATCTAGACATCACTTCAAACAAACTGGAGACCTTACCCAACAATCTGTTCAGGTGCTTCAAGCTGAAGGTGCTGTGCTTGGGCCACAACTACCTAAAGGAACTTTCAGAGTCTGTGGGTGATCTGGTTCTGCTCGAACATTTGGAGCTAGAGGGCAACAACCTTGAAAAGCTGCCCCCGCAGCTCGGAAAGTGCCGCTCGCTGCGCCGAAGTCAGCTCCTGGCGGAGGATCGCATCTACATGACGTTGCCAGTGGAGATCAGGGACAGCATCAGTCGAGATGATGACAAGACCATCACGAGTGCTTGATTGGGGGCTGTTGAAAACTGCTCACAATCGTACGTTAGTTGTGAGTCATCCCGTGTTTGGAACGGATCAATGTAACCCACAATGCATTGTGATAAGTGGTCAACAATTGATGGTCACTAGTCAGGCTGTAACCCACGAAACACCGATTCAGAAAAAATATTTTCTGTTTCAGGGTTAGTTTGTTCCGACCATTCACACAACAGACATCAAATCCATTTTAACTGATAGGTGGCATTGAATCAATGTTTCATTGCCATTGACAGTCATTGACATCCAATCCAATATGGATTGGACGTCTTCCACCATCAATGGCAGCCAATAAGAGCTTTATGGGCTTGCGATTAATCTCATTGTCGTACACAGTTGTGATTAATCGAATGACAAACCAATAATACATTTAAAATTTAATATTAAATGAAGCCCTCATAAGCATGTAACGCTACTTTTAGTTAGATAGCATATATTCTGGTACTATGTATACAGTAGTAGTATATACAAATAGGACACTTTTAGTGGTTTTTTCTTCGGTGGCTCTGGTGTTAATGCACAATTAAAATAACTATGTTAATTTGTGACTTAAATTGGAGTAGTTAGTTTGCCTAGCAAAAAAAAGCCCCATTCATTTCCAATGGCAAAAACATTTCAATTTCCAAACTGTGTCTTGCTCTACGATTTTTTTTAACCAATTCATGTAATTCACATATTAAAATAGTAAATAATATTAGCAAATCAAGGCACACACAAGTTGTTTTTCCAAAAATGTATGGTTGCACCAAAATTTGACATAACATCCCGATTTATTTGCTCCTGTTAAATTCCGATGAAGAAAAACAAAAATAACACGATATACCAGGAAGTGACCTGAAAAAGCCCTAAAATCTACAGAAAGTTACCAATGAAGTGGAAGTGACCTGAGAATGCCCCAAAAGTAACAGGAAGTGACCAAAGCACCCCCACGCAATTTCTCCAGAAATTGCATTGTCTTGGTTGTAAGGGGAACCGCGAACAGAAAGACTTGTAGTTCTTAAAAGATAAATGTTAGTATGAGTTAAAATAATTTGATATTCAAACCTCTCTTAATGTTTTCATTTTTATAAAACTTGAAAAATTTTTGACCAGTAGGTCGCCATTGTTGTTGCCGACGCAATGCACTCTGGGCGGTGATGTCACTGGGCAGCAAAAACAATTAAAGGAAAGCAGGATCCAAACCCGCATTTCCCGTGCATTAGATGAGCGCGTAAACCACAGGACTACCGTGTGACGTAAGAGTTATGATTTTCCTAATAAAGCAATTGCAACCCACATGCATTGTCTGTCTGTGCGACAAACTATCAAAGGGCAGCATGTGACTATCTCGGCAAGCCGTCTAGGATCGGTTTAAAGACACTGCTGATGAGCTGGAATTGGATGCAGGTACGACGTTGGGAACAATCTGACCCGCTGCAGAATGTGACAAAATCATGCCAGTTGTCATACTAGCTTCGCGTGCTAGCTAGCACAGCTATTGTCCTAGCCCAGGCCAACCGCGTAAACCGCATGTAAAACAGGGCGCCCTCCGTAGGTCAAAACAAGTACTAAATATTATAGATTTTTTAAATTAATGAAAATAATATATGTATTTCGAATAAGATATTTTAGTAAAAGAGAACAAGTGTGGCTTATTAGAGCCTACAAGTCTTTAAGACAGAGGATCCCTTTAAAGGAACTCTGTTTCGTTTGTCACCGTCAATGGCAGCCATTGAGCTAATTTGATTTTTCGCGTGGTATAAATTTGTGGCACAAACATTAGTTTTTTTGTTTTGTTTTTTCTTTATTGTATTGATTTAAGAACAATACAAATGACTGCTGGAATATCGCCGTTTGCATTGTTTGTAACTTATATTGCGAGTTTGAATTGGTATATTCATGTCTTACCCACTGTTTGCTTTACAGTAGATCTGTATTTAGCCTCTCTGGAACAGTTACAACCAGAGATGAACATTTATTTGGAGATTTGTTTTCTTCACAAAGGGCCAAATGCAAGTAAAAAATATCACAAATATTGTTTTTTGTCATGCACACTACTTGAATATATCTTTTTTCAGAGAATCAGGTTAGTAGTGTTTAGTGTCTTTAACTACTGTACAGTTGTTCTAGGCAATGTACTTGAAATCTGAATGTTCTTATAAAATGTAAACATGTACCGTATTTTCCGGACTATAAGTCACACTTTTTTCATAGTTTGGCGCACCCTGCGACTTATTCAGGTGCATCTCGTGTCTTTTCACACTGAAGGCTGTGAGAAGTGTTCTCAAGGTGTGGCCAATACTTGCAGAGTTTGCGAAGTTCTTTACATGTCACACTGAAGAGAAGACTGAATGGATTTGGAAGTAATGTGGATTGTGGAGTGAGATTAAAAGCTTGGTAAAAAAGTGTTTTTTTTTTTTTTTTTTTTTAATGCTAAAGTTATCTGAATAACTGATGTTAACGTTATATTAACAGAAAGGTATTTTGCCCGTTATTCTGCATTTAATTATTACCATAATGTATAATGTTTGTTAGTGGTCTGATAAAATTGCAACCCAAAATGCGACTTACACTCCAGTGTGACATATATGTATGTTTTTCCTCTTCATTGTGCATTTTCTGGCTGGTACGACTTATACTCAGATGCGATTTATAGTCTGAAAAATATGGTGATTGTCCCACAATGATGACAAAGTTGTCTGTCTTTCACACGTGTATTGTTTTTAAAACTCCGTAGGTCATTGTAAAAGTTGGTGTATCACCTCAGTGTCCTATACTCAAAGTTCACAGCTTTTTTGACTTAATAAAACATTTGTAAGACAAAAATATGGATCTGGCGCATATATTACATGACGACGATGCAGGAAAGATAAAAAAAAGAAGAATCATAAGTCACTGGTTGACTACAACTTACCAGTACATCAAAAATTCCATCATAATCACCAACATTTAAATAAAGTTGCTTTGTTGGCCCAACTGTTCATGAACAATGTTTCTGAAACACTCCTACATGTACTTAAATGTACTGAAATTTTCCATGAAAGTAACCTAAAACTTTTAAACCTATAGTCTCCCCACAGTATTATTTTTTAGAAATTGAAATTGAAGCTGTCTTCACTTTATTATGGGATGTTTACACCATGAGATATTAATTGGTAACATTTCAGTTGAAGCTTTGAACCAATTGATTCATTGCTTCAAGACACTTCATTTGTCCATCACTGTTCCCTTCGGGGAGACAGTCAACCTCTGCTGCCACCTGCTGTCAAGACTGTTGTCATCCAACGTGCCTCTTAGCATGCATTGCAGCGTTACAGATGTAAATGACGTTCAAAATTCATGTTCTTTGCTAACTATTTCTTCAGTTACTGCTCCAGTTGTTTCATTATGTGCTAGTTATGGTATTTGGTAACACTTTATTTGACAGTGGCACCTTAAGACTGTCATAAGGCCATTATAATTATCACATGACACTGCCATGAGCATTAATGAATGCTGATGACAGATGTAATTTTGTGTCATCCAGCAAATTATCTCACATTTCAATGGATGTAAAAGATCTGAGCAGGACATAAATTGAGTTAGTGACATAATTTGCTGGATGGCGCTGTCTGTCACAAGCATTCATTAATGCTCATGATACTGTCATGTCATAATTATGGCAGTCTTATGATGCCGCTGTCGAATAAGCTGCACTGGACTATAAGCCGCAGGATTCAAAATGAGGGGGAAAAAGTAGCGGTTTATAGTCTGAAAATTACAGGTAGATTGATTACACTTAACAAGATGGCTACCTTCAGGTCAATGCTATTTTTGCCTTTATTTCTTCAGTAATTCTATGTTAAAAAAAGAAACTTTTGGTAGTTTTGTGAGAGTGAATAGGCCATGCTGGATGTCATTGGTTGCCGTTTACGTCTCGTCCAATTCATTTCTTCGCAGGAGAAAATTACAAGTTCACGAACCTTAAATGTATGCAATAGCACCACCTACTGGTTGTTGACATTGGACAACCGCTGTTCTGCCAAAATACCCTACATCAGTGATAGTAGACGGGGGGCGTCCTCTTCATTCTTCGTTAAAATATTGCTTCATGCATGCACTCGACCATTTGCTGGACTGAATAAAGGTGACGATATCATGAATCCTCACAAAAATGTTAACCATACCAACACTTCTCGCTTAGCATCATCTGGGACTCGTCAAGTTAGCCACTTCACACAATACAGCAGGTAAGCTACTCGATTAACAGTTAGCTGTGCCTGTTTGTGCTAGATTTATGCAAAAACTGCAGTTGCTTCCCAGCATGTTAATTTGGTTTTAATTAAAAATAAAAGAATGACTGAAAAAAACTCAACTGTATTTTTCTTGCGTTAAAGTGTGAAGTTTTTGTGGCTAATGTTAACAATCTTAGCTGCTAGCTTGATTGTACTATTAGGACGACTGTTGTTTAGCCATTTCGGCATTGTGGCATGTCATAATATTTTTTTATTTTTACTTACCAGAGTGCCCAAAGACTTTAAAGAAAGCATGATACATATTCCGATGAAATCCTCAGCCAAGCCCAAGAGTAGCGGTGCATCTGTTCAGGCGACGCCGGAAAAGGCAGCTCAGACTCGGTCAGGTAAACCATGAAATCCCGCTGTCAAAAAGTAAAACATTTTCAAGGTAAAAATCTGTATTATTAATTTTTAGTCTACAGTAATGTATTGCTGTCATTTTCAAGATTAAAGTTGTTATTTTAAAAAATGAAATAATGCTATCAGTAGAAACTTGAGTGGATAAACTCATTCGCTGCTAGTGAATAAACACTCATTTCAGGTAATTAAAAAAACAACTTTACTTGGTTATTATTTTTTTATATTTAAACTTATTCACTGCTAGTGACAGTTATAGACATCAAATCTTTTAACTGGGACGGCTGGCATTAAGTGATCATGATTCAGTTTCATTGATGGCGACAGACTTCAAATTCAATTTGACTATCGCCTTCAATGGCAGTTAATGAGTTAATAAAATTGTTTATAATGCCACATAGACATAATTGCTGCCAGCCCAACCAGTCAAAATGGATTGGACTTCCATCGCCATCAATGGCAGCCAATGATAATAATAATTTTCTTATAATGACTAGGCCTGCCAAATACAGTGGTATGAAAAACCCTTTGAACCTTTTGGAATTTCTCACATTTCTGCATAAAATCACCATCAAATGTGATCTGAGCTTTGTCAAAATCGCACAGATGAAAAAATAGTGTCTGCTTTAACTTAAACCAACCAAACATTTATAGGTTTTCATATTTTAATGAGGATAGTATGCAAACAATGACAGAAGGAGGAAAATAAGTGTGTGAACCATGATTTATTATTTTGTGGCCCCTCCTTTGGCAGCAATAACAGTCACATCGATCAGGACTAAACCTGCCCCATTCTTCTCTACAAAACTGCTGTAGCTCAATCAGATTGCTGGGATGCCTGGCATGAATCGCTGTCTTCAGGTCGTGCCACAGCATCTCAATAGGGTTCAAGTCTGGACTTTGACTTGGCCACTCCAGAACTTGTATTTTGTTCTTCTGAAACCATTCTGAAGTTGATTTACTGTTGTGTTTTGGATCATTGTCTTGTTGCAGCATATATCCTCTTTTTAGCTTCCAACTGTCTGACTGACGGCCTCATGTTTTCCTGCTAAACATCCTGATAAACTTTTGAATTCATTCTTCCATTAAGTGATTGCAAGTTGTCCAGGCCCTGAGGAAGCAAAACGGCTCCAAATCATGACGCTTCCTCCACCATTCTTCACGGTGGGGATAAGGTGTTGATGTTGATGATCTGCTCCATTTTTCCTCCACACATGACGTTCGTCGTGTGTTACTATCAAACAATTCAACTTTGGTTTCATCAGTCCACAAAATATTTTGCCAAAACTTCTGTGGAGTGTCCAAGTGCCTTTTTGCGAACATTAAATGAGTAACAATGCTTTTTTTAGACAGCAGTGGCTTCCGCTGTGATGTGTGGACAGAGATATTGGACTGTGCCAGTGATTTCTATAAGTCTTTAGCAGACACTGTAGGGTTCCTTTTTTACCTCTCTGAGTATTCTGCGCCGAACTCTTGGCGTCATCTTTGGTGGACGGCCACTCCTTGGGAGAGAAGCAACAGTGCCAAACTCTCTCCATTTGTAGACAACTTCTCTGACTGTCGATTGATGAACATCAAGACTTTTGGAGATGGTTTTGTATCCTTTTCCAGCTTTATACAAATCAACAACCCTCGATCGCAGGTCTTCAGACAGCTCTTTTGACCGAGCCATGATGCACATCAGACAATACTTCTCATCAAGACAATTCTTACCAAGTGTGTGTTTTATAGTGAGCAGAGCACCTTTAAATCACTCATCAGTGTTTGGGCTCACACCTTACTTGAATTATTTGGTAAAAATTGGTTTCAGTGCTCTTTAAGTCTCCTTAGGCAGAGGGTTCATTTACTTATTTTTCCCCCTTCTGTCATTGTTTGCATGCTGTCCTTATTAAAATATGAATTTCTCACAATTCTGCATAAAATCACCATCAATTGTGAGCCGATCTTTGTCAAAATCACACAGATTTAAAAACTGCTGTAACTGAAACCACCCAGAAATTTATGGTTTTTCACATTTTAATGAGGATAGCAGCATGCAAACATTGACAGAAGGGGGAAAAATAAGTCAACCCTCTCTCTGCCTTAGGAGACTTAAAGTGCCTTTGAAACCACAATTTTTACCAAACAATTTAAGTGAGGTGTGTGCCCAATCACTGATGAGGGGTTTAAAGCTGCCCTGCCCGCTGTAAAACACAGATCTGGTAAGAATTAGCATTATCTTATGTGCATCACGGCTCGGTCAAAAGAGCTGTTTGAAGACCTGCAATCAAGGATTGTTGATTTGTATAAAGCTAGGAAAGGATACAAAACCATCTCTAATAGTCCGGATGTTCACCAATTGACAGTAAGAGAAGTTGTCTACAAATAGAAAGAGTGTGGCACTGTTGCTTCTCTCCCAAGGAGTGACCGTCCACCAAAGATGACGCCAAGAGTTCAGCGCAGAATACTCAGAGAGGTAAAAAAGAACCCTAAAGTGTCTGCTAAAGACTTACAAAAATCACTGGCACAGTCCAATATGTCTGTGCACACATCAGCTATATGCAAAACTATGACTAAGAATGTGATTCATGCCAGACATCCTAGGAATCTGACTGAACTACAGCAGTTTTGTAGAGAAGAATGGGCCAAGTTTAGTCCTGATCGATGTGCCAGACTGATCTGCAGCTACAGGAAGCGTCTGGTTGAAGTTATTGTTGCCAAAGGGGGCCCACAAAATATTAAAGCAGACCGTTTTTTTCATCTGTGTGATTTTGACAAAGATCAGATCATATTTGATGGTGATTTTATGCAGAAATGTGAGAAATTCCAAAATTTTCAGATACTTTTTCATACCACTGTATAAACATTTGAGAAGCATATGTTGGGAAGCAATTCCTTGAGACAGAGCTATTCAAGTCATCTGAAAATTATTTTTCATATTATTTCAATATACTGTATATTGCAATGCATTGCAAACCCCCAAGATGTCGCAATGTCATTTTTTTTCAATATCGTTCACCCCTAATAATGACATATAATTGCTGGCAGACAACCAGTCAAAATGTATTTGATTGTAGTCAATAAATTGCTTATTATGACAGATAATAGCTGTTAGCCCTCCCACTCAAAATGGGCTGGACATCCATGGGCGTCAATGGCAGTCAGTGAGTTAATTGTATTTAGTATTTTCAATATAACTATTTAATTACATATTTTTTAATCGTGTTATTAATATTTTAATCCGTCCATTATCTACTGCTTGATCCAGGGTCAGGTCGCCAGGGCAGCAGTTTATAATAATAATAATTTTTAATATAATTTTTTAAAAATTAAAATTTATAAAATGGTAAAAAATTCAAGTAAAATGAATATATATATTTTAAAAAGTTCATATTTAAAATTTAATTAGTTCCTTTTAAAGTGACCATTTTTGTTAACAAAATCTTATTTCTATTAATTTTTTTTGTTTTCATCATCATCATATTTTTAATATTTAATTGTACAATTTTCCCTATTCTATTTCTTTAATCATTGTTTTTGTATTTTATTTTTTAAGAATACAATTCTAAACAAATAATTCGTTCATTTCCTGCCAACCTGCCCAGTTTAAATGGACTGGACGCCTATCGCTATCGATGAGTTAACATTCGTTAAAAAAAAAAATTAAATGAAATCTGAGATTTAAAGTGCGCTATTTAGATTTCCTATTAACAACAGATTCCCTCCCTATTATGTCACGTTACTAACTTACCTCTACCCCCCTTTTAGCGCACCCCGCTTCTGGTGCTTCTAAATGGAAGTCTTCATTCAAACCGATCGGTCAGGAAGATCCTGAAGATAATTCACAGGAGCAAAACAGTGATGAAAAGTAACACTGCGCCATCTTATACCCCAAAAAGTCAAACCGTTCAAGTCAAATGAAATGTAGAACAAAAAATTCTCTTACCTCCAGGGTTGAACTTTATGACCCCTTCGATGAATCTGCGAAAGGTTCACCCGATGACGCTGACAACCTAGATTGGCAAAGCACTTCACAGGACAGAGACTACCGCGTTGGCAGCTTCAGCCCTCAAAGCGGCTGCAGCGAGAGCCACGCCGTCAGTACGGGTTGGATGTCCGAGAAACAGTCATACAGCCCGGACGGGAACCAATCTAGTCGGCGATCCTTCAGCTCTGAGAGTCATCAGTATTCTGAGGCTTACAGAAGAGAGAGGACCAAAGCGGAAGAGATGACCATGCTTGGTTACAGACCGGTATGATAACCTTATGGTGTCATGTATTAAAACGCTGATAATCTAGCACACTTCTGCCCAAGCAGCCAAATTCAAAACCTTGCTATATTTTAAGTATGAACATTTTCTCATATGACCTACTCTGTAAATTTTATTTAACCCTTTCATCAGGACAGTCCCACTTTAGTGGACCTCTGTTAAAGTTTTCATTAGCTTAAAGCGCATATGACAGGAGAAAAAAAGTCTTAAATAGCATTATTATGTCAATTAGAATCATATTTTGAGACTATTCGACTATATAGAACAATTTAGCAAAGCGCAGATGACGAGAAATTAGTCTTTTAATCTGCCGGTTAGCCACGCCTACCATTGTAGGGCTCTAGGGTCCCTAACAGGTGGATGACGTCAGCGGGTGACTGGGCTCATCGGTTTTACTATTCAGCCCATTGAGGGGGAATTATTCAGAACGAGGAAAACGCGAAGAAGAGAGCCGCAAAATGTGATTGTTTCAGTCTCTCTACTCCAATATTTTTTTACAGGATATTCTTTTTATCCAAGTATTTTTCCCCGATAGCTAAATAAATGGCTTGAGAAGGACCGGTCAGCCCATCGAGGGGGAACTGTTCACAACGAGGAAAACGCGACGAAGAGAGCTGCAAAATGTCAGTTTCTGTCTCTTTACATCAATATTTTTACACAATATTCTTTTTATCCAAGTATTTTCCCCAATATCTAAATAAATGGCATGGTCATGACAAATAACACTCTTGTGCTAAATGGAATATGAAATAATAAAAAAGCACTTATTCAGGACGACATGGCAAAATTACTCCATAATGGTCAAAACTGTTGACTTCACCTTTACTGTCGCACCTCCCGAATGATATTTTATGACACCTAAATCGGACATATGTCATTTCCCTTCCCCGGCTTAGGAGAATGTAAACAAACCAAGAGGCATGACAGCTAGCCGACATACTAACCCGAACCGAGTGATGTTTCAAAGTCTTCGAAGCGGAAATTCACACATAACTAGCCCGGATTATTTGACATGACGACTGGGTTGTCGATTGTCTTTACTGATCGGCAAACCGCCCGGCGGAGAGCAATTTACAGTTCGTTCCCCGGAGGAGGGCGGCTGCAGTTGTTGTGCAGCTAACGTGCAGCTAATTTGCATAAGGAGAGCTTTTTATACAGTATACCTATCAATGATCAAACGTAAGTAGTCCTTTATTTAAAGAAAGTTTGTAGTGTTTACTTTGTAATCGCTGTATTCGTATAATCGCTGTATTCGTATTTGACATAATACAAAACAAGATGTTTACTCACTTCCTCGTAAGTCCAATGGTCCCACAGTAGTAGGGCTTGTTTTGGCCAATATCCACGGTGAATGGGAACCTTTTGAAACTCCAAAAAGGCGCACACGCCTCTCCCTCATAAAGCAAGATTTTTCTGCAGCCGTTTGGCTGGCGTGATGCGAAAAATAAACGTATTAATCGGCAAAATCAGCTGAATCCTTAGTCCTCATACACAACAGTACCGCTGTTTAGTGAAAAGGACGCCTTCATCTGTACACGTCACAGCGCCTTCCTCCTCAATGCAAGACCGAAGCTGGAAGTCACTCATTTTCATAGCGCGGGATTAAAAAAACTAAATAAATATAGCGATCGCTTCCACACACATCCAAGCAGTCCATATCATTCAGGAGCATAAAATAACGCGTGTATTATGAAATAAACATCCTTTTTCGTGTCACATGCACTCTAACTCATTCATTGCTAGCCCAGATCTCAGTCTATGTTGTCATGTGGTCGTTAGTAAAAGAGGGAAATTGATATACAAGCTTTACTATTTTCGTCAAGAACAGAATAGTTTTTTGTTGTCATGAACTACAAACGTACATCGAGATGTCATTTAGTTTTGCAATTAGAGGAGAGAGAGCCAGGCTGTGACTTATGTGTCCACCGAACAGCATGCCGCGCTCAGAGTTTGCCACAAAACGCTCTCTGTCGCCAGGGAATGCACCCACCTTGGGGAGTTCAGAATCAGCATCTTTCAAACTAAATTTCTCCAACCTCCAGGGTCGTAGAACATTTTGGAAGACATTTGCGTACCTGTGAGAAGGCGCCATATTTCTACCTGATCCTTAAAAAAATTGGGAGAAGTTAAAAGGATGCTGGAAAAACTGGAAAAGTGGTTTTGAAAGTCTTTAAAATAGGTGTTTTTAAAAAATTATCAGAAAATTCCTTTTTTGACCTATGACCCGGTCACTCCAAAATTTCACATCATCGTATTGCAAGCATATCCTGCAAATTTGCCAATTATCCCTTTATTGGCTCTTCAGTGATTTTGAACACATACGTACATAGACATACAGAACCTAATACATCTCCACCTACTAGTGAAAGTAGTGAAATCAATAGCCTTGTTTTGACCTCCACAGACGATCCAACGTGTTCAATTATCCCCGCCCACCAAGCACTGGGATTATGAAATGGAGGAGCCCATCAAAGCAGGTAGGAATATTTTTTCCCAAGTGTATATATGGGTGCAATGATACAGTTAAGTCACGGTTCAATACGATTTTCGATACAAGGGACACGATTTTCTATTAGATTTAATACATTTAATGCTCAGAAACAAAAAATACAAGTGTTATTTTTTTTCCTCATTGTTTTTTTTATTTTGCTAACAAGCAAAATAAACAAAAATAACAATTCCATCATATAAACATGCATTTTAGTGCATAATATTTTAGGGCTGTCAAATTTATCGCGTTAATGGGCGATAATTAATTTTTTAAATTAATCACATTAAAATATTTAACGTATTTAACGCATGCACGGAATGACCCACTAATGCATTGCCGCAAACAGACTACAATGGCGCCGTTTTTTATTTATTGAGAGTCAAGAGGCAGAAAAAGTGAGTGGACACAGGCATTCAATTGGGGCCGCACCATTTATTGGCATAAGCGTTTGCATCTCTTTCACAACAATCATAACAATTGAGGTGTGCGGCGTGGGGAAGAATAACAGGAGATGATCTTTTTCTTAACACGCCTCATTGAACAAAACGCAGAACACATACCATTTGCAGCCACCACTGACAGTCATGGTTGCCCAACTTCCCATCATGCATTTTGGCGAAACAGTTAAGTCGCTAGAGTAAAAGAAGTAAGAAAAGCTGGGATACCCAATCAAAATAGCTATGCAAAATACACAAAACTTCCTCAGACTTAGGTCAAACTCTATTCAAACATTTCGTTTAGCTCAACAAATACACCAGATGGCAATATTTAGTCACAATATACAAACTATCAGCGGTCTCATACTTTGTGAAGTCAACATTCAAATGAACGTAAGGAACAATAAACCCGGAAACTACGGCATCAGTCGAGGGGCAAAACGCACTAGAAAAACTTGCCCTCGTCCCGCTCGGCGACATCAACAATGGCGAGCTATCAGTTTATTTTTTGATTGAAAATTTTACAAATTTTATGAAAACGAAACCATACAGAGGGGTTTATATAAAATTACTATAACTTGTATTGACATCTATCTTTTAAGAACTCCAAGTCCCTTTAACAGAAAGAATGTTAATAATGTTATAATAAACAAATACAGTACTTATGTACAGTATGTTGAATATATATCACTGATTCTTAAGAATTTGCCTAAAACAGGTTTTTTTTTTTGTTTGGAAAAAAAAAAAGTTTTGATTGCAAAATCTGAAGTAATGTTATTATAGACCAATGTCTTAGCTTTTCAGCAATGTACCGGTGTCAGCTCCCCAATTTTTACCTTTTTCATAAAATGGATGCTTTTTGAGTCACTGTGTTGCATTTGTCACTACCGTCAGACACAATAAAAAGCTCATTTATTTTTACTTTTCAAGTCCAATACCAATTTGGAGCTTTTCAAGCCAATGCCTTTCAATATAAGTACACATATATGGTGCTAAACGGTAAATATTCACTTTCCTTTATTTTTTTTATACTGTTTCAAGTATACTCCTCTATAAGATCTTACATAATCCAACGTTTACTTTTCACTTAAATATGTCAATAATGTTTTTTGAAAATCTACAAACACATTTCTCTAATAAAATTGAATTTTACCTTGATAGCCCAGGAGCACTGAATTAACAAATCACAAACATATGTATTTAAAACAAATAAAAGTACCTCTGACGGAGGTGACATTGGACCAGACGGTGGTGACACAAATCTGACGGTAGTGACAGTGCCCTCCTTTTTTACATATAATTCCAAAATATAAACCACCAGTCATGCTTTTTTGTTTTACAACTTCATTTAACAATTTGCAAAACAAAGAACAAGTATGATCACTGTGTTACATATTTGATTGGCAACATTTTTGAACATATAGTCCTATTGGAGAGAAGACAACAACTTTATCACTCCAACACTCATTCAGCTTTGTCAGCCCCTGTAATGTACGTGTTTCTCCTCTATGTAGTCCATGACTTCATTAGACAGGCTGTATATCTGTCTTCTTCTGCTTGCACGACCTGGTGCAGATGGTTCCACGAGTTTGACCAGAATGTGTTCAAATGGTATGAAGCACACATCCCTTCTCCCTGTTTTGGACTGAATTGTGGGTTAGGCCCATGAGGATGGTAGAACTCCACTTGTACATCTTCATGCTGAGCATCCACCATTACAGCCTTTCCCAACCACCAGTTCTTGTCATAAATCACTGCAAGCCAATCTCTGCACTGAACTTCATCAGCAGATAGATCGGCTATAGTCCCATCAGGAAGTGGAACCCTGCTGGTTGGTGTTTCATCTTCCACCACTTCCTGTGGCTCGCTCTCCTATTCCTGCTCCATCTCCTCCATGAGCATTGCCAGAGGACTTTTGTTTTTCTTTTGCGGTGGGCCATCGTCGTCCTCGGCCCTGGGTGTGCTGGCCTTCAACTGGCATGTCGTAGGGCTGAAAAATTTGCAAGTCTTTGGTTCACTGCAGAAACATGACAGCAACCTGCATCTGATCTCAAAGTCTTCTTGGTTTGTTGGGATGACCTGATGGATTTTCCAAGTGGTAGGTACAGCTTTTAGTGTCTGACTTAAGAGTGCATCATATGGTTGCATGTCAGCTTCTATGATAATGAAGAACTTGGTACTGCACAGACTCCTCCCAACCATCTCATGAAAGACACTGCCATCCACAATGTCCTTTCCCCTCAGTATAAGGCTATCAGCAGTCCTTTTCACAGTTCCTCCAACCCCGTCTGGGGCTCCCTTCCCTTGTGAGGTGGGGAAGAAGTTCCAGGTGGTTCTCTGGAAACCTAGAGTTGGAGGGACACTGCAGAGAAGTGAAAAGTTTTTTTTTGGTTTTATACTGCTTCCTGGGATCATCTGACCAGAAATGAATCGTATCAACGTTATAAAGGAAATAAAGAACAAACTCTGCTATTCTCATACACAAATACAAATAAAATAAAGATAGATAAAAAAATAAAAACTATAATTGTACTAATTGTGGTCAGCAAATCATAAGTAATCCTTCCTTAGGGACCATTTGGACGTTTTCATCCCTACCGTCAGTCTGTATGTCACCACTGTCAGACAGAAAGTCTGACGGTAGTGACATCTGACGGTAGTGACAAAAATCTAGTCTTTTCCATGCTATGCAGAGGTAGTCCACATTAGCCATCTTGTTTTCACTCTCTTGCTAGCTGCCACAAAATTCTTCTTAAATATTAAACATGTATGTTGTAATTTTATTTTTTTTTCTATACACAAAAGATACGGTGGTGACATGTTATGGTTGCAACAGAAGCAGTTTAAATGAATATATACAGGTTTTAGAGAAAATGGCAAACTTACAGGAGCTTGAGTGATCTTGAACCATGAAGAAGATGTGAAGGTTTGAAAAGGGGTAATGGACTTTGTACTTGACTGATTTTATTGGTTTTACAAAAAAATCTGACGGTAGTGACTGGAGGTGAGGGACACATTTTGATCGATCAGAAAATGACAGTTAATTTTTTTCAAAATTCACTTTTTGTAGTATTTTATAAATATAACAATAAACTTTTTAATCTGGTGAGGTTAATATTAAATTTCATAATTACTTTTAGTTTTTTTAATCAAATTGAAATGATAAGCTCCCATTGGGGGACAGCTGATTTTGAACGCAATGGGCCAGCAAAATGTCACAAAATTATTAAAATTGATAGTCCACCAATAAAAGCCTGTTACATATGTGTATAAAACCCTCTGATTATACATTTGATTCATGTTTTTTGTGAAAATGTAGTTATTTTCAAACGGAATAAGCATTTTTCCAGGTGATACATGTTTTGGACAAATTCTCAAGAATCAGTGATATATCAGTCTTGTCTTATCTTTCCATTCCAACAATAATTTACAGAAAAATATGGCATATTTTAGAGATAGTTTGAATTGCGATTAATTACGATTAATTAATTTTTAAGCTGTGATTAACTCGATTAGAAATTTTAATCGTTTGACTGCCCTGTAATATTTATGTGCTTACTTCTTACTGATCTGAAGAAATTTCGTATAAAAGTGCTGAGAACAATCTTTACTGTTTGTAAAGTCAGGCGGGGCACACTGTTGATTCCTACAGCTCTCTTAGCAGCTATGTTTACCACATGAGCAACACATCCTATTTGTGGTCTGAGTCCATCTGTGTCATGTACTGAATTAACAATATTTGTGGCATTATCTATAGTCACTAGTATGGATTGATTTGACCTGCTTAACTTTTATTCAGGCATGGCGGTTTTTAATTCATCGATGTAGTGTACGGACTACGCGTCCTATGATCACTCTGGGCTCACGCAGCCAATAGCATGGGATCTAACGTATCACATCTAGGTTGCTATTTGATGATATCTAGTGTGTGCGCGTGAGTGTTGTCAGGGCATTAAAAAAGTTAACAAACGCCACAGAAGTCACGTCTGCTCATTACGGCACAACACCAGAATCTAAAAAAAATCGACTTTTATAAACAGGACGAGTTTGAACTTAAGTACAGCGCTCTTAATTTGCCACTCATTGTTCATCTTAACAATGAGATAGCTCTCTGTGTCCTAGGGTGTTAAGCTGTCTGTTGTCAAAGCGAGGTGCCAAGTTGGTAACAATGTTGTGGCGGATTTCGTTATAAATATCCGGAAATATCACCTTAGTCTTAACCCCTTTTACTGACTCTCTTTTGAAAGCTGGAAAAAGGTTTCGAAACACAAGTTGACATTTTATTCTGAGTCGACAGCAATCACACAGCACAGAGGGACCCAGGTGAGGATTCAGGGTCACCATATTACAAGTCAACAAATGTTCCTGAGAAAAAATGACAATGCTTAGTTAAACTTAATTAAGCTCAGTCTTTTGAAGCCTTTTGCGGGGTGGGCCGTGGGCAGGAAGAAGGGTGTTTTAGGATAATCTATCGCAGTTTGGGCTGTTTAGTTCGTGCGTCACAGTTGCGGAGTTACCGTTACTGGGGCAACCGCAGTGGGTGATTTTGCCCGCCTCATTGTAAAAGGGGCTCTTGGAGTCTAATCAGTCGTGTTATCAGTTGGATATCGGGCGTTCTCTGGTGTTCCTTGTGTTGGGACAGGACGTCCCGCTATTTGTTCTGGACTGTCTAGAAGAACTGACGTGGGGACGTGGGCTTGTAGATGTCTTGCCTATCACCTGGTAGTCAGCGTCAATCTTGCTCAGTCGGCTGCATGACACACACGTTGGGGCTTCCGTGATAAGAAGGCGTCATTAATCTTTTATGCCCTATATTCTGCTTGTTTTCCTTAAACTATGGTATAAGTGCTATTTATTTGTATATTGGGTGTGTTAGAGTAATTCAAACAATAAATACGAGAAAAGATACTATTCCCTGATTGATTATATTAAGCGTGTTGCAGGGGTTCCCAACCTATTCCACTAAGGCACACTGTGGGTGCAGGATTTCATTCTTACCAAACAAGATGACAACACTTTTTCCCCAATCTGGTGTTTTACAAGTGCAATCAGTTGATTGCAGTCAGGTGTGGCTTGTTTTAGCAGAAGCCTCATTGGTTCAACTGTCTCTGCTGGATCGGCTGGAACAAAAACCAGGACCCACAGTGTGCCTTGAGGACTGGGTTGAAAACCCCTGTGTTAGAGTAATACAGACTGTCGATCGGTAAATACGAGAAAAGATACTATTCCATTGAGTAGAGACGTTCGTAAGTAGAAGTACCAATGTATTGTAGAATATCGTAGCATGATTTCCTGAGCCATCACTGGTGTATCACCATATCGTGAGAATAATTGTTATTAGGGTTGTTCCGATCATGTTTTTTTTGCTCCCGATCCGATCCCGATCGTTTTAGTTTGAGTATCTGCCGATCCCGATATTTCCCGATCCGATTGCTTTTTTTTTTGCTCCTGATTCAATTTCAATCATTCCCGGTAATTTTTCCCGATCATATACATTTTCGCAATGCATTAAGAAAAAAATGAATAAAACTCGGACGAATATACACATTCAACATACAGTTCATAAATACTGTATTTGTTTATTATGACAATAAATCCTCAAGATGGCATTTACATTATTAACATTCTTTCTGTGAGAGGGATCCACGGATAGAAAGACTTGTAATTCTTAAAGGACAATTATGACTTTGTATATTGTGACTAAATATTGCCATCTAGTGGATTTTATGAGCTTTCAGTAAATGATAATTCAGCCATTTAACTGTTCTGCCCAAATGCATGATGGGAAGTGCACCCATGACTGTGCGTAATGGTACCAATTGATATATCTTCTCAGCGGTGGAAAATAAAATAGGGTGTTAAGTAAAAGATCAACTACTATTTTTCTACCCTACATTGTTTCCCACGAGATTGTAAGGCTTTAAAAGCTGATAAAAATCTCTCTACTCATTTATCGTTGCCTTTTGGTTCTATGATTACGTAACACGGTGCCATTATAGATTAAACGCGACATTGCGTGAGTGGGTAGTGCAGCGCATGCGTTAATTGTGTTAAATATTTTATTATTATTACTGCCGTTGACGCGATAAATTTGACAGCTCCACTTTAAGCCAAAACTATAGACTCTGGATGAGTGTAAAACATTTTGTCTGCAATGTTAAATACAATTAGAAAACGATTTCATTAAAAAAAAATATATATATATATATATATATATTTATATATATATATATATTATTAAGAAAGGCATGTCCGATATTTTTTTGCCGATTCCGATACTTTGAAAATGACGTGATCGGGACATCTCTTTTTTTTTTTTTTTTTTTTTTTTTTTTAAAACCTGTCCTGTTCAGCTGTTTGACACAGAGAATGGAAGTCTAAGTGCCCGGATTCTGAACAGTTTTAATGTTTCACATTGAGAGTCTGACATACTCCCATTGTGATCATTCAAAATACCTTTTTATTATGACAAAGCAGCGAACAGGAAGGGATTATGGGGGGACAGAAGAAAAGAAATACAAGAGAAGAAAGAAAAGAAACACATACACAAACAACAACAAGAAATACATTGAACATCTAAACTAGTTACTAATATGCTGGTGCTATCGTCAGCGAGATGTATTTCCGGTTTACACCATGTGGGGGCCTATTGGCCAGTGAAAGAGGAGAATGGGGGTGGGGGTGTCTATAAGACTATAAACTAAGTGATTGAAAGGGGTAGAGTGTACACAAATCAGTTCTGTGATCTAGAACCCAGTAATCGTGTGAATCTCTTATGAGTGAAAGCCCGTTGGCGACCAACCCTACGCCGCCGCATCGCCAATCCCGGCACCGGAACCCCCAACCCGAGCATGCCCTACCACCTCCAGCAGCACGCAAGCCCCACCGGGCGCGCGACAGCCACGCAGACGGGCGGAGAGACCGCGCGGGCACCAACCCAGGGCCACGGCCCACACCCAGCCAGCCCGGGGAGGGAGGGCGGGCGGGGGGGGCGGGGGTGGGATCCTTTGCGCAGCCCATCCCTCCTCCAACCGCCCAGCAAAGGAGCCACCGTCACCCCCCCCCGGGACCCAGGGTGGTCCCCCGGGCCACCCGCGCGCCCATCAACCGGCCTTCAGGGATGGCAGGAGGGGACGCATCACCAACCCCACGCCTACACCCACCCCCGCCCGCCCACCCGGACCACGAGCCACAGCCCCCCAACCGGCACGGCACGCCACGGGACCCCCAGCGGCCCACCAAGCCCCAGGCAAGGCAGGGTCCCCCGCCGGTGCAGGCGACACCCCGCTGATACACCGGCGCCCAGCCAGCGACCCGCGACGGAGCGCAGGGCGGACGCCCAGCCAGAGAAGAGAGGGGAAGGCGGAGGCAGGAGAACGCCCAGGGACTGCCATGGGGCGACGCAAGATCGGAGACCCGACCCCCCAACCCACTCCCGCGGCCGGCAGCCGAGGCAGAGGGGAGGCCACACCCCGGGAGCCACGCCATATAGAAAAAGTGTGGGACCCACCTACCACCCTATTACTGATCGGGACATCTCTAATTGTTATCATAAGCCTTGTATCGCAAATCGTATAGTATTGTATCGTGAGGTAGCCAGAAGTTTCCACCCCTACAAGGAAGTATACTCTACCTTTGATTCTCAATACTTTTTATCTTTTTTTTTTTTTTTTTACCTGTCAGCGCAACCCACTCAATGGAAGTCTTCCCTCAAACCGATCGGTCAGGACGATCTTGAAGGTGATTCACGTGAGCAAAACAGTAAAGAAAGGTAACATACTAGAGTGCCGACCCACTCAAGTGTAATACTCTGAAAGTTGTAAAAGGAAAATTCCACTATTATTTCTCCTCTGTCGCCTTCAGGCTTGAACTTTATAACCCTTTTGATGAACCCGAGAAAGGCGAAAATCCCGAGTGGCATCGCGAGTCTTTGGAATTCCGCGTCTGTCCTTCATGGCAGAGAGAAGTAGCACACAAGAGTCAGGACTTTAGCCCCGAAAACAGACTCGGCGAGAGTCGCATTTCAAACATGGGGCAGATGTCAGAGAAACTGTCCTACACTGCGGACAGGAACGGATCTAGTCGGCGATCTTTCAGCCCTGACAGTCGGCCTTATTCTGAGATTTACAGAAGAGAAAGGACCAAAGAAGTAGAGGAGATGACCATGCTCGATTCTAGAAGACCGGTATGATAATTTTTCAGTATCATTGATGGCAATAGATTGCTTTTGAATGTGAAATTACAACCTTGTGCACCAACATCAAAGGAACACCACCCCCAAAATCATCTCCAATCACTAATTTATGTCATTTACTGAAACTGACACCTGTCCATTTTAACTGGGTTGGCTGGCATTGAATGATCATGTTTTAGCTCCATTGACAGCGATAGACATCAGTGTTGTTAATCTTACTTTAGTAAGTAATTAATTACAGTTACAAATTAGGTCTCCCAAAAAGTAATTGAGTTAGTAACTCCGTTACCTGAATGTAAGAGTAATTAGTGACTTGGCAAAGTAACTGGTGATAATTTTCAGGATTTGTTGTTTTTGTTTTTTTTGGGGGGGGGACAGGTCACACAATGTGAAGTTTAAAGGGTTTTGGGACAATTGGCCCTAGCCCAATTCTTGACCCTAAACTTAACTAGACACAGGGTATTGCGGATATTGCGACAACTAGATAGTAACCTTTGCTATGTGTTGAAGTCATTTAGTGCTGCATTGATTAATCGATTAACTCGAGTATTCGATTAGGAAAAAAAAAAGATTCGTATTAAATTTTGCGGCTTCGAGTATTAGTTTAATTGAAGTGGCATTGTAATGGTTTATTTTGAAAATGTTTGCATTTAGTTTTATTGATTTGAGTGGATACACAGCCTTCTACTCTGCCTCATTTCACATGGCTGAATCCAGCTGCTCCATGTTCAGACCAACATAAGCTAAGTTTTTGTTTGAGCTAGTTTTTTTTTTTTTTTTAATGCATTCGTAATTTAGTTTATAGGAATATTTAGCTGGGTTTTTTTTTTGTTTTTTGTGGGAATGTGTCTGAACCATTTAAGAGCATTGTAAAAAAAAAAGAAAAAAAAGAAAAGAAAAAAAAGTTTTTTATAGCATTTAAGCTCGCGGACTTGTGCTGTGTAAATTAGCCAATTGTTTTTTTGTTGTACATAGATCCTTATCTATTTAAATTTTTATACAGTTTGAGGCTCCGCTCAAGCATGTTAATTTTTCATGTTCCTTATCCGATTACTCGATTATTCGAACAAACTAGTTCCTCGATTAATCGACTACAAAATAATCGATAGCTGCAGCCCTAAACTCATTTAATGTTGTGAATCAACCGTTTAAGTTGTTAAAATTGCTCCCGTTATTGCATTAGTACCCTTCTGTCCACTTTCGACATGTGTAAGTTTTAAAGCCGTGTCATTATTTAAAGCTAGATTTAAGTTAAGTTGATTTAGGAGAATTTAGATAAAAAATTACTTAGGTTCACTAGTAAGGTTCTCTACAACAGAGCCTTCCTGAGAAGTCTACTGCTTTAAGATGGCGGCTGTTTACCAATGCATCTAGTTCTTTATACATGTCGCTAATGTCGCAGTGTCTGTCATTTGCATCTAGTTCTGTATATATGTGATGTCTACCTGGCATCTTGTGGGCGTAGTTTGTAGGCTATCGGCTACAGACAGGTATTATTGGAGCCACCGAGCATAGTAGCATCGCGTTTGCAACAGCGTCACACTCCCTTGCCTACTCCCCACTCCTGCTCTGCTCTCTCGTCTCCTTGAGTCCGTCTTCCTTACTTATCTTGCGTCAGTCAACCAACATAGTAACGCATAGTAACAGCGTTGCCAAGATGACTACTGCCGTTATTAACAACAACGATAGACATCCAATCCATTTGGACCGCTGGCAGCCCCTCCCAGTAGGGGTGTGACAAAATATCGAAATGGTGATATATCGTGATACTTTTTACCCCAAAAGGTTATCGATATGCTCCTGCCAAGAATCGAGATATCGTTTTGAAAAGGTGTCAATGTCTAAAAAAAACAAATCAAATAAAAATGAATCAACAAGTTGCTACCAAAATCTTCCAGCATAATAGTGTATCTGGTAACTCTAAGGCTGCATTGACAGTGCTCGACGCCCAATCCATTTAGACTGGGAACTTTCGTTCATTCGAAACCAGAGCATTCAGTCATTCAGTCCGATTTTCAGAGCATTTACAGGTCACTTGCTGTTCATTTTAGGGCATTTACAGGTCATTTTCTGTTGAATTTGAGTCACTGCCTATTCATTTGGGTGATTCCAAGGTCATTTCTTGTTCTGTAACTCAAAATAAACATGAAGAGACCCATAAAATACCCCAAAATCAACAGGAAGTAACTGAAAATGAACAGGTAAATGACCTTAAATGGCCCAAAATTACCTCATTGCCTGGCATTGGCTGCCACTACCCGCCGTAGACGTTCAATCCGTTTGAAGTCGGAGGGATGGCAGCGAATGAACGCCTCCCATTTCAAATGGATTGGACGTCTACTAATGATGATCTCATTCCAATTCACAACTGAAGCTTGTTTTTTTGTTTATTAGTTGTTTGTAGAATATCCTAGAATGATTTCCTGACCAATGTATCGATAATTAGACGTCTATCAATGTCAATGGCAGCAAAACAGTTAATTTATGGAATTTGTTTTTTTTTTCATAAAGAGTCCTTCATGGTCTTGCGATTAATTGCATCGTCACACACCCACCTATTCATTTCAAAATGGTAAATACAGTAGTAATAGCCATACCCAAATCTATACTTGTCATCCCTTGTCTTGTGCTGTACTTTATTAAGCATATTTAAAGCAACTCTGGTTCGTCAGTGGCAGCCAATTAGTTAATATGCAAAAAAAAAAGTTAATTACTTCGTCGTTATTTTACAATGGTAGAAGCTTTACATGTCAAAGTGGTTTATACTTCGCACAAGAAGTTTTGAGTACATCATCTTGTCCAAAATATATAATGTACAAATATTTTAGGTCTCAGAAGCTTGAGTGATTAACACTTATATGCGCTTAAATGGCCGTTTTATTCATCTGTTACAGTTTTGCAATAATTGTTTTGTAGAGATGATGATATAATGGCCTTATTTTCATCTCTACAGGTCAAACGTGTTCAGTTATCCCCGCCCACTTTGCATCAGGATTATGAAATGGAGGCGGAGCCTGGAAGAGCAGGTAAAGAAACATTTAATGCTCATTAACCCTTTATAGACATTTACAGTGCTAGATGTCCAATTAATGTTGACTGGGAGGGGCATTCATTCGCCCCTCCCAGTCAACATGGATTGAAAATCTAGCTCCGTCAATGGCACTGAAAGATTAGCATTCAGAGCCAGTCTTCCCAGTTTAAATGAATTGGAGGTTGTTGTTTTTTTTTTGTCAGTGGCAGGCAATTAGTTAATAGTAACTATTGTATTATTTATTTTTTCAGTTTTTAAACTTGGCTTTAAAAAAATCTATACTTCTTTTTAAATTAGACAAGTGAATGTTTCAATTTTTTTTTTTAAATATACAGTGATACCTCAGCTCACGAACGCTTAAGCTCGCGAACTTTTCGCCTCAAGAACATTAAATTCACGAGCATATAGTCTTATGCTGACGAACTAGTTTTCGGCGGACGAACCAAACCACGCGGTCGAACAGCGCCACGGTGGCGGCCACGAGAAGCTGACGCACGCTCACGGCGTCCCAGTTCGTCCCCTCCCTTTCGTTGAGTGCGGACGTGGTTTGTGTTTGGTAGACATTTTGGACCATATTGAGTGTACTTTTGCTATTATGGGACCGAAAAAGACCCCACCACAGGCTAGTGTTAAGCCTAAGAAGACATTAAAGAAAATAAGGTATATTTTTGTGTAGTTTTAAGGCTTATTTAGTAGAAAATTATGTTTTATGGGGACCTGGGAACATTTTAATGGTTTCTTATGGGAAATAAATGTTCGGAAGACAAACTTTTCGCCTTACACACACTTTCTGGGAACCAATTATGTTCGTGAGCTGAGGTATCACTGTATATTTTTAAATTTGACAAAATAGCTTACGTAAAAAAACAGCTATTCTCATTTAAAAAAACGAGTTGCGTTCAAACACCAGATTTAGGTGGAAAAGGACAAAAATTTTACAGCATACAAGCTGGCAGGAGTGTCTCAGTGATTTTGTCGAGGATTCAAGGTAATTATTGTATAAAATGGCACCATGTAGGCACTTTAAAACGTGAAAAAAAGAAATGTATGGGAAAAAATTAGCTTGAAATATTTATGTAAAATGTATGACAACTGCCTGTTTTTTTTGCTTTTAACCTAGAATCTAGACTGTTTTACGTTCATATCTGTAGAAATTCTGGGATGTACGCATTTATTTACAAGAATTTTCAACTTTAAAAGCTCCAAGTATCCATACACAATAGCGTAACTTTAAAAAAAAATCTTAAATAGCATTAGTATGGGAATTAGAATCATATTTTGAGACGATTCGACCATATACAACAATTTGGCAAAGCGCAGATGACGAGAAATTAGTCTTTTGATCTGCCGTTTAGCCACGTCTACCATTATAGGGCTCTAGCGTCCCCAACAGGAGGATGACTTTCGGCAGGGTCATGGTTTCATCTGATTTAGAATTCAGCCCATTGAGGAGAAATTATTCAGAACGAGGGAAATGCGATGAAGAGAGCCGCAAAATATTGTTTCCATCTCTGTACTCCAATATTTTTTATAGGATATCCTTTTTTCGAGGTCTTTTTCCCCAATTGCTAAATAAATGGTATGGTCATGACAAATAACAGTCACGTGCTAAATGGAATATGAAATATTTAAAATTCATTTATTCAGTGCGACGTGGCAAAACTACTCCGTAATGGTCAAAACTGTCACTTTTTGCACCCCCCAATTATATTTTATGCCCCGGCTTCGGAGAGCGTAAACAAAACAGGAGACGTGACAGCTGTCGGCTAGCTTATCCGAACCGAGTCATGTTTCAAAGTCTAATTCTCTGCTTTCAAAGCGAAAAATCACACAAAACTACCCAGGATTATGTCACACGGCGGTGGGGTTGTCGATTGTCTTCGCCGATCGGCAACCCGCCTGGCGGCGAGCAAGTTAGCTCGTCGGACTCGTCCCCCTGCTGCGGGCAGGAGAGCTTGTTTGCCGGGGAAGCAGCTGGAGAATGACCGCCGGACAAACCGGCCGACGTCAGAGGATCGCGTAGCTGCCACATGGTCAACATGGATATGGCGTAAATGAATGCTTAACTACACGGGGAAAACGTAAACAGTGAGAGAGCTGCGCGCAGTTGTTGTGCAGCTAACATGGCAGGATGTGTCTGAGGAGAACTTTTCTACATGTCCTTCTATGATCAAACGTTAGTAAATAGTCCTTTATTTAAAGAAAGTTTATCGTGTTTACTTTGTAACTGATTAGTTTCTGATGGGGTGGAAAATTTAACACTGGGCACACGAAGAGGGTAATAAGCTGAGTATTACGCTCTACCGGCGGGCACGTGAAGGACCGAGGGGGGGTGTGCGAAAAGCCGCTGGTCGTCGGCCGAGTGGCTTTCTCGGAGGACAAGGAGCATTGTCAGCCACAAAATGCAAGCCACCGCTGTATTAAAACGTGTGCCATGATCCCAGTATTTGACATGATAGAAAATACGATGTTTACTCTAGGGCTGTCCCAAACGACTAATTTCCTCCCGACTAGTCAGCCGACTATTTTTAGGATTAGTCGACTAATCTAATAATTTATTTTTTTTATTTTTTTAGTACTTAATTAATGAATTTTTTGTTGAAGCTTATTAATCAACATAAACATTTTGGAACACCTAAATTCTTTATTAACGTATAAATAAATAACATAAATATCAAAAATAAATCACAAACAATGACGTCAAATGCTGCTGGCATTAACTAGTGCGAAAAAATGTAAACGGAAACACTGAGACTTCACCTCTTTAACAGGAGTCAAAACAATTCTTACTCTTTTTGTGGTATGTCATTATCTATATTGTTGTAAATGTTAAAATGAATTGCAATGTCCCAGACAACCATTTTCAGAATACTTTGTGTGTGAGTTCAGATGCTTTTTCTGATGTGCATTCCGTATTTTGGGGGGAAGGGAAAAACTGTTCAACTTTTGTTTTGGTCCCACAGTTGTCAGACTTGTTTTGGCCATTCTCCGAGGGTGAACGGGAACTTTTTGAAACCAAAAAAGGCTCACACGCCTCTCCGTGGTGCAGCAACAAATCCCTACAGCCGTTTGGCTGGCGTTTTGCAAAAAATTAACGAAAATAATCCGCAAAATCAGCTGAATCCACAGTCCATCTGCATGCTATAAAGCAATGCTGTATTGTGAAATGCTGACCCGAGTGACGTCACGTTCGCTTTCGTCCTCAACCTGAGACTGGAGCCGGAAGTCACTCATTTTCATGGTTCGGGATTAAAAAATTTAATAAATAAAACAATCGCTTCCACAAACATCAAAGCGGTCCATTTCATTCAGGAGCGTAAAATATGAAATAAACATGCATTTTTGGCGTCATAGGCACTTTAATTGTGGAGTAGAATGTCAGCCACAAAAAGATTCAAAAATGTTAAAAAAAAAAAAAAAGAAATCTGCAAAAGTCCTATTTGCACAGGTAAAAGTGGATGAAAAACTTTGCGATGTGTCAAATTTTGGGGGTGCAATACCCCCATATAGCAGTAGTCTGGAGACCTGGCCTACATTCAAGTACAATTAACAAATTGTATAACACACAAGTCGTCATTTTTCAAGTTCCTGTCAACTAAAAATGTTCATTTTATCTTTCTCAAAAATATAGTGGGCTGCCAGTTAGGGGTGGGCCATCTTAGGCACCCCATGATTCGATTCGATTACGATTCAGGATGCTACGATTCGATTATCGAACGATGATTACGGTGTTGATGATTATCGCGATTATCGCGATTATCGATGCATCGTACATTGCTAATTAATATAGTAGCCAAACAAATTTATGTCCATTATTTATTTAAAATATCCTAATGATTCAACAGGAACGATGGAAACATGCCCATACAACAAAAAGCTGCTTTTTTTTCCTTAATACAAGAAAGTGCAAAAACATTCACCATTTTAAAGGGAGTACTTATTTCTCTCAACAATACAATAAAATTTACACAGGTGGAATGAATTCCACATTTTCTGGAAGCAAAGTGTCTTTAGAAATAAGAATTCTTTTAACCAATATACTTTGTTTTCACAGATTTCTGTACTATTTCGCATGTTTGTAGTGTTACCGCTGTACTTAATCATGGTTTTACAGGTTCTGCATATGAAATACACGTTAGCGAATTAGCTAATTAGCTTAGCGCTCTACGCTAACTATTAACATCTCAAAAACAACAACAATAAAGGCTAAACAGTACAAAAGGGTTCGTGTACTCACCTCTTGTAGTTGCACACGGGTCTTAGCAACACACTCAGGACATTTTTCAATTGAAATGCCTTAAAACTACTCCTGGACATCAGAAAGACAAGGAGCAACGAACTATCTCTCTTCCCCTCTTGCTCTAAAAAATAACATGCGCACAAAAGTGCGACCGCACTCATACACAAATTTATTTTCCAGTCTTTTAAAAAGGAGTAAATCTCTCTCAGTACCCGGCAGCACCATCATAACGTTCATGTGCCCGTTAACGGTGCCCGGGCGGCAGACATGTCTTGAATTTCGTTCTGCTACGAGCGGCTTCCATGTTATGAGGGAAAATCATTGTTTTTAAACGTTTAATGAATGTTTTTCGAATCGTCACCTGTCGATTTTTTGGGGAACTCCTCTACTGCCAGTGAGTTTCTCTTTGCAAGTTTTCTGGGAGAAACCTTGCAAATGAATGAATGCAGCTTACCATTGACCCTAATCATGCGTTTCTTCGGTTTAGCAGAAGCGGACTTCCATTCACGAGTAAATATGTTAGAAAGAAAGTCAAGAAAGTCTGTACAAATCGACAAGTGAGTATCGATATCTATTGCCGTACGACTGCCGATGAGTTAGCGTCATTTGAAAATATTTCCTTGTGAAGGATAACCATCAACTGTGACCTGTGTGACATCGAAGTGAGTAATGGGCAGGAGTTGGAGAAACACCTGGAAAGCAAAATTCACTGGGACACCATGGAGCACATCCAGGAGCAAAATAACTACAACGATATGGCCATAGCCTTCCTGCAGGTAACAACTTACAACCCCTAGCAAAAAGTATGGAATCACCGGTCGCGGATGAGCACTCACTCAGATACAGTGCCTTGCAAAAGTATTCGGCCCCCTTGAACTAGAGCAGGGCGGTAAACCGAAAATTTACCGTTACCGAAATTCTTCACGATGACCGACGTAATTTTGACCATGTTGGTAAATTCGGTAATTTAGTAAAAGAAGAAAATATAGTCTTTTCATCCCGCTTTGACTCTGTGTTGTTCGGCTATGTTCATTCCCCTTTAAGAAAGCAGACAGTGCGCTTACGTTTGGAGTCACATGGTTTTCAGGAAGCCAATCAAACAGAAGCCCGGTAGGCTAACGCTAGCTGCTAACGCTAGCGGCTAACGCTACAAGTAAACGAGGTGAAGTCGGGCTTAAGGTAGCTTCGCCAAACTTTCACCCGTCATTAAGTAAACTCTTGACGGGTTCCAGATAGGGATGGAAAAACCGAGGCTTTCTGAAACAATGAACCACTTTTAAGACAATTGCCCTAAATTGAATCACTGTTTGACACACTGCAAGAGCCCCATCTACTGGATAAACAGTGCACGTTTCTTTTTAAAAGTAAAGTTGACAAATTGCCTCAGCATTAAATATCTTCAATAGAATTAAGTGGATGTCGTCTATTTCAACCAGGAGATCGTGTCGTCATTAAGTGTGATTTACACAATTAAAGTTGACCTCCTTAAGCCTGTGTCATTGCTTTTGTCTGTGAAGATGTGTTCAAAGCAGTATTTGTAATACACGACAGTGCTCGTCTTGTAAGTGGCTCGTCCTAGATGACGGGGAGTAACTATGTATTGCTTATTTTTTGTAAAAATTACAGTACAGTAAGCACAGTGCTTGGGAACAGGAATATTATTTATTGCATACTGTAAGGATTTCTAAAATCATAAGATGTAAATAACTGAGCCGAATAAAAGAAAGGGAAGGTTTGTGAAACATTTTATTTTTTAATTAAGTATAATTTCTGGGGGGCGGGTGGATGTGTCGTATTTGTATCTATTCTAAATATCTAAACGCATGCCACTATCTAGTGTATAACAATGCGGAATGAATTTAATGAAATTCAAGTGATGATATTTTTCAAGTCATACAAGGTGTTATAAATGTTCACACAAGAATTCTTATTGTTTACAAGATTTTTTTTTTTTAATACTTAATGTTTAGACTGCATGTGCAACTTTTAAATTGAAAGCTGGTAAATACATTTAACGAGAAACTGTTAATTTGTATTCCATGCATTGATTCAAATTTTCAAATTATATAACAGTTTGCTTGGGCGAATTTATCGTCATTTATCGTTATCGAGGTAAATCTGCTCAATTTATCGTGATACGTACTTAAGGCCATATCGCCCAGCCCTACCTTGAACCTTGCAACCTTTCGCCACATTTCAGGCTTCAAACATAAGGATATAAAATTTTAATTTTTTGTCAAGAATCAACAACAAGTGGGACACAATCGTGAAGTGGAACAAAATTTATTGGATAATTTAAACTTTTTTAACAAATAAAAAACTGAAAAGTGGGGCGTGCAATATTATTCGGCCCCCTTGCGTTAATACTTTGTAGCGCCACCTTTTGCTCCAATTACAGCTGCAAGTCGCTTGAGGTATGTTTCTATCAGTTTTGCACATAGAGAGACGACATTCTTGCCCATTCTTCCTTGCAAAACAGCTCGAGCTCAGTGAGGTTCGATGGAGAGTGTTTGTGAACAGCAGTCTTCAGCTCTTTCCACAGATTCTCGATTGGATTCAGGTCTGGACTTTGACTTGGCCATTCTAACACCTGGATACGTTTTATGTTTTTTAACCATTCCATTGTAGATTTGGCTTTATGTTTTGGATCATTGTCCTGTTGGAAGATAAATCTCCGTCCCAGTCTCAGGTCTTGTGCAGATACCAACAGGTTTTCTTCCAGAATGTTCCTGTATTTGGCTGCATCCATCTTCCCGTCAATTTTAACCATCTTCCCTGTCCCTGCTGAAGAAAAGCTGGCCCAAACCATGATGCTGCCACCACCATGTTTGACAGTGGGGATGGTGTGTTCAGGGTGATGAGCTGTGTTGCTTTTACGCCAAACATATCGTTTTGCATTGTGGCCAAAAAGTTCAGTTTTGGTTTCATCTGACCAGAGCACCTTCTTCCACATGTTTGGTGTGTCTCCCAGGTGGCTTGTGGCAAACTTTAAACGAGACTTTTTATGGATATCTTTGAGAAATGGCTTTCTTCTTGCCACTCTTCCATAAAGGCCAGATTTGTGCAGTGTACGACTGATTGTTGTCTTATGAACAGACTCTCCCACCTCAGCTGTAGATCTCTGCAGTTCATCCAGAGTGATCATGGGCCTCTTGGCTGCATCTCTGATCAGTTTTCTCCTTGTTTGAGAAGAAAGTTTGGAAGGACGGCCGGGTCTTGGTAGATTTGCAGTGGTCTGATGCTCCTTCCATTTCAATATGATGGCTTGCACAGTGCTCCTTAAGATGTTTAAAGCTTGGGAAATCATTTTGTATCCAAATCCGGCTTTAAACTTCTCCACAACAGTATCTCGGACCTGCCCGGTGTGTTCCTTGGTTTTCATAATGCTCTCTGCACTTTAAACAGAACCCTGAGACTATCACAGAGCAGGTGCATTTATACGGAGACTTGATTACACACAGGTGGATTCTATTTATCATCATCGGTCATTTAGGACAACATTGGATCATTCAGAGATCCTCACTGAACTTCTGGAGTGAGTTTGCTGCACTGAAAGTAAAGGGGCCGAATAATATTGCACGCCCCACTTTTCAGTTTTTTATTTGTTAAAAAAGTTTAAATTATCCAAAAAATGTTGTTCCACTTCACGATTGTGTCCCACTTGTTGTTGAGTCTTGACAAAAAAATTAAATTTCATATCTTTATGTTTGAAGCCTGAAATGTGGCGAAAGGTTGCAAGATTCAAGGGGGCCGAATACTTTTGCAAGGCACTGTATTTTATCATGTAGACAAACTCAGATTAAAAGCTTGAAAAACTAATGAATTTGTTCAAAAGTGCAACTATTTAATTATTCAGAAACACTAAAAGAAATAAATAAAAAACGTAGTGGTCGGTAAATGTTACTTTTATGGAGCAAGTGCAGGGAAATAATATATGGAATCACTCCATTCTGAGGAAAAAATATGGAATCATGGGAAACAAACAAAGAAATAACAATCAAAACACATCTCTAGTATTTAGGAGCACGACCTCTGGGTTTTATGACAGCTTGCCATCTCTTAGGCATGGACTTGATGAGTATTATTCATCAATTTGGTGCCAACTCTCTTTGATTGCAGTTGCCAGATCATCCTTGCAGGTTGTAAATCTTGCTGTGGACCATTTTTTTTCAAATTTCCACCACAGGTTCTCAATAGGGTTGAGATCTGGGCTATTTGCATGCCATGACATTGACTCTGAGTCTTTCTCCAAGGAATGCTTTAACAGTTTTAGCTCAGTGGCATGATGCATTGTCATCTTGGAAAACGACATATTTTCAATTGAAGGGATAAGAAAGCGGTCTCAAATTTCAATGTAAACTTGTGCATTTATTGAAGATTTAACCACGGCCATCTCCCCAGTGCTTTTGCAGCCCCATACAGTGGTACCTCGACATACGATCGCTTCGACACACGATCTTTTCGACATCCGACGTAAAATTTGACTCGCCATTTGTTTCTACATCCGACGACATGCTCCAAATATGACGACATGACAGCACCGCAAACGAACGCATGGCGGATTTTCATGTGTGAGAAATCAACACAGATTTTCAAAACGTTGGTACAGTTGGTCAAACAAGGAAAAAAGTGATGCTTACCTTTGAAATGAAAATGCAAATTATATAAAAATATGAGCGCTGGGGTGCGCATCCATGAGCTGGCTCAACAATACAGCTCCACGGTCCTCTTCCGACCACCGTTCGCCAGTCTTTCTAAGTTAAGGTGACAATATTATTGTGGTAACGTTGCCAAGGAAATCGCCAGCTTTGTCACGTTTTTATCATTTATTTAAGAACTTATTCAACACAAAACGTCCATTTCCCTCCGCTGTTGACTGTGCTCTTGAGAAAACGAAAGTATTATCTCTACCGCACTGACCTATCTCACTGTGATGTCAGCCCCGCGGGGCGTTCAGGTACAGCAAAAAGTGTCCGCCACATTAGAATCCGATTCGTTACATTATTTACAGGAATGATTATTAATTATTATTATTATTCCGATTTTTATTCATAACTTATTTGTTTTGCTATGTTTAATTGCCATTTTTAATAGTACCAGCAGTATTTATTAAGGATTTACTGTAGGTTTTTGGGCTGTGGAACGAATTAATGGACTTATAGTGTATTCCTATGGGAAAATCCTGCTCGACATACGACCATTTCGACTTACAAACAAGGTCCTGGAACGAATTAACTTCGTATGTAGAGGTACCACTGTATTATCAAGGACTTGAGGGAATTTTGATGTTTTCTTCAGGCAGTCATCTTTGTAAATCTCACTGGAACAGCACCAAACCAAAGTTCCAGCATCATCACCTTGTCCAATGCAGATTCTTGACAACTTATACTCCAGTGCGACTTGTTTTTCCCCCCTCTCTGTTGTGCATTTTTGGCTGCTGCGGCCTCTACTCTGGGTGCGACTAAGGCTAGGTTCATACTACAGGTCTAAATGCACGAATCCGATTTTTTTCGTGTTTTTCCGACTCGAGTGAGGCATTAACTTGACGGTCTGAACGTGACAAGTCGCATAGAACTGGACCATTTCAAATCCGATCTGGGTCACTTTCGTATGTGGTTCAAATCCGATCTGAGCCACATTTTTCCAGAGTGTCGCGGCGGTCTGTACTGTCCAGTTTCTCAAATAGGAATTCATGCAACAATTATGTCATCGAAAAGTGAGAGAGACGCTACGGTAGCGGTGCAGCTGTGCGTTATTAGCGCCTAGCTTGCCACGGCTTTTTAGGAAGTGTTGGACTTGACAACAGTCATAAAAAAAATAAAAATGGGTTAGGATAAGCCTGAGAATGATCGGTTTTCTGTCTGCTCCATATAAACAATATTTCAACATTGCTTACACGGCCGAGAGTCGGGGCAAACTGCCCGTATGTGTGTGACATGCACGGACAGTGCGTGCATGCTATCGATCCATATACTTTGAATATAAACCTAAACTGGGATTATTTATGTAAACCTAAACTGGGATTATTTATGTCTGTTATTTTTGTCCTCTTTTTTTAAAAAGTAAAATATGATATCCCTGGAATGACTGATGACAGCCAGCATGTGTGGTCATTTGTTTTGGTACTTTTGCGCATGCGGGTCGTCTTGCTCAGCACGTATCGGACTGTGAATTAGTGCGCATGTGTGATACTTGAATGGTCTCAATGGACAAAGCCAGTCTGAACGGGCATGCCAAAGAAACAGATATGACAAAAAAATCGGATTTGTGCATTAAGACCTGTAGTATGAACCTAGCCTAATAGTCCGAAAAGAGCCGTACACATATAATATATGCAGTGGGGCAAATAAGTATTTTGTCAACCACTAATTGTGCAAGTTCTCCCAATTGAAAATATTAGAGAGGCCTGTAATTGTCAACATGGGTAAATCTCAACCATGAGAGACAGAATGTGGAAAAACCCTCAGAAAATCACATTGTTTTGATTTTTAAAGAATTTATTCATGGTGGAAAATAAGTATTTGGTCAATATCAAAAGTTCATCTGTACCCATTGTTGGGAATAACGGAGGCCAAACGTTTTCTGTAACTCCTCACAAGCTTTTCACACACTGTTGCTGGTATTTTGGCCCATTCCTTCATGCAGATCTCTAGAGCAGTGATGTTTTGGGGCTGTCGTCGGGCAACATGGACTTTCAACTCCCTCCACAGATTTTCTATGGGGTTGAGATCTGGAGACTGGCTAGGCCACTCCAGGACCTTGAAATGCTTCTTACGAAGCCACTCCTTTGTTGCCCTGACTGTGTGCTTGGGATCATTGTCATGCTAAAAGCCCCAGTCACGTCTCATCTTCAATGCCCTTGCTGATGGAAGGAAATTTTCACTCAGAATCTCTCGATACATGGCCCCATTCATTCTTTCCTTTACATAGATCAGTCGTCCAGGTCCCTTTGCAGAAAAACAGCCCCAAAGCATGATGTTTCCACCCCCATGCTTCACACTGGGTATGGTGTTCTTCGGATGCAATTCAGTATTCTTTCTCCTCCAAACACGAGAACCTGCGTTTCTACCAAAAAGTTCTATTTTGGTTTCATCTGACCATAACACATTCTCCCAGTCCTCTTCTGGATCATCCAAATGCTCTCTAGCGAACCGCAGACGGGCCTGGACGTGTACTTTCTACAGCAGGGGGACACGTCTGGCAGTACAGGATTTGAGTTCCTGGCGGCGCATTGTGTTACTGATAGTAGCCTTTGTTACTGTGGTCCCAGCTCTAAGTAGGTCTTTCACTAGGTCCCCCCATGTAGTTCTGGGATATTTGCTCACTGTTCTTGCTATCATTTTGACGCCACGGGGTGAGATCTTGCATGGAGCCCCAGATCGAGGGAGATTATCAGTGGTCTTGTATGTCTTCCATTTTCTAATGATTGCTCCCATAGTTTGATTTCTTTACACCAAGCATTTTACCTATTGCAGATTCAGTCTTCCCAGCCTGGTGCAGGTCTACAATTTTGCCTGTGGTGTCCTTCGACAGCTCTTTGGTCTTGGCCATAGTGGAGTTTGGAGTGTGACTGACTGAGCTTGTGGACAGGTGTCTTTTATACCGATAATGAGTTAAAACAGGTGCCATTAATACAGGTAACGAGTGGAGCCTCGTTAGAAGAAGTTAGACCTTTTTGACAGCCAGAAATCTTGCTTGTTTTTAGGTGACCAAATACTTATTTTCCACTCAAATTTGGAAATAAATTCTTTAAAAATCAAATAATGTGATTTTCAGTTTTTTTCCCCCACATTCTGTCTCTCATGGTTGAGGTTTACCCATGTTGACAATTACAGGTAGGAGAACTTGCACAATTGGTGGTTGACTAAATACTTATTTGCCCCACTGTAAATAAAAAAGAAATATGTGAATGTAAAGTCCGAAAAGAGCCGTAAATATATTTTTTCCTCCTACTTTTTTTTTTTTTTTTTTTTACAATTTAAACATAAAATTAAAAAATACAACAAAGAAAATAGGATCATTCAATTCAATTCAGTTTATTCACAAACATTCATATTTACAAATTGTACATCATATCATAGTGCTGAACCAAGATTATGTGTGAGTCAGGTCTCCTTAAGAAGCTACTAAAAGCTTATAGTCAGGAGCCTGCGTACATCAAGGCAATGAAGAAAAAAAAAAGATCAGATGAGCAGAAGGGTGAGTTGTCGTATTTTACAGTGTTCTCATTCACCCACACACATACAGAAAAAAAATATATATATTAAAAAAAAAAAAAAAAAGTGAGTTCGATAAAGAGGATTTTGGACAATTGTGGGGTAAAAAAATGTCCCTAAACGATGAATCGTCTCAAAACAACTCCGTAGTGGCGGCCTGTAGTGTACTCACTGTTGAGAGTCTGCTTTTCCATTGGCAGGACGTCATGCAGTACAAGAGCATAAAGTGCAGCAGATCTGTCGATTACAGCGCTCTTCAAGGTATTAATGCGCCGTGATTAACTCATTCACCGCCACTGATTGCATCGCTGCCTTTGCAGGTTTGCAGGAGAACGACCACATGACAAAGGTGTCCTTGTTCCACTGCTCGGCATGCCAGGTCCTTGTTTCCACTACGGCGGCGGCCGTGCAGAATCACATTTCGTCTTCGGAACACATTTCAAACACAAAGGTGAGTAACATCCAAACAAATGCTGAAATTTTCATAACAGGCTGCTTTTTGTCGATTTCTTAAAGCTATTTGAAGCGCAACGGAGACGCACGTCACTCGACAAAGCAGATACCATCATGAAAGAGCTGCAACCTCAGTTTACCCATTTCATGAAGGTATTTTCCATTTATATTTAAACATTTTATGAGAAAAGCCGTCGCTACGTTTCGTAAAAATCTTTCTCTGCACCTTTTTTTGGACAGGGTTTCAACCACTTCTAATGAAAAAAGGTCGTCAAAAAGATGATCTAAGCCTGATACTGTGACAATTGACTTCCCTAATGTAAAAAAAAAAAAAAGTGTTCAAATGTATGTTTTTAATAAACAAGTTGTTTCCTATGAAATTTATGAGCATTGTGTTAAATAATCACATCATTAACATTGCTACACACAGCTGTGCCCTATCACACCCTTATCTGACCTAGCTTCCCTTTTCCTAGCTTTTTCATTTGTAGGTTTAGCTCGCAGGCAAGCAGGAGGAGCTTGTAATGGTACCTACAATTAGGTAGCATATTAAACCTTTAAAAATTATTCATTGACGGCGTTAAGATTTTGACCTAGTCAAATAGGGTACCGCAGGTAAAACGTCACCTTTGCTCATTAATATTCATGACGTTAGCAACTGTTGCTAGGGGGGTCAAACTAGCGTTTGTTACTCATACTAGATCCATGTAAATAGTAGGGTTGTTCCGATCATGTTTTTTTTCTCCCGATCCGATCCCGATCGTGTTAGAGTATCTGTCGATCCCGATATTTCCCTATTCCGATTGCTTTTTTTTTGTGCTCCCGATTCAATTCCAATCATTCCCGATAATTTTTCCCGATCATATACATTTTGGCAATGCATTAAGAAAAAAATGAATAAAACTCGGACGAATATATACATTCAACATACAGTACATATGTACTGTATTTGTTTATTATGACAATAAATAAAGATGGCATTTACATTATTAACATTCTTTCTGTGAGAGGGATCCACGGATAGAAAGACTTGTAATTCTTAAAGGCTAAAAAGATCAATTACTACCTTTCTTCCCCACATTGCTTCCCACGATATTTCTAATCGTAGGGAGAGGGATTGTAAGGCTTTAGCCAACTAAAAAAAGGCTCCAAAGGCTGCCAAAATTCACTCTACTCATTTTACGCTGCCTTTTAGCTCTCTCTCTCTCTCTCTCTCTCTCTCTCTCTCTCTCTCTCTCTCTCTATATATATATATATATATATATATATATATATATATAGGTGAAACGGCACCATTACAGATTGAACACGACAATGCGTGAGTGGGTCGTGTAGCGCTTGCGTTAAATATTTTAACGTGATAAATTAAAAAAATAAATAAAAAATTACCGCCGCTAATGGGATAAATTTGATAACCCTACCTTAAGCCTAAAGACTCTGGATGAGTGTAACATATTATGTCTGTAACGTTAAATACAATTAGAAAACGATTTAATAAAAAAAAAAATATATATTTAAAAAAGTTATGTCCGATATTTTTTTGCCGATTCCGATACTTTGAAAATGACGTGATCGGGACATCTCTAGTAAATAGTGTACGGACGGGATGTTTACTGAACTAAACCTACCAATTCTGTCCGAAAATGATGTCCCTGGTGCAAAATTCTCTGGTAAAGATTTGAAAGAACATACAACTGTTGACAGCAGATCTTGTTCTGTTGACAGCATTCTGCCGCGGTCCTCCTCGCCAGCTGTTAGCTCGCCATTCACGCTCGTTTGCATTTGATCGCTAGTCTGATACACTCCCGCTTTTTCGGTGAGGTCTTTTGTAATTATTGGATCGTTTTTGTTCACCACTGTAAATAAGAGCACTGAAGCAAGAAGGGGTAAGTCGCCATTTCTGTTCAACCCATTTTCTCCTGTTTCTTTTAGCGTAAGAAGCTAGGTGAGTGGCTGTCTTTTCTTCGTTCTTTTTCATGATCAGGGTTTAGTTAGTGGTTGGGGTTCAAGTGTAGATTCCTTTTGTTTGTTGTTTTGGCCTGGGCTTACCCTGAAGCCGTGCTTCATCTACATTTTGTACATATTGCCTTGAAAGGTGGAAAAGCGCTATGTAAGTATAACACCATTTACCATATTCATTGCGAGTTTGTTGTGTAAAT
Source organism: Corythoichthys intestinalis (assembly GCF_030265065.1). Taxonomy (NCBI): domain Eukaryota; kingdom Metazoa; phylum Chordata; class Actinopteri; order Syngnathiformes; family Syngnathidae; genus Corythoichthys; species Corythoichthys intestinalis. The sequence continues at coordinate 21,523,940 of NC_080408.1, read as the reverse complement.
TTTGTGCCACTTGTGAAATTGTGTGGCTCGTTTTATGTTACGCCCTTCGCGAGCCGTCCTTGGGACGTTACACTAGCGAACACAACAACAACAACTATGCCACCACTATTGCCACGAGTTGGCTATCGGCTAACGTCGCTAGCTTCTACTGTACATTCTACAACAGTTGGCAGCTCTGTTTTGACAAAGTCATCAGTCATCTATCCAAAAATCACACTTACTTTTTGGCAAATCCTTGATCATAAACAGACCGGTTAAGGAAGCAGGCCTCTTCGAAGTGTTTGCAGCAGAGAACACTACTTGATGATGGCGTGAAATTCATTGGCTTCGTGCGAACGAAAGATGTCCATTTACGTGCCCCGCTATCCTTTGGCCACTCATACAACTTTTCGTTTGAGTGAGAACAAAACATCGCCACACACCGCCGTGGCATCTTACCGAGAAGCAATGCAACAAACAATACTGTTCTTTGGCGTAATTTCCGAACATTTACGAAGATTGCCGAAGAAAAGCATTTTCGTTGTCAGGGGCGTTGCTATGGGTTAAACAAACAATCTGGAAGGGTTGCGTTAAATTTTTTTTTTTTTAAATATGCTTATAATTGTTTAGCCATTGATATTATTCAAAAACATGGTTGGCCAACCTTAGTTCACATTTCCCCTTTAAAGAGATGGCTTGAGTGTCAAAGGGCTGAAAAAGACCGGGAAAAGAGCAGACCTGATCCAGAGGTAGGAGTGGGAACCTCTTGGTATTTCACAATACGATACGATACAAAGCTCACGATGATCTGACAATATGGCGATACAACGATTGTCGATACATTGGTCAGGAAATCATTCTAGGACATTCTACAAAAAACTAATAAACAGAAAAACAAGCTTCTGCTGTGAATTGGAATGAGTTTATAACTAGTAGACGTCCAATCCATTTGAACTGGGAGGGTGGCAGTTCATTCGCTGCCACCCCTACCACTTCAAACGGATTGAACGTCTATGGCCGTCAGTGGCAGCCAATGCCAGGCAAATAGGTCATTTTGGGCCATTTAAAGGGATCCTCTATTTTTAAGACAAGTAATTCTTAAAAGATAAATGTTAGTATGAGTTATAATAATTTGATATTAAAACCCCTCTTAATGTTTTTGTTTTAAGTGATAGGTCGCCATTCTTGTTACGTCGCAGTGCGTGACGTCACTGGTCCCGTTGCCGAAATTCCAGCGTGTCACTCGTTAGCTTTCCCAACATGTCGTCAGTTCTACCCTTCCTATTTGAACCAGATCTGAAAAGTGAAGAGCAGGACAGCACTGTCGGTCGTTCGCAAGACGAGCTTCAGGGAAAAATGCGTGCAGCAAATACCTGATAAGACAAAAGTTGGGCAAAACTGGTGATGCGAGAGTGTATGCTGTTTGGAACTCCGGTTGGGAACGAGAGTGTATGCTGTTTGGAACTCCGGTTTTATTAGCAGATATTCAAGGTAAGCATATTGCGTTTTCAAACTTATCCCAATATAATTATGTAGATTGTTAGCATCCAGAGCTGTCGTGTGCTTTACATACAGTACAGGCCAAAGAGCACACCTTGTGTAATCCATGTCTTGTACATTGTAACACGTGGTAGCTAGGATACGTGTATAAAAGTACCAAAAAGGGGAGAAGCTTCCGCTATGCACATTTATTCACAAAAAATATTTCCACCTTGTCCACTCTTCACCTGTGTGAGATGTGCTTTAATGCTTTTGCACAATAACAGTATTAACAGTATTCACAATAACAGTATTTACAATAATTAAAGCAATTATGTGTGTTTAAAACTAGGTGTTATGATTGTTTTCTCATGTAACAGTTTATTCGCCTGTGCTTTAGTGTTTACACAATGAAAAGAGTAAGGTTTCTGTTTTCAGTAAACGTTACCATAATGTTTCATTCTGGTTTCTGTTCTCAGTAAAGAATACCTTAGCAGCTAAACGAAACTCACGTGTGTGCAATAAAAGGCTGCGCTCCTCAGGGGGTGGGCAGATAGGCTTGTTGTGAGCCACTCGCTCCGCATCAACCTTTCTCCTGACGGCCGTCAGCGTAAAAACCTTATCTCTGTCTCCGTTCTGATCCTTGTCTTCGTCCTCCTCTAGGTCTTTATTATTTTGCTAGATACAAGTAAGTTTAGACTTAACAACCTGGGAGCTCAGCAGTAAGCAAGCATGCGTTCTCTGACGAACTCCAACATTGTTGTGAGGTCCACGTCAGAGTCACTGTCGTCACTGTAGCGTGCCATAGTGCTTTAATTATTTAGTATGATTTGGGGAAAACTCCCGCGAAGAATAGTCAACATAAAAGAAACAATAGTAATCCAAATCTGCGTTTTTTACTCACTCGAAGATCCAGGAATTAGACCAATCCCATGGCAATGTCGCAGCCGTCGATTCCACAAAATATTCTGATCCGAAAAGCCGCCGTGGAACCGACGAATCAAAAAAAATGGACAGATCCGAAACCAATATTGCAGACGTGGTGGGACCGTCGGATCCAGAAAATATACGGATCCCTTACTTGACTGAGGATCCAGGAAAAATGTTCGGGCGCCAGTTGTAACGCGTGGTGGGTAGGATACGTGCATACAGGGACCAAAAAGGGGGAGAAGCTTCCACTTATGCACATTTATTCACTAAAAATAATAATTCCACCTTGACCACTCACTCCACCCCCCTTGTTTCCATTTGACTGGAAATTGCATCCAAAAGCAGCACATCGTGGCATTTTACTTCGCGAGTTTAGGCAGCAATAAGCAACTGTTGAACACGCTACACATTTGGAAAGATACCAATTACGTCATCACTGCGAGCCCGCAAACCATGGCGCCAACTAACGGTCAAAATATGGACTAAATATTATAAAATATTGCCATTGATTTAGCATTTTATGTGTTTCTAACAACATATTTTAGTACAATAGAACAACTGTGGTTTATTAGAGCCTACATCAGGGGTGTCCAAACTTTTTGCAAAGGGGGCCAGATTGGGCGTGGTAAAAATGTGGGGGGCCGACCTTAGCTGACGTCCTTTACGTAGAACAATATATTTAAGCAAAATTTAGCAAGCCATTCAGTGTGTCACATTTGCTTTATTATTTTTTAATGAATAATTTCAACAATCTCGCAACTAGCCTTTGTGGCATTCTCTTTCGACATACTACTGCTGTGAAATTAAACTAGCTACAAGTTGCTTCAATTTCTCGCTGCGTATCTTCCCTGTAATCTTGTCGTACATGTCGGTGTGTCTTGTTTGGTAATATCGCCTCACACTGAAATCTTTAAAAACAGTGACTGTCTCTTTACAAATGAGGCAAGACACAGTTGTTGCGTATTTTAGTGAAGAAATAGTCCAACTTCCACCTATCCTTGAAGTGTCCGCCGTAACAGTTAACTTTTTTTTGTTGTTGTTGACTGTCGCCATTTTAGAAAATGGAAGTAATGGGTCACACGAAGTATTGTTGCTTAGCCCTTAAATACTTGCAACATGAAGCAATTATCAGAGAATTCCAAATTTTTGAAAAAATCAGGTCCTAATAAAACGTATTTTTCAAATTTGTAAAAAGAAAAGTCAAAATGAATGTTTAATAAGCGCTCTAATATCTATAACCCATGCTAAATCATGTTTTTTCTCTCATGGAACCTGCAGATGCATGTGTTGACTTGCATCCTTTTCATAAAGAAATGTCAAAATTCTGAAATAGTCTCAAAATCATGAAATTTTAGGTGTATCAAATGTGATACATTTGGCAATTAAGGGTTAAAGTGCTGCTGCAGCCTTATAGTGGGTAAATGAGGAGCAGCATTTCGTGTTTAAGCTACTTCATATGCTGGTTGCAGTACTGCTGACCAATTTATTAAGTCTGTGTGCGGGCCAGACGTTATTGATTTTATGACAGAGGCTGGGGGCCGGATGAAATTTGACCACAGGCCGCATTTGGCCCCCGGGCCGGACTTTGGACATGTCTGCATGTATTTAAGTTAAAGGATCACTTTAGGGTCATTTACCTGTTGGTTTTCAGTTACTTCCTGTTGATTTTGGGGTAATTAATTGGTCACTTCCTGTTTATTCTGAGTTATAGAACAGGAAATGACTTGGGAATCATCCAAATGAATAAGCAGTGACTCAAACTCAACAGAAAATGACCTGTAAATGCCCTAAAATGAACAGCAAGTGACCTGTAAATGCCCTGAAAATCGGACAGAATGACTGAATGCTCTGGTTTCATATGAGCGAACGTTTCAGTCTAAATGGATTGGGCGTCGAGCACCGTCAATGCAGCTTTAGAGTTAACTGAGACACTATTATGCCGGAAGATTTTAGTAGCAACTTGTTGGTTCATTTTTATTTGATTTTTTTTTTTTTGACATTGACACCTTTTCAAAACGACATCTCGATTCTTGACAGGAGCATATAAATAACCTTTTTGGATACAAAGTATCACGATATATCACCATTTCGATATTCTGTCACACCCCTATCCAGAGGTAGCTTTTTTATCGATACTTTTTCTTCTGTTCATTGCCTAACGCCACAGACAATCGCATTCTCCTGTTTCAACAAGCCCAGTGACAACCAACGAACACTTTTAATTTTTTCATTAATAACAAAACTCAATTCTATTATTTACACTTCCCCCTTACTAAGGTTGTTTCTTTACAACAAAAGGTAAAACTGGTAAATCTAGAGCCTACCTGTCGGCATGACCAGGCTTACTACTAAAATACAAGGGCCAAACATGACTGTTGTGATGATATAATTACAGTTTTAATTTTTTCAGGTCGTTAATTGTCAGACAGAAGCAACATGGCAAAACACCACGCTAAAAATTAAGTAAAAATATCAAAATGGCTTACCTCTTCGGGGCAGGCAATAGACCAGGATTGTCATCTGTAGGACCACGGCCCCCAACAAAGTGTTTACTGCATATGAAGGTGAATGGCTTCACCTTGCTGGCGTTAAACTGGTCTTTTGGACGTCTGCACAAGTTAATCCATAGTTCACATTTTTCCCCCCTCTGAGTTTTTGGCTTTAGGACACGTATGAATAAAACATCCTTCATATGTGGACGGTCGTAATGTCTAGAGTCGTTTCTACAAGTTCCGTAGCAGCAGTGTTTAATCGGCATGTTCTTTTTGTTTTTGAAAGATTACGTCCAGAAAACAAGCAGTACTAGCATGGGTTGTATGCGGGCCTGCTTCTATGTTGACCCCCTTCCAGTTTACGATGGTGACGTCACGCAGCCGCACGGTCTAAAGATAGAATTCGTGCGGTATGCTATTGGATTGGACTTTAAGCACAAAGGACATGTAAAGTACAGTGGGGAGAACAAGTATTTGATACACTGCCGATTTTGCTGGTTTTCCCACTTGCAAAGCATGTAGAGGTCTGTAATTTGTATCATAAGTTCTCTTCAACTGTGAGGGACGGAATCTAATACAAAAAAAACAGAAAATCACGTTGTATGATTTTTAAATAATAGATTTGCATTTAATTGCATAAATTAAGTATTTCATACATCACAAAAATCAAACTTAATATTTGGTACAGAAACCTTTGTTTGCTATTACAGATACCAAAGGTTTCCTGTAGTCCTTGACAAGGTTTGCACACACTGCAGCAGGGATTTTGGCCCACTCCTCCATGCAGATCTTCTCCGGAGCCTTCAGGTTTCGGGGCTGCTGCCGGGCAACACGGACTTTCAGCTCCCTCCATAGATTTTCTATCGGGTTCAGATCTGGTGACTGGCTAGGCCACTCCAGGACCTTAAGATGCTTCTAACGGAGCCACTCTTTAGTTGCCTTGGCTGTGTGCTTTGGGTCGTTGTCATGCTGGAATACCCAGCCACGACCCATCTTCAGGGCTCTCACTGAAGGAAGGAGGTTGTCAGCCAAGATCTGGCGATACATAGCCCCATCCATCCTCCCCTTAATACGGTGCAGTCGTCCTGTACCCTTGGCAGAGAAGCAGCCCCAAAAAAATGATGTTTCCTCCTCCATGTTTCACGGTTGGGATGGTGTTCTTGGGGTTGTACTCATCCTTCTTTTTCCTCCAAACACGACGAGCCGGGTTTAAACCAAAAAGTTCAATTTTGGTCTCATCCGACCACATGATGTTTTCCCATTGCTCCTCTGGATCATCCAGATGATCAGTGGCAAACTTCAGATGTGTCTGGACATGCGCTGGCTTCAGCAGCGGGACCTTGCGTGCGCTGTAGGATTTTAATCCATGACGGCGTAATGTGTTTCCGATGGTTTTCTTCGAGACTGTGGTTCCAGCTCTCTTCAGGTCATTGACCAGGTCCTGCCGTGTAGTTCTGGGCTGATCCCTCACCTTCCTCATGATCAGTGATGCCCCACGAGGTGAGATCTTGCATGGAGCCCCAGAACGAGGCAGATTGACAGTCAACTTGAACTTCTTCCATTTTCTAATAATCGCTCCAACAGTTGTTACCTTCTCACCAAGCTGCTTGCTTATTTTCCTGTAGCCCATCCCAGGTCTATTATTTTATCCCTGATGTCCTTACACAGCTCTTTAGTCTTGGCCATTGTGGAGAGGTTGGAGTTTGTTTTTTTGAGCATGTGAACAGGTGTCTTTTATACAGGTAACAAGTTCAAACAGGTGCAGTTACTTCCGGTAATGAGTGGAGAACAGGAGGGGTTCTTAAAAAAGAACTAAGAGCCGAAATATTTACTAGTTGGTAATGTATCAAATACTTATTTCATGCAGTTAAATACAAATTTATTATTTCAAAATTAAACAATGTGATTTTCTGGATTTTTGTATTAGATTCCGTCCCTCGCAGTTGAAGAGAACTTAGGATACAAATTACAGACCTCTACATGGCTTGCAAGTGGGAAAACCAGCAAAATCGGCAGTGTATCAAATACTTGTTCTCCCCACTGTATGTCCTGACAATGTCCCGATTGCATATATTTTACATCTGGGTCCGAGTCACCTGATTTTGAAAATGTGCCGATACAGAGTCCCGATCCGATACCGAAAAAAATAAAGTCCTTTTGTTCAAGAAACAAAAACCAAAAACACCAATCTAAACATGTTACAGTACTGTACTATTTAGAGAACCTCCTCTTCCATTGTTTTCTGGGAGTGTTGAGAGTAATATAAAACATATTGAAGGAATCTGACCTTCTAGCCAGACTGCCGAAATCGCGCTGGCGCAGATCCAACGAGCCCGGCCAGCGGGACCCCGGCAATCCAGCCAGAAGGCCAAACTCGCGTTCACCTTAGTCTTAACCCTTTGTACTGACTCCATCTTGAAAGGCTAAAAGGTTTATTTTGCATTATTTAACAACTATTTTTTAACAATAGCAATATTAACATTTGGTATACAAAATGGCTCAAAATGCCATTTAAAAAAAAAAAAAAGAATTTTCCAAAATCTGCCCTATAAACGTTTAATTCAAACATGTTTTATTTACTCTATGTCCAGCTGTATGTTCCAAATAACACCTTCTCACCATCCACAAAAGGAGCCGGTACACTAAAAATGTTTCAGCTCTTAAAGACATCGTTACACAAACAAAAACAACAACAAAAAATACACAAGTGACTGTCAACTTGTTTTTTTTTATTATTTAGAACACAAATGTATTAAGCCTTGTATTTGTGATATAGTACATTTCAAAATTAAATTATGTAAAAACTGTTTTAATCATTAAATATCGTAGCTGGGAGAAGAACACGTGGATTTGTGTCAGGTTTTTTAAACAAATTTCATTTGTTGCATTACAAAATAAACGTAATGGCTAATATTTGTGACATCAGAAAATGAATTGCTTCACTTGAATAGTTGAAATATTAAACTACACAAAGAACGTAATCTGAAAATATTGTTTGATTTGAATCATTCCATTGAAACCCAATTCGATTTGAAATGGAATATATTACTCTCTTCCATCTAATTGGAAACAATGTGAAGTTTTATAATCATGATGACATTCTCTCCAATTTTACTTCACCTTCACAAAAAAGAAATTCCGACTCCTTTAATTTTTCACGTTCAGATATCACGGTACAATTTGACTATATTTTTAAGACACGATACGGGTACTTCGCTACAATGACCAGAAATAGTCAACCTAAAATGTTTCTTTCTTAAAAAATAGCAAACAAGCTTTGCTTTTAAGTTTTTGTGGAAAGCAGTTCACATTTACAGTCAAGTGAAAAAAATAGGATACCCCATTAAATATTCAGTTCTTGATTATGAAATGTTCACATATCAATGTCTGATCTTGTTTTTCTTTGTCTCTGGAAGAAAAAGTTATGTAATTGCAGGTAAACAACAAAAATGAACATGGTTTTACTCATTAAACCAAATATATAAACAAAAATGCATATTCTAACTGAGGAAAAAGTTAGCACACCCTACCACCTAATAGCTAATGTTAACCCCTTTGGCTGAAATAACTTCAGCTAGACACTTGTTGTAGCCATCTACCAGTCTTTGACATCGGTCTGAAGAACGTTTGCCCCACTCCTCAACGCAGAATACTTTCAGATGTGAGATGTTTAAGGGGTTTCTTGGATGTACAGCCAGTTTCAAGTCACCCCACAGCATCTAAGTGAGTTTATGATCTGGGCTCTGACTCAGCCATTCCAGGACTCTCCATTTCTTCCTTTTCAGCCACTCCTTGGTGGGTTTACTGGTATGTTTTGGGTCATTGTCATGATGCGGGGTCCAGTTTTGCTTCAACTTTAAATTTTTTCACAGATGATCTCACATATTCCTCAAGCACACTCTGATACACGATAGAATTCATAGTGGATTCTATGATGGTGAGCTGGCCAGGTCCTGCTTCAGCAAAGCATCCCCAAACCATGACACTTCCACCTGCATGCTTCACACTTGGTATGAGGTTCTTTTCCTGGAATGCTGTACTGGGTTTACGGCAAACTTTCCTCTTTTCTGGTGTCCAAATAATTCAATTTTAGATTCATCTGTTCAAGGAACATTATTCCAGAAGTCCTGGTCTTTGTCTACATTCACTCTGGCAAACGTCCGTCTGGCCTTGGTGTTCTTCTTGGAGAGCAAAGGTTTCCTCCTTGCACACCTCTCATGAAGGTTAAACTTGTGAAGTCTCTTTCTGATTGTAGAGCATGCACTTTCACATCAACAATGGCAAGAGCCTGCTTTACGTCCCGTGATGACATTTTAGGGTTTTTGGAGACCTCTTTTAGCATCTTGCGGTCTGCTATCGGGGTAAACTTGCTTGGACGGCCAGAACTGGGCATGTTGACAGTTGTTTTGAATGTCCTCTACTTGTAGACTATTTTCCAGACAGTGGAATAGCCGATTTTCTATTCTTTTGAGATCTTTTGAAATCCCTTACCAGACTCATAAGCATCTAAAATCTTCTTTCTGAAAGTCTCAGGCAGCTCCTTTGATCTCACAATGGTGTTTTCTCTCACTTCAACAGTCAGGGGCACACCAAACTAAATGTGAATGCCTCCTTCAAAACAATGGGTAATGGTGTTCTATTCATGTTCACCTGATGTGATACAACTGTGTGTGTGATTTTAGCCGTTTTGACTGGGATTGAATGTGAGGGTGTCCTAATTTATTCCTCAACCGAAATTGCATTTATTTAAAATGACATTTTACAGAAAGTTATGAAAAATCTTTTTTTTCCTGTTTTAATTGTTTAGTTCTATTACTTGAATCTCTCAAGATTGCTAAAATGTATATTAAATATCCATATAACCAAATATGTTAGAAAACACAAAGGCTTCCATAGGGTGTCCTAATTTTTTTGCCATGACTGTATTTGAACGGTTTCTGTGACGTCAAAAGTTGATTCTGCAGATCGAGAACCCAAGGCCTCCCTGTATTCAGATCCAGTGTTATATTTCAATTATTCAAGCATTTCAAATTCAAGTTTGGAAATTCAGACTCAGTTTCTGACGGCTCAAAACTTTGTTCCTGCCACTTTTTTGTTTGCAGACTTTCTAAGAATGAAATACTCAGTTTCTATGGTGCAAAAAAAAATGCAACTGGGTTGATAACAATGGAGTAGAAAAGCTATTTAACCCCCTTATCTTATGAACGGATACAGTAGAGGTGCTCCCAAATTGTTAAAAAGGTTGAGGTAAAAGTTGTCTTCAAAAGACACGTACTGCATGAAACAAAACGGTCCCGTTTGGAAGTGTTTTCCAAAATGCCGGCTGACGTAAAAACGGGGGAGAAAAACAGGGCCGGGTGTTTCCAAAATATTCAACGTTCTTAACAATGAGCAATAGTTTACGTTTGGCCAGTACTTGTAAAAAAACGTGGAAAAATGTACATACACAGAGTCTAGTGAAAATCTAACCCCAAAAGGTTGCCCGTCGGTCTTCAGGAGGCGGCGGGGTGCGCGGTCTCCGGATCAGTCTTGACGCAAGAAGCCGTGTCGGCGGCGGGTGGCGAAGTCACCTCCATCATGCCAAGCCCAGTGCGGGGGACACCAGTGTTCATGATGTGTCTCTGTAAATGCTTGACCCAGTCCTCTTGGACAGACAAGGGACCCTGGAAGACCAGGTCGCAGAACCTGCAAGCCCAAAAAGTACAAGTTGCCGTGGGCAGTGAATCTCCGTTCCAAGTGTTAACTTTGGCCATGTTCACACGTAGCATCTAGGCATGTGCCGGTATGATATTCTAACTGTACGATAACTAGGCCTGTCGTGATAACAAATTTTAGCGTGCGATAATTTATCTCATAAATTATTGCGATATGCGATATCATTACGACCCCCCAAACCAATTTTTTTTAAAACCAATTTACAATAACACAGTGAGAATACAGTATATATTAATAGATCAAGTACACCCATTTAAATGTGATAAATGTTTACTCTTGATTTCAAAAATACTCTTTAAGAAATCACAACTAAACACAATAGACCATGCCTCTTTTAAGTAAAAGAACAATATTATTACCGCACAGAAACACAGAATGAATAAAATGTATTTTTCAAGAAAATAAATTGCACTAATAACTTTAGCATTTAAGCAAATGAAAACTTTTCCCTTCATAGCTTCTGCTATGGGGTTCCATGTGTAATATTCTGATTGTATGTTTTTTCGAGGCACCCTGATGTTGTTTTGTTCACCAAGAGCCACAGGTTGAGGAACTGTTCTTAGCGCCGTGTGTTCATAAAAAACAGTTGTCAGCTAGAGATGTCCTGATCGACATCGGACATGCCTTTTTTTTAATATATATATAATTTTTAATTAAATCGTTTTCTAATTGTATATAACGTTACAGACAAAATGTCTTAAATTCATCCAGAGCCTGTAGTTTTGGCTTAAAGTAGGGCTATCAAATTTATCGAGTTAACGGCGATAATACCATTTAAATATTTAACGCAATGAACACATGCGCTGCACTACCCACTCACGCATTTTCGCGTTCAATCTATAATGGCCCCATCTTACGTATTCATAGAATTAAAAGGCAACGTAACATGAGTAGAGAGAATTTTGGCAGCCTTTGAAGCCTTTTTTTAATTGACCAAAGCCTTACAATCCCTCTCTCAACCACTAGAAATATTGTGGCAAGCAATGTGGGGAAGAAAGGTAGTAGTTGATCTTTTTCTTAACACCATATGTTATTTCTCAACGCAGAGAAGATATATCAATTGGTACCACGACGCACAGTCATGGTTGCACTTCCCATCATGCATTTGGGCAGAAGTTAAATGGCTGCAGTATCATTTACTGAAAGCTCAACAAATGCACTAGATGGCAGTATTTAGTCACAATATACAAAGTCACATTTATCCTTTAAGAATTACAAGTCTTTCTATCCGTGGATCCCTCTCACAGGAAGAATGTTAATAATGTAAATGCCATCTTGAGGATTTATTGTCATATTAAACAAATACAGTACTTACGTACTGTATGTTGAATGTATATATTCGTCCGAGTTTTATTCATTTTTTTCTTAATGCATTGCCAAAATGTATATGATCGGGAAAAATTATCAGGAGCAAAAAAAAGCAATCGGATCGGGAAATATCGGGATCGGCAGATACTCAAACTAAAACGATCGGGATCGGATCGGGAGCAAAAAAACATGATCGGAACAACCCTATTGTTAGCACGTCCTGTGTTTGATATCATTGCCAGAACAACGCACTTAATACGACCCACACAGCTTCCTTTTTAATGTTGTCTTTATAATGATGATCTGTTGCATCAGAAATCACATTGTGACTGTCCACCTCCATGATGGAGTGTTCTTCGTCCATGTTCGCTGGTTAAACCGTGAATAAGCAACTGGGCTGTTGACTCCAGGCCTGGCTCCGCCCATTTTGACGGATGCGTCTCCGGCAAAAATAAAAAATAGCCCAAACCATCCAGTGGGCTCCGGCACGGTGGAGATGGTCCGCAGTCAATCCGGCATAACACCGGAGCACTGACGCGGCCGGTATATGTTGAACAATGGGATATAATGGGAATGGATTGGCTCCGGCGCTATTTTTTGCCGGACCCGGAACGAAGATTCATTTTGCATAGTTGGTAACAAGAAAGCCGAGCTTTTAACAGCACGTCTGCCGCACGCACGTGCACGCGAGGCGATGAATCGCAGCAAAAAATACCGCCTTCATTTTTATTTACCGTGCGATAAATGGAATTATTGCATATTGTGACAGGCTTAACGATAACCTTATGTCACAATATCATGGTTTCATGGTATTGCAATTAGAGCTCTAAAATGTGTTACTTTGAGATATTTGGGTTAGAGCATGGCGGTAAACCGAAAATTTACCGTGACGGAAATTCTTCACGATGACCGACGTAATTTTGACCATGTCGGTAAATTTGGTAATTTAATAAAAGAAGAAAATATAGTCTTTTCATCCCGCTTTGACTGTGTTGTTCGGCTATGTTCATTCCCCTTTAAGAAAGCAGACAGTGTGCTTACGTTTGGAGTCACATGGTTTTCAGGAAGCCAATCAAACAGAAGCCCGGTAGGCTAACGCTAGCAGCTAACGCTAGCGGCTAACGCTACAAGTAAACGGGATGAAGTCGGGCTTAAGTTAGCTTTGCCAAACTTTCACCCGACATTAAGTAAACTCTTGACGGGTTCCAGATAGGGATGGAAAAACCGAGGCTTTCTGAAACAATGAACCACTTTTAAGACGATTGCCCAAAATTGATTCACTGTTTGACACACTGCAAGAGCCCCATCTACTGGATAAACAGTGCACGTTTCTTTTTAAAAGTAAAGTTGACAAATTGCCTCAGCATTACATATCTTCAATAGAATTAAGTGGATATCGTCTATTTCAACCAGGAGATCGTGTCGTCATTAAGTGTGATTTACACAATTAAAGTTGACCTCTTTAAGCCTGTGTCATTGCTTTTGTCTGTGAAGATGTGTTCAAAGCAGTATTTGTAATACACGACAGTGCTAGTCTTGTAAGTGGCTCGTCCTAGATGACGGGGAGTAACTATGTATTGTTTATTTTTTTGTAAAAATTACAGTACAGTAAGCACAGTGCTTGGGAACAGGAATATTATTTATTGCATACTGTAAGGATTTCCAAAATCATAAGATGTAAATAATTGAGCCGAATAAAAGAAAGGAAAGGTTTGTGAAACATTTTATTTTTTAATTAAGTATAATTTCTGGGGGGCGGGTGGATGTGTCGTATTCGTATCTATTCTAAATATCTAAACGAATGCCACTATCTAGTGTATAACAATGCGGAATGAATTTAATGAAATTCAAGTGATGATATTTTTCAAGTCATACAAGCTGTTATAAATGTTCACACAAGAATTCTTATTGTTTACAAGATTTTTTTTAATACTTAATGTTTAGACTGCATGTGCAATTGTTAAATTGAAAGCTGGTAAATAAATTTAACGAGAAACTGTTCATTTGTATTCCATGCATTGATTCAAAATTTCAAATTATATAACAGTTTGCTTGGGCGAATTTATCGTCATTTATCGTTATCGAGGTAAATCTGCTCAATTTATCGTGATACGTACTTAAGGCCACATCGCCCAGCCCTAATTTGGGTAAAAAAAACAACAACAAAAAAAAAAACGTTCTTCCATTGAACAGGACTATGATGGAGGTATTGCCTCCTTGGCAGCCACCCTCTGCAAACACGTTTTATATGTCAGTTGGCCCTCCTCCTCTAAGCCTCGGCCGTCTGTAACTTTTTAGTAGCCGAAGTATTCCCATACAAGCAGTTTTGTTTTCTTCGATAGGGGGAAAAGTTCAGGAATTTCACCTCCTCCAGCCATCGTGTAGCACAGCTGACTCAATGACACTAAGCAACAACCGGTGGGGGAGGGTTGAGCCTTCCAGCTTCAAGCGAGAGATTTCTAAATGCATTTCTGGGATATGAAAATTAGCTAATACCGTAGGGACAGTATGACGGAAAATTTTTCATACCATGGTATAACTTGAAACCTGTAATTGGCACGTGTCCAGCTACAACTAACGATTATTTTTATAATCATTTAATCGGACGATTACTTAAACGATGCATAGATTTATCTGACAAATGTCACTTTTTTAATTAGCTTTACAATTTAACTTGAAGTTCTTTTAGACTTGTAAGTAACAATGAAGACAAAATGTATGACTATTTCCTTCAAAATTAATATTTTAGTACTGCTTCCTGACTTAACTGTACAGGTAGTCCCCGGGTTATGACGTACCCGACTTTTTCAAATTTACTCCTGTCTCGTCGTGATTTTTTTCCTTTTTATATTTTATTTAGGGCTGTCAAAATTATCGTGTTAACGGGTGGTAATTAATTTTTTAAATTAATCACGTTAAAATATTTGACGCATTTAACGCACATGCCCCGCTCAAACAGATTAAAATGACAGCACAGTGTAGTGTGCACTTTTTACTTGTGTTTTTCAGTGTTTTGTCGCCCTCTGCTGGCGCTTGGGTGCGGCTGATTTTATGGGTTTCAGCACCACATGAGCATTGAAATTATTAAATTAATTAAATATTAAATTATTGAAATCAACAATGGCGAGCTACAAGTTTATTTTTGATTGAAAATTTTACAAATTTTATTCAAACAAAAACATTGAGAGGTTTTAATATAAAATTTCTATAACTTGTACTAATATTTCTTTTAAGAACTACAAGTCTTTCTATCCATGGATGGTTTTAACAGAATGTTAATAATGTTAATGCCATCTCGTTGATTTATTGTTATAATAAAAAAATACAGTACTTATGTACCGTATGTTGAATGTATATATCCGTCTTGTGTCTTATCTTTCCATTCCAACAATAATTTACAGAAAAATATGGCATATTTTATAGATGGTTTGAATTGCGATTAATTACGATTAATTAATTTTTAAGCTGTAATTAACTCGATTAAAAATTTTAATCGTTTGACAGCCCTAATTTTATTTAATGTTGACTTTTTTTTTGTGATGCATGCTTTTATTTTGGCGCAGGAAGCGTAGAGCAGGTTGTACTTCCGCAAGCGAGAGCATTTACACGCCACCCATCCCACACACGCACATATGAGGAAGAGCTCAGCCGAGTGAAGAGGTGACAGCCTACGCGAACATTTGTTGCTTGTGAAGCATCCAGAAGAGACAACTGTATATACTGTAACCCCTTTTGCACTGTTTATTGTGCGTTTTCAATTGTGGTCGAATATTTGGGCCGAGTTGATGTGATTGTTTTTGATTATGTGCGGACACTAAATGGTACATGCTAATCGTTTGTTACTGCTGTATCAGCAGCTACTTGTAAACAACTGTTGGAATTGAAGTTGAGACTGACTTAATTTCATTTTATTTTAGTTTCCTTCTGCAAGTGTTAACGTTAGCAAACCACACGGACGTCTGATATCGTCATTTCGGAGCTTAGCTCGCTGTCTAGCTAGGACTTAGCTCCAACGTCTTGGCTAGGACAGTACAATGACGTATAATACATGTTTTTTTGATTTTTATTTTTTCAATTTAGAGGAACAGCACTCGTTCGTAAACCAGTACCTACTACCTGTACTGTAGTCCACAAGTGTACTGTTTGAAGTACATAAAACTCACACAGGTAGTTTACGAACGAGTTCCGTTCATGCGCTGGCGATGTTACCCGGATTTTCGCGTAAATCGGAATTAATCCATGAAATACCTCAAAACACCCTCTAAATTAAATATATAATATGCAGAAACATGTATTAAGCATCATTGTACTGTCCTTGCCAGACGTTGTCGCTAAGTCCTAGCTAGACTGTGAGCTAAGCTCCGAATTGACATTGTCAGACATCTGTGTGGTTTGCTTACTTTATTCAGCTGCTCATGACATCAACACTTGCAGAATAAAACTAAAATAAAATGAAATTAAATCAGTCTTATCTTCAATAACAACAATTCAAATTTGCGTTGACAAGTAGCTGCTGATACAGCAATAACAAACGATAAGCATGTATCAGTTAGCGTCCGCACATCATCAAAAACAATCACATAAACTCACCCCCACAATTGAAAACGCAGAATGAACAGTACAAAAGTCGTTATATACAGCTGTCGCCTATGGATGCTTCACAAGCAACAAATGTGCGCGCAGGCTGTCACCTCTTCAGGCTGCTTCTTCATGTGTTCGTGCGCCGTGTGTGAGGTGGGCGGCGCGTGTCTGTACATGCACTCACTTCCTGTGCCAAAATAAAAGCATGCATCACAAAACGAAAGTCAACATTAAAATAATAAATAAAAACGATGGTACTCAGGCGGAAATAGTCATACATTTTGACTAAATCGCGCTCTGGTCCGTCGTAACACGGGAACTACCTGTAGTAAAAGTAAATATGGCGGAAAACACTCAGGTGACTTGAAGTTCCGCTCTGAGACCCCCAATTTGGCCAACTTTCAAAATTGTCCGATATGCATGTGTGATACATCATTTGAAAGCTTAAAATCTATATTTTCTGGGGGAAGAAAAATTTTGAACAGGAGGGCATTTTTTAAAAATCTCTTTTTAAACAGCAAAACCCGATATGGAGGTGAGAGCACGCGAGAGCAGAATTAAAGACGCCATGACTTTAATGAGATATTATCGCGTACTTACCTTGTTTCGATCCAAAAACTCCATGTAGCATGTATCACTGAGTGTCAAGACACAGCTGTGAATGGCCACAGCTGGAATTTTTGGGGATTTTATGGGTGAAACATGGTAATATAACAAGGGTCGCGATGCAGAAATCGCAGACATCAAGGGGTAGTCAAGATGTTGTTTTTCATATATTTACCCTTTTAAACTTTGTTTTTTCTTTTTTCTTTGTTTGGATCAATTACTTATCATCTACCATATCAGAGAAAATGTGATAGTAACAAAAAAATACAATTAAGTGATAGTTATGAGGTAGATATCCATGACTTTTTTACAGACACCATTTTTTTCATTGTGACGTAATTTGTTTAAAAGTTTAAATATGCGAGTGAATAATTTTTTGAAGCTGTTTTTTTTTTTTTTTTTAACGAAATATTAGACATCAATTAATGATTCTAAGCTAAAAATGACAGGCATTTTGAATAATAGATATAATTACCTCCGTTTTATGGCTGGGTTGAAACAAAAGCGGTTGCGCGACGTCTGTAAACGGGTGTTTTCAGGGTAAAACGGCCAAATTAAAAATAGTAATGTGCCATTAATCTGCTCTGGCAGCATATAGACATTGTTCTATCAAACACAACAGTTATTTTTGGCTTAAAATACAGCAGTTTATTTTATAGAGGGTTGCAAGAGCAGAAACTGCTTTTTCAGTCTTGTCTGTGTTTTCCGCCATATATATTTATTTTTAAATAACTATGAGTTAGGGTTGTCAAAATTATCAAAGTACAGATACTGAAATGTTGTATCCCCATACAATAATTGATTGCAAAAGTATCGATACTCATTTATTTCCATTTGCATGACCACAGGTCATCAGAATTTGTTGTCAAATTTGATTTTGGATAACTTTTAATAGTAGTGGAGTATAATTTTGCATTTGTTAACACATTGGCTGCCATTGACGTCCAGTTCATTTGAAGTGAGAAGGATGGCAGCGAATCAACGAACGTTCACTTTAAATGGATTTGGACATCTACTAGTGACAAACCTATTCAAAGAGTTTTAATTTAATTGTTAAGACCCACATGATTTGGTGTATCAAAGTCAATGGCAATAAAAGACTTCATTAAAACATTAAAAAAAAATAAAAAAATAAAAACTGAAAATGGTATTGAGTGCATTTTTGAGTATCAATTTAGAGTTGAAAATTTTAGTATCGTGACAACAGTACTATGAGTAAAAATTATATATACAGATAATTATGAATAAAATGAATTAAAGAAAAAACTTCAATAGGCAAATTAAATCTAATTGTAATAATTTGGAGAAGGGAAGCAGAAGAACAAATAAAAATTCAAATAAGAGAAGCTTGTGAGTATTTTGCTCTGGGAATTTTGTTGATGTATTTTTGTGTTTTGTGACTGCTCATAGCTCAACTCTTTGGCTGCCATTGACGCCAATAAACGTCCAATCTTTTTTAACTGGGAGGGGCTGGAAAAGATCCATTGGCTGATTGTATAGGAATAGAAATATGTTGGTAAAATCATTACATTTTACATTTATTAAATGTCAAATAATAGTTGAACATTTTACTATATAGGTATAAATATGAAAATACAACACAAAAGTCAAATTAAAAATGCAAAAATGTAATTGCACAAATTTAATACAAAACTATTTTGGAGTATATGCTGTATATAGAAAAAAATACGAAAAATGTTAATAATCTAAATCTTATTAAATTATTGGCTTTTTTAACATTTAATACAGCAGGAAAAGGTTCAATATGAATTTAGCATAAATGCTATATTTAACATTGTATTTTGTTTATGTTTATTATATTACATAATGTGCTTTTTAAAATTATTTTCGTAAAACCATTCTACATTCAGTATCAAATGACAGGCTTCATAGCTGAATCCATTTGAATAAATCATTGTTCAAATCGGCATTAATTCGTATTTTCTTATTCCGAATAAATATTTTACACGCATTAATCAATTTGGACATCACCGAGCTTGTGTGAAAATTTAAAAGTGGTCCTTTAGTACAAAAAAATGATGACATACAAAAGGGGCATTCATAAAAAAAAAAAAAAAAGAAAATAAATAAATAAATATGTTACCTGCATGTCAGTCTGTACATTTCCTCTGGAGTTTGTGTTAACGTAAGCATTTTCTTCTTTGAGCTGGTCCTCAAACGCTGCCTCCTCGCTTTACAATCGAACTCTGAAAAAAACCATTCATTTGAAATGTTTTACAAACCTTTCCACAGAGGTGGGTAGTAACGCGTTACATATACTCTGTTACATTTACTTGAGTAACTTTTTGAGAATGTACTTCTAAGAGTAGTTTTAATAAGCCATACTTTTATTTTTACTTGAGTAGATTTGTGAAGAAAAAAACGCTACTCTTACTTCGCTACTTTGGGCAGCACAAGAGTTGTTACATTTTTCCTCTTTATTCTACATATTAGATTAAAAAAAAAAAAAAAAAAATTGCTCTAGCTTTTTAGCTCTACAAATTTCACCAATGAGACATTGCTACAATAATCACATGACTCCATTAAACCAATCAGACGCAAGCTTGCCGTTCTACGATCACGCCAGCCTGTTCAATCACGTGGCGTCTTTAAAGCACCGTAAAAAATGAAGTATTTGACAACATGACTCGAAAGCGCGGACTTAAACATCTCTCCCAGTTTTTATTTGGCACTGATTAAGCATGGAAAACCGTAGATATGATCATTTTAATTTCATAATAGTAACTATGAAGGAACAATTCAAACTAGGAATTTTTTTCTCCAGTAGAGGGTACTCATGCTCTTTGCACGAATAATGCTTCATTTCTGTCTTTTTTTTCTCTCTCTCACCGGAATTCAATGTTTTTGGGGTTTTTTTTGTATTTTTTGGCTTAATGTGGTTATATAATGGGTTATTGTACAGTATCATTATAACAACAGTTCATATAAATACATTTGTGCTGAGAGAAAAAAAACACACCATTGTTTTAAAAAAAAAAAAAAAGTTACTCACAATGTTACTAATTACTTGAGCATTCTTTTCCCTGGATACTTTTTTACTTGTACTTGAGTACAATTTTTGGATGACTACTTTTACTTTTACATGAGTAATATTATTTTGAAGTAAAGCTACTCTTACTTGAGTAAAATTTTTGGTTACTCTTCCGACCTTTGCCTTTCCATCAGTATTGTTAATAACGGCGTTAAGAGTATAACGGCATTACTAACAGCGTTATTTTTTTCAGTAGTGTGTAATCTAATTAATTACATTTCTCATCTTTGCAACGCTGTTATTGTTACTGAGGATGTAAAGGCGTGCGTTACTTTGCATTACTACGTTTGTTGAATGACACAAGAAAAGTCTGCGAGACACGGAGAGAGAAGAGCGGGAATGGGAAAGAGGGAGTTGTGACTCCGTTGTAAACGCGATGCTAGGCTTGGTGGCTCCAATGATACCTGACTATAGCCGACAGCCTACAAACTACACCTATGAACTACATGTTAAATGACAGACTCGGCTGCGTTAGCAATGTATAGAGAAGTAGATGCGAAATCATACACTTGCCAGTGTGAGTAAACAGTTGCCATCTTAACCCTGGAACACTAAACCTGGGTGATCTTCACCCATACAGTCATTGTCATGTGATTTTTATTGTGTTGCTGCTGTCTTAGTTACATGGGTTCCTGGGTAGCTTCAAGCTTCTCACTGATGTCATTAATGGTATATTTGTTTCCTTCCTCCAAGCTATAGTTTTTTCAAGAGGCATGCGTTCGGGTGATTTTCACCCGACGTTAGTGATAGAGAGTAAATATTGTATGAGTGAAATTTACCCGATGTTAGTGTGTTTAATTCAGACGCTCTTTACACTTTTCAAGAGAAACAACATTCAGACTGGCCGCATACTCTGCCCCATTTCATCCACAGATGCCATTCTGCTTCAAGCTTGGTTACTCTGGCATGCTAACAAGTGAGTAACACGTAGCCAATGTTAATTTACATCTTTAATTGTTAGCTGAGCAGATTTCTTTTGTTTTCAACTAGAGCGAAGCTTTTAGCTAGCTAGCTAGCTACAAGTGAAGTTGTAGCACTCAGGGAGTGAGAAAAAAGATGTCCAGAAAACCAGTAAAATACCTGACAGAGAAGGAAATACAAGATCTTCTGTTCAGGGAAAGCAGTGATGAAGATGTTGATCATGTGGAAGCAGAGGTGATGTATGACAGTGACAGTGATAGAGACTATATACCAGAATCAAGTGATGATGATGAGGAAGATGATAGTGATTGCATTGAGCCTAGCACTTCAGGTCATAAGAGAAAAAAAATACGACATCGTGAGTGTGGTGACCATACCACCAGACAAATGGTCGACCAGTGTGCCCTCGCCATTACTACCCTGCCTGTACCGACTGCATGTAAGACATAAGGCAAGTTAGAGACGTCCTATAATTTGCATCAATTAGTATAATGACCATGAATAAACATCACTTAATGCTAATTTCCAAGGAAATGCATATATTCAATAAAATTCGGTAATTTTTCCCCTCTCAAAAAATGCCATTTTTTGTCTCTCTCTCTCTCAGTTGTCAGTGATGCAGGAAGACTGTGCCTTCACCAGACTAGGCTCACATGTCCCAGGAATGGGTGGACCAAAGAGCAAGTTCTAAGCTCCATTATCTTTTTTGTTAGGAAATGTTTCATTAAGGACTTCCTGATTTTTCAAAAATTTTGCTGCCTTTTTAAAGGGTACCCCATGGTACCTCTTTTTTATTTTATGTGTTATTGTAAATTGGTAAAATAAAGAAGAGTACTACAATTTGGCATACAGTTTTTCACTTTTAACATAAATTGATGAAAACTGTAATTTATCGGGGATAATATATCGGGTAAAACATACCCAACATTAGTGATGGAGTAACTAATTTAACATTAGTGTTCTAGGGTTTTTAAAGAGCATATGACATGAGAAAAAAAAGTCTAAAATGTCATTATTATGTGAATTAGAATCATATTTTGAGACGATTCGACTATATACAACAATTTAGCAAAGCACAGATGACGAGAAATTAGGCTTTTAATCTGCCGGTTAGCCACGCCTACCATTATAGGGCTTTAGCGTCCCCAACAGGTGGATGACGTCAGCGGTAGACTTGGCTCATCGATTTTACTATTCAGCCCATTGAGGGGAAATTATTCAGAACGAGGAAAACGCGACGAAGAAACCCGCAAAACGTCATTGTTTCAGTCTCTCTACTCCAATATTTTTACAGGATATTCTTTTTACCCAAGTATTTTTCCCCAATAGCTATATAAATGGCTTGAGAAGGACCAGTCAGCCCGTTGAGGGGGAACTATTCACAACGAGGAAAACGCGACGAAGAGAGCGGCAAAATGTCATTGTTTCTGTCTCTTTACTTCAATATTTTTGCAGGATACTCTATTTATCCAAGTATTTTCCCCAATTGCTAAATAAATGGCATGGTCATGACAAATAACAGTCTTGTGCTGAATGGAATATGAAATAATAAAAATGCATTTATTCAGGACGACATGGCAAAATTACTCCATAATGGTCAAAACTGTCGACTTCACCTTTACTGTCGCACCTCCCGAACGATATTTTATGACACCTAAATCGGACATATGTCATTTCCCTTCCCCGGCTTCGGAGAATGTAAACAAACCAGAAGGCGTGACAGCTAGCCGACATGCTAACCCGAACAGAGTGATGTTTCAAAGTCTTCAAAGCGGAAAATCACACATAGCTATCCTGGATTATTTGACATGACGACCCGGTTGTCGAATGTCTTAGCGGATCGGCAAACCGCCCGGCGGAGAGCAATTTACAGTTCGTTCCCCAGAGGAGGGTGGCTGGAGCTAACGCAGCTAACGTGCTGCTGCTAATGCATTAGGAGAGCTTTTTACATGCCTATCAATGATCAAACGTAAGTAGTCCTTCATTTAAAGGACGTTTGTAGTGTTTACTTTGTAATCACTGTATTCGTATTTGACATAATACAAAACAAGATGTTTACTCACTTCATCGTAAGTCCAATGGTCCCACAGTAAATATCCATGGTGAATGGGAACCTTTTGAAACTCCAAAAAGGCGCATACGCCTCTCCCTCATACAGAATGATTTTTCCGCAGCCGTTTGGCTGGCGTGATGCGAAAAATAAACGTATTAATCCGCAAAATCAGCTGAATCATTCGTCCTCATACACAACAGTACACTGTAGCGTGAAGAGGACGTCTTCTACCGTACACGTCACAGCGCCCTCCTCCTTAATGCAAGACCGAAGCCGGAAGTCACTCATTTTCCTGGCGCGGGATTCAAAAAACTAAATAAATATAGTGATCGCTTCCACACACATCCAAGTGGTCCATATCATTCAGGAGCATAAAATACCGCGTGTATTATGAAATAAACATGCTTTTTCGTGTCACAGGCACTTTAAAGCAGTAGACTTCTCAAAGGCTCTGTTGTAGAGAACCTTCCTAGCAAACCTAATACCCCTTTCCCACTGAAACTAGTGGGTCAACGCGCATTTTTTCCAAGCCGATGCAACCCACTAGCAATTGGCATTTGGCACCTTTCCCACTGACAAAAAAAGCCGTGTCTTTTTTTTTTTCTCTCCCGTCTAACCCCCCACCCCTCCTCAGCCGTGCGTAAGGTTACGTGACGTCACCACGCTAAGAAGTGCATCGACAAATGCGACCGAATTCATTCAGTTCAAGGAAGTAAATAATGCAGAGCAAAATGGAAGCCTCCTTTTCGTTTGTGTTCTCTGTTTGTATGCTTTTTACTGCCCTCAAAATGGTCGAAATGCAGCAAAGGATCAACACTCTGCTTGTGTTGAGGCAACGTAGGCGATGTGAATTCTTCTACTAGCTTTGTTGTGAGCATCGACGTAACTGCGGTTGTGGGGCGTGTTAAATGGGAGGCGACTGGCACGTTGTTATAACGCATCACTTAAGAGCCTACGTCACCACGTAGATTAGGGTGTTGACTGTTGACCCGGGGTTTTGCTTTCACACTGCATGACGATCAGAGCCAAGGTGATTTTAACGCGGATCGCTTGGCGGGTTGATTGACTCGGGTCGAGGCGGGTCGCTGCACCTTTTCCACTGCTACCAAAAGCCGATTGTTAGTGGGTTGACACGAGTTTTTGGGCCAGTGGGAAAGGGGTATATGTAACTTTTTATCTAAAATACTCCTAAATCGGCAAAATCTTGACTTGAATCTATCTTTAAATGATGAAACCGTTTTAAAACTTTCACGTGTAGAAAGTAGAAGAGAACTAATGCAGTAACGGCAGCAATTTTAATGGTTGAGTCACAACATTAAATGACTTCCAAACATAGCAAAGGTTACTATCTAGTTATCGCAATATCCACAATAGCCCTGTGTCTAGTTAAGTTTAGGGTAAAGAATTGGGCTAGGGCGACTGTCCCAAAAACCCTTTGAACTTCACAAATTGTGACCTACATTTTTTTTTCCTTAATTGGAAAAAAAAAACATGAAAAGTAAAATCAATTACTTTGCCAAGTAACTAATTACTCTTATATTCAGCTAACTGAGTTACTAACTCAATTACATTTTGGGAGAAATAATTTGCAACTGTATTTAATTATTTTTTAAAGTAAGATTAACAACACTGCTTTCCATCAATGCTTTTTGGAATGATTCAATTGGACACTTACCAGTTCTCTCAAGCAAAGACGCTCTTTTCCGTTTGGCACATGCTCGCAGATGGTTAGACAGGCTAACGCCACTGTGAAAAGTTGCTTTGCAATGGACGCACACCTTCCGGTTGAATTCACCTTTCTCTGTAAAAAGCACATCCATATACATTCTTCCTCTAACCCTTCATGACTTTTTTTCCCATGGGTCATTCCAGAATTGGGTGACATTTTGGCTTCAAAATTCTTGAACAATAAAACTTCAGTTTTTAAACTGAAGGATTTTTTGCTGCATATTCATCAATAACTGTTTATAAACTATCAAAGGCTTGATTAGGTCAGCTTATAGATCAGTGGCCAAATTTTTCTGACATTATTAATTTGATATTTACAATTGTTGGCATAATCACAGTAAAAGAGTTGCAAATCGGTACTAATGTTAACCATTTCTCAGGAGTAGAAACTAGCTGTTTCACACTAGAGCGGTCCAGTGTGAAACGTGGCCCACAGCAAGCGCAAATAGAGAGTAACCACGTAGGCTGCTGTAGACGTTGTAAGGACGTGAAAGCGTGTGGACTCCAGCTAGCATATTTACTATAGTCCCTAGCACCAATGCATTTTTTTCTATCGTTGCACAAGAAAATAGCGACTATTTTAAGGAGTAGTGGGAATTATAATAGCCATGTAAAGAATTTTGCAAGTTTCGGTGAGAAGGTGAATAGTTTTTTTGTAGGTGAACTACATTTCCACACAAACACATCGAGGTATCATTTAGCTTAGCAAGGAAAGGTGTGAAAGTCATTTTTCGAGTGTCCTACAGATTGCGAAACTAAAAAAAAAAAAAGCACATTTCTCAAGGTTTCGTCAACCATGACTTCTGTGTATCTGTCTGCTGAAACAGCCTGACAGATATCAGCATTGTCAATGTATTCTGATTACCGTCTTTCAGTAACAAGTAATCTAACACGTTCACATTTCCAAACCAGTAATCTGATTAAAGTTAGTTTCCTTCGTGTCTGTGCGTTGCTATTTTGTTACTGCCTCAAAATGTATGTAGAATGAAGAATATTGTAGTCATGTATGAGGAGCATTTTGAATAGAAAATGATAGGAAGGTTCCTGCTACGTGTTCGTTTCCATGGTAACCGCTCATAGTTCTTCCTGTTTTGGTCTCGCGTCACACCCGCTAAGTGTTTTGGGACTCACGTGTGCCAGCGCGGGTGCACTGAAAAAAATAACTCACTGGATGAACACAAATAAATTTTGGGCAGGATTTCCATCCATTAAATTTATGTAGCCCCAACTCAAACTAAGTACCTCCTTGTAATATGATAAAATTGAGTTCGTCAAACTCATTTTTATCAAATACAGCCAAAATAAAATTAGTACTTTAACTGACCTCAACTTATTTACATTTGTTTAACTCAAATTAATATAGTCTAAAATATTTTTTTTCATACTTCATTTGACCCTCAGACAGAACACAAAATCTGGTCAGTGTTTTTATTTAAAACAAAAACGCATCCCAATTTACAGTATACGTATCAACATGGAACTCATCAAAATAATGATGAAAGACATTCTCTTAAGTTTTTTCCTCTATGATGAAGACAGTGCATGACCTATCACATTTAGACATGTAATCTGCTGACTTCAAAAGTGGTTCAAACAAAGTAGCACAAGTACTAGTACAGCAATAAGTACAATATTTGCAAAGGCTAAGGCATGGTATAACCAGCTCCAATTAAACATGAAACCTTACCATAAAGTGCAATTTGTAACGACTGCAAACACATATTAAATATACAGTATATGTACAACACACATGTAGAAGTATAAAACAGAACCTGAATAACATTTAAATTTCTTTGAGTCCAGTCAACCTATCCATATGCCCTCAATCACGATTCCCACGTCCTCTGGCTCCTCATGTCCATCTCTTCTGATTGTGTAAATCCTCATGACTGTGGTGGCGATGTCCTTTCTGCATCCTCAGCAGCAAATGACTGAACACAGAAAACAAATTTAAGTAAAACGCTAAACAACAAACAGAAAATCATACACAAAATATAAATGCACCGTTACATTTAGCCCCACGATATAATAGATTATGCGAGGTGCAAGAGTGCCGATGCCATTTGTCGCATTCCACAAGTTATATAAACTCTCCCTTGTGTAGTTTTGCTAGCTAGCTAGCAAGCCCGGTGAAACGGTGAAATTTTTCTCACGGTCTTTTCACAGCAAGCTTTTAAAAATATTACATAATCACGTACTCACCAATGAGTGGGATTACAGCACCTTTGAGCGTCTCTGTAAAGTATAACCCCGCAGCAGTGCCGAAAGATGTGTCGGTGAAAAAGCAAGTCCAGACGGGGATGAACGGAGGCTGAGCGCACATTGCTTTGCACATGCGCAATGGGCGGTCCCAATTCAAATGAAACTCATTCATTTTGTGTTCTGAATGTGAAGATGAAATTATTACGTTGACACAATGAAATGTACATATATTTCGTATTTAATAGTTTTGTTTTAGCAAATCAAACAAAAATTTAATGTGTTACATCAAAGAAGGGCTTGGATCAGTTTTTTGAGTGTGTACGTCCGAGTACAGCCACCTGTTGGGATATGCGAGGGTATGTTGATCTGTGTACGTCCATGAATGAACGTGAATATTTTTCCTTCCTTTTGGAGGGTTCCAGCGATAGGTTGGAGCCGGTACATGCGTGGCCGTTTGGTAGCAACGGCGGGTCTTCGGCGACTATTGCTTACATCATATTCGTGTTGCTAAACGAACACGTCACCTCACGGCATAAATGTGCAACTTTGGGATGTGTTGTAAGGCCGAGCAAGTGTAAAGTGCTTAGTTGCGGCCATGTTTTGTGACCAAATTGACCGCGTGTGTGTAAAGCGTACTTCCGGGTTGTGCACGTGCATCCGCGCCCACCCCCATCTTTGTGTTTATTGCACTGTGCAATTCATTTGTGTGTTGTTGATCATTGTGCAGTCAATTTGCATTGTTTTACATTGGCCCCGATGTGCTGTTAACGCTAAACCTAAATCCGAAATTCGGAATTTTTGACATTAGGCTTAGTGTTCGAGTTAGTGGGGTTTAATTAGTCGGTGGAGTTGATTTCAACAAATTCCATGCAGTTTGTCAGTTATTTGTTAGTTTCAGGGCTCCGGAGGGGAAATGTCAAATTCAGCATATCTGATTATCTGATGCTAAAAGGTTTATACAGGGTTGTGTGCATGTTGCGGTACACAGATTCCACAAATATTATAGTAATTAATATTTTCTTAGTGTAATTTTCTTTTAGATTTTTTTGAGTTTCATTTTGAATTCAAAGGGTGGGTTGTAAAATGACCTCCAATTCTGGAATATCCCAAACGCAGGGGTTAGTAAATTGGCTCTCAAGGGATGCAGTGGTTTTTTGTTGCAACCGATGCAGCAAGGACGGTTTAACCAATGAGGTGTCTGAGGACCTGACTGCAATTAACTGATTTCACTTGTAAGACATCAGATTAGTGGAAAGGTGTCCTCTTGATGGGTTGAAACAAAAACCCACTGCTCCCTTTCTGAAATAGTTTCCCCACCACTGTATGAACGTATTGAGTTGGCAGAGAGGGTCATCTTTCAGTTTCTTACCTGGTACTGGAATTGGCAGTGAAGACGCAACTTTTGGTCCTGAACTTTGTTCACCGTTGGAGGAGACCGTTCCCGAGTACTTGGACGAAGGGTACGCCACCTTAGGTTTGGTGTCTTCCTGGCATTTTCTTTTCTTCAGAATCCCTATTAACGCGGTCGTGTCCGTGAATGAATTTCGCTCCTCTACCTTCATTTGCAGTTGCTTTCTATCGGAGTTTGTTTCCGACACCGATAGCGTAGGCATGTGTGGTTTGACATCAGCACGCACCTTTGAGTCAGGGTTATCTTGAGAGAATCCAAAGGAGGATGGCGTGAAATGATTAGCACCATAATGGAAATTATTTTTTCTCTTTCCTAGAATATGAACGGCCCTCAAGTACTCTTTTTTGTTACACATCAGCTCCTTGAGTACTATTAATGGGGATTTGTTCTTTGATAAATGGGCTCGACCAATCTTTTTGAGGTGGCCACGTACGTGGTTGGATTGTCCTTTCCTATTATCAAACGCATCCCCACATAATGGACAGGAGTGGGTATTGCTTTCCTCAAAGTCAGGCTGCAACTGCAACACTGCAACAAGAGAAAAAAAAGGCAACCATGAAAGACTCTGAATAAAATAATTTTTGTTTCTGAATACATGATTCATGTTTGAATATAATTGCTGAAAACATACAAAGACTGAATAGCTCACAAGAAAAAAACACATTAACGACGAATAAAGGGATTATTATCAAACTTAGATTTGTAATATAAAATAGAAGAGGTGTATAAAGTTGGGATCAAAGGTCACCGAGGTCAGAAAAGGAATTTTGTGATAACTCAAGAACAAATACAGGGATTATCGAACTTTCAGGGTAAATGTAAAATGAAACAGAACGCGTGAATAAATTTAGGGGGTAACGAGCTAAAAGTTCAAAGAGGTCAGACAATGAATTACGTAATAAATCAAGAAAGAACAGCGGGATTATTATCAATCCGCAGAATAAATTTGTAATACAAAAAAAAAAGAGGTGTGGCCTACATGACCCAAAATGTTATGTCCACATATTTAGACCCTAGGTCTTAATTATATCATTTTTTAGTAATTATTAATTATTCTATTTTTAAAATAATGTTCAGTAATTTTTGTGAATAAAGCAATTACACTGGTACATCTACTTACGTAGGTCTCTACAAGCGTACTTTTCAGGTTAAGACAAGGCTCAATGGGAAAATATTGCCTCTTGTTAAACAAATTTCAGGTCACGAGAAGCAAAAACACTATACTGCAGGGGTCCACAACCGCCGTGCTGTGGACCGGTACCGGTCCGTGGCGCATTTGGTACCGGGCCGCAAAAGAAATAATTGATTAACGGCTGCGTAATGGCCAAATTAACTTTGGCCACACCAGTATCCCTGTCTACTCTAGATATAATACTACAGGATTGAATGTCGTCATAGAAATCCATTGATTGGACTGCTAGCAGTACATCTTGTTTTGTATATCTACGTGCGCTTGTCCACGATAATAACGTCTGACGTAGGGCGGGTGAATCACATTTTTTCCCGGAAATAATTAGCCCCTACACTAGAATGACTGAAAAACAGACGTCTTTGGATAGATTTTTTACGGGGAAAAGGGCACCTGACGAGCCAGAAGATGAGCCTACAACCTCGAAGAAAATCTACACTACTTCCCAATCACTAAAGACCCACGAACTGCGAAGGAGTGGATTCGTGACCCGTTTGTGAATTGAGTGATTCGAGCATGTCGGTGCAACAGGAGGATCAATTTGTAGAGATCACAAATGGCGGGGACCTTAAATGTACAGTTGAGACAACAACTCTACCGAGGTTCTGGATTAAAGTCATTACGGAATTTTCTGACATCGCTAGGAGAGCATTGAAAACTGTGCTACAATTTCCAACATTATATCTTTGTGAAGCGGGCTTCTCTCACTCTCCAATCACACATTGATGGGACCATCTCGTCTCAACGAAACAAGCTCAGTCCTCCCACTGATTCAGCGGTTGAGTTATATTTTCCCTGCACTTAACATGACGGGGCTAAAAATATGTTATTTTATATTTGCTGTATTTTTCTGCCGCACATTGCCTGTGTTCTGACAAGTTTTGCATGCGCGTAATGTTAAAAATGGCCGCGAATGCAGCGATTCCAAAGTAAACACTTGAAACTTTCTTTAAAGAAAGGAATATTAACTTACGTTTGCCATGTTAGCCGCACACAACAACTGCAAGCAGCTCTCTTACCTAACGACTTTGCCGTGTTGTTAAGCATTAATTTACGCCATTTTCATGTTGCACATGTATGTTGATGATGTAAATAGTTTTTTAGCACCGTTGGATAACATTGAGAGTCCAACTGAATATAAAAGAGGGCTTTTTCACTGCCACAAAAGCTTTAGGAGTAAAATTTTATAAGGGTGTAAAATTTGACAGAACGCCGGTCGGTGAAAAAAAAAGACTCAAATCACACCGGTCTGTGGTGCAAAAAAGGTTGGGGACCCCTGCTATACGGTACTGTAAAAGATACGTATGTACTTCCTGCTTTCTGTTTTAAAATGTCGCGCCATAAGATGCTGCTGTCCTATTGGTCTTAATCTTTCCCATCATGCTTCAGTAATGTGATTCTGCTCTCCTATTGAGAAGGGTCTGACTGCAGCTGCAGCCACGCTCAAAACCATGCCTGCTGTTGGTACAGTGGCACGAAGAATTTGTTTGCTGTACTATGTGAAGTTCAAAGGTTTTTTGGGACAAAAAGACCTAGCCCAATTCTTTAACCTAAACTTAACTAGACACAGGGGTATTGCGGATATTGCGATAACTAGATTATAACCTTTGCTATGTTTGGAAGTCATTTAATGCTGTGAATCAACCGATAAAGTTGTTAAAATTGCTCCTGTTATTGCAATATTTCCCTTCTGTCTACTTTAAATGTGAAAGTTTTTAAACTGTTTCATCATTTAAAGACAGATTCAAGTGAAGATTTTGCCGATTCAGGAGTATTTTAGATAAAAAGTTACTTAGGTTTGCTAGGTTAGGAAGGTTAGCTACAACAGAGCCTTCCTGAGAAGTCTACTGCTTCAAGATGGCGGCTGTTTACTAACGCCGGCGAGTCGGTCATTTCGCATCTAGTTCTCTATACATGTGCTAACGCCGCCGAGTCGGTCATTTCGCATCTATTTCTATAAACGTGATATATCTAGTGTAGCATCATGTGGGCGGAGTTCGTAGCCACGTGGGCGTAGTTTGTAGCAACTGGGCGTTGTTTGTAGCGGCTGTCGGCTGCAGTCAGGTATTATTGCTCTTATTGGCCTATTGTTGATGACGTTTCAATTTGGGTGTGGCAGTATGATGACATGCACCGGTGCTACGTTGTTTTTGTTGTAGTGTTCGACTTCTTTGCCAAAAGAACTCAAGTCTCCTCGCGTTTCTGTCTCACGAAGAGTTTAAAACCACACACAGTTCACTACATTAAAGCACAAATCTCCTCGCGTTTTTGTGTCACGAAGAGTGAGACAGGCAAGAGGCACCATCTTGAAAGACAAATAAGCCATCAAAGCAGAAACACCTTTGAAGAGTGTGACTATCCTTTCATGCAGGAGAATTCTTCTCAATCACTGGAGACACAATCACCGAGAAAGTCAATGCCATTTTCGATCCCGTGAAAGAAGAGGACATCGCCTCACTCGAAAGGGAAGATAATTTGTTTTATTTTTTCAACTTCATTACAGGTATTAACTGTTAGGGTAAGTATATTGAATGATTTAAATGTGTCTGTTGTTTTATTCCGGTTTTACCCCGACTATAAAATTTAATGTGGCGTTTCAGTAGTGCTTGCAACGGAATTAGGGCATTTACATAGAAAATGCGTCTATACTTTCGGAATTTTCAGGTTACGAGACCTCTTCCAGAACCAATCAATGTCCTACGTTGAGATACCACTGTGTTAATAAAACAAAACTACTAAATTGTGTCAATGAATAAAAACAAAACTATACTCTTGTTATGGCCCGCAATAACCTTTTCTTAAATACTGTATCATCGTATTTAACACATTATCAGGTGATGGGGGAAAATATTACATTATGCTTTTGTGATGTATGATTGCTTCTGTGACATAGATTGTAACAACTTCTATTGTTTTTATGTCTGTGAACAAATTCTATTGTTTTTCACCTTGTTCCCATAGTTAGGAGACGCGCTTGGATAGGGAATCTCACGAGATAACTTGTTTTGCACCACAGTATTGTTTTATTACACGCCTGGGTCCCATAGTTACACGCCTGGATCCCATAGCTAGAACGGAATCTCACAAGATAACTTGTTTTGCACCCATAATATTTACCATTTGTTGCATCTGTTGCAGCACAGTTCATTTGTCCCATGTGAAAAGCCCTTTTTCAAGGCGGCTGAACCAAAAGTAGCTTTAATGTTTGTCATTGGGCAGGGCTGCGCCGCTCGGAGACAGAGGTTAGCCTCTCCGCCTCCGCGGGGCGCGTCCCTACAAAAACCGGACATTTCTGGGCGACCCATGAAGTCCGCCAGCGGGTCACGTACAGATCGCCTGGCTTTGTTCCTTCACCGCCTTACCGGAGTGTGTTGGCTCCCCGCTCATTTGTCACGGTAAGCGATTTTCATTGCTAAGGGACATTTTGTTTTGCTGTAACGGTAACGCGGGGACTCTGGGGTTGACAAACTCAAATCTAGCGTCATCGTTGACATTTGTTGATTCCTGTTTGCTTGCTCTTGTGGGACTGTAATCAATAAATCACATTTATTCTGCATTTTCTAATCAATAAACATTGTTTATTTTGCAAACGTGTGCCTGTTACTGATTAACCGCGAACCTGGAAATTTCGGAAAACATCAGGCAAAGACAGCGATAGATGTCCAATTCATTTAAAGTGGGACAACTGTCTGTGAATGCTAGTTTCAGTGTCATTGACTGAGAAAGGCATCCATTCACTGCATGTCCTTCCAGTCTAAATGAATAGAACGTCCAGCACTGTCAATGAGTGCCCTTTAAATGAGCAATTAGTTGTTGTTGTTGAATAAGTGCAAAAATAAATCAGTAATTAACCAAAAATCAAAATAATTCTTTGTGGCAGCCATAATTCCGAAGAAATACAATCAAGAAAAACAATAAATGAGCACCTTTTTTCAGTTTCCGGAATGATGCGATCTTCTGCCGAACCTTCGGTTTATCTTTATAAGCCACTTGTTCTGGGGTCAGTATATGGCGTGCCGTGTAGGTCAGTCCAACCCTGTGAAGATGTCCTCTCACATGATTGGACAATCCCACTCCCGACTGGAAGACAGCAGGGCAGTACGGACAGTTCTTGCAGTCCATGTCCAGCTTTGGCATGTCGTCTGCTAAAGATTCCATCAACGGCAACTGGCGTGACTCAAAGGCTTCTTGAAACACTTCAGTTTCAATGCATTCTTCTTTTATTGGAGGGTTTGCATCATCTGGCTCTTCACTCTTCACTTTCTTAAAGAGTCTCTTCGATGCCTCCAGAGCGCCACGTATTGACATTCTTCGGCTATAAGTATAAATCATATTATGATTTTCTTGATTGACACCTTTTCTAAGATCGTCTGTATCTTTAAAGCGGAAAATATCTTTGTTGTCGCAGTCCTGCAGGTCTTTCTGGTTTAGCCACTTAGGGGCTGGCAAAGGTTCTGGCGAGACGAAGCACGAATCTTGGTCAGACATGTTGCGGTACGGTGTTGACATCTTTCTTTTTGATGGGGATTTCTTGACGGGGATGCAGTTGGGCAAACTGCTTCTGTTAGGAAGTCTTTCAGCATCACGGGATGATCCTGTGAAGCCATTTGGTGATAAAGGTTCTAATCCTGGAGATGCAACTTTATGTTCACTAGCTGACTCCTGAGCAGAATTCCTCTGTTCTGCAGTCTTACGATGTTTTTGTCGTGATAGCAGAACGTTTATGGATTTGTCCAGTTTGGATTCTGTGAGTTGGGACTTAAAACCTCTCTTGAGTTTGTTACTTTTAAATAAGTCTGAAATGTCATTTGACTGAGCTGGAGAAGGTCTTTTTGAAGGAACTTGATTCTTGATCATGATTTTGGACGTTAACTCTGCGTCTTCCACGGGTGCGCAATGAGGAGGGTAATCTTCTTCAGACTGTTGTGCGTTTTTCTCTGAAAATTGCTCGGCTTCGTATTCCTCCAATTCTAGCTGGTGGCGACGCCAAAGGTGATTTTGAAAAACAGATTTGCTGAAAGCTTTGTAAGGACAAACATTACATGAGAAGATGTCCGAGTCATCGGCCCTGTGCGGCGATTTCTGATTTCTAACTGTGTATTTTGTGTGCTGTATGATGTGTATCCGAAGATCGTGCCAAGTCACCGTCCTGAAGTTACATTTGTCACATTTAAAATTCTTCTTGTCCTTCGCGTGAGTTTGTGCATGCTGAACAAATGCTTTGGGGCAGTTTGTTCCGAACGGACATTGAGGGCAGAAAAGCTTGGCATCAGTATCATTACTATCCGTCCATCCTTTGAGTTTATTGGGGAGTGTTGATCTTTTTTCATGGTGCAATCTTAGATGCTCAATGAGTACGCTACTTTGTCTGAAAGACTCTCCGCATTCTCTACATATCAGAGTCTCAGAATTTGCATTTTTGGCCGGTTCTTCGTGACTTTTCAAATGGCGCTGCAAATGATGTCGCTTGTCAAACACGACCTTACATTTTGAGCAGGGGTAACGCAACGCTTTCTCTTTAGAATGAGAATTTAACGCGAACCTTCCCTTAAGGGATGAAATCCCTCGACTTGGGTTGTCCTCATGTGAATGTCTTCGAACAACTTTATTGATAACGTTCATGGTTCCATTGGGGAAAGTTCTTGACTGTTTGACATCAGGAGGAATGTCGTCCACGTGGTCTTCTTTATCAGAAAAAGCCTCAGATGAATACTGAATAAAATCGGAACATTGGTCCTCTAAAGGATCCACCATCATAACCATGTCCATTTTTCGTTTTCTTCTTCTCTGGGTGTTTAGTAGCTGCACTTCCTTTCTAGGTTCTGGAGCAAAGGAATCATTGTGATTTTCCCACACAAAGTGCACAAACTCTCTCCGGGGGTCACATTGGAGGTCGCTGATAGTGCTTAATTCATTTAATGAGTTCTTTGGTGATTCTTCATCAAAACCCCAAATTCCAGAAGGATCTATTTCTTGTACAGTTTTTAACTGGGTTATGCTTTTCTCCTCATCTTTATCCATGGATATGCTGTTGAGTTCTTCAGCCTGTGTTGCCTCGTGTAAAGAAAGTCCATTTCCCAGGCCAACCGGTGACAACATGTCAGCGTTTGACAGATTGTCCAGGATACTGGACTGCTTTCCCGAAGCATTGTAAAAAGAATCATTGCAAGTGGTTGATACCTCTGCCATTTTCAGTGGTTCTTGCAGAAGGCTGAGGACTCCGATGTCAGCATCTGAATCTTTCTCATCTCCATCGACACCAGCCAGACAGGACATTTCAGCTGCCATGACCTAAAGAAAGGGAAATAGGTTAAAATCTATTCATATTTTTTTCTGAATCACACCACAACCTATTGTTCAATGTTCTTGAAGGAAAGTACCAAAAAACATTACAAGGTATAGTACAGTATGTATTCTCCGCGATCCCTGTACGCAAACAAACAAACTACACTCAAATTCTGTTGTTGTTGTTGTTGTTGTGAACAACTCTTTAAAATACCTGTCAAAGGGTAATTTGTCTATAGGTGTTAAATTTTACGTGTCCTCCACCATGTCTCTCCAGGTGCTATTGTTTCTCTCACAACTGAAAATGTGTGAGGTTCCTTTCCAGTCAATTCCCCTGACCAAGGACACAAGGCCTGGTTTTGGTCCCCTGGCGTGACTCGGTTGTTGCCCATTACTCCTAGGGGATAGATTAAACGTGAAAAACAAATTCAACTGTACATATGACTAAGTGCCTGTAATGGGCTCACCTTTGCAACCTGTAGTTAAACTCCCTTTGAACGATAGGTTCCCAGCAAATTACTTTAGAATTTTTTATTTCCAGATATTTATAACATTGAAGCTCATCTGTGGTTAATCTTTTTACAAATTCACTGACAAAATGTTTCCCCAGACTTCTGAGACGGTTCTAGGAAAACCAGAAAAGCCCAAGTTGTTCTTGAACGTTGGGTATCATGGGTAGATGCAGTTTGTTTTTTGTGGAAGATCCGGTCATTTCATCAAATTTTTAAAACTTTATATTGTCTCATGAGTCCTTATAACTGCTCAGAATTTTGGACGAACGTCTTTAGACAGCATCAAATTGCAACCAGACCCTCTCATTCTTCCTGCTCACGAAGTGGTTTGTAGAGTTTTTTTGCGCATGTCCTCTACCACTAATGTTGTTGTCTTACATTTCGAATGTTTTCGTTTTCCACCTTTGTCTCCCCGTTCAAATTATGTTAGTACACCAGAACTGTGCTTTATTTCTTCTTGACAGTCCAAATTGTTGAACTCTGGCCAATGATTAAGCAGTGGGGCTGATTGATTTTCCATCTTCTCTCAACATGTCTATGGAGCACTCATGGACGCCACTCTGCTTTTTGTGTTGTCTACACCGTATCTTCCCAGACAAAACCCAAACTTGAATCCCAGCACAGACAGAACCACCCTTGATATGTATTAAAACCAGTTGTTGACCTTTTGTCTTATATTCATCTTTTGACACAAAACTTGAATTTGGCCAGTTGGGGATGCTCTGATCAGTCATCCATCAATCATCTTCTGCTTGCTCTGGGGTCAGGTCGCGGGGGCAGCGGCTTTAACAGGGAAGCCCAGACTTCCCTCTCCCCAGCCACTTCAACCAGCTCCTCCGGCAATCCCAAGGCGTTCCCAGGCCAGCCGAGAGACATAGTCTATCCAGCGTGACCTGGGTCATGCCCCAGACCTCCCGCCGGTGGGACATGCCTGGAACACCTCTCCAGGGAGGTGTCCAGGATTCATCCGAACCACATGCCTGAGCCACCTCAGCTGGATCCTCTCAACACGGAGGAGTAGCGGCTCGAAGCAGAGTCCCTCCCGGATGACTTCCTGCGGAGGAAACTCATTTCGGCTGCTTGTATCAGGGATATTGTTCTGTCGGTCACGACCCACAGCTCGTGACCATAGGTGAGGGTAGGAACGTAGATCGACTGGTAAATCGAGAGCTTTGCCTTTCGGCTCAGCTCCTTCTTCAGCACTGTGGACCGGTGCAGAGTCCGCATTACTGCAGACGCTGCACCGATCTGCCTGTCGATCTACCGCTCTCTCTTACCCTCACTTGTGAACAAGACCAAGATACTTGAACTCCTCCACTTGGGACAGGATCTCATTACCGACCCAGAGAGGGCACTCCACCCTTTTCCGACTGAGGACCATGGTCTCAGATTTGGAGGGGCTGATCTTCATCCCAACCGCTTCACACTTGACTGCGAACTGCTCCAGTGAGAGTTGGAGGTCACGGCTTGATGAAGCCAACAGCGCCACATCATCTGCAAAAAGCAAAGATGCAATACTGAGGTCACCAAACCTGACCCCCTCAACGCTTCGGCTGCGTCTAGAAATTCTGTCCATAAAAATTATGAACAGAATCTATGACAAAGGGCAGCCTTGGCGGAGTCCAACCCTCACTGGGAACGAATTCGACTTACTGCCGGCACTGCGGACCAAACTCTGACACCGGTTGCACAGGGACCGAACAGCCCTTACCAAGGGGGGCGGTACCCCGTACTCCCGGAGCACCCCCCACAGGACTCCCCGAGGCACACGGTCAAACGCCTTCTCCAGATCCACAAAAGAGATGTAGACTGGTTGGGCATACTCCCATGCACCCTCCAGGACCCTGCCGAGGGTGTAGAGCTGGCCCACTGTTCCATGGCTGGGACGACAACCACACTGCTCCTCCTGAATCCGGGATTCGACTTCCCGACGGACCCTCCTCTCTTGCACCCCTTAATAGACTTTACTGGGAAGGCTGAGGAGTGTGATCCCTCTATAACTGGAACACCCCCTCCGGTCCCTCTTCTTAAAAAGGGAGACCACCACACTGGTCTGCCAGTCCAGATCAGTCATTATAGTCCTGTTTCCATGAAAAAGGATGTGGTTGGTGAGTGTTGATCCCTAAATCGATAACCCATGTCTTCTAAGGGAAACTACGCCTTAGCTTCCTTGCTCCAGAAGACGCTCAGGGCATGTGAAAGGCCTCAACAACCTAAGCAATTAGGTTGTTTGAAAAAAACACAAAAAACAAACAAAAAAAAGCTAAGCAATAGTCCATTATTTTGTGAATCGCGAACAATGGACAAGACAATGGCGTACCGCACGCAGGCTATTTTTAGACCGTGACGTCGCATCGTAAAGCGGAAGTAAAGCCGAAGTGGGACATTATAGACCCGCCCTCGCATAGACACAACGTAATTTGTGCTACTTTTCTTCGGTAATCTTTAAAAAACGAACATGTCGATCACGCATTGCTTTTTTTGGAACTTGTAGAAACGACTCCAGACATTACGACACATGAAGGATGTTTTCTTCATACGTTTCCGGAAACCAAAAACTCGGGAGGAAAAAATGTGAAGACCGAATCAACTTGCGCGGACTTTAACACCAACTCGGTGAATCCATTCACATTTCATATGCAGTAAACATTATGTTGGGTTGGCATGGTCTTTCAGAGGACAAAGAGGTAAGCCATTTTTATATTTTTAATTTATTTTTTTAGCGTAACGTTGTGCCGTACTGCTTCTGTCTGACAATGAATGACCTGAAAAGAATTACAATGGTATCTGACTGCCACTGTTACAGTTTCTGTTATATATATATTTAAAAAAACAACTTTAGTAAGGGGGAAGTGTAAATAAATTATAGAATTAAGATGTTTTATCAATGAAAAAATTAAAAGTGTTCGTTGGCTGTCACTGAATAGTATTTGCGATCGCTACACAAAGCTAACTAAATTACCCCCAAGAACGGTAAGAGACGTAGGACAACCAGAGGATATATAAGAAAGACAGGGCTGATGGTAAAGGATAGCTTGTTGAAACAGGAGAATTTCATTGTCAGTCGCGTCGATAAAAAAGCTAAAGCTACGCTTAGGTCGGCTCGTTTTTTTCGTCTTTTTCAGCCTTCGACACTCAAGCCATCTCTTTAACTGAACATTTTTATGTTCTTCCACATCTTTGACAGTGAATTTGGCACCAGGCACATCATTTTCGGAGAGAATTGGTAGGTTTAGCTCTGTAAACATCTCCTTCGTACACGATTTCCATTCATTTCCTAATAGGGACAAACGGTGCCTTGTCCCTACTTAGCAACAGTAGCTAACGTCATAAATATTAATGAGCGGAAGTGACGTGTTGCTTGCGGTACGCCATTAGCCATTACATGGTCCAGGGAAGGTTCATGTGGCATTTCATTAAGTTTACATGTTGGACTATTTAGTCTGTTTAGAGTCTTGATAATTTTGAACCTATGTACAAAAGATCAAGTTACTATAAACTAGTAAATGGATGTTTAAAGTTATCTCCTTGAATAGTTGTCTCCTATGATAGTTGTCATCTCCTTGACTGATTGTGTGACACAAGTTGAATGTCAGTGGTAGTGTTGTGCTCATGACCAAACTATCCAAGAGTAAAGGCTGATTTATGCTTCTGCATTGCAGCCACAACAGAGCAACGGCGTAGACCCTACGTCATCATTGAGCATTCGAAGTTCTGCGTCAAGGGAATGCGTTGCTCTGTAATTCACTGCCAAGCCACTCTTGTCGAATTCCTTTAGTTTTATTCCTGTATAGATAGCAATGCCTATGGAGAGTATAATGCCTTGTAGAGACGTTGTACGGTTGGTCGTACTTGCAGACCTCCTCGAGAACCCTCTCTTCGGCTCGGTCCATTTTTTTGTGTAGCTCAAGAATATTTGAAAAAAGCTGTGTTGTGCTTAACTGGAAAAAAGATTCTGAGCGGACCAATCGCAGTCCTTTGACTAGGGCTGCAGCTATCGAATATTTTAGTAATCGAGTAATCGACTGAAAATTCTATCGATTAATCGAGTAATCGGATAAAACAAATATATTTTTAGGTGAAGAGCAATTATAAATATACATGAGAAAACAAGACATATAATCTAATTTTGAACCATTTTCAGTCAATCAATGTCTTTATTTTCGATGTATATTGTTGAAAACAGCCAACAATTGCATCTCAGATGTAACTAGAATTAAAAAAAAAAAAAAAAAAAGACTAATTCACTGCTTTCACTCAAAAAACTTTAGATCTTATTACAAAAAAATATATATATATCTTACCTAAAAATGTCGTTACGCTTGATAACACACATCACTTAAAAGTTTGGATTTTTTTCCCACGTCTTTCAATTGAATTTCTCTTTGTGTCAAGCCATTTTTAAGTTCTACTGTAGTTAAGTTTTAAGTTAGTCTAAACTGTAAGTCCTGATAGGATTTAGAGTTTTTGCAGTGTTCAAAATAAATGTATGATACAGGCTGTATTGGAGCAAATTAGCACCAGTGCTACTTGGTGTTTTATCCAGCAATGACTACTGAGCTAAAATTGATAGTTAGCATGATTAAGTTTTTATTTTACACCCTCATCACTCCACAATGCTATGTTATGTTAAAGCCTGTATGTAAGACACGTTAGCCAAGCATCGACAGTGGTCATAATTAATAGAAACCTAGCCCTCCGCAGGGCTAACGTGACTTCAGAACAGGAACGTTACTCTTATTTATTAGCGCTTAGCGCTCTTTATTAGCGCTTAGCGCTCTACTGCTTTAAGATGGCGGCTGTTTACTAAAGCTGCCCAGACGCGGCCGAGTCTGTCATTTAGCATCTAGTTCAACATACATGTGATCTCTATGAGACGCATGAGACGCTACCTGTACCAACGTAGCATCGTACGGGCTAGTATTTAGCAACGTCGGCGTCGTTTGTGGCGGCTGTCGGCTGCAGTAAGTTTTTTTTTTCCCCCCTTCTTCCTCTCCGCACGTGACAGCGCGTTGTCCCGCATTAAAAGTAGTCCGAGCAAAACGTGATGCTTAGAGCTGTCAAAATAAACGATTACTCGAGGTGAATAAAATTACTCGGATCAGTTTTTAAACTCGAGTTACTCGAGTTGCTCGAGTACTCGTTTCAGCTCTACCTTTGACGTTCACATCACGACACTTAGAAGTACGTGTAGTCAGAATTTATTGGAGCCGCACATCTGGCTACGTTGTAGGGTCTAAATCGTGGTCTGCTGGTACCGCAACGCAAAAGCATAAATCAGCCTTAAGGCTACGTTCAAAGTGTGACGCTCATTTTAAAACGTGGTTCACACCTATATTAAACTAACGCGCAACAACGCAATACTCAGGTACGCCCATCGCCAAAAGCAGTTTTGTGTTCACACCTACCTTACCTTGCCAAAAATCAAAGCCCACAAAACAACTTCCAGTTCAGCCATTGTTGTGTATCTGGTGCAGCCATTTGTTGCCAGCAGCTAATCACATGGAAACTGAATTCTCATGTATGAGAAAAAATATTTGATTGGCTACTGCTTCATTGTCCCTGAAATTGGTTGCACAAAGATAAATCAAAGCCATTTCCTTGCAGTGTGAAATCGAGGTGCGGGGCATATTTGGTCAAAACTGCGACACCGCATCACACTAGACTCTCACCACCGGTCGCCAAGCCATCTGTCACCAGGCCGCCAGTATCCTTTCAACGCATGATTACATTGACTTCATATGGGAAACAAACCTGGCACGCCAGATTGATTGTTCCATATATCCGCTACGAGTATACTCCTCATATCAATCTGAGAAAGATCCAATCGAGACCTATTTCATTGGAGGAACCTTCAAATAATATACGGCTGCTGATTGGACCATGTCTCTTCTTGTCACACTTGCAAAAAAATAGTTTCCCGTCACTAAAAGCTTTTTTTGACAGGAAACTATTCTTTGCCCCTCTTTTAATGAGGAAATTAAGAATATTTCATACAAAACTTGGGAAGTGGTAATCGTGTTATACTTGTATAGCGCTTTTCCACCTTTCAAGTCCTTCAAAGCGCTTTACACTACATAGCCATTCACGTACTGGCGACGCAGCACCGGGAGCAACATGGGCTTCAGTATCGTGCTCAAGGATACTTAGATTAGTTCATCAGTGCGGAGAATCGAACCCACGACCTCTAGGTTGGGGGGGAGGGGGGAAGCAACTACTCTACCACTGAGCCATGCCACCCCACAAATTGACCTATCAACAAAAGCTTTGCATTCTGCCATAGTACTATTCAAGCAAATCGTCGCTTCCTCGTCACATCCGCAGCTGCAGTCTTTTCCCTGATTGGCTTGCTCTTTTTATGTGGAAATTAAGTGTATTTTTGACAAAACTTCAGTAACAGCACTGAATAATGAATCAATAAATAAGGAAGTACAGTCTTGCTTGCAAGGCTAATGGGAACCCATTGCACGACAAGAAAAAACTTGGCTGGTGAAAACACAGCTCAACACGTTGTCACATGTCGCAGTGTTTACTTAACTATAGCAAGGTCTCAGCCATCATGTTTAAGTGGCTTTGTGGCGAACATATCGGAATGGACCTCCAGTGTGAACGTTGCGTATAATTAGCTCAAGAGTAGAACTCACCAAGACAAAACCAAGACTTTTGAGTTGAGACAAGACCAAAAAAAAAAAAAAAAAGATTTTTCAATTTATATACTGTATATATATGTATATATAGAGTTAAGAACCTCAAAACAGAGGTGGGAATTGAACCGTTCAACCAGATGGAAGATATAGATTTTAGGTATATGTCATGGTAGTTAGCAGATGAGGGTCATAATTGTGTGAAACTCAGATCTTGATATACACACATGATCAGGATGACACACTACAAATAGCACGAGTCCTATTTGTGACAAAATATTGAAATGGTGATATATTGTAATTAAGCTTGAGAACGATAAACCGATACGACCGGATATCCGGTTTTACAGGTGAGAGATACAGCTGTATCGATACTAAAGTTACCATTCGACAGTAATTAGCCATTAAATATTCAATGAACCGATAGTAGAGATAGAATTCGGCTATCGCGAGCACAAGAATCGGCTTCTAATGCCTAGTTCAATGCATTGCTTAATAGGATGATAATTTAGCTTTTACTTCACATGCTGCGCTTGTGTCATTCACCACACAGCGCACTTAGATTGAGACCGCACACACAACTTTCCATGCATTTCGGCAGAACCGCTCCTAGTCGCCGTCATTCCCCGATCGTCACGGGCGTGTCATAACAACGCGAGAGCTAACAAAACCACTGTAACGCACGCTGCGTAGCGTTTTCTTCACAGCCCAAAACGAAAACGAAACTAGTAGTGGCAACGAAGCAACATGCTAAAACAATGGACAGTTTGAGCACCGACACCAGCGAGGTGCAGCGATGGATTTTCAACGCACCCAGGAAAAACAAAAGTCGGACTTTGAAGTGAGGAAGGCAGCTAGATCTGTTCGCATGGGACAGAGCTAGTGTGAATTGTGGAGCGGTACAGAGATCGTGAGTTTCCAACCCTGAAAAATAACCTACTACAATGGTGGAAAGGGCAGCACGACCTCTGGAGATTTTTTTTCCACGAAACGCTGTCTACTTAAACATTAACATGTGGATTAGTTGATCTTCCTCAAGAAAAAATCTGCCCTTCAAAAAAGATATGGACAGTGATGAGGAATAAAAAAATGTGGAAGCACAGGCATAAGTGAAAGACTCTTCTGTGTATAAGGTTAAAGTAATGATTATTGACCTGTCTATCTAAAATGCCATGTTTTTATTCCCCCAACTATACCAGTGGTAAAGCATAATTTATTATTTATTTATGATAACATTGCAGGTTTAATTCTTTTTTTGTAGAGCTGCTGCATATAATATATATAATATTTTTTGTTTGTAAGATGTCCACGTTAAAAGTTTGCACTTAAATTACTTACCTCTTGTGTTCGAAACACCAGGAAATACAGTAATTGAATTACTGCACTTTATTGTTGTCTGTCACTGGAGTTTTATTTTATTATCAATCCCATCCAACAAAATGACGGTCATACAGTAAGCCTTATT
The DNA here is from genome assembly GCF_030265065.1 of Corythoichthys intestinalis. Classification (NCBI taxonomy): domain Eukaryota; kingdom Metazoa; phylum Chordata; class Actinopteri; order Syngnathiformes; family Syngnathidae; genus Corythoichthys; species Corythoichthys intestinalis. Next base: position 21,479,388 of record NC_080408.1, on the reverse strand, counting down.
TTTCATAAAAAAATAAAACATAACATTGGTATGAAATTTTGTTTAATTTTGTTATTAGAAATGTGGTCTTTTTTTATATGTTTAAAATACTGTACGAACACAAACAACAAATGTTTAGTATCGTATCGTTTTCACTCTGTATCGAACCGTATTGTTCTTAAACTGTATCGAATCGTATTGAATCGGTCGGCCTTAAAAATGTATCGTGTTTGAATCGAATTGTAACCTGTGTATCTAGATACATATCGAATCGGCTTCATGCCAGAGATTCCCAACCCTAATTGGAATACTTTGTATCCCAAAAGGTTATCCATATGCTCCTGTCAAGAATCGAGATATCGTTTTAAAAAGGTGTCAATGTCTAAAAAAATGAATAAAAAGGAACCAACAAGTTGCTACCAAAATCTTCCACCATAATAGTGTCTCAGTTACTGTAACTCTAAAGGCCGAGTTATACTTCCGTGTCAGACCTGCGCCGTCAAGGAAGACCCGAGTTACGACCCTGCGCCGTAGCCTGGCGCGCGCCTCTCAAATTTTCTAACCTTCGCATGCGTAGACGCGTATGACGTGGCAGAAACTGACTGTGATTGGTCCGCTCGGACTGTTGTCTCCGGTTTAGCGCGAAATCACCGCCATTGTAGAATAGAATCAAACATTGTTTTCTACACGCAAAAATGGACCAAGCCGAAGGGAGTATCATCGAAGAGCAAGTCTCGTCAAGACATTATTGTGATTGCCAAATGGCATGGTCGGCGATTGGAGGGGGAAAAAAAAAAAAAATAAATAAAAAATTTTAAACAAATGGATGAACCACCGAGACGTGTGTGTTCGGAATCGAGTGGCCACACGAAGCGGTGACCCAGTCGGCCAAAAACTGACAACTTTTTATCACTTTATGCCGTATTTTTGGTTGGTGCACTTCATCATTTATTGTGTACATATGTTTGCTGTGAGCCTGTGACTTATTTACGTGTCACACTCCAACTATATGAAGAATAAAGCTCAGATTTGGTGTCAAAAGAGTTGTTTTGATCTTTAATTTTCAATAACAGACAGTTCACACACGATACATCATCACTGACTGAGAGTGCCTCGGTGCTTTTTATGATAACGTTAAAATCAAGGCTCCCAATGCAGTTTGGGAAGTTCCATAGACGCCAGAAATCTGCTATGGCTTCCCACTGGCTGGTTGTAGGATACGGCAAACAAATCGGGCTGGAGGGCTTTGCAGACCTTGAACGCAGTGTTCGACGCTAGTTTGAAGCTTGCTGCCACAGCTAGCTCTCTCCACCCGAGTCTAAAACTCTCTGTGCGGCATCAAAAGTCGGCCAGACTGCCTCGAAACAGTCTTCTGCGTCGCCTGCCCCTCAACATTTGTATGTTCAATATTTATTCAGTGTTGATGAGCAGAATATTTACTTTCAAGAGTTCCATCTTGCATTGTTTATTTTTTCTCCGACTAGCGGAAGTCAACAAGCATGCCACAAAACCGTACAAACATAACGCCACAACCCTCTAGTGGCTTGGTGGTGAATTACAGAGCAACGCGTTCCCTCACCGCAGAACATTGAATGTCGAATGACGCCGTAGTCGCTGCGCCGTCACCGCAACGCGGGAGAATAACTCAGGCTTAAGGCTGCATTGACGGTGCACGACGCCCAATCCTTTTAGACTGGGGGTTTTCAGGGCATTTATAGGTCATTTCCTGTCGAGTTTGAGTCACTGCCTATTCATTTGAGTGATTCCCAAGTCACTTCCTGTTCTGTAACTCAAAATCAACAGGAAGTGACCCATGAAATACCCCAAAATCAACAGGAAGTAACTGAAGATCAACAGGTAAATGACCTTAAATGGCCCAAAATTACCTCATTGCCTGGCATTGGTTGCCACTGACGGCCATAGACGTTCAATCCGTTTGAAGTGGGAGCCACCCTCCCATTTCAAATGGATTGGACGTCTACTAGTGATAAACTCATTCCAATTCACAGCAGAAGTTTGTTTTTCAGTTCATTAGTTGTTGGTCAGAAAATCATTCTAGGATATTCTTCAAATGTATCGATAATCGTTGTATCGAAATATCGTCGGATCATCGTTATCGTGAGTTTTGTATCGCAAATCGTATCGTATCATGAGGTACCAAGAGGTTCCCACTCCTAAGCACAACTGATGTTCATTCTAGTGCTGCAACGATTAATCGATTAACTGGAGTATTCGATTTGAAAAAAAGATTCGAATTAAATTTTGCTGCCTCGAGTATCCGTTTAATTAAAGTGGGGTTGTAATGGTTTATTTTGAAAGTGTTTGCATGAGTTTTATTGGTTTGGGTGGCTACACTGCCCTCTCGTCTGCCTCATTTCACATGGCGGAATCCAGCTGGTCCATGTTAAGACCAACATAAGCTAAGTTTTTGTTTGAGCTAATGTTTTCTAATGCATTCGTAATTTAGTTTACAGGTATATTTAGCCATTTTCTGTGGGAATATGTGTCTGAACCATTTGTTAAGAGCATTGTTAAAAAAAAAAAAAAAAAGTTAGCGTTTTATAGCATTTAAGCTAGCAGACTTTTGCTGTGTAAGTTAGCCAATTGTTCTTTTGTTGTACATAAATCCTTATTTTATTTTTTTATAACGTTTGAGGCACAGCTCGGGTATTTTAATTTTGCAATTTCCTTATCCGATTACTCGATTATTCGAACTAACTAGTTCATCGATTAATCGGCTACTAAAATAATCGATAGCTGCAGCCCTAGTTCATTCTGCTGATTTACATCACTGACAGTATATGAAGCTATATCGGTAAATGGATTAATATCTTACTATAAATAAAAAGTAATTACAAATTGTTTTTTTTATCTGTTCTATAAAATGAATCCACTGTTCCTATGTGAAAGTTGTTTCATAAGTAAAGAATACTAGCAACAAAGTCACTGTTATGCTTGATAAAAAATTACATTTTTCTCCATTGATGGGTAGGTTGGGGAAGTATCTGAATTTTGGAAAACATACCGGTTCAACAGTTAATTACTAATGAACGGACAAAAGCATCACACTTCTTCTTGAAAGAAGGAAGTCCATTCTTTCATTTAGATTCGGAACATCGGTCAAAACCCTCTTCAGTGGCTGGCACGCTATGCCTCGTCTTTTCTGAAATAGACTGGCATTAATGAGATAAGTGGTCGTAAAATGATCTACGACTATGCCAGGAACATATGTAATGCATTTCCAATGTACAGTAAAATGTGTGTCTAGACTCAAAAAAGGTTGCATAACATTGATGTAAAAGAGCATTTTATTTACAACTGTTTAGTGTCCCAAGTACTGTAAGGCTACGTTCATGCTACAGGTCTTAATGCACGAATCCGATTTTTTGTCATATCTGTTTTTTTGGCGTGCCCATTTAGACTGCCTTTGTCCATTGAGACCATTCAAGTACTACGCATGCACACTAATTCGCACTCCGACAAGCGCTGAGCAAGACGACCCGCATGCGCAGAAGCATCAAAACAAATGACCACACATCCTGGCTGTCATCCGTCATTCTAGGGATATCATATTTTGCTTTTTAAAAAGAGGACACAAATAACAGACATAAATAATCCCAGTTTAGGCTTATATTCAAAGTATATGGATCGATAGCATGCACGCACTGTCCGTGCATGTCACACACACATACGCGCAGTTTGCCCCGACTCTCGGCCGTGTAAGCAATGCTGAAATATTGCTTATATGGACTAGACAGAAAAACGATCATTCTCAGGCTTATCCTCAACCCATTTTTATTTTTTTATGACTGTTGTCAAGTCCAACCTTTCCTAAAAAGCAGTGTTCAAGGCAAGCTAGGCGCTAATAATGCACAGCTGCACCACTACGGTAGCGTCTCTCTCGCTTTTTGATGGCGTAATTGCTGCATGAATTCCGATTTGAGAGACTGGACAGTACAGACCGCCGCGACAGTCTGGAAAAATGTGGCCCAGATCTGATTTGAACCACATACGAATGTGACCCAGATCGGATTTGAAATGGTCCAGTTCTATGCGACTTGTCACGTTCAGACCGTCAAGTTAATGCCTCACTCGAGTCGGAAAGACACGAAAAAATCGGATTCGTGCATTAAGACCTGTAGTATGAACGTAGCCTAATTGTTGCACTACAAGGCGCACCTGACTATAAGCTGCCACCCACCAAATTTGACACGAAAACAACATTTGTTTATAGATAAGCCACACTGGACTATAAGCCGCAGCTGTCCTAGCTGTATTATGGGATATTTATACCAAAAGATATTAAGCGGTAACAATGTATTTGACAGCGGCATCATACAACTGTTATAAGACCAAATGAACCACTATGAAGCTCTGAACCAATTGGCTGCAAAGCTTCTGTGCTTCAAGAAGCTCCCTTGGGGAAGACAGTAAACCTCTGCTGCCACCTGATGTCAACATTGTTGTTGTCCAACATACTTCCTAGTAAAGGTGGGAGTCTTTGGGCACCTAACGATTCGATTACGATTACGATTCAGAGACTCTGATTCGATTATAAATCGATTATTGATGCCCCCCCCCCCCCATTAAAAAAAAAAATCTTTTGTATACTTGTTCCAAAATTGTTCAAAAATCCTCTCAGGCTAAATAAACCAAACTACTATTTTAGTAACAAGTTACCGGTTAAAAACAGTAAATAAAATACTCAAGTCCCCATTCTGTATCAGCAGCTTTAAACTACATTCAATTAATTTAATGTTGTGAATCAACCGTTAAAGTTGTGAAAATTGCGCCCGTTATTCCATAAATTCCCTCATGTCTACTTTCGACATGTGAAAGTTTTAAAACTGTTTAATCATTTAAAGATAGATTCAAGTCAAGATTTTGCCAATTTAGGGGTAGTTTAGATAAAAAGTAAATAGATTCTCTATAACAGAGCCTTCGAAAGAAGTCTACTGCTTTAAGATGGCGCCTGTTTACTAGTGCGGGAAAGTCTGTCATTTCACATCTAGTCTAGATATACTGTTTGTGATATCTACCATAGCCGTATGTTGCCGTATGTTTGTAGCAACTACCAACTGGGCGCTGTTTGTAGCGGCTGACGGCCGCAGTCAGGTATTATTGTTTTTTTTTTACCTAGCGGCATTAGCTGCACATGATATTTACTCTCGGTCCATTCCTCATTGCGTCCCGAAGACCGCGCTCACTGCGTTTTATTTCCGCTTTACCTGGTATAATTCAATAATCAGAATTTGGATGTTTGTGAATCGTTCTTTAATCTTCCACGGCCGAATCGCGAAAAATCTAAGAATCGGAAATTTTGCATGCCTCCACTTCCTAGCATGCATTGCACCGCTACAGATGTAAATAACAATTAAAATTCATGTTCTGTGCTAATTATTTCTTCAGTTACTGTTCCAGTTGTTTCATTAATTGCTAGTTATGGTATTTGGCAACACTTTATTTGACAGTGGCACCATTAGACTGTCAGTAGACCATTATAATTATCATATGACACCGTCACGAGCATTAATGAATGTTTATAACAGATGTCATTGAGTGTTATCTGGTAAATTCTCTGAATTTGAATGGATGTAAAAGATCCGAGCTGGACATAAATAAAATAGTTAGTGACATGATTTGCCTCATGACACTTAATGACCACAGTCATAAGCATTCAGTAATGCCCATGATTGTGTCATGTCATAATTATGACGTTTTATGACGCCGCTGTCAAATAAAGTGTTACCTATTAACCCAAGTAAATCAACAAATAAGCCGCACTGGACTATAAACCGCAGGATTCAAAATGAAGGAAAAAAGTAGCGTCTGATAGTCCTAAAAATTACGGTACTTTCTCGTTTTCGGTCAGAAATTCTGAGTTCTCAGGACAACCTGAGAAATCAGGTTATTCAAATGTTACTGGTTCAACAGCAGATGTCACAATGTTTTACATCATAAAAGACCATGGCTTTCATATTTCCTTCAAATCATTTTCCTAATTCTTTCAATGCCGTTGATGAATATTGACGTCCAATCATTTGGCACGTTTCATCCTTCTGCTAAGAATCTTAGTTAGTTTGCCATTAGTAGACGTCCAATCCATTTGATTTGGGAGGTCGACCAGCGTCCATTCAATGTCAGCCCTCCTAGTTCAAATAGATTGGACGTCTAACGCCGTCAAAAGCAGCCAGTGAGTTAAGAGCACAAGGTTGGAGAGCGAGAGGTGTTGGAATTGACGGGTAATAAATGTGTCACAACAATCGAGCAAGGCACAACAATATACTGCATGTTCAATAACAATATACGAATACATACATCACATGGATGTATTTGGCTAAACGCCTATGAATTGTGTGTAAAACAGAAACTTTATTCACTGTAGTTTGATGTATACCGGCTCACCAGGTAGTTGGAATACGATTCCAGAGCAGCTCGGCGGATTCGTACTGTTTTTGTTGTTTCTTAGAAAACACGTCATATTGAGCATTCATAATCGCTCGTGTTGTCGGATGCTGATCGGCATGAGCTGCAGAGCATTTCCAACAAGGCTGCTTCATACCCCCCAAAAACCTCATTACCTAAGCTAAACTGGAGCTAATGACAAAACACTCTTCACCACATTCTACACGGAAAACAATGAAATGTTGGGAGGAAGAAAAGGACAAGAACACATTACCTCCCGAAGGTGTAGATGGAGATTGGAGACGAGGAATGCCGTGCATTTGATAATTTTCGAATTTCGTCTTCCATCTACTTCACAGTCGCCATTTTCCGTGGTGGTCTGGAGTGGCACAGATCATTTTTTATAGGTAGTCGTCCGTACATTTGCCTGTCTGGCGGAAAAAACAAACACGTTGGTCATTAGCGGCGTTTAGCTGAGTTAACAATGTTAACAATAAAATCGAAAGAAACATAAATGGCCTTGCCGTGGCATTTAATTTAGTCACGCGACGTTACGAGTCCATGTTTGCACCCCCGCGGAATGTAATAATGGTTCGTTCCAAATAGGAGGCATAAAAAGGAGTTAATGAACCTCTTCCCTTTGGTGACAGATTTTGGACAGCTTGATGTTTAATACGTATTGGGCTCCAATCGTTCAAACGGCGGGAATCTCCGTTATTAGCTGTGTTTTTAATTATTAAAAATAAAAACATGGAATTATACATGCAAACTTTGCTCTCATATGCACTGTCTGTTAGGCATAGTTGGTGAACACTGGGCATTCGTACCGTAATGGCCCCAAGGTCTTTGTTGCTCTGCTGCATTCGTGGTTGTCAATGATTTTTAAAAAAATATTATTATTAGGTCACGTTTAATGCAATGACAACTGGAAGAGGTTTGTTCATATATTGACCATCTTCAATTAAACCCGATTCTATTGTCATTAACATTTACGTATGAGGCTGCATTTGGTCTTTCTTAACAAGTATTTCTAAGCGCATTTAAGCCCCAAAGATTCCTGATTTACTACTTAAAAAGCATATTCCACTTTCTATTACCTGATGAAAAAAATTCTCATATTAAATTTTTTTTAAAAGAGTTCACTGTCTGCTCAATTAAAAATTACGAGTGTCAAATAATTAGCCTCACAGTGATTTAGTTTGTCACTTTCAATCAGGCAAAACAAGGGACTTCTAAAACTTTACAGTAAAATGTGGTCGGTTGTGCTAATTATAGCTCATATTAGCATTGGGGAAGGAAACCATTAAGATTCATAGGTAATTAACACTTAGATACAAATAACAGAAAAAGAGCTAATTTGAAAATGTTGAATTTATATCCAGTTGGTTCGTAATTAGTCTCAATTTAGACAAAATTAATCAATATCCGCTATTTACTGTCCTGCTAGCGTGTGTCAATTTATTGCTTGTCATTAGCAATGCAAATGCAAAATCTTTTTCGGTCCTGTCTGAGTAAGTCACTTCATAATGTTTTCGTGAATACATGTAGTATTTCATTCATTTGGAAAGGAAACACGCCAACTGTTGTAATTATTTAGACTTTAGAATGAATTACAGTCATAATATTTAGATAATTATTTATACCGAATCATGACACTACGTCATTGTCTAATATTTGAATTTCACCTAACTTAGGGTGACCATATTTTGATTTCCCAAAAAGAGGACACTCAGCCCGGCCTCAAGATAATTGAATTTTACTCGAAGTTCACTCAAAGATGCCCATATCACTTTATTATATTTAAAGTGTGCCCCCTCACTCTGGATGGAAAAATGCAGTTTGAAAATAATAATAATAATAATATATATAGAATGCAGACCCATGGAAATGTAGTCAATAGACATACACACAGTAGGCTATGTGCCAACTAAACATTTTTATAAATTACTATCACGACAATAGTCCTTGACCAATTGTTATTCCCATTCAATTGATATTCTCATTCAATGTTCTAGATTACACACAAACAAAAACCGAAATAAACTGACAAACAATTCAACCAGCATGTTTCCAAATGTAGCAGTTCAAAACTACGTTTCCCATAATGCATAGCGTGGTTTAGCTTACTGATAGCTAGCTGAGGTAAAAAACAAACTTTGCTATTCAAGTTTAATCATCGGCAGCGCAACGATGCGACACCAAACGGGATTTTACAGTCAAAGCTCCGACAGAAGTCAACAGTTGCCATTATATACGTATTTATTGTAAAAAACTTAACTGGGCAGGCGTTGTGGCCAAATCGTCAACCCGGTAGATGGCGGTAATGCCTCATGATAGGGGTAAATTGCCAACAAAAACGAGAAGAACTACTCCTTCCCTTACTTCTAGTAAAAGCCATGTCAACTGTTGCCACCCAGCGGCCGGACGGATTCTCTTCAAATTGGTCCCGTGAAAAATCATAAAAACCGGACATTTTTATGAATTTATAAAACCCGCCCGGATGATGAGGATACTACGTGAAAGTAGGACTTGTCCGGGGAAAAGAGGACGTTTGGTCACCCTAACCTAACTGGTCAAGAAAATGAACAAGTTAAAAATAGGTCCATTTAATATGTCTACAGTGAAAGCCCAGATTTAAATTTACAATGTAAATTTGTTCGTAATTGAGACAACATCATCATTTATTCACACATATCAATGTGTATATGGTTCACCAGTTTAGTGGTGCACAATGATATTTTATCAATGTAAAATATGTGCTGTGACTTAAAATAGGTTAGGAAATACTGTACTGATGAATAAGATGTTGGACTCAGATGACACTTGGTCCTTGGACGAGCTTTTTTCCGAGAAAACCTTCGTCCAAAAAGTGTGAGTGCAATGAAAAATAGCTGAACTCACTCTCATCCCCTTTATTTATTTATTTATTTAGATTAGGTACTTTTTAATTTTTAAATTTTTTTTAGAAACCCACTGCACCAGGAGGTCAGACCATGGCGGCTGGAAGCACCACCATCTCTTTCACAGATTCCAGCCACCCAGGTTATGCAGGAAGATGCTGAATTGCTCACTACCCTTTATAGTATGTTATGTTTTGGATTAGAGTAAATTCCTTTTCGATTGGCTTGCATAACCTGCTCTGTATCTTACTAAATTATACAATAAGACTCACTGCAATGATTATTTAAATAAGCTTGAAAAACTTTTCTCCCCCTTGCTTCATAAGCTCAGGTGTAATATTTTTCTTGTAAATTCACAGGTATCTCACAAATGGTGTCAAACAATCCCATTGAGAAGGAGGGTAACGAAAGCCAAGAGAACACCCAGAACTACATAACATTTGGCATTAGGGAAGGTGAATGTTTTAAGGACCCCCTTCTTAGCCCGCATCAGAGTCGGATAGATGGAGAACACATTCGGCAAGATACTGATCAAGAAAACTTCGGCATAAAGTATTCATCTGTGGATGACAGAAAGCACCTACCTCTTCAGAGAAGGCAAGTGGCACATTAAATTCCTCAAAAGTGCACCACCAACTGCATTTGTTTAACATTGGGAGGTCTGGCAGCGATCATCTGCTGCCAGCCCTCCCAGCTCAAATGGATTGGATACCTGTCCCCGTCAACGGCAGTGAATGTGTTAATAAAGTCAACACATATTTAACATAAATTTTCTGAAATTTGCTAACGGGGCATTTGTGTTTTTTAATTGTTCAGATGAAGTGGATTTCATTGTGTTAAATTTTTGTTGTCATGAAATTGGTGATTTACACTCCAATAGGATCAGTCTGCGTGTTCCTATTGCCGTTAAAGTAACCTTCAAACTGGACTGCGGCCACAAGAGTCTTCATGTTTTACTCTCTTGTGCTCCCGACCACAACAGCTTGTTCAAGGTTCCGGTGTCAAGGTGCGGAGGTGACTCGTCAAACCCAAATGACCTCTGTCAAAGTCGCACAGCATCCAGACCCCAAACTTTTCGCAGTCCGGTTTCCATGGCAACAGTGCCTCCTCCTTTCCAGCCACCGAGGGCGACATTTTACAAAGCCGCTCCTCCTTCCCCTTTCCAGCCGGCCTCCTTCCTCCCCCCTCGTCTGGTCTCATCTGCAGTAAGCGTCAACCCCCCCCAGCGGGCGGTCCATGTAGAAAGGCAGGACAAGGACACAATGAGAGCCTTGGTTCCATCCACGGTGCCTCCGCCGCTCCATATTCAAGGTTCTATACAAATATAGCACTATTGAAAAACACACCGCTTTTGACGCTCACACGGATTATCATTTGGCTTCTGAATGAATAATCCAGCCTTTGACAGCAGCTGGCACAATGTACGTAGGTCGCGATGAGGTGAAGTGAGGTGAGGTGATTGACCGTCTACTTTTAAGTGAACATAATGTACCACTAGATGGTAGGAACAGTAGAGAGGAAACTCATGTTTCCCAATGTCCAGGATTTCCCCAGAAAACTTGCTAAACCTGGTGGTTGAGAAGCTCACCAGAGGCCCACCATGTTTTCTAAAAACTAAAACTGTTAAAACTGTTAAAAAAAAAAAAAAAAGTACAATTAAAAAAAAACAAAAAACATTCTTTACACTTAACCTAGTGAATCCCGAAACAATCGATTGCTTTTCACTTTTAAATTATATTGATCAACTAGAATAAAGTGCAAACATGGCAAGCGGTAAAACCAGCTTAGAAGGATGTACTGCGTGGCCTCTTCAACTTTTTTCTGCACATTGTGAAGAGATCAGCGAAACCTAATCTAATCACCTAACTGACATTAGACAAATGTGTACCTACTTAAAGTGAAAACAAAATACTCACCCTGTTAATATCTAAGAAAGTTTACTACACTAGACAGTAGGCATGTGCCGGTTACCGGTTTCAAGGTTTACGTGGTATGAAAACTAACAAAATGGCATGTTCAAGTTGACCAAGAGAAGAAAAGTGGACAACGAAAATGAGGAATGGACTGACAAATGTATACGTCCATTTTACCAACTGCAAGTACCAAACCTATGTGCTTAATATGCTTCAAGACAGTTGCTTTGATAAAAAGTGAAAATGTGAAACGCCATTATGTTAAACAGCACAGCTCTATTGAAGAGAAGTTTCCTCCTGAATCAGAATTGAGAAGGCAAGAAATTAACTGGTTGAAGCAGTCATATCAAGAGTCAAGCAAGGTTATCGTTAAATATATGACCCAACAACAAACTGCAATGGAGTGCTCACTCAGAGTGCCGTGGGTGTTGGCAAAACATAAGAAGCCATTCTCTGATGGAGAAACAATAAAAGAGTGTATGACTGAAGTGATGGCAGCAATGTTCGAAGGAAAAGAAAAAGAGGAAATGACAACAAAAATCAAACAAATCTCACTCTCAGATTCATCAACCACAAGATGCACTGAAGTACTGGCTGATGATGTGAGTAAAAAGCTTTGTGACCCCCAAATGCCATTTCTCTCATTGAGCAGTATTTTACAGTTCCTGTCAATAATTATTACGGTATGTTTGCAACTTAATGACAGAGCTTCTCATTTATGTTCTGTACATGTGAACATGTACTGTACTACTTGCACATGTTTTCTTTTTTTGTCCAGCAGTGTTTTACAGTTACAAAATGTACTGTCAATAGTTATTGTTTGCACCTTAATGACAGATCTTGTCAATTATTTAGTGTACATGTGAAAACATTGTACTTCATTGTACTTGTTTTATTTTATTTATTTTTTTGTATTTTTTATTTTAAGTCAAGAAAATGTTTTGTTAATTTATTTTTATTTAATCAGAATGTGCATTGTAATTTTTGTGGTCAAAAGAAAACCACCTTTACCACCTTCGACCTGCCTTGTACTTGACCGACATTAATAAATGGACCCATGCTTGTATGAAAAAAACAATTGTGGACCTTCAAGATTTGTATTTGAGGACCCCTGGTCTATAAATTCTAATTATTTCAATTTTATTTGAAATATTTCAGTGATTTTTTTGGTTATTTTATTTATCTATTTTTACATGATATTCATGTTGATGTTCCAATTTGCAAATATGTAGTGAAAAATCCTGTTCAATGGGAAAAAGTTTTTTGTTTTTTTTTAACCTCATGCATCTAAAAATAACACATTTTAGTGCTATAGTTGCAATATCATGATACCATGAAACCACGGTATTTTTGCTTAAGGTTATCATACCGTCAAAATCCCATACCGGCACTTGCCTACTAGACAGGAATTATCAATGCAATTACAACTGGGAGAGGTTTGTTCACATATTGACCATAAGATGTCGCCTTTGCACTTTCAACAAGATCACTCGATGCAATTAAAATAGGTATACTCTACAGTACTTTTTATACTTGTTGTTTGTACCACTGTTTTAGGCATGCGGGAGAAGGAGTGTGTGTGTGTAAAATAAAGCCTGGTGGCCTAGCAGTCTTATAAAACACCTTGAGAAACTCTGATAATTGAGCCAAAGCATTTGGTTTTGTGCTCAAAACCACAGTATCCAAGTTTAAGCGGATTTTAAGGGGGGGGGGGGGGCAGGCCCTCCCGGTGGCCGAAAAGTGTCATTGCATTTAATTGACTTTCCTATAGATATAAAAGTTGTAAAGCAATTAAACTCCAACAAAAATGAATGAAATGAACAAAAAAAAAAAAAAAAATTATAATGGGTCAAAATTATATTTTGAACAAATCATGTGACTAGCACCTTAGACGGTCATTTGCTTTGCATATAATTTTTTAAAAATTAGGGGAGGGCAATTTTATTTTTCAAATGATTTTTTGCTTTGATTGAAAATATTTTTTTATTGACTGAAGCAACTTTTTTGGGGATTGAATGATTTTTACACAAATGTCCTACCCTTAATATGGCCCAAACACGGATTGTTTCAATCAAAGAAAACTTTTTCAAAGAAAAGTTAAGTCTTCAAAGGCAAATTTTTCAATCTTAAATATTTTGCCGCATTCAAAAACTTTTTCTATGATTTAATTTTTTCTTTTTTTGATTGAAGTGATTTTTCTTTTTGAAAATTTTTTTTTTTTTTTTGAAGCAGCTTATTTTTTGATTGAATACTAAAGACAAAAATGTCCTTGCCAAAATGTGGCCCAAACACAAATCAACATTACTTCAATCAAAAAAGTTGCTTCAATCAAAAAATAAAACTGGACTTCATCAAAATAAAAAATAAAATTAAAAAAAAAATAAAAAACAAAGAAAAATAGCTTTCACATGCATTTTTTTTTTTTTAGTTTTTTGAGTTTCAAATTTATTTTTGCAGTCAAACAATTTTTTTTTTTTTTTTTTTTTTTTTTTTACTGAAGCGTTTTTTGGTTGAAAAAATATATTTTTAAGGAAGCAACTTTTTTATTTATTTAATTAAAGCAACTTTTTTGGATTGAATAATAAAGACACAAATCTACCTTCATATGGCTCCGCACAGGGGATACAATTTTTGACTGGGGTAACTACATTGGCTCGACACCGGCGGGCGTATTATATTAAATAATGACGATCTTGGCGAAAATTATTGCCTAAGCTGCTTGATTTAGAATTCCCCACAAGAATGATGGGAAACAAACAACGCTGATTGTCAACTTATGATTATAAATATCCTTGTAAGTAATTTTATTGTTGACACTGAGTTTCGGGGTCATCAACATGTTGTGCCCCCCCCCCCCCGCCCCAAAAGTCAAACACCGCCTATCTATCCAAGACCAAGACAGGACCAGGACATTATGAGACCCATACTAAAAAAGTAAATTATTGAGAAAAAAAGAAAACCGAAGCACCCCATAAAATCCCATTAATGAACCTGTAGTGCTGGTCTTGAACATAGGCGGAGTTTGGCTTTTGTGGCAGGGGGGGCAAAAATGGCGATGACCCTGCAATGCAGTGTCAGCAATAAAATCACATCCATTTTGACTGAATATTTCAGCCACAAACATTTCTAATAATATGTTGAAAATGAGCATTTTTTGTTGTTGTTGTTTCTCATCATTTATGAGGGTTAACGTCTTTAGTGGAGCAAAATGAAACTCCGGTCACCATTTTTGCAATGCTCTCCGGCGTTTTATGGTCCACATCTTCAATCCTTGGTTCTTGCTCAATAGTTGTTGTCGCTTTTGAAAGCTTAGGTTTGAAAAGATTACGTATATCCATCTTTCCTCTTCTGTCCTCGGGTCTTTTTTTTTTTTTTTTTTTGGATTAAGCAAAGCTATTGACCCTCTCTAAGGTGCTAGTCACATGATTTGTTTGAAAAATAATTCTGACACATTTTAAAAATATTTTTTTTGTTCATTTCATTGTTTGTTTTTTGCTTTACAACTCATAGACAACATTTTACCGGCAAAGTCTTAATTTTAAATTCATATATTGGGAAGTCAATTATATGCAATGACATTTGTGGACACTGGTGGGGGCTATGCCCCGCCGGCCCCCCCTTAATCCAGAGTCCACCCGAGTCGAGAGATGACCAAGAGCCTCAAAATCTGGTTTTGAGACCAAGATGGGTCTTGAGTTTTACAACACTATAACACTTTATTTTACTTAAACTGGATGATATTTAATGAAATAAAATAAAATAAAAACCCTCCTGGCCAAACAAATATATATATATATGTATTACAAAATGTATATGCAGTACAAATAACAGTGTTCATTTTATCATAAATTAAAATGTCTTATTTGTTTTGACTTATAATTTTAATGGTTTGCCTTGTGTGTGTTGCAGGGTCGTCAGAATTAGACTCTTTGCGCCCAGTCTCTGAAATCCGTATCCTTTTTACCAAATGAAAAAGAATAAAATACTCTGTGTCCTTATAAAATTAAAACAAATGTCTTCTAAATTTGACACTAAAGGGAAGAAAGTGTTGTCAACAGCCCAGTTCTTAAATGAAATGTTTTCACAAATAATTGACATTTTCATTTCCTGACCCATGCTAACAGCAGTTAAGTTCAGACCCGTCTTTAGCGAGTTCCCGTTTTTCAATTTTGTCCAGTCCAAAGCGCTTGATGACGTAAGTATGATGGTGTTTAACCATGCTCTTTACTCTTAAGACATTTGAGAATATTAACAGTTAGTATACAAGTGTGGACTAGATGACTTAAAATATGACGTGTATCTATGTGGACACCAGTTCTTTTTGGGTTACATTAAATATATATTAGGGCTGTCAAACGATTAAAATTTTTAAGCGAGTTAATTACAGCTTAAAAATTAATCGTAATTAATCACAATTAATATAAAATATGCCATATTTTTTTGTAAATTATTGTTGGAATGGAAAGATAAGACACAAGATGGATATATACATTCAACATACGGTACATAAGGACTGTATTTGTTTATTATAACAAGATGGCATTAACATTATTAACAGTCTGTTAAAGCGATCCATGAATAGAAAGACTTGTAGTTCTTAAAAGATAAATGTTAGTACAAGTTATAGAAATTTTATATTAAAACCCCTCTTAATGTTTTCGTTTTAATAAAATTTGTAAAATTTTCAATCAAAAAATAAACTAGTAGCCCACCATTGTTGATGTCAATAATTACCTCCACAATGCTCATGGGTGCTGAAGCCTATAAAATCAGTCACATCCAAGCGCCAGCAGAGGGTGGCAAAACTCCATAAAACACAATTAATTACCAAGTGGGCATTTTACTGTACTGTCATTTAAATCTGTCTGAGCAGGGCATGTGCGTTAATTGCGTCAAATATTTTAACGTGATTAATTTAAGAAATTAATTACCGCCCGTTAACGCGATCATTTTGACAGCCCTAATATATATATTTTTTTAGATTACAGAAAAGCCATTTGCCCAATAAAGGGTTAAAGTGATGCTTGTTTCTTTGAGAGAATGTGGTTATCTTTAATGTTTGTCCCAGATTCTTTATACAGACAAGAACTTTGTGGCATGTGCTCCGACCGGATCTGGGAAAACCGTGCTGTTTGAACTCGCCATCATTCACCTGTTGATGAAGACCTCAGAGCCTTGGCATGATGTCAAAGTTGTGTATAGTGAGTGTCCTTGAATGACTGAATGAATGTTTCAGCGCCATTGACAGCACTACACGTCCAACTCTTTTGGCCCAAATGAATTGGACGTTAAACACCATCTATGGCAGCCAATCAGTTAGATTTTATATAGATTTAATGATTTTTTTTTTTTTTCGTCTTCTTCCCAGTCGCTCCCATCAAAGCTCTCTGCAGTCAATGTTTTGAGAATTGGACAAAGAAGTTTGGTCCTCTGGGGCTGAAATGCAAGGAGCTTACGGGCGACACCGAAATTGACGATATTTTCGAAATCCAGGACGCCCACATCATCCTGACTACTCCAGTGTGTGATCGCAATGCAAGAGAAAAAAGCTGGGGCAAAAGACTCACTTGGGTATGCAATATAATGACATATTCTTTGCCTAGGAAAAATGGGACAGCATGACCAGAAGGTGGAAAAGCAACTGTCTTCTCCAGTTGGTTAGACTCATCCTGATAGACGAGGTAAGTGTTTTCATCCAATCTTTCTTTTGATAAGCTGTGACGACGTGAATGATCATGTGTTCCTTCAGGTTCATGTTGTGAAGAATGCAGCACGTGGTGCTACTCTGGAAGTGGTGGTTAGCAGGATGAAGGCTGTCCATGGCTACATGGTTGTCCAAAACCAAGACACGGGCATCACTATGAGGTTTTTGGCAGTGTCAGCAACTATACCCAATATTTCTGATGTACGTAAGGACATGATTATTTGGTCCTAATCTCTAGCTTTACAACTTCTTTACTTTACTACTTTAGCACTTGCAGTGGTTGAGCTAATGGGATTTATCTTATATTTAGATCGCAGACTGGCTGTCCAATGAGAAGGGCCCAGCTTCATATCTCCAATTGGATGACAGCCACCGCCCGGTGAAGCTGAGGAAGGTCGTTTTAGGATTCCCCTGCAACGAAAACCAATCAGAGTTTAAGTTCGACTTGTCTCTCAATTACAAGATGGGCTCTATCATCCAGACTTACTCTGACCAGAAGCCAGCTTTAGTTGTGCGTCTTCTCCTTTGAAATATACAGGAGGCGTCTATACTGTCTGTGACAATAATTATCTTATTTTATAGTTTTGCTCCACAAGGAAAGGAACTCAGCAGTCAGCTGCTGTTCTGGCTAAGGATGCTAGGTTTCTTTTAAAAGTTGAACACAAGCAAAGGTGCATACTCAACAACATAAATGCTAGCATCCAACAACTTTTCATTTTATAAAAGCTTTTGAGGTCGGTCAACTGTCATAATTCTTGACCTGCAGGTTGATAAAATATGCACAGTCCCTTCAGGATTCCAAACTGAGAGGTATGTTTTTGGGTTATATAAAATAGTGTGTTGTAGTTTAGCAAACATGTGCCAATGTTTGATAACATTGTTCAATTTGGTGCATAGATCTGGTGGTACTAGGAGTTGGTTACCACCACGCCGGAGTCGAAGCATCGGACAGAAAAGTGATAGAAAAAGCTTTTACCCTTGGTGACCTTCCTGTCCTTTGTAAGACTGACTGTCTGTGACACATGATCAAGTTTTTCTGTTCATTTTTTGCTAAACAGCCAGATGTAGCATTAATTCGGGTGTGGCTGGCTGTGTTCAATTCTTATAGTTACCACACGAACTCTCGCCATGGGAGTAAACCTTCCTGCTCACCTAGTGGTGATCAAGTCCACAATGCAGTATTCTGGAGGCTCCTGTGAAGAGTACAGTGAGGCAGACCTGCTGCAGATGATTGGCCGTGCTGGACGACCTCAGGTGTGGACCTAATAGTAATGTACTTACGTACTTTTTGGAAATTCTACAAAGCTAATTCTTCATGATTTCATATTCTTGGTCAAGTTTGACACATCTGCCACTGCAGTGATCATGACCAAAATGCAAACCAGGGACAAGCATACGAAACTGATGAACGGGATGGAGATTATCGAAAGCAGGTATGTAGCAAGGCAGCGCAGTCACAAGGTGTGCCAAGCTAGAAAAAAAAGTTTCGTATTGATAACTTGAAAAAAGTTAATCACTGTACATAAAAGAGGTCAAGCTTGCAACCTGCAGGCCAGATTACGGTAGTCAGATTCATCATTTTGTATGGCCCGCTAGAAATGAGAGAATATTTACTGCTTTTTCCGTTTTTGTAAAATTTTACATGAATAAATGAAAAGTAAACGTTTTTTAATTTACAAAATAGTCTGTAAATTACCTTTCAAAGGAGTTGTCGATTGATTTGATGATCGATAGTTTAGGATTAGTTGATTAATTATGGCAGTCCTAGTTGGCAGACATAAGGGTCTCCGAAGGAAACCATAACTCGGATGTGGCGTATGACAAAAATGCGTTTGACACCCTTTCAGTACATCAGGTAACACTAAATGTGTTTTGGACAGTTTGCACAGTCACTTAGTAGAGCACCTGAATGCTGAGATAGTTCTCCAAACGATCAGCAATGTCAGCATGGCTCAGGATTGGATACGCTCCACTTTCCTTTACATCCGAGCGCTGAAGAATCCCTTACACTATGGTTAGCTTTCCACAGAAACTTTTTCCACGAAGCTAAAGTTGATATAGGGTTATCATAGTAGTTTAAATGCATTTGTAACTTACCAGGTTTCCCGACTGACTTGGACAGAAGTGGAATTGAATCAAAACTTCATGGTAAGTTATTTCCCCATGTTTTCAGGTTCCATGTTCAGATATTTAAATCATTGGTTTACACTGATGGTGACAGATGTCCATTCAATTTTGACTTGGAGGGATCGCTGCCATCTCCTCTGAGTCAAAATGGATTGGATGTCAATTGCCATCATTGGCAATGAAACATGATCATTCACTCGCAAATTCAGTTTCTTCATGCCTATTGTAGAACTGTGTCTGAAGAACCTTAACGCGCTGCATTCTATTGGTCTGATCATTATGGATGAGGACATCAGTGTTAAACCTACAGGTACCTAAACCCCCAAAATATACTGAATACTGTCACAATCAGGTACAGCGCTATGAAAAAGTATCTGAACCTTTTGCAATTTCTCACATTTCTGCATGAAATCACCATCAAATGTGATCTGATCTTTGTCAAAATCACACACATGAAAAAACAGTGTCTGCTTGAACTAAAACCACCCAAACATTTATAGGTTTTCATATTTTAATGAGGATATTATGCAAACAATGACGGGGGGGGGGGGGAATAAGCAAGTGAACCATCACATTTAATATCTTGTGACCCCCCTCCCCTCCTTTTGGTAGCAGTAACTTCAACCAGGCGCTTCCTGATGCTGCAGATCAGTATGGCAAATCGATCAGGACTCATCTTGGCCCATCCGTCTCTACAAAACTATTGTAGTTCAGTCAGATACCTGGGATGTCTGGCATGAATCGCTGTCTTTAGGTCATGCCACAGCATCTCAATGTGGTTCAAATCTGGACTTTAACTTGACTCCGCCACTCCAGAACATGTATTTTGTTCTTGTTAAACAATTCTGAAGTTAAAATACTTCTGTGTTTTGGATCATTGTCTTGTTGCAACATTCATCCTAATTTTAGCTTCAGTTGTCTGACAGACAGCCTCAGGTTTTCCTGCAAAACATCCTAATAAACTTTTGAATTCATTCCTCCATTAATTGATTGCAAGTTGTCCAGGCCCTGAGGTAGCCAAACAGCCCCAAATCATGATGCTCTCGCCACCATACTTAATGGTGGCAATGAGTTGTTGATGTTGGTGAGCTGTTCCATATTTCCTCCACACATGACGTTGTGTGTTACTCCCTTACAATGGAACTTTGGTTTCATAAATCCACAAAATATTTTGCCAAAACTTCTGTAGCGTGTCCAAGTGCCATTTTGCAAACATTAAACGAGCAACAATGGGTTTTTTTAGACAGCAATGGCTTCCTCCGTGGAGTCCTCCCATGAACACCGTTCCTGACCATAGTTTTACATATAGTTGATGAGTGCACATAGATATTGTACTGTGACAGTGATTTCTGTAAGTCATTAGCAGACACTGTAGGTTTCTTTTTTACCTTTCTGAGTATTCTGCGCTGAACTCCTTCTGTCATCTTTGGTGATGGCCACTGCTTGGGAGAGAAGCAATACTGCCAAACTCTCTATTTGTAGACAACTTCTCTGACTGTCGATTGATAAACATCCAGACTTTTAGAAATTGTTTTGTATCCTTTCCCAGCTTTATACATATCAACAATCCTTGATCGCAGGTCTTCGGACAGCTCTTTTTACTGAGCCGTGATACACATTAGACAATGCTTCTGATCAAGACAATTCTTACCCGGTGTGTGTTTTATAGTGGGCAGTGCAGCTTTAAACCACTCATCATTGATTGGGCACACACCTGACTCAAAATGTTTGGTAAAAATTGGTTTCAATTGCTCTTTAAATCTCCTTAGGCAGAGGGTTCACTTACTGTACTTATTATCCCCCTTCTGTCATTGTTTGCATGCTGTCCTCATTAAAATGTGAAAACCTATAGATGTTTGGGTGGTTTTAGTTAAAGCAGACACTGTATTTTCATCTGTGTGATTTTGACAAAGATCAGATTACATTTGATGTCGATTTTATGCAGAAATGTGAGAAATTCCGAAAGGTTCATATACTTATTCATACCACTGTAAGTTATTAAAGCTGTTTTGTTTTCATAGTTGCACATCTTTCGGTTTATTGTTGTTTCACTTGTCAATATGACCCAAATGTTTATTTCCCCAAGAGGCTGGCGGGTTGATGGCAAGATATTGTATTGCTTTTGACACTATGAAGCAGTTCAGCAAATTGTCTGGCACCGAGAACCTGTCCGATTTGGTAGGTTAAAGTCCAAATACATCAGTATTTTGATGATCTTGGAATTTCTGTGGTTTGAGCTATCAATTCAAAATGTTTTGTTGGACAGATAGGGCTTGTTTCAAAGAGCCGAGAATTTTGGGACATCCAGCTGCGAGTTATGGAGAAGAGGCCGTTGAATAACTTGAACCGGAATGTGAACGCAACTACAATCAGGTCACATCATTGGAAATTGCAGTATATTTTAATAGCTTTCGATTTCAATATCATCGCTCATTTCAATATTGTCGCTTTTTGAAATTCACAATGTCTGGTCATTGTGATTCTGGGCGCCGGCGGGGGGACCCTGCCCTGCCCTGGTCTTGGTGTGCCGTGCCGGTTGGGGGGGCTGCGGCTGTGGCTCGCAGTCTGGGTGGGCGGGGGTGGGGGTAGCCGTGGGGTTGGTGGTGTGTCCCCTCTTGCCATCCCTGAAGGCCGGTTGATGGGTGCGCGGGTGGCCTGGGGGACCACCCTAGATCCTGGGGGGAAGGGGGGAGGAGACGAAGGACCCTTTGCTGGGCTGCGGCTGTGGCTCGTAGTCGGGGTGGGCGGGCGGGGGTGGGGGTAGCCGAGGGGTTGGTGGTGCGTCCCCTCTTGCCATCCCTGAAGGCCAGTTGATGGGTGCGCGGATGGCTCGGGGGACCACCCTGGATTCCGGGGGGTGATGGCCCCTTTGCTGGGCTGCGGGAGGAGGGATGGAGCCCCCGCCCCACCTCCCTCCCTCCCCGGGCTGGCTGGGTGGGGGCCGTGGCCCTGGGTTGGCGCCCGCATGGCGTCTCCGCTCGTCTGCGTGGCTGTCGCGCACCTGGTGGGGATCGCGTGCGGCTGGATGTGATAAGGCGCGCTCAGGTGGGGGGTCCTGGTGCCGGGATTGGCGATGGGGCGGCGTAGGGTTGGTTGCCAACGGGCTTACACTCACAAGGGATTCACACGATTACTGGGTTCTAGTTCACAGAGCTGATTTGTGTACACTCTTCCCTTTTCAATCATTTAGCTTATAGACTCCCCCACCCCCGTCCCCCTCTTTCCCTGGTCAACAGGCCCCCCACATGGTGTCAACGGATAATACATCTAGCTGACGATAGCACCAACATATTAGTAATTGGTCTAGATGAGAACAGGACAGGTTTATAAAAAAAATTTAAAAAAAAAAAAAAAAAAAAGGAAATCGCAGTATATTTTAATAGCTTTTGATTTCAATATCATCGCTCATTTCAATATTGTCGCTTTTTGAAATTCACAATGTCTGGACATTTAAGATTCAAGTTTAGGTAAAATAAACCCAAATGTACTTCCCAGGTTTCCGATGGAAGGAAAGATAAAAAGCAGTGATATGAAAGTGAACTGGTGGGTGAATTTTTCTCTTGACAAAAGTATTGTACGTACGATTAACAGGAATACTTCAAATTGTTCTCCACCTTGGTTTTTCATTTCCTCACAGCTTGATTCAAGCTCAGTTAGGGTCCATCTCAATTCAAGAGTTTGGACTTACTCAGGACACAGCAAAAATCTTCAGGATTGGGCTGCGCATTAGCAAGTGTATGTTTACAAAACCAGAGGCAACAAATTGTGTTTAACCTCAATTAAATTTCTATTTGTTCTCACTTCCAACCAGGCCTCTCTGAATACCTTAGTCAGAATTTCAACATGGGCTTCAGTACTCTGCTCAACGCTCTGATCCTGGCCAAATGTTTCAGAGCCAAACTCTGGGAGAACTCTGTGTTTGTCTCAAAACAGCTTGACAAAATAGGTAAAAAAAAATCCCTGAAAAACAAATCGCATTGTATCTGCACAAATGTGACTCTCATAATACTGTGTCTCAGGGCAAACTCTGTCTACTGTTATGGTGAATGCTGGACTCACCACATTCAGTAAGATAGAGCAAACCAACCCGAGAGAGATTGAGATGGTCAGTCTACAGCTAAGTCAATATAAAACGTACTTCTTTTGTAAAGGTGGATTTATTAGATTTAGATAGACTTTTGCAGATACAGATACGCTGAAACATTTTCAGACAATATAAGGTTATGTTATATTCTACAGCAGCAGTGTCAAACTCATTTTTGTTGTCGGCCAAATTGGAGTTATGATTTCCTTTGGACGGCTAATATGTCTGCCAACTACGGTTGATACGATTAATTGGATAATTGGCAAATAATCGAGTAGCAAATGAATTGATAACTATTTTAATAGGCATTTAATTTTTGGAGAAATTGTTGACGTAAAAATTGTCCAATTCATCTTTTTTTAAAAATAGCACATTATCTCATATATTGATTTTTCGCTTGTATTTATTCATTTATAAAATTTACATTTTTTTTAACGAAAAGAGAAAAACAGTGATTATTCTTTTATTTTATTTTATTTTTTCATTTTAAAAAGGGAAAATAAAATAAGTAGTCTCCTTATTTATAAAAATATATATTTCATTGCTTTTCATGTAATTAAAAAAATCTCTTCATTTTTTTTATTTCACAAAGGAGGAAAAATATTTTTTAATATGTGTTTTTTAAATATATTTTTATTTTAATATTTTCATTTTTTTGTTTAAATTTTTCGATCTTTTATTGAGGACATTTTTTTAAAATTTAATTGTCATTTTAGAAAAAAAAAAAAAATGAAGTGGATGCCTATGATTTACTTTCACGTGCCACGCAAAATGACGTGGCAGGCCAGATTTGGGCCCTGGGCCTTGAGCTTGACATTTGTGTTATATGGTACGGTGGTCAATGTACACATGTTTAAATACATTATTTATGTTTTACCAAATAAATGTTCAGACCCTGCTGTTTTGTTCAGATTCTCAACAGACATCCACCTTTCGGAAACCAAATTCAAGAATTTATCCTGTATCTCCCAAAGTATGAGCTCTCTTTGGAGCAGGTAAAAAAACACATGAATGATTATGACTCAGTGCCATTAACATTAACAGCGTTATACGACCAATCTATTTGCACTGAGATGGCTGGTAGCGATAGCCTCTCCCAATTAAAACGGACATCTGTCACCATGAATGGCAGTCAATGAGTTAAACAAATGATCCTGTGAAGACTGTTGATATGTAAAATATATACTTCAAATCTTTTTTTCTCATGTAACTTCTGTATTTCACAGCTGCCAAGATACAGTAGCAGTATTGCTGAGATTGTTGTGAAGGTAACCCTCAAAAACCAAAAGCTACTGATGTCCAAGAGAACCGCTCCAGACCATCACTATGTGTCTTTGCTCATCGGAGACTCGGACAACAATTGTGTCTTCCGCCAAAAACTCACGTAGGGACTGTTTGACAAACCGGCATTAGTTGAATAAGACACATTTATATGAAAATGTGCTATTTTGCTGTCAGAAAATCCAATTTTTAAAGTTTTGCTTTTTACTGTCTAAATCTACTATTTGGTCCAAGTAGGCTCTTGAAAGTCAGAAAAATATGCAGTGGCTATCATTTTTATGTATTTATTTTCCTGAAACAATCAACATGCAAAGGTGTGTTTTGTCGTTGACGTTATTTCTTCCTGAAGATTTTGGGGCAAATCCACGTCACTTCTTGTTGACTTCGTGTGACTTCCTGTAAATTTTGGAGCATTTCGCATCAGTACTTGTTGAAAAGAAATGAACACTTACTTTTTGGTAGCATCCCAAAAAGAGAAAGGCGATGCCACTTTCTAAAAATTATGTAACTTCCAAGATGATCCTTGCCCTGTAGGTCATGTTTATTTAAGTAACGCATTTGATGGAAAATATAGGGACACCAATTAAAGGATTTTTTCCCCGCCAATTTTTCAAATGGGCCTACATTAACATAAATGCATCATATGTTAAATTACACTTGAGGGTTTTCATAAGTACCTTACATATGTACGGCGGAAAACACTCAGGTGACTTGAAGTTCCACTCTGAGACCCCCAATTTGGCCAAATTTCAAAATTGTCCTATATGCATGTGTGATACTTTATTGGAAAGCTTAAAATCTTAATTTTCTGCGGGAAGAAAAATTTTGGAAAGGAGGACATTTTAAAAAAAAATTGTAACCCCTAAACTCTAACTCTAGGTGAGAGCATGAGAGAGCATAATTAAAGACACCATGATTTTAACAAGATATTATCGCATACTTACCTTGTTCCGATCCAAAAACTACGTGTAGCATGTCTCACCGAGTGTCAAGACACAGCTGTGAATAGCCACAGCCGGACTTTTGGGGGATTTTATGGGCGACATACGGTAATATAACAAGGGTCACAATGCAGAAATCGCAGTCATCAAGTAGTGGTTGAGATTTTCTTTTCCATGTATATACACTTTTAAACATTTTTTTCTTTGTTTGGATAGATTAGTTATCATCTAAAATATCGGGGAAAATGCGACAATAACAAAAATAATACAATTTAGCGATAGTTATGAGGTAGATATCCAAGACCTATTTACAGACACAATTTTTTTCACTGTGATGTAATATGTTTAAAAGTTTAAAATATATAATTTTTAGGGCTGTCAAATGATTAAGATTTTTAATCGAGTTAATTACAGCTTAAAAACTAATTAATCGTAATTAATCGCAATTAATCGCAATTCAAACCATCTATAAAATATGCCATATTTTTCAGTAAATTATTGTTGGAATGGAAAGATAAGACACAAGATGGATATATACGTTCAACATACGGTACGTAGGGACTGTATTTGTTTATTATAACAATAAATCAACAAGATGGCATTAACATTATTAACATTCTGTTAAAGCGATCCATGGATAGAAAGACTTGTAGTTCTTAAAAGATAAATGTTAGTACAAGTTATAGAAATTTTATATCAAAACCCCTCTTAATGTTTTTGTTTTAATAAAATTTGTAAAAATTTCAATCAAAAAATAAACTAGTAGCCCGCCATTGTTGATGTCAATAATGACTTACGCAATGCTCATGGGTGCTGAAGCCTATAAAATCAGTCGCACCCAAGCGCCAGCAGAGGGCGGCAAAACGCCGAAAAACACAATTAACATGTGGGCATTTCACTGTACTGTCATTTAAATCTGTCTGAGCGGGGCATGTGCGTTAATTGAGTCAAATATTTTAACGTGATTAATTAAAAAAATTAATTACCGCCCGATAATTTTGACAGCCCTAATAATTTTATAAAGTCTTTTTTTTAAACTGAATATTAGACACCAATTAATGATTCTAAGCTAAAAATGATAGACATTTCAAGTAATAAATATAATTACTTACCTTTTTTTTATGGCTGGGTTGAAACAAAAGCGGTTATCCGGGGTCTGTAAACGAGGGTCTCCAGGGTAAAACGGACAAATTAAAAATAGTTTGGGGGCTTAATGCGCCATGAAACTGCTATGACAGCATATAGACATATTGTTCTATCAAACACAACAGTTCTTTCGGCTTAAAATACATTTGTTTATTTTAAAGAGGGGTGCAAGAACAGAAACTGCTTTTTCAGCCTTGTCTGTGTTTTCCGCCATATACACCTAATTTTATACGCTCTTTGAAAGCCTATTATATTGGAAACATGTCACAGAAGAATAAGTCATTTTTACAATTTGTAACAATTTACAATACAAATATATTTGCTTAAAAAAAAAAGATCAACAAATGAATACTTTATATTAGGATAATTTGTCCTACCATATCAGATCAACTATATCTTAAAATATTTTGTTCTTGAGACAACTTTATCATATCTCAAGGATGCAAAATGGCAGGTTTTCATATAATGTCTCAATCATTAAAAAAAAAAAAACTTTCTATTCATCCAGTGACCTCGCACTGTTGAAGTGCAGTACCTGGTCAAAGAAGATTGAAGTGAAAAAGGCCTTGAAGGGAAATGAGATCAGTGTTCATCTGATCAGTTCAGAATATGGTGATTATTTTTTTGGGAAAATATATATTTTAAACTAAAGCCATGTTCAAAACTGCCGTATGTAAAGTGAAAAATCTTCCTCTCTTGTAGTTGGTCTTGACGTCCAGCAAAACTTGACAGTGTACTACTATGAAAGTGCGCACAACAGGTCATATGATTCTTCTGGAGACACTTCACAGCAGTCAACAACAAATTTTCAGTCTGTAGGCAAATCTGCACGTCGAAGGGGAAACGCTGCATCTACAGAACAAGGTACTACTGGAGTGATTGTTTGATTTTATTAGGCTGCTAAATTCCGACAAATGTAAAAAATAAATATCTATTTAATCAGATGCAGCTAACAAAAGACAATGCAACCACCTCTGCAAGAATAAGAACCAGTGCGGCCATGACTGTTGTAAGTATATTCATTGATCGTTCTTCTTCACTATTTGGTCCAGGTTTTATTGAACAGCTTTCATCTGCTCCCAGGTAAAATCGGTGTAGCTGTGGTACGAAAGAGGCCAGCAGGCAAAAGTGGGTTTTTTTCTTCCTTTTTGGATGATCTGAAGAGTAGGTGTGACACACTTGGGCCCTCTCCAGTCAAACGACTCAAGGTGATATGATACACAGCCCTCACAGAGAGTATGTTTTTAGTGATAATTTATTTAATGAAGTTTATTGAATTGAATTGATTTTTTTTTGTTAGATGAAAATGATGGAGTCCTCTGTGGGTGTGAACATGGAACATAGCTACAAAGCCAAGCCACAACATACTCTGACCAGGTGATACAATAGGACAGTAATTACTAACAATTAAGGCTGTCAAACGATTAAAATTCTTAATCGAATGAATCGATTAAGTTAATAAAAATTAATTAATCGTAATTAATCGCAATTCAAACCATCTATAAAATATGCCATATTTTTCTGTAAATTATTGTTGGAATGGAAAGATAAGACACAAGATGGATATATGCATTTGACATACAGTACGTAAGTACTGTATTTGTTTATTATAACAATAAATCAACAAGATGGCATTAACATTATTAACTTTTTGTTAAAGCGATCAATGGATAGAAAGGCTTGTAGTTCTTAAAAGATAAATGTTAGTACAAGTTAGAAATTTTATATTAAAACCCCTCTTAGTGTTTTCGTTTTAATAAAATTTGTAAAAATTTCAAACAAAAAATAAACTAGTAGCTCACCATTGTTGATGTCAATAATTACACAATGCTCATTGTGCTGAAACCCATAAAATCAGTCGCACCCAAGCGCCAGCTGAGGGCGACAAAACACCAGAAAACACAAGTAACAAGTGGACATGACACTGTGCTGTCATTTTTGTCTGTTTGAGCATGTGCGTTAAATGCGTCAAATATTTTAACGTGATTAATTTTAAAAAATAATTGCCGCCTGTTAACGCGATAATTTTGACAGCCCTACTAATAATACAACTTAAAGTCAGATTTAATTTGTTGTTGTTTTTTTGTTTGTTTTTCCTGCTTGAAGTGGTGGCGGATACCACCATAGTGTTCCTGATGCAATAATGGATATTGCAGAAGACGGTTCTTCCCAGTATCCACAGTATACAAATGAGTTTGACAACGGTACCAATTCCTCACTTCCTCATCATTAAAGAGTTACAAGTCTAATGCTAAACTAATTCTGTCTGTCGTTTGTTTAATTAATCAAAGAGAGGAACGCTGGATTCCACGCTTCTGTGAGTAAATGAACCAAAGAGCAAAGAACCAAAACAACACTGCCGACTAGATCTCGCATGTGTTATCCCACAGAGTCCCTGGCAAGGGTCACATCAGACCACACGCAACAACAGTGAGACATTGTCTAAAATTCCAAATGTCAGCTTTGACCTGGGAAATGATTGGGACGACTGGGACGACTTTGATGTTGAGGAACCGGTTCAAATCGGTGACACATCCCTGACTCAAGCTCAACAATCTGCTGAATGGAAATTACCAGGTTGTTTCTTCTAGGTTTAAGTGTAACAATGTTAAGATTTTTTTATTCAGTGAGTTAATAATACCTAATGTGTACTTGAACACAACAGTAACGGTCATATTTGCACAGGTTATCTGACTACACCCCAGTGTCGTCCTACCGGCATCGCACTGAGGTCGGCACAAAAAATCTCTTGCATATCTTAACTTTTAACCAATTTTTTGTATAGCTGAAAAGTTTTTATTGTTCGACAAATATTATACATACTGTATCTGATTCAAGTTGAGCTCAAGGGAAGCTAAATCCATATACTTCATAATGATATTGACGGGCGCGGGGCCGATTAATAGGGGGCCTGCATTTTTGGCGTGGCCATCAAAGCTGACCGAGTGGAATCACAGACAAAGCTTTTATAGTTGAAAATTATTGTGAATAAATGCTTAAATCCCAGAATTCTTTTTACTGTAGATATGGGCGTAAAACAGTCTTGATTCTTGGTTAAAAGCAAAAAAAAACGTGCAGTTAACATTTATTTTACGTGAAAAATGTTGAAGTACGATGCTAGTCTGTTAGTTAATGTGGCAGCTGCCATATGTAAACAGAGCTTTTCCGGTGAAAATTCTTGTGAATAAATGCCAAGATCCCTGAATTATTTATGGATAAGGACGTAAGAC
The DNA here is from genome assembly GCF_030265065.1 of Corythoichthys intestinalis. Lineage (NCBI taxonomy): Eukaryota > Metazoa > Chordata > Actinopteri > Syngnathiformes > Syngnathidae > Corythoichthys > Corythoichthys intestinalis. The sequence continues at coordinate 21,449,678 of NC_080408.1, read as the reverse complement.
AGTCTCGATTCCTGGTTAAAAGCAAACAAAAAACGTACAGTTATTTTACGTAAATAGGTTGAAGTACAATACTAGTCTGTCAGTCAATGTGGCGGCCGCCATGTGTAAACAGAGCTTTTCTGGTGAAAATTCTTGTGAATAAATGCTTAGATCCCTGAATTCTTTACAGATATGGATGTAAAACAGTCTCGATTCTTGGTTAAAAGCAAAAAAAACGTGCAGGTAGCATTTATTTTATGTAAATATTGCGAATTATGAGGCTAGTCAATAAGGAAATTAGCGGCTGCCATATGTAAACAAAGGGCTTTTTTCCATTGAAAATTATTGTGAATAAATGCTTAAATCCCTGAATTCTTTATAGATATGCACGTAAAAGAGTCTCGATTCTTGGTTAAAATTAAACAAAACAAAAAAAAACGTAAAGTTAGCAATTTTTTTACGTAAATACTGCGAAGTATAATTCCAATGCTGTAGCGGCTAATTTCTCCCATTAATTTTTTTCACAACGTTTCAAAATGCATGCATAGTACGAAAAATATAATAATTACCTTGTATGCAGTGGAGCTTTCGTACTTTTTCAACATAAATCTGGCGTTGAATCTCTGCATGTGTCGCTGCGACCAACCGCGAATAACTGAAGTGGATTGTGGGATGGCCCCCTACTTGAAGGTGTGGCGCAATGAAGGTTGAATCTGACCTGTCAATATCATTATGAAGTTTATGCTAAATCCTAGGAAGGCAAAAGAGTTTTCCACATTTAGAAAATGAAAGATAAATGTTTTTTACACCCAATTTTTTTTCTGTAGGACAAGTTCTCAGGCTACACCGAACAATCCTGGACATTCTCCCTTGACACCTAGACTGCAGAACCAAGCAAAGGTGGGTATATGCTGACTATTTGATGTACAAATAGACAAAGACTTGTTGGTAAGTGATGAGACACCATGTTGGAGTACAATCTAAATTTTCGGCTTTAGTCAAGTGATCGAATAAATGAATGTACTTCTTTTTTTGCTCACTATCTTCAGAGTATTGCTGAGTGAGCAGAAAAATATATGCATGCTTTTAACCATTTCATGACTTTTTTTTTTTTTTCTTAACTCTTTTAGGACAGGGGTGTTAAACTTGCCAAATGCATCCGGCGGGACAATATTTTGCAACCCACTTTTGACATTAAATTGTAGTATTCGTGATGTCAGCATGTAGCAATTTCAAAATAAAAAGCCAGAAATAATAAAAACATACATAATTCTAAATAAAATACATTTTAGAAAATTAAAAAAAAGAAAGGTATGATAATTTAAAAAAAAAAAGATATGATTTCAAACCAGCGCAGCTCTCTCTTATCTTGCTCTCGGATTTTTATTTGTTTTTAAAAAATTTTTATAAATCCCTTCTGACCTCATATAGTTTAACTCTTTGGCGGTCATTGACGAGGACAAACGTCCAATCCATTTTAACTGGGAGGGGCTGGTAGCGATTGTTCGTTCAAACAGTAGGTATTTTCAATATCAATTTCCCTCTTTTACTAACTACCACGACACATATTCTGTGACCTGGGTTGGCAGTGAATGAGTTAAGCTCATGTTAACTTTTGAAAAGATTGTCCCTGAAAGAGTTAACGACCAGAGGTGGTCTGCCATCGGTAGAATTAATTAATCCTGTATGTGATTCATTCTATTTTTAAGATGCAGAGTCCAAGCATGTTCGATACAGTTGTCCCACCAAATGCACCAGAAAAAACCTCAAACTTAGTGGCACAGCTCACTCCAAGGTTTAATTTTTTCACAACAACGAGTGGACCCTTTGACGCCATTGCAACTGACAACAGCAGGTACTTTTTAATTTAATGATTACAAATTTATGTTATTTCCTTGCAAGTTTCTTGTCAAAATATCCATGACACAGAATTTAACTGGAATTTAAATTATGTTCCATTTTCCACAGCAAAAACGAAGACGTTTTTGACGGCATTTTTGATGGCATATTCTAAAACCCCTGGATGACATAATTAAAAGAAAAAGAAGTGTTTTTTTCCACTTGTTGAATGTTCTGAGATGTTGCATAGTTCCCAGATGCTTTTTGGTTTGTTAAAAGTAATTGTTACATTAGCTGCCTCGGATATTGAAGAAATAATTTGTCTCAATGTGTTCCTATGTTGACTTCTCAAGAAGAGACCAATAAAAGTTGATTGTTTGCATGTACCAAAATATATTTAGTATATTCACTAAATAAAATAACTTATGAAAAGACATTGTCTGTGTATTATCAAAAATTTCTACGACAATTTTTAATTTTTTAACTAATATTTCAGTTTGATACCAGACTTTAAACGCGTTTTCTATGGTAATTTGTACGTATCGCGAGAACTCAGTTCTATGACGTCATTTACGCGGGTTGTTGGTGGGGAAAAAGCGCGGTAGCAGAAGTGAAACTATTAATTCAGACGAATTGTGATTGATTTGAACAATTAACTAACGTTTCTTAGGTAGATTAATCCCTGCGGATTTTGGAAAGTGTTTAATACGCATACTTTATATGCAGCCACACTTTACGTCAAACACTTGAGGTAAGTTTCATTTTGTTTTGTTCGGAACCTTCGCAGGCTTACACTAATAAAGTTGCTTTCGTTAGTTTACAATGTAAAATAAGCGCAGTTGAGAGTGCGGAATGAATGGTCGTGTTCCCCTTTTAAATGTACTTTTAGATGGATTCTTGTGTCGCCTGCACTGATGAAATGTTTGGAGTAGACGGCATTGTCAAGTCTGGAAACAAGAAAAAAATGTCAAGTGAGTTGAAATGTGGAGATATAATGCATTGGTTTCAAATGTTGATGATGAAAAAAGTCGTCATCCAGTTTTACGGGAAATGAATAAAGTATACTGGTCCTAAATACTATTAAATAAATAATAATATGGCACCGATATTTTATTTTTAATTGACTGCCATTGACGGCAATAGATAGATAGTGCTGTTACTTCCTATGAAAGACGATTAGATGTCTATAGCTGTCAATGTCAAATGTCAAAATGTCATATTTTGCTCACAATAACACGATGTTTCCTATTTTCCACCAGGGGACATGGAGTCGGACATAGAATCCCTCTACAAAGCTGTTCCTCAGCTTGCCAAGACTTTTCGTATCATAGAAAAAATTGGACAAGGTACACTATTTGTTGAGAATTAATGACCCGTCAAAGAATCGATGTTCTTTGTATCAATATAATTTTTATTTGGTGCTTCAGGAACATTCAGCTCAGTCTACCTTGGTGAGGCTCGGATGCAGGATGGTAGCAGAGGCTTGTTTGCGCTCAAACATCTCATTCCTACCAGTCATCCCACTCGCATTGCTGCTGAGCTCCAGTGTCTCACAATTGCTGGGTTAGTTGATTAGTATTTTGAGATTATAATCATTTTTTTTGTTGTAATTTTGCATGACACGCCTTGGCTCTTCATTTTTGCAGGGGCAGGGAGAATGTAATGGGTGTGGAGTATTGCTTCAGAAAGGAGGATCACGCCGTGATTGTCATGCCTTATATGGAACATCAAGCAATAGTGGTAAGACAAATCTATAAATTATACTTTTAAAAAAAAAAATTTTTAAAGAAAGTGCACTTTGTTTTTACTGAAGATGCAATGTTTCCCATCATTTTTTTAATAAATAAAAATTTGAAAATATGACTAGTATGTGCTATTATAAGTAAAGATGTCCCGATCAATTGGGACGGATCGGGTCCGATCACGTCATTTTCAAAGTATCGGAATCGGCAAATAAATATTGGACATGCCTTTTTTAAATATATTCTTTTTTTAATTAAATTGTTTTCTAATTGTATTAACGTTACAGACAAAATGTCTTACACTCATCCAGAGTTTTTAGTTTTGGCTTAAAGTAGGGTTATCAAATTTATCGCGTTAACGGCCGTAATTAATTTTTTAAAATTAATCACGTTAAAGTATTTAACGCAATCAACGCATGCGCTGCACGACCCACTCACGCAATGTCGCGTTCAATCTATAATGGGGCCGTTTTACCTATATATATATATATATATATATATATATATATATATATATATATATATATTGGCTTAAAGTAGGGTTATCAAATTTATCGCGTTAACGGCCGTAATTAATTTTTTAAAATTAATCACGTTAAAGTATTTAACGCAATCAACGCATGCGCTGCACGACCCACTCGCGCAATGTCGCGTTCAATCTATAATGGGGCCGTTTTACCTATATATATATATATATATATATATATATATATATATATATAGCTAAAAGGCAGCGTACAATAAGTAGAGTGAATTTTGGCAGCCTTTAGTGCCTTTTTTTTTAATAGGCTAAAGCTTTACAATCCCTCTCTCAACAATTAGAAATATCGTGGGAGGCAATGTGGGGAGGAAAGGTAGTAGTTGATCTTTTTCTTAACACCCTATATTTTTTCCCAACGCAGAGAAGATATATCAATTGGTGCCACTTTGCACAGTCATGGTTGCACTTCCCATCATGCATTTGGGCACAACAGTTAAATGGCTACAGTATCATTTACTGAAAGCTCAACAAATACACTAGATGGCAATATTTAGTCACAATATACAAAGTCACATTTAACCTTTAAGAATTACAAGTCTTTCTATCCGTGGATCCCTCTCACAGAAAGAATGTTAATAATGTAAATTTCATCTTGAGGATTTACTGTCATAATAAACAAATACAGTACTTATGTACTGTATGTTGAATGTATATATTCGTCAGAGTTTTATTCATTTTTTTCTTAATGCATTGCCAAAATGTATATGATTGGGAAAAATTATCGGGAATGATTGGAATTGAATCGGTAGCAAAAAAAAAAAAAAAGCAATCGGATCGGGAAATATCGGGATCGGCAGATACTCAAACTAAAAAGATCGGGATCGGATCGGGAGCAAAAGAACATGATCGGAACAACCCTAATTATAAGTCATGTTTTAATTCTTTCAGTGCCATTGTCAGTGATTTACATCCAATCATGTGGCTCTTTTTATCCTTCTGCTGTGAATTTAAATGAGTTTGCCACTAGTAGACGTTTAATCTATTTGCAATCGGAGGGCTGACAGTGAGTGAACTAATGAATAAAGTCTCACCTCAGAAACTTTCACGATGATTCATACATTCATTTTCCATGCCGCTTTTCCTCATGAGGGTCGCGGAGGTGCTGGAGCCTATCCCAGCAAACTACGGGCAAAAGGCAGGGTACACCTTGAACTGGTTGCCAGCCAGTCGCAAGGCACAGTGAGACATACAACCATTCATGCACACACTCATACCTACGGACAATTTAGAGTGTTCAATCAGCCTCCCATGCATTTTTTTGAGATGTGGGAGGAAACCGGAGTTCCCGGAGGAAACCCACACAGGCACGGGGAGAACATGCAAGCTCCGCACAGAAAGGCCGGAGCCGGAACCCTTAATCTCAGAACTGTGAGGCGGATGTGCTAACCTCTCAGCCACCGTGCCGCCCTTTCACTATAAATTTCAACGAATTTGTTACAAGCAGACATCCAATCCATATGAAGTAAGCGGGTAGGAGTGAATGCTCATGTTTCAGTGACATCTACTGAGACAGGCGTCCATTTTCTGCCAACTCTCCCCCTCAAATGGGTCGGACGGTTAATCGCCGTTAGCCAATGTGCTAACAATACAGTCTTATAAAAAGGCACCGTCTTAAAAAAAATTTATTAAACAAAAAATGAAATACTTCATTACAATGGCAGAAAGATGGGGCAGGTTTGTTCACATATTAATCATATGATCTCGCCAATGTGCTTTTAACTGTTTTAACTAGAGATGCACGATAATGTCGTTCACCGATAATTATCGGCCGATAATGGCAATTATGACGTCACACAGATAATCTAGATAAAACGAAATTCAACCGATAATGCAATCCGATAATTATATACTTGATTTAGCCTCCAAATGTGCGCAATCAACAGTTTTGTCCAATTCTGTTAGTTTGAAGGAGGTGTTTTTGCAGTGTAGTAATGTGATATATGTTAGGAATGGCTTACTTTTAAAGGCATTTTTGTGCAACTTGAGTGTTTACTCTCTAAGTAATTGTTGCCAAAAGCTTACCATTACACAATGTCATTGCCATTGTTTAGATGTTGGAATTTACTACTTGTTCACAGTTGATGTGGAAAAAAATAGCACTTAATTACATTTTTGTACAGTAACATTTGATCTTTGTATACTTTAAAATTTTACATACATATTTGAATAGAATTATCGGCGGTTATCGAGTGGAAGGGGCAGGAAATTATCGGTTATCGATATCGGTTGAAAAATGTATTATCGTGCATCACTAGTTTTAACCTGGCAGGGAACAGAGAAGCTGGTGACCTGCCAAGCTTACAAAGCTCTGGGGGAAACCCTGAGAAAACATTGAATTAATCAGAAATATGTTATTTAAAGAGACACATCTATAAAACAAACTGCCATCAGATTTATCATGTGAAACCAAATGATTATAAGCACAACAACAAAACATTAAGCAACGTATTGATTTCTGTTTTCTAACACTGATGTGGTTGAAATCTATCAAACAAGGACATCATTGGCACATTGAGCTTTGAAGAGGTTCGGCTGTACATCTACCATCTGTTGAAGGCCCTCAGACACATTCATCAGTTTGGTATAATCCATCGAGACATCAAACCGAACAACTTTCTCTACAATAGGAAGGCCAAGAAGTGAGTAGTAACCGTGCAGACAGCTTTAAATGGACTGGAAATTATTATTTTTCAATGCCATTGTCAACGATAAACGATTTTATGTCTATATGTCGTATGTGTAGGTTTGCCCTGGTGGATTTTGGCTTGGCTCAGGGAACGGCGGACACTCAAATCGAGCTGCTCAAGGTGGTCAGGCAGAAGTTGTCGCAACCAAAACCCGGAGGCTCCAAAGAAAGACGAGCACAACATAGACCCCCCTCTGCCAACACTGCCCCCACCTCACTACATCCACCGCATTCTACGGCTCATCCACATTCCTCCAACTCTTTTTCTTCCTCAGCAACTCGGAAAGTGCTGATTAAAAAATCACATTCTCTCACGAACACAGTGGGGGCCTCCACTTCTCACGCAAAGGTGTCTGCACTGTCATGGTCACTTTTTTTCTTGGTGATTGGGGACTGTTCAGAATCACTCCCTACAATCTATATCAGGGGTGTCAAACTCATCAGTGTAGTTATGTTTTTCTTTGAGTTTGGAGGGCCATTATGTCGGCCACTTATATAAATATTTGACTCATTGATGGCGGTACAAGTTGAATCCATTTTGATTTGATCGAAGGATCGCTGCCAACCCATCCCAGTCAAAATAGAGTAGGACATCTAGCGCCATCAATGTGAATTTATACGACCAACGGACAAGTAAACGATTATAAAATGAAACCTTTTCCTTTTTATTTATATATTAAATATATTCCTCCAATTCTTTATGTATATTTGTTAAATGTAAATTCAGGCATCAAGGGCTTACTAAAAAAAAGACAAATTACATTCAGAGGTATAACTTTCTGTAAGCACTCTTAAAAATCCTTTAATGTTCTGTCTGCGAATTCACCATCTAGCAGCTAGCTCATTAACTACAAACCCTTCTATAGTGAGTGGGGAATGAGTGACACTATATCCAGACTGAGTTTGTTTATGTCCTGGTTTCTGTACCAATCTTTTTTTATGTACTTGACTCATGAAGGTTTGTTGTTTCTAGGATTTAGTGGGTTTAAGCAAAGCACCAAGGCCTGTGTTTAGCGAGAGGAACCTGAACAGCTGTTCTTTAATCACCACCAAACAAGAAACTAAAACACAAGTAAGTTTGTTGCCAAGAAGGTGCACATTTTAAAGAATCATTAATGTTAACTGGATAATGATATATTTCATTACGGTGTCTTGATTATAATTTTTGAGGACCAGATTGCTCAGTCCTACCAAAAAGGAAGTCGTAATGTATTAAATGTTTTCTCTTGTTCAGCTCGTGAGAACTGGAGAGCTTTCAAGTCGAAGGTTTCCTCCAGCCAGAAGAGGACTAGCAACTGTCCGCAATCAGAAATCTCAGCGAGGTGTCCACCACTCTCTTACCTGCAACTGCTTCCAAACGGACCAAGTCTGCAACGTGTGCTTGTCTAGGTAAAGTCTTGATATTTGCCGTCTCAGGTTCTCCTGCTATTGTCTTATACCACGGGTGTCAAACTCATCTTTGACAGGGGCCAAGTTGTAGTTTGTTTTCTTCAGAAGACCATTATGTCCACCAACTAGGGCTACCGTGATGAATCGTATAATTGACAACATCGTTCATCAGATTGTGAAAATCTTTTTTGTTTTTTTCCCCAGTATCTTGATTGCAAATATTCTTATTTTTGCTTTTTAACTTTTGGAATCTGTTTGCAATATTTGTTAAAACAGTGAACAGTCTTTTTTTATTATTATTATTCATCACTGCCTTGACAGAGATGGACATCAAATCGGGTTAAACTGAGATGCCTGGCATTGAGTAATGATGTTTCACTGCCATTGATGGCAGCAGATGTCCTGTTCAATTCGATTAGCACTACAGAAATTTGATTTACAGTTTATTTTAGCTAGAAACATGAAATTGACTCTTGATTTACCTTATACTGTCTAATTTCTCCAAAGGAAGCAGCAGTCTGCTCCAAGAGCGGGAACTCCTGGTTTCCGTGCACCTGAAGTCCTCATTAAGTGTCCGAACCAAGGGACAGGTAGGTGGCTTTAAAGAGCAGATGAAGAGTTTGTCGGACTTTTGGTATAATTTAAAGAATTTATACTTTGGACGAGGTCGTCAAAACGACTGCCATTTCTGATGCATAACTGTAAAAAGAATGCACTTTTTTTTTTTTTAAGCACTCCGACAACACTGCCTTCCTAAATTCGAAAGTGCGACGTCATTTACAGAGGGCAACAGAAGATGTTGCTGACTTAACCAGCGATAGTGATATTTCCAGCGAAAGTACCCATTTAGGATCGGTTTTTCGTGATGTTAGCGATTATGAGGGCTCCCAGGAAAGATTACCGTATCTTCAATTAATCCTTACATGTTTGAATTTGAGGCGTCCGATGACGACGATTGACTTGGCGCAGTAGGTGATGTTGATGACGGCGATAGGCGGCTCGAAACTTCACGAAATGAAGAGTGTTAAGCCTATGTCTAGCATAATGATTCATCTCAACCTTTCTTTCCCCAGTCATTCTGTGATATAATTATCAGTAATTGCAAAAACAGATCATATAGCTCTAGTAATAAATTGATCAAATTCACATGAATAGAGGACCAGCTGTCAGCTGTCCTATTTACTAATGAAAGGCCAGCAACAACAACAACTAAAAAAAGTTCGCACTTCAACGAACAGGCAATAGGATTTGACCTCCTATATCAACAGAATTGCATCAAATTTTAGAATTGAAAAAGCCAGTAAGGGTCTACTTATGTCTGAAAAACCCAAAGTTGTATTCTCCTAGGCTTCCAAAGCTTTCGTAGCTGAAAAGTTGAAAACACAGAAGCGATCGAGGAGGGGATAAGTTCTCCCGCTTGACTCTCACAAAAGATGTCCAAATCCTAGCAGAAGGTTTTTTAGGCAACTGATAGTTTCAAACCTTTGTGTGAGCAATTTATCGCTACACAGAGATGGCATGATGAATCTCGCAAGTAAAACCCAGAAAATCTTTGCTATATACGGCGAGGATAGAGTAGTGCTATACTACTGTATTGGGAGAGCTGGCGAGGTTTTTATATAAAAAAACGTCATTAGGTAGCAGCCGGCAACGAGGGGCGGCCTGCTTTGCTAAGGTGTTACTATGGCAGTAACTCAAAAACTATGCGGTCAATTCAAATTTTTTGGGGGAGGGTAATATAAGTTTTGACACAGCGAATGATGCATTCAATATAATTTAACAGTAAAACGCTCAAAAATTAAACTCTTCATCTGTCCTCTAACTCTTTGCCTAACAGCGATAGACAAATGCATTTGTTTCTGCACTCAGCTATCGACGTGTGGTCAGCCGGAGTCATCTTCCTCTCCCTGCTGAGTGGACGTTACCCGTTTTTCAAAGCCAGCGACGACATGGTGGCCCTCACTCAGATTATGACCATCCGAGGCTCCAGAGAAACTGCACGAGCTGCTAAGGCATTCGGTGCGTATCAAAATAACTGTTGCAACTTAAAGTGGCTTCAACCACCACCTTCGTCATCCATCTTGTCCAGGCAAGGCGGTGCTGTGCAGTCGGGAGCTTCCCAGGTTGGATCTCAGGGTTCTTTGCGAGACACTAAGAGGTCGGAGACCAGTTGAAGAAGTCTGTAAATCTCTAGATGATTGCCGCAAAAAGCGAGCGGTTGAGACACCACTGCTTTCAAAAAGCAAGGCGAAATTCCAAAAAGTCTCACAGAGCGAAACTTTGGTCAATGATGAACAGGGGTGGGACACTGTGCCTGAAGAGGCCTATGACCTACTGGACCACTTATTGGATCTCAACCCAATGACTAGAATTACAGCAGCAAAGGCTCTGGAGCACCCACTCTTTACAGACTTTTGATTGTCAGGTTATATGGATTTTTATCAGTAAAGGTAGTATTTCGGATTTAGGCTTTATGAACAAATGGGGTGAGTAGAGGGTGACCAATTCTAATCCACCTCAGTGAACATGTTTTTCGTTTTACTATTTTTCGATAAATTTCATAAAATGTTATTTTAAATGGTGAGAATAAAGGAATGAAATATTAAATAATAAATCTGAGGTACCCTCCCATATTTATCACATAAAATGACTGAATTTTTGTAAACTCCTTCAATGGTGCTGTAAATGGTAAACCATGAGTTAACTGGATAATTTGTTAATAAAAAATTACAGTGAAACTGGCCTCCGTGACCCTCATGAGAATAAGCAGCACGGGAGATAAATGAATAAAACTGGACTTGTTAGTCATTAGTTTTCTTTCAAGATACACAATTTACTGTTGACCATTTAAAATGAGCATGCATTTTTACATACCATAATTTTATGACTATAAGACTCACCCACCAACTGTGACAAGAAGCCCGAATTTGTTTATATACCTACCGTATAAAATGTACTGTTCGTAAATGTCCATATTGTATTTTGTAATGTTCACACCAAAAGACATGCAGCTCATTAACCTGTAAAAAATCAAGATGCACTGGACTATAATTAGTGTTCATTGTGGGGAAAATATTAATGCCTTGTCAGAAACCTAAGTTTAAAAAAAAAAAAACTTTCTGTGAATGTTAAAAATCAAAGACTGAATGCTCAAACGTTTACCCGCTCCTGCCTAATGAAGAATCTTAACACCAAATAGTTTTCTAAATGTATATTATCAATTGCTAAGATGCTTGTCCTAATTAATTTGTATCATATAATTGGGAGGGCAGTCTGGCATATATTGTCCTGTGTGCATAATGATGTGACATACTGAAAACACCAAGTTAGATACAAATATTTATTAGCAGACTTGCGTTAAAATAAAAAAACAACAGCACAATGACAGATCCCCAATTTTTGCAATTTTAATCAGTAGGAGGTGATGTTAAAGTCTAATCTTCAGTCCCTCCCCTCTGTGAGCTCCTCTATTCGTACTAGTACACTTTCCATCATGTCAAAGGTGTGCAAAGCTGAATGGAGGGCCTGGTGGGGGAAAAAATATACAGTACTCTTCAAAGTACTATTAAAGTAATACAAAACAGCCTCTCACCTGAATCTGAGACTCTGATGTCATGTTTGGTAGCTTCTCGTCACCGACGGACACAGAAATCACAGATGTTTCTGGAGAGGACGATATAATAATTGTAATATAAGTTTGTTTTTTTTAATGATTGTAATATTTGAGTAGTTACTTGGTTTAAAACATATTTGCGTTGGCCTGACCTTTGACATTTCTCTTGTTCTGATCCATAGTGGTGCTCAATTCTCTTTCATAGTGAGCTCTTGACATGTTAATTCCAACACGAAGGGGCTTCATGAACACATCTTCAATTTTATAGAGCTCTGTCCAGATGCCGGTCTGCGACATTAATGGATAATACCAGACATGCATCTAAAAACTGGTAGGTGTATTTTGACATTTAAGTCAGTCCTTCTCAAAATGTGGTCAGAGTACCACCAGTGTTATGCACACGCTCTAGTGGTGCACAATAAGATCACTGAATTAATGTTGAAGTATTAACGTGATATGATTTCCATGATGATGTAAAACTAAAACTCACCTTATTCTCAGTCACTTTGTCCCTTATGACGAGGTAGCGCAGTAGGTTGAGAGCCTCCATGACTCTGTTAGAAAATTGCAACAATCGTCAAATAACCGATAACTATTCTGATAGTAGAGTTTCCATTGTCTTTTTGGATTTTTTCCCCCATCTTCACCTGTCAAGATACTGTAGGAGGTCAGTCTCTGGGCCATCTGGAAGGGTGAAGACCATTCGCAACAGAGGAAGCAGGTGAACACCATCGAACCAGATGTTACCGTTGCCAGGCTTCATACAAGCAAAGAAGAAATAATAAGGAACACCAATTAAAGTGCCATTTCAAGTCCACTCACCTGTAAGGCCTTATCAATTTGACCCCTGATGTTTTTGATAATGTAACCTTCTAAGCCAGAGTGATTACTCGTTCTCAGCATGAATCTGAAAAGATGTAATTTCAACTCATTGACAGCAATAGACATCCAGTCTAATTTGTGGGAACCTACCTGAAGAAATCGTACTTGGCCTTAAGACTGAATTTCTCAATGCTCAGCTGAAACACTTTCAAACCTTTGCATCTCTGCGATTGAAGAGAATGAGATTCATGTTATTTCAGGAGCCATATCCTTAGATAAGACATTCAATGTACTGTATTTTATTTGGTGAGGCTGCCACGATTGATCGATCGTCCAGTTAACTATTTCAGGGTTTCTTCCAGTTCACATATGGACCATCAGATGTCACCATTCAATCTTCTCACCGGATGTGATTAACCTTTTCATGTAGAGATGGATTTTTTTCTTAAATGTTTTAATTACTTATATAGGGCAGTGGTCTCAAATCTGCAGCCCGTGGGACAATATTTTGCGGCCTCCATTTGACATCCAATTGTAGTATTAGTGTAGCTCCCACATATTTTACAATGGGTTTGAGCTCTACAGGCCTCCATTTAATGTAGAAAATTAATTCCAAACTCCAAAAATTAGGATAGAAAAGGCCAATTTTAACTTTTTCACACGAGGCCATACAGCTCGATAATCCATCCAGTATACATTAAAAAAATATACAGTATATACATGGGGAAACCCATGTTTCGAGGTTTCCTAAGTGTCGATTTAACAAACCTTGGCCCTAACAACCCAGCACAAGTAGCATGCCAGGCAAGGCCGGGCCATACTGCTACTTTTAAATAAAATAAATAAATTATTCATATAGTAAAACTAGAGATGTCCCCATCTGATGGCGCCATTTTTCAGATGATAGGAATTTGAATCAGTTTGTGTACATTTTTGTAGCACTTGTTCAGCCTGTCGGAGTGGGGACAAGAAAAGCCTGCCCGGCAAATGGAGAACTGGGGAAACCCTGAAAATCCTCGCTCGGTATAGGAACTTACCAAGTCCTGTCTTGGACATATGGTCATAACCTTAGTTAAGTTCTGCATACAAACAGACAAACAATCATTGGGATATAATGCAGTGAAGGAATATAACTACATTAGAAAAAGGGCCGTTATTAAAGCATACCTGAGGAACAGTGAGGAATGTTTTAATTTCTAGTAATTCTGAAGGCAGACTGTTGTCCTCAACCCGCAAAAGAATCTTTTCATAAAGCTCCTGTGACACAGAAAAAAGTATTTTTTGTAATATACATTCATATAAACACCTATTTAAAAAAAAAAAAGAACTAAAAATGACCCACCAGTCCTTTCTGAATCCTGAATTCTTCACTTCTGAAAATAAAATGTGAAGTGATAATGAGGACAAAGGCCCATAATAATGGCTACATGCTTTTACTGTAAATCAGGAAAAAGGATATACTATGGGGCACCGTTTGTAAAGCAGCACATGCTAAAAATTACAACATTTTCTCACATTTAGCGCCACGCGGTGTTAAAATATGGTGTGAAATTTTTACAGTCACCTTTTTTTTGCACATTTACAACATTATTTACCAACTTAAATATTTATTTTTAAAATAAGTTTTGGATTTGAATGTTTAAATCCAGAACTAAATATTTATTTGAATCGTAAATACAAATCTTAAATTTATATTCTAAATATTCATTTTAAATTTATATCCAAAATCTATATCTTCAATCCAAATTTTATATTTATATCATAAATGTAAATGTTATATGTAAATACTATATTTACAGTGGGGAGAACAAATATTTGATACACTGCCGATTTTGCTGGTTTTCCCACTTGCAAGCCATGTAGAGGTCTGTAATTTGTATCATAAGTTCTCTTCAACCCTGAGGGACGGAATCTAATATAAAAATCCAGAAAATCACATTGTATAATTTTTAAATAATAAATTTGTATTTAACCGCATGAAATAAGTATTTGATACATTACCAACTAGTAAATATTTCGGCTCTTAGTTCTTTTTTAAGAACCCCTCCTGTTCTCCACTCATTACCGGAAGTAACTGCACCTGTTTGAACTTGTTACCTGTAAAAAAGACACCTGTTCACATGCTCAAACAAACAAACTCCAACCTCTCCACAATGGCCAAGACCAAAGAGCTGTGTAAGGACATCAGGGATAAAATAATAGACCTGCACAAGGCTGGGATGGGCTACAGGAAAACAAGCAAGCAGCTTGGTGAGAAGGTAAGAACTGTTAGAGCGATTATTAGAATATGGAAGAAGTTCAAGTTGACGGTCAATCTGCCTCGTTCTGGGGCTCCATGCAAGATCTCACCTCGTGGGGCATCACTGATCATGAGGAAGGCGAGGGATCAGCCCAGAACTACACGGCAGGACCTGGTCAATGACCTGAAGAGAGCTGGAACCACAGTGTCGAAGAAAACCATCGGAAACACATTACGCCGTCATGGATTAAAATCCTACAGCGCACGCAAGGTCCCGCTGCTGAAGCTTGTGCATGTCCAGACACGTCTGAAGTTTGCCACTGACCATCTGGATGATCCAGAGGAGCAATGGGAGAAGGTCATGTGGTCGGATGAGACCAAAACTGAACTTTTTGGTCTAAACTCGGCTCGTCATGTTTGGAGGAAAAAGAAGGATGAGTACAACCCCAAGAACACCATCCCAACCGTGAAACATGGAGGAGGAAACATCATTTTTTGGGGCTGCTTCTCTGCCAAGGGTACAGGACGACTGCATCGTATTGAGGGGAGGATGGATGGGGCTATGTATCGCCAGATCTTGGCTGACAACCTTCCTTCAGTGAGAGCCCTGAAGATGGGTCGTGGCTGGGTCTTCCAGCATGACAACGACCCAAAGCACACAGCCAAGGCAACTAAAGAGTGGCTCCGTAAGAGGCATCTTAAGATCCTGGAGTGGCCTAGCCAGTCACCAGATAGAAAATCTATGGAGGGAGCTGAAAGTTTGTGTTGCCCGGCAGCAGCCCCGAAACCTGAAGGCTCTGGAGAAGATCTGTATGGAGGAGTGGGCCAAAATCCCTGCTGCAGTGTGTGCAAACCTTGTGAAGGACTACAGGAAACGTTTGGTATCTGTAATAGCAAACAAAGGTTTCTGTACCAAATATTAAGTTCGAGTTTTGTGATGTATCAAATACTTATTTCATGCAATTAAATGCAAATTTATTATTTAAAAATCATACAACGTGATTTTGTGTTTTTTTGTATTAGATTCCGTCCTTCACACTTAAAGAGAACTTATGAATCAAATTACAGACTTCTACATGCTTTGCAAGTGGGAAAACCTGCAAAATCGGCAATTTATCAAATACTTGTTCTCCCCACTGTAAATCTTAAATCTGGAAACAGTTGAAACTAAATATTAAGCGTAATATGCAAATTCACGACTGGGGACCGGAAGTAAGAAAATAAAAGCTGGAGGAGCTCAGACTTGAATGAATAACAAAAAAAATGAATGAAATGAAATGAAAAATGAATAACACCTACTTTAAGATATATATTTCGGATATAAATTTAATAAATTTATTTAGGATATAAATTTAATATTTATTTTTATGATTTAAATAAATATTTAGTTCTGGATTTAAAAATTCAAGTCCAAAACTTATTATTTAAAAATAAATATTTAAGTTGCTAAATAATGTTGTAAATGTACCAAAAAAAAAACAAAAAAAAAGGGGGACTAAAAATTTCACACCCTATTTTAACACCGCGTGGCGCTAAATGTGAGAAAATGTTGTCGTAATATTTAACATGTGCTGCATTACAAACGGCGCCCCATAATATACAACCCAGGAGTTTTTGTTATCAGGCTAATGAAGTTAACATTCTAGCAATCTAACAGTCTAACACTGTTTAAGGAGTGGAATGCATTCACCTGGACAGCAGGAGGCTCACATGCTCCATATTACACCGAAGACAGAACACAGGACTGCAAGCGTGAGAACATTTGATTAGACTTCAGAGAGTTGATCAAAGCTTCCTTTCATCTGGTGTCGATCTTACAGTCGTCTTACTTGAAGACATAGGGAAAAGTGTCAGCTGCCAGGTGGTGAACGAACACCAGGTGAGCCAGGCTGGCGAGGGACTCTTTGGGATAGCGCACTTCCTCCTCTAAAAAACCCGTGGCTACTTTTCTCTTAAACAGGGGCTGATAAACGAGACCTGGCGTAGACTCTCCGATAGCGTTGAGGTTTTTCTAAAGTACACCACAGAGGTACAATCAGCGGCAAAGCCCATCCATGTTTTGAGAACGTCTTCAACAGCTACTCATTGAAAAATGTAATAAAACAGTTGGATTGGAGTTCCATCCACCAATATGGGGGACCATTAGTGGCAAGTGCTATGAGTCGAATGTGTTAATATATAGGTATTTAAGTATTTATGTAAATACTTGTATATTTAACCTACAGTGGGGCAAATAAGTATTTAGTCAACCACTAATTGTGCAAGTTCTCCCACTTTAAAATATTAGAGAGGCATGTAATTGTCAACATGGGTAAACCTCAATCATGAGAGACAGAATGTGGAGAAGAAAAAAAACAGAAAATCACATTGTTTGATTTTTTAAAAAAATATTTGCAAATCATGGTGGAAATAAGTATTTGGTCAATACCAAAAGTTCATCACAATACTTTGTTATGTACCCTTTGTTGGCAAAAACGGAGGCCAAACGTTTTCTGTAACTCTTCACAAGCTTTTCACACACTGTTGCTGGTATTTTGGCCCATTCCTCCATGCAGATCTCCTCTAGAGCAGTGATGTTTTGGGGCTGTCGTTGGGCAACACGGACTTTCAACTCCCTCCTCTCCCCGTGGCGTCAAAATTATAACAAGAACGGTGAGCAAAAATCCCAGAACCATACTGGGGTACCTAGTGAATGACCTACAGAGAGCTGGGACATAAACAAAGGCTACTATCAGTAACACAAGGCGCCGCCAGGGACTCAAATCCTGCACTGCCAGACGTGTCCCCCTGCTGAAGAAAGTACACGTCCAGGCCCATCTGCGGTTCGCTAGAGAGCATTTGGATGATGCAGAAGAGGACTGGGAGAATGTGTTATGGTCAGATGAAACCAAAATAGAACTTTTTGGTAGAAACACAGGTTCTCGTGTTTGGAGGAAAAAGAATACTGAATTGCACCATACCCACTGTGAAGCATGGGGGTGGAAACATCATGCTTTGGGGCTGTTTTCTGCAAAGGGACCAGGACAATTGATCTGTGTAAAGGAAAGAATGAATGGGGCCATGTATCGAGAGATTTTGAGTGAAAATCTCCTTCCATCAGCAAGGGCATTGAACATGAGACGTGGCTGGGTCTTTCAGCATGACAATGATCCCAAACACACAGCCAGGGCAACAAAGGAGTGGCTTCATAAGAAGCGTTTCAAGGTCCTGGAGTGGCCAAGCCAGTCTCCAGATCTCAACCCCATAGAAAATCTTTGGAGGGAGTTGAAAGTCTGTGTTGCCCAACAACAGCCCCAATACATCACTGCTCTAGAGGAGATCTGCATGGAGGAATGGGCCAAAATACCAGCAACAGTGTGTAAAAAGCTTGTGAAGAGTTACAGAAAACGTTTGGCCTCTGCTATTGCCAACAAAGGGTACATAACAAAGTATTGAGATGAACTTTTGGTATTGACCAAATACAGTGCCTTGCAAAAGTATTCGGCCCCCTTGAATCTTGCAACCTTTCGCCACATTTCAGGCTTCAAACATAAAGATATGAAATTCAATTTTTTTGTCAAGAATCAACAACAAGTGGGACACAATCGTGAAGTGGAACAACATTTATTGGATAATTTAAACTTTTTTAACAAATAAAAAACTGAAAAGTGGGGCGTGCAATATTATTCGGCCCCTTTACTTTCAGTGCAGCAAACTCACTCCAGAAGTTCAGTGAGGATCTCTGAATGATCCAATGTTGTCCTAAATGACCGATGATGATAAATAGAATCCACCTGTGTGTAATCAAGTCTCTGTATAAATGCACCTGCTCTGTGATAGTCTCAGGGTTCTGTTTAAAGTGCAGAGAGCATTATGAAAACCAAGGAACACACCAGGCAGGTCCGAGATACTGTTGTGGAGAAGTTTAAAGCCGGATTTGGATACAAAAAGATTTCCCAAGCTTTAAACATCTCAAGGAGCACTGTGCAAGCCATCATATTGAAATGGAAGGAGCATCAGACCTCTGCAAATCTACCAAGACCCAGCCGTTCTTCCAAACTTTCTTCTCAAACAAGGAGAAAACTGATCAGAGATGCAGCCAAGAGGCCCATGATCACTCTGGATGAACTGCAGAGATCTACAGCTGAGGTGGGAGAGTCTGTCCATAGGACAACAATCAGTCGTACACTGCACAAATCTGGCCTTTATGGAAGAGTGGCAAGAAGAAATCCATTTCTCAAAGACATCCATAAAAAGTCTCGTTTAAAGTTTGCCACAAGCCACCTGGGAGACACACCAAACATGTGGAAGAAGGTCCTCTGGTCAGATGAAACCAAAATTGAACTTTTGGCCACAATGCAAAACGATATGTTTGGCGTAAAAGCAACACAGCTCATCACCCTGAACACACCATCCCCACTGTCAAACATGGTGGTGGCAGCATCATGTTTGGGCCTGCTTTATTTCAGCAGGGACAGGGAAGATGGTTAAAATTGACGGGAAGATGGATGCAGCCAAATACAGGAACATTCTGAAAGAAAACCTGTTGGTATCTGCACAAGACCTGAGACTGGGACGGAGATTTATCTTCCAGCAGGACAATGTTCCAAAACATAAAGCCAAATCTACAATGGAATGGTTCAAAAATAAACGTATCCAGGTGTTAGAATGGCCAAGTCAAAGTCCAGACCTGAATCCAATCGAGAATCTGTGGAAAGAGCTGAAGACTGCTGTTCACAAACACTCTCCATCCAACCTCACTGAGCTCAAGCTGTTTTGCAAGGAAGAATGGGCAAGAATGTCAGTCTCTCGATGTGCAAAACTGATAGAAACATACCCCAAGTGACTTGCAGCTGTAATTGGAGCAAAAGGTGGCGCTACAAAGTATTAACGCAAGGGGGCCGAATAATATTGCACGCCCCACTTTTCAGTTTTCTATTTGTTAAAAAAGTTTAAATTATCCAATAAATTTTGTTCCACTTCACGATTGCGTCCCACTTGTTGTTGATTCTTGACAAAAAATTAAAATTTTATATCTTTATGTTTGAAGCCTGAAATGTGGTGAAAGGTTGCAAGGTTCAAGGGGGCCAAATACTTTTGCAAGGCACTCTACTTATTTTCCACCATGATTTGTAAATAAATTCTTTAAAAATCAAACAATGTGATTTTCTGGTTTTTTTTTCACATTCTGTCTCTCATGGTTGAGGTTTACCCATGTTGACAATTACAGGCCTCTGTAATATTTTCAAGTGGAAGAACTTGCACAATTAGGGTTTGACTAAATACTTATTTCCCCCACTGTATTTAAACATTTCAATCTTTATATTTTAAAATTTGTGTTTACCGTCATGGATAAAATTATTGGCACCCCTGGAATTTTTCCAGAAAATACAGCATTTCTCACAATAACTCACTAATGCAATTACAAATGTTTTCAGCATGAATGTGTTTATTTCTTGGATGTGCATTGGAAAACACGAAAAGCTAAAGAGAAAAGCCAAAATGTACACAATTTTACAAAGAATGCCAAAAAAAAATGCGCTGGACAAAATTGTTGGCACCCTCAACTCAATATTTGGTTGTGCATCCTTTTGAGGAAATAACGGAAAGCAATTGCTTCCTATAACAATCGACAACTTCGTGCGACTCTCAGATGGAATTTTGGACCACTCTTCTTTTGCAAACTGTTCCAGATCTCTCTGATTTAAAGGGTGCCTTCTAGCAACAGCAATTTTGAGATCTCTCCATATAGTATTCAGTATGATTTAGAACCGGACTCATCGAGAGCCACCTCAGAATTCTCTAGCGCTTTGTCTCCAACCATTTCTTGGTGCTATTTGAGGTATGTTTTGGGTCATTGTCCTGTTGGAACACCCACGACCTCTGACACAGACCCAGTTTTTGACACTAAACCCTACATTCCGACCCAAAACATTATGATAGTCTTCATATTTCATGACTCCTTGCACACTGTCAAGGCACCCAGTGGCAAAGGCAGCAAAACAACCCCAAAACATTATTGGACCTCCACCATGTTCTATTATAGGCACTGTGATCTTTTCTTTGTAGAACTCATTCTTTTTTGTGGCAGTGCCAGAAAAAAAGAATGAGGCCTACAAAGAAAAGAACAACATGAACACCCAAAGAAAACAATGATGTTTTGGGGTAGTTTTGCTGCCGAGCTGCCTTGACAGTGTGCAAGGAGTCATGAAATATGGAGACTATCAAAATGTTTTGGGTCGCAATGTCGGATGTAGTGTCAGAAAACCTGGTCTGAGTCAGAGGTCATGGGTGATCTAACAGGACAATGAACCAAAAAATACCTAAAATGGCAACAAGGTTATAGGAAGTGATTGCTTTCCGTTATTTTATTCTAAAGGATGCACAACCAAATATTGAGTTGGGGGTGCCAACAATTTTGTCCAGCCCATATTTGCATTCTGTGCAAAAGTGTGTACATTTTGGCTTTTCTCTGCAGCTTTTTTTGTGTTTTTCCCAATGTACATCCAAGAAATAAACACATTCATACGGAAAACATTTGTAATTGCATAAATTGCTGTGAGAAATGCTAAATTTCAGGGGTGCAAATAATTTCGTCTTTGACTGTATATGAAGTTTTTATTTCATTTTACAGATATTTTTTTCATACTGTGCAAGGGAACATAAGTGCCACGATTAGATTATATATAAAAGTGGACATTTAAAAAAAAAAAAAGAAAAATAAATATGAATGTTGAGATAAAAGTTGAACTATAAATATTGAAATAAGTAAATTTTGAATTAAAAAAAAATAGTGATATAAATTGTAGAAAAAAATATTCAAAATTAAATGTTTAAATAAAAATTGAAACATTGGAATAAATAAAAATTGAAATAAATCTCTGAAAATCAGAATAAAACTTTAAATGAATTAAATCGAAATTTAAAACAGCGATATATGTCCAATCCATTTAAATTAGGAGTCCACCAAATTCAAATGGATTGGATGTTTATCAGTTAAATTATAGTTCTAGTGAATTGGATTTCTTAAACTACAGTGGAGGTCGTCGTACCAAAATTTCTGTGGCAAAATCCCTCAGCGGTGACGAAGCCAGAGTGTCCTGATCTTTGAGTTGCACCTCCAGAAGAGGACGACTCAAAGAACTCATACAGCTGCAGTCCAGAAACATCATTAAATCAGGTTGCATAAGATGAAACCTCCAAATCATCACTTACAACTTAAGCAGTTCTGTCCTCAACTCTTCTTGATCCTGTATTACCCCTTTAATGTCCGACGTTTTGCAGTTTTCACTCTGCTTACAATTGTCGCTACCAGGTTCCAGTTTAGCTTCTTGGACAAATGGCTTGACAAAAGTAGTCAGGTCAGCGCAGCAGCGACCGAGCAGAATAATGTCGTCTTCCTCCTCCTCCTCGGAGTGAGGGATGGGCAGTTTGGCCACTTGCTCCAAGGCGGAGGACAAGGCCATGCCCAAAGAGGATGCCTTACGGCTTCCCAGACGCAGCAGCACTGCGAGAAATTAATCATTTTGAAAATTAACTTGGCATTCTTTTGTTGTTGTTTTTTTAATATCAACCTATTTGTCACCTTTTTGCAAAGGGTTCAACAGCAGATGGAGGCTTTCTGCTATGATGACTGGTTCTTCTTGCTCCAACTGTTCCAATAGGCCAATGAGCAATTCTTTAGGCCTGCACGTCTAAAATGGAACAAATAACTAGGGGTGTGACAAAATATTGAAATGGTGATATATCGTGATACTTTGGCTAGGTTCATACTACAGGTCTTAATGCACAAATCCGATTTTTTGCAATATCTGTTTTTTTGGCGTGCCCGTTCAGACTGCCTTTGTCCATTGAGACCGTTCAAGTATCACGCATGCGCACTAATTCGCAGTCCGAGATGCGCTCAGCAAAGAGACCCGCATGCGCAGAAGCATCAAAACAAATTACACATGCTAGCTGTACGTCCTTCCAGAATGATCATATTTTGATTTCCAAAAAGAGGACACAAATAACAGACATTAATAATCCCCGTATAGTCTTATATTCAAAGTTTATATGGACTGATAGAACGCATACACGAGCCTTGACGTGTGTGCGTGAAATGACGTGGGTGCGTCAGTTTGCCCTGACTCGGCCATGTGTGCAATAATGAAAAATTGTTTATTCGGCGCACAAAATGAAAATCGAAAATTGTAAGGCTTATTCTTTTAATTTATTTTTTCATGACCATGGTCAAGCCCGCTTCAAGCTTAAAAGCAGAGTTCAAGCTAGACGCTAATGCCTACATGGCTGCCGTCCTCTGTGCCTCTTGCTCTTTGCTGACGTCATTGCTGCATGAATTCCAATTTGGGAGTCTTGACAGTTCAGACCGCCAGTCACGTTCTGAAAAAATGTTTCCCAGATCGGATTTGAACCACATACGAAAGTGACTCGGATTGGATTTGAAATGGTCCACTTTATACGACTTGTCCCGTTCAGACCGTCAAGTTAATGCCTGACTCGAGTCGGAAAAACCCGAAAAAATCGGATTCGTGCATTAAGACCTGTAGTATGAACCTAGCCTTTGTATCCCAAAAGGTTATCGATATGCCCCTGTCAAGAATCGAGATATCGTTTTATAAAGGTGTCAGTGTTTTCTAAAAAGAACTATCAAGTTTCTACCAAAGTCTTCCACCATAATAGTGTCTCAGTTAACTCTAAGGCTGCCAGTGACGGTGCTCGACGCCCAATCCATTAAGGCTGGGAACGTTCGTTCATTCAAAACCAGAGCATTCAATCATTCGGTCCGATTTTCGGGGCATTTACAGTGCCTTGCAAAAGTATTCGGCCCCCTTGAACCTTGCAACCTTTCGCCACATTTCAGGCTTCAAACATAAGATATAAAATTTTAATTTTTTGTCAAGAATCAACAACAAGTGGGACACAATCGTGAAGTGGAACAAAATTTATTGGATAATTTAAACTTTTTTAACATATAAAAAACTGAAAAGTGGGGCGTACAATATTATTCGGCCCCCTTGCGTTAATACTTTGTAGCGCCACCTTTTGCTCCAATTACAGCTGCAAGTCGCTTGGGGTATGTTTCTATCAGTTTTGCACATCGAGAGACTGACATTCTTGCCCATTCTTCCTTGCAAAACAGCTTGAGCTCAGTGAGGTTGGATGGAGAGTTTGTGAACAGCAGTCTTCAGCTCTTTCCACAGATTCTCGATTGGATTCAGGTCTGGACTTTGACTTGGCCATTCTAACACCTGGATACGTTTATTTTTTAACCATTCCATTGTAGATTTGGCTTTATGTTTTGGATCATTGTCCTGTTGGAAGATAAATCTCCGTCCCAGTCTCAGGTCTTGTGCAGATACCAACAGGTTTTCTTCCAGAATGTTCCTGTATTTGGCTGCATCCATCTTCCCGTCAATTTTAACCATCTTCCCTGTCCCTGCTGAAGAAAAGCAGGCCCAAACCATGATGCTGCCACCACCATGTTTGACAGTGGGGATGGTGTGTTCAGGGTGATGAGCTGTGTTGCTTTTACGCCAAACATATCATTTTGCATTGTGGCCAAAAAGTTCAATTTTGGTTTCATCTGACCAGAGCACCTTCTTCCACATGTTTGGTGTGTCTCCCAGGTGGCTTGTGGCAAACTTTAAACGAGTCTTTTTATGGATATCTTTGAGAAATGGCTTTCTTCTTGCCACTCTTCCATAAAGGCCAGATTTGTGCAGTGTAGGACTGATTGTTGTCCTATGGACAGACTCTCCCACCTCAGCTGTAGATCTCTGCAGTTCATCCAGAGTGATCATGGGCCTCTTGGCCGCATCTCTGATCAGTTTTCTCCTTGTTTGAGAAGAAAGTTTGGAAGGACGGCCGGGTCTTGGTAGATTTGCAGTGGTCTGATGCTCCTTCCATTTCAATATGATGGCTTGCACAGTGCTCTGAGATGTTTAAAGCTTGGGAAATCTTTTTGTATCCAAATCCGGCTTTAAACTTCTCCACAACAGTATCTCGGACCTGCCCGGTGTGTTCCTTGGTTTTCATAATGCTCTCTGCACTTTAAACAGAACCCTGAGACTATCACAGAGCAGGTGCATTTATACGGAGACTTGATTACACACAGGTGGATTCTATTTATCATCATCGGTCATTTAGGACAACATTGGATCATTCAGAGATCCTCACTGAACTTCTGGAGTGAGTTTGCTGCACTGAAAGTAAAGGGGCCGAATAATATTGCACGCCGCACTTTTCAGTTTTTTATTTGTTAAAAAAGTTTAAATTATCCAATAAATGTTGTTCCACTTCACGATTGTGTCCCACTTGTTGTTGATTCTTGACAAAAAAATTAAATTTCATATCTTTATGTTTGAAGCCTGATATGTGGCGAAAGGTTGCAAGATTCAAGGGGGGCCGAATACTTTTGCAAGGCACTGTACTTGTCACTTGCTGTTCATTTTAAGGCATTTACAGGTCATTTCCTGTTGAGTTTGAGTAGCTGCCTATTCATTTGGGTGATTCCCAGGTCACGTCCTGTTCCGTAACTCAAAAGAAACAAGAGTGACCCATAAAATACCCCCCAAATCAATAGGAAGTAACTGAAAATCAACAGGTAAATAACCTTAAATGGCCCAAAATGACCTCATTGCCTGGCATTGGCTGCCACTGACGGCCATAGATGTTCAATCCGTTTGAAGTGGGAGGGATGGCAGCAAATGTTCATTCGCTGCCACCCTCCCAGTTCAAATGGATTGAACGTCTATTAGTGATAAACTCATTCCAATTCAAAGCAGAAGCTTGTTTTTCTGTGTATTAGTTCTTTGTAGAATATCCTAGAATGATTTCCTGACCAATGTATCGATAATCATTGTATCGCCATATCATCAGATCTTCGCTATCGTGAGCTTTCTATCACAAATTGTATTGTATCATGAGGTACCAAGAGGTTCCCACTCCTACAAATAACATTAATTAATCAACAACAGAAAGTGTCTTATAATATATAATAACCTCAAGCAGGTGATTGAAAATGGCCAGACAGTGAGGAAGGTTCTTGTCTTCCTTCTTCATTAGAACCTGAACCAGAGGATGAAGCAAGTTCCACCCCATAAATCTCACCGTGTCCTACAAAAGAATGGATTTGTGTCAATGAATATTGCATATTGTAGCACTTGTGAACATTTATGTACCTGATTTTTTTCGTCCAGGACAATACTCAGCACTTGAGCACTGTTTCCCTCCTCGATGCATGACCGACCAGCAGTCATAAAAATGTCGTGATCGTCTGTACTGTAACTGTCAACTGGGAGGGCTTGCTGGATGAGAAAGAAAATGATTTAAAAATAAAAACATCCACGTTTAAAAATTATCCACAAAAATGATCCCCTGATCCCAACACCTCAAACCTTTGCCTGTGAAGCCCTTTTAGACTTTGACATTTTATATATGTATGGTTGTAGTAGTTGGAGTTGTTCCCCCCAGGTTTATACTTACACATCTCTGGACCACATCACTGAACTGATCCAAAGCCATTCTGTTTGACTTCAGACGAAAATCCTAAAATAAAACATCATATGCATTCAAATTATATTATTAGCCTAACACAACTAAATAGGTAACTGTAAAGAGACTGGTCAAGGCTAGCTTAAACAGTGTAGGCACTAGACACACAAAAGTATGACCGTAACTTAATTAAAAAAAAAAAAATACTTCATTGTGTTAGTAATTATGTAGTTTTAATGTTACGAATAAATGAAAAATCTTTATCTTCACGGTGCAACTTACCCACGCCGGGTTGAGAAGAACATAGATATCATATATAAGGCTAAATGTTAAAAGGTGCAGTCAGCGGCGTAATAACTAGCTACCATCTTGCGTCGGGCTGAGTTTATTATTTTGCTCCGCCTCCACTAAACTTGACGAATTTACAAACTGTTGTATTTATAACATGCCATATGATTTTGTCTGTTTGTAGAGGGAAAATATTTTCATTTTGTAGTCTACAGTTAATTTACAGCATGTCTGACGTGAATGTTGAAACCAAACTATTTGAAAACCCGTTCATAATGGAATATTTTTTTCTTTTCTTTTTTTTAAATTTTAAATTA
This sequence comes from Corythoichthys intestinalis, assembly GCF_030265065.1. NCBI lineage: Eukaryota > Metazoa > Chordata > Actinopteri > Syngnathiformes > Syngnathidae > Corythoichthys > Corythoichthys intestinalis. The sequence goes on along the minus strand of NC_080408.1, from coordinate 21,422,748 downwards.
CACTGTTGTTATTGTTATATTAATGGCACCGACGCAAAATAGCAGATAACTATCGACGCTCGTCCCCATTACCTCACAGCGCGTATTAGACATCTAATTTTGTTTTAATATGTCTATGAGATATGCGAATTGTTGAAATCTGGCCCTTTTGACTCGCCCTAACTCTGTGACTTCACGGGTCGGAGTTGAAATCCTACCAAACAGGAGCAACATGGAGACGGAAGAGAGACAATTTGTCTCGAAAGCGGCTAAAAAAGGTAATTTTACAGCTTGTATTTACGAATTACTTGCTCTTTGCTAACTTTGATGTTTATTTGTCATGGCAGGTGGAAAACAAGCTAAGCTTCAGAGTGCGGAGGAAGAAGCACGAAGGTTTTTAAATGTTTTTTTCCCCCCTACTTTTAAATTCTAACCTTATATTGAGCCAAGCAAAGGGTATTTTACATTTTTAAAATCCGAATTTTATGTGGTTACGATGGTAGAAGTTATGTGAAGTCGTTATTTGTTTGTTTGTTTGTTTGTTTGTTTGTTTGTTTGTGTGGGGGAAAAGCACCAAGTCTCAAAAGTACTCATATTCAACTTAAATATTGATTTCTAGCTTTGTATTTCAGTAAAAATAAAACTACAGCGCCAGAAATGTAGTAAAATAACTAAGTGTGTGTCAATTCTGTTGGCACTGCAAACAAAATAGTTTCTATTATATTAAATTGCACTCATGGGGTCTGGGAGAGGGAACTTGATGTTGAAATAGTTGGGGAAATGTGGGACAACATTTGGACGAACGGAAAAAAAAAATACTGTTTGTAACCGAACAAGAGCCATTCAATTAAAGATTTTGCTTCGTGCACATGTTCCTTCCAACCGTCTCTCTAAATATAGGAAAGATGTTTCTCCTGTTTGTCCTAAATGTCAGACAGAAATCGGTGATCTTACTCACTGCTATTGGTCCTGTATTAAAATACAGAAATATTGCAATGATGTCCTGTTTGAAATACAGAAAATTCTAAAATCACCGCTTCATTTCAACCTGGTTTGCCTTCTCTTGTGTCTTACAATTGACCGTATTAATGAAAAATATCAGGAAAGACTTCATAATAGTTTGACTTTTTATGCTTGGAAAAATAATCCTCATGCACTGGATTATGGATAAAGCCCCCTCACTGTCGGGATGGCACAGGATAATAATGGAATATATTCCACTGGACCTTCTAACTTGTCATTTGCATTCAAAAACGGATGTTTTTGAACAATCTTGGAAACCATTCCTGGACTACACTCAGGACAATGTTTCAGCCATTCTGACGAGGGCATTTGTGTAATATAGTACTTTCTCCCTTGTATAGCTTTCATTGTTTTGCACTCCTTTAATGATGTTCCTGTTTGCTATTGCCAGCTGGCTGTTTTTGTTGTTGTTGGTTATTGTTGGTTTGCCTTCATTTGTTCTGTGTTTTCTTGTCTTTTGTATGGTTGCATATGTAGAAAATCAATCCCCCCAAAAATTGCACTCGTAGTTGTCCAACAATGCTCTCACTAATAAGAAAAAAAAGCTAAGGATAGCAACTTTAACATATTGAACTTCATAAAATAAAAGTACATATAATAAATAATATTAATTTTGAATCCACAAAATTAAAAATACTTTTATTTTAATTCACCGTAGACATGTTAACACACAGGTTTTGTACAGGCAGTATACAAACACCTACATGTAGAAACAAAGGGATACTGTGATATAGGTGCAATTTACAATGGACAGTATTGTGTGCCTGTTACGATACGTCGCTGGTATAGAACAAAGATTTGATGAAAAAGATCTTTATCATTTTTGGACTATACGGGAAATTGGTTCAAGTAGTGGTTGTTAATCACTGCTAACTGCTAGAGGCGTGCGAAATTTCCGATTCTCAGATTATTCGCGATTCGGCCGCGGAAGATTCGAGAACGATTAACAAACATCCAAATTCCGATTGTTGAATTATACCAGGTAAAGCAGAACTAAAACACAGTCAGCGCGGTCTTCAGGACGCAATGAGGAACGGACCGAGAGCAATTATCACGTTCAACTCATGCTGCTAGATAAAAAAACAAAAATACCTGACTGCGGCCGACAGCTGGTTCAAACAACGCTCAGTTGCTACAAACATATGGCCACATACGGCTATTGTAGATACCCCATATATGCAGAACTAGATGCTAAATGACAGACAACTGCGGTGTTAGAACATATAAAAAGAACTAGATGCGACCCGACAGGTTTGCCGTTTAGTAGTTGCCACGTTGTAAGCAGCCGCCATCTTAAAGCAGTAGACTTCTCTAGAAGGCTCTGTTGTAGCGAACCTAATTAACTTTTTATCTGAAATACTCCTAAATCAGCAAAATCTTGATTTGAATCTATCTTTAAATAATGAAACAGTTTTAAAACTTTGACATATTGTAAGTAGACAGAAGGGAAATTATGGAATAACGCGAGCAATTTTATCAACTTTAACGGTTGATTCACCTAATTAAATGAATTGAATGTAGTTAAAAGCTGCTGTTACAGAATGGGGACTTGAGTATTTTATTTAATGTTTTTAACTGTTAACTTGATACTTAAATATTAGTTTGGTTTAGCCTAATAGGATTTTGAAACTATTTTGGAACTAATGTACAAAACATTAAAAGGGGGGGTTTGGGTGACATCAATAATTGATTTATAATCGAATCGGAGCCTCTGAATCGTAATCGTCATCGAATCGTTAGGTACCCAAAGATTCCCACCTCTACTAACTGCTGTTATTTATTTATTTATTTTCATTAATTTATATTTTTACTGTAAAGTGATACTTGTATGTAACCTTTAGGAGAGAAGCAATCCGGGAGAGACTGAGAGAGAGGCTGGAACTAGAGAAAAAAGCCCTGCAAGTGGTAGAGCGCCTCCTAGAAGACAGCGTGTCTGATGAGTTCCTGCTTGACTGTGTGAGTTTAAATGATCGACTTCCGGTCATCCTTCTGCTGTGAATTAAAATGAGTTTATCACTGGTAGATGTCCAATCCATTTAAAGGAGGAGGGTGGCAGCAAATCTTTTGCTGCCAATCTCCCCCTTCAAATGCATGGGACATCTATCGCTGTCAATGGCAGCAAAGGGTTAAAGTCACAAATAACTATTTGTTCCACATTCAGGCCAAGTTTATCACTACTGCTAATTACAAAGATGCTGTGGAGGAAAGATTCATCACCAAACTGTGTGGTTATCCTTTATGTTCCAATAAACTAGGAAAGGTACCTGCAGCCATTTATCATACATTCATTTCCACAGCACAAATTACCTACTTTCTCATACTTCAATTTGTATGCCTTGCAGATTCCAAAGCAACAGTACAAAATCTCGACGAAGACCAATAGGGTGTATGACATCACAGAGCGCAAGGTAAGTACTACGACATGTGCCTGAACACAATATGAGAAATATACATTGCATGTGTACGTAACAGATTTTTTTTGTCTTGATGTGTAGAGTTTTTGCAGTAACTTCTGCTACAAAGCCTCCAAAGAATTTGAGCTACAAATTTCAAAGACCCCACTTTGGCTCAGGCATGAAGAGAGGTGTGTGGCACTATGACTTGTAGAACTTTAACAGTGCAGCAGTTAGTTTTTAACAATATATGTTAAAAAACTGGAAAAATTATCATTCTGTTTGAAAATGTCCAGATTCTAAATGAGAATTATGTTAAACGTACAAATAAGTATTTTGGGCGCTTATTATCCCAATTTCCCAGACACAATTTTATGTTTTGTGTTAGGCTGCAGCTATCGATTATTTTAGTAGTCGATTAATCTATCAACTAGTTAGTTCGAATAATGGAGTCATCGGATTAGGAACATTTAACGTGTTGCAGAATAAATTTTAGGAGATGTAAAACAAAGGCTTGCCAAGATTGCACTTTCAAAAGAGCATTAAATGCGAATACAAAATAAATTCCTGAGTGTCACTTCAAGCTATGCAGAATTGCACATTAATTTACAAATAAATAACAATACCTGATCTTAGCCTCAAACGGTATAAAAAATTAAAATAAATTAGGATCTAAGTACAACAAAAAAACAACTGGCTAACTTGCACAGCAAAGGTCCGCTAACTTAAATGCTGTAAAACGCTAACTTTAAAAAAAAAACATTGCTCTTAACGAATCGTTCAGACAAACATTCCCACAAAAAACGGCTACACCTATAAATTAAATTACGAATGCATAATAAAAAGAACCTTATGTTGGTCTTAACAGGGAGCAGCTGGATTTAGCCATGTTAAATGAGTTATGTCATAATCACTGTTGCCACTAGAAGGCAATGCATCCAAATCAGTAAAACTAAGTGGCAGCACTTTCAAAACAAACCATTTCAATGCCTCTATTTAAACGAATACTTGAAGCATCAAAATTTGATTCGAAGCTTTTTTCTAATCGAATTACTCGAGTTAATCGATTAATCGTTACAGCACTAATTTTGTGGTCACAAATTAGCATATTTTGTTCATGTTATAGCTACATTGCAGCCAAAATTGAATTTGTTAGCCATTTCATTAGCACATTAATTCTTTAGAATTCCATGATACTGTTCTTTTAATATTCTTACGTTTGAATGAGCACATTGTGAAGTGAAAAATCCTCACATTTTCTTGCAGACCTCCTGAAATCAAGTTGAAGAAGAAAGGGGACATGTATGTATTTGCTTCATTCATAGCATTCCACCTTCTTTTTTTCTTTCATTATCTTATAAACTGTCCACACTGCACATATTTGTCAAAATTTGAATCGACTTTTTTCACTGTACACTGAAGAAAATGACACTTTGCTACAATGTAATCCGCATGCAGCTTGTATGACAGCGTAAACTTACAAATTACATTTATTACAAATTATTTTTTTGTAAATGGAAATGATAAAGATAAAAAATAATTTAAATATTTACTATAAACAATTTGGACAATTTCGAGTGAAACAATGTCTAAATGATAAATCGCCTATCAGAATAATCAATTTAGTTGCCAATGAATTGTGGCAACCCCACTGTTAAGTTGTTAAACCAATGTCCCCCAACTTTGACTTGCAATTGCAGACTTTGAATATTCAGGTCACGATAAACAGCTATTTGGCAGATAAAATTGGCGAACAATTCTTTAATTGACGGCGGTAGACAGTCAATGGCGGCCAATGAGTTGAAAATATACCCTCTATATTTAAAACAACTACATAGCTTAGCCTCTCAGTCTTCTAGCTTAACGCTAATGCTAAATTGCATCTGTCTTATGTGGTTTTGATAACTTAAACCAGGGGTCCCCATCTGCCGGGCCGCGGACCGGTACCGGTCCGTGGCGCATTTGCGACCGGGCCGCAAAGAAAAAAATAATTTAATAACGACCGCATTCTGGCCGAATTAACCCTGTGCCCCTGCTTAACACACCAATATCTCTGTCTACTCTAGATATAATACTACGGGATAAATTACAATGTTGTCATAGAAGTCCATTGATTGGACTGTTAGCAGTACATCTTGTTTGTGTATATAGTATATCTATGTGTGCTTGTCCTCGATAATAGCGTATTACTAGGCCGCAGCGCAGCACATTTGTTCCCGGAAATAATTAGCCCCCACATGAGCGAAGATAACAGGAAAACGGACGTCTTTGGAAATATTTTTACGGCGAAAAGGATATTTTTGCGGCGAAAAGGGCACCTGACGAGCCTACAACCTCGAAGACCCACGAACTGCGAAGGAGTGGATTCGTGACCCATTTGTGAATAAACAGAGAGATCGCAAATGACGGCGACCTTATTAAACGTACATTTGAGACAACAAGTCTACCGAAGTTCTGGATTAAAGTCGTTCTGGAATATCCTGACATCGCGACAAGAGCATTGAAAACCTTGCTACAATTTCCAACATCGTATCTTTGTGAAGCGGGCTTTTTAATTCATGTTTAACGACAAGGCGAAGTCGTTAATGGTGAGCGCGGTGTGCAGCTGTTGTGTGAAGCTTACATGGCAGGATAAATCTGAGGAGAACTTTTCTACAAGTCCTTCCATGATCAAACGTAAGTTAATATTCTTTTCTTTCAAGAAAGTTTGTAGTGTTTACTTTGGAATCGCTGCATTTGCGCATTTTGCGGCTATGTTTAACGTTACGCGCATGCGCAGAACCGCATCGTTGCAATTTTTGATGGGTTGCAAAATTTGTCAGAACACCGGTCCGTGGAAAAAAAAGACCCGAATAACACCGGTCCGTGGTGCAAAAAAGGTTGGGGACCCCTGACTTAAACTATATTTTGTGTACAAACTTTGTGTCCAGCGGAAGTTCGGGTGAGGAGGTACATCTGACAGCCAAGTGCCTCCAGGTGGAAGACATAGAACAACCGCTGAATACTCAACATGAGGATCGTTCCCATAAAACCGCTTACAGCGACAGCAGCGATGACGAACAAGAGCAGGACTTTATTTCCAGCGTGCTCTCCCAGGAACAGAGACCCAGGGTGCACTGGGGTGACCGTCCAAAACGTAAAAATGAAGGCGAGGCAGTCAGACGGCGTCAAGCTAAGCAGAAAGCGGAAATGGAGTTGAATGAAGAATTGCGTGAGGAAGTCAGAGTTGAAGGACTGACTGATCGCCTGAATTCATGCAGCTTACAAACTGTAAAACCACCTCAGGAAGACCACACAAGACATCCTCCAACCTCTGTTGATGCAGAATCATTTCACCCAAAAGAAAGCCGTTCACATGAAGATGGAAATCTGGCCAAGTTGAATGCAAATGGACTCAGTGTCATCCAGGTAGGCATGAGCAAACGAGGGGCATCAGGGCTACGGGAGCTTCTTAAGAACCACGCCTCCGAAGCAAGACCCAACCCGATTGGGCAGAATCTGCTCAAATCCTTAAGAGCGACACTGAATGAATGGCTCACAGTAGAGAGTCTTAAATACCTGCACTTTTCCGATTGTAAGTTTGACTCTCCCTCTATATTCACGAAAGAAGACGAAGAGGAGGAGGAATTGGATGAAGATGATCTTGAAGATGACGTGACTGAGGAGAATGCAGGCAAAGAAGGCTGGAGAGCGCCTCCTGATTATGAGACATTGAAAAGAGAAACCCAGCAGATGGCTCTCAGGGTCAGAGAGTTTTACAAAGGGACTTGGATTTTGCCTGGGGAGGAAGAAAACATGAAGGGGAACAAGGTGAGTGATGTGACAAGTTAAAGGCCACAAGAGGGTGCTAGATAAACGCTAGTCGCACTTGGAGGAATTTTATGTCAGTTCTGATTATTTCAATTATTTGGCAGACGATAGACCAAAAACAAGCCAACAAATCACCCACTTTACATTTGTAAAGTCAGAAGTTTCGGATTAAAACCATTGACATGTGTACAGATGTGAACAGCGTTAGGATCAAGCGATTTGGATTTCAACATTGGCAAAAACATTCATATTTGACCACATAACAGTAAATGTTTGATGCTTTGCCGGTGTCGATTTTTTTTCCAGTCATTAACCTATCCTGTGCCTGGTAAGCTAATCGATTACAGTGGGTACACAATATTTGTCATTTTAGGTCTGACAGCTGTTTAATATTTGGGTGCGGAAAACAAATCTTTTCAGTTCTTTTCATTTTATTTCCCCCACAGCTTACCTAACTGCTATGTTGATACTACAAGCACACATCTAGCCAATTCATTTATAAAAATTTAATAGTGTTAAATAAAAAGTGCAATCATGCAGTTTTTTTTTTCATATTTTATTGTAAATTGTTTTTTAACACAAATAAAACACAAATGGTCCTCCTAAGTACTCACCATTATTGTCACCCACGATCTTCAAGTACATAATTTAGAATAACCTCTGGAAAAAAAAAATCATAATAATCAGGTGACCTCCAATTAACTGATTGGCTGCCACTGACGTCGATAGACTTCCTGTCCATTTGAATTGGGAAGGTTCGCAGAACGTTAATTCCAGAGGTGGGTAGAGTAGCCAAAAATGTTGCTCAAATAAGATGATATTACTCAAGTAAGAGTAAAAGTAGTCATCTGAAAAATGTACTTCAGTACAAGGAAACAATATACAGTGAAAAGAATACTCAAGTATTATGAGTAATTATGTGCATGCTATTTTTTTTAAACTGGTATTTTTTTTTCTCTGCATAAACTTATCTATATGAACTGTTGTTCTAATGATACTGTACAATAACCCGTTACATAACCGCATTAAGCCAATAGAGAAATACAAAAAAAGAAATCATTGGAAAAAAAAGACAGAAATAAAGAGCATGAGTGCCATCTAGTGGAGAAAATGTTCCTAGTTTCAATAGTGAATAGTTCCTTCATGGTTACTGTTATGAAAAAGGATCATATCTCCGGTTTTCCGTGGTCAATCTGTGCCAAATAAAAACTGTGAGAGAGGTGTAAATCTGCGCTTTCGAGTGCTGTTGAGTTGAGTCTGATTGGTGTAATGGAGTCATGTGATTATTGTTGCGACGTCTCATCGGTGAAATTGGTAGAGCTACTCTTGGCATCGCTGGCAAAAAAAAAGTAGAATAAAGAGGAGAAAATGTAACGACTCTTGTGTAGCTTAAAGTAGCAAAGTAAGAGTAGTGTTTTTTTCTTCACAAATCTACTCAAGTAAAAGTAATGCTGAATGCTAAATTTGACTCCACAGGCCAAAGCGAACCCCTTATGGTAAATGCAGTTATTGCAATTTTGTCGTTTTATCACAATAGATTGGTTTATTTACATTTCAAAAACCAGAAGCCATTCATTTACGAATGTGATTGCACTTTAGTTTATATATTTAAATGTTCTGATATTAAGATTTGAATGAGGCAAAACATGATTTTTCTCTCAAATATATTGTTATAATCATTTGTTTCAGATGTACTGTAATTATTTTCTGTATAGAAATTAATTCGGTGTTCAAAAAGTCTGTTTTTCAAACTTGAGTCTTTAAAAAGAGGGGGTCGTCTTATAATCAGGGCCGTCTTATATTTGGGCCAATATGGTAATTCGCTGGCAACCCTCCCAAGTGATTGGACATCTACTAATGTAAATTGACAACAGGAAGACGAAAAGGGCCACATGATTTCAAGGCCATCATCGGCAATGACACTGAAAGTGTTAAAAGATTCCAAAAACAACAAGAATTGTGTTCCGCAATGTGATAACAATACCATATTTTAACAGGACCAGAGCACAAGTGACTCTCCAGCTCTGCCTCTGGTTGACTCCAAAGCTCAGCACCTCATTCAGAAGCGAATCACAGTGGAGAAGCTTGCTAGCTGGTGTGTTGACAATCTTTCTCATTTTATTCATAAATGGCTATGTACAGTTAATATTTTTCCATCAATGTAGGCTTAAACTGTATTTCAAATTCTTTTTTTTTTTTTTTTTTTTTCAAATTGTGTCTGTGTTTTTTGTTGTGCAGTCTCAAAAACATTGTGGGTCCACTGAGTCTCACCCTGAGTGACATCACCAGTGACCTCAACAACCTGGTCAGGACGTTCAGGTCATTGCAACACACGACACGCCCCCATTGTGATGTATTCATGTTTCACGGCAGCAATTGATGCCAACTCGTTACTCGTATTACGGTATGCTCTTCAAAATGCTAGCAATACTACAATGCTCTTGGTTAACCTCTTTACTGCTATTGACGACAATAGAAAAGTTGAAGACCATGGTCCATGAACTGAAAATGGATCGGACGTCTATTGGCGTCAATGAGACTGAAACATGATAATTCACTTTTTAAGTTAAGCAGGCTGAGTTAAAGCAACCCCACTGATAAAAAATGAGAAAGTGATGCCTATGCTTAGAAAGGAGAAAGTACAATTTTAAAATATTGACTATGGTCACGTGGGAAATTAAGAAATGAAAACACAAACAAATCCTTGATTTTTTTTTTTTTTTTCTTCCATTGGTCTTTTAAGAGGTTTTCAATAGGTTTGCTATTAAATCACTGTGTTGGTGTTTTAAGAGTAGTCTGCCTTCCTGGAATTCTTTTGTTTTCTGATGAGAGGTCCCACTGACACACTTGAACCGAAAATAAAGGATATGCGAGGTGCCAGAGAGGCATATATCATAGCACCTTTCACAGCAAAAGCCACATTTGTGGCTATGCTACCTTACATTCAAACCATATTCAGGCTTTTGTATTTACTAAGCATGAAATATTTGGACTGATTTTCGTTTTATCTTCATACCACAGGTTTACCAACACCAACATCATCCATAAACCTCCAGAGTGGACCTTCATCGCTGTAGTGTTACTCCATCTGTAAGTGCATTCAATTCAAAAACTCAGAAAAAGGGTTTCCCCCAGAAAGCCTGTTGGTTGACAAGAGAAGGCCACTGATGGCCTGCCATGTATTTGGGGAGAAAAAAAATATTGAATAAAGATTCTAAATTGACAGGAATTATGAAATTATAACTTACAATATGTGTTATTCATTTGAAAAACCTGGCGAGCCACCAGGCTTATAAAACAATGGGGGAAACCCTGAAATATATTATAAAATAACATCCTTTACAAAGGAACTCAACATTAATCAGTGTAATGAAATAAATAATGCATTTTTTTCGATTAAAAAAAGTTAACTGCAACTTAGGGGTGTCAAAACAATTTGATGAATCAACAAGTATCATGAAATTAATCCACAGCTGTTTTGACAATTAAATTTTAGAACCTTTGTCTAAATTGTCGTTGTTTTCCAAAATAGATGTTTGCAAATATCCCATTTTCAATAATTACAAATAGAATCACCCTGCTTTCATTTAGAACTACAGAAAGAAGCCAAATATTTAGTGTTGGGAATCTCAAAGTGACTATTTGACCAAACAATTTCAGGTCAACAAATGATTGATGGACTATGAACAGTAGTCGATTAATTTAATAATCTATTAGTTGCAGATTATGGCAGCCCTAACTGTAAAACACCAACTTTAGGCACCTTTCCCTTCTCACTAAAATGTTTTTCTTCTCTTCCATCTTTGTGGGAACAGTTTGGGGGGGGGGTTGTGTTTCCCATGGTGAAAAGAAAGGCTCACAAAGTCATAAATTGACCTATGGTTTGGAGGAAACTGTTGCACTTGAGCCCATCAAACACTTTTGGAACAAATTAAAACAAGAATGAAAACCACATTAAAGCAGAAGAAGTCAAACAAAATTAAATGTATACTGTACGTTATACAGTGGTATGAAAAAGTATCTGAACCTTTTGGAATTTCAAACGTTTCTGCATAAAATCATCAAATGTGATCCGATTTTGGTCAACATCAGACAGGTGTAAAAACAGTGTCTGCTTTAACTAAAACGACCCAAGCATTTATAGGTTTTCATATTTAATGAGGATAGCATGGAAAAAATGACAGAAGTGGGGGTTAAGTAAGTGAAACCTCTGCCTAAGGAGACTTAAAGAGCAACTGAAACCATTTTTTACCAAACAATGTAAGTCAGGTGTTTGCCGACTCACTGATGAGTGGTTTAAAGCTGCCCTGCCCACTATAAAACACACACCTGGTAAGAATTGTCTTGATGAGAAGCATTGTCTGATGTGCATCATGGCTCGGTCAAAAGAGCTGTCTGAAGACCTACGATCAAGGATTGTTGATTTGTATAAAGTTGAGAAAGGATACAAAACCATCTCTAAAAGTGTGGATGTTCATCAATCAACAGTCAGGGAAGTTGTCTACAAATGGAGAGAGTTTGGCACTGTTGCTTCTCTCCCATGGGGTGGCAGTCCACCAAGAGTTCAGTGCAGAATACTCAGAGAGGTAAAAAAAAGAACCCTAGAGTGTCTGCTAAAGACTTACAGAAATCACTGGCACAGTTCAATGTCTGTGCACACATCAACTATATGTAAAACTTTGGCCAAGAATGGTGTTCATGGGAGGACTCCACGGAGGAACCCACTGCTATCTAAAAAAAACATTGTTGCTCGTTTAATGTTCGCAAAAAGGCACTTGGACACTCCACAGAAGTTTTGGCAATATATTTTGTGGACTGATGAAACCCAAGTTAAATGTTTGGGAGTAACACACAACATCATGTGTGGAGGAAAAATGGAACCGCTCACCAACATCAACACCTCATCCCCACCGTGAAGCATGGTGGAGGGTGCATCATGATTTGGGGCAGGTTTGCTGCCTCAGGGCCTGGACAACTTGAAATCATTAATGGAAGAATGAATTCAAAAGTTTATTAGGATGTTTTGCAGGAAAACCCGCGGCCGTCTGTCAGACAGTTGAAGCTAAAAAGAGGATGGATGCTGCAACAAGACAATGATCCAAAACACAGAAGTAGATCAACTTCAGGATGGTTTTAGGAGAACAAAATACACGTACTTAAGTGGCCAAGTCAAAGTCCAAACTTGAAGCCCATTGAGATGTTGTGGCATGACCTAAAGACAGTGATACATGCCAGACATCCCAGGAATATTACAGAACTACAGCAGTTTTGTAGAGGAGAATGGGCCAAGATTAGTCTTGATCGATGTGCCAGACTGATCTGCAGCTACAGGAAGTGTCTGGTTGAAGTTATTGCTGCCAAAGGGGGGGCACAAAATATTAAATGTGACTGTTCACTTACTACTTATTTTTCCCTCTTTTTTCATTGATTGCATACTGCCCTCATTAAAATCTGAAAACCTTTAAATGTTTGGGTGGTTTTAGTTAAAGCAGACAGTTTTTTCATCTGTGTGATTTTGACAAAGATCAGATCACATTTGATGGTGACTTTATGCAGAAATGTGAGAAATTCCAAACGTTTCGGATACTTTTTCATACCACTGTATGTACTTTTACATTATTGATGACTGATTTATAAAATGCAGCTCCTGATCCAGACAAGCGCACCCGTGTCATAAAACCCCTTCATGGGCCCTGGCATCGCAGTGCATGTGATATTCCCTCACCAATACCATATGGCGTCCGAGGGCGCACGCGCGTGCGCTCGTGGCGACTGCGGTTCATCGGCAGTTCCGCGCTCCTCCCATCTGAGTACACACACCAGCTCGCTTGCCTTATCTCAACCAGATTGTCCTGCTCCAGATCCGTGATGGAGGACGGAAAGCACACAAGCGACGTTGTTTAACTCTCAAGTTAAACACACACACACACGTTCATGTTAAAATGCCACTCGGGAAAATGTGCACCTGATTTGAACTTGCTCTGATTTAGGATGTTAAGTAAGTTACAGCAATATACTCGCTCGTTGACTCCTTTAACAATCTCCAGTTGTTTTAAAAAAATATATATAAAAATAGTTTAAAAGAAAATTAGGTTTCTTTTTGATAATTGGGTGCCCATGACGGCGATTGACTTCCAATCCATTTGAACTGGGAGGTTTGGAAGCAATCCCCATTCAAACAGATTGGACGTTAATGGCAGCCAATGAATTAATTGGAATTTTTTTATTGTTGCCAATTTTTTATACAGTACTATTAAACACATTAAAATACAGAACGGACATGACTTTTAAACGAATGTTTTTTTTTTTTTTTTTTTTTAAATGCTGTTTTGCAATTTGAAAAAAAATGCCAAAAGACAAATTACCGATAAAACAAGTGATTTTATTTATTCTTCATTCATTCTAGGGATTACATGTTGCATTTAGTGTTACAGGAATTTCCAGTGATCACTTTTATGGGTTTTTCCAAGCACTTTACAATGATTATTCAGGGTTACCCTCAGAAAACTTGCAAAGCTCGATGGTAGAGAAGCTCACTGTCGGCCCACCATCTTTTTGGGAAAAAATATGCAAAAGTTTTAGGCAGGTGTCCTGCCTAAAACTTTTGCACAGTACTGTATATATATTTTTTTAATTATTAAATTTATTAGGATCATTGAAGCTTCCACTTGGGGAAAATATATACATACAGTATATCCTGTAAAAACTTTTGCACAGTACTGTATATGGCGGAAAACACTCAGGTGACTTGAAGTTCTGCTCTGAGACCCCCAGTTTGGCCAAATTTCAAAATTGTTCTATATGCATGTGTGATACATCATTGCAAAGCTTAAAATCTCCATTTTCTGGGGGAAGAAAAATTTTGAACAGGAGGGGATTTAAAAAAAAAAAAAAAAAAAAAAAGTTTTTTTTTTTAAACAGTAAAACCCTGCGAGAGCACGCGAGAGCAGAATTAAAGACGCCACGATTGTAACGAGATTTTATCGCGTACTTACCTTGTTTCGATCCAAAAACTCCATGTTGCATGTATCACAGAGTGTCAAGACATAGCTGTGAATGGCCACAGCCGGATTTCTTGGGGGTTTTAGGGCTGAAACATGGTGATATAACAAGGGTCGCGATGCAGAAATCGCAGACATCAAGGAGTGGTCGAAATGTTCTTTTTCATATATTTACCCTTTTAAATGTTTTTTTTTCCAATTATTCTTTGTTTGGATCCATTATTTATCATCTAACATATCGAAGAAATTGCGACAGTAACAAAAAAAATACAATTAAGTGATAGTTATGAGGTAGATATCCGTTACTTCTTTACAGACGCCAATTTTTTTCATTGTGACGTAATTTGTTTAAAAGTTTAAAATATGCGAGTGAATACTTTTTTAAAGTCTTTTTTTTTTTTTTTAAACTAAATATTAGACATCAATCAATGATTCTGAGCTAAAAATGACAGACATTTCGAATAATAAATACGATTACTTACAATTACTATGGCTAGGTTGAAACAAAAACGGTTACGAGACGTCTTTAAACAGGGGTTTTCAGGGTAAAATGGACAAATTAAAAATAGTTTTGGGGCTTAATTCGCCATGAATCTGCTATTGCAGCATATAGATATATTCTTCTATCAAATACAACAGTTATTTTCGCTTAAAATACAGCAGTTTATTTTAAAGAGGGGTGCAAGAGCAGAAACTGCTTTTTCAGTCTTGTCTGTGTTTTCCGCCATATATATATATATGTATTAAAGATACACGATAATATCGGTCACCGATAATTATCGGCCGATAATGGCAATTATGACACACAGATAATCCAGATAATAAAAAAATTCAACCGATAATGCAATCCGATAATTATATACTTGATTTTGCCTCCAAATGTGCTCAACCGAAGAATTCAGCACGCCGCCTCCTCAACCCCTCCCCTCTCTGAAGCCCCTGAGGGAGGAGGGGTTGAGGAGGCGGAGTTACAAGACAAGAAGTAGTTGAATATTATGGCGGCTGTTACTAAAAAAACGACGCTCTCGCCATCTGCGAAACATGTACCGTACAAGTTCCACGAGGCAGAAAGAACGCGTCCTCATTCAAAACCACTAACCCAGCAGCCATTTAAAACTGCATCACAAAGAATTTTGGAACATATACGAAGCTGCTGCTAGCACGAATGCTAAAGCTATTGTAAACACTAAGCTAAACTACAGGGCTTGTGACGATACAGAGTCGGGCTGTTTGGGAATGCAGCCCAAGGCGGGTGGTAAATTCCGACGGAGCCCGCCGCTTTGGCCAGGCCGCCGCCGCCTCGCCATAGGCAGGGCGGGCCGAGCCCGGTTCCCCGGCCTCTGGACCTCCGGCGAACACCCCGGTTTCTCGAGCGTTCCCCCATGGCGTGCGAGCAGAGCCAGGACCCGAATACGCCGCGGCGAACCGGCCGGGGCGGGCGGGCGGATTATCCGGTACGAATGTAGCTGCCGCCGAGACGAGACAGTTTTTTTTTTTACCTTAATGACACGAGAACGAAAACCCTGGATAAAAGAAATAATGCAGTTTATACGACCACCATTCTTCATGAAAAAGTGATGTCCGGTAAGCAAGCTTATCATGACGGCACAGTGGTTATAAGATAATTTAAACATGGAGAAAACGAAGTCAGCCAGTCAATAATGCATTCAGAATGTGAAATGACGAGTGGTCAGATGACTTTGTAACGCTACCTTTATTTTCGGCTTAATAAAACTCAGGCACAAAACAACACGCACACGGATGCGAGCGCCAACTCCGTCCAAATAGTACTGCCGTGTAGCAGTTTAGCTGCTGTAACGCAAATGTCGTGAAAGCCGCAAATGTAAACAAAGCGCTGCAGAATGGGTACATGACATCTCGCTCTTTTGAGGTAATCATTTTCATAGTGTGCAACAAAGCATATAACATTAGCAATCACTTTTCAAATTATTTAACTTATTTCTTTGCTCAATTACAGTCACAGTAGATAATCAAATTCTTAAATCAATATTCTGTAGCCACAAATATTATTCAAAATCTTTCCTTCTTCAAGTTTTTTTTTTTTTTTTAGGATTAAGTATAATATTGTATTGCTTAAAACAAGGCTGTTAAGATTATTTTCAGCTAGCTATTTTTCTTCCAAGAAATCTGAGAGAAATACACTTGAAGCGATGGCAGATAATTTCACTTATTGCCAATAGATTTACACTTAAAACTGACTAGTTTTAAGGAGGTGTGTTTTGCAGCGGATTAATGTTATATATATTAGGAATGGCTTACTTTTAAAGGCATTTTTGTGCAACTTAGGTATTTACTCTGTAAGTAATTGTTGCCAAAGGTTGACCATTACACAATGTCAGACAATCTGTCATTATTTAGATAGATGTTTGAATTGACGACTTGTTCATACATTGTGTTGAAAAAAAAGAGCAATAAATTATATTTTTGCACAGTAATATTTTCTTTTGTGTATACTTTAAAATTTTACATAAATCTTTTAATAGAATTATCGGCTTGACATTATCGGTTATCGGTTGGAATGAGGAGGAAATTATCGGTTATCGGTATCGGTTGAAAAATGCATTATCGTGCATCACTAATATATATATATATATATATATATATATATATATATATATATATATAAATTTGACAGGAATTTTGAAATTATGACTTTTGTGTTAGCATGATAAGCCATTTATACTTAAAAATAGTCAAAGCAAAAGTCTTGAAAAACAGTTTTAACCAGCAAACAAAAATACGGTGCAATGGCAGAGAGCTTTTTTCACATATGGACATATTATTTCAAGCTTTCAACAGAAGTAGTTAAAATGCCTTTGAAACCTCTATAGTTTTTATACTTTCTGTTGTAGCACTTTTTTAGCCTGGCGGGGGGCAAGAAAAGCCTGGTGGCGCTCCAGCCTTATAGAGCACTAGGGGAAAACCTTGATATAGATCCTGTACAAGAATAAAAACATTTATTTTTGCAACCTATTCTGTTATTTGTTTTTTGAAAAAACACATCTACTGTATTTACAGCATTTGTACTGAAGAAAAAAAAGTAGAGCTTTTCTGACAATGTTTGGCATGTTGGCATCAACGAATTAAGTTAAAGTGAATTGAGGAGCTTCTTTTAGATAGTCACACTTCAGGTGTGTCTGGATCACTGCAATGATATGTCATTATCCAATGGATGCATCTAAACTTAGAAAAGAAAACGAAGCCGTCTATTTTCAAATAATACACTACTATGGGAAGCAGTGCCAGTGATACCACGTGATTTCATTAGTTCCCATTTAAATCTAAGCTTCTATTTCTCCACCATGAATAATTTGGCGCGGTGTGGTTATCTATCTGCTACCCAGCAGCTGTGAAGCTCGTCTGGCGGCTATTGTTGAAACCGGCTGAATAATAGATGGCACCCCTTTGCAACACTGGAACCTGAGGAGAACCACAGATAATCCGAACTCCGCGCAGGTTGACCCAACAGCCCGAGATGGCAGATGAGGGTTTGGGAAAGGCCCGAGTGTCTCATTCTAATTAGCCATGTTACCTACATTTCAAATTCTCAATGAAACCTGGTAGTTTTATTTTACTTTTTAGTTCATGGTGGTCTCAAATTACACTGAATCATACTGAGTCGTTTGGAAAAATAAGTCTCTCTTGGTGAGTTTTTGTTCATTTTCTGCCTTATCCTGTAAATGGTGCCTATCTACAGTATTTTGTTTTTTTATACAGGTTGTCCAGTGTGTCTCCAGTGGTGGCAGAGGCTTTAGCGAAGTCTTCTTCAGTGTCGTATGTAAACACTCTGATGGAGGAGCTGGGCCTACAGCAGCAAGATCTTTTAAACTTGCTCCAGTCATTTAAAAATCTACAACAATGACAAGCACAATTATTTTGCAAGGAATGGGCACTTGAAATGGGGTCTGTAATTCAACCAAATAAATGTATTTTTCCATTTGTTGGTTTATTCAGGTGTGTTTTTCTTGCGCCTCCAGCATGTTAACTGATAGGCTACCATTGACGGCGATGAACGTCCGATTGGTAAATGAAACCATTTTGTCCAATAAGATTTCTGCCACTATGTGTTTCCAAATAATCTGCCTAATGTTTTTAGAATTATCATTCTTGATAAGTATAATATGTATTGTTTACTTTTTGCATGATTTGTGATGTGTTGTCACAGACTACTTGAAAAAGTAATTTAATTACTGATTACGCCGAAAAAGTAATCTACTGATTACTTCATTATCAAAGTAACTAAGTTACTTTTACTTTTTACCAGTTTTTCTCACTTTGCCGCCTCAACGTAAGAATGACGAGAAAAATTTCATCGCACATAATTGACTTTCTGATGATTGAATTTAAAGGGGAAGATCGGAATTTTTCACATAAGGCTTCGAGTTTGCGGAATCACCATTGAGTCGCGCTAGCTTAGCCACTCTGGAGCCCTGAAACTAACAAATAACTGACAAACTGCATGGAATTTGTTGAAATCTACTCGACCGACTAATTAAACCACGCTAACTCGAAGATTAAGCCGAATGTCAAAAATTCTGTATTTCGTGTTAGGGTTAACAGCATATCAATGCCAATGTAAAACAACGTAAATTGACTGCACAATGATCAACACACAAATGAGTTGCACAGTGCAATAAACATAAAGGTGGGGGCGGATGCGCACGCACAACCCGAAATTACGCCGTACACACACGCGGTCAATTTGGCCACAAAACTTGGCGGCAACTAAGCACTTTACACTCAGTCGGATTTACAGCACATCCAAAAAATGCTAAACGAACACGTCACCTCATGGCATAAATGTGCAACAGGAATATGATGTAAACAATTCTTGCCAACTTGGAGCGACGACTACCCATCATTGCATTGACAACGCTAAAAAACGGCCACGCATGTAGTGGGTCCAACCTATAGCTGGAACCCTCCAGAATAAAGGAAGAATACGTTCATTCATGGACGTACACAGATTAACATTCCCTCGCACATCCCAACATGTGGCTGCTCTCGGCTCTAATATACACCCGCGCTGGCATGTGTCAGTCCCAAAACAGGAACAACTATGAGCAATTACCATGGAAACGAACACATAGCAGGAATCTTACTAACATTTTTTATTCAAAATGCTCTTCGTACATGACTACAATATTCTTCATTCTATATACATTACGAGTACTAAATAGTAACGCACAGACACTAAAGAAACTAATCAGATTTGGAAAAATGAATGTGTTAGATTACTCATTACTGAAAGAAAGTAATCATATTACATATGAAAACACTGTGATGTTATTTGATGGAAATTGACCAGAATTTTTAAAATCAGGGGTGGAGTTTGTGCAAATCAGGTCCGTGTAACTTTCATGCTCTGAATTGTAGCAATGGAAGTTATCGGCATTGGTCGTAAATCTGACGCTAGTTCCTTTACAAACTTCTTTCATGCTCTGAATTGTAGCAATGGAAGTTATCGGCATTGGTCGTAAATCTGACGCTAGTTCCTTTACAAACTGCTTTATGACACCATAATAGTATTTGTTATATGGGTATGGCATTTGATTTTGCCCAGATGGCACTCTCCATGTGTTATTTTCCTGTTTGGTACTATTGATAAGACAATCAGAGGGATTGGAGTTGTGATTGATGCCAAACTTAGATCAACATACTGTAGCTAGCATTTTACCAAGGTCGGCAGTTCCTAGAACTATTACCATGTCTTTAGACTATAACTAGGAGTCTATAAAATGTTCGTCCATTCGTTATCACCCTCCGATTTATGGTGGCTTGGACGTCTAGTAGGAATAAATTCATTGTAATTCACGGTAACACTTTATTTGACAGTTGCGTCATAAGACTGTCGTAATTTTGACATTACACTGTCCTAATCATTAATGAGTCATTAAGTGTCACCTGGCAAATTATGTCACTTTTGAATGGATGTGAAAAGATCCAGACTGGACATGAATGGAGTTAGTGACAAAATTTTCCTGATGACGTTAAATGACATCTGTCATAAGCATTTATTAATGCTAATGACAATGTCATGTTATAATTATAACCTTATGACAGTCTTATGAGGCCAGTGTCAAATAGTTTTACAAAATTCACAGTAGAAGGACAATTGGACGCCACACAATGGGAGGTCTGTCACCATCTTGGAAGGGCCGCCAAGTTCTCCTTTTTCTTTTTTTTTCTTACAGTGTTGTACGTAGCGTGCAGCCATCTTGGGTAGGGTAACAAGCATTTGGAAACTATCTAAAAAAAACATTGCACAACAACCCCTGATACTGATGATGTCATTTTAGTGCCGTATCGATACCGATGCTACTATCAGTGCAATCTAGATGTAATACAGTTATAAGACTGAAAATCCGCTATTCAGAATTTCAACCCATTTATGTTCTTCAAATTTTGTGATTTTAGTTCACATCAGTGTTGTTTTCGGCAGCCCTTTTAATTTTCATTTTAGTCTTATTAGTCTTAGTCATATTTTAGTCATTTACAAATGTGTATGTCTAGTTTTAGTCAACGAAAACAAATTTAGTCTAGTTTTAGGCAACAATTACGTCTAAAATTATGCAAATGCTACAAGTTGCATTTAGCGTGTGATGATGACTCAGCACCTTTACAGGCTAAAGCAACATGACATATCGAGCCAAGATGAGAAAACAAAACTTACCAAGCAGCTCCTAACACATGTTTTACACAAGGAACCTAGAGTGGACACACCGGCCGGTGAGTAAGCGTGTGTGTGGGGTAGCGAAGCACATATGACCAAACACTGCTACGATGCGTGCTAACTACACATACAATTAGAAAATGTCACACATTGTGAACTTAGGACGGAAACTGGCGAGTTTTCATCTCGTTCTCGTCTCATCAGATGAAAACTGGCATCCATCTCGATATGTTTCAGTCTCCCCAGACACGTTTTTAGCTCGTGACGTCATTGTCATGAAAAAAATTGTTCATTGACGAAATATTTTTGTTATCGTCGTCATTGACGAAAACAACACTGCTTCACATTGATTTTTTTTAACAAACCGTAGAATACTGATGAAAAAAATTCATTTTTTCCAGTGAAATTTTAAAACGAGTAAACAAGTCAAATCCACTTTAGCGCGCCTTGTTGCCCGCCACAAGTGTGTGCACACCACAGAAAGATTGAATAAGTCCTAGGTGGTTAGGTGAGTGCTCAGAAATTGTTTTGTGTGCTTGCTTAGTACACGCAAATCGTAAATTAGAATTCTTAAGCTGTGAATTGTTTGAATGTATAATTTATTGAAGGGAAAACAAGGTTAATGAAGAATAATAAATACATGTTAATGACAATAAAAACACCCAGTGTCGTTTTGCCAGGCTTAACAATAAATAGTCAACTCATTTATGTTTAAATGTGTCTCTCCAGCAACAACATGGGAGTTAAAAGTGCCTGGAAACGGATGTGGTTATTTGAGTCCGTGCTGAGTCTCCTTGTGCCTGCGCAGGTCCACCTTCCTCTGGAAGCCTTTTCCGCAGAAGTCGCAGGCGAATGGCTTGAATCCCGTGTGTTTCCTGCTGTGCGTGATCAAGTTGGAGCTCTGGCTGAAGGCCTTGCCGCACACTTGGCACTTGTGCGGTTTCTCTCCTTTAAGCGTAATAAAAATTGCAATTTTTACTTTTACTGAGCAAAATATATAAAAACGACCCATATCCAGGATAGTCATCTTAACCACTGAAAGGGTTAAGCTGTATATCAAGGATATGGAATACTTGTTCAACGGTCTTTCAACAATGGCTCTCTTACCCGTGTGGATGAACGTATGCTTTTTCATGTCGGACTTCTGGTGGAATCTCTTCCCGCAGTACTGACACGGATAAGGCCGCGTGTCCGAATGGATGAGAAGATGTGTGGACAGCGTGGACGAGCGCTTGAAGCTTTTCCCGCAGATTTTGCAGCTGAAGCTCCTCTCCTGTACATCCAAAATCGTTGCTATTTTTAACCACACATGCAGAACCAAAAACCCCATTCAGAAATTCAGCAAAAAGTATGGAAGGTAATTAGAGTCTGCACACCTTGGTTCATACATCAGGATTTGTGTTTAAAATTTTGTATGCTTTTTTAAGTGAAACCAAACTACAGTGCCTTGCAAAAGTATTCGGCCCCCTTGAATCTTGCAACCTTTCGCCACATTTCAGGCTTCAAACATAAAGATATGAAATTTAATTTTTTTGTCAAGAATCAACAACAAGTAGGACACAATCGTGAAGTGGAACAACATTTATTGGATAATTTAAACTTTTTTAACAAATAAAAAACTGAAAAGTGGGGCGTGCAATATTATTCGGCCCCTTTACTTTCAGTGCAGCAAACTTACTCCAGAAGTTCAGTGAGGATCTCTGAATGATCCAATGTTGTCCTAAATGACCGATGATGATAAATAGAATCCACCTGTGTGTAATCAAGTCTCCGTATAAATGCACCTGCTCTGTGATAGTCTCAGGGTTCTGTTTAAAGTGCAGAGAGCATTATGAAAACCAAGGAACACACCAGGCAGGTCCGAGATACTGTTGTGGAGAAGTTTAAAGCCGGATTTGGATACAAAAAGATTTCCCAAGCTTTAAACATCTCAAGGAGCACTGTGCAAGCCATCATATTGAAATGGAAGGAGCATCAGACCACTGCAAATCTACCAAGACCCGGCCGTCCTTCCAAACTTTCTTCTCAAACAAGGAGAAAACTGATCAGAGATGCAGCCAAGAGGCCCATGATCACTCTGGATGAACTGCAGAGATCTACAGCTGAGGTGGGAGAGTCTGTCCATAGGACAACAATCAGTCGTACACTGCACAAATCTGGCCTTTATGGAAGAGTGGCAAGAAGAAAGTCATTTCTCAAAGATATCCATAAAAAGTCTCGTTTAAAGTTTGCCACAAGCCACCTGGGAGACACACCAAACATGTGGAAGAAGGTGCTCTGGTCAGATGAAACCAAAATTGAACTTTTTGGCCACAATGCAAAACGATATGTTTGGTTTAAAAGCAACACAGCTCATCACCCTGAACACACCATCCCCACTGTCAAACATGGTGGTGGCAGCATCATGGTTTGGGCCTGCTTTTCTTCAGCAGGGACAGGGAAGATGGTTAAAATTGACGGGAAGATGGATGCAGCCAAATACAGGAACATTCTGGAAGAAAACCTGTTGGTATCTGCACAAGACCTGAGACTGGGACGGAGATTTATCTTCCAACAGGACAATGATCCAAAACATAAAGCCAAATCTACAATGCAATGGTTAAAAAATAAACGTATCCAGGTGTTAGAATGGCCAAGTCAAAGTCCAGACCTGAATCCAATCGAGTATCTGTGGAAAGAGCTGAAGACTGCTGTTCACAAACACTCTCCATCCAACCTCACTGAGCTCGAGCTGTTTTGCAAGGAAGAATGGGCAAGAATGTCAGTCTCTCGATGTGCAAAACTGATAGAAACATACCCCAAGCGACTTGCAGCTGTAATTGGAGCAAAAGGTGGCGCTACAAAGTATTAACGCAAGGGGGCCGAATAATATTGCACGCCCCACTTTTCGGTTTTTTATTTGTTAAAAAAGTTTAAATTATCCAATAAATTTTGTTCCACTTCACGATTGTGTCCCACTTGTTGTTGATTCTTGACAAAAAATTAAAATTTTATATCTTTATGTTTGAAGCCTGAAATGTGGCGAAAGGTTACAAGGTTCAAGGGGGCCGAATACTTTTGCAAGGCACTGTATGTAGTGTATATTTTTTCAAAATACTGTCTGTTATTTAAATTTTGTATGAATGGCAACAAGTGGAAACATTCATTCAGGATTTAAGTATATTAAATATATAAATCAGAAAGATATCAAAATATCTAAATCAGGGAGTTGTAAATAGCAATAGCAACAATATAGAGGCCGATTGCTAAATGTGAAATTCTGCAAATATTGATGCTCGCTTATATTTGCTTTTATGTTCTAACTCAAAAAGTTACTATACAAATCGCCAGTGTTTTCGAACAAAACTGGGCTTGTTTTCTCACCCCAAGAAGATTAAGAAAATAAATAAAATCTTGAGCCAAAAATGTGCTAAGTCCCATTGTGTTACGAATGCAAAAATATTGGCATTAAATAATTTAAATGAATAATTGGTGGATTTAGTACTGTACTGTAATACTATAATTTTTGCAAAATACTGAACATTATCAGTATCATTCGGTCATTCAATAAATAGGGTGAATTTTTCGGTAGATGGACTTCTAATACAGAAAAAAGCTTTAATTTAGCTCTAATTTGTCTGTTTTCTTTTTTCACATGGATTTAATTTCTTTTGCACATTTTAAAACAAAGTTATCAAGTTTATGAGATACATTGAACTCCTACACCAAATGGGGGGGCCTGATGACCGAGGAGAAAAAGGCATGGGGGGTGAGTCAGAAAGCGATGTGATTACGTGGGGTGGAGCATACACAAATAAGCAATGTGAGGTGTAGAACCCAGTATTATGTGAATCACTTGTAAATGTGGATATGTTGACATCCTATCTTATGCTGCCTGATCTCTAATCCTGGCACCAATAGTTTCACTACTTTTATTGTGTCTAATTGCACCCAGTCATGCGTGAATCAGATCAGACATGTAAAAGTCCCGCAGACAAGTGGAAATTCTGCGCGGGGACGGCCACAGCCCCTCCCCAGCCAATCTGGGTGGGTTAGCCAGGGCAACCTGTCCCTCCTCCTGCAACTTCAGCAAAGGGGCTGCCGTCATTCCCCCGCGATCCAGGCTGGTCCCCGGACCATCCACGCCCCCATCAACCAGCCTTCAGGGAAGGAATTGAGGGGACACGCCACTGCCCCCAACCGACACGGCACACCGCAGGACCCCACGGCCCACTAGGCCCAGGGCAGGACAGGTTCTCCACCCTGAGTGAGTGACACCACACCGACCCACCGGCACTCAGCCAGCGAAATATTTACAGTGCAAAGTGATGAGTGGGTGAGTTAAGAGGTAAGCTCCCGCAGGCGGGGCCCCGCCCGCCAGAATCACTGGACGCAGGGCGAAAGAAGCACCAGGGCTCCGACCCACCCCCGCCCTGAACCACTCCCAGCACCCCACCTACCCCCAGGCATCCACCCCGCATCCCCAAACAGGCGCCACACCATGCTCCACAGACCAGGGGACAACTACCCCCCCAGCAGGGGATAACAAGCCCCACCCCAGATGACAGAAGGGCAGTCGCAGCAGGCCCGCCCGGAGAAGTTCCAGAGCCAGAGACAGGCCCAAGGGACAGAGGCACCCCCCACGCGATATAATTCTGGGAGCACCCCCCGGCACACAGTGCAAGGAGACGAGGCCCAGGCCGGGCCGACCTGGGAGGGCACTGTGCCCCCCACCCCACCCCAGAGAGGGGACCCATGCAGCAACTGTGAAGGGATAGGTTTATCGAGAACCCATAGATGTGTGCCCGTGACTAGTGAAGGGCATTATTTAAACATAATTCTTTATTTGTTATTATTCTGGTTATTTGTATATACAATACAATATACACAGTGCCCTCCATAATTATTGGCACCCCTGAAAAAGATGTGTTTTTTAGCTTCTAATATTTAAGAAAAAAATTCAAATAATATGGGACCTTAATGGAAAAAAAGAGGAAAAATCCAAGCTTCAATACAAGTGCATTTATTCAGTGGGGAAAAAATCCCACATAAAGAAAAAATTATTTGACATCAAATAATGTGTGTCACAATTATTAGCACCCCTGGTGTTAATACTTTGTACAACCCCCTTTTGCCAACAAAACAAGGTCTGGGGACTGCGATGGCCATGGGAGGAGCTTGATTTTGTGTCTGGTGAACCATTTCCGTGTAGATTTGGCCATATGTTTAGGGTCATTGTCTTGCTGAAAGACCCAGTGACGACCCAACAGATTTTGATTTAAAATGTCCTGGTATTTCAAAGCATTCATGATGCCATGCACCCTAACAAGGTTCCCAGGGCCTTTGGAAGCGAAACAGCCCCACAGCATCACTGACCCACCCCCATACTTCACAGTGGGTATGAGGTGCTTTTCAGTATGCGCATCTTTCGTGGCACGCCAGACCCACTTAGAGTGTTTGTTGCCAAAAAGCTCAATCTTGGTTTCACACAAAAATACACACGGTCCCAGGCTTCAACTGGAACCGTGTGCTTTGGTCAGATGAGACCAAGATTGAGCTTGGTGCTAATAATTGTGACACACATTATTTGATGTCAAATATTTTTTTCTTTATGTGGGATTTTTTTCCCCACTGAATGAATGCACTTGTATTGAAGGTTGGATTTTTCTCTTTTTTCTATTAGGTCCCATATTATTTGAATAAAAAAAAATATATTTTAGAAGCTAAAGAAACACATCTTTTTCAGGGGTGCCAATAATTATGGAGGGCACTGTATATATATATGTATACATTTTTGTTATTGTTGTTATGGCATTCCTTCGCAGTCAAGAGAAAATCATTATTCTAGGTTCACCATTCTAGCAAATGTTTCCCATTGTTGTTCGTAGTTGTCCAATTTATTTGTCTGTTATGCAGTCCAATACATTTGAACCAGTAAGGATTGATGATTGATCTGCTGATCCTTTGGATTATTTTGTAACGTCAGCTTTCTTACCTGCGAGTGCACTGCCCTGTGTTGATCCAGGCTGACCGCGTGACCGAAGGTTTTGCCACAAATCCCGCACTCGAACGGACGTGTCCCACTGTGCGATCGCCTTACATGGACCTCCAGCCCGTGGGATGTGGAGAACACCTTTGAGAACAAATTACGGACGTTAACAATGTCATTCTGATGTCAACACGAATAAAATGGATTAATGTAGTGTTTTCCCCAGTGCTTTTATAAGACTGGCGGGTTGCTAGGCTAAGACAGTGCTACACAAGAATTGCCCCCCCTCCCCCACCCAAACATGTTGGGCCACCGGATGGCCTTTCCATGGCATGTTAAAAAAATACATTTTTGCATTAAAAATGCACTTTTTTGCACGAAGGATGCCTTTAACATTACCTTGTAACACTTGATGCACTTATATGTGCCGTCAGGGTCAAGCCGGTTGACGCACATGAACTCGTCTTCACTCTTAATGGTTTCCGACACTCGTTGCTTCTGTTTTAGGTCGCCAAACATGTTGTCAGTGTTTATCATCCCACACATCTGTTGGACGCGGACGGTAGCCGAGCAGTCCCCGTAGCACGTTTCAGTCCCGGGCTCCCCGTGGCCCCGCTGTGGGTCAGGCCGGTGGTACGGAGCTGGAATGGCGTGCCGTAGGTCTGAAGCAGGGAAGTGGGACCAGGAATAAGCGGGGAACAGGGACATGTTGAAGTGATGGCCGTCCTCCACGCTGGCTGTCGAGCATTCCTCCGAATCTGGAATGTCGTCAATGTAAGTAGAAGCAGCTGACATTATAAGTTTTTGTTTTTTTTTAAGATTTGAGCCACCGTTCAGACCACTTTATTGGATTAAAAATTTGAGATTACTTCGATGATTCAATACATCTGCTACTGTAATGCTAATAATTAGTAGGAAATACTATAAATAAATGGGCTAATGAAAAGTGTCCACATTGTTGCTTTATGTGTATTTGATATTTGAACACAAAGCAACACGTAGACAGCACAACAATACTCACAGGCATCTATTCTTTATCCTCTGCAAAGAACGACTAATATAACTGTAGCTCAATGAGTCACCGTTGTCATTAAACCTCTTTACTTGTGACTGTATGATACTGCCTCCCAGTGGCCAACTTTTTCCATTTTTTATATTAATATGATTTTGTTTTATAAGTATCTTTTCAAGTTGTACATTTATCACATTCGGCAGGAGTATTTATCCTCTGAAGAAGTGTCTCTTTAAAGCCCAGCAATTATGAACAATGAAAACGCTTCCTACGGAAAAGAAGAAGTAAGCCTTAAATTATTTTGCTCTGACCAGAATTAGACAAAGGTAAGTACAGTACTCGTTTTTATTTTTTCATATTTTTTCATATTTTCAGCCGTAATTGAGTTTGCTGCCCAAACCAATGCAACCCTATTCCTCACATTTTCAATTATAGTTTACAAACTTGAATATTACTGTTACATGATGGCTCATTATTAAAAAAAAAAAACAACAACAATGCAGACAACATTTCTGAATTATGTCAAAAATATAAACTTTATGACTTTTAAAATCTTGTCTACATTCAAAACAACACAAATAACAACTGGAAATGACTGACTGGATTTGAGGTGAAAATATATTTAGTTCATGTTTTAAATCAGCCTAGTGCATTGCAATAATATACAAATATCTAAAAATATTAGTATTTTTAATCTCATTTTATATTGGGATTGGGGGATAGAATACTCTTTTCTGCCTCTTTCAGTGCCATTGACGATGCTAGACATCCAATGAAGTGGCATCTAATCATTCTTCTGCTTTGAATTTAAATCAATATTTTATCACCAGTAGACTTCCAAAGCATTTGCACTGGGAGGGTGGCGGCAAATGAATGAACACCCCCCCACAAACACACGCATTTCGAATGGATTCGACGTCTAGTGTCATCAACTGCACCCAAAGAATTAACAAATATATATAAAACATAAACATAAATGACAGTATTGATTTAAAAAAACAAAAAACTAAATATAGAAAATTTATTTGAAAAATACCATTAAAAATTTAGAAAATTAAAATATAGAAAAATATACAAAATCAGGAAAAGATGAAAAGAAATATACAATATTTGAATTATTTAAAAATATTTTTAATTCATAAATAATGATGATAATAACAATAGAATAATTTATTTCATTTTGTATTTGTTATATTTTCTCCCAGAGTATTTTTTTAAATGGTTTAAATGTTTTCAATTTTTACTTTCTAATGAGTGTTCCATATTTTCTTGAACTATTTTGGGATTTTATCATTTTCTGTTGTATTTTTCAATTTAATTTTCTGTATTTTGTTTTCTTTCATTGTTATTTCCATGAACCTATCTATTTCTCAATGCTTTTTGACGTAAATTTGTTAAATGTAAATTCAGGCGTCAAGGGGATAAATCAGCACTTTCTAATTTAATTCAATTTTTGGACAACTTGAAACTTTCTTCCTAATTTTAAAAACAGATCAGAACAGATTTTCTGCTGCCTAGTCAAAAGAAAAAGAAAAAAAAAACAATATAGATATATATGTGTGTGTGTATGTATGTATGTGTATGAACAGTTGGCCTTCATTTACATGGCTAAAGTTGACAAACGTTTTCTACTAATTATGCCAACTAGGCCTTTTAATGCAAACGAGCAAAAATAAAATGAGACCTGGAGAGGATGACGGGGACGGGGGACGCCACAAATCACAGTCCGTGACACGGTCACACGCTCCGTAGCTCAGCGGGGAGCTGGACGGCAGTGAACCCGGAGACAGGAGCTGGAGCCCGGGTGACAGTCTGTCGGTTGTCACGACCTCCAAGCGCGACTCCACTTGACATTTTGTCTCTAAAATTATCAAGAGAAAACTTTTAGTTTTTTTTTTTTCTTCCTCCTTCTAAAATCTTAGTATAATAAATTATATTTTTGGTTAAATCCGTGCGTAATTTGGCATGACCAACCTGCGTTTATGTGAGCCAAGAGCGTATCCAGGCCGATGCAGACGTCATCCAAGTATCGGGGCTGGTGGTAGCTGTGGGCCCGTTTACTTTTAACCAGGAAAGACCTCGGCATGGTCCGTGGCGTGACTCAACTCTGTGTTACTTGTCACTACCGCTCACTTGACTGGAACGCTTCAAAACTCTCGAGCGACTTGAGGTTGGGATTTTTTAAGGACTATTACGCATGCGCAGAGACTTCTTTGCTTGCCAGGTGTTGCCCGTGGCAGGTGCCCAAACCCCAAAAGTACTCTATGTGAAAATCAATGTACACCAGAACATATGGTTGTTAAAAATATTGAAAGTGAAATGTTGTTGAAAAGGATATTTGATTGCAAAAGTATTGATACTCATTTTATTATTTAAATGAGTGCCCTATAAAGAAAACAAGGATCCTATAGTCAAAAAAAAACGTGATGTGAAAGAGAAAACTTGAGATCAGTTAAGCGTTAAGTCCTCAAAAATTTGTTTAAAAAAATACAGCTGTCAGACTTAACAAAGATTCTAAGAGAAAGTCATTAGAAAAAAAAAACTTTTTCTTTGATCTTAATGATGTATCTATAAAAAAAGATTAATGAGTGATTATTAATCAAATCTTGACTTTATTCGTGTATTCACAAATCACACTTGATACTTTTGAGTTTGCATTAAAAAAAAAAAAAAAGCGCACTGTTTTCTCCACTATATCAGCTCAATGGCTGCCTTTGATGACGCTATGATGAATGATTTCTGCTAGACCTCCCTGTCAAAATAGATTGGACGTCCATCGCTGTCAATGACACTGAACCAAAACACATTGTCTTTATATAGTGCAGTGGTTCTTAACCTTGCTGAAGGTACCAAACCCCACGAATTTTACAGGTGCTTTCACCGAACCCTTCGGAATTTCATAATAAAGCCATTTTTTAAACCTAACATCCAAGTGAATTCCTGTTCAAATTTCTTCCAGATGTCAAATTTACTCCAAATAATTTTGCCTTTTGCTGTAGATTTTCTCGTTGGCAAATGAAATGAAACTCATTTCATTTCACACTGTTCCTTTTTCTGTTTTCATGTCTACGTTCTCATTTTATTGTCACATTCTTGCATTACATACTATGTTCATGACGTAAAATGACGCAATTAAAAAAAAAGAAGTTATCTACGCAGTTCACGCTGCCTGTAGGTCTGTTATTCTTCCTCATACCAAGTGCAAGTCAACCTTCCACTGAGCAAACCGATCTCTCCTACCATTAGATAGAGGGCTAGCACTTGAAAGAAATAGAATAAAGACTGTAAATTTACGGCAACCCAGTGAAAAAAACTTGTCTAAAACCCCACTTTTCCTAGATTTAGTCAGCGTACAAATTAGGGCACTGTGTTTACTAACCGAACCCCTGAGGTTTACTCAATGAACCCCTGGGGTTTGATCGAACCCCAGTTAAGAACCACTGATATAGTGTTTTAAAAAATTATTATTAAACTAGAAACTGCAATTTCTGGAGAAATTACAATGGGGCTTTGCTGTGGGAGATACATTTTCTAAGACCCACCCAGATTGATTTGGGGACATTTCGGGGACACGTCCTGTTGCATGGCTGTCAATGGCATCGACTTACTTGGACGCATTTTAATGTCAGTGGGCTGTAATTGTAAGTTTTTTTTGGTCAAAAATCGCAACCACTCAGTTTTTTCTGCCATTGAAAAACAACAGGAAATTTGGACGTACATAGCTGTCACTGGTATGAATGTGCATGTAATGTAATGGCATTGACTTACTTGGGCGCCAGTTGAATGTCAATGAACTGTCATGGTAAATGGTCAAAAATCACAATGACCTATGTTTTCCTGCTATTGAAAATGAATGGGGAAATTTGGGAGTACATGGCTGTCAATGGCATCCCATTAGAAATTAATTGGACAGTTTTGGGGGAATTTTGGGGGAACTATAGGTTTTTGCCAAATTCTGTATACAACTTTTATGCCATTTACCGTCCTGGAATTTTTGATGTGTAAATTCTGCATTTTGATTTTACGGGTGAACAGAAAATTTGGGGAGGATCGTTGGAAAAATTCGCTGCGTCACGCGAAAATTCCAGTTGTTTTGATATCCGAACGGTGATGGTCGGTCAAATGTTTGGGGATGTGTTGGCGAGCCGACGAAACGCCATTCAATTTAAAAAAAAAAAAAGGAATTTTACTATCTGGGCCTTTGTCTTTCAAAGCTCCATTGAATTATATACTAACATAAAGCTTTATTTACCTTTAGACAGCTACCCTTATACATGTGATATCTGTTCAGCTATTTAAACTATGAAAATCAAGGTTTTTCAAAGTAATATCAAATTATTTACGCCCATTACTAGGTATAATTGTAGCTTTTTTTTTTAATTTTAATGTCTTTATTGCTATTGGAAGTAATGAAAGACAAGACGACCCTAAGACAAATAATGAGATGACATGAATACAATTGATCCTATAGTGCGTCCGCTTATTGTGGATGACCAGGTAGGGTCATCCATACAGAGAGGCCTTTTTGTTGGGTTGCTTGTAAGCCGATCCTGTTAATGAGCCTCCCGGCAGCCTGCTGGTGGATGCTCAGGGTGTAACTTTACAGTTGCTCTGCTTCAGTTTACCAACGCTGACTTCAGCCTGATTGTTTTACACACTCAAACGCATTCATTAGTCTGGGAGGGCAGAAAAATGGAACTGCTAACGTGACGTCCGTTAGGAAATCTGTCAGTTTTAAATCCTGTCAGAGATTTGGGCTGTGCAGCTCAAGGTCAAGGTGTGGATTTGTGTTCCGAGTGGGAACTGAGGTTGTTTGATGCAGCTGGAGGGAGCGAGATAGAACACATGGCAACGTACTCACGGTGCACTGATACTGGAGGCCTCGCCTGTGTACGGGCCAGTGTGGTCAAAAGGGAACTAAACACACAATGTCATGTTTTTAAAGTGCATACAGTGGGACAAATAAGTATTTAGTCAACCACCAATTGTGCAAGTTCTCCTACTTGAAAAGATTAGAGAGGCCTGTAACTGTCAACATGGGTAAACCTCAACCATGAGAGACAGAATGTGGGGAAAAAACCCAGAAAATCACATTGTTTGATTTTTAAAGAACTTATTTCCAAATTAGAGTGGAAAATAAGTATTTGGTCACCTACAAACAAGCAAGATTTCTGGCTGTCAAAGAGGTCTAACTTCTTCTAACGAGGTCTAACGAGGTCCCACTCGTTACCTGTATTAATGGCGCCTATTTTAACTCATTATCCGTATAAAAGACACCTGTCCACAACCTCAGTCAGTCACACTCCAAACTCCACTATAGTCAGTCAGTCACACTCCAAACTCCACTATAGCCAAGACCAAAGAGCTGTCAAAGGACATCAGAGACAAAATTGTAGACCTGCACCAGGCTGGGAGGACTGAATCTGCAATAGGTAAAATGCTTGGTGTAAAGAAATCGACTGTTAGAGCAATTATTAGAAAATGGAAGACATACAAGACCACTGATAATCTCCCTCGATCTGGGGCTCCATGCAAGATCTCACCCCGTGGCATCAAAATGATAACAAGAACAGTGAGCAAAAATACCAGAACCACACAGGGGGACCTAGTGAATGACCGACAGAGAGCTGGGACCACAGTAACAAAGGCTACTATCAGTAACACAATGCGCCGCCAGGGACTCAAATCCTGCACTGCTAGACGTGTCACCCTGCTGAAAAAAAGTACACGTCCAGGCCCGTCTGCGGTCCGCCAGATAGCATTTGGATGATCCAGAAGAGGACTGGGAGAATGTGTTATGGTCAGATGAAACCAAAATAGAACTTTTTGGTAGAAACACAGGTTCTCATGTTTGGAGGAGAAAGAATACTGAATTGCATTCGAAGAACACCATACCCACTGTGAAGCATGGGGGTGGAAATATCATGCTTTGGGGCAGTTTTTCTGCGAAGGGACCAGGACGACTGATCCGTGTAAAGGAAAGAATGAATGGGGCCATGTATTGAGAGATTTGAGTGAAAATCTCCTTCCATCAGCAAGGGCATTGAAGATGAGACGTGGCTGGGTCTTTCAGCATGACAATGATCCCAAACACACAGCCAGGGCAACGAAGGAGTGGCTTCGTAAGAAGCATTTCAAGGTCCTGGGGTGGCCTAGCCAGTGTCCAGATCTCAACCCCATAGAAAATCTGTGGTGGGAGTTGAAAGTCCGTGTTGCCCAACGACAACCCCAAAGCATCACTGATCTAGAGGAGATCTGCATGGAGGAATGGGCCAAAATACCAGCAACAGCGTGTGAAAAGCTTGTGAAGAGTTACAGAAAACGTTTGGCCTCCGTTATTGCCAACAAAGGGTACATAACAAAGTATTGAGATGAACTTTTGGTATTGACCAAATACTTATTTTCCGCCATGATTTTCAAATAAATTATTATAAAATCAAACAAAGTGATTTTCTGTTTTTTCCCCCCACATTTTGTCTCTCATGGTTGAGGTTTACCCATATTGACAATTACAGGCCTCTCTAATATTTTCAAGTGGGAGAACTTGCACAATTAGTGGTTGACTAAATACTTATTTGCCCCACTGTATATTCTTTATCATGTATATGGTAAATGGTAAATGGTGTTACACTTATATAGCGCTTTTCCACATTGATCTGTATTAATTTGTCGATTGGTTAAGGAACGATCCAGTCCGAATGATGGAATGTAATACATTTATCAACATTGTCGTGTTTTAGACACGCTTTCTTGCTAAAAAGATTTTTTTAAATCCTAATTTCTCAAATATTTCAGCATTACACAGATGTCATTAAGTGTTATCCGGCAAATTATCTAACTTTTGAAAGGATGTAAAAGAGCCGAGATGGAAATAAATGGAGTTAGTGAGATAATTTGCAGGATGACACTTAATGACATCTGTCATAAGCATTCAGTAATGCCCATGGTAGTGTCAAATAAAATGTTACCTATTAACCAAAATAAATCAACAAATAAGCCGCACTGGACCATAATGAAATCAAAATGAAGGAAAAAAGTAGCGGCTTATAGTCCGAAAATGTTACGGTACTGTTTTTCTCTAATTGGCTGGGATGTAAAATCACTTTAAGGGCTTTTAGAGGGAGAATGTGCAAGTTTGAGTGTAATTTTCCTCCTTCCTTGTCACTTGTCAAAACTGATTTTTAACAAACATACTTTAGATTTATGCCTCAGAAGTCTGAACCGTCAAACACTTTCCTTAGTTTGGTTCTTTGTTTAGTCCGTTTGTCCTGCATTTGAATGCAAACCACAAATCGCTATCTCATCCCCTCACATTTTTCCTTTGACTCTTGCAGCCAAACCGCAGCGTGTCAACCACCCGGACCCCCTCCTCTTGCTTACCATCTCTGTGCCACGCTCCATTCTGATTTGTGGGGACTTGGCCAACTTAATCAAACAGTGAGTGATCACGTTTCAGTGCCATTGACGGTAATAGATGTCCACATAACTTTGACTGGGAGGGGCGAATGAACGAATATCCAATCCATTTCACAGTCAAAATGGATTCGACGTCTATCGCAGTCAATGGCAGCCAATGTGTTCATTGTCCCACTACTGCATATGCAGTAAGAAGCAAAGTGTGAACACAGTGACTATGATTTACTGAATGCTTCTGACCACAAGACACTTGTTCTTCTTTCACATAGCAACTGCACTGACACCTTGTTTTTTTGCTGTTTGTGCCCTCACAGCAATGTTGTTTCGTCGCCCTTTACTGATTTGATTCAATGATAGATTCATTTGACGTTGCAGTATTTTGCAACTGTACTAATGCAGATTTCTGATATCTGAACTCTACGTGAGTATATACTGTATTCTTCTGACTGTAAGTCATACTCGAGTTAAGTCGCACCAGCCAAAGAATGCCCATAGAACAGGAAAAAAACATACACAGTGGGGAGAACAAGTATTTGATACACTGCCGATTTTGCTGGTTTTCCCACTTGCAAAGCATGTAGAGGTCTGTAATTTGTATCATAAGTTCTCTTCAACTGTGAGGGACGGAATCTAATACAAAAAAACAGAAAATCACGTTGTATGATTTTTTAAATAATAAATTTGCATTTAATTGCGTGAAATAAGTATTTGATACATCACAAAAATCGAACTTAATATTTGGTACAGAAACCTTTGTTTGCTATTACAGATACCAAATGTTTCCTGTAGTCCTTGACAAGGTTTGCACACACTGCAGCAGGGATTTTGGCCCACTCCTCCATGCAGATCTTCTCCAAAGCCTTCAGGTTTCGGGGCTGCTGCCGGGCAACACGGACTTTCAGCTCCCTCCATAGATTTTCTATCAGGTTCAGATCTGGTGACTGGCTAGGCCACTCCAGGACCTTAAGATGCTTCTTACGGAGCCACTCTTTAGTTGCCTTGGCTGTGTGCTTTGGGTCGTTGTCATGCTGGAAGACCCAGCCACGACCCATCTTCAGGGCTCTCACTGAAGGAAGGAGGTTGTCAGCCAAGATCTGGCGATACATAGCCCCATCCATCCTCCCCTGAAAACGATGCAGTCGTCCTGTACCCTTGGCAGAGAAGCAGCCCCAAAAAATGATGTTTCCTCCTCCATGTTTCACGGTTGGGATGGTGTTCTTGGGGTTGTACTCATCCTTCTTTTTCCTCCAAACACGACGAGCCGAGTTTAGACCAAAAAGTTCAACTTTGGTCTCATCCGACCACATGACCTTCTCCCATTGCTCCTCTGGATCATTCAGATGGTCAGTGGCAAACTTCAGACGTGTCTGGACATGCGCTGGCTTCAGCAGCGGGACCTTGCGTGCGCTGTAGGATTTTAATCCATGACGGCGTAATGTGTTTCCGATGGTTTTCTTCGAGACTGTGGTTCCAGCTCTCTTCAGGTCATTGACCAGGTCCTGCCGTGTAGTTCTGGGCTGATCCCTCACCTTCCTCATGATCAGTGATGCCCCACGAGGTGAGATCTTGCATGGAGCCCCAGAACGAGGCAGATTGACCGTCAACTTGAACTTCTTCTATTTTCTAATAATCGCTCCAACAGTTGTTACCTTCTCACCAAGCTGCTAGCTTATTTTCCTGTAGCCCATCCCAGCCTTGTGCAGGTCTATTATTTTATCCCTGATGTCCTTACACAGCTCTTTGGTCTTGGCCATTGTGGAGAGGTTGAAGTTTGTTTGTTTGAGCATGTGAACAGGTGTCTTTTATACAGGTAACAAGTTCAAACAGGTGCAGTTACATCCGGTAATGAGTGGAGAACAGGAGGGGTTCTTAAAAAAGAACTAAGAGCCGAAATATTTACTAGTTGGTAATGTATCAAATACTTATTTCATGCAGTTACATACAAATTTATTATTTAAAAATTATACAATGTGATTTTCTGGATTTTTTTAATTAGATTCCGTCCCTCACAGTTGAAGAGAACTTATGATACAAATTGCAGACCTCTACATGGCTTGCAAGTAGGAAAACCAGCAAAATCGGCAGTGTATCAAATACTTGTTTTCCCCATTGTATCACACTAGAATATCAGTCACAATTTTGGAGAGCAATTTTTAAGATTTATCAAAAAACAAGAGCAAATATTATACATTAAAGTAATAATGGGAAAATGGGAACGACAGGTTAAATAGGCATCCATTAACATAACATATTAACAGTTTTTTTTTTATAACTATAGCCTAAACAACACAACATAACAATATCACGGCTGTCAGAGTAACATAAAAAACATATACAGTGGGGCAAATAAGTATTTTGTCAACCACTAATTGTGCAAGTTCTCCCACTTGAAAATATTAGAGAGGCCTGTAATTGTCAACATGGGTAAACCTCAACCATGAGAGACAGAATGTGGAAAAAAAACCCAGAAAATCACATTGATTTTTAAAGAATTTATTTGCAAATCATGGTGGAAAATAAGTATTTGGTCAATACCAAAAGTTAATCTCAATACTTTGTTATGTACCCTTTGTTGGCAATAACGGAGGCCAAACGTTTTCTGTAACTCTTCACAAGCTTTTCACACACTGTTGCTGTTTTTTTTGGCCCATTCCTCCATGCAGATCTCTAGAGCAGTGATGTTTTGGGTATATGGTTGGGCAACACTGACTTTCAACTCCCTCCACAGATTTTCTATGGGGTTGAGATCTGGAGACTGGCTAGGCCACTCCAGGACCTTGAAATGCTTCTTATTAAGCCACTCCTTTGTTGCCGTGGCTGTGTGTTTGGGATCATTGTTATGTTGAAAGACCCAGCCACGTCTCATCTTCAATGGCCTTGCTGATGGAAGGAGATTTTGACTCAAAATCTCTCGATACATGGCCCCATTCATTCTTTCCTTTACACAGATCAGTCGTTCTGGTCCCTTTGTAGAAAAACAGCCCCAAAACATGATGTTTCCACCCCCATTCTTCAAAGTGGGTATGGTGTTCTTCGGATGCAATTCAGTATTCTTTCTCCTCCAAACACGAGAACCTTTGTTTCTACCAAAAAGTTCTATTTTGGTTTCATCTGACCATAACACATTCTCCCAGTCCTCTTCTGGATCATCCAAATGCTCTCTAGCGAATCGCAGACGGGCCCGGACATGTACTGGCTTCAGCAGGGGGACACATCTGGCAGTGCAGGATTTGAGTCCCTGGCGGCGCATTGTGTTACTGATAGTAGCCTTTGTTACTGTGGTCCCAGCTCTCTGTAGGTCATTCACTAGGTCCCCCCGGGTGGTTCTGGAATTTTTGCTCACCGTTCTTGTTTCATTTTGAAGCCACGGGATGAGAACTTGCATGGAGCCCCAGATCGAGGGAGATTATCAGTGGTCTTGTATGTCTTCCATTTTCTAATAATTGCTCCCACAGTTGATTGCTTTACACCAAGCGTTTTACCTATTGCAGATTCAGTCTTCCCAGCCTGGTGCAGGTCTACAATTTTGTCTCTGGTGTCCTTCGACAACTCTTTGGTCTTGGCCATAGTGGAGATTGGAGTGTGACTGACTGAGCTTGTGGACAGGTGTCTTTTATACCGATAATGAGTTA
Organism: Corythoichthys intestinalis; assembly: GCF_030265065.1. Lineage (NCBI taxonomy): Eukaryota > Metazoa > Chordata > Actinopteri > Syngnathiformes > Syngnathidae > Corythoichthys > Corythoichthys intestinalis. The sequence continues at coordinate 21,383,820 of NC_080408.1, read as the reverse complement.
AAACAGGTGCCAATAATACAAGTAACGAGTGTGGCCTCGTTAGACCTCAATAGAAGAAGTTAGACCTCTTTGACAGCCAGAAATCTTGCTTGTTTGTAGGTGACCAAATACTTATTTTCCACTCTAATTTGGAAATAAATTCTTTAATAATCAAACAATGTGATTTTCTGTTTTTTTTCCACAGTCTGTCTCTCATGGTTGAAGTTTACCCATGTTGACAATTACAGGCCTCTCTAATCTTTTCAAGTAGAAGAACTTACACAATTGGTGGTTGACTAAATACTTATTTGCCCCACTGTATATTATGTCAGTATTCCTTTAGCTGTTTCAAGATCTATTTCAAAATTTGTTTATTCTTTTTTTTACATTTGTTTCCATTTTTTAAATTTAAATTTTCCTTTATTTAAGTTTATATTTGTGTATTTGAATTTATATTTATTTCAACATATATTTCTCTATTAAAAGTTTTTTGTTTTTTTTTAAATATTTGTTTTTGTATTTTTTTTAATATTCTTGATTAATTAATTTATTAATTGATTCATTCAATTTATATTCATCCATTTTAATTTGTTCTTATTTCAACATTTACTTTTTTGTCTCAAAATGAAATAGATAAGAAGTGTAATAAATATGTTAAAATCAATAGTTACATAAATACAAAATAAAATACAGTAAATGAATACAAATTTCGAAAAATAAAAGTGTAAATAAATGAAAAAAAATCAACGAGCTACTGTACATCAAAACTAATTTAAGTGTATTTAAAAAATCGAAATAAATATTTGCTGAAATTATCAAGTGCAATTTTAAACACCATAAATATATAGAAAAATGAAGGATATCAACACATATTGAGAAAAAAATTAACCTGGAATACTAACACAACTGTTTATTTACTGTATTTAATCATGTATTTACTGTTCGCACTCCTGCTCCTCCATACGGTTTCAGCGATAATTCGCTTTTTAACTGAGTTTATCTATGACTGGACATTTATCAGCATCAATGGCATCCAATGAGTTAATATCAAAAAGCCAAAACAAAGCAGAAATGAACCGTGACCTTTTGAAAGACACGCACAGAGACACACAATGACCAGGAAGTAGAGAGCAGCTTTCTTCACGTTCCCTGGCTGGTAGAGGTCCTTAGCTGAGGTTAGATTTACAACCAGAAACGGTCTGTTTGCAAACAAGGGGGATGGATCAGGGCGTCTGATTTGTGGACTGTTTCAAGCATAAATCCAAGCATCCAGTTTGGTGTTGAGTCTTACTTCTCTTGTTCACACTTCCAATGGATCCGACCTTATGTTCAAAAAAGGTATTTTTACATACACACTAACTTTTCAGTCCAATTCTAATTTTGGCAAAGGAGTAGAAAAGGCTGATCTCTTTTTAAAATTAGAAAGTAAAAATGTACAAAAATTAATTTGAACTCTTCACCTATTCAAATCTTAACAGTAGTTTAACTCATGGAGTGTCAGCCCTGTTTCCAGAGCATGTGTTGCGGTAGTTAGTAAAAAAGGGAAATTGAGATTGAAAACACCTATTGGCAGAAATTGACGTCCAATCCATTTTAAATGGGAGGAGCTGGAAGAGATTGAACGATCTTGCCATCAATGGCAGCTAAAGAGTTATGCGATGTGAATTCACAAGAGATTTATAAAAAAAAATAATTTTTAAACCGAAATGAAATAAAATTTGCAGAGCAAAATACACACGGGATGTGTGGGAATGATACATTTACAGTAGGGTTGTTCCGATAATGTTTTTTTACTCCCGATCCGATCCCGATCGTTTTAGTTTTGAGTAAATGCCGATCCCGATATTTCCCAATCCGATTGCTTTTTTTTTGCTCCAGATTCAATTCCAATCATTCCCGATAATTTTTCCCGATCATATACATTTTGGGAATGCATTAAAAAAAAAATGAATAAAACTCGGACGAATATATACATTCAATATACAGTACATAAGTACTGTATTTGTTTATTATGACAATAAATCCTCAAGATGGCATTTACATTATTAACATTCTTTCTGTGAGAGGGATCCACGGATAGAAAGACTTGTGACTTTGTATATTGTGACTAAATATTGCCATCTAGTGTATTTGTTAACCTTTCAGTAAATGATACTGTAGCCATGCCCCAATGCATGATGGGAAGTGGAACCATGACTGTGTGTAGTGCTACCAATTGATATATCTTCTCTGCGTTGGGAAATAACATAAGGTGTTAAGAAAAAGATCAATTGCTACCTTGCTTCCCCACATTGCTTCCCATGATATTTCTAATCGTAGGGAGAGGGATTGTAAGGCTTTAGCCAAATAAAAACAGGCTCCAAAGGATGCCAAAATTGACTCTACATATTTTATGCTGCCTTTTATCTCTCTATATAGGCAAAACGGCGCCATTACAGATTGAGCGTGACAATGCGTGAGTGGGTAGTGCAACGCACGCATTAATAGCGTTAAATATTTTAACGTGATGCATTTTTTAAAAAATTGATTACCGCCGTCATCGGGATAAATTTGATAACCCTACCTTAAGCCTCAACTAAAGACTCTGGATGCGTGTAACATATTATGTCTGTAACGTTAAATACAATTAGAAAACGATTTAATTAAAAAAATATATATATACTGTATTAAAAAAAAAGGCATGGCCGATTTTTTTTTTGCTGATTCCGATACTTTGAAGATGACGTGATCGGACCCGATTGATCGGGATGCCGATCGATCGGGACATCTCTAATTTACAGTAATTATTTCACTATGTATGTATTTAATTTAATGTATTTTTAATTTTTGTCACTAACGATCCTCTATAAAACAATAAAAACAAATAAGAAAATGACTAAAACAAAGGTGTGAAAAGATAGAAAATGATAGAAAAAACACTGTAGGAATAGCAGATCTGACTCAACTCTTGCCATGCCGGGAGAATTATGAAAACAAAAAAATACATTCCACTTTCTGGATTGCAACCAAAACAAACCAACAATTGCCTTTACTTTTTCCCACTGAAGACCAAAATGAGCATTTAGACTGATTGAGACACACAGTCATTATCGCATCACACCATCTACTGTGTAACTGCTGTCAGATGACTGGACGTTTTGCTTTCTCCTTGTTGTGAAATCAGTTCTGCAGAAAGCAAGCTTGAACCTCCGTGAAAATGCGGCCCACAACCGTGACTTTAGACTTTTCTTATCGCCCAGTGTCAATGTCAGAAACTCACTCTGAGATATTTTATCGCTCAGGAACTGTAAAGCAGAAGATTTTGCTTCTGCTTTTGCTTTTGATTAGTAAAATCCTGCCATTGACTACGATAGACGTCTAATCTTTTTGTACTCGCCGTTCAAATGGATTGGACATCTATTGCTGTCAATGCAGCCAATACCTTTCGTATAAAAAAGTCATTTCATAAAGAGAGCTTCATACGCTTGCGATTAATTGCATTGTCGTACACACGAACCAATAATACTTATAATTCAAAGGTAGTATAAAAAGTACTAACTGTCATACCCAAATCTGTCCTGACTATCCGTTATTAAGCGTGCGCAATGCATGAAATAAATTATTTCACAAGGAGCGCTTTATGCTATTGTGATTAACTACGATAAAAGCATTGTTATACGCACAAACCAATAATAAATTCAAAAAAATTAAGTAGTAACAGTCATACACAGAGCCATAGACTTCATAACGTTATTGACGGGTCAAATCGATCATGCACTGCACCTCACCTTTAAGTAGAGGGCCGCCCACATCAAGAGGAGCTATTCACAAACACACGCACGCAGCGATCTAATGCCGGATTTCTGTTGAAAAAGTATGAAAGCTGTACCGCATACAAACAGGAAGGATTGTCTCAGGAGTGATTTGTTCGAGGATTCAAGGTAATTATTATATTTTTCGTACCATTCATGCATTTTGAAAAAAAATCAATGGGAGAAATTAGCCGCTACTGCAGTGGCATCATAGTTCACAATATTTACGTAAAATAAATGCTAACTGCACGTTTTTTTTGCTTTTAACCATGAATCGAGAGTGTTTTACATCCATATCTACAAAGAATTCGGGGATTTTAGCATTTATTCTAGGGCTGTCGAAATTATCGCGTTAATGGGCGGTCATTAATTTTTTTAATTAATCACGTTAAAATATTTGATGCAATTAACGCACATGCCCCGCTCAAACAGATTAAAATGACAGTACAGTGAAATGCCCGCTTGTTACTTGTTTTTTGGTGTTTGGCGCCCTCTGCTGGCGTCAAAATTATCGCGTTAATGGGCGGTAATTAATTTTTTAAAATAATCACGTTAAAATATTTGATGCAATTAACGCACATGCCCCGCTCAAACAGATTCAAATGACAGTACAGTGTAATGCCCGCTTGTTACTTGATTTTTGGTGTTTGGCGCCCTCTGGTGGCGCTTGGGTCCAACTGATTTTCTGGGTTAGTACCATGAGTGAGCATGGTGTAATTATTGACATCAACAATGGCGAGCTAATAGTTTAATTTTTGACTGAAAATTTTACAAATTTTAATAAAACGAACACGTTAAGGGGTTTTAATATAAAATTTCTATAACTTGTACTAAATCTTTTAAGAACTACAAGTCTTTCTATCCATGGATCATTTTAAGAGAATGTTAATAATGTTAATGCCATCTTGTTTATTTATTGTTATAATAAAGAAATACAGTACTTATGTACCGTATGTTGAATGTATATATCCATCTTGTGTCTTATCTTTCCATTCCAACAATAATTTACAGAAAAATATGGCATATTTTATCGATGGTTTGAATTGCGATTAATTACGATTAATTAATTTTTAAGCTGTAATTAACTCGATTAAAAAATTTAATCATTTGACAGCCATAATTTATTCAAAAATATTTTCACCGAAGAATTTCCTCTGTTTACATAAGGCGGCCGCTAGCTACATTCACTAACAGACTAGCATTGTACTTCGACATATTTACATAAAATAAATGCTAACTGCACGTTTTTTTTCTTTTAACCAAGAGTCGAGACTGTTTTACATCCATATCTTTAAAAAATTAATCGATTTATGCATTTATTCACAAGAATTTTCAACGAAAAAAGCTCTTTGTCTGTGATTCAACTTGGTCAGCTTTGACGGCCTCACCAACAATGCAGGCCCCCTATTTATTGGCCCCGTGTCCAGTCAATACATTATGAAGTCTATGCTAGAGCTGTCCGGACTTCCCTTGTCTTGCCCTATCAGTTATTAGTAGGGTTGTTCCGATCATGTTTTTTGCTCCTGATCCGATCCCGATCATTTTAGTTTGAGTAGCTACCGATCCCGATATTTCCCGATCCGATTGCTTTTTTTTTTGCTCCCGATTCAATTCCAATCATTCCCGATAATTTTTCCCGATCATATACATTTTGGCAATGCATTAAGAAAAAAATGAATAAAACTTGGACGAATATATACATTCAACATACGGTACATAAGTACTGTATTTGTTTATTATGACAATAAATCCTCAAGATGGCATTTACATTATTAACGTTCTTTCTGTGAGAAGGATCCACTGATAGAAAGACTTGTAATTCTTAAGGGATAAATGTGACTTTGTATATTGTGACTAAATATTGCCATCTAGTGTATTTGTTGAGCTTTTAATAAATGATACTGTAGCCATTTAACTGTTCTGCCCAAATGCATGATGGGAAGTGCAACCATGACTGTGCGTAGTGGCACCAAGTGATATATCTTCTCTGCGTTGGGAAATAACATAGGGTGTAAAGAAAAAGTTCAACTACAACCTATCTTCCCCACATTGCTATCCCACGATATTTTTAATTGTTGAGAGAGGGATTTTAAGGCTTTAGCCAATTAAAAAAAGGCTCCAAAGACTGCCAAAATTTACTCTACTCATTTTACGCTGCCTTTTAGCTCTATATATAGGCAAATTGGCGCCATTATAGATTGAACGCGACAATGCGTGAGTGGGTCAGCGCATGCGTTAATTGTGTTAAATATTTTAACGTGATTAATTTTTTAAAAAATTAATTACCGCCGTTAATGCGATAAATTTGATAGCCCTACTTTAAGCCAAAACTAAAGACTCTGGATGAGTGTAAGGCATTTTGTCTGTCATGTTAAACACGATCAGAAAACAGTTTAATTTAAAAAATATATATATAGATATATATTAAAAAAAGGCATGTCCGATATTTTTTTGCCGATTCCGATACTTTGAAAATGACGTGATCGGACGATCGATCGGGACATCTTTATTTATTAGGTGTGTTTAATTCATGAAATAAGTTATTTAAAAAAGAACTTAATGCTCTAACCATTAACTGATCAAATGGTTGCTCCCAGGCCAAGTGGATTGGACGTCCATCACTGTCAATGGCAGAAAATAAGTGAATGAGGCCTGTACAACTGAAATCCCATTCAGTCCTCATATCTACTGGACTGTGAATGATAGTAACAACAAACTGGTACCACTTCCTCCATATATACAGTATATCCTACAAGTTTGATACTAATCCCTTTTGTCGTTCTTGAGTTATCTCAAATCTCCAAAAACGAATGATCTCTGCCATCCTGGTCCAAATGGATTGGACGCCTATTGCCATCAATGGCTCAAAGAGATGATATATCGTGAGACTTGTGAAATGAATCTCGAATGATGAATTTGTTGGGTGTCTGGCGTTTGGGAATAGGTGGATCCCTGCTGTGAGTATTTCACAGTTCCTCTTCCTGTTGCTCATATTGCTCGATATAAACTGTTGAACCTTAGCTCCCTACTTTCTCCTATTGTATTAGTCACACTGGTGAAATAAATCAGAAAAACTAGTGAGTCAACTCTGATTGAGTACAGAGATTTGAGGCCTGAACTGTGGCAGTTATTTTTATTTAAGTTAACTATAAGTTGAATAGTTTGCAATGGTGTAGAACCACACTCACGAGTCACGACAAATACTTGAGATTTTTTTTAATGTATACCTGGTAAGGCTGCCACAAACGATTGTTTTGATAGGAGAGTAATCACAGAATTTTTTTTTTTTGCGATTAGTCAATAAATTGGCTCATCGATGAAACATGTTATTGTTATATATATAACCGAATAGTAAGCTTCACTTCTGGGTGGAGGTAATAAAGCATTTAAACAAGAAATCTACAGTTTGTACAACTTTTTTTTTTTTTATTAAAAAAAAAGAAAGCTGTATATGTATACATAATATATACTGCATATATAAGTATATGTGTGTGTATATGGCGGAAAACACACAGGTGACTTGAAGTTCCGCTCTGAAACCCCCAGTTTGGTCAAATTTCAAAATTGTCCTATATGCATGTGTGATATGTCATTGGAAAGCTTAAAATCTCAATTTTCTGGGGGAAGAAAAATTTTGAACCGGAGGGCATTTAAAAAAATGTAATCAGCAAAACCCTAACTGGAGGTGAGAGCATAAGAGAGCATAATTAAAGACGCCATGATTTTAACGGGATATTATCGCGTGCATACCTCTTTTCGATCCAAAAACTCCATGTAGCATGTATCATCAAGAGTCAACACACAGCTGTGAATGGCCACAGCCGGATTTTTGAGGGATTTTATGGGTGAAACATAGTAATATAACAAGGGTCGCGATGCAGAAATCGCAGACATCAAGGTGTGGTCGAGATTTTCTTTTTCATATATTTACCCTTTAAAACGTTTTTTTTTTTTTTTTTTTTTTTTAATTATTTTTCTTTGTTTGGATCGACTATTTATCATCTAAAATATTGGGGAAAATGCGACAGTAACGAAAAAATTACAATTAAGCGATAGTTATTTATGAGGTAGATATCCGTGACTTTTTTACAGAAGCCAATTTCTTCATTGTGACGTAATTTTTTAAAAAGTTTAAAATATGCAAGTGAATAATTTTTTAAAGTTTTTTTTTTTTTTAACTAAATATTAGACATCAATGATTCAAAGCTAAAAATGACAGACATTTCGAACAATAGATATGATTACTTACCTTCTTTTTTTTGGCTAGGTTGAAACAAAAGCGGTTGCGCGACGTCTGTAAACGAGGGTTTTCAGGGTAAAACGGACACATTAAAAATAGTTCGGGGGCTTATTGCGCCATGAATCTGCTATGGCAGAATATAGACACATTGTTCTATCAAACAAAACAGTTCTTTTGGCTTAAAATATTAGACATCAATTAATGGTTCTAAGCTAAAAATGACAGACATTTAAACAATAAATATGATTACTTACCTTCTTTTTATGGCTAGGTTGAAACAAAGCGGTTGCGCGACAGGGGTTTTCAGGGTAAAACGGACAAATTAAAAATAGTTTAGGGGCTTATTGCGCCATGAATCTGCTATGGCAGCATTTAGACATATTGTTTTATCAAACACAACAGTTCTTTTGGCGTAAAATGCAGCAGTTTATTTTAAAGAGGGTTGCAAGAACAGAAACTGCTTTTTCAGCCTTGTCTGTGTTTTCCGCCATATATATCCAATACATATTATTTAATATTAAGAGGCACAAAAAAGGACACTTGGACTAGTTATAACAATGTCTTTAAACAGTTAATCAACTAATTAATCAATTAAGAAAAACTTAATTTGATGATCATTTAGTTGCCGTTGAAGATAATCATCTGCGTCAAGGATGGCAGGAATCAGAGAGTACTTGCTATTTATTTCCTTTAAATCTTAACAGAAAACAGAAAATTCAGAAAAAATTGATAAATACCTATGTGAATTTTTGTTGTTGTTTTTGTTCTAATCAAAATATATAATAAATAAAACTGTAGAAATATATTTTTGTAGTTTTTTTCCCCCGCATTTGCTTTTAATTAAAAATATTTTTAAAAAATAAACCAAAAAAATTGAAACAATTTACTATGGCTCAAAATCATTGTCAAAAAGGTCAGCAATGTTGCTAAACGATTAATTGACTGTCAAGATAGCTGTCAATTAATTTGATAAACTATTTACGTGTTGATTAATTGTGGCTACCCGAATACATGTTTTTAACCAAGGAAGATATGGTCAATGAATGTCCTGAGTTATTTACTCATTTACTGCCATTGACAGTGATAGACGTCAAATCCACTTGAACTAGGAGGGTAGTCACTGTCCAAATTGGACATCTATCGCCGTCAATGGCAGCCAATGTTAATTTATGAAATAAAGTAATATTAAAGCAGTAGGACCGTTGTTGATGTGTTTGTTTCAGGGTTGTAAGTGGTAATTTGATAAAGTTACAGTGTGCTCAATGTACAAGACGCTCATTTTTAAAGCAACACTGCTTAGTCTATCCCTGTCAATGGCAGCCAATGAGAAAAAAATATGAAAGGTGAAGGAAAAAGACATAATCGCCTCTTTGTTTTAACATATATAAAACGAGGAAAATGAGTTTAAAGTGCTTGTGACACGAAAAAGCATGTTTATTTCATAATACACGCGGTATTTTATGCTCCTGAATGATATGGACCGCTTGGATGTGTGTGGAAGCGATCGCTATATTTATTTAGTTTTTTGAATCCCGCGCCAGGAAAATGAGTGACTTCCGGCTTCGGTCTCGCATTGAGGAGGAGGGCGCTGTGACGTGTACGGTAGAAGACGTCCTCTTCACGCTACAGTGTACTGTTGTGTATGAGGACGAAGGATTCAGCTGATTTTGCGGATTAATACTTTTATTTTTTGCATCACGCCAGCCAAACGGCTGCAGAAAAATCATTCTGTATGCGGGAGAGGCGTATGCGCCTTTTTGGAGTTTCAAAAGGTTCCCATTCACCGTGGATATTTACTGTGGGACCATTGGACTTACAAGGAAGTGAGTAAACATCTTGTTTTGTATTATGTCAAATACGAATACAGTGATTACAAAGTAAACACTATAAAATTCCTTTAAATAAAGGACTACTTACGTTTGATCATTGATAGGCATGTAAAAAGCTATCCTCACGCTCATTAGCAGTTAGCTGTTAGCACGTTAGCTACACAACAATTCCAGCCACCCTCCTCCAGGGAACGAACTGTAAATTGCTCTCCGCCGGGCGGTTTGCCGATCCGCAAAGAAACTCGACAACCGGGTCGTCATGTCAAATAATCCAGGCTAGTTATGTGTGATTTTCCACTTCGAAGACTTTGAAACATCCCTCGGTTCGGGTTAGCATGTCGGCTAGCTGTCACTCCTTCTGGTCTGTTTGCATTCTCCGAAGCCGGGGAAGGGAAATGACATATGTCCGATTTAGGTGTCATAAAATATCGTTCGGCAGGTGTGACAGTAAAGGTAAAGTCGACTGTTTTGACCATTATGGAGTAATTTTGCCATGTCGTCTTGAATAAATGGATTTTTATTATTTTATATTCCATTTAGCACAAGTTATTTGTCATGACCATGCCATTTATTTAGCAATTGGGGAAAGTACTTGGGTAAAAAGAATATCCTGTAAAAATATTGAAGTAAAGAGACAGAAACAATGACATTTTGCCGCTCTCTTCGTCGCGTTTTCCTCATTGTGAATAGTCCCCCCTCGACGGGCTGACTGGTCCTTCTCAAGCCATTTATATAGCTATTGGGGAAAATACTTGGATAAAAAGAATATCCTGTAAAAATATTGGGAGTAGAGAGACTGAAACAATGACATTTTGCAGCTCTCTTCGTCTCGTTTTCCTCGTTCTGAACAATTCCCCCTCAATGGGCTGAATAGTAAAACCGATGAGCCTAGTCTACCGCTGACGTCATCCACCTGTTGGGGACGCTAAAGCCCTATAATTGTAGGCGTGGCTAACCGGCAGATTAAAAGACTAATTTCTCGTCATCTGCGCTTTGCTAAATTGTTGTATATGGTCGAATCGTCTCAAAATATGATTCTAATTCACATAATAATGCCATTTAAGACTTTTTTTCTGGTGTCGTATGCTCTTTAAAGTCTGCATTTTGCTGCCCTCTTCTGGTTGTATATATCATGTCTCCTCCAGTGCTGCAGGGGGCGCTACGTATACAAAGGAGAAATTTACGTTTCAGCGAACCAAGTAGTGGTAATAAATTGCTGACACTAGAAAGATAAAACCCGTCAAAATGGTGAGAATAATCTTAAAAATATATATTAATTTATTTCAATGTGTGTGTTTACATGTAGATTATTCATGTTTGACGAATGTTAGCCTTGGTTTAATAGCCGGATGGCGTTTGATAAAATGCCGGGTGCTCAGTTCTAGCGTGGCGCTTTCAGTGGTCGACGGAGCTCAAATTTGCCCAAAACATTCGCAAAAAATCAAAGATTCTCGAGTCTGCCCAAATTGTTTGTATCTTGCAACATCATATACGAGTTTCTAACAAGTATTGGACCGCTTCGTTTCTTCTCAGGGTTTCGTCAAAGTGGTGAAGAATAAGTCTTACTTCAAGAGATATGAAGTCAAATTCAGGAGGAGGAGAGGTATGTATTCATTATAAGTATGTTTATATTTACACTTTAACGAAAAATTACATGAAACACCAGGACACGTTGAGAAAGGTCCAAAACCTACAATATGAAGGGGAAGTATGTGATAATTTATGTTTCAACTACCGTAATTTGGTTGTTGACAACGATATAAATTCGTTTAAACTGGGAGGATTGGCTGTGAATGTTCATTTTTCAACGCCATTGATGGTGCTAAACGTCCAATTCATTTTGACTGGCGAATAAAGGTCATAATGAATTGGACGTGTAGTGCCGTCAATGGAAGCTAATGAGTTAATTTTGCTGGTTGTCTACTTCTCAATGATGATCCCAAGTTCGCTGAGCAAAACGTAGTTGGTCCTTCGTTTGCATGGGCTGATGTTTGCTGTCCTTTCAAGACGGGGCTGAGAGAAGACTGATTTAATAGTGTTTTAATTGATGATCACAGAAATGTCAAAATATATAGTTTTCCCCAGAATTTGTATTAATTATAATAAACGGAAAAAGTTTTTGTTTTTTTGTTGTTGTTTTTTTTAAATGTAAAATAGAAAATATTTTTTCATTCATCCATCTTTTTCTTTTATATTAAGTACATTTGGGAATTTTTTTTTTTTTTTTTAAATATGGAAGAAATTATAAACAAGAGCCAACCAGACTGGATTTAATCATGATTGAGGGCTACAGAAATCTAATATTTTCAGTTTTCCTTACCGTTTTTGAATGAAAAAGAGGATGTTTACTGTTTTTCCTATTTTGATTTTTCTGTCAAATATTTTTAAAATTTGGTTTTCATATTAAAAAAAAAAAAAAGGTAAATATAAAAAATAAATACTTGTTAAGAGACTAAAAAAAAAATAGATTTGGACATGATTTTTTCCCCTTCGTTTTATTTAAGCTTAGATACATGATTCAATTTAGTGCTGTCCCAAACGACTAATTTTCTTCCAATTAGTCAGACTTTTTAAAATTTTATTATTTTTTATTTATTTTTTTTAATGATCAGTCGACAAATCCAATATAAATATATACCGTATCGGCCCAAATATAAGACGGCCCTGATTATAAGACCACCCCCTCTTTCCTCTTTTTCAAGACTCCAGTTTGAAAAAACTTTTTAAAGACCAAATTAATTTTTATACAGAAAGTAATTACAGTACATCTGAAACAAATGATTATAACAATATATTTGAGAGAAAAAGCATGTTATTTTTGCCTCATTCAAATCTTAATATCTGAACATTTAAATATGTAAACTAAAGTGCAATCACTTGTTCGTAAATGAATGGCTTCTGGTTTTTGAAATGTAAATAAACCGATCTAATGTGATAAAACAACAAAATTGCAATAACTGCATTAATCATCAAAGTGAAGTCTCATTGTAACTGTAGTCTTGAAACAAATCTGAATAAGGAAAAACATTGCAATAGAATAATGCAAACTGGTTAAACTTGAGAGTAGCTGAGATCTGCCATGACAGAACATTCCTTAAATGATATCTGGCGCCATCTAGCGTCGTGAATGGGTATAACGTCTAGACCATGAATATAAGACGACCCACACTTTTTCAATCTTATTTCAATGCAAAAAACACTGTCTTATATTCGGGCCAATATGGTATATATATTTTTTGTTTGTTTTGTTTTGCTAGTTTTGTAATTTTTGTCGACGCTTATTAGTTCAAAAAAAAAAAACATTTTGGAACACTTAAATTCTTTATTGACGTATAAATAATTAACATAAACACCAATAATAAATCACAAACAAGGAGGTCAAATGCTGCTGGCAAATATATAAATATTATAGTATACTACTCAGAGGTTGCGCTAGACATTTTCGTTGTCTGTCATTTTGACTGACAGGGTCATAAAAATCCGGTCATAATCTATTTTTACCAGTCACTGAAATTTTTAAAATGATAATGATGACATATTCAATAGTATTTAGTTTTCATTCATTTTTAATTTTGTAACGCTTGCGTGGCGGCGAAAAATTAGACACTGAAGTTGTATTTTTCTCCCTCTTTTTACTCTGCTTACCGCCAACAACACCACCAAAACAACTCCACTCCCAAAGAAAAAGAGGCAACCATATAGACCCCAATCACCAACGTCACACAATGATCTTAATTGTGGTTGTCAGCCCAAAATCTTCTAAATATATATTAAATGCATCTTACCAGATATAAAATGACTACTACATAGTCTGTGGTGATCGTTTGGTGCCCCGATTTCTTGTCGAATTACAGCAGTCCATCTCACTCTCCTCTTCGGTAATTCCAGCTCCAATAGCATATATTTAAAAATGCTACCGTTCACAAGTTCGTAGTTGGATCTCGGCGAACCACCGTCTGTCACAATTCCTGCCTCTCTCGGCCTCTCCCGGGAGTCGAGCTGTCATCATCATTGTGGAACGCAAACTATATATGTTCGATATATGTCCATCAACGTACAAGTCAAGTTGTCTTCTCTTTTATAACAGCATTTCCCAGCTGTAAACAAACGAATAAAAACTTGTAACACTTGGATATATGCGGTGCATTCAAACACGATTAGCAACAGGCGGCTAGCAGCAGTAGCAGAAGCTAGTTGTTGTAAAAATGATTAAACTTCGTAATTACAATCATCATCGTAATATCAATAGCAAAGGCAATCTAGTCCACCAATTGGATCACGCGCTGGCACACCGGGTGCACCAATAAGAACCTCGCGTTGATGTGTCAATCACGGTGCTGCAGCCAGACCCCGGTTACGCTACAATATTCTGACAGAATAGCCAACGACGTCATGCATTAAGAGAGACAATAGCTAATTAATGTGCCACCCTGTGGTCTGGGGTGTGAATTGCAACCTGTCAAAATGACTGACGGACTTCAGTTTTTTCCGTCACCGTTTTAAAAAACCGGTCAACGACGGAAAATTTCCGGTTAACGCGACCCCTGATACTACTATATGTATATACTGTACATAATAATACTTTATAATATAAATTAAATAACATTAGTGCAGTCATGTGGATTTTTTTTTTTTTTTTTTGTGTGGGTGTTTTTGTTTTTTGCTTCCATGATCCTAATAAATACAATCTGCCGTGCACAGTTGTGTCGAGAGACTCGAGACCTATAGCTTTTAGGAGAGTAAAAACGTGAAATATGGAAGAAGAACAAAAAAAAAACTTATTGATGCACGTTGATATGATGCACATAAAGGCAACTTCAGTAAAAAAAAAAAGTCGGTGGTTATATGAACTAACGATCCACCAGCTTGTTCTTTCTTGTCGTCTTCTAAAATTGCATCTGGGTGGCGGCGCTTCGTGTTTGTTCATGGCCCACGTGCTACCATGATATGCGAGCGCAGCATTTCAAAGACCGCATAACTAGGCACCCTCCTTATTTTTGTTAAAATAATTCCAGGCTTTGGCCACTCTGGTGCGCTTTTTTGGCTTTAAGCCGCTTTCACTGCTTGCATCCCGAGCGTCCGCCATTCTCAACTTTATCTGCGTGTTTTTTTTTGTTTGTTTGTTTTTTTTTGGCCCATCATTACCCGTTGACGGTATGTTGTGCCCGTCGACGCATTTACGTCATCGATGACGTCGACTAGTCGGGACAGCTGTAATTGAGTTGTTGTCAGCCAAACCAAGGTAACAATTTATCCCCATCTTTTTAATGGCCCATTTGGTATGAGAGGGGGAAAAAAGGTTAGTTTACGATAATACTTAAATAGACAAGGATTTTTACCTCAACAATCAATGACTCAAAAACTATTAGAATAGTTGTCAATTAATTTCATCATCAATTAGTTGTTGATTTTTCAAAGAAGTACAAAACAGAACGAGGGCAGGGTTTCCACCAGGACAATTACAAAACTTTGCAGTGGAGAAGCCTACTGGCGGCCTTGTTTTGAGCGGAAAATAAATAAAAATATAAATTTGAGTTAGACAGGAATAAAAAAAAAAGTTATTACTAGCCATTTATTAACAATACTTAAATGTAGTCTTATAAAAAGGCATGCTCTTGAAATACATTTTAACAAGGAATTCAGTTCAATGGCAGAGAGCATGACATGGTTGTTCAGATATCGACCATAAGATGTCAGAATTGTGCTTACAAATGCATTACCAGATGTGGTTAAAATATTTGCTTTTTTGTAGTACTGTTTTAGCCTTGTGTGGGGAGTGTGGCGGCATGCCAGGTTTATAAAGCACTGTGATAAACCTTGGAAGTTTTTGTTTTGCATTCCAGAGGGTAAAACGGACTACTATGCCCGCAAGCGCCTGGTTGTACAAGACAAGAACAAGTACAACACACCCAAGTACCGACTGATCGTTCGCTTGTCCAACAGGGACATCTGCTGCCAGGTCAGTTATAGAAACACTCTTTTTTTTTTTTTCATGTATTCTGAGGACTTATTTAGCTTTGTCTTTAAACAGATTGCCTACGCCAAGATTGAAGGAGACCACATTGTGTGTGCCGCTTACTCCCACGAGCTGCCGAAATACGGCATTGCAGTAGGTCTCACCAACTATGCCGCGGCCTACTGTACTGGACTGCTGCTGGCCCGCCGGGTAAGAACTGAAAACACAACTGACGGGAAGCGGCATGCTTAAGGGGCGTGAACTTTGTCCTAGCTTTTGCAAAAGTTTGGCATGGATCAAGTCTACGAGGGTCAGGTGGAGGTAACCGGCGACGAATTCAATGTGGAGAGCGTAGACGGTCAGCCCGGCGCCTTCACCTGCTACCTGGACGCGGGCCTGGCCAGAACCACTACGGGCAATAAAGTCTTCGGCGTGCTGAAAGGAGCGGTCGACGGAGGCCTGGCCATTCCTCACAGGTCAGTTGGCTTTCCATTTGGAGTGACGGGTCGAATTTGTGCAAGGTGGGTCTTTGCTTCTCCATGATGAACCAAAGTAAGCTGAGCAAAACGTAGTTGGTCCTTCGTTTGCATCCGCTGATGTTTGCTGTTCTTTCAAGACGGGGCTGAGAGAAGCAATAGAACCACCCAATTTGTTCTTATTACTCAAACCAGGATGGCTCAAAATGTTTCAGTGCCATTGACGGCGATAGATGTCTAATATATTTAGACTGGGAGGGGCTAGCAGCGATCATATGAGCTAATGAGTTAATCATGAAATGTGTCGTTTGATAAAGAGCTTTATGCGCTTCTAGTTTATTGCGTTAATGGCATTGTCATGCACGCAAACCGATGATAAATTTTAAAAAAAATATAAAGTCAAAACGGTCATACCCAAATCTGTTTTACTGTTATATGTGTTTTTAATCCATGAAATGTTATTTCACAAACAAAGCGTTATGGTCTTGCGATTAACTGCGATTAATCATTCACACTTGCAATGGTTTGTGATTAATGGCATTGTCATACACACTTGCAATCAACTGCCGATCGTTGTCAGTCCATTTGGATTGGACGCCTATTGAGAGAGCTTTATTATGCTCTCGCGATTAACTGTAATTAATCATATTGCCATGTTGAATAAACACTTATTAATTAAAATTTAATATTTAAACTAGGTACAGTCATACCCAAATCTGTCATCTGTTTTTAGGTGTATTAATTCAGTTCTTCTCAAAAGTGGGGCACAGAGCGATGCTGGGGGTGGCGCATGTGATTTAGGGGGACATACGTTTTTGCCGTATTAGAATAAAGTGTAATTGCACATCCACTCAGTGGGTGGCAGTAAGGAGTGGGAACCTCTTAGTACCTCACGATACGATTTGCAATACAAAGCTCACGATAACGATGATCTGACGATATGGTGATACAAAAATTTTCGATAAATTGGTCAGGAAATCATTCTACATTATTCTACAAACAACTAATAAATACAAAAACAAGCTTCTGCTGTGAATTGGAATGAGTATCACTAGTAGACGTCCAATCCATTTGAACAGGGATGGTGGCAGCGAATCACCATCCCACTTCAAACAGATTGAACGTCTATGGCCGTCAGTGGCAGCCAATGCCAGGCAATGAGGTCATTTTGGGCTATTTAAGGTCATTTACCTGTTGATTTTCAGTTACATCCTGTTGATTTTCAGTTACATCCTGTTGATTTTGGGGTATTTTACGAGTCACTTCCTGTTTATTTTGAGTTACAGGACAGGAAGTGACCTGGGAATCACCCAAATGAATAGGCAATGACTCAAACTCAACAGGAAATGACCTGTAAATGCCCTGAGAATCGGACAGAATGACTGTGAATGCTCTGGTTTCGAATGAACGAACGTTCTCAGTATAAATGGATTCGGCGTCGTGCACTGTCAATGCTGCCTAAGAGTTAACTGAGACACTACTATGGTGGAAGATTTGGGTGGCAACTTGTTGGTTCCTTTTTATTTATTTTTTTAGACATTGTCACCTTTTTAAAACGATATCTCGATTCTTGGCAGGAGTATATTGATAACCTTTTGTGGTAAAAAGTATCACTATATATCACCATTTCGATATTTTATCTCACCCCTAGTGGCAGTGGCACTGTCATTGACTTTTTTAAAAAAAAATTTTTTAATTCAGTCATTTGATCCCTCCAAATGTAACCATAACCACATTGTAGCCTGCGACAATATTGTGCTTCAATCCTTTGCTTTATAACATTAAAAACTAGGAATGTGCCGGTATGAGATTCTGACGGTATGATAACTTTAAGTAAAAATATCACGGTATTGCAATTACAGCTCTAAAATATGTTACTTTGAGATATCTGGGTTAAAAACAAGAATGAAAAAAAATTTTTTTCCATTGACCATGATTTTTATTTTTCAAAACATTGGAAATACTTAGTAAATTGGAACACAAGTATAATGTTAAGTTAAAATAAAATACATTTTCAAAAAAAGGAACAAAAAAACAACTGAAATATTCTAAATAAAATTAAAATAAGTGCTGTCCTTTAGGTGAGCGTAAACCGACAGCTCAACATTATTACCATCAGAAGAAAAATAACTATTTTTCGTAAAAAGCACGTGTGGATGACTCGTATCGTGTTTACATTATACATACACTTTCTCAACACAGACAGTTGCCAGAGAGAGGAAAAACACGTTCTACCACCGCTAGACACACTAAACACACCGGAGTTAACGCTCGTAGCTGGTTGGAAACGGTCATGACAGTGTTTCCTAGAGGTGTGCAAAATTTCCGATTCTGAGATTATTCGCGATTCGGCCGTGCAAGATTCGAGAACGATTCACAAACATCCAAATTCCGATTATTGAAATATGCCAAGTAAAGCGGAAGAACAACACACTCAGCGCGCTGCGCGGTCTTTGGGACTGAACGGAGCGGGAGTAGCTAAACATTATGCTTCTCATTAACCGGCCCCTCGGGTAATGCCAACGCTCAACTCACGGCTCTAGCTCAACTCATGCCACGAGATAAAAAAAACACAACAACATACCTGACTGCTGCCGAAAAGCTGCTACAAGTACAGCTAAGCTACATAATGTTACGGTAGATATCATGTACATAGGACTAGATGGATCATAGACTCGGTAGCGGTAGCAGCACATTTGCAAAAAGCTAGATGCTGGCGTTAGTAAACGGCCGCCATCTTAAAGCAGTAAACTTCCCTGCAATGCTGTTGTAGCGAACCTTCCAAGCAAACCTAATTAACTTTTTATCTAAAATACTCCTAAATCGGTAAAATATTGACCTGAATCTATCTTTAAAATAATTTTAAAACTTTCACATGTCAAAAGTAGACAAAAGGGAAATTATGGAATAACGGGAGCAATTTTAACAACTTTAACGGTTGATTCACAACATTAAATTAATTGAATGTAGTTTAAAGCTGCTGATACAGAATGGGGACTGGAGTTTTTTTATTTAATGTTTTTTTGTATATTTGTTTACTGCTATATGTTAACTTGATACTGAAATAGTAGTTTGGTTTAGCCTGAGAGTATTTTTGAACAATTTTGGAACTAATGTACAAAACTTTATTAAAAAAAAAAAAAAAAAAAAAAAAGGAGGGGGGTGCATCAATAATCGTTTTATAATCGAATCGGAGCCTCTGAATCGTAATCGAATCGTTAGGTGCCCAAAGATTCCCAGCTCTAGTGTTTCCTAACCTTTAATTTTGTATAAATGCGAAATCATATTGGAGGTATTGCCTCCTCGGCAGCCACCTTCTGCAAACATGTTTTACATGTCGGTTGGCCCTCCTCCGCTAAGCCGCGGCCGCCTCTAACTTTTCTGTAGCCAAAGTATTCCAACACCAGCAATTTCATTTTCTTCGATGGGGGGAAAAAGTTCAGGAGTTTCACCTCCTCCAGCCATCGTGTAGCACAGCTGACTCACTGACACTGAGCAAGACCGGTGAGGAAGGGTTGAGCATTACAGACAAGCAAGCAAGGGATTTCTCCCTGCATTTTTTGGGACATAAAAAATAGCGAATACCTTAGGTAAGATATGATGGAATTTTTTTGCGGAATTTAAACCTTGACATTTTCCTATCACGGTATACCTTGAAACCGGTAATCGGCACATTTCTATTGTTAACTAAAACCTCTTTTTTTTTGTGTGTGTGTTGGATTTCTTGTTGTCCAGCCTGAGACGCTTCCCCGGTTACGATACGGAGAGCAAAGAATTTAACGCCGAGGTGCATCGGAAACACATCATGGGCATGAACGTGGCCGACTACATGTCGTACCTGATGGGGGAGGATGAGGATGCCTTCAAGAAGCAGTTTTCGCGGTTCATCAAAAACGGAGTCACGCCCGAAACGGTACAACCGAAAACTATTTCTGTGACATTGACAATGATAGACATCCAATTATGTTGCGATATTGATCTTTCAGGCTATGAATTTAAATGAGTATCACTAGTAGTCGTCCAATCCATTTGAACTGGGAGACAAATGGATTTGATGTCTATGGCCATGAGTTAATTTTGGGGCATTTCACAATATTTCCTGTTGATTTTCAGTCACTTCCATTTCTATATTTTGGGCATTTACATGTACCGTATATTTCGGACTACAAGTCGCACCTGAGTATAAGTCGCACTAGCTATAAAATGTCCAACGAAGAGAAAAAAAAAAACATATAAGTCGCACCATTTTGGGGGACATTTACTTGATAAAATCCGACACATTGAACAGATCTGTCATCTTGAAGGGCAATTTAATATAAAAATACAATAGAGAACAACATGCTGAATAAGTGTATAGTGCATGAACAACGAAATGCGAATATAGTGTCCTCACCAGGACGCTACGGCTCGGTCCTGGCTATACAGCGAGCTAAACTCCCAAATGACAATGCTTGACGTCCGTATAATTTGCGCGGAATCAATTTCATCCTCGATACCAAACAGGTTTGCATCAACGTAAATGATGATTAGGTGCTGTTATAGCAATGAGACAAACGGTTAGCATGCGTTCGCTAGCATTAGCACATCGTTCAAACAACCACACAACTGGCTTTAAGTGTCCGATCGCGGGTGGAAAACACACAACAACAGAAAAGATGATACACACAGGTGTTGTCTCTGTAGAGATATTTTACAAGCATAATCAATGAACGTAGGTTCGCAGTCGTGTTTCTCTCTCGCTAACTCACTCACACACTCAAGCTGCGTAGCTGTCCGTCTTCTTCTGGCGTGAGAGCGGTCTTCTTCACGTAAACAAGTGCGAGTGCGCCCTCACGTGGGCGTGAAAGCGCCACAAACTAAAAGCATGCATTTCAATATAAAAAGTCAATAATACAATTGAATACACATTGCCAAAGGCAGAACGCGAACGTGGCCATTGCTATTAAGAGTTATCCAGATAACTATAGCATAAAGAACATGCTAATAAGTTTACCAAACCATCAGTGTCACTCCAAAACACCAAAACAACATGTGAAATGATATGATATAATGTGTGAATAATTTCACACATAAGTCACTCCTGAGTAGAAATCGCACCCCCAGCCAAACTTGGGGGGGGGGGGGGGGGGACTGCGACTTACAGTCCGAAAAATACGGTAACTTCTTGTTGATTTTGGGTTACTGAAAAAGTAGTGACTCATGAATGTCCCCAAATGAATAGGAAGTGACTCAGAATCAAGAGAAAGTAACCTGTAAATGCCATAAAATGAACAGGTGTGACAGCTGTGAATGCTCTGGTTTCAGTGCCATTGACGGCGTGTGACGTCCAGTCCAGTCAACATGTAACGGATGTCTCGCGCCATCAGTGGCAGCCAGTGAGCTGACGTAGAAATTATTCTAATGGAAGATTTTGTTAGCAACCTGGTTTTTTAATTATTTTTTTAAGCGGTGACACCTTTATAAAACGATTTATCGATTTCTATCAATTCTTCTTGGGAGCATATCGATAACCTTTTGAGCTACCTTTTCGATTTATTGTCACATCCTTAGGCCATGTCTACATGTTGCAGGGTATTTGGCAAAAAAAAGAACTTTGCCTACGGTTTGGCCTATCATCCACGTGCACATTTTGGGCATGGAAAACGAGCGTTCTTAAAAACTCCGTTCAAAGTAAAGACATGCGAGTTCTGCGTTTTAGCGCCATCATGTGGACACTGATAAACAAAGATTTAACTGTGGAAACGTCAGTGACTGACAAATTTTTGTTCTGTCACACATGAGACCAATGTTTACATTTGGATCAAACATGGATACCTTCGCAGTGGCTTTAGATCTTTTGCTTCCATTTTTTTAAAACTCTTGAAGTGCTTCATATTGAAGAACACATGCAAAGGATGAGGGTAGTATTATGGACAATTATTTTTCGCGCGATGTTATGAATATACTTAACTCATTCACTCCCTGCCATTTTCACCGGTGCAACCCCCTTCGCTCCCGGCCGTTTTACTGGATTTTGACTGATTTTGCAACGCCCACAGAAAATTCTGTTCCATTGCTATATAAACATGGAACCCACCAAAAGAAAGACTTTCTTCTTTCAGCAGGAAAAGAGAGTTCATATATTTTTCCATTCTTTAGAAATTAGCATTAGAAAATAGCTTAGTTTGAGCAATTTTCCAATTTCTGATGAAAAAAACAGAAATTGGGCTTTTTGTAAAAGCATACATATCAAACATAACTTTGACTTGAACAAAGCTATTTTTTGCTTTAGTTACATCCCAAACATCTGAATAGTGTTTTCCTTCTACAAAATAACATTAACAACAAGACAAGTAGAGCTTTTGATTAGAGCTGTCCCGACTAGTCGACATAGTCGACGTCATCGATGACGTAAATCCGTCGATGAGCACAACATCCCGTCGACGGTTAATGAAGGGTTAAAAAAATATATGCGTGGAAAGTTAGAATGTCGGATGCTCTGTTTGCAAGCGGGGAAAGCGGCACAAAGCCAAAAAAAGCGCACCAGAGTGTCCAAAACATTGCCTTATTTCAAAGAAATAAAGGAGAGTACGCTCTTCTGTCCTGTCTCTTCAATGCCAAGCTTGGCTGCACGTCGGCCGTGAATAAACACCTCAAGCGCCTTCACGCAGTTTGTAATTTTTTTTCTTTCATTTTTTGTACACCAGAGGGTGCTGTCGCCTTACTAAATAATAATGTTTCATTGACAATGGGCCTATAAGTGCTATTAGTATTGTTCTTAATGCTAATTGAAAGGTTTATTTCATGTTATGGTTTATTTTATGGTATAGAAAATTATATTATATAAGGTTAAAAGGTCATAAATATATACAGTATATACAGTGATTGCACTCAAGGGAGAGATTGTCAATGATAAGGTAATAAATTAAGGTAAAGGCAATTCATATAGGCAATTCATTGATATATAAATAAGGTTTAAAAGGAAAAAGGTGAAAAGTTTTTGTTAATTTCTAATTGTGTTGCTTTATTTGTGTGCACCGTAGCTCTTACAGTGTGTTTACATCAAGGATGGAATAAAAGTTGTAAACCATCAGTTTAAGAGACCATCTTTTCAATCGGGATGCTACACTAGTTAATTCTATCAGCATTTGAACACATTGTTTATTTGTGATTGATTATTGTTATTTACGTGTTTATTTGTACTTTAATAAATAATTTGAGTGTTCCAATATGTTTTTTGTGAATTGATAAGCGTCAACAAAAATTTCATTGCTAAATTGGTAAAAAAAAAAAAAAAAAAAAAAAAAAACATTTAATTATTAGATTAGTCGACTAATCGTAAAAATAGTCGGCTGACTAATCGGGAGAAAATTAGTCGTTTGGGACAGCCCTACTTTTGATAGCAAAGTAACAATTTATTTACACATAACTAAGTGAGAGATGACGCTGTTGTGGCTGCGACAGCCAGGGTAAACTTTTCCCTCATCGCCGCCTGTCTCATAAAGATGGATTTTTTTTTTAGTCTTTCTTTTGTGGTGACCACTGCTTCGTGGCAGAGTTCGCCTAGGGAGCTTGTGTTCCTGGGCGGGAACTGGTTTGGCCGTGCACGTTTCCGGCTGAGTCGTGGGACACTAGAGGGTGCGGGGGACGCGAGCGGCCGAGCATGGCGGCGCGGGCAGCACTGACTCAACGGTATTGTCCGCTGCACTGGTGGTCCCTGTCGTCCTGCTCGGTCGTCCGCCGCCCGACATCCTGGATGTCCATTCGGTCGTCTTCCGCCGGTGCCCTGGCTGTGCGGCCCGGCTGTTTGTTCCGTTGAATCGGGTTGAGGGTCTTACCAAATGCGCTACTGCCCTCCAGTGACCAGTTTTATTGCTTTAAAATGGATTTTCAGCATTGTGCTTTAGAGCGAAGTTGCATCAGAACCTAGAGATATCTCTTGTGGGGAAAAAAACGTAAAAGACGTATTATACGTCTTTGGGACACTGAAACAATTAGAAATAGAATGTATACGTTTTTGGGAGCAAATGAGCTAAAAACGAATGAATGGTTGGCTGTGGAAGCTTTTTCCCCTTCCACAAACGTGCTGTTGTAGACGTAATTATTTTTCCGGACGAATTAGTGCAGAATCCTCGTTTTTTTAAAAAAAAAAACCTGCTAGGTGTAGACATGGCCATAGATAACATGTTAGGTGACTTCAAAAAATCAACAGCTCATTCTAGGTATGATATCTTCTATTTGGACTTTTTTCTTTTTAGTGGCAGGGCCAACACACTTGAGAAAGGGAGACTAATTAGGATCTGATTTCATTATTAAGCCTTTTCAGTGACATTTTAATGGGTATGTGTCCCAAAAAATGGTCTGCTATCATTTTAGTCACTTGCTGTAGTATTAGCACCTTAACGTGATATTTGTGGACTTTACAGGTAGAGGAAATGTACAAAAAAGCACACGCCACCATCAGAGCAAACCCTGTTCACGAAAAGAAACTCAAAAAAGAAATCCAAACGAAGAAGAGGTACGTTTTTTTTCCCCCCTCCATTTTATTTTCCTTCAAATCAAGTGACAAAACAGCATGCCTCACATGAACATTTATCTTGTGATAGCCGAGTTTGTCATGCAGTTCTTGTCTTGAATGTTAATGATGGTGCTTTTTGCTCCTCTTTGGCCAGATGGAACCGTGCCAAGATGTCCCTGGCTCAAAGGAAGGACCGCGTTGCCCAGAAAAAGGCCAGCTTCTTACGAGCGCAAGAGCGGCAGGCAGGCGACGGTTAGCGGTCCCGCTCGGAGCGACTCGCAAACAAATAAATTTATTCCAAAGAATCACTTCGTTGTTTGACTTTGTGGTTTGATTTAGAGATGAGTCGAGTCAGAGAATGGCATACTTAGTTTAATCGTTCACATTTGGTCCCTTGACTTAGTATTTGCAAAAAAAAAAAAAAAACAAGTGAAAAATACACTTTGACCTTTACGTGTGAACTTAACCTTTATGTTGTTATTCACTCCTCTTAACACGAATGAAAAAAAAAAGACAAGATAATCATGCCAAACAAAACACCTGACTTGAGACATTTCACCATTCAGTTGAATGAAAAAATGTCTCAAAACGTTCAACCTAGTATGTCATTTCGTTTCCAGTGTTGAGGTTACGACTGGATAGATTTTAAGAATTAGGGCTGCCACAGACAACTATTTTGTTTACTAATCTCATTTTTGTATATGGCGGAAAACACTCAGTTGACTTGAAGCTGAGGCCCCCCAATATATGCATGTGTGATACATCATTGGAAAGCTTAAAGTCTCTATTTTCTGGGGGGAATTATTTTTGAACAGGAGGGCATTTGGAAAAAAAAAAAACAGCAAAACCCTAACTGGAGGCGAGAGCAGAATTAAAGACGCTATGATTTTAATGAGATCGCATAATCGCATACTTACCTTGTTTCGACCCCAAAACTCCATGTAGCATGTATCATCGAGTGTCAAGAAACAGATGTGAATAGCCACAGCCGAATTTTTGGGGGATTTTATGGGGGAAACATGGTAATATAACAAGGGTCGTGATGCAGAAATCGCAGACATCAAGGAGTGGTCGAGATATTCTTTTTCATATATGTACCCTTTTAAATGTTTTTTTTCCCCAATTTTTCTTTGTTTGGATCAATTATTTAACGTATTGGGGAACATGCGTCAGTGACAAAAAAAAATAAAATTAATCGATAGTTATTAGGTAGATATCCGTGACTTTTTTTACAGACGCCATTTTTTTCATTTGTTTAAAAGTATAAGATATGCGATAATTTTTTAGTCTTTTTTTTTTTTTTTAACTAAAATTTTTAACTAAATCTTACACATCGATTAATGATTCTAAACTAAAAATGACATTTTGAATAATATAATTGTTTTTATGGCTGGGTTGAAACAAAAGTGGTTGCGTGACGTCTGTAAACGGGGGTTTTCAGGGTAAGACAGACAAATTAAAAATAGTTCGGGGGCTAATGCGCCATGTGCTATGGGACCATATAAACATAATGTTCTATCAAACACAACAGTTGTTTTGGCTTAAAATACAGTTTATTTTAAAGAAGGGTGCAAGAGCAGAAACTTCTTTTTCAGTCTTGTGTTTTCCGCCATATATAAATTAGAATATTCGCCGTTTTATTAATATGGGTTAAAGTTGTTAGCTGTCAATGTGCAGTAGAACTAAAAACATTTTCCAAAATAGTGTTTAAAAGGGAAGTTCAGATTTTTTTACATTAGGCTTAATCTTCGAGTTAGTGGGGAGTTTAACGCAGTTGTCAGTTATTAAGTTTCAGGTCTCCAGAGTGCTAAGCTAGCACAAGTCAATGGCACCTGCTTAGCATGCCAGTAAAAATATTAACATATTTAACACAGGCATGAAAATGTCTCACCTTTCGGCGAAATTCGCTGTTTTGAAGTCAAAAAGAGTGACCTACGTGAATTGTGTAGATTCGAGGAGAACATTTTTTTTGGGGTGGGTCGGGAGATTTAAAAAATATATACATTATATAACATGACATGTTTTTTCAGTCGTTTGTCCCCAAAGTATAATTGATAAATGGTTTTTAAGCACTTCAAAAAGTAATAATTAAAAGTTTTAAACATGTTACTGTCCCACCGAATTATTTTTAAACAAGAATATAGTAGTAGTAAAATGATTGGCTTTATTAAATGCTTCATAGTAGTTGAATCCTCTCAAGCTGCTCACTTAAACAATGATTGACACATGCGCAAACTTTTTCTATGACTTTTTTTTTTTTTTTTTAAAGTGAATTTTTAAAAAATATATGTTTGAAGCAACTTATCTTTTTGATTGAATAATAAAGACACAAATGTCCTAGCCAAAATGTGGCCAAAACGCAGAACATTACTTCAAACAAAAAAGTTGTTTCAATCAAAAAAATAGTTTTCAAATGCTTTTTTTTAACTCAAATTTATTTTTGCATTCAAACACATTTTTTATTTTTATTTTGAAGTGACTTTTTTTGGGATTGAAAATATATATTTTGATTGAAGCACCTTTGTTTTTGATCGAAGCAACTTGTTTTTGGGATTGAATAATAAAGACACAAATCTACTTCAATAGTTATTGAGAAAGATATTAAGAAAGCTTTAAAAATAAATGCCACCGGGAAGTCTGTTTGAATTTAAGATTTATATTTCATTATGTAAACATGCCTAGTAAGGAAAGGAGATTGAGGGATGGAAAAAAAGGAGTTGGATGAGGCTGCTAAAGGCAGTGGATACCTCATTAGCTGGGAGAATAGCACACTTAGTAAGAATAACAGTTTGCAAGGATAGTCGGGTATAAAATACAATTATAAACACAATTACAATGTTATTTATAAGATTTTATGTCATTGCTTTATTAATTATTAGGCGCTAGAGTTGTCAAATATTGATGATAATGAAATAATAGTTTTGAGAAAACTGCTGTTGGTGGCTCAGTGACCATCTGATGTGGTTTGTTCTCAGATGAGCAACAAGTTGAAGTTTTGATGTAGAGGTTGAAGGAAGAAAAGAGGCAGTGACTGAGTCACAGCCAGAAAGTGTTGATGACAGTGTTGATTTCTATTCACTGTTGCCCCCTCCCAATTAAAGTATGTCACAGCCACTTATAATCTAAAGCTGATTAAAATTGAAGTTATGTTGTTGTAAGGTGTATTTAATACTTGTTCATGTGCCCCTTTTGATCTATGAGCACCGGTCTCTGCACTGCCCTGCTGAAACACAGTGTGGGTCGACAGAGCTCAATATTTTTTTGGGTTGTATAGAGTACAGGAACATATTTCCTCCACACCCTTCTCACCTTTGTAACCCCTGACCCATTTTCATGCCCGTTAACAGTCAAATTAAAAATGCAGATCATTGTTCGAGATACCCATGTAGCTACTGTGTTACACCAAACTGCTTTAATTTATTTCATTCTGCAGGACTATTTTTTTCCCCTAGATATGTAATGCAACTGCAACAGAGGAGTGCTTCGGCCACTCGTGCGCAGTCTGCTGGGGAGTCTCTTTCGTTCCCACAAAATAATCAGCGGTGAAAAAAATATCACTGCCCTGCTTGCCTAGAAAGCCTGTCCCCTGCTGAGCTGCTGGATTAGAAATGTTGCTGTTCATACTACAATTATTTACATGGAAATTGGTAAGTTTAATTAACTTTATCCTTAAAACATAGCCAACACTGTTGATTGCATGTACTAGTATCATTGGTGATTCTCATGTGTGCAAATGTTGTTTTTTGATTGTATGCCAAGCAGACACCATTGACTTTGCATAGCCACTCCAGAACCCTGAAACAACTAAAAAACTGCACGGAATTTGTTGATATCATCTCTACTAATCAAACCCCCGCTAACTCAAAGATTCTTTACCTTTAATATTTACCAAGATTAGTCTGCTTTCATCAAAAACAACAGTAATCAAATATTTGTCGGTAAGATGATCATAGAAGGCAATTTGATTTAAAAACATTCAAACTAGTGAGTAGCTGATTGTGGCAGCTCGTATAGTTTTGTCCTTGCAGTGAGCATGGTTTGAACCACTGCTGCACGCTTCATATACAGTACGATCATCTAAATACTTTCACTGAAGAAGACCATTTTAAGACAAAACCGATAAATTGGTAAAGAATAATATAAGGAGCAAAGCAAACAAAAATTGTTATACCTTGAAAAAAATTGCTAAAACATCATTCACTGTCAATTCAAATAGTCATAACATTTTATGATTTAAAAAGAACAAGGCATGTGGTATGACATCAAAATAGTGTGTACTGAAGTCCCAGTTGTGCAAAATCATGCATATTTTTCCTTCTTTGAAACAGACAGCAGCGTTCAGTCCTTCATCTTTCATACAGCATTGTCGTGCAGTCACAGGATTGGAAAATTAGCTTCACTTATAACATTCATAAAACTAATTCAGCATATTTTTATGGCACTGTGATAGGTGAAACAACTAATGCAGTGTGATGAGCCAAAAATAAGTGGCTAACATTCATGACCATACAGCTATTCATGTGCAATATAATTGTGCTTGTTTCTACGGAAGCGTACTGCATTCAGTTGGGGAAAAAATACAAATAAAATAGTTGAAAGAACTGAAAAATGTTTCAAAATAATTCGTTATTATATTGGAACATTTGACAAGTATTCGGAAAAATAATCCCGGAAAACATACTGAAACATTACTCCAACATTAATTGGGGGAAAAAATAAGTATTTCAACACCCTGTGATTTGACAAGTTTTACCATTTAGATACGATGGGTGCATTTTAGATTTTCATGGTAGGTGCCTGTCCACTGTGAGAGCCAATCAAAAAAAAATCCAGAAATCACAGTGGTTTTTAAAAAAAAAACAATTTATTAGTATCACACCGCTGCAAATAAGTATTTGAACACCGGAACAACAGAAAATCGGTGTTAATATTTAGGACAGTAGCATTTGATTACAATTACAGAGATCAACCATTTCCTGTAACTTTTGACCAGGTTTGCACCGACTGCAGCAGGGATTATGCACCGCTGCTCCACACAGATCTTCTCTAGATCAATCAGGTTTATTTGCTGTCACTCAGAAACAGTTTGCGCTTCCTCCAAAGATTTTCTATTGGGTTTAAGTCTGGAGACTGGCTAGAACCCTCCAGAACCTTGATACACTTTTTACGAAGCCACTCCTTGGTTATTCTGGCTGTCTGCTTTGGGCCATTGTCATGTTGGAAGACCCAGTAAGTACTGGCCTTCAATGCTCTAAACTGAGGGAAGAATGTTATTCTCCAAAATCTCACAATACATGGACCTGGTCATCCTCTACTTAATACAGTGCCGTCGTCTAGTCCCATATGTAGAAAAACACCCCCAAGGCATGATGTTACCACCCCATGCTTCGCAGTAGGGATGGTGTTCTTGGGATGGTACTCATCGTTCTTCTTCCTCCAAACACAATGAGTGGAATTAAGACCAAGGAGTTCAATTTTGATCTCATAATACCACATGACTCCTCTGGATCATCCAAATGGTCATTGGCAAACTTAAAACAGGCTTGGATATGGGCTGGTTTAAGCAATGGAACCTTTCATGCTAAGCATGATATTAAACCATGACATGTTAGTGTATTACCAACAGTAACCTTGGACATGGTGGTCCCAGCTCCTTTCAGGTCATTAACCAGCTCCCCCCGTGTAGTTCTTGGCTGATTCCTCACCATTCTTAGGATCGAGACCCTACAAGGTAGATCTTGCACGGAGCCCCAGTCCGAGGGAGATTGACAATCATGTTTAGCTTCTTTCATTTTCTAATAATTGCTCCTACGTTGGATTTTATATCACCAAGCTGCTTGGCAATTGCCCCAAAATCCTGTCCAGCCTTGTAGAGGTCTACAATTCTGTCTCTGGCGTCTTTGGACAGCTCTTTGGTCTTGACCATGTTAGGAATTAGATTTTTCCTGATTGCATGGGGTGGACAGGTGTTTATATGCAGCTAACTGCCTCAAACAGGTCAAAAAGTCAGAAAGTCCACCTCCGCTCTACTTATTCGTTGGACTTTTTAAAGGCAACTAATAGGTCTTTGAAGCTCACAATTCTAGCTAATAGACAGGTTTTCAAATACTTATTTGCAGCAGGATAATACAAATAAATTGTTATAAATCATACTGTGATTTCTGGATATTTTTTCCTTAGACTGTTACTCACAGTGGGCAAGCACCTACCATGAAAATTTCAAACCCACCCATTTCTAAGTGGGAGAACTTGCAAAATTGCAGGGTGTTCAAAAACTTATTTTCCTCAATGTACATTAAACCAAGAGCACCCTCCAAAATAAATAACTTGGAAAATATATTTTTTTAAATAAATGCAATAAACTTCCATATCTTCCAAACTGACCACCACGTGTAGTTGCTTGCAATGCCCGTAATACCACATTGAGTAATAAGTATCAACCCGACTGGAAATGTGACACACAAAAAAAAGCATCATTCATGAAAACTGACAGTGAAATCGTGTAACAAACCCGAACCAGTGTTCTTGAAGTTTTAAAAACCTTCATTACTAATCCATGTTTTCCCATACGAGTGTAATCTGCTGAGTTCCGACATCTCAAATGAATATCCCAAATAATCATGCAAAATTCATCACATCAAATGGGAATCTTCCACAAACTAATATTAATTCATTCCCTGCCTGGCATTCAGTGGTCAAAGCCTTTGACATTTATGAAATTCTTGTAATTAATCTTCAGTATTTCAAGATTTCAGATATATATTTACATTTTCACTTATATTTTTTTAGGTTTAACTGAACTAAACTGAAGCTCCCCTGTAAATGTGTAAAAATGTGCAGTATAGGTTGGCCCTAAAAAATAACATTCTAAACCTTTTGCGTCAGTACACTGTAAAAAAAAAAAATTAGGGCTGTCAAAATTATCGCGTTGACGGGCGGTAATTTTTTAAATTAATCACGGTAAAATATTTGACGCATTTAACGCACATGCCGCGCTCAAGCAGATTAAAATGACAGCACAGTGTCATGTCCATTTGTTACGTGTGTTTTTTGGTGTTTTGTCGCCCTCTGCTGGCGCTTGGATGCAACTGATTTTATGGGTTTCAGCACCATGAGCATTGTGTAATTATTGACATCAACAATGGCGAGCTACTAGTTTATTTTTTGATTGAAAATTTTACAAATTTTATTAAAACAAAAACATTAAGAGTGGTTTTAATATAAAATTTCTCTAACTTGTACTAAAATGTATCTTTTAAGAACTACAAACCTTTCTATCCATGGATCACTTTAACAGAATGTTAATAATGTTAATGCCATCGTTTTTATTTGTTGTTATAATAAACAAATACAGTACTTATGTACAGTATGTTGAATGTATATATCCGTCTTGTGTCTTATCTTTCCATTCCAACAATAATTTACAGAAAAATATGGCATATTTTATAGATGGTTTGAATAGCGATTAATTACGATTATTTTTTTAAGCTGTGATTAACTCGATTAAAAATGTTTATCGTTTGACAGCCCTAAAAAATATATATAGTAAAGTACTGGCAGCTGTGTACCTTTATAAGAACCTCCATGTGCTCTCCTTGACATTATCTCACAGTATTGCTAGACCTGACTAGCTGCCGGTCACGAATCCTTGGTGTGGGAGATCTGTCTCCACAGCAGAGACTTCAAGTTATTGAGCAGCAGCGAGTGCTCCATGTTCAACTGCACGGCATTGCCCTTGAGGGCCATGCAGGCGTACAGGTGCCTCTCCAGCTCCTCCCGCAGGGCGCCCGGCGCCCCGTGCAGCAGGTAGTCCTTCAGCGCGCCGCACACTTTGGCCAAATTAGGCCTGAGCGGCTCCTCTCCGCAGCGTCGCCGCACAGCGTCGCACGCTGTCCGGCAGTCGGCGCCGTACACGCAGTCTTCATCCGTGCGGCAGCTCAGTGCCCGCATCCCCTGACGAAACTGGCTCTCGGGCACCAGCGCCCGAGCGTCTGTCAGCCGCAGCTCGTGGCCGTCGGTGTATCCGAAACGCGCCGCCGCCATGTCGCAGATAAAGAAGCTGCCGTAAGTGCCGTGGAAGATGTCCTCCACCAGTTCCAGGAGGCCCATGGAGATCTTTGCTTTGCGGGGCCACGAGGGGGCCAACCACCGGTCGGTCGCACGCCGGAAGCCACCTGGGAGCCAAGAGACTGATGGCTGGGGGACAGACAGACCGTACAGGGGGCCATGGGGTACCCGTTCAGTCATGTACAAGTCGCCGCAGTAGCCCAGGAGGCGAGGGGTGTGGCCGCGTTCTTGGAGAAGCAAACCCAGTAGAACCTGAAACACACCCGCAGGTTGGGCGTCATTAAAAACAAATACACAAAGGCCAGTGAAGGTAATAGATATCCATAGACCTCATAATATATTGACGGGACGCGGGGACTATCTACGTCAAAGCTGACCGAGTGGAAACATAGACAAAGAGCTTTTTACGATGAAAATTCTTGTGAATAAATGCTTAAATCCCTGAATCCTTTATTGATATGGACGTAAAACAGTCTTGATTCTTGGTTAAAAGCAAAAAAAACCCCAAAACAAAAAAAAACGGGCAGTTAGCATTTATTTTACGTAAATATGTTGAACGTGCTGCTCATCTTTAAGCCACTGTGGCGCTGCCTTTTCAACACAAAAAGCTTTTTACGTTGAAAATTCTTGTGAATAAATGTTTAAATCCCTGAATTCTTAATAGATATGAACGTAAAACAGTCTCGAATCTTTGTTAAAAGAGCAAAAAACCCAGCAGTTAGCATTTATTTTATGTAAAATAGATATGAAAGTAAAACGGCCTCAATTCTTTGTTAAAAGAGCAAAGAACCGGGCAGTTAGCATTTAATTTATGTAAATATGTCAAATATGCTGCTAGTCTTGAAGCCACTGTGGCGCCGCCTTTTCAACACAAAGAGCTTTTTACGTTTAAAATTCTTGTGAATAAATGCTTAAATCCCTGAATTCTTTAAAGATATGAACGCAAAACAGTCTCGATTCTTGGTTAAAAGCGGAAAAAAAAAAAAAAAGCGGGCAGTTAGCATCTATTTTACGTAAATATGTCGAACGTGCAGCTAATCATTAAGCCACTGTGGCGCGGCCTTATCAACACAGAGCTTTTTACGTTGAAAATTCTTGTATGCGTAAATCCCTGAATTCTTTATAGATATGGACATAAAACAGTCTCGATTCTTGATTAAAAGCAAAAAAACGGGCAGTTAGCATTTATTTTACGTAAATATGTTGAATGTGCTGCTCGTCTTAAAGCCACTGCGGCGCCGCCTTTTCAACACAAAGAGCTTTTTACGTTGAAAATTCTTGTGAATAAATGCTTAAATCCCTGAATTCTTAATAGATATGAACGTAAAACAGCCTCGATTCTTGGTTAAAAGCAAAAAACGGGCAGTTAACATTTATTTTACGTAAATATGTTGAATGTGCTGCTCGTCTTTAAGCCACTGTGGCGCCGCCGTTTCAACACAAAGAGCTTTTTACGTTGTAAATTCTTGTGAATAAATGCTTAAATCCCTGAATTCTTATTAGATATGAACGCAAAACAGTCTCGATTCTGAAAAGCAAATATTGCAAATTCAGATGTCAATGCCGTAGGGGTTAATTTCTCCCATTGATTTTTTTTCACAACATTTCAAAATGCATGCGTGGTAGAAAATACCGTATTGGCCCAAATATAGGACGGCTCTGATTATAAGACGACCCCCCTCTTTTTCAAGACACAAGTTTGAAAAAAAGACTTTTTGAACACCAAATTAATTTTCACACAGAAAATTACTACAGTACATCCAAAACAAATGAATATAACAATATATTTGAGAGAAAAAGCATGTTATTTTGCCTCATTCAAATCTTAATATCTGAACATTTAAATATGTAAATTAAAGTGCAATCACATTCATAAATGAATGGCTTCTGGTTTTTGAAATGTAAATAAACCAATCTATTGTGATAAGACAACAAAATTGCAATAACAGCATTAACCATCAAAGTGAAGTCTAACTGTAACTGTAGTCTTGAAACAACATTGCCATAAAATTATGCAAAACTGCTTAAACTTGAGAGTAGCTGAGATTTGTCATGACAGAACATCGCTTCAATGATATCTGGCGCCATCTAGCGTCGTGAATGGGAAGAGTAGCTGAGATCTGTCATGACAGAACATCGCTTCAATGATATCTGGTGCCATCTAGCGTCGTGAATGGGTATAATGTCTAGACCGCGAATATAAGACGACACCCTCTTTTTCAGTCTTATTTCAACGCAAAAAACACTGTCTTATATTCGGGCCAATACGGTAATAATAACCTTGAATCCTCAAACAAATCACTCCTGAGACAATCTTTTCTGTTTGTATGCGGTAAAGCTTTCATACTTTTTCAACCTAAATCCACTGTTGGATCGCTGCATGTGTTGAATAACTGCGACCGACTGCGAATAACTGAAGCGGAGTGTGGGACGGCCCTCTACTTGAAGGCGTGGCGCAGTGTCTGTGGAATGTGTCCCGTCAATATAATTATGAAGTCTATCACATATCCTATCTATTTTGACTTGAAGCAATCGAAAGAAAGATATTTGAAATCTCGGAAAATGAGGCCTATAACCTGGACAACTGATTCATTTAGCATGAGTTTGAATAATACAGGGTGACCATAGACTCACCCATCAGCTGACAAGACAGCTCCTCCAGACATTGTGCCACGCCTTCCCGTAGGGCAGTGGTCTCCAAACTATTCCGCATAGGGTCGCAGTGGGTGAAGGATTTCACCCCAACAAAACAAGACCACCTTTTCACCAATCTGGTGTTTTATAAGTGTAATCCGATGATTGCAGTCAGGTGCTGCTTGTTTTAGTAGAAACCACATTGGTTAAAAGGTCTGTGCTTCAGTGGCGCCTCCAGAAATTGTTCATAGGGGTGGCCAGACGGGGCCACTTAAAATCTTAGGGTGGCACACCAAAACTAAAAGCCATAATTTCAGGTTTTTATTATGTTGTTGCAGTAAAAAGGCCAGAAGAAAACTATCAGAAAGACTTAAGGACACACCTACTGTTATACTTTGGTGTATTGTGCTGTATTTAATGTTACTAATGATTTAATGCGCACAGTCCATAACAGTACAGTCAACATTTTGAGTTCCACAGCTACTACAATCTGACATTATACTGCAGCGGCGCTGGAGTCACTCACAGCTTTTTTAGATTTTCCATCCAAGAAGAGCCATTTTGGTCCAAATTTGTCATGATTGCGCATTTTCTCCATACATGCTGGATAGTTTACGTACTACTACTACTAGGCTATTACAAAGACAGCGTTCTATTTCTCCTACAGTGTGTTTTGGAGTTTTTGTACTGGAAATAAAAGCGCCCTGCTACTTGATGGCAATGACACACGAACACGTTTGAAAAATAAAAGGTCCAATAAGCCTCGGTTTAACACCAGGGGGTGCTGCAGCACCCTCAACACCCCACTGTTATGCTGACCACTGGAGTGGCCAAAAAATTTGGTCACTCGCTGGTGGCACCATTGCTGTGCTTGATCGGTATGAACAAAAACCAGGACCCACAGCGGCCATCGAGGACCGGTTTGGAGATCCCTGCCGTAGGTGGCCAACCCAGGCAGAGCATTTGGCTTTTACTGTGATAAACTCAAACACACGCGGCTTTCTAACGCCGGATTTAGGTGGAAATAGGACGAAGGTTTTACTGCACCCAAGCAGGCAGGAGTGTCTCAAGAGCATGTGTGTCCAAACCTGTGGGTCTCTGTGGCCGCTGTGGGTCCTGGTTTTTGTTCTTACCAATCGAGCACAGACAGTTTAACCAATGAAGTTTGTGCTAAAACAAGCAGCACCTGACTACAAGCAACTGATTACACTTGTGAGACACCAGATTGGTGAAAATATGTCGTCTTGTTTTGTAGGAATGAAATCCAGCATCCACTGCGGCCCGATGTGGAATAGTTTGGACACCACTGCTCAAGAGTGAGTTGGTTGAGGAGGCAAGGTAATTATTATATTAAATAGCAATATGCCTGCACTTTGAAAAGTTGTGGAAAAAAAAAAAACAATGGATAAAATTGTAAAAATTGATAAAAGTGTAACTTTGGCTTGAAATATTTACATAAGAATCTAGACTGTTTTACGTTCATATCTATAGAAATTCTGCGATTTAAGTATTTATTTGAAAATAATTTTCAACTTTAACTCTGTTTCGTGACGGCCGCCATGTTGGATTTTGTACCTCTGTACAATAGCGGAATTTAGCCTAAATAAGTTGTGATCGTATATAGAAAAATGCATATTTTGCTTTTGTTGAGTAAAATTTAGATGGTTCTGCTTTCCTCCAGTATTAAGTTTCTGATATGAAAATTAGGAAGTTGCTATTTTGGGCAAAAACTGTTCCGTTTCAAATTTCAAACTTACCCTACAAGTCCGAAATTTAGCCCTTTTAGAGTTGACCTTTTTAACCGATAACCAATATCGTCCAACTAAAACTAGACAAATTTTGTATGCGATTTGACTAAGACTAATATGTAGTTTCATACTAAAGACTAACACAATAATTAAAAGGCTCAAACCAATGCTGAGTAACAGTATTTGTAACTACAGCACATTGGAAAAATGGACGTCGGCTGTGATTGACCTCATCAATCTGTAGAAGCGCCCACATGGAACGAGCCTCCGGCAGGGAAACTTTTCCATCTTTGTTGCCGTCCGCCACCGACAGGATCACGCTCACCAAACTGCCGAGGTTGGCCTGATCCCCAAGCTTGGACTAGAAAAGCCACAAAAAGTGCCAGGTAAAAACCACAAACGGACTTCTATCGCGGTCATTATTTTGACCTTGACGTGATTAAAGACCATCTCCCGGAACTTCTCCACCGACGTGCCCCTAGTTGGAGTATCGAACGCTGGCGCCTCCCGCTGAGGCTCCGGCTCTTCGCCCAGCTCGTCGTGTGTAACTTTCCCCAAACGACAGCGAA
The DNA here is from genome assembly GCF_030265065.1 of Corythoichthys intestinalis. Classification (NCBI taxonomy): domain Eukaryota; kingdom Metazoa; phylum Chordata; class Actinopteri; order Syngnathiformes; family Syngnathidae; genus Corythoichthys; species Corythoichthys intestinalis. The sequence goes on along the minus strand of NC_080408.1, from coordinate 21,346,034 downwards.
TGATCCCTTCGCGATCGCCCCAGCTCCCCGTGTATACCTGATCAAACACCGATAAGCCTCTTTTCAATCGACAACAAAAAAAAAAAAAAAAAAAAAGCAAAACTGCAGTGTTTCCTACCTGATTGTTGGGGAACGTTGACAAACATCTGCTCATGTAGAAGGTGTCTTTATCACACAGGCTGCTGCAAGCCGAGCCATCGATGATCCCTCTTTTGTATTTGTCACACTTGAAAGGCCAAGAAATACATGTTTGTTGTGGGTTCAAAGAGAGAATTATGTGCTCAGATCAAATAGGTTTAAACCAGATAAACACCTGTTACTGTAAGCAAATATTTGGATTACGGTTTGTTTACATTTCTTGATTTTAGCTTCAGGACACTACACTGCTGGCCAAAAGTATTGGCACCCCTCCAATTCTGTCAGGTAATGCCATAGGCGGAGTTTGACTTTTGGGACGGGGGGGCACAACATGTTGATGACCCCGAAACACAGTGTAAACGATAAAATTAACTTACAAGAATATTTATAAGAATAAGTTGAAAATGATCCTTCCTTCAGCAAGGGCTGGGTCTTTCAGCATGACAATGATCCCAAACACACAGCCAGGGCAACAAAGGAGTGGCTTCGTAAGAAGCATTTCAAGGTCCATAAGTGGCCTTGCCAGTCTCCAGATCTCAACCCCATAGAAAATCTGTGGAGGGAGTTGAAAGTCCATGTTGCCCAACGACAGCCCCAAAATATCACTGCTCTAGAGGAGATCTGCATGAAGGAATGGGCCAAAATACCAGCAACAGTGTGTGAAAAGCTTGTGAAGAGTTACAGAAAATGTTTGGCCTCTGTTATGTACCCTTTGTTGGCAATAACGAAGTATTGAGATTAGGGCTGCAGCTATCGAATATTTTAGTAATCCACTTAAAATTCTATCGAATAATCGAGTAATCGGATAAAACATTTTTTCTTAGGAAAAGAGCAATGATAAATTTACATGAGAAAACAAGACATTTCATCTAATATTGAACCATTTTCAGTCAATCAATGTCTTTATTTTTGATGTACATTGTTGAAAACAGCCAACAATTGCATCTCAGATGTGACTAGAATAAAAAAAAAAAAAAAAAAAAAAGACATTCACTGCTTTCACTCAAAAAACTTCTAGTTCTTATAAAAATATGTATATTTCTTACCTAAAAATGTCATGACGCTTGATAACACATATCACTTAAAAGTTAGGTGTTTTTCCCCACTTGGTTCAATTGAATTTCCATTTGTGTCAAGCTATTTTTAGGTTCTAGTTAAGTTTTAAGTTAGTCTAAACTGTAAGTCCTGATAGGATTTTTAGTTTTTTTCTGTTTTCAATATAAATATATGATACCTGCTGTATTGGATCACATTAGGGACCAGTGCTACTTGAGGTTTTATCCAGTAATGACTACCAAGCTAAAATTGACAGTTAGCATTATTAAGTTTTTATTTTACACCCTCTTCACTCTACAGCGCTGTTTTCACAGAATAAATAATACTGCTTTAAGATGGCGGCTGTTTAGTAACGCCGCCGACTCTGTCATTTCGCATCTTGTTATATATAAATGATATCTATGAGACGCATCAGCCGCTATCTGCTACCACCGTAGCATCAGACGCTACCTGCTACGATCGTCATGCGGGCGTAGTTTTTAGCAGCTGTCGGTTGCAGTCAGGTATTTATTTCTTCGTCCTCTACGCACATGACGTCAGCGCGTTGTCTCGCATTAAAAGTAGTCGGGCAAAACGTGATGCTTAGAGCTGGAAAAATTAAACGATTCCTCGAGGTGAATAAAATTACTCGGGTCAGTTTTTAAACTCGAGTTGCTCGAGTATTCTTTTCAGCTCTAATTGAGATGAACTTTTGGTATTGACCAAATACTTCTTTTCCACCATGATTTGCAAATAAATTCTTTAAAAATCAAACAATATGATTTTCTGTAGTCACCAATTTGTAAGGGCATACGTCACTATTTGTAAGATTGCCAACAGCCTCGGGTTGACAGGTATGCATTATGCTGCAAAATTTGTTGGTAGTCTTCAGACTTCATAATACCATCCACACAGTCAAGCAGTCTAGTGGCCTGTACTGTGAACGGTGTTCCAGCAGGAAACCGGGGTTGACAAAACCTGATTATCTAGTTTGGGGTTATTCGGTGCTATGACACTGATTATGAAGTTGATATGCTGAACGTGTGTTAACCCAATCATAGTTACTGCGCGTTCACATAAAAGGGGGCGGATACCAGAGTCAAACTTTTGATGATGGCACGGGCACTAAGCCTGAACGATATATCGTTTAAACATCGCCATCGTGATGTGCGCGTGAGCGATAGTCCCATCACAAGCACGTGCAATTTTTTTTTAAAATCTACATACGCCGTGCTTTCTGCTCTGCGCACAGCTTCACACCCTCCCTCTCCCAGCCCTTTGTTCCTCACAGTCACTGCAGCACTTGCTTATCAAAGTTAACGATGCTCGTTGTCTTAGATCTTGCCAAAGAAGGGGACTTCAAAGCGGAGGAATGTGTCAATCATCGTTTAACTTGCTAAACAGTTTCTGCAAGGAAGCCGCGCTGGAATGAATGTGTGTGTGTGGAGGCGTCGGAGACATATAAAATAAATGCCAGAAGTGATCATGAGGAGTTTGAAATTTCTACATGTCACTCCAAGAGTTACAGCTAAGGTAGATAAACAGAAGCATTTAATAAAGCCAAGCATTTTTCAACTACAGTACTTTATTCTTGTTCAAAAATGATTTGGTTGGACAGTTATGTTTAAAACTGATAATAATTATGACATTTGAAGTGCTTAAAAACCATTTATTTATATACATTTTTAAAATCACTTTGGGGGGAAAAGTGAGGAAAAAAACATGTCTTATATGTATCTATTTCCAATGCTAAATCTGAAGAAATACATTGACCATAAAGAACACACACACACACAAAAAAAATTGGGGGGTGCGCTACTTCGCAGTTTTCCACTTATCGCAGCGGGTTCTGGTCCCCATTAACCGCTTAACCGCAAAAAACGAGGGATCACTGTACACTGTGGTGATGGTGAGTCATCCAAAGTCTTTCCAAACAGCTATTCAAGTCATCAAGTGAAAATTTCTTGAAAAAAAAAAAAAAAAATAGATGTATATTTTTTTAATATTGCAATATTATATCGCAAACCCCCAAAAAATCGCAACAATTGTTTTTTCTGTAACCCAAGTTAACATAGTTACCAAATTAAGAGCCATTGATTAAGACAACCATTAAAAGAATACATTGTCTAAACATTAAATTGGAAAGTTGTTTAAAAATCTATGTTTAAAAAATATTTAAAACCTGATATAATCAGTATACGAACAATTATTTGATTTAAAAGAAATAAAAAGTTAAAAATTTCCGCAACGCTTTTATTTAAAAAATCTCTACTGGCGAAATGCACTAACCTGTAGAATGCGCACTTTCACCGCTATTGCTCATTCGTGATTGAGGAAGGGAAGCGGTGAGTCCACTTAGAGTTACTGCCATAAAGATTAAAATATGATTAAAACTATGACACTAAAACCTTTCTTTTAACTGTGAGAGGTGTATTTCTTGGATTATTCACAAGCACTGTTCATCTTGGTGACAAACTGCTTGCTGAAAGGGATTTGGTGAGTTCAAAAATATACTTACTTATATTTGTTGAATATTTTAGTTCACATTATTTGTGTCAGTGTATGCTAAAAGTGTTAATTCATGATATTTCTGTCACACAATTATTGTAAACCAAGAAATGGTGGTTAATTGAACATATGACGTCGCAAAATGTCTCCTTTTTGCCTAGCCTAGCCACCTGCTCTGTCGGTTTATAACGTGCGTCACTGCACTTTTGTCGACTTCACTCGACGATAACTTTTTTTTAAATCATACTTAGAGCTCTTTAGTGTGCGAATTAGTTTATTTTAGGGCTGTCAAAATTATCGCGTTAACGCACGGTAATTAATTTTTTAAATTAATCACGTTAAAATATTTGACGCAATTAACGCACATGTCCCGCACTGTCCCATGTCAGACAGTATTCTGCCTTTTGGTAAGTTTTCAGCAATGTTTTTTGTGCTGTCTAACAGCGAACTCTTGTGGTCGCTTTGCGACATGGTTTATTGCTTTTTTGCCAGTTCAATATGGCTGCATGACGTGTCGGGCTGACGCCTACGTTGTAATGTTGTGCTTATATGATCCTTGAACAAGATTTGTCCGTAAGTATGGTTGTTGTAAAGAATGTACATATTATGTTAGTAAGCGAAATGTTCTATTTTTTGTATGAGATGCTTTTTGTTTATGTTTAGTGAACCTGTATAGCGTGCTAAGCTAACGTTGTTGCTAATGCAATGCTTGTGCACTTTTTTTTGTAGTTTCACTACGGTCTAAAGAGGACAATGGTTTGAGGCCATTTTATTAATAAATCAGATGAAAAAGGAAGAAGTCTGATTATTAAGGCGTCGTTCACTAGCTGTCTAGCTTTGGAAAAAGTAGACGCTTCAGAGTGAGGACAGCATAGACAGATTTAAATGACAGTAGAGTGAAATGCCCACTACAGTCCTTATGTACTGTATGTTGAATGTATATATCCATCTTGTGTCTTATCTTTCCATTCCAACAATTTATTTTACAGAATATACATATAATTTACAGAAAAATATGGCATATTTTATAGATGGTTTGAATTGCGATTAATTGCGATTAATTAATTTTTAATCTGTAATTAACTCGATTAAAAATTTTAATCGTTTGACAGCCCTAGTTTATTTATTTATGTATTTTTGTGAATTCGATAGGCTATTAAAGCTTGATTAAGAAGTGACTGAAAAATTGTTGGAGAGAGAAATTCCAACTGGGATACAAGATGGCGAGCTAATCCAAAGACGAACCATTGAACTGTGCCTCACGCAGGAGCGAGACGCACGCGAGACTTCTGTTTGACATCCTTCAATCTGGTAGGATCCACCATATTTTTTTTGCCCAGCGGAGGAATTAATAAGTATGCCAGTTTTACTTATGTCTGTGAAAAGAAATAAAGCCTGCTGTCAGGACAATAAAATAAAGTTTGGTACGTTAACTGTAAGCAATAATTTATCGTATGTGTATCACCACATGAAACAGGATGATTTTATGTTTAGTCCCCTTGACTGTACGAGTCTATGTACAGTGCCTTGCAAAAGTATTCGGCCCCCTTGAACCTTGCAACCTTTCGCCACATTTCAGGCTTCAAACATAAAGATATAAAATTGTATTTTTTTGTCAAGAATCAACAACAAGTGGGACACAATCGTGAAGTGGAACAAAATTTATTGGATAATTTAAACTTTTTTAACAAATAAAAAACCGAAAAGTGGGGCGTGCAATATTATTCGGCCCCCTTGCGTTAATACTTTGTAGCGCCACCTTTTGCTCCAATTGCAGCTGCAAGTCGCTTGCGGTATGTTTCTATCAGTTTTGCACATCGAGAGACTGACATTCATGCCCATTCTTCCTTGCAAAACAGCTCGAGCTCAGTGAGGTTGGATGGAGAGTGTTTGTGAACAGCAGTCTTCAGCTCTTTCCACAGATTCTTGATTGGATTCAGGTCTGGACTTTGACTTGGCCATTCTAACACCTGGATACGTTTATTTTTTAACCATTCCATTGTAGATTTGGCTTTATGTTTTGGATCATTGTCCTGTTGGAAGATAAATCTCGGTCCCAGTCTCAGGTCTTGTGCAGATACCAACAGGTTTTCTTCCAGAATGTTCCTGTATTTGGCTGCATCCATCTTCCCGTCAATTTTAACCATCTTCCCTGTCCCTGCTGAAGAAAAGCAGGCCCAAACCATGATGCTGCCACCACCATGTTTGACAGTGGGGATGGTGTGTTCGGGGTGATGAGCTGTGTTGCTTTTACGCCAAACATATCGTTTTGCATTGTGGCCAAAAAGTTCAATTTTGGTTTCATCTGACCAGAGCACCTTCTTCCACATGTTTGGTGTGTCTCCCAGGTGGCTTGTGGCAAACTTTAAACGAGACATTTTATGGATATCTTTGAGAAATGGCTTTCTTCTTGCCACTCTTCCATAAAGGCCAGATTTGTGCAGTGTACGACTGATTGTTGTCCTATGGACAGACTCTCTCACCTCAGCTGTAGATCTCTGCAGTTCATCCAGAGTGATCATGGGCCTCTTGGCTGCATCTCTGATCAGTTTTCTCCTTGTTTGAGAAGAAAGTTTGGAAGGACGGCCGGGTCTTGGTAGATTTGCAGTGGTCTGTTGCTCCTTCCATTTCAATATGATGGCTTGCACAGTGCTCCTTGAGATGTTTAAAGCTTGGGAAATCTTTTTGTATCCAAATCCGGCTTTAAACTTCTCCACAACAGTATCTCGGACCTGCCTGGTGTGTTCCTTGGTTTTCATAATGCTCTCTGCACTTTAAACAGAACCCTGAGACTATCACAGAGCAGGTGCATTTATACAGAGACTTGATTACACACAGGTGGATTCTATTTATCATCATCGTTCATTTAGGACAACATTGGATCATTCAGAGATCCTCACTGAACTTCTGGAGTGAGTTTGCTGCACTGAAAGTAAAGGGGCCGAATAATATTGCACGCCCCACTTTTCAGTTTTTTATTTGTTAAAAAAGTTTAAATTACCATTAAATGTTGTTCCACTTCACAATTGTGTCCCACTTGTTGTTGATTCTTGACAAAAAAATTAAATTTCATATCTTTATGTTTGAAGCCTGAAATGTGGCGAAAGGTTGCAAGATTCAAGGGGGCCAAATACTTTTGCAAGGCACTGTATGTCCTTTGAACATCTTCTGAGGCAACAGCAGCAGAAAACGCAAATGGTAAGTGTGTGTGGTGGTGATTGGGTGGGGGAGTGGGGGGGGGGGGGTGCACAAGAGTCCTTCACTGTGGCTGAAGAGTTGGCCAACAGTGAAACAGTGAACAGTGAAAGGCCAATTTCGGAGGGGGTTGAGGGGATGCAATCCACCCCTGGGGCAGCGGAAATGTCCACTCTATGTGCGGAGTAATATATTGCATTGTGGTGATAATATATGGAATGGTTAATCGGGAACCTGGGGTTAAGCAAGATTTAACTCTGAGATGACCAGGTTTGAGATGTCGGGTATATTGCCATTGCAACATTCCCCGGTTTCAACATATCCACCTTTCGTTGTCCAGGTTAGCCGGGAAGTTAAGCTGCACGCGATGAAGTTACTCTCGCAGTTACCCTGATAAGCTAGAAAACCGCCTTTGTAGTACAGGCGACAGTGCCAGAGGCAGCAAAGCAACCCCAAAACATCAGGGAACCTTCGCCTTGTTGACTGCGGGGACCATGAAGGCCTCGTTTTTTTCCCCTGTAAACTCTATGTTGATGCGATTTACCAAAAAGCCCTACTTTTGTCTCATCTGACTAGAGAACATTCTTCCAAAACGTTTTTGGCTTTCTCAAGTAAGTTTTGGCAAACTCCAGCCTGGCTTTTTTATGTCTCCGGGTTAGAAGTGGTGTCTTCCTTGGTATCCTACCATAGTGTCCCTTTTAATTCAGACGCCGACGGATAGTACGGGTTGACACTGTTGTACCCTCGGACTGCAGGACAGCTTGAACTTCTTTGGATGTTAGTTGAGGTTCTTTATCCACCATGCGCACAATCTTTCGTTGAAAATCTATCGTCAATTTTTCTTTTCTGTCCACATCTAGGGAGGTTAGCCACAGTGCCGTGGGCTTTACATATTGATGACTGAGCACGGTAGACACAGGAACATTCAGGTCTTTGGAGATGGATTTGTTTCCTTGAGATTGCCCATGCTTCAACACAATTTTGCTTCTCAAGTCCTCAGATAGGTCTTTGGTCTTCTTTCTTTTCTCCATGCTCAATGTGTTACACACAGAAAAGAGGTTGCGTCAACTTTAATCCATTTTAACTGGCTCCAAGTGTGACTTAGTTATTGCCATTACCTGTTATGTGCCACAGGTAAGTAACAGGTGTTGTTAATTACACAAATTAGAGAAGTATTGCATGATTTTTCAAAGGGTGCCAATACTTTTGTCCGGCCCATATTTGGAGTTTTGTGTAAAATGATAATGATTTTTCTTTTCCAATTCTCTTTTGTGTTTTTTCATTGCAAGCAAAATAAATGAAGACATTACTACCAAAGCATTTGTAATTGCAATCATTTTCTGGGAGAAATTGAGCATTATCTGACAGAATTGCAGGGGTGCCAATACTTTTGGCCAGCAGTGTATATCAATTTCACATCTACTTATGGATGAAGTATTTTTTGGAAGGGGAAAAAATAAGGTATGAAAATAGTATGAAGTATTTATTTGTGCAAAATATGTATTATTACAGGAAAAAAAGAATCATTAAGGTACTTGTTTAGTACAAAGGTACTACTTAGAAAATTCAAATATCCTAAAATGATTACTGAAGAGCAGGGGTTAAAGTGGGCCGGAACGGTGTTTTGATTCTGAAAATATGTTTTGATAACCTCCATGTTAAAAAAAATAAATAGCCAGACTGCCACACACGCATCTCCAAGGGTAAAACAATTTACAATCATGTAAAATTCAAACTTTATCCTGAAAATATCTCTTTGTTCTTCTAAATTATGATTTTTTTTGTCCATATTAAAAAATCTGACTTCACGTTTCAATAGCACTGACGGCAATGGACGTACAATCCTTTCTGACTGGAAGAGGCTGGATTGGACGTCTATCACCGTCAATGGCAGTAAATGAGCCAAATGAGATCTAAAGAAATTATTATTCGAATATTGCTACTCATTTTTATGCTATTTTTTTCCAGATTTTCTTAGATGCTCATTGCTCATATAGTGCAACCATTACAAAACTTAGGAAATTATATTTAAAACAAAATAAAATTGGCTTATTTAAAAAAAACAAAAAAATCCTATCACTGCCAGTTGCAACTTTTGCACCTTGGCATGAATAATTGACCTCCACTCTAATTCATCATCTTGTTCAACATGGCTCTGTGAAAATCTAAAAAAGCAACATTGACCCAGACAACCAGCAGACATATTGTGCAAAAACATCAACATCCCCCCAAAAATCAATGCTACGCCCTCGATGTGGTGTCAACAAACACACGTGAATCGATAACTCACAATGGCGTTTTTGCACTGGCGTCCTCTGCACAGCTCTGTGTAGGCTGAGTATTGCACGTAGAGCACCCAACTCCCCACTAGCACCGTCAGCCAAGTGAGGAACAAGTACTTCACCCTTACAAAAGAGATCCGAGCCTGCCAAAAGAGACAACAGCATTACGCCATAAAGGTATCGCGGGGTGTTCAGGTTGTCGCTTCCCTCATGATGAAGGCTGTACAGATCCAGTCGTTCCGGTGTCCCATTAAGTTAAAAATACCATGCACCACGTTGTTTTGAAAGAGTCATTTTGTCGCTGGTGCATGACGGAACACTTGATTGAAAAATAATAAATTTTATTTCTAGAACACTTCAAACCACACAAAGACGCTTCACAAGAGAGATGGAATCGCAGTACCGACAAAACAAGCATAAAAAGATTAAAAGCACGATAAAGAGACGTAAAGATATACAGTGGGGGAAATAAGTATTTAGTCAACCACTAATTTGCAAATCGTGGTGGAAAATAAGTATTTGGTCAATACCAAAAGTACATCTCAATACTTTGTTATGTACCCTTTGTTGGCAATAACAGAGGCCAAACGTTTCTGTAACTCCTAACAAGCTTTTCACACACTGTTGCTGGTATTTCGGCCCATTCCTCCATGCAGATCTCCTCTAGAGCAGTGACGTTTTGGGGCTGTCGTTGGGCAACACGGACTTTCAACTCCCTCCACAGATTTTCTATGGGGTTGAGATCTGGAGACTGGCTGGGCCACTCCAGGACCTTGAAATGCTTCTTACATAGCCACTCCTTTGTTGCCCTGGCTGTGTGTTTGGGATCATTGTCATGCTGAAAGACACAGCCACGTCTCATCTTCAAGGCCCTTGCTGATGGAAGTAGATTTTCACTCAAAATCTCTCGATACATGGCTCCATTCATTCTTTCTTTTACACAGATCAGTCGTCCTGGCCCCTTTGCAAAAAAACAGCCCTAAAGCATGATGTTTTCACCCCCATGCTTCACAGTGGGTATGGTGTTCTTCGGATGCAATTCAGTATTCTTTCTCCTCCAAACACGAGAACCTGTGTTTGTACCAAAAAGTTCTATTTTGGTTTCATCTGACCATAACTCATTCTCCCAGTCCTCTTCTGGATCATCCAAATGCTCTCTTGCGAACCGCAGACGGGCCTGGACGTGTACTTTCTTCAGCAGGGGGACACGACTGGCAGTGCAGGATTTGAGTCCCTGGCGACACATTGTGTTACTGATAGTAGCCTTTGTTACTGTGGTCCCAGCTCTCTTTAGGTCAGTCGCTAGGTCCCCCAGTGTGGTTCTGGGATTTTTGCTCACCGTTCTTGTTATCATTTTGACGCCACGGGGTGAGATCTTGCATGGAGCCCCAGATCGAGGGAGATTATCAGTGGTCTTGTATGTCTTCCATTTTCCAATAATTGCTCCCACAGTTGATTTCTTTACACCAAGCGTTTTACCTATTGCAGATTGTCTTCCCAGCCTGGTGCAGGTCTACAATTTTTTCTCTGGTGTCCTTCGACAGCTCTTTGGTCTTGGCCATAGTGGAGTTTGGAGTGTGACCGACTGAGATTGTGGACAGGTGTCTTTTATACCGATAATGAGTTAAAACAGGTGCCATTAATACAGGTAATGAGTGGAGCCTCGTTACACCTCGTTACAAGTTAGACCTCTTTGACAGCCAGAAATCTTGCTTGTTTGTTGACCAAATACGTATTTTCCACTCTAATTTGGAGATAAATTCTTTAAAAATCAAACAATGTGATTTTCTGTTTTTTTTCCCCACATTCAGTCTCTAATGATTGAGGTTTACCCATGTTGACAATTACAGGCCTCTCTAATCTTTTCAAGTAGGAGAACTTGCACAATTGGTGGTTGACTAAATACTTATTTGCCTCACTGTAACAGAGCTAGGGATCATGGTGGCTAAGAAAGAGTGAACAGGTGTGTTTGGAGTCTGGATTTGAAAAGTGAAAAGGTAGATCAGGGGGTAGGGAGTTCTAGAGCCAGGGGGCACAGTGACTATAAGCCCTGGAAAATGAGTCAACAAAGCAAAAACACAGCTTGGATCCTCAAAAATTGGTGTTAATTAGCATAAAATATAATGGTCACAATATAGGTACTGCAACCAATGCAGACTCGAGAAACGCTTGGTTTAATACATGTCTAAATACTTGTATAATACATGTTTTTGGACAGTTATTTTGTGTTTAGAGGTACTTAAAGGGTTAATTCCGACTTACGCGGAAATTTGGGTTATATCGCCAGCCGAGGAACGGAACTCGTTTGTGACCCGGGGACTACCTGTAATGTGTTAATAATTCCACACAAATAAGTCTCTTCAGAGTATAAGTCACACACCGGGCCAAACTAATTTATAATTAAATTTATTGTCATAAAATACAGTACTTAATTGAAGTCCAGTTTAAGTAATTCGTAGGGTTGTTCCGATCATGTTTTTTTGCCCCTGATCCGATCCCGATCGTTTTAGTTTTAGTATCTGCCGATCCTGATATTTCCCGATCCGATTGCTTTTTTTTTTTGCTCCCGATTCAATTCCAATCATTCCCGATAATTTTTCCCAATCATATACATTTTGGCAATGCATTAAGAAAAAAATGAATAAAACTCAGACGAATGTATACATTCAACACACAGTACATAAGTACTGTATTTGTTTATTATAACAATAAATCCTCAAGATGGCATTTACATTATTAACATTCTTTCTGTGAGAGGGATCCACGGATAGAAAGACTTGTAATTCTTAAAGGATAAATGTGACTTTGTATATTATGACTAAATATTGCCATCTAGTGTATTTGTTGAGCTTTTAGTAAATAATACTGTAGCCATTTAACTGTTCTGCCCAAATGCATGATGGGAAGTGCAACCATGACTGTGCGTAGTGGTACCAATTGATATATCTTCTCTGCGTTGGGAAATCACATAAGGTGTTAAGAAGAAGATCAACTACTGGCTTTCTTCCCCACATTGCTTCCCACGATATTTCTCATCGTAGGGAGAGGGATTGTAAGGCTTTAGCCAATTACAAAAAGGCTCCAAAGGATGCCAAAATTCACTCTCCTCATTTTACGCTGTCTTTTAGCTCTATATATAGGTAAAACGGCGCCATTACAGATTAAACGTGACAATGCGTGAGTGGGTCATGCAGTGCATGCATTAATTGCGTTAAATATTTTAACGTGATACATGTTTTAAGAAATTAATTACTGCCGTTAATAGGATAAATTTGATAACCCTACCTTAAGCCTAAACTAAAGACTCTGGATGAGTGTAACATATTATGTCTGTAACGTTAAATACAATTAGAAAATGATTTAATTAAAAAATATATATATATTAAAAAAAGGCATGTCCGATATTTTTTTGCCGATTCCGATACTTTGAAAATGACGTGATCGGACCCGATTGATCGGGATCGGGACATCCCTAGTAATTTGTTGTTGTTTTTTTTTGTTCGATCGCTCCCATTTCCAATGGATTGGACGTCTAGTGCTGTCAATGGCAGCCAAAGAGGGGGGGAAAAAATGTTCTTCCTCTGGCCAAGATGCACCCTTCCACCAATTAGTTTATCACTCGCAGACGTTCAATCTATTTGAACTGGGAGTTACCCTCACACTTCAAATGGATTTGAAGTCTAGTATCGTCAATGGAAGCCAATGAGTTAAGCATTGTATGACCAAGTCATGATAGCAATTACTTAACATTCGAATATGTAGTAATTTAGTATTAAAAAAAATTAAAACTTGGCATTGGTCCGGGATCGGAATTGGCCGATAACGGGCTGAAAGGGATAGGAATCATGAGGCAAAAAAAAAAATGTATCGGTGCACCACTATTTATAAACTAACTTCAAACTAGTTGCCATAGAAAATGAACTTTCCCCAACACAGACTGGAGCGCACTTATAATAAACAAAGTGACAAGTGGTCAAACTTGCTGTGTTAGCGACTCCCTTGAGGGCAAAACTGTGGTTGCTCTTCCTTCTAGTATTCTAAAGATGAGGCAGTTTTTTTGACTCAACTTTGTGCCAACTACGGCAGTTAATTTTTCAGCGGGTGTGATGGCTGTACACCAACTTGGAAACTGCTACTGTTTTAACAAGTCATGTCTAGGTCATCCTAATCTGCTTGTTTATAGATTAAAATCACATGGTATGTTGTACAAAAGTCATGAGGACTTGTGCAAAGGTTCCCTATCTTGCCTATTATTAACATGACCTATATTGCATTCAAAACAATTGGAGGGAGCAACTTGAGACAATCCCAGTCAAAAGATTTTAACTCGATGACACTGAAATATGATCATTCACTTCCAGCCCTCTCAGTTCAAAATGGATTGAATGTGATGTCATGTTTACATTTTACAGTACGGCAATTTGCGGGAAATTGTGTCTCATATTTTCCTGACATCTTCACTTTGGAAAAAACTATCAGTGTTTACTGGGAAACTGCCACATTTCTTGTACAGTTTACTTTGAGCAACTGCATTGCAGAAGACACAGGCAACTATCCAAATGGGTCAATCTGTAGTTCCTGGGATATTTCGACAAGCCACATTCAGACTAGAGGTGCAACAATTAATCGACAACTATTTTGATAACCAATTAATCATTTAAGGACCTTCTTCAACTTAAACATGTCAAAATTCTTGAAATTTTTAACATACATATAAATTCTCAGTCGTAAATATCAGATTTCTTCATTATATTTTTGTCAAGTCAAAGTAGGACATGTACAAAAATCTGCTTTTACTTTGGAAAACAATTCAGATTTTTGCCAATTTTCGGACATCTTACTGTCTAAATTAGTTTCTCAAGTAGGCTGCAACATCTAATCATTTAATTGATTTAAATTAGGGCTGTCAAACGATTAAAATTTTTAATCGAATTAATTACAGCTTAAAAATTAATTAATCGTAATTAATCGCAATTCAAGCCAAATATAAAATATGCCATATTTTTCTGGAAATTATTGTTGGAATGAAAGATAAGACACAAGACGGATATATACATTCAACATACAGTGGGGAGAACAAGTATTTGATACACTGCCAATGGGAAAACCCATTGGCAGTGTATCATGTATCATATGTGGAATTAATTTGTGGATGACATCAATTTGTATTGCGGCAGCCAAGTGTTAACAAACGATTCAAAGGTGACTTTAAAAATCTTTTGCGGCTTGACTTTATTTTGACTTGAAACTCGCCTGACAGCAGTTGTAAAAAATAAATGCTCCTTTGTATTAATTCTGTCGGTGGTTAAAAAAAGAAATGTAAATCCTCAAATTGCCCAAAAATGAACAAGAAGGGGCTCCAAATGGGCAGGAAGTTACCCTGGAATGCCCCAAAATCATCAGAAAGTGACCTATAATCCAACATAAAATGATCAGAAATCAAGAGGAAATGACCAAAAATAAACTGGATACCTGTAAGTACCCTACAATTAACAAGCAGGTGACTCAAAATTAACTCATTGTCTACCATTGACAACAATAGACATTCAATTAATTTAACCTGGGGGAACTGGTTGTGAATGCTCATCTTTCAGCGCCAAATGCAAAAATATCTTCAATTACTATCAAGGGCGTAGGTTTGAATAGGGACATAACACTACCAACTTTTCAGGATCCTCAAATAGTCCTTATAAGCAACCTTTTTTTTTTTGCAGTATACAATGAGTTCAGTCATAGAGGTAATTTAGATCAGGGGTATCCAACTCCGGTCCTCGAGAGCCCCTATCCAGCTTGTTTTCTATGTCTCCTTCCTCCAACACACCTGACTCAAATAATCAGGATTGTTATCAGGCTCCTGCAGAGCTTGCTGATGAGCTGATCATTTGATTCAGGTGTGTTAAAAGAAGGAGACATGGAAAACAAGCTGGATAGGGGCTCTCGAGGACCGGAGTTGGATTGTCTTCTCATATGTTGTAAGGATAGAATAGACCCTAGCATTATTAAATGAATTATTTTCACTATGTTCAGACTTACATTTATTCCTTTTCACTTGCTGAAAATGCCAGTCAATTTTTCCTCCTCAAAAGCACATTTGATTGGCTGTTGACTTGACCCCACCCCTCCCACCACACAGACACACGCACACCCACAGCCCTGACAGATTAATGTCGACAACATTAATCTCTTCCGCCCCTTTCAGAGAGGAAAGTTTTTTTTTTCGGCCAGCAGCAGCCACTGTAAGTAATATAAAAAGGTGGGCTGTCAAACACTTAAAATTTTTAATCGAGTTAATTACAGCTTAAAAATTAATTAATCGGAATTAATCGCAATTCAAACCATCTATAAAATATGCCATATTTTTCTGTAAATTATTGTTGAAATGGAAAGATAAAACACAAGACAGATATATACATTCAACATACGGTACATACAGTTAGTACTGTATTTGTTTATTATAACAATAAATCAACAAGATGGCATTAACATTATTAACATTCTCTTAAAGCGATCCATGGATAGAAAGACTTGTAGTTCTTAAAAGACAAATGTTAGTACAAGTTATAGAAATTTTATATTAAAACCCGTCTTAATGTTTTCGTTTTATTAAATTTTGTAAAATTTTCAAACAAAAAATAAACTTGTAGCTCGCCATTGTTGATGTCAATAATTACACCATGCTCACTCATGGTACTAACTAGGGTTGTTCCGATCATGTTTTTTTGCTCCCGATCCGATCCCAATCGTTTTAGTTTGAGTATCTGCCGATCCCGATATTTTCCGATCCGATTGCTTTTTTTTTTGCTCCCGATTCAATTCCAATCATTCCCGATAATTTTTCCCGATCATATACATTTTGGCAATGCATTAAAAAAAAATGAATAAAACTCGGACGATTATATACATTCAACATACAGTACATAAGTACTGTATTTGTTTATTATGACAATAAATCCTCAAGATGGCATTTACATTATTAACATTCTTTCTGTGAGAGGGATCCACTGACAGAAAGACTTAATGGATAAATGTGACTTTGTATATTGTGACTAAATATTGCCATCTAGTGTATTTGTTGAGCTTTCAGTAAATGATACTGCAGCCATTTAACTTCTGCCCAAATGCATGATGGGAAGTGCAACCATGACTGTGTGTAGGGGCACCAATTGATATATCTTCTCTGTGTTGGGAAAGAATATAGGGTGGTAAGAAAATGATCAACTACTACCTTTCTTCCCCACATTGCCTCCCACATTATTTTAATTGCTGAGAGAGGTATTGTAAGGCTTTAGCCACATAAAAAATGGCTCCAAAGGCTGTCAAAATTCTCTCTACTCATTATACGCTGCCTTTTAGCACTATGTATAGGTAAAACGGCGTCTTTATAGATGTAACGCGACAATGCGTGAGTGGGTCGTGCACCACATGCGTTAATTATTTAACGTGATTAATTAAAAAAAATTAATTACCGCCGTTAACGCAATAAATTTGATAGCCCTACTTTAAGCCAAAACAACTCTGGATGAGTGGAAGACATTTTGTTTGTAACGTTAAACACAATTAGAAAACGATTTAAATAAAAAATATAGATATATTAAAATAAGGCATGTCCGATATTTTTTTGCCGATTCCGATACTTTGAAAATGACGTGATCGGACCCGATCGATCTTAAGTACTAACCCATCAAATCAGTTGGACCCAAACGCCAGCAGAGGGCGCCAAACACGAAAAAACAAGTAACAAGCGGACATTACACTGTACGGTCATTTTAGTCTGTTTGAGCGGGGCATGTGCGTTAATTGCGTCAAATATTTTAACGTGATTAATTGAAAAAAAAATTCATTACCGCCCGTTAACACGATAATTTTGACAGCCCTAATAAAAAGACGTCAATGTTGTGGAAGTGGGGGAGACACCTCTAACTTTGCTACTCCAAAATCGGAAGTGCATCAGAGTTAGCGTAACATTAAACAGTTTAAACTTGCTAACCTGCAAAACTACTGCGGTCAGGCCAGTCTCCACAAAAAACAACAAAGTCAAGCTAGCCGTCCCTCATTTGGATCATTGTTTGCCTCTCATCCTTGTTTGAGTGTTAGGGTAGTCTAGTATGCCTCAGATGTTGATCAGTCCTTGGATATATGAGGTTTTTTTTTCTTTTTTTTTTTTCCCAAATCACTTTTATATAAATTCTTTCGTTCGAGTCTAGGGGTGCTCCAGTGTACTACCCCCCCCCCCCTTTTTTTTTTTTTAAATAAAGGTACTTGCACTCCAAAATATTTCCTTAGTACTTTTTAAAAACAAAGGTTTGAATCGAACGTTGAATCACCTTAACCAATGAACATGAAAATTAGTATAAATCAATAGATTTATTTGGCATTGATCATTTAGCCTATCGTTTAATTAGGTTCATATTCATGAGAAATGTAGCCCTGACCTCCGTTCAATAGTCTGATTGGTCTTATTAATGTCCCGTCCCCAGGAAAAAGTGTACATACAGGTTATGCTGTTATATCGTCCCTACCAGTGCTGAAACCAAACCTACGCCCTTGATCAAAAGTATCCAATGACAACAAATTTCTGGTCATCTTTGGTAATGCAAAAACAAATAATTGCGTTTTGAAACTTTTGACAACCCTAATTCTCTGTCATTCGTGAACTGATAGTCTTAAATTATTGAATAATTGATGACTTAATCGCGGAATTATTGTAACCTGCAGGTTACGAATTAGCCAGTTGAGGACATCCATGCTTTGTCACAACCTTCAGCCTGTAGTGAAGTAGTAGAACATTACTGCTTGTTTTTATATTCTTCAGTGAAAGCTTGTCACCTTTGCCTACAGTGGTATGAAAAAGTATCTGAACCTTTTGGAATTTCTCACATTTTGGCAACAAATCACCGTCAAATGTGATCTGAGCTTTGTCAAAACCACACAGATGAAAAAACTGTCTGCTTCAACTATAACCAAACATTTATAGGTTTTGATATTTTAATGGGGATAGAATGCAAACAATGACAGAAGGGGGAAAAAATAAGTAAGTGAACCATCACATTTAATATTTTGTGGCCCCCCCTTTGGTAGCGACAACTTCAACCAGACACTTTCTGTTGCTGTAGATCAATCCGGCACATTGATCAGGACGAATCTTGGCCCATTTTTCTCTGCAAAACTGCTGTAGTTCAGTCAGATTCCTGGGAGGTCTGACATGAATTGCTGTCTTTAGGTCAAGCCACAGCATCTCAATGGGGTTCAAGTCTGGTCTTTGACTAGCCCACTCCAGAACGTGTATTTTGTTCTTCTGAAACCATTCTGAAGTTGATTTATTTCTACATTTTGGATCATTGTCTTGTTGCAGCATCCATCCTCTTTTTAGCTTCAGCTGTCTGACAGACTGCCTCAGGTTTTCCTGCAAAATATCCTGATAAAATTTTGAGAATTCATTCTTCCATTAATGATTGCAAGTTGTCCAGGCTCTGAGAAAGCAAAGCTGCCCCAAATCATGATGCTCCCTCCACCATGCTTCACGGTGGGGATGAGGTGTTGATGTCGTTGAGCTGTTCCATTTTTACTCCATGCATTGTGTTGTATGTTACTCCCAAACAATTCAACTTTGGTTTCATCAGTCCACAAAATTTTTCCTAAAACTTCTGTGGAGTGTCCAAGTGCCTTTTTAGGAACATTAAACAAGCAACAATGTTTTTTTTAGACAGCAGTGGCTTCTACTGTGGAGTCCTCTCATGAACACCATTCTTGGCCATAGTTTTACAAATAGTTGATGTGTGCACAGAGATATTGGACTGTGCCAGTGATTTCTGTAAGTCTTTAGCAGACACTCTAGGGTTCTTTTTTACCTCTCTGAGTATTCTGCGCTGATCTCTCGGCATCATCTTTGGTGGACGGCCACTCCTTGGGAGAGAAGCAACAGTGCCAAACTCTCTCCATTTGTAGACAATTTCTCTGACTGTCGATTGATGAACATCCAGACTTTTAGAGATGGCTTTATATTCTTTCCCAGCTTTTTCAAGGCAACAATCCTTGATCGTAGGTCTTCAGACAACTCTTTTGACCGAGCCATGGTCCACATTAGACAATGCTTCTCATCAAGACATTTCTTACCAGGTGTGTGTTTTATAGTGGGCAGTAGGGCTGAACGATATTGGAAAAACTTACACTGTGACTTTTTGGGAGTTTGCGATATATATTGCAATATTAAAACTAAAAGAATTTTCACCAGATGACTTGAATAGCTTTGTTTGGGAAGACTTTGGTTGACTCACCATGACCACATTGTAGTCATATAATACAGTTTACTCCAGGTTAAGGGGTTTCATCTGTGAATTATAAAGATTCATGTATGTAAAAAGGTACCAGGAGGCCACGTCTCTGTACACTTGCTGCTTATATGAAGCAAAACAAAGGTTTATGTGTTAAAAATACAAACAAAAATTGCACGTCCTGCGATAGGACTATTGCGCATGCACATATCGCGATGGCGTTGTTCAAACGATATATTGTGCAGGCCTAGTTGGCAGGGCAGCTTTAGACCACTCATCAGTGATTAAGCACACACCTGACTTGCTGACAATTGCTCTTTAGGTCTTCTTAGGCAGACCGTTCCCTTACTTATTTTCCCCCTTCAGTCATTGTCTGCATGCTATCCTCATTAAAACATGAAAACCTATAAATGTTTGGGTGGGTTTAGTTAAAGCAGACACTTTACATTCATCTGTGTGATTTTGACAAGGATCACATCACATTTGATAGTGCTTTTATGCAGAAATGTGAAAAATTCCAAAAGGTTCAGATACTTTTTGATACCACCGTACTTTTAAGGCCAAACATAAAAAAACAATCAGATCTGACAAAAACAGAAATCTGATTCTTAGTTTTAAGACCTGCTGTCTGAATTAAGACTTTGGAAAGCCTACAACCTCGTTATTCTAAGACCAAGACCACACAAACTGACAAAAACACAAATCTGATTCTTAGTTTTAAGACCTGCTGTCTGAATTAAGACTTTGGAAAGCCTACAACCTCGTTATTCTAAGACCAAGACCATACAAACTCCAATCTCAGATGCATTCGGGTTATGAGGACAGTCAACATTCTTCAGGTATGATAAAATCGAGGAAAGAACAACACGTTGAAAACTAGCTGTTAATTTTCGACGACAATACTGTCTCATTCAAAAACAGCAAGCTGTCTTACCTGGAAATAGAACGACTTCTTCACCCAGGCCCGTGGAAACAGCCCCTTCGCCATCGCAAAAATAGATCATCTCAAAACTGGAGAACATCAGTCAAACCGAGCCAACGCAGAGCCAATCCAGCGTCTCGTCTCGCCTCGCGTGAGCAACCGACGCGAATGAATGGACGTCATTTCATTTCACCGATGTGGCTTTGGGCTTCTGTCCGTTGCAACATTTGCAGCAAAAACAAGTTCTAAACGCGAGGTAAGAAGACAGAAAACAGCAGCGGAGCCGACTCGGGTTAGTGCGCATGCGCAGTCAATACGAAGCCGTATTTAAAAAAAAAAAAAGAAACATTGGTAGTCTCCAGCTCATTGACTGATTCAGATATTTATTAATTCTGCATAAACTTAAAAGTGTGATAAAATGAAGTGTGAGAATAGTTTGGGACTGTTTCCGTTATTTTTCACAATAAAAGTAATGCTATATGTTTTTGTGAGTTTTTTTTTTTTTTTTTTTTTTTTTTTTTGTGGGGGCTACCACTACTACCACAATTTAATGTTTCAAGATTTAGTTAATTATTTATGTGATATTTTTTGGACATGTATTTTCTAATGGGTGCACACTTTAGTTAATACTTGTCTGAATGCTTATTCGATTTTATTTGCCAATTTGAGGTAACGACCACAGCTGTGTAAGATCTGCCACCTACCATTCTGAAGGGGGGGTTATTTAAGTTGATTCAATTATGATTGTTTGGAGTAAAGTTTTCACAGTTTGTTTAAATGCACATTAATTATTGTTTGAATATATGTATATTTTCCATCTGTTGTTGTTTTATGAAGTTGACAATGTTTGGTTAATTTGTCATACCTCCTATGCCTCAAATATTAATATTTATTATTAGCAAATGAACTGAAAATATTATCTCGACCCTTGGACCTAATTTCCATCCTAATTATATGATTTAAAAAAAAATGCTATATAACATTGGTGGGGACAATATGGCATAACCTGAATGTGCACTTTTTTGCTGGGAATAGGACATAAATAAAACCAAACAGATAGAATGAACGGGGGCCAGGGCTAAATTTGTCACGGATATCAACCTAATTAATTTAGAGGCTAAATCAGGGGTGGTCATTACGTCGATCACGATCGACCAGTCGATCGCAACGTGGGTAGCTCGAGGCCACCCAAGATAGTTAATTATGATTATGTTGTGTGTATGTTCTGTTGTGTGAGCAACGTATGAGTTTATGCAGCACTCTCTCTCCAAGCAGCTTCTTGCTTGCGTTTTTCTGGTTGTATAGTTTCCAGCAGAGTTCAGTACATTTCTCACAGTTTAATTAACGTTAACAGTAGAAAACACAAACAGAAGGACATTTCTCTCTAAGCAGCTTCCTACTCAAGTTTTGCAGGTTAGCAAGTTCACAAAGGCTACGTTCATACTACAGGTCTTAATGCACGAATCCGATTTTTTTGTGTTTTTCCGACTTGAGTGAGGCATTAACTTGATGGTCTGAACGTGACAAGTTGCATAGAACTGGACCATTTCAAATCCGATCTGGGTCACTTTCGTATGTGGTTCAAATCCGATCTGGGCCACATTTTTCCAGACTGTCGCGGCGGTCTGTACTGTCCAGTCTCTCAAATCGGAATTCATCCAGCAATTACGTCATCAAAAAGCGAGAGAGTACTGTAGCGGTGCAGCTGTGCGTCATTAGCGCCTAGCTTGCCTTGAACACGGCTTTTAAGGAAGGGTCGGACTCTTTGTCAGGGAATTAAAAAAATAAATAAAAATGGAGCTGTCCTTCAAGTAAAACACTACTGCATTGACTTAATAATGGTGGGGTCAATTACAACCATTAAAACATATGGGAAGACAATCTAAGTTAAATGACCTACAGTGCTGGCCAAAAGTATTGGCGCCTCTGCAATTCTGCCCTCCAATTCTGTCAGATAATGCTCATTTTCTCCCAGAAAATGATTGCAATTACAAATGCTTTGGTAGTAGTATCTTCATTTACTTTGCTTGCAATGAAAAACCACAAGAGAATAAAAACAAAAAATTAAATCATTACAAAACTCCAAAAATTGGCTGACAAAAGTATAGGGACCCTTTGAAAAATCAAATTTGAGTAATTAACAGCACGTGTTACCTACCTGTGGCACATAACAGGTGGTGGCAATAACTAAATCACACTTGGAGCCAGTTAAAATGGATTACATTTGACTCAACCTCTTTCCTGTGTCCTTGTGTGTAACACATTGAGCATGGAGAAAAGAAAGAAACTGTTTGGTAAAGAACTGTCTGAGGACTTGAGAAGCAAATTTGTGAGGAAGCATGAGCAATCTCAAGGCCACAAGTCCATCTCCAAAGACTTGAATGTTTCTGTGTCTACCGTGCGCAGTGTCATCAATAAGTGTAAAGCCCATGGCACTGTGGCTAACCTCTCAAGATGTTGACAGAAAAGAAAAATTGACGATAGATTTCAACGAAAAATTTTGCGGATGGTGGATAGAGAACCTCGACTAACATCCAAACAAGTTCAAGCTATCCTGCAGTCCGAGGGTACAACATTGACAACCCGTACTATCCGTCGGTCTCTGAATGAAAAGAGACTCTATGGTAGGATACCCAGGAAGACCCCACTTCTGACCCAGAGACATAAAAAAGCCAGGCTGGAGTTTGCCAAAACCTACATGAGAAAGCCAAAAACGTTTTGGAAGAATGTTCTCTGGCCAGATGAGACAAAAGTAGAGCTTTTTGGGAAAAGGCATCAACATAGAGTTTACAGGAAAAAAGGAGGCCTTCAAAGAAAAAGAACACTGTCCCCACAGTCAAACATGGCGGAGGTTCCCTGATGTTTTGGGGTTGCTTTGCTACCTCTGGCACTGGACTGCTTGACTGTGTGCATGGCATTATGAAGTCTGAAGACTACCAACAAATTTTGCAGTGTAATGCTGGGCCCAGTGTTAGAAAGCTGGGTCGCCCTCAGAGGTCATGGGTCTTCCAACAGGACAATGACCCAAAACACACTTCAAAAAGCACTAGAAAATGGTTTGAAAGAAAGCACGGGAAACTTCTAAAGTGGCCAGCAATGAGTACAGACCTGAAACCCCGAGAACACCTGTGAAGAGATCTGAAAATGGCAGTTTGGAGAAGGCACCCTTCAGACCTGGAGCAGTTGGCCAAAGAAGAATGGTCTAAAATTCCAGCAGAACATTGTAAGAAACTCATTGATGGATACCGGAAGTGGTTGTTCGCAGTTATTTTGTCTGAATGTTGCGCTACCAAGTATTAGGCTGGGGGTGCCAATACTTTGGGGGGGTCAGTGGGAGGGTTGCCCTCCCCCTTCAAATGGATTGGACGTCTACAAGTGACAAACTAATTGGTGAGAGGGGGCAAATACAGCAGAAGAACGACTGAAAGTGACACGATTAGACATTTACCATCATCATGGGAAGGGCAAGAAGTCCTCCTTTTTTTACGGTTGTGTGCGTAGTTGGCGGCCATCATGGGTACTAGATCTTAACTAGATCTCGGAAAGTGCATTTTGCGCAACATCGGTACTTTATTTCCTAGTAGTCACTAATACCAGATATATATGTTATGTAAAAAATCAAGTTGTCACATGACTGGAAGCCAAATATTTACTTGTTTTATACTCAGAACTAAACATTTTAGATCACTAAAGATATTACCCATGTTTCGATCTTTTTTTTTTTCCAGAATAAAATCTGCCATGATGGCATTTGAGTTGGATTCAAGGGCTTTTGATCGATTTTCTACCTTAATAATCAGTTACATTTTACCTTAAGCAAATAAAAAACACAAAGCAATTTCGATGTTTTGGACTGTTTTGTTGCCAAAGCATTTCAGATATTTGAATTAAAACCACTGTTGTGAACAAAACGGCATATCTTAAAAGATGATCATGTTTATTGATGTTTTGCGATCAATTACATTGGAGCGTTGTTTAATCATTCAATTTATTGTTACAGCCCTATGGTCCCTTCCTCGTTAATCCATTCTTTGAAGCATGTTATGGGTTGCTGAAGCCTTTCAAGGCATTTTTTCAGCCGGAACTTTGTACAGGTGATCTCAGATGGAAAGTATTACTTTTTGTAACCTACCAGGCCTGTTTTTCAATGTAGTGAAAAAGCAAAACAATAATAAAACCCTCTGCAAACACAGACAATGTAAACTCCACACCAACCTGAAGGTTAAAAAGTCAGCAATTCAGAGTAAGTTGCCTACGTGCAAAGCGAAGGGAATGTTTATGAAGATATTCTATTAAAAGTTGTTAAAATTGACCTCAACTAGATGCCTTAAATACTTTCAGCGGTACGGCGTAGGTTTGGTCTCAACATTGTCGGGACAATATTACTGTAATGCATAAAATGCAAACAATGATCCATTTTAGGGACGACTAGCTTGACTTTGTTATTCCTTGTGTAGGCTGGCCTGATCGCAGTACTTTTGCAGGTTAGCAAGTTTAATGTTATACTAACTCTAATGCAGGTTGGACTTTCAGTAGCAAAATTGTTGGTGTTTCCCCCACTTCCACAACATTGACGTCTTTTTACATGTCTTACAGTGGCTGTTGCTGGCCGAAAAAAAAAATTCTAATATCCCTCCTCTCTAAAGGTGACGAAATCTGTTGGGAATGGTTGAGTCTGTCTGTCTGTCTTTGTGGCGGGACAGGGGGCGTCAAGTCATCAGCCATCCAAACGTTCATTTGGGGGGGGGGGGGGGGGGGGTAGACCAGCACATTCAGCAAGTGAAAATGGATAAATGTAAGTCTGAATATAATGAAAATAATTCATTTAATAATGGTAGAGTCTATTCTATAATTACAACATTTGGGAAGACAATCTAAATGACCTATATAACTAAACTCTTTATATAATGAAAATAAGGTTGCTTAAAAGTTGGTGGGGACAATTTGAGCATCCTGAAAAGTCGGTAGAGTGATGTCTCCTACCGTCAAATGGATGTCTAGCACCGTCAATGGCAGCCAATAAATTAAATGCAGGATTAATGACTTTTTTTTCATTAAAATTTTTTCTAAAGATAATTTTTCATTATTTTCTTCAAAGGCCCTCACTAAAGTCTATGAACAAACAATCAGAAGTTATTTCTAATAGCTTTATGGACAACATTTGGGTTTATTAATTCCTTAGCTACCATTGACGGCGACAGACATCCAATTAAATTTGACTGGGACGACTAAAAGTGATCATTCAATAATTTTAATGCACATTCAAAAAAAAAAAAAAAAAACACTTTCAAATCTCACTTATCTGCAATATTGTCAACATGCATACATCAAACATTTAGTTTATATTTACTAATTAACTTGAAGCTGTTTGTAAATAACGTTTTCATCTCCACCCGATTTATTTGGATGATTTTCCTGTGCATCAATTAAGTTATAAATAGTCAATTTCCAAAAAGGATCAACGTGTTCACACCTTGTCCAGTAGGTGGCGATAATGCACCCGGACGATGTTTAAACTGAAAGAAGAAAAGTAACCCATGATAATACCCTTCCGGTCACATTATGAAAACTGTGGACAGTTCATCTTTTTTTTGACTTTCATCCATGTCTTACAAGTGTTGTTGTATTTTTGAATGTGTAAAAAACATTAATGAATGTGGCAAATTACCTAAATACGCCACGCATTAGCCAAACGTCACGTTAAAATCGAAGCTCTTCCCACAATGCACTCGCCGACCATCAGCGGGAAACCAAAATGGCGAACGTGCTAGGGGAAAATGAGCCGTTTGTTATTTTCTAAGAAGGACGTAAAGTCGACACGTTTGAGCCGTTAGCCTTTGCAATAAAACACCAGGCGAACCGAGTGGAACAACGAGAGCCACGCGCTAATATTGACTTGGTTTATTCTAGCTAGCTGCTGAAGCGGAGGTGCCCGAATGAGGTATTGTTGTCATGTTTTCCTGTGATGTGGGGGGGTGGGTGTGGGTCTGGTGGCCTTCCCGACGACTTGGCTCTAAGGATTAATTGAGCAAACACTAAGACTCGGCGGATGGTTTTAACTCTTACAAAATTAGCATTTTGTTTGGACAAACTCCCCTTAAAATGGCTGGCTGTCGTATTTAACATGGTTGCACACAGTCGTTCAAACAAAGGAAACGGTTCTTAAATACCCGCATCCGCACACATTGGCTGCTATTGACGGCGACAAATGAACCACAGTTTCTTTAGAGTATTGCAGTTTTTACATTGACAACACATTCACTTTGTCAATTTGGCGCTTACAACAGTGAAACTAAGGAAACGCGTCAACATTCTGACGACTGTGCAAAAGGTTTATCGTTTTTCATAAATGAATGCAATTAACGGCAATAGGCGTCGAATCTAATTTGACTGGGAGGAGCTGGCAGTCATTATGGATTGGTCGGCAACCTCCGTCAATGGCACAGAAACATGGTCATTTAGTGTCAGGCATCCCAATTCAAATTGATTTCATTTTTTGCTGGAAATGGTAGGAGTGAGAACCTCTTGGTACCTCACGATACGATTTGCGATACAAAGCTCACGATAACGACGATCCGATACATTGGTCAGGAAATATTGCTAGGATATTCTACAAGCAACTAATAAACAGAAAAACACAATTTTCATCCTTCGGCTTTGTGTTTATCACTAGTAGACGTCCAATCCATTCGAAGTGGGAGGATGGCAGCGAATGAACGAATTTCATTCGCTGCCATCCCTCCCACTTCAAACGGATTGAACGTCTATGGCCGTCAGTGGCAGCCAATGCCAGGCAATGAGGTAATTTTGGGCCATTTAAGGTCATTTACCTGTTGATTTTCAGTTACTTCCTGTTGATTTTGGGGTATTTTATGGGTCACTTCCTGTTTATTTTGAGTTACAGAACAGGAAGTGACCTGGGAATCACCCAAATAAATAGGCAGTGACTCAAACTCTATAGGAAATGACCTGTAAATGCCCTAAAATAGACAGCAAGTCAGACCGAATGACTGAATGCTCTGGTTTTGAATGAATGAACGTTCCCAGTCTAAATGGATTGGCCGTCGAGCACCGTCAATGGCAGCCTTAGAGTTAACTGAGACACTATTATGATGGACGATTTTGGTAGCAACTTGATGGTTTTTAAATTTTATTTATTTATTTATTTAAACATTGACACCTTTTTAAAACGATATCTCGATTCTTGACAGGAGCATTTCGATAACCTTTTGGGATACAAAGTATCACGATATATCACCATTTCGATATTTTGTCACACCCCTAGTCAATGGCATCATTTTTTTTTTTTTTTTTTAATAAGCGAATGCAATTGACGGCGATAGACGTCCAATCTAATGGGCTGGCAGTCATTATGGATTGGTCGTCAACCTCCGTCAATGGCACTGAAACATGGTCGTCCAGTGCCAGGCAACCCAGTTGAAATGGATTTAAATTTCTGCTGTCAATGGCAGTAATTTAGTAAACCATTTATAGGGTTAATGTCTATTTTTTGGCATTTAAAATAATAATAACTATAATCTGGCATCCATTACGTGGACATGGTATTTTGGGTCATGCAGGCCACATTTTTAAAATTTGTTTATAATGTGGCCTACATGACCCAAAATGTGATGTCCATATTTGTAGACACCAGGTCTCAATTATATAATTAAAAACAAAAAACAAAAAAACATTATTTTAATTAGGGCTGCAGCTATCGATTATTTTAGTAGTCGATTAATCGATGAACTATTTAGTTCGAATAATTGAGTAATCGGATAAGGAACATAAAAAATTAAAATACCTGAGCTGAGCCTCAAACGGTATAAAAAATAAGGATCTATATACAACAAAAGAACAACTTACATAGCAAAAGTCCGCTAGCTTAAATGCTATAAAATGCTAACTTTTTTTTTTTCACAGTGCTCTTAACAAATGGTTCAGACACATATTCCCACAAAAAACGGCTAAATATACCTATAAACTAAAATACAGTGATGCACGATAATACATTTTTCAACCGATATCGATAACCGATAATTTCCTGCCCCTTCCACCCGATAACCGATAATGTCACGTCGATAATTCTATTCAAGTATGTATGTAAAATTTTAAAGTATACAAAGATCAAATGTTACTGTGCAAAAATGTAATTTAGTGCTATTTTTTCCACATCAAATGTGAACAAGTAGAAAATTCCAACATCTAAACAATGGCAATGACATTGTGTAATGGTAAGCTTTTGGCAACAATTACCTAGAGAGTAAACAACCAAGTTGCACAAGAATGCCTTTAAAAGTAAGCCATTCCTAATATATATCACATTACTACACTGGAAAAACACCTTCTTAAAACTAGCAGAATTGGACAAAACTGTTGTTTGCGCACATTTGGAGGCTAAATCAAGCATATAATTATCGGATTGCATTATCGGTTGAATTTCGTTTTATCTGCATTATCTGTGTGACGTCATAATTGCCATTATCGGACGATAATTATCGGTGACCGATATTATCGTGCATCTTTACTAAAATACGAACGTATTAAAAAAAAACTTTAGCGCAAATAGAAACTTAGGTTGGTCTTAACAGGGAGCAGCTGGATTCAGCCAAGTGAATTGAGGCAGACTAGAGGGCAGTGTATCCACCCAAATCAATAAAGCTAAATGCTTTCACTTTCACACTTTCAAAACAAACCATTACGCCACTTTAATTAAACGAATACTCGAAGCAGCAAAATTTAATTTGAATCTTTTTTTCTAATCGAATACTCGAGTTAATCGATTAATCGTTGCAGCACTAATTTTAATCTTTTTTTTAAAAAAAATTTAATTTGTAAATTAATAAAAACAAAATTTCTAAAATGAAAGTGAAAAAAACAAAAATACACTCTGGTTATGTCGCTGTAACACTTATTTTTTAATTTTTTTTTTTTTTTTAATTTTACAGTATTGAACTCATTGGCAGCACTGGATGTCCAATTCCATTTTGTCTGGGAGGGCCAGCCTCTCCCAGTCAAAATGAATTGGACAGCTAGTGCTACCCATGGCAGCCAATGAGTTAAATTAGTGCCCTATAGTGTTAATTAGAAGTTGAAAACTAAATGTGTAAAAATACTCAGAAAAGTACTGATTCGACTGGTTTATTTAAACCTGCTGGTGTTATTTGTCCATATTCTGGCTTTTATTTAGTTTTTTTCCTGTGTTTTATCAAAGGAAAAAGCATTGGAAAAATTACACTAGGGAGCAAATAGGTTAGTATAAACATGTAAAGATAAAAATGGCACCATGCTGCAATTTCTAACTCATTGCAAACAGGTTGGGGAGATTCGCTCTAAATTCTTGTAATAATGCCATGTTCTGGCTCATTGACTCCCATTACATATCATAATTTTTGATATGCTGTAAACCTGATGTGTTATCATGCATTTTCCATGATTGCTGATGCAATCGCTTCTTTGGTGAGTCGAAACATCGAAATAGAGGAATTTGTGTGTTGACAGTCTTAACACCCAAAAGTCAATAGGGGCGCCAAAGGCCAAAACATGAATTTTCTTCCAAAGAAATTCTGTTGTTACTACTTATGGACTTATTTGGGCCTCTAACTATGTCATATGAAATATTCAAATTAGACTTTTGTTTTACATTATATATATATATATATATATATATATATATATATATATATATGCATACACACAGCATAGTTAGTTTTGCTAATAGAATAATACTGTTATTAATGTCCATACGGGGCATTAAAAAAATAAAACAAATAAAAACGATATATGTGTAAATAGGTCTGATGCCAATGAACATTTTTGAGTGGTTGAAAGTGAAAAAATATTCATAAATGACTTAGTTATCACACTTCAAAGGAAAAGCCATACTTTGGACAAAATCACAAGAATTTAGTTTGATTCAGAAAACTGCCATTGTGTAAAAACTGGGCATGCATAAACAATTCTGTTATGACTTATGGACTTATTTGGGCCTCTAACTATGTCATATGAAATATTCAAATTGGACTTTTATTTGGTGTACATTATATATATATATATATACAGGGGTGCACATAATTTTTTTGCCCAGGTTCTCAGAGGAGGACCTGGAGATGTGACTTGGTCCTCATTGAGCTTGAGAGCCGACCTGCCTGATGCGATAAATTTATGACAAGCTTTACTTAGAGCCAATTAACTTTAATTAATTATATTAACAATTAATGCTTGATTAACATCAACTGGCACAACAAAATTGCCATTACTTTGAAGTGAAATGTAAAGAAATAAAAAGCACCAATTCAAAATAAAGGGCATTATGCGGCTCCCACATTAACTCCAAGCCTTTTTAAAAGTGGGATGTCCTCCTCATAAGACCTCATTGAACATGCATGTTTAGCTTTGTAAAATGCAAGCAAAAACACGTTTGTCAGTGCATGTCGCTGTTCATTACCTTTATTCCGTGACTTAGGGCCAGTGGGCGAGTGGGGCCATGTCTGACATCGATAGTTTGCTTAATTGCCACATGCTCTGTTTTTTTCGTGCTTTTCAAAGTTTGGATGGCTGAAATTCTTTGACCCTACATAAAATGCGCTGCTCTTATCGGCGACATTGGGATTCTCACGGTACATTTTGTACCGCATTTCCGTGCGAGCATCATTTGCTTCTAGCCATGGTACTTCCTGTAGCCACTTTTCAGCAAAAGTCCTTTTTTTTCGGTAGCTCCGGTGACGTCTCTGTCGTCTGTCTTGTCTTTTGACGGCGGTGGGGGAACACGGAAGTAATTACTCAGTGTGGCCTGCCTCTTCGACATTTTGAGAAGTTATTTTCTCGTGTCCGCCGCAAATACAGTGGTCAGCCATCGGTACGCAAAAGCATATGGAAGCCGTTGAGGGCCAACGCTTTTGTCTACGTCCAGTACGCATGCGCGCATGCGGACCACTTATGTGCACCCCTGTGTATATATATATATATATATATATATATATATATATATATATATATATATATATACAGCATAGTTAGTTTTGCTAGTAGAATAATATTTCTATTAATGTCCATAGGGGGCATTAAAGAAAAATGAAAATAAATAAAAAATATATGTGTAGATAGGTCTGATGCAGGTCTGATGCCAATGAACACTTTGAGTGGTTGGAAGTGAAAAAATATTCATAAATGACTTGGTTATCACACTTCAAAGGAAAAACCATACTTTGGACAAAATCATAAGAATTTAGTCAAAATAACGCACACGGGTTAAATAAGTTATTATGACCATTTCATTGCCCCCCAATACAGTATATTTTCTATTGAACTTGATCATGGTTGTCTTTGGTCGATGTTCCTCGCTTAGAAATGCATATTGGTCATGATACTCCTAAATAATGAATCAACTGCTTTTTAAAAAATATTGATGGAAGAGAAAATATATATTGTTGTATTAAATAAGCTATCTAAGCACTCATTTCTTGCATTCCACACGTCCTCCCTTAGAGACTCTGGCGTTTTGAGTCATCTGTCCGTCAATCAGAGATCCTTGCGGCCACAACAGCCGGCTGTCCCCCTGTCCCCCACCAGCCAAGCGAGGGTGGCGTATGGTGAACAGGACAGGTTCACTGAGGGACAGGATGTCTTGGCCCGCTGGTCAGATGGCTTGATCTACTTGGGGACTATCGCCAAGGTTAGTCATGTGTCAGCAACTACAGCGGTTCTCCCAAGGTGTCGTTTTCTAGTGGGGAAAAAGAATAATTTAAAAAATTTTCCCTTGATTTTTAGATTGACCGAGACAAACAGAGATGCTTTGTGGTGTTTGAAGATCGATCCAAATCCTGGGTTCTCTGGAAAGATATTCAGACAGGTAAGAAAAATGGCTCTTGTCAATGTCCAGCCGCACTCTTGAGTTTATTGCAAAGTGTTATCTCCCTGCTGAGGACAACTGTTCACTGCATGGCTTGCATTAGCACTGCACCAGTCTGATAACCTTGTTCCCTCACATCTGGATGAATGGTTGTACTTTATAAACACTAAACATAATATATAAAAGTGTAGGTAGGGCTGGGCAAACAAAAATACAATGTAATTCAGTGCAATGGCAGATAGTTGGGACAGGTTTGTTCACATATTAACCATAAGATGTCGCTATTGCACTTCCAACCATATCACTAGATATGATAAAATGCAGTTAAAATATGTATACTTTTTATATTTCTGTGCTTTCATTTTAGCCCGGTGGTAGGTGAGAGCCCGCCAGGCTTATAAAACACTGGAGGAAACCCTGAAGTTATTTAGTGGGGGATTCTTCTCATTGGCTGTGAATGTTGACCAGTCAAAATATTTGAATTTTCATTACCTCATCCCTCCTTCCCTGTCATTGATGGTGATAGAGGACAATCAATAGATAATCTTTTATTTTTTTTAAATAATATTTTGAATCATAAAACGTTTTTCAGCCCAGGTATATTTATAGTATTCCTAGGTATGTGTTGTGGTCATTAGTAAAAATCGTTTTGGCGAGATAATATATTAATAATCGCCTAGCACTATTAGTTGGCATTTCGAGTATTTTAAGTAGCTTATTTAACTACAGACAATAAAATATTTTCCAGGAGACGAAGATGAGGATGACGATGAGGACGATGACATGGTGTGCTCCATCTGTCAGGATGAAACCTCCGAGGAGCCTAATGAGATTGTCATTTGTGACAAGTGCGGGCAAGGTGATCGATGCTTTGAAACCAACGAGTTCGAGTATTTTCTCTTAAATAAAACCTCATTTGCTTGTCGCCACTCAGGCTACCATCAGCTGTGCCACTCACCCATCATCGATGCTACTGTCATTGACTCGGACGACAAATGGCTTTGTTCTGAATGTCAGCACACTGCTTTCCCAAAGGTAACTCTTGTTTTTAATTTTAAGCGTTGATGGTGATTAGACGTCCAGTCTATTTGAGTTAGAAGGGGGGAAGCAGCCCTATTAGTTCATATAGATTAACATCTATCACTGTCAATGCCACTGAAATATAATCAATGCTAAAGTCCTTTACCGTATTTTTTGGACATAAGTCGCACGAGCGAATGTAACATCAGATTAGCACTAGCTCGATCTTACTTTGACATCTTGATTTCTCATGCTGTTTGATGCTAAAATGTAAAAACTAGTATTAAACTGTTATGTTCCATTTTATTTCTGAGGTTAAACACTCTTTGGCCAATTTTTGTTCCCATTTCGACACGTGTCATTTATCCACCAACAAGATTTGAACTATTTATGTTGCAGTGTAAAACAAGTGTGGCTTGAATATTGTCTGCAATAAAAATGCTTATAATCCAAAGTAAAAATATAGTTTCAGCATTTGTATTCCCAAAAATATCGTCATTGCAGATTTTCTTGAAATATTGTGATAGAATTTTGAAGCTACCCACCCTAACAATAACAAATAAGATGGAAAGCAGGGCGCTGTTAATGTAACATAATAAGTTATTCAGTTGGTATTAGCCTAAACAACACAACATAGAGCACTGGCCAAAAGTATTGGCACCCCTGCAATTCTGTCAGATAATGCTCATTTTCTCACAGAAAACAATTGCAAATGGTTTTGTTGTAATATCTGAATTTATTTTGCTTGCAATGAAAAAACACAAAAAGAAAGGTGGGGGGAATTAAATCATGATTATTTTACACAAAACTCCTAAAATGGGCCGGACAAAAGTATTGGCACCCTCAGCCTAATACTTGGTAGCGCAACCTTTAGACAAAATAACTGCGATCAACCTCTTACGGTATACATCAATGAGTTTCTTACAATGCTCTGCTGGAATTTTTGTCCATTCTTCTTTGGCCAACTGCTCCAGGTCTCTGACATTTGAAGGGTGCCTTCTCCAAACTGCCATTTTCAGATCTCTCCACAAGTTTTCTATGAGATTCAGGTCTGGACTCATTGCTGGCCATTTTGGAAGTCTCCAGTGCTTTCTCTTGAACCATTTTCTAGTGCTTTTTGAAGTGTGTTTTGGGTCATTGTCCTGTCGGAAGACCCATGACCTCTGAGGGCGACCCAGCTTTCTAACACTGGGCCCAGCATTATGCTGCAAAATTTGTTGGTAGTCTTCAGACTTTAAAATGCCATGTACACGGTCAAGCAGTCTAGTGCCAGAGGTAGCAAAGCAACCCCAAAACATCAGGGAACCTCCACCATGTTTGACTGTGGGTACTATGTTCTTTTCTTTGAAGGCCTTGCATTTTTTCCTGTAAACTCTATGTTGATGCCTATTCCCAAAAAGCTCTACTTTTGTATCATCTGACCAGAGAACATTCTTCCAAAATGTTTTTTTGCTTTCTCAGGTAAGTTTTGGCAAACTCTAGCCTGGCTTTTTTATGTCTCTGGTTCAGAAGTGGGGTCTTCCTAGGTATTCTACCATAGAGTCCCTTTTCATTCAGACGGCGACGGATAGTACGGGTTGACACTGTTGTAATGTTGTACCCTCGGACTGTGCAGGACAAATTGAACTTGTTTGGTTGTTAGTCGAGGTTCTTTACCCACCATCCGGGCAATCTTTCGTTGAAATCTCTCGTCAATTAATCTTTTCCATCCATATCTAGAGAGGTCAGCCACAGTGCCATGGGCTTTACACTGCTTGATGACACTGCGCACAGTAGACACAGGAACATTCAAGTTTTTGGAGATGGACATGTAGTCTTGAGATTGTCCATGCTTCCTCACAATTTTGCTTCTCATGTCCTCAGACAGTTCTTTGAGCATGCAGGAAAGAAGACCAATGTGGTACACACAAGGACACAGAACAGAGGTTTAGTCAACTTTAATCCATTTTAACTGGCTGCAAGTGTGATTGTTATTGCTACCACCTGTTATGTGCCACAGGTAAGTAACTGGTGGTGTTAATTACACAAATTAGAGAAGCATCACATGACTTTTCGAAGGATTTTTTAATTTTATTTTATTTTTTAAAATCTATTTTGCGTTTTTTTCATTGCAAGCAAAATAAATGAATATATTACTACCAAAGCATTTGTAATTGCAATCATTTTCTGGGAGAAATTGAGCATTATCTGACAGAATTGCAGGGGTGCAAATACTTTTGGCCAGCACTGTAACTAGTCTGCCAAACTTTCAATCTCACTTCAAATTCATCCAAGTCTTCATCTTCATTTTCACTTTCTTACAACTCTGCCAGTAGGTTCTGCTTAAATTGCCCTTTTAGTGGCTGTCAGTGTAAAAAAACAAAAACCATAAGTCATACCCTAGTATAAGTCGTGGGTCCATCTTAACCAGGGGTCCCCAAACTACGGCCCGCGGGCCGGATATGGCCCGCCTACACATTTGGTCCGGCCCCCTGAACTTTTTTTTTCTCTCAATAATGTTATTTATTTCCTGGCTTTTTTCTGTGAAGAACCCAGAGAGGGTTATTTGGTTATTATCTATTTAATTAATAGTGTTATTATTATTTATTATTATATTTTGGGCTGTCAAACGATTAAAATTTTTAATCGAGTTAATCACAGCTTAAAAATGAATCTTAATTATTCGCAATTCAGACCATCTATAAAATATGCCATATTTTTCTGTAAATTATTGTTGGAATGGAAAGATAAGACAAGACTGATATATACATTCAACATACGGGATATAAGTACTGTATTTGTTTATTATAACAATAAATCAACAAGATGGCATTAACATTATTAACATTCTGTTAAAGCGACCCATGGATAGAAAGACTTGTAGTTCTTAAAAGATAAATGTTAGTACAAGTTATAGAAATTTTACATTAAAACCTCTCTTAATGTTTTCGTTTGAATAAAATTGTAAAATTTCAAACAAAAAATAAACTAGTAGCTCGCCATTGTTGTCAATTACACAATGCTCATGGTGCTGAAACCCATAAAATCAGTCGCACCCAAGCGCCAGCAGAGGGTGACAAAACACCAAAAAACACAAGTAACAAATGGACATGACACTGTGCTGTCCTTTTAATCTATTTGAGCGTGGCATGTGCGTTAAATGCGTCAAATATTTTAACATGATTAATTTTAAAAAATTAATTACCGCCCATTGACGCGATAATTTTGACAGCCCTATATTAAATTAAATTATTAATTTATTTTATTTACTTTTGTTCCGTGAAGAATTCAGAAAGGGTAATTTGATTGTGGCTTTCTGAAAAACAATCAATTGTTACATTTAGGAACTCCTGCAATCGTCGCACTTTTTCTGTTACAAACTGACCCGGCCCATCATCAGAGAAGGAAAAAGTTATGTGGGCCTCACAGGAAAAAGTTTGGGGACCCCTGATCTTAACCCTCAACCCTCGGGTCAAAATTATCCGCGGCTGTGTTTTGTTTTGGAGAGTATTTACACATGTTGTGGAGAAGAACAAGATGTTGCTTCAAGCAATATGAAATTTGTTGTTTAAAGTTCAATTAAACTGCTTGAATTGGGGGTTTAGTGAAGATGGGTCTATTTAAACCGGGTGACAAAGAATGTATATAGAAAATGAGGGCAACCGGAGGGTTAATTGAGAAAAAAATTGAGAGTTCTAATCTGTAAAATATTGGACCTAAGCGATGTCCATTCATTTTAATGAATTCCATCTAAATACATGAAATAAGTTTGAAGATAAGTGCTGAAAGTATGGGCGCAAGCTGAGAACAATGAGTGCTGAATCTGCAGAATTTGTACCCCTCAGTTATCAGAACAGTTGGTAGGCCCCGTTAGTCGATACCAGCATCACCAAAACTTGAGATACGGAGAAGGAAACCCTTTTTGCTTTTGCCCTTTTGCAGTTACAAACATGTGCCTTTTATCCCACTTCTGACATCATGTTATTGTCGTAAAGAGACTGAGGGAGGGTACGTTGTAGCTACACAAATGGCTCTGGTTGCACAAACTGTTTGGGGACGTGTGCCTTACAATGGTAGTTTGATAGACAGTCGGCACAGGAGAGGAGTGTGGTCATTGGATGCGCCTACAACGTCTCAGAACTAACAGGCCAAGCCTTATTTCTCCCATTTTAAAGCCTTATTACATATACTAAATCATTTTTTATCCATGCAAATTTGGCATGCTTGTTAACAGCAGTCTTTACTTTCACCTAATCAAAAAATTTCTTAATTTTTACTTCGACTCGACAGTGCCTTTAATGTATTTTTTTTCCACTAAGCAGGAAGACCCACAACAGATGGAGCTATCGTTTCCATATGTCCCAGAGGAACTAGTGTGGGATGAAGACCACCGGACTAACATGCAGCAGTGCTACTGCTACTGTGGAGGTCCAGGAAAGTGAGTAACCTAACCGGTGTCATAGGAGCTTTCATATTTGAGTTTCACACTTGGTATTCTCATATACATGTTAGCTGGTACCTGAAGATGCTGCAGTGCAATAGGTGTGAGCAGTGGTTTCATGAAGCCTGCCTCCATTGCTTGCCGATGCCAATGCTCTACGGTGACAGGTGAGAAGCAACGTGTTTTTTTTACATGTGCTGGTGCAGGCAACTTTTTCAGTTAGTATAAAGCGGGAAATGTTCATCGAGAGCCCTTCAAATATCAATTGTATTTGTGAAACAGATTGCGTTTCTTTGCCTTCAGGTTTTATCTCTTTGTTTGCGCCGTTTGCAACGGTGGACCAGAGTATTTAAGCCGGTTGCCTCTCAGATGGTAAGATGTATCTTAATAATTCTGAAGCTTTCTTGGGAAATTTGGTCTTCAGGGTTTCCCCAAGTAGTTTATAAGCCTGGCAGGCCGCCAGGCTTCTCTTGCCACCAACTAGGCTAAAAAGGTGCTACAGATGTATAAAATTTCTCTAAAGACTCTATGTTTGAGTATTGTTAATAAAAGGCTTACAATAGTCATAATTTCAAAATTATGGTTTGGTACTCTTCCGCCAGACCTTGCAAGTTTTCGTGGAGTAAAATTAAAATAAAATTGGATGACAATGTATGTATTTATGCTTTCTGTATAAACAGCCCAGTGGTAATTTAGATTCATGCCATCCACAAGGAAATGCCTCAAAATAAACTCTGATTTGATGCTCATTCTTGGATTTTTGACCACTTTCTCCTATCCTACATTATTATTATAGACATTAATATTGAAATTCTTACACCGGAAAATGCAAGTTATGTACATGAACCAATTTTGAGCTTCATACATAAAATTTTGTAGGGAGGATGTGACACATTTGAGCCTGTACAATCTTACAATGATCCACAAGAAGAAGTACTTTGATTCTGAGATGGAACTAATGGCATACATCAATAGCAACTGGGAGCTGCTACAGCTTGGAGAGGTAAGGATAAAAATGTGAATGTCATTTTAGTGCCACTGATGGTGAAAAATGCTCAATCCATTTGAACTGGATTGGACGTCTATTGCTGTCAATGGCAGCCAGTTGGTTTGTATAGTCTATATAAGTATTCAATATTAAAATCTTGTTGTAACGTCAACAGCTGGCGAGTACTCCGAGATCAATGCGATTTGCGTGTGTTATTGAGGCATTAAACAGAAACACAACCAAGTAGGTTATTGTCCATTGTAACACCATGTCTATACTGAACAAGACCAGCAAACCTTCACCCATTCCGTTGTCATTTCCAGGTTCATGTCAGGGAAGGAGGTCAAGAAGAAGAAGCACTTGTTTGGACTGAGGGTTCGATTCCCACCCACTCCCCCAGTTAGGGAGCGACCAGCTAGCACATTGATGGAGTGCCCCTCACGTGGCTTCACCGTTAACTCAAAAAAAACACCATCTGGCATGAGGTAAAGAAAAAATGGCGGCCCGCCAGGCTTATAAAGCACTGTTGGAAACCCTGACCGATAGAAGCAGTTCAGTCCTCGTCACTCATATGCAGCTGCCTGTCAGAAAAGCGTAACGGTGTTAGACTTAGAAGTCACAATCCCACTGGTGTGTCAAAGCCAGTCTAAAACCACAAATTTAATTTTAAAAGCCAGGTTGCTACAATAATTAAGAAGAAAAAACAAAATCCTTGAATTCTTGGCCAGCAGTGTCTCTTAAATTCTGTCCGTCAGAGCTAGCCCTAGCATAGCTGCTTGGTTGTTTTAACATCTGTCTTACTACTCATGGCTAGCTTGAACTTGTTTTGCTGTAATAGCACCAAGCATCGGACAGAGCCTTCTTTTTGAATAAAACCCCAGAGGGTTTGAAAACTGTTAGCAGTGTGTTAACATTTGCTGAATAGTGTCGTTGTAGCATACTGTGGCTGTCTTTTGTACTTAAGATTAGCTTTAAACTGTTCTTCTGTTGTGGGTTCAAGGCCTCCGTCGAAATATAATTAGCTTTTTCGGTGCTAGCAACTGCCAGCTTTGTTATGGCAAGCTGTTCTTTTTATAGTAAAATTGTCCAACCGCCCATGGTTAGCCTTAAATCGTTCTTGTGTTGTGTTGCCAAGGGTCCAACATAGCCTCAGGCATAGACTTCATAATATATTGACGGGTGACCGAGTGGGAACACAGAGCTTTTTATGTTGAAAATTCTTGTGAATAAATGCTCGAATCCTTGAATTCTTAATAGATATGGACGTAAAACGGTCTCGATTCTTGGTTAAAAGCAAAAAAAGGGGTCAGTTAGCATTTATTTTACGTAAATATGTCGAATATGCTGCTAGTCTTTAAGCCACTGTGGCGCCGCCTTATTACCACAAAGAGCTTTTTACGTTGATAATTCTTGTGAATAAACGCTAACCGGTAAATCGCTGAATTCTTTATAGATATGAAAGTAAAACTGTCTCGATTCTTGGTTAAAAGCCAAAAACCGGGCAGTTAGCATTTATTTTACGTAAATATTGCGAATTTCTTACCAGTGGTTTTGGCACTGTGAGCAGGTGCCAGGTCGTGCTGAAACACATACACCGATGCCGTAGCGGTTAATTTCTCCCATTGATTTTTGTCACAACGTTTCAAAATGCATGCATGGTACAAAAAATACAATAATTTCTTTGCATCTTCGAACAAACTCCGGAGACAATCCTTCCTGTTTGTATGCGGTACAGATTTTGTACTTTTTCAACCTAAATCTGGTGTTGCTTTGGTTTTAAGAATTACTACGATCGACTGCGAAGCATTACTTGGCCTTAACTGAAGCTGAGTGAGGACAGGCCCTCTACCGTGGGCGTGGCTCAGGGTCTGGCGGAAGTGTCATGTCAATATATAATTAAGTCTATGCCTCAGGAATGCTAACATAGCAACAAAGCTAAAAGTGTGTTCGACAAAGCGCTCGGCGCACATAGATCTACACTCAGAAAGTCATAGTTGTTGGATAAAGGACCACTCACCAGTACGTAAGATTCTAAACGTTCCTAAAGTGGCAATGTCATCGTGACACTGCCAGCTGTGAAGCAAAAATAAATGAAACGTGAAGCTTGTTAGCTTGTAAGCATGCATAAATACTTATTTAATCCGCTGGATTCAACGAAAGAGAGAAATTTTTGTTTTTTAGTCCGAAACAATGTATCTTACTCTGCATCTTGGGCAGCTTCTTGCGTCAACCTTTCAGGGACACACTAACTAAATCGAGCTGTTTTGCCCTGCAGTACATTAACCAATGGTGCAGAGAAGGCTAAAAAGAAGACAAGGAAGCAAGCAACACGTTCCCTGGAGAGGCAGGCCAAACGCAAATGTTCCAGTGAACTTTTGTCCCAGGTGTTTACATTTGTATGTTTTTGTGGGTGGGGACTGGGTGTGCGCATACTTTCACAGACATGTGTAAAATCATTTATGTATTATCATTTGACAGGAACTAAGAAAGTCCGCACCACTCGAACCCCATTCGCTGGATCGGTTTTCTTCTATCAAGTAAGCGAGTCTTATAAAAATGATAGTAGCTGACTTAAAAAATGCACTGTGGGAAGCGTTAGCATAATGAGTTCCATGATGAATATTCAATTCCATCTCCAATTTGTGTTTCTCACTTACCCTCCGTAACAATCAGGAGTGACAGGTCTTTACTGTCATCTCAAACCTCGGACGTGGAGTCTATCGGAACCTTGAGCACCACAGAAACTACCTCAACTAGCCTATCCAGGCCGTCCAGGTACGCCAGCTATGCAAATTTCTGTTCCAATGCCATTGAGACCTTTACTGCACAGACAATCGTAAATTAGAGGAGTCTTGCTTGAATATGAGCCACATTCTAGACAATTGTAGATAAGCTGTCATTAACATTACCACAATAACAAATGCGTCTATTACCAAGCAAGACTTTTTATTAGCATATTGAGAACGTTGATCAACGTTTGGAACAATATACTGACTAGACTTGAATTTCCGACGATGCAAGATGACACATGCATGTCGATGCATGTAACGAGGTTTTACAAAGATAATGGACGTCTTTGATGGTTACTTTGGGCAGGTTCCATAAACACGCCATTAGGAAATACATTTTTTTGAATTTGCTGGGAAAACATGGAGCATTATTTAGTTTGGGAAGTTTTGGGCAGAGTAGTAAATTCTGCGTGTGGCCGACAAATAGGACCGGGCGATAAAAATCCAATCTTCAGGTTTTTTTCCCCCCACCAAAAATTCTTTTTGGGATTTAAAAATAAAATACATTTCCCAAATACTTTTTAAAGTAGGCCATGACTACAAAAGACAAAAAACTCAAAACAATCAACACTGCTACAGAGCAGTTTTACACTACAATTATGTGGTCAGAAAAAAAAAGGCTCACTTTGATTCGCTTTTCAAGTTTGGTCTCTACCAACAGTTTTCTGGGGGAAACCCTGAATACTTTTTGTGCTATTTTCATTTGGGGTCACTGTTTTTTTTTTTTGGCAGTCCTTTTAGTTTTTGTCTTAGTCTTTTAGACGAAAATACTTTAGTCTGTCGTATTTTAGTAATTTCAAAATGTGTTTGTCTTCGACTAGTTTTAGTCGATGAAATCTCGTTCAAATTTCGTCTGGTTTTAGTCGACAGTTACTCAAAATGTTTTCGTCTGTAAAATTCAAAAGTTTTGGCCCAAAAATAAGTTTCCAACAGTTTTGAATGAATATAGACAGATGAGCACATATTGTAGCGTCTACAAGGACAACTCCCAACTTCGTGATGATAATACACAACAGGAAAAGCAGTACAATTTTTATCAGTTAAACCCGCCTAGAAATCACAAACTGGATGTAAAAAGAAAAATTTGTCCAAGCGTTTAAGAGGATCCTCGCCACGCTAAAGTTGATGCTAACGCGACGAGTTACATTTATTGTGTGATGATCACACATCACAAACCTTTAAAGGGTTTGCTGCTCTCTTCGTCGCATTTTCCTCGTTCTGAATAATTCCCCCTCAATGGGCTGAATTCTAAATCCGATGAAATCGTGACCCTGCCGACGTCATCCTCCAGCTGGGGACGCTAGAACGCTGTAATAACAAGCACAGGCTAAACTGCACATTATAAGACTAATTTCTCGTCATCTGCGCTTTGCCAAATTGTCGAATCGTCTCAAAATATGATTTTGATTCACATAATAATCCTGTTTAAGACTTTTTATCCTGTCCTAGGCACTTTAAAATCAATGGCAATATTTTATGTATTTCTAATAACATATTTTAGTAAAAGAGAATAATTGTGGATTATTAGAGCCTGCAAGTCTTTAAGTACGAGGTTCCCTTTAAAGGCTAAAGCAACATTGCATATTATTTTGCCAAGAAAACCTTACCATGGGTTTCCAAACAAGCAAGATGGAGCGCAGCCTAGCTTGAAAAACACTCCGAGGGAGTGAGGGAGAGGCGCAGCTCATCTCACATGAGTGACATGACCCAAACACTGCTACGATGCAAGCTGACGTACTATACATACATTATGAAAATGTCACACATTGTGAACATATGACAGACATGTCATATGTCACATTCGTTGTCTTGTCAGACAAAAACTGACCTGTTATCTTTTCTGCCAACCCTGCAGTCAGTGCAGCTCCAGCAAGACACGGTCGACAACTTCCACCATGCCTTTCCCCCCTCCGCCCTTAAAAAAGAAACGGGGGCGGCCACGACGGGTCGGGCCACTCACCAGCCCGGCGGACCCCGACGGCGGCGTGACGGATATCGCCACGCCGCTTCCGGGACTCCACTCTGCAGACATAATTCACGGCATGGACCCCAACAGCCAGCTGTCCCACCTCAAGAGCTCCATCAGCACCTATTTTGGAGCGGCGGGTAGGCTGGCTTGCGGGGAGAAGTACAAAATCCTTGCTCGGAGAGTCACCCTGGACGGCAAGGTTCAGTATCTGGTGGAGTGGGAGGGGGTCACTGCCTCTTAGACTGCAAAAAGTGACTTCACTGTGCACCCTTCTGAGAGCGATAATTCAAATGTCAGCTTTCTAGCATAATAGCCTTTCGTTTTCAACTCAGAATTGACACAGATATTTAAAAAAAAAAACAAAAAAAAACACCAGCATATTGAAATAGGGCTGCCACAAACAATTATTTTGATAGTCGACTAATCGCCAGTTGTTTTTTACAATTCATACACTAATTGGCCATCTAAATTAGGTTATTGTTGTATTACTTTTCAGTGCAAAAGCAAAGATCTAGTTTTGATTCTTCATAATTATTTTTTTAAATTAAAAGAAAACGTTTTTTAAAATTTATTAATACAATTAAAAATTGAAGTAAATACAAAATATTTAGTTTCCTTTTGTTTATGTGGAAAATTTAAAAAGAAAAAGACCAATCCGCATAATCTTGTTAAATTACACTTTATTTAAATAATATAAAAGACCATTTGAATTGATTCCCTTTTTTGTTTTTCATTATTTTGGAAAAATAGAAAATTTCCCTTTTCTATTTTTTAAATATACATAATAATAATTTTAATAATATTTTCAAAAAGACATGTAAAATAAGAATATTTGCGATTAACTCATTGGCTGTCGGTGGCTGCGGTAGGCGTCCAATCCAATTTGAATTAAGAGGGTGGACAGCGATCATTTGATAAATTGGATGGATATTCAACTCATTTTTTAAAATAATTTTGCAATTAATCTATGCATGCTAATGCCACCAATGGCAACAAAACTGTTGGCCCTCCAAAAATTTCCAGATTAATCTCATTTCGAGATTAATCTGTGCATTCCAACATGGTCAGTGGCAATTAAATGTGATTTGCAGTGAATGTGTTAATAATAGATTACTCTATTAAATAATTTTGTGCTTGATCGATGGATTTGATAGATTAATCGATAATTGGTTGACAGATTAATCTCATTTTTTGATTAATCCTGACGCCTTGGTGCCACGAAAACATGATCATTGTCAGTGAATGCATTAACTCATTGGCAGCGATAGACTTTACACAAATCTAACAAAGAAAACCCGGGTAAAAATTAAATGCAATTTTAACTGTAAATTGCCGACAGTGCAGCCAATGGGTTAATAGCCTCAGAACATTTTATCTGGACAATTTTTCAATCAATATTGTCCCCT
Source organism: Corythoichthys intestinalis (assembly GCF_030265065.1). Classification (NCBI taxonomy): domain Eukaryota; kingdom Metazoa; phylum Chordata; class Actinopteri; order Syngnathiformes; family Syngnathidae; genus Corythoichthys; species Corythoichthys intestinalis. Next base: position 21,301,240 of record NC_080408.1, on the reverse strand, counting down.
AACGTTTAAACGATTATCAAAATAGTCTTCGATTAATTGTGGCAGTCCTATATTGTAAGTTAAAAATGACTGGGGTATGATACTACAAAGCTAACGTGAAAAGTACTTGTTTAGTTAGGACTCGAGTGTTGGAAAGCTTTCCGCAAAGCCTACTGGTTCGGTGCAGTTCACTGTGAATAGTATACGTTCAAACATATCTTACAGTTTGTTGGTAAATATCAGGCTTTGGCATATTTGTATCTCTTTGCTCTTTAGCTATTATTCTCTTGTCATCGCTTGGAATGTTTACAAGAAGCAACTGTTCAATGCACTGCACCTGTAGGCTTTCAATGATGGTGTTTTATTTTCAAACCAGTTTATATGCTTGTCAATTTCAAACCAGCTGAGTATAAAACTACATTTTCTTTTCAAGGAATGTAGCCGATGTTCAAGTGATTTAAATGCCAATCTGGGAGCGAATAAGGGGGAAGTTTTGTTTAGCCACTGATGTTGCACCGTGAACCTTTGTGTCCACTCGGATGACATTTATTTTTGTACAGTCTTTGCAGAGTTATAACTTCACTCTAAATTTGTAATTCCTATTATTTTCCTCATCTGCGAGTACCTCTTGTGTTTTGCAGCTGTTCAGTTTTAGAAAATTTGTGTCAGTTTGTGCTCTTTTCAGGAAGCAAGTGAGATGCGCTGCTGCAAATCTTAATTTTATATAAGCATGTACTACATTTATTTTTTACATTTTTCAACTTTACTTCCATGTATGCCTTTGCTGTTCGGACCGGTAGACGCCTGATTTGGATCTAATGTGAACAGTCAAAGTAAATGCGCAAAATATACAGTAGTACTATCTTTGATTTAAGTTCTTATAAAAATATTTTTTGCTGGTCCTAACAACAATTAACAAACAAAAAAGTTCTTGAGCAGACTTTTTTTTTTTTTTTAGGACATTGTAAGAGATACATTGCGCTTTCATTTTAGGTGACCCCAAAGCATTTGACAACTAAGTATGTTATAAAGTTGTGTGATTTGAATCTTTAAGGACCTATCGAGTTTTTACTTTGTTTGATAATCAAAAAAATAAAGTGCTGCATCAATGATTGTCACATACTGTACTGTTTCTTTGCTGCATTAAAAAAAGGGAAAAAAATATTATGAACACATTAACATACACAAAAAATACAAACTCTTTAATGATCTTGTAACTATACAGGAATGCAAAAAAATATATAAACATTTGTCTTAAGACAACTCAGTTAAAACAGTTATTTTCATGAGTTATTTTTCAAAATGGGGGAATTCCCAGACTCTACGATACAGCCAATCCCTTAACTGGCTCTGCCTTATGTATTTGATTGACAGCCAGGGCAGTCAACAGACTTTCAGGGGCCCGGGGACAAGAGACCATTACAGAGCCCTACCCCACCCCTGCCACCGGCTTGTCACGACAACACAAACAGTACTTTACCGCTTTGCAAGCAATGACAGCGTAAATTTTCAAGATTGACAGTTAAATTTAACAAACCGTAATGTGATGTGACACAATATAAACAATTTCCATCTATTGTCCCATGTAGGGTACAATACAACTGAAAGTGCTATGCCTGCCTGCTAAGCATCAAAACGGTATAACTAAACATCCTGTGCCTGCCCCCTCCACATCCCACGGTAATAGCGTTTGCTATAACACACAGTGGGTTGTAAAACCCAAGATAAATCCAGCCGCCGGACCCGAGTCTGTTCAGCCTCGCGAACCTGCTCCCCACAGACTATCCCTGATCTCCCACCACCTTCTCTCTCTCCTTGGCTCAACGTGAGCACTTTGTCTTGTCATACCATAGCTCAATAGGCTACAAGCTGCCGATGACAGACTCAAATCGGACTTTGGTCACGGTGATCGTGAATATAAACGTGTTAGCGGCTGTTGTTCACTTACCAACATTACCGTCCACAGCAAACTAGTCCTAATTCTTGGCTTCTTGTCCCCCTTTTAAAAACGTCATTTTTTCTTGTTCACCTCTATGATCTCCAACTCTTTTTTTTTTTTTCTTTTACATGCACCTGATTTAGGACAACTCGCCATGTTTAGAGTTTATAACAATGTCAGATTTTAATTTCCCGCATCAGGGCACGCACATACGTACGTACGCATTGAGTGTGCCAGAGCAAGGTCAAACCATTCTCTGCTAACACTGGGGGGTTTGTGCAAAAAAAGGAAAAAAAAATTGAAATATTTAATAAGTTAAAGTTTTAAGTATATATCGAGTAGAACATATTTAATCAGACAATGATTTAAATAAATATGTGACTGTAAAATAAAATAAATTAAGGGTCATTCAGGGGCCCTTATGATCCTGAGGCCCGGGACAACATACCCGGTTGCCCCCCCCCCCCGTCGACGTGCTTGTTGACAGCACACGCTTCATTGTGCTGGAAAATGGCATTATGAAATGAAAATGCCATTATGGAAAAAAGAAATACTTTGTGAAAAACGGGTTTCATCCTGTAAAATATCATTGTGCTGAAAAACAACATGAAATAAAAAGGCTATTGTGAAAAAGGTATAATGAAATGAAAAAGTTTGTCATAATCATATTACCTTATTTTTAAATTTAAGGGTCATGTTAATCAATATTTCAGTATGTACAAAAAAACATTTTCGATAACTAAACGCTAGAGGGTGCTCAAGTTGAATAGCAACAATTTGCAAGCTGGAGAAGAAGACATGGTGGCCCAATCCACCAACGAACTCCTCCGATTCAGCTGTCACTTATTCGGATTAGTCCAGGGGGAAGTAACGCACCACCCCGGAAAAGAAATGGCGATTAAGTGGCTGCGCTTTTCCTTCCTCTTCGTAGGAATCTTGTCGCTGTGCCTCGCCGCGTCGGGGGAAAGCAGCGGCGTGAAGAAGATGAAAATGCAGTTCGCCGCGGGGCCCTTGCTCAAGTTCCAGATTTGGTAAACGAAACGAAATGTGGCGAGTCATCGCGAGTTAGCACGACAGCGACGGAAGCTAAGGCTAACCGTCAACTCGTATGTCCAATGGCTGTTTAAAAATGTCGACCAACTAGTGACGTTAGTAAATAATTTACCAAGTAGTTACAACTTTTCAGTCCGTGGGGAGTTTTAGCCCTGTCAGTTCTTTATTGAGGCCAGTTTGAAGTGTTTGCGGGGGCTCCTCGTTTTACGACTGACTAGCGACGTGAGGTGAATATTAACGGCAGATATTTCCGTTGTCATTATTAACCCAAGATACCGCATTAGTATTACCTTAATGACGTTAGCGGGAAAAATATGTAAGGTCTACAACTGTAAAACAAAAGATGACCTGAAACAACGGCCAGTAGTGGTCATTTCTTGCATGGCACCCTGTCCGTGATCTCACTTCACCTTCACCCCCCCCCCCCAAAAAAAACTGTATCAAATAGCTCGATGGAGGAAAAAAAAAATTAACACCAAAGAACTTAAAGGGATCCTCTATTTTTAAGACAAGTAATTCTTAAAACATAAATGTTAGTATGACTTATAATAATTTGATATTAAAACACCTCTTAATGTTTTTGTTTTAATAAAGTTTGTAAAATTATTTTAAGTGATAGGTCGCCATTCTTGTTACGTCGCAGTGCGTGACGTCACTGGCCCCGAATGCCGAAATTCCAGCTTGTCACTCGTTAGCTTTCCCAACATGTCGTCAGTTCTGCCCTTCCTATTTGAACCAGATCTGAAAAGTGAAGAGCAGGACAGCACTGTCGGTCGTTCACAAGACGAGTTTCAGAGAAAAATGCGTGCAGCAAATACTTGATAAGACAAAAGTTGGGCAAAACTGGTGATGCGAGAGAGTCCAGTTGGGAACCCCGGTTGGGAGCGAGAGTGCATGCTGTTGGGATTCAGGAACTCCAGTTTTATTAGCAGATATTCAAGGTAAGCATATTGCATTTTCAAACGTTTTCCCAATATAATTATGTAGATTGTTAGCATCCAGAGCTGTCATGTGCTTTACATACAGTACAGGCCAAAGAGCACACCTTGTGTAATCCAGGTCTTGTACATTGTAACGCGTGGTAGCTAGGATACGTGTATAAAAGTACCAGAAAGGGGAAAAGCTTCCACTTACGCACATTTATTCACAAAAAATATTTCCACTTTGACCACTCTTCACTCGGGAGCTCAGCAGTACGCAAACACGCATTCCCTGACGAACTCCAACATTGTTGTAAGGTCCACGTCAGAGTCACTGTCGTCATTGTAGCGTGCCATAGTGCTTTAAAGTGCATGTGACACGAAAAAGCATGTTTATTTCATAATACACGCGGTATTTTATGCTCCTGAATGATATGGACCGCTTGGATGTGTGTGGAAGCGATCGTTATATTTATTTATTTTTTTGAATCCCGCGCCATGAAAATGAGTGACTTCCGGCTTCGGTCTTGAATTGAGGAGGAGGGCGCTGTGACGTGTACGGTAAAAGCCGTCCTCTTCACTATACAGCGTACTGTTGTGTATGAGGACGAAGGATTCAGCTGATTTTGCGGATTAATACGTTTATTTTTCGCATCACGCCAGCCAAACGGCTGCAGAAAAATCATTCTGTATGAGGGTGAGGCGTATGCGCCTTTTTGGAGTTTCAAAACAATACGCACTCTAGTGCTTGTTTTGACCGAAAGTGGATGAGTTAATTTATTAAAGTGATCCTCTGATTTAAATACATGTAGGCTCTAATAAACCACAATTGTTCTCTTGTACTAAAATATGTTGTTAGAAACACATAAAATGTTAAATCAATGGCAATATTTTATAATATTTAGTCCATATTTTGACTGATAGTTGGCGCCATGGTTTGCGGGCTCGCAGTGATGACGTAATAGGTGTCTTTCCGAATGTGTAGCGTGTTCAACAATTGCTTATTGCTGCCTAAACTCGCCAAGTAAAATGCCACGATGTGCTGCTTTTGGATGCAATTTCCAGTCAAATGGAAAAAAGGGGAGTGAAGTGAGTGGTCAAGGTGGAATTATTATTTTTAGTGAATAAATGTGCATAAGTGGACGCTTCTCCCCTTTTTTGGTCCCTGTATGCATGTATCCTACCCACCACGCGTTACAACTGGCGCCCGAACATTTTTCCTGGATCCTCAGTCAAGTAAGGGTCCCATCGTGTCTGCAATAATGGTTTTGGATCTGTCCATTTATTTTTATTCGTCGGTCCCACAGCGGCTTTTCAGATCAGTCTATTTTGTGGAATCGACGGCCTAATCGCGGCTACGATATTGCCGTGGGATCGGTCTAATTCCTGGATCTTCGAGTGAGTAAAAAACGCGGATTTGGATTAGTATTGCTATCTTTTTTTGTTGACTATTTTTTGTGGGAGTTTTCCCCAAATCATACTTAATAATTAAAGAGCATACGACATGAGAAAAAAGTCTTAAATGGCATTATTATGTGAATTAGAATCATATTTTGAGACGATTTGACTATATACAACAATTTAGCAAAGCGCAGATGACGAGAAATTAGTCTTTTAATCTGCTGATTAGCCACGCCTACCATTATAGGGCTTTAGCATCCGCAACAGGTGGATGACGTCAGCGGTAGACTGGGCTCATCGGTTTTACTATTCAGCCCATTGAGGGGGAATTATTCAGAACGAGGAAAACGCGACGAAGAGAGCTGCAAAACTTCATTGTTTCAGTCTCTCTACTCCAATATTTTTACAGGATATTCTTTTTATCCCAGTATTTTTCCCCAATAGCTATATAAATGGCTTGAGAAGGACCAGTCAGCCCGTCGAGAGGGAACTATTCACAACGAGGAAAACGCGACGAAGAGAGCTGCAAAATGTCGTTGTTTCTGTCTCTTTACTTCAATAGTTTTACAAGATATTCTTTTTATCCAAGTATTTTCCCTAATTGCTAAATAAACGGCATGATCATGACAAATAACAGTCTTGTGCTAAATGGAATATGAAATAATAGAAATGCACTTATTCAGGACGACATGGCAAAATTACTCCATAATGGTCAAAACTGTCGACTTCTTCTTTACTGTCGCACCTCCCGAACGATATTTTATGACACCTAAATAGGACATATGTCGTTTCCCTTCCCCGGCTTCGGAGAACGTAAACAAACCAAAAGGTGTGACAGCTCGCCGACATGCTAACCCGAACCGAGTGATGTTTCAAAGTCTTCGAAGCGGAAAATCACACATAAATAGCCTGGATTATTTGACATGATGACTGAGTTGTCGATTGTCTTCACGGATCGGCAAACCGCCCGGCGGAGAGCAATTTACAGTTCGTTCCCCGGAGGAGGGTGGCTGCAGTTGTTGTGCAGCTAACGTGCTAATGTGCATGAGGAGAGCTTTTTACATGCCTATCAATGATCAAACGTAAGTAGTCCTTTACTTAAAGTTTGTAGTGTTTACTTTATAATAGCTGTATTAATATTTGACATAATACTAAACAAGATGTTTACTCACTTCCTCGTAAGTCCAATGGTCCCACAGTAGTCGTCGGGCTTGTTTTGGCCAATATCCACGGTGAATGGGAACCTTTTGAAACTCCAAAAAGGCGCATACGCCTCTCCCTCATACAGAATGATTTTTCTGCAGCCGTTTGGCTGGCGTGATGAGAAAAATAAACGTATTACTCTGCAAAATCAGCTGAATCCTTCGTCCTCATACACAACAGTACACTGTATAGTGAAGAGGACGCCTTCTATCGTACACGTCACAGCGCCCTCCTCCTCAATGCAAGACCGAAGCCGGAAGTCACTCATTTTCATGGCGCGGGATTAAAAAAACTAAATAAATATAGCGATCGCTTCCACACACATCCAAGCGGTCCATATCATTCAGGAGCATAAAATACCGCGTGTATTATGAAATAAACATGCATTTTCGTGTCACATGCACTTTAAAGCATATTGTTGATCTGTAGACCACATTAGTCACTTGACGTATTTAAACCACCCTTATTTGATATTACAATCTTTAAGTACCGTAATTTCCCAAATATAACGCGCACTTTTTTCCCCAAAATCCACTTGTAAAATCATGGGTACGCATTATACACGGGTACATGGATGGAGAACGAAATATATATATATATATATATATATTAGGGCTGCAGCTATCGAATATTTTAGTAATCGAGTAATCGACTGAAAATTCTATCGATTAATCGAGTAATCGGATAAAACAAATATATTTTTAGGTGAAGAGCAATTATAAATATACATGAGAAAACAAGACATTTCATCTAATCTTGAACCGTTTTCAGTCAATCAATGTCTTTATTTTCGATGTATATTGTTGAAAACAGCCAACAATTGCATCTCAGATGTAGCTAGAATTAAAAAAAAAAGAAAAAGAAAAAAACTAATTCACTGCTTTCATTCAAAAAACTTTTAGATCTTATTTTTTTAATATATATATTACCTAAAAATGCCGTTACGCTTGATAACACACTTCACTTAAAAGTTAGGATTTTTTCCCACGTGTTTCAATTGAATTTCTCTTTGTGTCAAGCCATTTTTAAGTTCTAGTTAAGTTTTAAGTTAGTCTAAACTGTAAGTCCTGATAGAATTTTGAGTTTTTGCAGTGTTCAAAATAAATGTATGATACAGGCTGTACTGGAGCACATTAGGGACCAGTGCGACTTGGTGTTTTATCCAGCAATGACTACTGAGCTAAAATTGATAGTTAGCATGATAAAGTTTTTATTTTACACCCTCATCACTCCACAATGCTATGTTATGTTAAAGCCTGTATGTAAGACACGTTAGCCACGCATCGACAGTGGTCATAATTAATTGAAATCTAGCCCTCCGCAGGGCTAACTTTACGTGAGCTAGTAGCGACAGTAACGTTAATCTTATTTATTAGCGCTTAGCGCTGTACTGCTTTAAGATGGCGGCTGTTTAATAACGCTGCCCAGACGCGGCCGAGTCTGTCATTGCGCATCTAGTTCAACATACATGTGATCTTTATGAGACGCATCAGACGCGAGCTGTTACCAACGTAGGATCGTGCGGGCTAGTATTTGGCAACGTCGGCGTCGTTTGTGGCGGCTGTCAGCTGCAGTAAGTTTTTTTTTTTCCCCCTTCTTCCTCTCCGCACGTGACAGCGCGTTGTCCCGCATTAAAAGTAGTCCGAGCAAAACGTGATGCTTAGAGCTGTCAAAATAAACGATTACTCGAGGTGAATAAAATTACTCGGATCAGTTTTTAAACTCGAGTTACTCGAGTTGCTCGAGTACTCGTTTCAGCTCTAATATATATATATATATATATATGTAAAGACAGATTTTTTTCATTGACACGGCCATGTCGTGTTGAAGAAAACGTATGCGGCGATCCGTTGCCGACCATTACGGTACATGACGTCACCATTTTGTTTCGGTAATACCACACTGATTGGTCGAATGATTTCGTCTGTGTTAAATTCCGCTTTTTTCTCTCTTCATAAAGCACAGAATTTAGTTTCTTGAACTCATTTGAGTCAACGTTTATTGCAACCCGGACCATAACAAACATAACACAACACAGAGTTCCTGTGTCCGTCAACTATATCTGTCACTCAGGAAACTCAAACCCAAATAACAATAGTTCCTCTTGTTACAGTCCACAGCGATGCGCTTTTTCCGTTTTCCGACTTCAGTCCCCACTTTTATTTTACCGTATCAATCCATGGAAGAAACATTTATTCATCATGATGAAACGAGCAAGTTATACAGCAGCCTTTGAAAGAAAAGTCAAATCTGTGTCGTTTTCTCCTCGATTCTGGTCACTTCGAGAAGTTGTCAAATCATATTATTACCGTAAATATTGTCAGTTTATGGTAATATTTTGAACTACCAATGTGCTATACTTGTGCTGTGTTTCACCAGTCAGTAAAATGACATTTCTGTATCTGTACACGAGCTCTGTTTTCTTGTATTCTTCTATTTATTGGTGCTAAAATTAGGGTGCGCGTTATAAACAGGTACAATAATTTTCCCTAGATTTTACAAGTAAGTTTGGAGTGCGCGTTATACACGGGTGCGCCTTATATTCGGGAAATTACCGTATTTTCTTAAGGCATCTTTAGGATGTTCTGTCTGTATGCATCTAAACAAAACAAGGTGAAAGAGCACGGTAGTACTTTGGGTGTGTCAGATTTTGTAAATCTTGTAGACGTTTCATTGGTATAGCACATGTTCGCAGAACACCGTTTTTTGTTTTCCTACTCTCATCTCGTCTTATCCTGTCTTTCCTGTTCATTTTGCTTTTGCTGCTGGTTTTTGAAATATCGACAGTGTTGTCATACTCATTAATGTTCCACTCGGGTTTAAATTGAAAAGGTTGAACAGATGACATGTGTATGTCACTAGAGTCATACTCTGGAAGCCCAGCAGCGTAACCATATGACGTCACCGCCCTGCGATGTCAACAACAATGGCTTAAACTAACTTTTCAAATTGTATAAAATCTAAAACGAGAGGTTTTCGTATCAAATTATTTTAACTCATAATAAATCTTTTAAGAACTACAAGTCCTTCAGACTTTTTATGTTAATACCCTGTCATGTTGTCACAAATGGTGTCTCATAACACTGTTTCCCTAGCTTGAAAATCAGACGTTCTGGCAAACCTCTCCGTACGAAAGAACTTAAAAGACATGTTAACTTGTCCTTGGCACTTGAACATTTGGATTGTAATTGACAGTCAATTGTTCTTGGCATTTAATGAGTTAAAGAAACGGATGGGGAAAAAAAGGGTATTCATTTGTTGCTTTAATTTGGCTGTTTCCCAGCATGCATGTGTAGTTTGTTATAGGTGCTATATGGATATGGTATGCTATACTTTTTAAACGCTGTTTTAATGCCTGTGTTAAATTTGTGCATCAAATGACCACCTGAAACGTAAAATAAGCAAACATGATCGTTCACTGTCAGTAGCAAATTTCAGGTGTGTTAGAAAAGTGTTTTTGCCAGGCGGAGGCTCAGTGAAACCGCGCCACTGTCGTGGGGACGCTTGTGGATGTGCACAGGCACCTGTTCGCCCAGAGTGTTCAATCCAAACACACTCTTTTGAAGGGAAGAAAAATTTCGGGCCAGTCTCAATTAAAATGTTAAGGCTGTGTAATGTACTCACCTGGGCATTAGTGGAGCATGCATGGAGTAGAAAAGTATTTTAAATTAATACTAAAACGTCTGTATAGTACCTTTGAAGTACTGGTTTAATAAACAAAAAAACGTTAACTGTTCGGACTTAATGCAAAAATTTTAGGACTTGCCAAGAAAGAGACTTCTATGTATGGATGCCATTGATTGACATTGTTTTGTGCAATTGACTTTCATCCCTGAAGCACCATTTAAGTCCTAATTGCTTGCTGTTGCAAATAATACTGAAAATTGTGGTAACCGAGCTGCAGTGTGACAGTGTAACTTAATCAAAATAAGTTAATCACGCGCTTTTTGTAATATCGAAATTATTATTATTATTAAAACTATTATGGTCGTGAAATACTGTGAGGAATTAGTCATTAATGTCCAAACCAGATGAACTGGCTGTTCCAAAACCCATATTTGTGTTGCCGCTAGTTGTACGGATAATCTTAAATGTGTCAACAAATGATTGTCAGAGATGTTAGCTGTGTGAGAGTTGAAGATTAAAGTTTACACTGGAGCGTAAAAATGGCAGCACTATTGTCTAAATTAGCATACAGTTTGTTTCAACCACTTATTTGTGTGCTTGCAGCATCTCCTGAGGATACAAGCGGGTGTTTGAGGAGTACACGCAGGCCTTGTACCAGCGGTACCCGGACATCCGCATCGAGGGGGAGAACTACCTTCCCATTCCCGTCTATCGGTAAGGGATTATCAGGCATGAAAATCTCTCACCTTTCGGCGAAATTCGCCGTTTTGAAGTCAAAAAGGATGACCTACGTGAATCGTGTAGGGGGGTGGGGGGGTTCGGGTGTAGGCATGTGCCGGTTTTCACGGTTTACCATGCTATGAAAACGTGGCGGTTACAAAACCACTAAAATTTTCCGTCATACAGTAGTATGTATTCGTTATTTTTCATGTGTCGAAAATGCAGCCAGAAGTGGCTTGGCGCGGCAGCACTTACCCCTTCCTCTGTTTGATGGTGCGAGTGTAAGTGACGCTATTCCAGCAAACCCAAAAAGAAACACTCCAAACGCAAGGCGTAAATTCTTCAATTTATTGATCTCTCAAATCGTGGTAACTGAAATATACCAAATGAATACATTTAAAACGCTGTACAATCGTATTTTTCCACGTGTGAGTCGCTTCAACAGTTTAGCTTCATGAAAAAGTTCGCCAAAAACAAAACACACATTTTCCTTTCAAATTCAATACACAAAGTTACTAAAAACTTACAAAGACGAATGATAGGCAAGGCTTAGTTAGGAGAGCAACTTCATTGCGGTTAATCACAGCCGCTGAGAGAGAATCAAGTTTGTATGTGGGGAGGAGAAAAAGAGCGTCAAAGATCGCTAATTGCGACAGATGATCTTGTGCTAAGAACAAATTCACGTTCGCTGGACGAGGTGAGGTCTCACTCCCAATTTTTTTTTTTTAGATGAATGCATTCGCCAGCATATTGAATTTGGTGAGTAATGGTTTGAATCGTTTTCATATTTTGCGGTATGACAAAGTTACTGCCGTTTGTCGCAGCTTGCGTTGAACACTGCCAGAGCGTCCGGTGAAAAAATAGCTCCCGTTAAGGTAGCGTCAAGCTTGTGTATTTAATGGTAATATAAAAGCAGTGTTGTGAGTAATGCGTAACTGTAATCTGATTACTTTCAGTAAAGAACAATCTAACGCGTTCATTTTTCTAAATCAGTAATCTGAGTAAAATTACTTTCCTTGATGCCTGTGCGTTACTATTTTGTTATTGCCCCATAATGTATGTAGAATGAAGAATACTGTAGTCATGGGAGTGACATCACATGTCACATTTTCTAATCAAGGATTGAAAAAAAAGGGTCACGTGTATTATCATGATGCGTGAGCCGTGAGCGCTGGGAGTTTGCGGCCAAAACAACACAGCCTTGCTTCCCCTCCAGGATGCAATGAAATAGGCAGGAGATATACTACAAACGGCTGCATTTGCACACTGGAAACACAGCCATTACGTCACATTTTTGTCCAGTAAAGATGACAAAAATATCTCCGTGCGCTGCGAACTTTGCGCTGGCTCAAAAAGACTGTCGACCGCTATAAGCATCCAATTCAAGCACCACTTGGAATTACAGCACAACAGGTAACACGAAAGCCAGGACTTTTTGATACTGCCCGTGCTCAATCCTCGGTTCAAGCTCAGTTGTTGTTGAAGGTTTTGAAAGCTTAGGTTTAAAGAAATTCTAAATATCCATCTTGCCTCCTCAGCTGTAGTTTTGGCTAAGCAATGCAAACGGCTGTCTCTAAGGTGCTATCGTCACATGATCTGTTCGAAAAATAATTTGGACCCATTATGAAATAGTTTGAAGGATTCTTGTTCATTTCATTCATTTTTGTTGTTTATTTTATTGCTCTAAAACTTTTATAGACAACATTTTAATGGCCATATTCAAGGGTCTTTATTTTAAAGGGGAAGCAGAATTTTTTACATTAGGCTTAATCTTTGAGTTAGCCGGGGTTTAATTAGTCGTTGGAGTTGATTTGAACAAATTCTGTGCAGTTTGCCAGTTATTTGTTAGTTTCAGGGGTCCGGAGTGGCTAAGCTAGTGCGAGTCAATGGTGGTTGAAATCAACTCCTTCAACTAATTAAACCCCCGCTCAAATATTAAGCCTTATGTGAAAAATTAAAATGGTCAAATTCGCCACATGTAGGACGATTCGCCGACAGAGGACATTTTGGCAGAACGCCGGAACATATTTCCTCAACACCTTTCTCACCTTTTTAACCCCTGACCCAATTTCATGCCTGATTATTCGCTGGTGCCGAGTCATGAGCGGTGTGTAAGCTGATTTGTCAAAGCAGTCTGTAAGGACGACCAGCGTGATTGTCAATTGAGGGAACGATTTATTGTTCACGCAAGCTGCTTTAAGTGTGAACATACAGTGCCTTGCAAAAGTATTCGGCCCCCTTGAACCTTGCAACCTTTCACCACATTTCAGGCTTCAAACGTAAAGATATAAAATTTTAATGTTTTTGTCAAGAATCAACAACAAGTGGGACACAATCGTGAAGTGGAACAAAATATATTGGATAATTTAAACTTTTTTAACAAATAAAAAACTGAAAAGTGGGGTGTGCAATATTATTCGGCCCCCTTGCGTTAATACTTTGTAGCGCCACCTTTTGCTCCAATTACAGCTGCAAGTCGCTTGGGGTATGTTTCTATCAGTTTTGCACATCGAGAGACTGACATTCTTGCCCATTCTTCCTTACAAAACAGCTCGAGCTCAGTGAGGTTGGATGGAGAGTGTTTGTGAACAGCAGTCTTCAGCTCTTTCCACAGATTCTCGATTGGATTGAGGTCTGGACTTTGACTTGGCCATTCTAACACCTGGATACGCTTATTTTTGAACCATTCCATTGTAGATTTGGCTTCATGTTTTGGATCATTGTCCTGTTGGAAGATAAATCTCCGTCCCAGTCTGAGGTCTTGTGCAGATACCAACAGGTTTTCTTCCAGAATGTTCCTGTATTTGGCTGCATCCATCTTCCCGTCAATTTTAACCATCTTCCCTGTCCCTGCTGAAGAAAAGCAGGCCCAAACCATGATGCTGCCACCACCATGTTTGACAGTGGGGATGGTGTGTTCAGGGTGATGAGCTGTGTTGCTTTTACGCCAAACATATCGTTTTGCATTGTGGCCAAAAAGTTCAATTTTGGTTTCATCTGACCAGAGCACCTTCTTCCACATGTTTGGTGTGTCTCCCAGGTGGCTTGTGGCAAACTTTAAACAAGACTTTTTATGGATATCTTTGAGAAATGGCTTTCTTCTTGCCACTCTTCCATAAAGGCCAGATTTGTGCAGTGTACGACTGATTGTTGTCCTATGGACAGACTCTCCCACCTCAGCTGTAGATCTCTGCAGTTCATCCAGAGTGATCATTGGCCTCTTGGCTGCATCTCTGATCAGTCTTCTCCTTATTTGAGAAGAAAGTTTGGAAGGACGGCCGGGTCTTGGTAGATTTGCAGTGGTCTGATGCTCCTTCCATTTCAATATGATGGCTTGCACAGTGCTCCTTGAGATGTTTAAAGCTTGGGAAATCTTTTTGTATCCAAATCCGGCTTGAAACTTCTCCACAACAGTATCTCGGACCTGCCTGGTGTGTTCCTTGGTTTTCATAATGCTCTCTGCACTTTAAACAGAACCCTGAGACTATCACAGAGCAGGTGCATTTATACGGAGACTTGATTACACACAGGTGGATTCTATTTATCATCATGGGTCATTTAGGACAACATTGGATCATTCAGAGATCCTCACTGAACTTCTGGAGTGAGTTTGCTGCACTGAAAGTAAAGGGGCCGAATAATATTGCACGCCCCACTTTTCAGTTTTTTATTTGTCAAAAAAGTTTAAATTATCCAATAAATGTTGTTCCACTTCACGATTGTGTCCCACTTGTTGTTGATTCTTGACAAAAAAATTAAATTTCATATCTTTATGTTTCAAGCCTGAAATGTGGCGAAAGGTCGCAAGATTCAAGGGGGCCGAATACTTTTGCAAGGCACTGTATGCTGAGTTAAGTCAACATATATGTGCTTATTCATTGGCTATGGCCGACTCGCTATATATAAAGAAAGACGTCCCAGATCCGTCACGTGATCGGAAATTGGGCCCGATTTTGAAATTTTCAGAGAAATCAGGTGAAAAAGATTGGGCCTTAAATTGTATTTATTTTTAAGTACTAACTCATGGGCTGCCATTAACGGTGAAAGATGTCCGTTCCAATTTGACTGGGAGCTGGCAGCGGTCCTTTGATCGCTGACAGTCAAAATGGTTGTACGTCTATTGACATTACTGGCAATGAAACACGATCCCTCAATAAAAGCCTTCCCAATTGAAATGGATTTGATGTCTATTACTGTCAGTGGCTGTAAATGACTTGCAAAGAACAAAAGAGGTATAAGTACCTACGGTACAAAAGTTTGTGGTCGCTTAGACCCCAAACTTTTGAACAGTAGTGTATAGAGACTATATCTTTGCAGGCCAACAATACAATATTCAGTGACAGTGAAAAAGCCAAGAAAATTACAACCAAGATAGTGCAATTAATCACATTGTAAAACTAAATATGGAAACGTTATTTGTTCCCAGCCTTATTTTGTGCTGCACAACAGATTTGCTAAAAAAAAAACAAAAAACTGCTGAACCAATAACCCGTTTATAGGCTAAATGTGGGATAGCTTTGTTCTAATTGGGGTAAAAGGGACATTACAATTGACATTTTTCCCCCTCTCCCTTATTCATTTCCGAGGTATCTGAGTGGGACTCTGTATCAGCAGATCCCTAAAATCAGGTGACTCAGACTCAAACTTTCCATGCAAAAATATGTGATCGGGACATCCCTAAAACTGTATATGTGCCACTTACATTTGACTTGTTGTCTTGACATTCAAGTGAGGTCCATTTAAATACAATATATCATAATTCATGTAACCGAAAAAAAATACTATTACTACAAAATACTGTTTGTATACATAAAAGTCAATCAACTTTGTTTGTTTTGAACATTTTAAAAATCCGCAAAGGAGTCCAAAGTGCTTTACATACCATAAAACAGCAAAATGAGTTAACGTTCAAAGATAAAAGAAACTAGAGCTGAAACGAATACTCGAGCAACTCGAGTAACTTGAGTTTAAAAACTGATCCGAGTAATTTTATTCACCTCGAGGAATCGTTTAATTTTGCCAGCTCTAAGCATCATGTTTTGCTCGGACTACTTTTAATGCGGGACAACGCGCAGACGTCACGTGCGTAGAGGAAGAAGCAATTAAAAAAAAAAAAAAAAAACTTGCTGCAGCCGACAGCCGCTACAAACTATGCCGACGTTGCTAAAAACTACGCCCGCATGATGCTAGTGCGGTAGCAGGTAGTGTCCGATGCGTCTCATAGATATCGCATGCATTTAGGATTAGATTTGAAATGACAGACTCGGCCTCGTCTGGGCAGCGTTAGTAAACAGCTGCCATCTTTAAGCAGTAGACTTCTCATCGCTAATAAACATAACGTTACTGTCACTCGCTCACATACACGTTACGTTAGCCCTTCGGAGGGCTAGGTTTCTATTGATTATGACCACTGTCGATGCGTGGCTAACGTGTCTTAAATACAGGCTTTATTTAATCTGTAAAAACACAGCGCTGTAGAGTGATGAGGGTGTAAAATTAAAGCATAATAAAGCTAACTGTCAGTTTTAGCTCAGTAGTAATTGCTGAATAAAACACCAAGTAGAAGTGGTCCCTAATGTGCTCCAAGACAGCAGGTATCATACATTTATTTTGAACACTGCAAAAACTCAAAATCCTATCCGTACTTACAGTTTAGACTAACTTAAAACTTAACTAGAACTTGAAAAATAGCTTGACACAAATGGAAATTAAATTGAAACACGTGGGGAAAAACACACACAAGCACAAACACAAGCGTAATTACATTTTTAGGTACGTTTTTATAAGATCTAGAAGTTTTTGAGTGAACGCAGTTAATTTCTTTCTAGTCACATCTGAGATGCAATTGTTGGCTGTTTTCAACAATGTACATCGAAAATAAAGACATTGATTGACTGAAAATGGTTCAATATCGGATTAACTTTTTTTCTCATGTATATTTATAATTGCTCTTTACCTTTAAAAAAATGTTTTATCCGATTACTCGATTAATCGATAGAATTTTCAGTCGAATACTCGATTACTAAAATATTTGATAGCTGCAGCCCTAAAAGAAACACATAAAAATAAAATAAATAAAAGATAAGGTCATAAACAGTCATTGCACATTAAAAGCTGAAGAAAAATAAAATATTTTAAGGCGTGATTTGAAATCCATAAGTGAAGGGGCCTGTCTAATAGTAAGTGGTAATTGGTTCCACAGCCTGGGCGCCATCACCGCAAATGCACGGTCACCTCTAAGCTTCAGCCTTGATCTTGGGACTTCTACAAGCAGGTGGTCAGCTGAGGGTTCTGGTTGGACTGCACAAGATTATTCAAACATTTAAAAACAAATAATATCCTAAAATGTATCCGGTAATGTACTTGGAGCCAGTGAAGAGATGCAAAAATTGGGGTGATATGTTTGCGCCTGCGGGTTCTTTTTAGGAGTCTTTAAAAACCTTATTTACTGAAATGTATTTTAAAGGGTATTAAAACACTAAGGGGCTGTGAGATATCAATAGAACCGTTATGTGGCAAGATAACAAATATTAATAAAATTGACAAAAAAATAAATCACATTCATGAGCAATTTTGGAAAATAGATCGAAAATTACGAGCATTTCCGAAAGTATTCCGGAAACAGCCGAATGGGGCGGAGACATCATAACAAGGAAACGAAAGGTCGAGGCAGGTGCGACCGTTGTTTATGTTTGCGTTTGTGTTTTATCAAAAAATCGCTAAAATGGTTCAAACCTGTCATGCTATGTGGTCTACAAATTGCCATTTGTTGCAATGTACTACCCATGAGTTCCCGAACGCGAGAAAAAGAGCTGGACTGCGCAGACAATGAGTAAAATTCGTCCGTGCTAAGAGGGCTAATTTTGCAGACCCGGCCTCCATCACGGTTTTGTATGGTGCACATTTTACACCTGAAAGCTATTCGAACTATGGACAAATGAAATCAGGTTTTGCTAAGAAATTGCGGATGAAAGCAGATGCGGTGCCCACCATACACGCGCAGACACCTAAATGTCCCGAGATATCAAGAAAGAGAACGATGACTGGTTCTGATGAGACCACCCCAGGCTAACCAAAGGAGCGGAGCAGCCAAGCTCGAAATGGCCAGAGTGAGTACTCTTTTATAATAAAAACATATCACGCATTGGATATAGGACTGGACACATGTATAAATTATCGCTCGTAAAATATATAGAACAAATCCTCTAATCCCATTCATATTTGTGTCTGTTGGCAGAGCAAAAACCTATGATAGCACAATAAATGATATTTATTCTATACATCATTTTTTTACGGTCACAGTGTATCAGCTTCACAAAAAGAAATGCAAAACAAACCATTCGGTGTTTCCCACAAGATATGTTGTCGGTGTTTCATCAGTGTGATTGCTCCCCTCAATGATCCTTTCATTAGGCTGCAATGGCTTTCGTTTGGGCTCAAATTGATAACCCAAAACACCAAAGAAAGGTTCAAAACGCTCCTCGTCACCATTAGAAGAATGTTCGTTACGTCGGATTCGTCGCTGCAACTAAAAACAAAATTGTCCGCCATCATCGCCGCCATTCAGTACCAAGCACTGAGCCGGTTGTTTCCTTGTCGTGACGTCACACACACAATATACTAGATTTCCAGGATCTCGGGGGCGGGTCCTTTTAGCTTGACAATCGATCCAAATTTCTATCATTTTCTTGGTGTTGCGATGTGTGTAATTACACGAAGTGGCATGATATGAATCCAAAAGGCATGCGTTTATGGATAAATGATGGAATATTAGCATTTCCCCAGGTGTTGTCATACCCTTTAAAGGGACTATACAATTTGGCATTTTGTTTTACTCACGACTGCCACCTCCGGCCTAAAGTGTAACTGCAGCTTGTGTTAAGCTCGTGCTTTGCGCGCATGCTTGTATGAGCACGAACATAAAACAATGAGCGTTCGGCTTATCAAATCGGCACTACAAACATAAAAACAGTTAGTAGCAAGTCTTAAGTGTGTTAGAAAAGTGTTTTTGCCAGGGGTGACACACCGCAGCTGTTGCGGGGAAGCGCATGGACGTGCACAGGCGCGTGTTTGCTTTTTGGGGCAGTCTCAGTTAAAATATAACGGCTCTGTACTCAAGTCATTGATGGAGCATGCTTGGAGTAGAAAAGCATTTTAAATTTAATTTGAAACTCCTGTATAGTCCCTTTAAATGTGCACTTTTTATTTGTCTGCAAACCACACATTAGAAGGACCAGTTGAGAATTGCTGTTTTTTGTCCACTGTAAGCAAGAAAATACAATTTCCGTTAAGTGGTCCCAAAGGGTTACAGTAATGTCTGTGCTAATGACACCCAAGAGTCTGCATGGGCTGAGTTGAAATAAAAAGACAAACACAATTAGTTCCACGATAAAATTTTGTTTTTAACTGTGCAAGCAGTAGGATTTTTTTTCAACTAAAGTTTAATATTTGACTAATCCCAAATTGCGCTGTCGAATCTTGCGCAGGATATTATCATTTTCAAAGTTGTTGTTACTATAGCTAATAATTTAATCATGTCGGTTATCTAGTTTTAATGTTTACAGCAAATGTACAGTAGGTTATCAAAAGGATCTGAGTCACATGCGTCCAGATAACATCCACACATGGCTGGTTTTAAAAGCTGCTGTTTTGTTTGCTGTCCTTCCCCACAGGCACATCGCTTCCTTCCTGTCTGTCTTCAAACTGCTGGTGATCGGGATGATCATTATTGGCAAAGATCCATTTGCTCTCTTTGGCATACAAGCCCCGGGGGTCTGGGAGTGGGGACAGGGAAATAAGGTACACTTGAGTGGATGTATGTATGAATGTAAGAAACTGTGTTAATTGCTTGGGGTGTAGTTTTGTGTTTTTGTGACTTTATTTAGTAGGTATACATCCTCAAGGGTGTTGATTCAAGAACGCGTTGCACGCAATGTACGTGTCAACCCCCTCGGGATTTAATTAGCCCGTCTTCCGTGTTATGTTTGCAGCTGATTTGCTGTCATGGCTCATATTTGTGGGAAAGGCTAAGAATGGACAGTGTTGTAGTTGGCAACGTGCACTTAAATGCGGTTTTTCACCATTGCTTTCAGATATATGCGTGCATGATGGTGTTCTTCCTCAGCAACATGATTGAAAACCAATTGATGTCCACGGGAGCGTTTGAAATAACATTAAATGGTGAGTACATTTGGACTTTTATTACCATGTGGAAGCTCTAGACGTAACATTAAAAAAATTCCATGACATCATAAAATGTAAACTTAAGAGGCACTCTACTCAGATTCCAATATTTTGCATAAGATAGGTCGAAATGGAAGTTTGCCCTTGGTTGAAGTGTATTAAAAAAGTAAATATTGGATTGCGATCATGTTTGGAAGTTAAATCCTACTGCAGATGGAGGATTGGAAATTGTGCAAAATGTGACGTGACACTGCACAAATATGCAAGTGTCAGCCCTCTTAACTCATTCACTCCCAGTCATTTTCACCGGTGCAACCCCCTTCGCTCCCGGCTGTTTTACTGGATTTTGACTAATTTTGCAAGGCCCGCAGAAAATTCTGTTCTAATGCTATATAAACATGGAGCCCACCAAAAGAAAGATTACTCTCTTCTTTCAGCAGGAAAAAAAGTTAATATCTTTTTCCATTCTTTAGAAAGCAGCATTTGAAAATAGCTTAGTTTGAGCAATTTTCCAATTTCTGATGAAAAAACTGAGAAATTTCAAACATAACTTTGACTTTAACACAGCTATTTTTTGCTTTAGTTACATCCCAAACATCTGATGTTTTCCTTTTACAAAATAACGTAAACAACAAGAAAAATAGAGCTTTTGATAGCAAAGTAACAATTTATTTATACATAACTGAGAGATGATGCTGTTGTGGCCGCGACACCTGGGGTAAACTTTTCCCTTATCGCAGCCTGTTGCATAAAGATGGATTTTTTTTTTGTCTTTCTTTTGTGGTGACCACTGCCTTGTGGCGGGGTTCGCCTGGGAAACTTCTGTCCCTGGGGGGAATTGGTTTGGCCATGTTGAGTTTCCGGCTGAGTCGCGGGACACTGGAGGGCGCAGGGAACGTGAGCGGCTGAGCACGGCAGCGCGGGCTCTGCTCGGCGAGCAGCACGGACTCAACGGCATCGTCCGCTGCACTGGTGGTCCCGGTCGTTCTGCTCGGTCGTCCAGCGCCTGGCATCCTGGGCATCTTCCCGGTTGTTCTGCTCGGTCGTCTGCCGCCTGGCATCCTGGACATCCATTCGGTTGTCTTCCGCCGGCGCCCCGGCCGTGCGGCCCGACCATTCGTTCAGTTGAATCAGGTTGGGGGTCTTACCAAATGCGCTACTGCCCTCCAGTGGCCAGTTTTATTGCTTTAAAATGGATTTTCAGCATTGTGCTTTGGAGCTAGGTCGAATCAGAACCTAGAGATGTCTCTTGTGAAAAAAAAAACGTAAAAGACGTATAAATATGTCTTTGGGGCATTGAAACAATTAAAAATAGAACGTATTAATACGTTTTGGGAAGCAAATGAGTTAATTAAGCTGAAGGTTGCTGCAAACAGTAAATAAACAATACCAGTGTTATTTTTGGAAGCCCTTTTAATTTTTTTGTCTTGTACAGTTGTACCTGTGTACAAAAATACTTATTAGTCTCCTATTTTAGTAATTTCAAAATGTCCGTCTTCGTCAATTTTAGTCGATGAAATCTCATACAAGTTTCGTCTACAGTCGACTGTTACTCAAAATGTAATGCGATCATATTTTGATTTCCAAAAAGAGGACACAAATAACAGACATAAATAATCCCCGTTTAGTCTCATATTCAAAGTTTATATGGATTGATAGAACGCATGCACGCACTGTGCGTTCTTGACGTACATACATACGATCAGTTTGCCCCGACTCTCGGCCATGTAAGTAAAGGTGTGTGAAATTTCCGATTATTCGCGATTCGGCCGTGGAAGATTCGAGAACTATTCACAAACATCCAAATTCCGATTATTTAATTATGCCAAATAAAGCGGAACTCACACGTCACACGTCAGCGCGGTCTTTGTGACGCTATGGGGAACAGACAAAGAGTACACATCCACCACTCAGGCTTCCTAGATACAAAACAGCAACAAGCATGGCTGACCTAACCAACCAACCTCTTGCTGAGATCAGACCTGCTCTCAAAAATTATAAAAGCAAACCTTTGGAATTAGTTTGGATTCGACTAGAAAATCTTCTTCTAGAAAATAGGGAATTTCGAAGAATGTTGAGAGCAATAGAGCCGAAGAACGTCACCCCATCCCGACGCTATTTCACTGACACGGCAGTCCAGGTGTTCTGTCAAATTTTGTGCCCCATTAGAAATTGCAACTTTGCGGTTCTGCGCATGCACGTAATGTTAAAAATGGCCGTGAATGCAGCGGTTCACAAGTAAACATTGCAAACTTTCTTTAAAGAAAGGAATATTTACTTATGTTTGATCATGGATGGACATGTAGAGAAGTTCTCCTCAGACACATCTCGCAATGTTAGCTGCAAACAAAAACTGCATGCCGCTCTCTCACTGTTGAAGTCTTCGCCGTGTCGTTAAGCATTAATTTACACCATATTCGTGTTGCACATGTATGTTTATGATGTAACTTGTTTATTTAGCACCTTTGCATAACATTGAGAGCCCAACTGAATGTAAAAGAGGGCTAATTCACCACCACAACCGCTTAGGGAGCAAAATACTATAAGGGAGAAAAATTTGAAAGAAACCCGGCTCTTTACAAACTGACAAAAGTAGCTATTTGCGCCATCGCTGTCGAATCTAGACTGAGTCGCGGTTACGTGCAATGCATGAAAACCACACCGGCGCTAACATGGCTAAGCTGCTAAACGGTGCTGTTAATGACTGGAACTAGGCATGTGCCGGTATGAGATTTTGACAGTACGATAACCGTGAGCAAAAATACTGCGGTATCACGGTATTGCAATTATAGCTCCAAAATTTTGAGATGTAAATTTTTTTTTTTTTTTTTTTTTTTTTAAACCCAACTTTTTTCCATTGAATTTTTTTTTTTTTTTTTTCAGAACATATTTGCAAATTGGAACATGAATATAATGTGAAAATAAATTAATGTGAAAATAAATAAATTAACAAAAAATAACAAATATTTTATACAAAATTAAAATAAATAGAACCTAGACTATACCCACAGCCACAGCTCAAGTTGCTCAATAATAGAGCAAGAACAAAATAATTGCTATAAAAAATTAAAAACACTTCTAAATAAAATTAAAAATATATACTGTATGACTTTTTTTGAGGGGGAGAAGCTGAAGTTTCGCCATTTTCAGCCACTGTGTCAACTCTCTTCTACATGATGTCATGCCTTTGTGTTAAAGAGAACAAAGAATTCATAAGTTAATAAGTTAAAAATGTCTAAGTTAGTTTTATAAGTTAGTTAAAATGTAAATATTGTTGAGGAAAGGTTTCATCTAAAACAAAAAGTGAGGAGTGAGACCTCCTTTCGCAATTAGCGATCTTTGACGCGATCCTCCCCCCCCCCCCCCCCCCCCTTCATTCAAGCTTGTTTCTCACTCAGCGGCTGTGAGACACAAAAACGTCGACGAAGCTGCTCTCCCAGCTTAGCCTAGGCTAACATTCGTCTTTGTAAGTTTTAGTTAGTTTGTATATTGAATTTGAAAGGAAAATGTATATTTTGTTTTTGGCGACCTTTTTCATGGTGCTACTGCTATCCTGTTGAACCTACTCACATGTGGAAAAATACAGTTGTATAACGTTTTCAATGTATTCATTTGTATATTTCACCACGATTTGAGAGCTCAATAAATTGAAGAAAAGTACGCCTTGTGTTTCGAGGGTTTGTTTTTGGGTTTGCTTGCTGTTTAGCAGAATAGCGTCACTGACACTCACGGCAACAAACGGGAAGGGTGAGCGCTGTCGCACCAAGCCACTTCGGCTGCATTTTGGCACATGAAAAATAGCGAATACCGTACTAAGGTATGACGGAAAATTTTAGTGGTTTTGAAACCGCGACGTTTTCACACCACGGTAAACCGTGAAACCGGTAACCGGCACAAAAAAAGACGATTTTGCAGCTAGTATGGTTGTAGCTGCCCAGCTGGGTAACTTAAGCCATCTTGACACACGCAGAACATTGTTTTTTTTAACTGCACGAGTCAATGCACAGCGCAACACACTTTCATCTGAGCATGTTGATCAATTCCTGCTCTTGTACAAGAACATGGAATTTTCTCAGTAGCTAAACACACTTGACCTGTCCTGAATATTGTTGGTTTGAATGTAAAAGGACTTTTGTTATTAATGTTATTCTTTATTATTATTTTTTGGAATTATTTGTACCTCAGGGAAATCCGTTACTCTTTACATGTTCATGTTTACACAACTTAAAAAGCAGAAAGGCACTTTTTTGAGCCATTTGTATTGAAATAGTAGTACACATTGTCTTTCATTTATACCTGAGTACGTTTTTGGTTGGATAAAAATTAATATATTTTTGCAAAATGTTACAATTTATTATGTTGATATAGAATGAGGACTTGAGTATTTTATTTACTGTTATGAACTGTTAACTTGATACTGAAATGGTAGTTTAACCCCGAGAGGATTTTAAACAAACAAAACAACACTTACAAAACATTAAAAGCAGCATCAATAATCAATTTATAATCAAATCATAGCCTCTGAATCGTAATTGCAATGGAATTGTGAGGTGCTCCAAGATTCCAGCCTTTACATGTAAGCAACAGTACTGCTCATTTGGCGCACAGAAAGAAAACTGAGCATTCTCATGTAGGGTTGTTCCGATCATGTTTTTTTGCTCCCGATCCGATCGTTTTAGTTTGAGTATCTGCCGATCCCGATATTTCCCGATCCGATTGCTTTTTTTTTTTTGCTCCCGATTCAATTCCAATCATTCCCGATAATTTTTCCCGATCATATACATTTTGGCAATGCATTAAGAAAAAAATGAATAAAACTCGGACGAGTATATACATTCAACATACAGTACATAAGTACTGTATTTGTTTATTATGACAATAAATCCTCAAGATGGCATTTACATTTTTAACATTCTTTCTGTGAGAGGGATCCACGGATAGAAAGACTTGTAATTCTCAAAGGATAAATGTGACTTTTTATATTGTGACTAAATATTACCATCTAGTGTATTTGTTGAGCTTTCAGTAAATGATACTGTAGCCATTTAACTATTCTGCCCAAATGCATGATGGGAAGTGCAACCATGACTGTGCGAAGTGGCACCAATTGATATGTCTTCTCTGCGTTGGGTGTAGAGAAAAAGATCAACTACCTTTCTTCGCCACATTGCTTTCCCACGATATTTCTAATTGTTGAGAGAGGGATTTTAAGGCTTTAGCCAAGTAAAAAAGAGGCCCCAAAGCTAGCCAAAATTCACTCTACTCATATTATGCCGCCTTTTAGCTCTATACAGTGGGGAGAAGGAGTATTTGATACACAGTCAATGGGAAAACCCATTGGCAGTGTATCAAATACTTGTTCTCCCCACTGTATATAGGTAAATCAGCACCATTATAGATTGAACGCGACAATGCGTAAGTGGGTCGTGCAGCGCATGCGTTGATTAGTTTAAAAAAAAAAATTTACTGCCGTTAACGCAATAAATTTGATAGCCCTACTTTAAGACAAAACTAAAGACTTTGGATGAGTGTAAGACATTTTGTCTGTAACGTTAAATACAATTAGAAAATGATTTAATTAGAAAATATATATATATTAAAAAAACGGCATGTCCGATATTTTTTTGCCGATTCCGATACTTTAAAAATGACGTGATCGGACCCGATCGATCGGGACATCTTTATTCTCAGGCTTACCCAGCCCCCCATTTCATTTTTTATGACTCTTGTCAAAAGCCCGCCTCTTCCCTTAAAGCAGAGTTGAAGGTAACGCTAATATACAGCTCCATCGCTGCCGTCCTCTGTGCCTCTTGCTCTCTGCTGACGTAATTGCTGCATGAAGTTCACAAAATATTAAATGTGATGGTTCACTTATTTTTCCCCCTTTTGTCATTGTTTGCATACTATGCTCATTAAAATAAGAAAACCTATAACTGTTTGGGTGATTTTAGTTGACTGTTTTATTATCTGTGTGATTTTGACTAAGATCAGATCACATTTGATGGTGATTTTATGCAGAAATGTGAGAAATTCCAAAAGGTTCAGATACTTTTTCATACCACTGTATTGATAGCTACATCCCTATTTTCTTTGTGTGCAGATGTACCAGTGTGGTCCAAACTGGCGTCGGGTCACCTGCCCTCCATGCAGCAACTAGTGCAGATCCTGGACAATGAAATGAAGATGAACGTTCACATGAACACAAGGCCGCTCCACCACCCTTAACAGCCTTTCTCACTGTGTGGCCGCAGCCATGTGCCCCTCCATGTAAGCTTGCTAGAATTTTCCCCCGTTCAGTAGTGACTCCTGAATCTCACCTCCTGTTCTCCCATCCAGGTTTGAGGTGGGCCTCTCGCGGGGCTGTGACGTGATGTTTATGAAGGTCTGCACTGAAAGCAGAACCACTGCTAGCGCAGACTTGATGCTCCCCACATCTTTCGTCAGCACGCCCCTCAGAGATGACCCGCCTCTTACTCGAGAGTGGGCTTGATGGCGACACTGCCAGCCAACTCGATTATTTTCTTTTACTATCACTCCTATCTCATGAATTCAGACATCAAATGAAAAGATTTATGTGGTTGCTTATAAAGTAGTCTTTAATAAAAATTGTTATTTGTACCACTGAGCCAAACACGGAGTGTCTAGAAAGTCGGTGTTCTGTTTATTAACAGACATGTTTTCATACAGAAACGTAAAAATTTGTGCTAATTCCACATTTTCCCAAAATTGGACAAAAACTGTCGTCACCTTGTCTTTATAGTTCACGTGCAATGTGCACAGTTCCAACAGACTTCTTTCAATATTCTGCATTCCATATTTAAACTTTATCAACAACAAAAAAATCTATGTTCAGTGATTTTCTGAACCTGTGTAGAATACTAAAAGTTTATTCTTGTCCAAGTAGCTACGCCCTGTAGAAAAGCAATTCTTGTCATGCTGTTGTCCAATTAACATTGGGAGAATGTTTTTGCTATGATTTGAGTAATTTTTATATTTGCTTAACTTGGAAAGAGTTGATATGATGAATAAAAAGCTATTGTAACTATGGATCAGCGAGGGTCTTCCTTATTTAGAGACATTCCTGCAGGCAGCCCATGATGAACGCACGTTCATGCTGGCTCATCAGGACGTTGGTGCTGACCTCCAGAAGTTTTTTGCCAAAGACTTTGAGGCTCAGGGTCGGTGCGCTCTTCTGGTGCAGAGGCGTCAGAAGACAAAAGTTGAGTTGTTGGATGGACAAGTGGATTTTCACCCGGGCGGCCAACACAAACAGCTCATCCTTCAGTAGCGACAGTCCGCCAGTGGGCACCTCCTCTGTACATTTACACTGCAGGTAAGGCGCATTACACTTTAATAGCAGCCGCTCCATTTTTACTTGTACATTACAGTAAACTGAGAAACGTTTGCTTTAAAGTGTGTGGCAAAGAATCCATTTTCTAAAAGGTTTTGAGCACTTAAGACTGGGCAGTGATGCAATTTTCCTTTCAATCAGGAAGTCCTCTGACGCTTATACTAAATTTATGAATAGCCGAATTGCTGGAATTCAACAAATGGCTGTTATACTGTATATTCAGAGCCTTTGTTGCTTTTATAGTAGTTTTTCCAAGGTTATATTGAAGCATTTCTGACGGCTTTAACGTGCTAGCCAATGACTTATCCTGGCAGGCAAGGGTGTAGGTTTGCATAGGGATGGTGGGGACATTACCAACTTTTCAGAGTTCTCAAATTGTCCCACCAACTTTTAAGCAACCTTATGTGCATTATATAAAGAGTTATATGGGTAGTGTAGATTTTTTCCCCCATATGTTAAAATTATAGAATAGACCCTGTTAAGACTTACATGTATCCCTTTTCACTTGCTGAATGTGCCGGACTCACATTTTTTTGTGTATGTTAACCAACACTCATGTATTCACCAACTATGTAAAGTCACTGTTGCCACTCGGGAATGTTCACTAGCCTGGTACACCAGACTCGGCGCTGTTCCAGCTATTGAGTCTGGCCACCATTCAGTGGATACAATTTCCAGGGCGGAGCATGCCACAGCAAACTGACAGTGGGGTGGACCAATCAGCGGGGGGCGGACGTGAGGTTAGTAAAGGAGGGACTTGCGCGCGGAAGTAGAAATACGAGGAGACTGGAGTTTATTCAACATGGCTAGTGCGAGACACCCTGTTGTCAGTGACTTGTGTCTATGTGTTTCTATGTGTTAAGTTAAAACTGATTTTACCGTGGATTGGAACATATTCTCGGCGCTCCTGTTCATCATCTGGGTTGTTGTAGAGACAACTTCCGACGCGGAAGAGTGACGTTGCACGTTAAGAACACGTCACGCAAATAAATCTGATTGGACGGTTGATTTTGTGCTTGCTCAAGAGGCCGTTAATGGGCTGGGTCCCAGACTATTCTCACAGTGTTTGAAAAATACAGGGAGAACAGTCTGGCCGTGCCAGGCAAGCCATTCACAGATGTAAAGACTTATGGGTACACCTGAGTAGCAACAGTGACTTTACATATTTCACTCACAGACGTCATTAATTCACCAACTATGTAGTCTTTGTGCCATTCACAGGCCCAAGACTTAAGGGTACACCTTCCGAGTTGCAACTGTGACTTTACATGGTTGAATTCAAGACTTCATCAAGACTTCTTCAAGAATTCAAGAGTGTTGTGTGGAAAAAGTAAGTCCATATTCTGCTAATTAAAAGGAGGCAAAACTCCTTTGTTAAGTCAAATATGCATCAAAGAATATGTATATCATTAAATAGTCTAGATCACAGTCATTTGAAATATCAATATTCATCCATCCATTATCCACATCTTAATCCGGGCTCGGGTCGTGTGGGCAGCAGCTTTAGCAGGGAAGCCCGGACTTCCCTCTCCCCTGCCACTTCAACCAGTTCCTCCGGCGGGATCCCAAGGCGTTCCCAGGCCAGCTGAGAGACATAGTCTCTCCAGCATGTCCTGGGTCATCCTGGGGGTCTTCAGCCGGTGGGACATGCCCGGAACACCTCTACAGGGTGGCTTCCAGGAGGCATCCGAACCAGATGTCCAAGCCACCTCAACTGGCTCCTCTCAACGCGGAGGAGTAGCGGCTCCCGGGGACCCTCCCGGACGGCCGAGCTTCCACCCTATTTCTAAAGGAGAGCCCGGACACCCTGCGGAGGAAACTCATTGAGGCCGCTTGGATCCGCGATCCTGTTCTGTCGGTCACAACCCACAGCTCGTGACCATAGGTGAGGGAGCGTGAGATCGACAGGCAGATCGGTGCAGCGTCTGGAGTGATGTGGACTCTGCACCGGCCAGTAGTGTTGAAGGAGCTGAGCCAATAGGCGAAGCTATTTACCAGTCGATCTACGTTCCTACCCTCACTCATGTCAAAGAACTCAAGATACTTAGACCGGAGAGGACACCCCACCCTTTTCCGACTGGTGACCATGGTCTCAGATTTGGAGGTGATCTTCATCCCAACCGCTTCACACTCAGCTGCAAACCGCTCCAGTGAGAGTTGGCGGTCACGGCTTAGTGAAGCTAAGAGCACCACATCATCTGCAAAAAGCAGAGATACAATGCTGAGGCCACCAAACCGGACACAATCAACGCTTCGGCTGTGCTTAGAAATTTTGTCCATAAAAGTTATAAACAGACCCAGTGACAGAGGCCAACCATGGTGGAGTCCTAACCTCACTGGGAACTGATTCGACTCACTGAAGGCATTGCGGACCAAACTCTGACATCCGTTGGTACAGAGGCCAATCAGCCCTTACATACGGGCTTGGTACCCCGTACTCCCGAAGAACCACCCTACACGACCTTCTCCAAATCCACAAAACACTTGTAGACCGGTTGGGCAAACTCCCATGAACCCTCGAGGTTCCTGCAAAGGGTATAGAGCTGGTCCACTGTTCCACGGCCGGGACGAAAACCACACTGCTCCTCCTGAATCACAGATTCGACATCCCGACGGAATGTGAAACGTCAATATGAGTATGCATTTCCTAGTGGTGTCTTTACTATGTAAGCTGAGTCGAAACGACTTTTTGAGTTTAAGATTGACGAACCCAGGTCTATACTAACAACCAGTCCAGCATCTCTCCCCCCATAATAATATACAGTGGGGCAAATAAGTATTTAGTCAACCACCAATTGTGCAAGTTCTCCTACTTGAAAAGATTAGAGAGGACTGTAATTGTCAACATGGGTAAACCTCAACCATGAGAGACAGAATGTGGGGGAAAAAAAGAGAAAATCGCATTGTTTTATTTTTAAAGAATTTATTTCCAAATTAGAGTGGAAGTATTTGGTCACCTACAAACAAGCAAGATTTCTGGCTGTCAAAGAGGTCTAACTTCTAACGAGGTCTAACAATGTTTAACGAGCCTCCACTTGTTACCTGTGTTAATGGCACCTATTTTAACTGATTATCGGTATAAAATACACCTGTCTCCACAACCTAGTCAGTCACACTCCAAACTCCAGTATGGCCAAGACCAAAGAGCTGTCGAAGGACACCAGAGACAAAAAGACCTGCACCAGGCTGGGAAGACTGAATCTGCAATAGGTAAAATGCTTGGTGTAAAGAAATCAACTGTGGGAGCAATTGTTAGAAAATGGAAGACATACAAGCCCACTGATAATCTCCCTCGATCTGGGGCTCCATGCAAGATCTCACCCCGTGGCGTCAAAATGATAACAAGAACGGTGAGCAAAAATCCCAGAACCACATGGGGGGACCTAGTGAATGACCTAGAGAGAGCTGGGACCACAGTAACAAAGGCTACTATCAGTAACACAATGCGCCGACAGGGACTCAAATCCTGCACTGCCAGACGTGTCCCCCTGCTGAAGAAAGTAGGCCCGTCTGCGGTTCGCTAGAGAGCATTTGGATGATCCAGAAGAGGACTGGGAGAATGTGTTATGGTCAGATGAAACCAAAATAGAACTTTTTGGGAGAAACACAGGTTCTTGTGTTTGGAGGAGAAAGAATACTGAATTGCATCTGAAGAACACCATACCCACTGTGAAGCATGGGGGTAGAAACATCATGCTTTGGGGCTGTATCTCTGCAAAGGGACCAGGACAACGGATCTGTGTAAAGGAAAGAATGAATGTATGGAAAGATTTTGAGTGAAAATCTCCTTCCGTCAGCAAGGGCTTTGAAGATGAGACATGGCTGCTGGGTCTCTCAGCATGACAATGATCCCAAACACACAGCCAGAGGAACAAAGGAGTGGCTTCGTAAGAAGCATTTCAAGGTCCTGGAGTGGCCTAGCCAGTCTCCAGATCTCAAACCCATAGAAAATCTGTGGAGGAAGTTGAAAGTCCGTGTTGCCCAACGACAGCCCCAAAACATCACTGCTCTAGAGGAGATCTGCATGGAGGAATGGGCCAAAATACCAGCAAGAGTGTGTGAAAAGCTTGTGAAGAGTTACAGAGAACGTTTGGCCTCGTTATTGCCAACAAAGGGTACATAACAAAGTATTGAGATGAACTTTTGGTATTGACCAAATACTTATTTTCCCCCATGATTTTCAAATTCTTATAAAATCAAACAATGTGATTTTCTGTTTTTTTTTTTTTTCCACATTCTGTCTCTCATGGTTAAGGTTTACCCATGTTGACAATTACAGGCCTCTCTAATATTTTCAAGTGGGAGAACTTGCACAATTAGTGGTTGACTAAATACTTATTTGCCCCACTGTATATGCTATAAAAAAATTGGTTTTGTTTCCCAAACCCAACTAAATAAGATGAAAACAAATTCTTACCTGAACACAGCAACTACCCACACTGCACCGTGCTTGTTGACCTTTAGCCAGGAAAGAGATGAAAATCTGATCCTTTCCCAGGACCCGCACCCCAATGTTTTTATTGAGTGACAGGAAGAGAGGAGGCAGGTGAGGGGGAGGAAGCGTTTTCCAACTCCATCGACGGGTCCTAGCACCCTTCTTGTCCAAACATTGACCACCAGCCTTGTTTAGATTCAACCTAAATCAATCGGATAATCAATACATGGGGGTTGACCGTTTGCAGATCTAATCTAGTGTAAGAGCGAAATTGATGAACGTCAATATTCCTTTTTACCATCTGTTTACCATATGTTTCCATTGCTGTGATAACAAGTCGCCATGCCATTGGACTGGAAGATGCCTCGAATGGCTCTGTGATGTGTTGCGTTTTGGTTGTTGTCATACACGAGGCAAACCCTTTCTTTGTCTCTAGTGACGATAAAGAGTAGAGCCAAGCGGTCTCCCGGGTAACTGTCGGAAACGACAAGGATGACGAGACAATTTTAGATGCCTGAGTACGAAAAAAGGCATGTTTAAGAGATGTAATAATGTAGTCGGTGCATACAAGAGCTGAGCAGAGCCATCTGGGAACATGTTAAGAAAGGGCTTGCCGTCCGTGTAAAACTTTTGTTGAAACTCCCCTTCCTGTTAATACAAAAACAGTTACAGTGAGTGGTTTGAGTGCGAGAACGATCCAGTGTGAGAGTGTGTTTTCTCTCCTTATGATGACAAATTCCAAACAAAGGAGGCTTGTGGTCGCAAATGAATATGTCTTCCTCGTTTTTGAGTTGTACAACATTTTCAGAAATATTCATCAGCGTCCAGCCTCCCTCTTCGGCGGATCCACCGAGCCGGAAGCTGAGGATCTTTGCTTCTGGAGCTGTGTGCCGATAGACAATAATCAATACTTCCTTGATCAGAACCGACGACTGATGAAATGTCTCGCCCTACTCACTGGTTTCTGCCTTTTGGGAGGCATCATCATCTCTCTTTAAGCCTGCTAGTTCCCTAACACGACATATTGCTTACGTTAGACTCTCAATATTACTGTTGCCGGCTTTTTTGTCTGTTTAAACTCCTACATCAGTCCACGTGAGAGGTCGGTAATATTTTTGGCATTCCTCTTCTCTCGGTCGCTAAGCAGTGCAGCTGCCAGATCAGAGGGCTTGCCATGCCCTTCGTCCTCTTCATCCACCAAAGGCCTTTTCCTCAGCAAGGCCACGCACAGTAGCTTGCGCTCGGCGCAACAGAATTCTGGCACCGCCTGAGAGAGAAACCCAGGGGTGGATGTGAGCTATGCCCAACAGAGCATCCATTAAGAGCACTCGGCTGCGTCTGACCTCCAGCTCGTCTTCCCATCTCCAATCCAGCACAGGCATGGCTTTCCTGCGGCAGTATTCGCATGTTGACGGACATTCGAATGGAGGCTGAAAAAATTGAGTGGAAAAAGATCCACTTATAGTGGGGCAAATAAGTATTTAGTCAACCACTAATTGTGCAAGTTCTCCCACTTGAAAATATTAGAGAGGCCTGTAATTGTCAACATGGGTAAACCTCAACCATGACAGACAGAATGTGGGGAAAAAAACCCAGAAAATCACATTGTTTGATTTTTAAAGAATTTATTTGCGAATCATGGTAGAAAATAAGTATTTGGTCAATACCAAAAGTTCATCTCAATACTTTGTTATGTACCACTTGTTGGCAATAACGTAGGCCGATTGTTTTCTGTAACTCTTCGCAAGCTTTTCACACACTGTGGCTGGTATTTTGGCCCATTCCTCAATGCAGATCTCCTCTAGAGCAGTTATGTTTTGGGGCTGTCGTTGGGCAACACGGACTTTCAACTCCCTCCACAGATTTTCTATGGGGTTGAGACCTGGAGACTGGCTAGGCCACTCCAGGACCTTGAAATGCTTCTTACGAAGCCACTCCTTTGTTGCCCTGGCTGTGTGTTTGGGATCATTGTCATGCTGAAAGACCCAGCCACGTCTCATCTTCAATGCCCTTGCTGATGGAGATTTTCACTCCAAATCTCTCGATACATGGGCCCATTCATTCTTCCCTTTACACAGTTTGCAGAAAAACAGCCCGAAAGCATGATGTTTCCACCCCCATTCTTCAGAGTTGGTATGGTGTTCTTCAGATGAAATTCAGTATTCTTTCTCCTCCAAACACGAGAACCTGTGTTTCTACCAAAAAGTTCTATTTTGGTTTCATCTGACCATATCACATTCTCCCAGTCCTCTTCTTGATCATCCAAATGCTCTCTAGCGAACCGCAGACGGGCCTAGACGTGTACTCTCTTCAGCAGGGGGACACGTCTGGCAGTGCAGGATTTGAGTCCCAGGCGGCGCATTGTGTTACTGATAGTAGCCTTTGTTACTGTGGTCCCAGCTCTCTGTAGGTCATTCACTAGGTCCCCCCGGGTGGTTCTGGGATTTTTGCTCACCGTTCTTGTTATCATTTTGACGCCTCGGGGTGAGATCTTGCATGGAGCCCCAGATCGAGGGAGATTATCAGTGGTCTTGTATGTCTTCCATTTCCTAATAATTGCTCCCACAGTTGATTTGTTTACACCAAGCATTTTACCTATTGCAGATTCAGTCTTCCCAGCCTGGTGCAGGTCTACATTTTTGTCGCTGGTGTCCTTCAACAGCTTCTTGGTCCTGACCATAGGGAAGTTTTGCGTGAGACTGACTGAGTTTGTGGACAGGTGTCTTTTATACCGATAATGAGTTAAAACAGGTGCCATTAATACAGGTAACGAGTGGAGCCTCGTTAGACCTCGTTAGAAGTTAGAACTCTTTGACAGCCAGAAATATTGCTTGTTTGTAGGTGACCAAATACTTATTTTCCACTCTAATTTGGAAATAAATTCTTTAAAAATCAAACAATGTGATTTTCTGTTTTTTTTCCCCCACATTCTGTTTCTCATGGTTGAGGTTTACCCATGTTGACAATTACAGGCCTCTTGAATCTTTTCGAGTAGGAGAACTTGCACAATTGGTGGTTGACTAAATACTTATTTGCCCCACTGTAGGAAGTAGAGATCTCGTGAATGATTCTGATTACAGCTCCTGCCTCATGCAAGGAAGTTTGCCTTTACGCATCACTCTAGTTCCTACCTCCAAATCCGCAGATTTGATGTCGAGTCGAGGGTTGTCGGACTCGCGGTGGTAGCTCAGGACTCCTGCCCTGATGCAGTTGGTGGGCGGGTCACATAAACCCTAATAAGAACAGGTCCTCTGATTAACCCCAGAAACCAAGGGTGTTGGTTTGCATAGTAGTGACTTAACGCTACTAACTTTTCACGATACTCAAATTGTCCCCACCAACCTTTAAGCAATCTTATTTGCATTATTTAATGAGTTCAGTAATATAGGTAATTTAGATTGTTTTCCCATTATGTTGTTTGGATAGAATGGACCCTACCATTAAGTCAATTACAGTGGTATGAAAAAGTATCTGAACCTTTTGGAATTTCTCACATTTCTGCATAAAATCAGCATCAAATGTAATCTGATCTTTGTCAAAATCACACAGATGAAAAACGTGTCTGCTTTAACTAAAACCACCCAAACATTTATAGTTTTTCATATTTTAATTAGGATAGTATGCAAACAATGACAGAATGGGGAAAAATAAGTAAGTGAACCATCACATTTAATATTTTGTGGCCCATCCTTTGGCAGCAATAACTTCAACTAGATGCTTCCTGCAGCTGCAGATCAGTCTGGCACTTCTATCAGGACTAATCTTGGCCCATTCTTCTCCACAAAACTGCTGTAGTTCAGTCAGATTCCTGGGATGTCTACCATGAATCACTGTCTTTAGGCCATGCCACAGCATCTCAATGAGGTTCAAGTCTGGACTTTGACTTGGCCACACCAGAACATGTATTTTGTTCTTCTGAAACCATTCTGAAGTTGATTTACTTCTGTGTTTTGGATCATTGTCTTGTTGCAACATCCATTCTCTTTTTAGCTTCAACTGTCTGACAGATGGCCTCAGGTTTTCTTGCAAAACATTCTGATTAACTTTTGAATTCATTCTTCCATTAATGATTGCAAGTTGTCCAGGGCCTGAGGTAGCAAAACTGCCCCGAATCGCAATGCTCCCTCCACCATGCTTCACGGTGGTGATGAGGTGTTGATGTTGGTGAGCTGTTCCATTTTTCCTCCACACATGACGTTGTGTGTTACTCCCAAACTATTCAACTTTGGTTTCATCAGTCCACAAATTATTCTGCCAAAATTTCTGTGGAGTGTCCAAGTGCCTTTTTGCGAACATTAAACGAGCAACAATGTTTTTTTTAGACAGCAGTGGCTTTCTCTGTGGAGTCCTCCCATGAACACCATTTTTGGCCATAGTTTTACATATAGTTGATGTGCACACAGAGAGATTGGACTGTGCCAGTGATTTCTGTAAGTCTTTACCAGACACTCTTGGGTTCTTTTTTACCTCTCTGAATATTCTGCACTGAACTCTCGGTGTCATCTTTGGTGGACGCCCTCTCCTTGGTAGAGAAGCAACAGTGCCAAACTCTCCATTTGTAAACAATTTCTCTGACTGTCGATTGATGAACATCCAGACTTTGAGATGGTTTTGTATTCTTTTCCAACTTTATACAAATCAACAAGCCTTGATCGCAGGTCTTCAGACAGCTCTTTTGACCGAGCCATAATGCACATCTGACAATGCTTCTCATCAAGACGATTCTTACCAGGTGTGTGTTTTAT
The DNA here is from genome assembly GCF_030265065.1 of Corythoichthys intestinalis. Lineage (NCBI taxonomy): Eukaryota > Metazoa > Chordata > Actinopteri > Syngnathiformes > Syngnathidae > Corythoichthys > Corythoichthys intestinalis. The sequence goes on along the minus strand of NC_080408.1, from coordinate 21,264,684 downwards.
GTTGGGCAGGGCAGCTCATTGGTGATTGGGCACACACCTGACTTAGGGGCAGTTTACATGGCGACTCTGCAACACAAAGACGCAATGACTGAGTAGCTGACTTGCCTCGGGTGCATATGGTGTCGGCAAAGACGAAAAATTCTGAATCCTGCCTCCAAAGTGGAAGAATCCGGTTGCGGGGGATTGAGGGGGGCTTCCTCGGCATGCATATCAAAGGCTCCCGCGGCGCGAGACGGTACCGATAACATCAGCACCCCTACACATCACATTGGGCGTTCGCAGCGGTGCTACTAAATATCAAAAACAGCAAATATGGCGGAATGTCGGCTTTAATTTACTGTTTTAATAATATTTTTAAATGAAATATGTTGAATGTTTCCATTTTTGTGCCTTTTTGAACAAAAGAAAAATGCCATTGCTTCGAGTGGGTGGGCATATATTTTTCCGGGCTGACGGAGCTTGGTGGGGTCAAAGTGCATCATTCTCTGTCGCCCTGTAAATCTGCTCTGCCCCCTTAGGGCCTGGCATGAATACTACATCGTTTTCACGCGGAATTGCGACATTGTTCGAATGGAGACGCAAATGCAAATTTGAAATTTTTTGTATTCTCGGAGAGTCACCATGTAAACTGCCCCTTAAATTGTTTGGTACAAATTGGTTTTAATTGCTCTTTAAGTCTCCTTGGGCAGAGGGTTCACTTACTTACAGTATTTTTCCCCCTTCTGTCATTGTTTGCATGCTATACTCATTAAAATATGAAAACCTATAAACATTTGAGTGGTTTTAGTTAAAGCATTTTTTTTCATCTTTATGATTTTGACAAAGTTCAGATGCATTTTCATACCACTGTTTTTTTTTTTTTTTAATTTTTAAAATTATGTTCAGAATTGCATTTATCCCTTTTCCCTTGCTGAATGTGCCGGTCCATTTTTTCCCCCTCAAACACACATTTGATTGGCTAATGACCTGCATTGTTTAAAATGTATGAATGTATATTCTACATTAGTTATTTAAACATATTTTTATTTGCAGCCCACACAGACATTTTTTCAGATAATCATACATTAATCATAATCGAGGTAAAAAGCTTTTGTTGAGTTTGGCTGTGCTTGTGCACAAAAGCAGTAGTGTTTTATCTTAAGGAAGGCTCCATTTTTATTTATTTTTTGTTATACTCTAAAAAGTTTTTTTCAGTTATATTTAACTTTGACTGACAATGTTGAGTGGTTTTAAGACAAATGTTTTTTTGCATTCTTGGATAGTTAAGAGATTATTAACAAATTTGTTTTTATTGTGTATGTTAATATAAATTATGTTCAAATATTGCAATTTCAATTGGCTAGTAAAATCCAGACATTTATTCTTGAAGTTTTCAAAAATATCTTTTGTAGTTTTTGAAAACAAAAGTTTTAATCAAACGGTGTATCACGTGCACGTAGAATATCAATTAGGTTCATATTCTTGATAAAAGTAGCCCTGACCCCCGTTGTTGAGACCAAACTTACACCCTTGCCAGAAACTAAACGGGATTCTATCACATAGGCCGTCGAATGCTCCCTGGTGGTAGGCTAGTACTCACATAGTTGTTCAGGTCAAAGAGGAGCTCTTGGATATCATGTTTTAACTTTGCAGCTTCAATTTCTAAAGGCAAAACAGATTCATATTAGTGTGCAGTGGAACATCTAGTACAGAATTGGATACTACCACACCTCTCCCATCATGTCAAGCTCGACATCACCGGTGATATGACAAGTGCTATAGAAAATAGACGTTGATTTTACCTTTCAGATGCTTTATATGTTATTTTATTGTGTGCAGAGGACCACCGATTTGGAGTGAATGACATGGAATGCTTAAAATGTCACATTCATTCTCCCTTTTTAAGAAAAAACTCGAAGCTCAACTCCTAGCAATGTATGTCTAATATGCTGATTCTTTGGGTAACACTCTACTGTACTTTGGATCTAATCCAATGTAACCAAAATGTTCATATTATCTGTGGTTAATTGTATATCTGTGTATTTGTCTGTGCATGCTGTCCAAATGTACAAAGATATCTGGCCAGTATCTCATATTTTTGAAAAACTGGGCCTCCTACTAAAAGCTTTAAATAGCTTCCTTGGAGTGTCCTTTTCGCACATCTAATTGTACAAACATACTGTATATGTTTTTATATACCATGTATTATATACTTTGAATGAAGTGTGAATTAACTAAACTTTATTAAATAATAACTTAAAATACAGTTTATAGTTTTGAATCTATTCCTGGTTATTTGTCCTTGTGTTTCCTGCAATCTGCTGGCAACCTCACTCACCAAGACTGCTGAGTTGCTAGTTCAGTAAGTCGCAAGACATTTTGATAACCAATTGAAACATAACAAAAGACAAAGAGTGTACAGACATACGAAGTGCAAGTCAACTCACCCATGTTCTAGGCATGCATGCAATAATGCTTCATACCCACTTATTGTTGTGAGTAACCATGGAGATGAACTACGAGTGGTTGTGGTGTGTAACCATAGCAATGTTACTCTGTTATAATACTATGAAATCCATTGAAAAGAGGGGTCAATTAGTTGCTACAATGAGTTAATCATTTTTCTTGGTTTTCAAGGTGGACAGATTTCCACCAGCATGAGCTAATTTTGCTAACATTCATTTTACCCTTGTAGGGTCGCTATCAAATTTAAGACTACATCCTGGATTGGTGATGTAGAGATATTTGTTCCCATATATGTGTTCATTGCCAGGGCGTAGGTTTGGTCTCAACATTGGTAGGGACAATATTACCCCAATTTTTTTTGTTTTTTTAAAAATAATCACAGCAAATGACCGTCTAAGGTGCTAGTCACATGATTTGTTGGAAAAATAATTTTGACCCGTTATAAAAATATATTTTTTGTTCATTTCATTCATTTTTGTTGTTTACTTTATTGCTTTACAACTTTTATATATATGGCGGAAAACACAGACAAGACTGCAAAAGCAGTTTCTGCTCTTGCACTCCTCTTTAAAAGAAACTGCTGTATTTTAAGCCAAAACAACTGTTGTGTTTGATAGAAATATATATCTATATGCTGCCATAGCAGATTCATGGCACATTAAGCCCCCGAACTATTTTTAATTTGTCCGTTTTACCGTGAAAACCCGTTTACAGACGTCGCGCAACCGCTTTTGGTTCAACCCAGCCATGAAATGAAGGTAAGTAATTATATTTATTATTCAAAATGTCTGTCATTTTTAGGTTTGAATCATTAATTGATGTCTCATATTTCGTTTAAAAAAAAAAAGACTTTGAAAAATTATTCACTCACATATTTTAAAAACTTTTAACCCATAAGCGGAGTTTGAGGGGGGGCTAGGGGGGGCCAGGCCCCCCATGGTGTCCGAAAAGTATCATTGCATGTAACTGACTTTCCTATATATATAAACGTTGTAAAGCAAGAAAACAAACAACAAAAATGAATGAAATGAACAAAAAAATATATTTTTATAATGGGTCAAATTTATTTTTCGAACAGATGTGATTAGCACCTTAGATGGTAATTTGCTTTGCGTATTATTAAAAAAAAAAAAAAAAAAAAAAAGGCAAATTTTATTTTTCAAGTGATTTTTTTTCTTTAATTGAAAATATTTTTTTATGATTGAAGCAACTTGGGAATTGAATGATTTAGACACAAATATCCAACCCATAATATGGCCCAAACACAAAATCGCTAAAATCAAAGAAATTTTTTTTTGAATGAAAAATTATGTGTTAAAATGCAAATTTTTGAGTCTCAAATATTTTTTCGCAAATCAAAAACTTTTTTTCTATGATTTAAATTTTCTTTTTTTGATTGAAATGATTTTTCTTTTGAAAATATATATTTTTTGTATGAAGCAACTTAGTTTTTGATTGAATAATAATGTCCTAGCCAAAATGTGGCCCAAACACAAAACAACATTACTTCAATCAAAAAAAAGTTGCTTCAATCAAAAAAGTCAACTAAAAATAGCTTTCAAAACCTTTTTTTTATTTCAAATTTATTTTTGCATTCAAAAACATTTTTTTTGATTGAAGTGACTTGTTTTTATTTGAAAATATATATTTTGATTGAAGCGACTTTTTTTTTTTCGATCGAATAATGAAGACACAAATCTACCCCCCTATGGCTCCGCCCAGAGGATACAATTTTTGACTGAGGTAACTACATTGGCTCGACACCAGCGGGCGTACCATACTCAATGGATGGTGATCTTGGCGAAAAGTATAGCTGTCCTGCCAGCAGCCTGATTTAGAATTCCCCTCAAGAATGATGGGAAACAAAAAAACACTCATTTTCAACTTATTATCAGGGGTGAAAGTGGGCCAGAACGGTCAGGAACGCAGTTCCGGTATAAGATTCAGGGCCAGAACGCAGTTCCGGTATAGGTTTCAGGGCCGGAATGCTGTTCTGGAATAAGATTCAGGGCCGGAAGGCTGTTCCAGTACACGGTGCTTTGATTACGAAAATATGACAGCAACTGTCAAAACGCTATGTATAAATAAATGAATAAATAAATAAATTAATTAAATTTAAAAAAAAAAGAAAACAATCTCCCAACATCAGATTTACATACACAAGTGTTAACAACAAGCATAATAAAGTGCTTGTGTAGGTAATCCGTTTCCACCAATATTTGTGATTGATTTCATTCCACGGACGGCATGGAGGTTTCCCCAGCTGTTGCAGTTATCTGAGTCTGACGATGATGAGTCACGTTAATGTGTGAATGCACGCAGCAAAGCAAAACGCCTGGACTCATTTATCTGCTCAATTGGCTGACATACTGACATGTGATCAGCAGAGATGGTTAGCTCTGATTGGTTCAAATGTGCATGTTTTTCTGGAACCGCAAAAATGAAAAAAAAAAAATCTTGTTGAATTGAAATCTTCAAGCGCAACGAAAGAGTTGAGGAGGCTTATTTATCATATTTAGTTTTATTTACTCTAATAGGGAGGTTCAGAACATCTTAGCTGTCAATGAGCACTTTGGACTATATTTGTTCATTTATGTGAGGCTACTTATTCATTTCCTTATGATTTAAAAAGTCAATGTTTGCGCGATCTTCAAAATATATTCTATTTCACTCTGCATAATTTAAGTCATTTGTACTTATTTTTCTGAATGTATGTTACATATATCATTATTATTAAAAAAAAGAACATGTTTATATTAACTTAAATTTTAATATATTCCCTATGTTCTTAAGTAGTTAAAATTGAGATTTTGTATTTAGTATGTGAGGAAATGGGGGAAAATAAAAATTAGGAGGTGGGGGTTGGAGTTATTGCTGTTTTTGTTAACTTTTAATTTGCAAATCATTGAAAAAATACTATTTTGAATGAAAAATAAATAAATAATATTTCTGGCTCCATGGCGACCTTCACATCGGGGAGTTCCGGCAAGAAATTCGACCCACTTTCACCCCTGCTGATTATTATAAATATTCTTGTAAATGAATCTTATTGCTGACACTGCGTTTCGGGGTCATCAACATGTTGTGCCCCCCCTGCCCCAAAAGTCATAATCTGCCTATGTTTTAAACAAATTATGTCACAATGAAAAAAACGGCGTCTGTAAAAAAGTCACGGATATCTACCTCATAACTATCGCTTAATTGTATTTTTTTTTGTTACTGTCGCATTTTCTCCGATATATGAGATGATAAATAATCGGTCCAAACAAAGAAAAATTGAAAAAAAAAAAACCCGTTTAAAAGGGTAAATATATGAAAAAGAAAATCTCGACCACTCCTTGATGTCTGCGATATCTGCATCGCGCCCCTTGTTATATTACCATGCTTCACCCATAAAATCTCCCAAAAATCCAGCTGTGGGCATTCACAGCTGTGTCTTGACACTCGGTGATACATGCTACATGGAGTTTTTGGATCGAAACAAAGTAAGTACGCAATAATATCTCGTTAAAGTCATGGCGTCTGTAATTCTGCTCTTGCGTGCTCTCACCTCCAGATAGGGTTTTGCTGTTTAAAAAACTTTTTTTTTTTTTCTTAAATGCCCGCCTGTTCAAAATTTTTCTCCCCCAGAAAATTGAGATTTTAAGCTTTCCAATGATGTATCACACATGCATATCGGAAAATTTTGAAAGTTGGCCAAATTAGGGGTCTCAAAGCGGAAGTTTAAGTCACCTGAGTGTTTTCCACCATATAGGAAAGTCAATGACATGCAATGACACTTTTCGGCCACCAGGAGGGGCCTTGCCCCTCCTTAAACTCCGCTTATGAAAATTTACGTACATTGTTGACCATTAATTCTGTGTCAATTCAATTTTATGTGTTATAAAACGTTACTCCAGCAGATGGTGGCAGTGGGCAAACAATTGTGATTTAAAATGATTAATTGTAAATAAATATTACCATCTCAATCATGCTAGCTGCGGACAAATGTCCATTTTGCCGTCTAGAAAGCGACATTATCAGAGGTAGGTTATTACCTTTTGTGGTCGAAAAAGGTTTAAGTTTCAATGTTTTGTTAAAAGTGTATTTTATATTTGCAACCTAAAATTATGCAGCCAATTGAAAACCGGTCTCCAGACAGGTGCGTCCAATCTTTGTATAATCAATTACGACTTCCCAACTTGCCTTCTGATTGGTTGCTACAGCCGCTTCACGCTACCCGGAAGTGGCGCTCACCTCTAAAGTAGCGCTAAAATGCTGGAGTCGGTTCTTTGCACGAGTGTCACAAGTATAGCGACGAGATGCATAAAAACAAAAGCGCAAACGTTGTACTTTTCCAGATGACCTCAGCGCTGATTGTAGCGTGTTTTTTGGTGTACAAGGCCGACTGTTATCGTCTGAAGAAAGCAGACAGAAGAAAATATTCACCTGAGGGCCTCAGGCGGGGTAAGATTGTGTTTGGGGAGGTTCTTCATGGGGATCCCCCTTTGTTGGAAGAAAAATCCAAGAAGGCAAACATTTCTGTCCAGGATGAGGCCGCTTATCAAGCTGATTCTACTGGTAAGAAATTGACCAATTCAAATTGCCCTGTTTTCAAACTCCTGTAAAATGTATTTTCCTTATTTAAAATGGTGCTTAGGCGACTGGGCTGTAAGCCCAATACCACTAAAGCCACCCACATCCCAGGAGGCTTCATTGAGACGCTTGACATCTCTACAGTGTGGAGATCACCACATGAAGCTCAGTGTGAAGACCCCATGGCTCTCCCATATGACAGTGCAGCAAGGTGAAGTGCCATGTTTTTTAAAATGTTTTGGAGGTGCTGTCATTTGCAACTTAAATTTGATTTTCCTGTCATTGTCTCACACAGCTCCAAACGCACCTCCATTGCCGTTGCCCCTGGTGCCCTTAAACTGCGGTTACATTGTGCATCGAAATACCCTCGGATTCCTCATCTACGTTCCTTATGGTGGTTGTTACATGCTTCAACAGGTAATGGTAACACAAAAAAATTATATACAATTTTTAAAATATTTGAAGATCCCCCCCCCCGTTGATTAAAAAAAAAAAACATTTGTAATTGAAAGTGCGGAAAACGTGAAATCTACAATATGTATTTACTGTAATTTCTGGACTACAAAGCCCACCCGATTATAAGGCGCACCGGGTAAATTTCACATTTTAGAAAGAAATCCACATATATGCCGTACTTGACTATAAACTGCAGGTGTCCCAGAGGTTGCGCTAGACTTTTTTTGTTGTCTGTCATTTTGACTGACAGGTAGGGCTGGGCGATATGGCCTTAAACATGTATCATGATAAATTGAGCGGATTTATCTCGATAACGATAAATGACGATAAATTCGCCCGAGCGGACTGTTATATAATTTGAAAATCTGAATCAATGCATGAAATACAAATTAACTATTTCTTGATTTATTTACCAGCATTCAATTTGATATACTGTATTTAACAATTGTACATGCAGTCTAAACATTAAGTTTATAAAAATGTATTGTAAGCAATAAGAATTCAAGTATGAACATTTATAACAGCGTGTATGACTTGAACAATGTACATTGTCAAAATCAATATGCCTGTGCAAACATGTAATTGTAACACAAATGACTTGCAGCTTGAACAGTACACTTCAAAAAGACAACTTATTGTTAATGGCTGCTGTGACATAATTATTAAATACAAGTGTTTACTTTATGGTTTAAGGTTTTTTTTCCCCCCAGTGCATTTTAATAAAAATAGCTGGGGCCATTTCTCGGTCATTATAAGTTTTGCCGTTGGATTGTACTTTATGCTGAATGCTTTACCATCACAAAAGCTATCAGAGGAATCACACACAGACAGATACAAAATAACGCCACATAGTAATTGCTAGATGCAGTCCGTGCCCAATCCACTCATTAAGTTCAGCCGTTTCGACAAGGTTAGAGCCGCTATCAGACTCCATAACGTTCATTTGTAGCGTTAGCCGCTAGCTAGCGTTAGCCTGGCTACCAGTAGAAAGCACTGAAAGCACCATCTCCGGAAATCGTGAGAACAAAGGAGGACAGCGGGTGAAAGCCCGTCTGGATGCCACCAAGAGTCTACTAAATGTCGGTTGAAAGTTTGGTGAACCTCCCTTAAGCCACACTCCATCACGTTTTGCTTGTAGCGTTAGCTGCTAGCGTTAGCTTACCGGGCTTTTGTTTGATTGGCTTCCTGATGATCACGTGACTCCCTACGTAAGCACATTCACTGCTTTCTTAAAGGGGAATGAACATAGACGAACAACACAGAATCAAAGCGGGATGAAAAGACTATATTTTCTTGTTTTATTAATTTACCGAATTTACCGACATGGTCAAAATTACGTCGGTCATCGTTAAGAATTTCGGTGACGGTAAATTTTCGGTTTACCGCCCTGCTCTACTGACAGGGTCATAAAAATCCGGTCATAATCTATTTTTACCCGTCACTTAAATTTTTAAAGTGATGATAATGACATTGTGGTGACCCTTTGTTTGGCATAATTCACCTTACGTACTTGTGTGTCCATTTGGCCGAGCGCGTTAGCGGCTACGACACAGGCACGTGACAGACACTTAAGAGCCGCGCGTGTTCACAGAGAGCAGCAGAGCTACAGCGGCTGGACACAGCAATTCAAGCTAACAAGACTCTTAACATTGCATACCGCTTCAACATATTCAATAGTATTTAGTTTTCATTCATTTTAAATTAATATTCTGTCCGAACAAGCTTAACAGAGAATCCACACTGTGCCATCACACATCAAGCAGATGAATAAGTAACTTTTCTCCGCAGTGACAAAAACAGCTGACTGTGGCCCCAGTAGGTAGGCTACATTATGGAACAATGAAATTAACAGTTCACCTGCTGTGGCCTGAACGGAGTCTTACACCTTCCTCCTGGCGCGCATGGACTTGAATTGCGTGCCCGCTTGTGCAGTCCCTGTTTTTTCACCTCTTTTATCAACACCATCGTCGTTTTGGGGCTTTTTGAAGAAACTTCGGACACTCAGTTGCCTTGACATTTTTCAGAGTAAGGCCAACGACGTCATGCATCAAGAGAGACAATAGCTAATTAATATGCCCACTCGCCACCCAGCGGTCTGGGGTGTGAATTGCAACCTGTCAAAATGACAGGTGGACTTCAGTTTTTTCCGTCACCGTTTTAAAAAATCGGTCAACGACGGAAAATATTCGGTTAACGCGACCCCTGAGGTGTCCTTATCTTAACATTGGATAGATTGATCAAAAATATGTATTTTTAACAGGACTGTGCAGAGACCGATGGAGGGGCAGGTGCTCATAGATCAAAAGGGGCACATGGACAAAAATTTAGTGCACCTTACAACAACATAACTTCCAGTTCAATGAGTTTTACAGTGTAATTGGCTGTGACTGTGACACTTTCATGGGGAGGGCGGGGAACAGTGAATAGAAATCAACACTGTCATCAACACTTTCTGGCTGTGACGGAGTTGGTCTTTGCCTCGTTTCTTCCTTCAACCTCTATATAAAAAAACTTCTTTACTCGTTGGTCATCTGAGAACAAACCAAATTAGATGGTCACTGACCTACCATCAGCAGTTTTTTCAAAACTATTTAATTGTTATAGAACTTAAAGATGTGTACCTTTCTAGATAAATATGGTTGCCTGTAGAGAGTAGACTCACGCGTCAAAAAAGCCTTGGGGTAATTTATTATTAAAGTGATCCTCTACCTTGAATACACGTAGGCTCTAATTAACCAAAATTGTTCTCCTGTACTAAAAAATATTGTTAGAAACACATAAATTGTTAAATCAATGGCAATTTTTAATAATATTTAGAACACATTTTGACCGACAGTTGGTGCCATGCTTTGCGGGCTCGCAGTGGTGACGTAAAGGGGATCTTTCCAAATGTGTAGCGTATACAACAACTGTGTATTGCTGCTTAAACTCGCGAAGTAAAATGCCACGATGTGCTTTTTGGATGCAATTTCCAGTCAAATTGAAACAAGCGGAGTGACGTGAGTGGTCAAGGTGGAATTATTTTTTGTGAGTAAATGTGCATAAGTGGAAGCTTCTCCCCTTTTTGGTCCCTGTATGCACGTATCCTACCTACCACGCGTTACAACTGGTGCCCGAACATTTTTCCTGGGTCGTTAGGCAAGTAAGGGATCCGTCTATTTTCTTGATTCGACGGTCCCACCGCAGCTTCAATATTGGTTTTGGATCGGTCTATTTTATGGATTTGACGCTCCTACAGAGGCTTTTCGGATCCGTCTATTTTGTGGATTCGACGGCCTGATCGCAGCTGCAACGTTATCATGGGATTGGTCTAATTCCTGGATCTTCGAGTGAGTGAAAAAAAAACAAAAAAACGCGGATTTGGATTACTATTCTTTTTTTGTTGACTATTCTTCGTGGGAGTTTTCCCCAAATCATACCAAATAAAGCACTATGGCACGCTACAGTGACGACAGTGACTCTGACATGGACATTACTTTTATGTTGGAGTTCGTCTGGGAACGCGTGTGTACCGCTGAGCTCCCGAGTGGTCAAGGTGGAAATATTATTTTTTGTGAATAAATGTGCATAAATGGAAGCTTCTCCCCCTTTTGGTACTTTTATTCACGTATCCTACCTACCACGCATTACAATGTACAAGACATGGATTACACTCGATTCCAGGATTTGTTCCCGTCAGATGACGAATTTAATGAGGACAGTTGGCACACGACAGCTCTGGATGCTAAAAATCTACATAATTATACTGGGATAAGTTTGAAAACGCAATAGGTTACCTTGAGGAACATAAACCGGTGTTCTCAACAGCATACACTCTCTAGCTCCATTGTCATTGAGACGCACTTGCCGCTAGTACATCACCAGTTTTTCCCAACTTGTCTTATCAGGTACTTTATTTTCTGCTCTCAATTAGCCTTTGCTGCTCGTCTTGTGAACGACCGACAGTGCTGTCCTGCTCCTCACTTTTCCGATCTGGTTCATATTGGAAGGGCAGAACCGACGACATGTTGGGGTAGCTAAGAGTGACACGCTGAAAGTTCGGCAACGGGCCAAGTCACGTCACGCACTCACGCACTGCGACGTAACAAGAATGGCGACATATCACTTAAAAATAATTTTACAAACTTTGTTAAAACGAAAACATTAAGAGGGGTTTTAATATCAAATTATTATAAATCATACTTACGTTTATCTTTTAAGAATTACATGTCTTAAAGATCGAGGATCACTTTAAAGTAGAAAACTATAACGGTTTAATAGGGTAATGGCGTTTGTTTTCAATCATCAAATGTCCTCACTCACCACACACCTTGGTCAGAGGAACAGCATGCGGGGGGGGGGCACAAAAAAAAGCATTGTCGAAAGGGGCACTTTGGGCATGTAGGGGCAAAGGGGCTCTAGCACCCCCCCGTACGTGCCTGTTTAACCAGATATACTCATCAAGATCACAAACTCGTGTTGTCTGAATGCTGAAAAACTTAAAGGTCATTAATCCACTTTAACTTGCCTAAACTTGAAGTGGATGAAATCCTCTTAAAAACTGTTAACATCTAGCGCTAGCCCTTATATAGCAGCTTTGTTGTAGCATACTGTGACAATAAATATCTCCGAATGCCAGTTGAAAACTGCTAATCAACGCTAGCATCGCGTTCTCTTGTCTTAGCAAATAGTGGATGCTCATCCATTTAAAAATTGTTCTTTTGTAGCAGCATACAGTATCACATGGAGCCATATTCATCTATAAAATCCTGGGTTTTTGAGTAAGTCTGACGAGCTTCTGGCAAGCTTTATTGGTGCTGTGTAGTGTGGCTTAGAGCTAGAGTGTGAAGGCAAAATTTGGAAAGCCATTCTTTTAAAATGTCAAATTATTCAATTAAAAAAAAAAAAAAAAAAAAAATCATGAATAAGCCGCTTCCTTATAAAAGCCGCAGGGTAGAAACGGCGAGAAATAAGTAATGGCTTATAGTCCGAAAAATAGGGTATGTTAATTTTTTTGAGACCATATGGGATTTTTAATTAAAAAAAAAAACAAAACAAACAAAAAAAAACTTTTCCACTCCATGAATTCTCCACTAAAACTGCTAGTGTCTACAAACATACGGCTACAGTAGATATCATACAGTGGGGAGAACAAATATTTGATACACTGCCAATGGGTTTTCCCATTGGCAGTGTATCAAATACTTGTTCTCCCCACTGAATATATGTAGAACTAGACGCAAAATGACGGACGACGGCGGTGTTAGAACTTGTATTATTGAACAGAGATGCGAAATGACAGACTTGGCGGCGTTAGTAAACAGCCGCCATCTTAAAGCAGAAGACTTTTCTAGATGGCTGTTTTGTAGCGAACCTAATTAATTTTTTATCTAAAATACTCCTAAATCGGCAAAATCTTGTCTTGAATCTATCTTTAAATGATGAAAGTTTTAAAACTTTGACATGTCAAAAGTAGACAGAAGGGAAATTATGGAATAACGGGAACAATTTTAACAACTGTAACGGTTGATTCACAACATTAAATTAATTGAATGTAGTTTAAAGCTGCTGATACAGAACGGGGACTGGAGTATTTTATTTACTGTTATTTTTGCATATTTGTTTACTGTTATATATTAACTTGATACTGAAATAGTAGTTTGGTTTAGCCTGAGAGGATTTTTGAACAATTTTGAAACTAATGTACAAAACATTAAAAAAAAAAAAAAAGAGGGGGGGGTGCATCAATAATCGTTTTATAATCGAATCGGAGCCTCTGAATCGTAATCGTAATCGAATCGTTAGGTGCCCAAAGATTCCCAGCTCTACTGCTTTTAGGTTTGTGGTGCTGATTTGATATGCTAAACGCTCATTGCTTTGTTTGTGCTTGTACTAGCATTCGCATCATGCATGAGCTGCTTCAGGCTGGAGGTGGCAGTCACGAGTAAAAATGTGACCATTTAGTCCCTGTAACATATCGTCTACCTTAAAAAATTGGATCAAATTATGAAATTGCTTTTCTCCATAACTTTACTGTCACAATATGGCTGGAATATGAATTTTACTACATCTACCGCAAATATTTCTCAATATTTCCGGTGCCGCCTTAATCTTTTAAGCACAAAAGTCTCAAAATACGACAAGAACATGGCTGAGTTTTACTGCAGATGTCTGTCATCTTTTGGTGCAAAATAGGCACCTTATTTGCACCTCTGGATTGTTAAGTCAGCAATGTTGCAATTTTGTGGCGTTTGTGCCAAAAGGTTAATAGTACTACTCTGTAGGTACTTAGCAACATGCAGTTGTGTAATCCTTTCTTTTGTTTCTCTCCAGGCTGGAAGTTACGTTCTTCCAATGCATTGGCAGGGAATTCCAGTCTTGCTAATGTGCACCAAACATTCTCCGACTGACGCCCCGAAGGTCGCAGCCCCACTTCCAACCAAGGTGCCAAATATGGGCCATGTCCCCAAGGTGCCCCCTATCCCCAGAGGTCCAGGCTCTCCTTTAGGCATCTGGTCTCCAAATGACCCTCATGGCCTGTCCCAATCCCCTTTTTGGCCCAGGTCCCACTCTCCTCATCCTGTGCCTCATGTCCCCAAGTGGCCCTTTGTTCCCAATTGGCCACCTGTCCCTCACCCTGGACTTCAGAAGCCCCCATTGCCAAAGGACCCCATGTACAATTACAGGCTGCCTGCACCCCACAACCCCTATATGTCTCATTACCCAGTCATGCCGCACATGCCTTACGTACACAATATGCCTAGGCCATACCAGGTTCCCAATGGAATGGCAGAGTATCCTGTCTACAACCCATCCCTCTGGAACTTCCCAGAACATAAGCCACGATCTGGGAACTCCAAACAAAATGATCCTGGTAAATCGGCAACTCTCTTAAAATTTCCCCAAGGTCCTCAAACTACTCTTGCTCCAATGAAGACGACTATACCTGCACCGACTACGGCAGCACCAGCGACAGACACCACTGCGTTACCATACAATCCGTTGTTCCAATACCCACCTGAGCTTATGCACTATATCTCTTATGAAGACTTGCTTGCTGCAATGTATGCCAATCAGCAAAAATAGCTCAAATAAATTTCCTTGGAACGTGCCTTCCTCTAATTCTTATATTGTTTGACTTTTGTAATTTACTGCTTTGTAACTTTCTAGATTTCTTGAATGACTTCAGACAATTTCTTTAAAGAACCTGGTTCAAACTACTGTATGTGTTCTGAGTTGAATGTTGTGAACATTTTATACAGACTGGATTGGCCTGCATCTGCAAAATGTGTAAAAGGTGATGAATTTCAGGTTTAAATTGTATTTCAGGTTTAAATTGTAATCACTTAGTTATAAAAACATTGGGCAGGGTACGTGTACAGACTATACACTGGGCTTGGCTAAAACATTCACCTTTGCCAAAAACCTTGGCAAATCTGTGTTGCTTACAACCCCTAGCAAAAAGTATGGAAACGCTATTCTCGGACGAGCACTCACTCAAACATTTTGTCATGTAGAACAAACTCTGATTAAAAAGCTTGAAAAAATTAGTTCAAAAGTGCAACTCTTTAGCATTCAGAAACACTAAAAGAAATGAATAAACATTGTGGTGGTCAGTAAATGTTATTTATAGCGCAAGTGCTGGTAAATATAGAATCACTCCATTCTGAGGAGGAAAATTGAATCATGAGAAATACATCTCTAGTATTTAGTTGCACCACCTCTGGCTTTTATGACAGCTTGCAGTCTGAGGCACTTGAGTGATGGTATTCATCAATTTGGTGCCAATTCTTGCAGACTGCAGTTGCCAGATCATGTGGACCCCCCCCCCCCCCCCCCCACCCCCAATTTCCACAGGTTTTCAATAGGGTTGAGATCTGGGCTATTTGCAGGCCATGACATTGACTGGATGAGTTTTTTCTTTTTTTTCAAGGAATGTTTAAACAGTTTTAGCTCTGTGGCAAGATGCATTGTTATCTTGGAAAACGATTTAATTATCCCCAAACATTTTAAATTGAAGGGATAAGCAGTCTAAATTTTCAATGTAAACTTGTGCATTTATTGAAGATTTAACCACAGCCATCTCCCCAGTGCCTTTGACTGACATGCAGCCCCATATCATCAAGGACTGAGGGAATTTTGATGTTTTCTTCAGGCAGTCATCTTTGTAAATCTCACTGGAACGGCACCAAACAAAAGTTCCAGCATCATCACCTTGTCCAATGCAGATTCTTCATCACTATGAGCAAACTATTCCACAAAGGGGCGCAGTGGGTGCGGGTTTTTGTTGCAACCCATTAAGAGGACACCATTTCACCAATCTGCTGTTTTACAAGTGCAATCAGTCGATTGCAGTCAGGTACTTCACATTTCTGCTGAAACCGCATTGGTTAAACTATCTGTGCTGGGTCAGTTGGAACAAAGACAAGGACCCACTGCGGCCCTCGAGGACCGGTTTGCCCACCCCTGCTCTATGAAGTAAGGCGGGGTCCCCAAACTTTTTCCTGTAAGGGCCACATAACTTTTTCCTTCTCTGATGAGGAGCCGGGTCAGTTTGTAACAGAAAAAGTGTGATGATTGTAGGAGTGCCTAAATGTAAAAATTCATTGTTTTTCAGAAAGCCACAATCAAATAACCCTTTCTGAATTCTTCATGGAACAAAAGTAAATAAAATAAAAATAATTTAATATAATATCGCGTTAATAGGCGGTAATTAATTTTTAAAATCAATCACGTAAAAATAATTGACGCATTTAACGCACATGCCCCGCTCAAATAGATTAAAATGACAGCACAGTGTCATGTCCATTTGTTACTTGTGTTTTTTGGTGTTTTGTCACCCTCTGCTGGCGCTTGGGTGCGACTGATTTTATGGGTTTTAGCACCATGAGCATTGTGTAATTATTGACATCAACAATGGCGAGCTACATGTTTATTTTTTGTTTGAAAATTTTACAAATTTTATTAAAACGAAAACTTTAAGAGGGGTTTTAATATAAAATTTCTGTAACTTGTACTAACATTTATCTTTTAAGAACTACAAGTCTTTCTATCCCTGGATCACTTTAACAGAATGTTAATGATGATAATGCCATCTTGTTGATTTATTGTTATACTAAACAAATACAGTACTTATGTACAGTATATTGAATGTATATAGCCGTCTTCTGTCTTATCTTTCCATTCCAACAATAATTTACAGAAAAATATGGCATATTTTATTGATGGTTTGAATTGCGATTAATTACGATGAATTAATTTTTAAGCTGTGATTAACTCGATTAAAAATTTTCATCGTTTGACAGCCCATAATATAATATAATATAATATAATATAATATAATATAATATAATATAATATAATATAATATAATATAATATAATAATAACACGATTAATTAAATAGATAATAACCAAATAACCCTCTCTGGGTTCTTCACAGAAAAAAGCCAGGAAATAAATAACACTATTGACAACAACAAAAAAATGTTCAAGGGGCCGGACCAAATGTGGAGTCCGGCCCGCGGGCCGTAGTTTGGGGACCCCTGAAGTAAGGGGAAACTGACAGATTTGTGCTCATATTTAAATTAATAATGACGGGTTATATGATTATTGATTTAAACAAATATTCTGTCAACTTCATAGTGAATATGTAAGCATTGTTTATAATGTTTTTTTTAAATAACACCAAATTATTTAGGGGAGTTTAAGAATAAGAATTGGATTCTTACGCACCAAGAAATATGACCAATGGCATTGTAGTGCTTAACGAGCTCACCTGTTCTGCCTTTAATGAGCACAGGTGTGACTAGAACTTTTTTCCCCTCAAAGAGATGCCCTTTCAGTTAGGTGTTCCTCAAAATCGAGTGTTTCCACCACTTGGTCAGTGTCACCAAGGATGACGGCAGACGCTCCAAGACGACATGCCTCATGTTGTACAGTTGCGGTTGTCTTGCTTTTGTGCTCCCTCGTCCCGGGTTTCATCTGTTTTCCATGGAAGGCACTCGGTGATGAGCTCGGAATAAGGAGTGGTAAGATTCTCTTCAATGGGAATGAGCTTAACCCTCGCCAAAGCTCATCTTTGTCAGAATCTGATGATTCAGGTAAGACCACCTTCTTGCGTTAACCTGATGAATGCCTTAAATCAGGAGAATTATAGATAAAACCTGGTTCAAAATTAACTGACAAAACACATTTTAAAATGCACCTTTCTCACCAGGGATGCCCCCCCCTCTTGTAAGACTGTGCTAAAACATGTTTTCCCCATTTTTTGAATGGAAAAACCTAAACTTCTAACTTGAACTCTCATTGGTTCTACAGTGATCTTGTTTTTCATGGTTAATGGGGACCAGAACCCGCCGCGATAAGTGAAAAATCGCAAAGTAGCCCCTCCCATTTTTGTTTCGTTGTGTTAAATGTATTCAAATTTTTCATTGGAGCGAAATGCATGCAAAACATGTTTTCACTTTAATTAAAATAAAACGTGTATATTTTAATAAATGGTTTTTAACACTTCAAATGTAATATGCTTTAAACATGTTACTGTCCCACCAAATTATTTTTAAATGACAAAAAATGTAGACTCCCATTCCAGTTAAAAAGTTGAAAAATGCCTGTCTTTTAAATGCTTTATGGGTGTCCTCTAAAACTGCTCACGTACACACGAGTTGCCGCAGCAACTGTTTGACAAGTTAAACGATGTTGATGCATGCGTCGCTTTGAAGTCTTGGCATACCAACGTTTCAGGCAAGATCAAATCTTAACTGTCTGTCAATCATTAACTTTTAATAAGCAACTCCAGCGTACTCACTGCCTGAGGGACTACGCGATCAGCCTGGGACAGCTCTTCTGTATTTTTAAACATTTTTTTAATTGAGAAAAAATCCGCGATGCACTGAGGGCATGAAGTTTAAAGTGCGAAGTAGCTAGGGATCACTGTCTAGATTTAACATCAAATAGGAGGCTACTTGTGAAGGCTGATTTGACTCGTACGGAAAAGACGACCAATTAACATCTCAAATTTTTGAAATTGAAAGAAATAAAGACTATATGTTGAGAACCATTGATCTGTTTTAACCAGGGCTGTCAAAAGTGTCGCGTTAACGGGCGGTAATTTTTAAAATTAATCACGTTAAAATATTGGACGCAATTAACGCACATGCCCCGCTTAGATTAAAATGAGTGTCATGTCCATTTTTTTTGTTTTGTTTTGTCGCCCTCTGCTGGCGCTTGGGTTCGACTGATTTTATGGGTTTCAGCACCATCCATGAGCATTGTGTAATTGACATCAACAATGGCGAGCTACTAGTTTATCTTGTTTGAAAATTTTAATAAAATGAAAACATTAAGAGGGGTTTTAATATAAAATTTCTAACTTGTACTAACATTTACCTTTTAAGCACTACGTCTTTCTATTAATGGATCTCTTTAACAGAATGTTAATGTTAATGCCGTTTTGTTATAAAACAAATCCAGTACTTATGTATATATCAGTCTTGTCTTTCCATTCCAACAATAATTTACAGAAAAATATGGCATATTTTATAGATGTTTTGGATTGCCAATAATTACGATTAATTGATTTTTAAGCTGTGATTAACTCGATTAAAAATTTTAATTGTTTGACAGCCCTAGTTTTGACATGAATTGAGGAAAATTTATAAAGAGCAAAAGAGGTTCCACGTCTACGTGGAAAAAGTACTGTGTGATCTCCCTGTATACTGACAATGGAGTACTTTTTTTTTTTTTTTTCCTCTGAAGGAATGTGGGAGCAGAGTTCATCTGAGCTCAAGGAAGTTGAAGCAGAATGGCGGCGCACAGAGCCGATGTTGCAATGTGGCCCATTAAAGATGATATTTAAAGTCACTGGAATTGGAGCTGCAAACTTGGAGCTTGACCTAGGTACTGCCGCCGCTCCTTTCAAATTTTGAGCAATAAAAAATTTGGCCAACTATCATTTTGACGATGAGTGCATGAGGTAAAATCTTTATGGGTGTCAGTTTGGTTCAATAGTGACCCAAGGCTAAAACAATGCATGAAATTGAATCAAAATTCCATGAAGGATAAGATTGACATGAACTGGCACACAAGCTAAATAAAAATGCTTTGTAGGCTGGAATGTGTTGGTCAAAATGTGACCTAAATCTTGATTTTACAGGCCTCTATTTACTTTGATACTTGAGCTAAAAATGGGAAACTGATGAACAGAAACTCACTTTAGTTTGGAGTGGTTAATTTTCCTGTTTTCAGGTGCTGGTAGGAAACAACCATTGAATGAGGTGCCGGAATCTTGTGGCTATTCACTTCATCAGAATGCGCGTGGACTCGTTTTGGTGGTTCCTTATCGTGGCTGCAATGTGATAAAAGATGCAAGTTTGATTCAAATAGATTCCATTGTTTGTTATAGCCATTTTATAGAATTTGAAGATGTTTCGTATAGCCAAACGTTTTCCTGCTCACTAAGCTTCCTCTAGAATATTCATCCACTCTGCAATGTTGCCTAACCATCCATCTAATCTTGTTTCAGAATGGCTATTATGTACTGCCAATGAGATTCCTGGAGACTTCAATTACACTCGCCTGCTCAATTCATCCCACCTTGACCCCCAAGCAACAAATGCCTGAAATTCCCCAAAACGTGGACCGCCCTAAGCGTGAGCTGGGCAAGGACTCACCCAGCATTGATCCCTACTTACACTATTTAAAGTACCTCTACTACTTGCACATTATAAACAATCCCCACATGTATCCTTATGTACAACAGGTTTACAATCCCCTCTACCAACAACACTCAGACCCTCATTCTCAGTCCTATCCCTATCTTCCAGTGCATTATCCAGTCTATGTGCACTATGAACAGAACCCGGCAGCTCCCTATTGCTACCCACCTGGAGCGCTTTGTCCTTTACCTCTTTACTTCAATCGAAAACCAATTCACTTGGATGAAAATCCCCGTAAGTCTCCCCCATTCTCGGGAACAACATTGCCTCCTGCCGAAGTGCCGACTCCTCCTACAACGCCCCCTACGCCAACCCTCTTTCTTCCCACTAAGAAACCCTTTAAACGTACCGTAACCTCTGCACCTCAAACTACTACTACTACCACCACCACTACAACAACTAAACGACGGTGTAGACCCAGAACCCCGCCTCAGGATAAGAACTTCACACCTTACAGCAGCAATCCCTTTGCACAAGAGATTTTGTACAATGAAGGCGGGCCGAGTCTTGTCAAACCCAAAAGCGCACCTCACACTGGCTACAATTCCGAACCATTTCTAAATTATCAGTACTGGCAACATCAGCGCTGGTTTCCCCAGGAGGAAGATGAATACTTTGACTGGGATGATCCTGAATCTTAGAAACTGGTAAGTATCGCATGGCTGAGTTTTTGTGCACTTCTCTGCTATATTGTAATGTTGTTTTTTTTTTTTTATCCAGGGGTTATCGTGTCAGCATTCAATAAAATATTTTAAGTACAACTTGGTGTTTGGTGTGTAATCAGGGGTGAAAATGGGCCAGAACTGTCAGGAACGCAGTACCGTTATAAGATTCGGGGCCGGAATGCTGTTCCGGTACACGGTGCTTTGATTCCGAAAATATGATGGCAACTGTCAAACACTGTTTTTAAAAAAAAAAAAAAAAAAAAAAAAAAAAATGCTAAGCTGCCACACATGCATTTCATCTCCAAGAAGAAAACAATCTACCAACATGAGATTTACATACACAAGTGTTAACAACAAGCATAATAAAGTGCTTGTGTGGCGTAATCAGTTTCCACCAATATTTATTTTATTCCACGGACGGCATGGAGGTTTCCCCAGCTGCTGCAGTTATGAGTCTGACGATAATGAGTCACGTCAATTTGGGAATGCACGCAGCAAAGCAAAACGCCTGAACTCATTTATCCGTTCAATTGGCTGTCATACTGACATGTGATCAGCAGAGATAGTTACCTCTGATTGGTTCAAATGTGCATAATTTCTGGAACGACAAGAAAAAGGTTGACCCCGCATACTGCCCAGAGTGAGCTGGGTTTGGCTCGCTCCAGTGCCCCTGTGACCTAACAAGGCATGAATGAGAAACTGATTTCCATTCAAAATTGTTTTTTTTCACTGATTTAAAAAAAAGTCCATCTAAAACTCAAATTTTCCATTTCCTCATCTAAAGGCAAAACCTCAATTTTAACCATTCAAGGACATAGGATGTACTTTAAAATTTAAGATATGTAAACATTGACTTTTTAAAGTATAAATGACTTCCATTACGCACAGTGAAATGTAATATACTATTTGAAGACAAAGCAAACGTTGACTTTTTTTTTTTTTTCCTGAGCAAAATATGGGCAGCGCCATCTTGGACAATGTCTGCCTCGAACGTCCGGTTCAGAAAAAACCTGAAACACAGTTGACGTAAGCAGTGTTTTGACAAAGTTAAAACTGCTAAATTAAACCGGAAGAACTCATGAAATCTCCATAAATGGATTCAGCACGACGTCGATGAGATGTAGTTCAGATTGTATGATTGTTCTTATTAGTAATCGTCAAAAGACTGTGACAATGTACATCACCAGTGTTGTTAATAACGGCGTTAGAATATAACAGCGTTATATTTTTTCAGTAGTGAGTAATTACTTTTCTCATCTTGGCAACGCCGTTACCGTTACTGAGGATGGAAAGGCGTGCGTTGCTATATTGGTTGACGCGATAAAAGTGAGGGAGACTGTCTCACTGAGATGACAGAGCAGAGCAGGAGTGGGGAGGAGGCAAGAAAAGTTGTGAGGCTGACGAAACGCGATGCTAGGTGGTTCCAATAATACCTGACTGTTGCCGATAGCCTACAAAGTCCACATGATATGGTAGATATGGTAGACATGGTAGATATCACATATATATATATATATATATAACTAGATGCGAAATGACAAACACAGCAGCGTTAGCAACATGTACAGTATAGGAACTAGATGCGTTAGTAAACAGCTGCCATCTTAAAGCAGTAGACTTATTAGGAAGGCTCTGTTGTAGAGAACCTTCCTAGCGAAACTAAGTAACTTTTTATCTAAAATACTCTTAAATCTGCAAAATCTTAACTTGAATCTATAAATGATGAAACAGTTTTAAAACTACCACATGTCAAAAGTAGACCGAAGGGAACTAATGCAATAATGGGAGCAATTTTAACAAATTTTAACGGTTGATTCAGGGTAAAGGGTAAATTAGGGTAAAGAATTGGGCTAGGGCCAACTGTCCCAAAAACCTTTTACGCTTCACATAGTGTGATCTAAGTTTTTTTTTTGAGGGGAAAAGTAACTAATTACTCTTACATTCAGGTAACTGAGTTACTAACGCAATTACTTTTTGAGAACTAATTTGTAACTATAATTACTTTTTTAAAGTAAGATTAACAACACTAGTCATCACCCGAGTGTCCATGAAACACGGCACCCTCCATAGGTCAAAACGTACTAAATATTAGATTTTTAAGCCAATGGCAATATTTAATGTGCTTCTAATAACATTTTAGTAAAAGAGAACAATTGTGGCTTATTAGAACCCACAAGTCTTTAAGTCCGAGGTTCCCTTTAAGTTTGAAATTTTCGCGTTATCCCCCCCAGAGTGTTGTAAGCCTATTTACATGGCTCCACCAAATCTTTTACTGTTAAAACTTTGAGTATAACCTAAAATGTAGCTATATTTTTGAGATGCTGTAACAATGTCAAAAACATCAAGCATTAACTGAGGTAAGGAGGGAATTATGCCTTTTGTTTTTTTCCCTTGTAAAAGTCATTGCCTTCACAGTGCGCATGCACCCTCCACCCCATTCTGTCCGTTCCTATATATTTCCACATGGTGCCATCTCCTCTGGGCGCATCCTCACACATCAGTGAAGCCAGGCCGCGTGACCACCCTAGTTCATGTGGTATCGCCAACGCGGGGATGTGCGCTTGTTTTTCTTCTTTGCTGGCCACTGAGCCTCATGATAACTAATGCAACCTTCCAGTGATCCTATTATAGGTCCTATTAAGCATGGGAGAGGAAGCTCCTGTTTCATTCGCTGTACTGGAACTACATTAGGAGCCAGACTGTCTACAATGAAGGTGAGTGCTTTTGTAAGACCTTAGTGTTATTTCAATAACACAAAGCTTTTGCAGTTGCAGTCTCTACATAAATGTTCTTTCTTCTATAATCCTAGGGAACATAGAGGCAGATATTACCGTTGCTCAGGTGATCCGCGCATCATACTTTACGCAATCTTTCCATGGAGGAGGACTATGATGTGGACATGGATGAAGTGTTCATGGGAAGGGCCGGAACAGGCCACTGGTGGATGGGTTTTGGGAAGGAGAACGCAGAGCCCGAAAGAGGTTTCATGGTGAACAGTCGCAGCTGGGCTGAAGAGCTACAAGACTGTTACAACGGAGAACAACGTAGACTTTCCAGCATCTTGGTGAGGTTTTTTTTTTTTAAAGGACTGCATTAAAATGTGTGGGGTCAAGAGTGGAATAGAATAACACTGAGAAGCCTGGATTTTCTGATTCAGTTACCATATAATATAGATGGATTGGCAAAAAAAACATTTTGAAAAAAACTGAAACATAGACTTCATAATGATATTGATGGGAAACGGGGTGTGGGGCCGATTAATAGGGGGCCTATCTCAGTCAAAGCTGACTGAGTGGAAACGCAGACAAAGCTTTTTATGTTGAAAATTCCCTTAATTCTTTATAGATATGGACGTAAAACCGTCTCAATTCTTGGTTATAAGCAAAAAACTGGGCAGTTAGCATTTATTTTACGTATATATGTCAAATCTGCTGCTAGTCTTTAAGCCACTGTGGCGGCGGCTTATCACAACTAAGAGCTTTTTATTTTGAAATTTTTAGGAATAAATTCTTAAATCCTTGAATTCTTTATAGATTTGAACGTAAAACAGTCTAGATTCTTGGTTAAAAGCAGAAAAAAAATAAAACCGGTAGTTAGCATTTATTTTACGTAAATGTCTCGAATGTGCTGCTAGTCTTTAAGCCACTGTGGCAGTGGCGCCACCAGGGGCTGGCCAGGGGTGGCCACGCCCCCCCCTATATATTTGTTGGCCACCCCACTGGCCACCCCGCTAATCATCATTAGTAAAATCAAATATTACACAATACACTAAAGTACTGTATATCTGTAGCCGTGTCCTTAAGTCTTTCTGATAGTTTTCACCTGACCTTTTTACTGCAATAATATAATGAAAACCTGAAATTATGGCTTTTAGCTTTGGTGTGCCACCCCAAGAATTTAAGTGGCCCCATTTGGCCACCCCTATGAAAAATTTCTGGAGGCGCCACTGCACTGTGGTGCCACCTTATCACAACAAAGAGCTTTTTACATTAATTTTTTGGGGAAAAAATGCTTCAATCCCTTAATTCTTTATAGATATGGACGGAAAACAGCCTCGATTATTGGTTAAAATAAAATAAAAATAAAAAAACGGGCAGTTAGCATTTTTTTTTACATAAATATGTCGAACATGCTGCTAGTCTTTAAGCCACTGTGGCACCACTTTATCACAACAAAGAGCATTTTACGTTGAAATTTTTGGGAATAAATGCTTGAATCCCTGTGAGCTGTGTGAGTAGGTGTGTGTGTCTTTGTGGCAGAACGAGGGGCTTCAACTCATCAGCCAACCAAACGTTCGTTTGAGGGGGGGATGGACAGGCACATTCAACATTTGAAAAGGAATAAATGTAAGTCTGATCATAATGAAAATAATTCATTTAATAATGGTTGGGTCTATCCTATCCTTACAACATATGGGAAGACAATCTGAATCACACATCTAACTGAACTCACTATATTATGCAAATAAGGTGG
Source organism: Corythoichthys intestinalis (assembly GCF_030265065.1). Classification (NCBI taxonomy): domain Eukaryota; kingdom Metazoa; phylum Chordata; class Actinopteri; order Syngnathiformes; family Syngnathidae; genus Corythoichthys; species Corythoichthys intestinalis. The sequence goes on along the minus strand of NC_080408.1, from coordinate 21,239,373 downwards.
CTTAAAAATTGGTGGGGACAATTTGAGCATCCTGAAAAGTTTATAGTGTCACTTCCCTAAAGTCCCAATGCAAACCTACGCCCTTGGTTTAAAACGCCTATTGATATGCATTATAGTCCCAAAACACAGTTAAACATTAAAGGAAAGAGTAATTACAAATATTGACACAACCAGAAGAATTTCACATTTGCTTATGTACTATAAATATGGAATAAAATCACTTTTGCACATTAAGTAAAATCATTAAGTTTGACGTTATATAGAGTAACGGTGTGTTCTAGTGAACATTTCATAGTCATTCCTATTAAGTGGTGTACTGTACTAAATTGTGCATTTTTGGGCTGGAAAATATTCCATTTATGAACATTTAACACATCTTTGATGATATAGTGGTACTTTTGCCCAACTGCAGGCAGGGTGGGTTCAGTTTCTACTCAGTGACTGAGGATGTGAAGGGTCCTGCGGCCAGTTCAGGGTGTAGTCTGCCTTTTGCCTGAAGTCAGCAGGGGTTAAGCTCCAGCACCGGGCAACCCTGAACAGAGGAAGTAGTGTTGAAAATGCATGGCAGATGCCTGATAAATACCATCGAGTGACCGATGCTATTGTGGATGACCTTAGTTTGTGTTCCACTAGTAAGGTTTCACTGTATTTCAAGACTATAGGCACTACTACTGTGTATTAACAGTCTAATAACAAATTCACAAAGTGGCTCAGCATTTGCTCCTCTGAGAAAGGCCTGGTATATTTATAGTCATCTGACGCAATGAAGCGGGAGAGATGACTCAAACTGTGATGTTGTTTACCCATCATGCCTGCCATGACACAGCACTATTCACTGTAAGTTTGGATGTGTTTTTGTCGAAATATATTGGGAATGCAATCTAATTTTGTACTTTTTCCTCTTTCAAGCACACAGTCATGTGAAAAAATTAGGACAACCCATTAAATATTACGTACTTTATTAAGAAATTTTTATATATCAATGTCGTTTTTCTTTATCTCTTTGTTGATTTAATTTGCAAGTAAACAACAAAAATAAACATTGTTTCACTCATTAAATTAAATATTTAAACAAAAATGCATATTCTGGGGAAAAAGTTAGGACACCCCACTACCTAATAGCCCCCTTTTACCCTCTTAACTTCAGTGAGACACTTTTTGTAGCCATCAGACATCAGTCTGAAGAAAGTTTGCCCCACTCCTCAACGCAGAATACTTTCAGCCGTGACTGACTGTTGAAGTGAGAGAGAATACCATGGTGAGATCAACGGAGCTGTCTGAAGCCTTCAGAAAGAAGATTGTAGACGCTTATGAGTCTGGTAATGGATTTTAAAAAATCTCAAAAGAATATAAAATCAGCCATTCCACTGTCCGGAAAATAGTCTACAAGTGGAGGACATTCAAAACAACTGCCAAATGCCCAGGTCTGGCCATCCAAGCAAGTTCAGCCCGAACGCAGACCGCAAGATGCTAAAAGATGTCTTCAAAAACTCTAAAATATCATTATGGAACTTACAGCAGGCTCTTGCTACTGTTGATGTGAAAGTGCATGCCTCTACAATCAGAAAGAGACTTTCAAGTTCAACCTTCATGGCAGGTGTGCAAGGAGAAAACCTTTGCTCTCCAAGAAGGCCAGACTGAAGTTTGCCAGAGTGAATGTAGACAAAGAGCAGCACTTCTGGAAAAATGTTCTTTGGATAGATGAATCTAAAATTGAATTATTTGGACACCAGAACAGAGCACATGTCCCAACCCAATACACCATTCCAGGAAAAGAACTTAATACCAACTGTGAAGCATGGGGGTGGAAGTGCCATGGTTTGGGGATGCTTTGCTACAGCAGGACCTGGCCAGCTCACTATCATAGAATCCACCATGAATTCTATCGTGTATAAGAGGGTGCTTGAGGAACATGTAAGATCAACTGTGAAAAAATTTTAAAGCTGAAGCGAAACTGAACCCCGCAACAGGACAATGGCCCATAACATACCAGTAAACCACCAAGTACTGGCTGAAAAGGGACAAATAGAGATTCCTGGAATGGCCGAGTCAAAGCCCAGATCATAATCCCATTGAGATGCTGTGGGGTGACTTGAAAAACGGGCTGTACATGCAAGAAACCCCTTAAACATCTCACAGCTGAAAGTATTCTGCGTTGAGGAGTGGGGAAAACTTTCTTCAACCGATGTTAAAGACTGGTAGATGGCTTCAAAAAGCATCTCACAGAAGTTAAGCCATTCGGTGGTAGGGTGTCATACCTTTTTCCTCAGTTAGAATATGCATTTTGTTGATATACTTGGTTTAATGAGTAAAACAATGTTATTTTTTGTTGTTTACCTGCAATCAAATCACTTTCTTTTCCAGAGGCGGGTAGTAACACGTTACATTTACTCTGTTACAATTACTTGAGTAATTTTTGAGAAAAATGTACTTATAAGAGTTGCCATATTGTTTACTATGGTAGATTTATGACGAAGAAAAGTTACTCTGACTCCGATACTTTGGGCTACACTAGAGTGACTCTAGTGTGGCATTTTTCATAAGACATTTTTCCAGAGAAGCTGACAGTAGATCTGCCAGTTTCACTAAAGAGACATTGCAACAATCATCACATGACTCCATTATACTAATCAGATGTAAAAATAGTCACATGACCACACATAAGCTTGAAGTCGGAAGTCCTATGATCACGCCGGCCTGTTCAATCACTAGGCGTCTTTAAAGTGCAGTAAAAAAAAAAAATCAACTATTTGACATACTCCTGTCAACATTGTTCGAGAGCACAGATTTAAACCTTTCCCAGTTTTCATTTGGCACCCATAGACCATGGAAAACCGGAGATATGATTGTTTTAATTTCATGGTAGGAAATATATTTTCTCCGCTAGAGTGCACTAATGCTGTTTGGAAGGGTGATGTTTCATTTCTGTAGACTTTTCTGGTCGCAGACTTCCATATCAGTGGACGGGGCTCGGGGACGATCCGTAGGGGGCCTATTTTCACAAATTTAAAATTCAAAATATTTTCAAAACCAAAGCCACTAGCGACCTAAAACCAAAAAAGGCACCTCCCTTAAGCATATATGAGTCTCCATGAGCAGCGAAAATATCGACATAAAATTCAAAGTCGTTCCCTAATTATATCCTGATTATTTTTTTTAATACAAGTATAAGAAAACTTAAAATGGCTATAATATTCTCCAATTTTACACTAGATGTACAAAAATCACAAAATGCACACATGATCACCTATATATTCAGGATCAATAGCAATATTTAACATATGTTTTTTTGCTCAAAATAGCAACTTAAAAATTTTTAAGTGGAAGTTTTCAACAGCTAATAAACCATCCAATTTTAACATCAGAAACTTAATAATTGAGGAAAGTATGCAGAATCATCTTAATTGTACTCAACAAAAGCAAAATTTACATTTTTCCATATACAATCAAAACTTATTTAGGATGAATTCCGATGTTACTATTGCCTTAGCACAGAGGCACGTCTTGCCGGCTATCTGGCTCTCGTCGTTTTTAGATTGATGTTACATAAAACAAAACACGTAAAAGGCATTTGTTTTGTATGGACGCAGAAATGTCTAAATTACTACTTTTTTTTGCCAAAAAAACGGGCAGTTGACCAAAAATTACCTGATCTTTGGAATGTAAAGCTACGCTACTGTGTATGGATACAACATAACAAAACAAAGAGCTTTTTAAGTTGAAAATTCTTGTAAATAAATGCGCACATCCTGGAACTTCTATAGATATTGAAGTCAGTATACATCTCGCCTAATGTAGTCTTCTGATATGCTTGCAAGCATGACCAGTTGTTTTTCACTGAAACTGCTGATAGTTAGTTTCGCCTCAGATAATCATGGACTTTTAACTGCCAACCAGCAAGGCTCATGACCTATTTTGTCGGATGAATTAATCACCAAACAGACACACCTCCTTTTAAGTACAATATAAGCAACGCCGAGCTCTTTGTTCGGTGTGCATTTCTCTACACATCTTTTGTTCTGTCATTGAATGCACCCAGAATTTTCTGAAATTAAAACTGCGCAGTAATGATCTCTTGCCTCCAGTCTTTTACTTTGCAATCCAGTCTATCCGCATCACCTGAATTGAAAACAAACACGCGGAGGACCTGAAAGACTGCCTCCAACAAATGAACATAGAATAGTCTAGATTCTTGGTTAAAAGGAAAAAAAACAGGCAGTTATCATTCATTTTATGTAAATATTTTGGGCTAAAGTTACGTAATTTTTTCCCAAAGTTTCAAAGTGAATGCATGGGGCCGTTTTAAATAATAATTACCTTGAATCCTTGACCAAATCACTCTTGAGACACTCCTGCCTGCTTGTTTGCAGTAAAACTTTCGTCCTTTTTCCACCTAAATCTGGCGTTTGAACGCACCGTGTGTTTGAGTTTATCACAGTGAAAGCCAAACGCTCTGCCTGGGTCGGCCCCCAACGGCGCAATGTTGGCGCGAGCAGTCTTGTCAACTGATGGTGACGTCTATGGATAATTATTCTTCGTACCGTTTTGGCCCGAATATAAGACTGCCCTGATTATAAGACGACCCCCTCTTTTTCAAGACTCAAGTTTGAAAAAAGACTTTTTGAACACCAAATTAATTTTTATACAGAAAATCATTACGGTACATATGAAACAAAAGATTATAACAATATATTTGAGAGAAAAAGCATGTTATTTTGTCTCATTCAAATCTTAATATCTGAACATTTAAATATGTAAACTAAAGTGCAATCACATTCGTAAATGAATGGCTTCTGGTTTTTGAAATGTAAATAAACCAATCTATTGTGATAAAACAACAAAATTGCATTAACTGCATTAACTATCAAAGTCTTAACTGTAACTGTAGTCTTGAAACAAATCTGAATAAGGAAAAATACTGCAATAAAATCATGCAAACTGGTTAAACTTGAGAGTACCTGAGCTCTGTCATGACAGAACATCGCTTCAATGATATCTGGCGCCATCTAGCGTCGTGAATGGGGAGAGTAGCTGAGATTTGTCATGACAGAACATCGCTTCAATGGTATCTGGCGCCATCTAGCGTCGTGAATGGGGAGAGTAGCTGAGATCTGTCATGACAGAACATCGCTTCAATTATATCTGGCGCCATCTAGCGTCGTGAATGGGTATAATGTCTAGACCGCGAATATAAGGCGACCCCCTCTTTTCAGTCTTATTTCAATGCAAAAAACAGTCTTATATTCGGCCCAATACGGTATATTTTTTGGCCTGATATGTTCGTGTAAAAGATTATAGTACAGTATTCATATCGATGATGATGTGCTGAGAAAAAAAATATAGCAATTTTTGTAAAAATATTAGACGTTTTTCATTACTTGTCTTTTCACAGAATACTTGTCCTTGAGTAAATTTTTTGGATGACTACTTTTACTTGAGAGATATTATTTGTGAAGTAACGCTTCTCTTTCTTGAGTACAATTTTTGGCAACTCTACACACTTCTGACCAAACCTCTTAATTATGAGGCAGAAACGCTAACCAGTAGTCTGGCAAAAGATTCCTAATTCATGGCCTTGTACAGTCAGCCGAGCCAGTTTGGTGCAAGTGCTGACATTTTTTTGGTACCATTATTGGAACGATTGATTGATTGATTGGTCAACCATGGCTGCAGTCTCATCCAATATTTCAGCTATCATTTGCACTGATTTGATTTCAGTGCACTAACCTTATTCGGATTTGAAAAGAGGGCAGTGAAGGAGCAAATGAGGAAGATGGAGGAATAGATTGCACATCTGGATAAGAACGAGCTCCTCCCTCCATTCCTCCTCTCCTGCGTTTGTCTTCCCACGCTTCCTCCTCTCACCCCCGCCTCTCCTGCAGTATATGAGTGGGTCTCCTGGGTCCGGCTCCACTGCAGTGTAGAAGAAGGGCAGGGTGTGCTTGCGTGTTCAGTGCGATGCGCTGAAGGATGGTGCACCAGGAGAAACGCGTTTACCAGGTGTGTCCCCTTTTGTGTGTATGTGATGTCTTGTTAGAACAGTAAGCAACATATTCAGGTGCTGCGTGTTTGGCACCCATGAGTGGCGTGATGCTGGGGATGATTCAGCTATACAGAAGCGGGTGTGTTCTTTTTGTCTTCTGCTTAGATCTCCTATCACTTAACAGGACATCTGTATTTTAACCTGTGCAAACAGATTTGTGTCCAAGTCAAACGTAGACATGTCATGGATTGTAACGTTGATGGAGAATCATCTGCTTTATAGTTCTATATAACACATTATGTCCCGTCAGATGTGTATGTGGCATGAAAAAAAACATCTGTCACACACACAGATAGCCTTGAGACATGAATCTAATTATGTAAAAAGGGGGGAAAGAGTCTTGCTTGTCCCGCTCTAGCATTGTGTTAACATTTAGAGAAATTATGATGCTAAAAAGCAGTAATAAAGCGCACATATGGAACTATGTGAATATGCGGAATTGTTGAGGGAAAATGAATGAAATGTGGTTGACGAATCGGACTTCACTGCTCTATGGTGTACAACAATAACGTGGGCTGAAATGTAAATGTGGGTAGTTTAGAGAGGCTTCGATCAGGGCAAGGCTGAATGTGCCTCATCATTCCTTCATGCTTTTTCTATAGCATCCAAGGGGCTGTCTGTCTATCCCATGATGCACTAGGAGGATAGGTTTTATTAATCATCTGAATCTACTGGAAAGACATTAGAGATACATTTGTACCAGTGAAACAGGCATATGACAAATATTTGCTTGATTTATTTTCACACTTAATAGGTGGACAAGAACTTAAGAGACCAAACCTTTTCAAATTGTCCACACCAACTTTTAAGCAGCCTTATTTGCATTATATAAATAATTCAGTTATAAAGGTAATTTAGATTGTCTTCCCATATGTTGTAATGATACAATAGACCCTACCATTATTAAGTGAATTATTTTCATTATATTCAGTGTTAAATTGATCCCTTTTCACTTGTTGAATGTGCCGGTCCATCCATCGGTTGGCTGGTGAGGTGAAGCCCCCCGTTCTGCCACAAAGACACACACACATACTCACACAGCCCCGACAGATTCATGTCGACAACATGCCGCCTCCTCTGCCACCTTCAGAGAGGAGGGATATAAGAAGTTTTTTTTTTGGTTAGCAGCAGCCACCGTAAGTCATGTAAAAAGACGTCAATGTTGTGGAAGTGGGGGGAAACATCACTAATTTTGCTACTGATAGTCTGACCTGCATCAGAGTTAGCATAACATTAAACTTTCTAACCTTCATAACTACTGCGGTCAGTTCAGCCTCTACAAGGAACAACGAAGTCAAGTCCCTTATTTAGAACATTGTTTGCATTATGTGCATTACGGTAACATGCCTGTCAAGTTGTACGGTTTCGGCGTAATTTGTACAAGTGAGCACTAATTTTTACATGGGTACGCCTACGTTCAAAATCTGTACGTTTTTCGTGCATTACGTTTTTTTTTTCTCCGTTCGGATTTTGTCACTGTTTCGGAAATGAGACAATGTGCGTTACTACGTTGGTTGAATGACGCGAGAAAAGTCAGACACTGAGAGCGAAGTGTTTGTTGTGACGCTGTCGCAAACGCGATGCTAGGCTAGGTGGCTCCAATATTTCCTGACTGTAGCCGACAGCCTACAATCTATGCCTAGATATCTCATGCATGTAGAACTACATGCGAAATGACAGAGTTGGTGAGTTAGTAAACAGCCGCCATTTTAGAGCAGCACACTTCTCAGAAAGGCACTGTTGTAGTGAACCTTCCTAGCGAACCTAAGTAACTCTTTATCTAAAATACTCCTAAATCGGCAAAATCTTGACATGAATCTATCTTTAAATGATGAAAGTTTTAACGTCTTCACGTTTTCACGTCGAAATGAAATAATAAATGACTTCCAAACATAGCAAAGGTTACTATGTTTTTTGTTTTTGTTTTTAGATGAAAAAAAACAAACAAACATGAAAGGTAACACCAGTTAGCCTACTTTGCCAAGAAACTGATTACTCTTACATTCAGGTAACTGAGTTACTAACTCAATTACTTTTTGGGAGAAGTAATTTGTAACAAATTAATTACTTTTTAAAAGTAAGATTAACAACACTGGTCATGAAGATGAAGTCTGCAGAATGAAAAGTGACGAAAGCGGAGATTTTATTCTGCTAATTTGTTGCCGAACACAATTTCCCCGCAACTATTGCTGATCACTTCTCAGAATTAGGAAAAGAAATGTTCCCTGACTCAGATTGCATTGCTGAGTTAATTTTATCAATTGACCTTTTTAATTTAAATTGGACACACAAACGAACTACCTTCAAGTCAAACTAAATAGCGAGCTGAAGTGCAGCCTTCAAGACATGATAGAAATTGCCAAAAGTGCTACATACAATTATAACAAAAGTCACTTTTAATTTTAGTAATCATGATGTAGCTGTAGATATTGATTGTTCTTTGATTGCTTCAGGTTATATGTTACAATATTACCAATAAATTCATATTATTTTGAAAATTTTGTTTTATTTTTGTTTCATATTGCATGCTATATACAACATTGTAAGATTAGTCACCAATTTTTAGGGGCATACATCACTATTTGTAAGATTGCCAACGGCCTCGGCTTGACAGGTATGCGGTAATATTGTCCTTACCAATGTTGAAACCAAACCTACACCCCCGACTGTAGTTGATACCAATAAAAGTCACTGAATTCCGCACATTTAAAAAATATTTTTACTGTGACGTCTTTTGCTGATGTTATTACAGAGCTGCCTTAAGATACAAGGCAGTTATTTGGCAGATGTTGTCATTTTTGACTTTTACATACAAAAAAATGTTGGCAGCATTATCAACTCAATTTGTGAACAATTAAAAAAAGAGGGTTCTATGTTATTCCACTCCCAATTGACGTTTACTGTCAGTCATGTTTTGTATTAAAAAAATATATAAATACCAACTTTGCCTCAAAGTCTGCTGAAATGTAATAACCTGGATAACAACATGTATGCAGCAGTGTTAAATTGTGTTCTTTCTTTCAAACCAGTTATATTTTAACTCAAAATGTGTAACAAGACGTCTAGACAGTCACATACGCTAGGTTATTACCGCAGGTGTTAATGCATGAATCCGATTGTTTTGTTTTTTCCCGACTCGAGTCAGGCATTAACTTGACGGTCTGACTGGGAAAACTCGGACCATTTCAAATCCGATCTAGGTCACTTTCGTATGTGGTTAAAATCCGATCTGGGACACATTTTTCCAAAATGCGGCTGCTGTCTGAACTGTCAGGTCCCCCAAATCGGAATTCATGCCGTAATTATGTCAGCAAAGAGCGAGAGAGACAGGGCGCTATGGTAGTGGTGCAGCTGTGCATTAGCGTTAGCGCCTGGTTTGAACGCGGCTTTTGATGAAGGGACGACTTGACAACAGTCATAAAAAAATAAAATGGGTTTGAGGGTAAGCCTGAGGATGCTGGTTTTTCTCTGTGCTCCAAATGAGCAATATTTCAAGATTACTTACATGGCCGGGGGTCCTGGCAAATTGTCTGTATGTGTGTGTGCGCGCGTATCATGTGTAGTCATTTGTTTTGATGGTACCGCGCATGTGGGTCAGTTTGCTCAGCACATCTCGACTGCTAATTAGTGAGCATGCGTGATACTTGAACGTGCTCAATAAACAAAGGCAATCTGAATGGGCACGCCAAAAAAATCAGATATGACAAAAAATTGGAACTGTGCGTTAAGACTTGCGGTATGAACCTATAGCCATAGATTCTTTGTCTGTGAAAATGAATAACATTCATGCACCAGTATTGCAATTGGCGAGGTTGTGCACACAAGAAGGAATAAACCCTGAATTCGTCAACAATCCTTGCAAAACTTGTTCTTCAATCAATTTATCGGAAAATAGCTTTTTCTGAATCAGAACCATATCTCCTGCTGACATATGCACTCACCGGCCACTTTATTAGGTACTCCTGTCCAACTGCTCGTTAACACTTCATTTCTAATCAACCAATCACATGGCGGCAACTCGTTGCATTTAGGCATGTAGACATGGTTTAATACAATCTCCTGCAGTTCAAACCGAGCATCAGTATGGAGAAGAAAGGTGATTTGAGTGACTTTGAACGTGGCATGGTTGTTGGTGCCAGAAGGGCTGGTCTGAGTATTTCAGAAACTGCTGATCTACTGGGATTTTCACGCACAAGCATCTCTACAGTAGGGTTTACAGAGAATGGTCCGAAAAAGAAAAAATATCCAGTGAGCGGCAGTTCTGTTGGCGGAAATGCCTTGTTGATGCCAGAGGTCAGAGGAGAATTGCCAGACTGGTTTGAGCTGATAGAAAGGCAACAGTGACTCTCAAATAACCACCCGTTACAACCAAGGTAGGCAGAAGAGCATCTCTGAACGCACAGTACGTCGAACTTTGAGGCAGATGGGCTACAGCAGCAGAAGACCACGCCAGGTGCTATTGCTTTCAGCTAAGAACAGGAAACTGAGGCTACAATTTGCACAAGCTCATCGAAATTGGACAATAGAAGATTGGAAAAACGTTGCCTGGTCTGATGAGTCTCGATTTCTGCTGCGACATTCGGATGGTAGGGTCAGAATTTGGCATCAACAACATGAAAGCATGGATCCATCCTTCCTTGTATCAACGGTTCAGGCTGATGGTGGTGGTGTAATGGTGTGGGGAATATTTTCTTGGCACTCTTTGGGCCCCTTGGTACCAATTGAGCATCGTTGGAACGCCACAGCCTACCTGAGTATTGTTGCTGACCATGTCCATCCCTTTATGACCACAATGTACCCAAGTTCTGATGGCTACTTTCAGCAGGATAATGCGCCATGTCATAAAGCTGGAATCATCTCAGACTGGTTTCTTGAACATGACAATGAGTTCACTGTACTCAAATGGCCTCCACAGTCACCAGATCTCAATCCAATAGAGCATCTTTGGGATGTGGTGGAACGGGAGATTCGCATCATGGATGTGCAGCAACTGTGTGATGCCATCATGTCAATATGGACCAAACTCTCTGAGGAATGCTTCCAGCACCTTGTTGAATCTATGCCACGAAGAATTGAGGCAGTTCTGAAGGCAAAAGGGGGTCCAACCCGTTACTAGCATGGTATACCTAATAAAGTGGCCGGTGAGTGTATATATATATATATATATATATATATATATATATATGTACACAGTATATAGACATACAGAAAATTTGTATTCTAAATTAATTAATTCGAAATATGTATATAAACAGGTCAATGATGGAAATAAAAAAAAGTCAAGCATCCAAAATCTGAGAATATGCAACAACAACATATACAGAATGTCCCTGTTGAAGGATGGCAAGTATCATCCTTTATTCATGACTATACTTGATTGTATTTTTCCGTTTTCTTTTTTTTTTTTTTTTTTTATCTGACAGGCCCAGAGAAATGAGAGGGAGTCTATCAGGCAGAAACTTGCTCTGGGCAGTTTCTATGACGACGAGCCAGTCATCTTCACCAGCTGCAGCAAGAACGACTCGTCCTCCCGGTGGGTTTTTGAGTGGACCGTGTGATGTATCGAGGTTTTGATCAGCAGCATATTTTTTCGTTTTTTATATTCTGACAGACATGTTTGATCTCACCATCTATTTTTCGAAACTGGCTGGTGTGCTTTCCCTCTAACATCATGGATATTTAATTATGTTTGCCACACTCACTGTTTTACAAAGACAGCTCCTTCTCAGCATGACAAAATTGCTGATGAATGTTGCATGAATGAATGCATAAAGACCCAAACATTCAATTTCCTCTAACCTACTGGTCTCTATAGTGTCTGTTATTTAAATTCTTTGAATTTGATTCTGTCATGCTGGCTTTTATTTTCTTAGACCACCTGGGGAGAGGAAATTCTTGCTTTCTTTGTTCTTCTTGTGGAGGAAACTACCTAAAAGTGTCACTCTACCATTATTCATGGACAAATCAGAATAAAATTTGGTAGATTTATTAAACGGATGTATACAGATCGATCCTTGGAGCTGGATTCTAGATTTTCTGTCTCAGTGGCACGGTGCCCGAGTGGTTGGCACGTTCGCCTCACAGTTCTGAGATAAAAGGTTCAACACTGGGCTCCGGCCCTCCTGTGTGGACTTTACATGTTCTCCGGGTACTCCGGTTTCACCCCCTACTCCCAAAAACATGCATTGTAGGCTGATCGAATACGCTAAATTGTCCCTAATTCATGAGTGTGTCCTCCTTGTGCCCTGCGATTGGCTGGCAACCGATTCACGGTACCCCGTCAGTATTGTGACAGACTACTTGAGAAAGTAATTTAATTACTGATTACGCCTCAAAAAAAGCAATCTAGTTACTTTACTGATTACTTTATTACCAATGTAACTAGTTTAAAACTAATTTATCGGTTACTTTGTCCATTTTTTCTTCTTTTGCTGCCTCAACATAAGAATGACAACAAAAAATATCATCGAATGCATTTGACTTTCCGATAATTGCATTTAAGATCAGAATTTTTTCACATCAGACTTAATCTTCGAGTTTGTGGGGGTTTAATTAGTCGATGGAGTTGATTTCAACCAGCATTGACTCGCGCTAGCTTAGTTTCGGTGCTCCGGGGTGGCTAACAAATAACTGAAAAAATGCATTGAAGTTGTTGAAACTCCACCGACTAATTAAACCCCCGCTAACTCGAAGATCAAGCCTGATGTCAAAAATTCTGAACTTCGGATTAGGGTTAACAGCATATCAGTGCCAATGTAAAACGATGCAAACTGACTGCATAATAATCAACAACACACAAATGAATTGCACAGTGCAATAAAGTCAAATGTGGGGACGGGCACGAATGCACGCACAAATGAATTGCACAGTGCAATAAAGTCAAATGTGGGGAGGGGCACGAATGCACGCACAGAACCCAAAAGTACAATTTGACCTCAAAATGTGGCGGCAACTAAGCACATTACACTCAATCGGACTTACAACACATCGCAAAAATGCTAAACGAACACGTCACTTAACGGCATAAATGTGCAAATATGATGTAAATAATTCTTGCCGACTTCACGAGGACGAGGGGGAGTGACGACTACCCACCGTTGCAACGCTACGAAACGGCCGTCAACGTTGCGGTTCCAACCTATCGCTGGAACCCTCCAGAATGAAGGAAAAGTACTCACGTTCATTCATGGACGCACGTAGATCAACATTTCCTCGCACATCTCAATAGGTGGCTGCATTCGGCTCGAATGTGCACCCGCGCTAGCCTGGTGCATGTCTTTCTCAGTCCCAAAACACTTGGCGCGTGTGACCCGAAACCAAAACAGGAAGTAACAGTGAGCGGTTACCATGGAAACGAAAATTTTCTATTAAAAATGCTCTTCGTAAATGACTACAATATTCTTCATTCTACATACATTATGAGGCAATAACAAAATTGTAAAGCACAGACACTAAGGAAACTAACCGTATTCAGATTACTGATTTGGAAAAATGAACGCGTTAGATGAAACAAAGTAATCAGATTACAGATTACACAACACAGCTCATAGTTAGCTGGGATAGGCTCCAGCACCCCTGCGACCCTTGTAAGTATAAGCGGCTCAAAAAATGAATGAATGAATGAACGGACCGTTATATTAACTGCAAACTTAAATTCGCTGCCACTCCATTATTTGTGCCCAGATCAGATCATTGAAGCCCTATGAAATTTTTTCATTTTATTTTTTTTCTGGGCTGATAAATTACATTAATTAATTACAGACTTATTGTTGCCTGTAGGATCCGAGTTAGCCAGTAGAGGGCATGAGCTCTTTGGTTAGGCTTTCCTTGTCTCTAGGATGTTGAGACGTTTAGGGAGCGAGCGGTTGTATGTCATTGTGAACTTGTTTACTGTAATTACTGTATTCTGCATCCTAAATTTACATTTTTGCCCCGTCTGGCTTGTCGATTCAGATTCCACAGTGGAGTCAATCTGCAGGTGTGCTTTGTCAATGACAGCAGCAGTGATAAAGACAGCGATGCCGAGGACAGCAGGACGGAAACCAGTTTGGATACACCCTTGTCACCTGTGGTATGTGCAAACGGAGAGAGGATGTACTGTATTTGCAGTTCAAGACCTGTATGAACGCAAATCTGCCTCTACAAAGATTATAATGCTTGCTTTGTTTCAGTATGTGACTTTAAGCATCAACTTTTGAGCACATCACAATTATAATCCGAATCATCTTGTTTCAGAGCAAACAGAGCTCATCGTTATCAGATCGAGATACGGCAGAGGAGGACTCGGATCCACTGGATGACTGCGGCGGGTTCTGGCGGGTGCAACGAAGGCTCCAGGAGGAGGCCCGAGTAGCCCTGGCTCTGGCCAGACCCATGGCCCGTATGCAGGTGGAGGTGGAGAGGCAGATCCAACAGCACAGACGCTCACCTGTGGCAGATCTGGTCAGTGAATCACAATTGACTCTTTTGTACTGAACAATGGTTCTCAAACATAGCGTAATGGGCTTGTGTGTTGATGTTTTTAGAAAAATTTAGCATTACGAACTAGTACAAAAATCAGATGCTTTACTTTCGTTGGTTGGATACAGCTTCCTCACCTGCCTCACATCAGTGAAGGGTTGATGAAGAGGAATCTGAGACGAGGGGACATGAGGGAAATGAGTCTTGGCCAGCTCCAAGTGATCACGAATGACTTGCACTCGCAGATCCAGAGTAAGTCTATCTGCCTCGCAAAAATTAGTTACGCCACGGTTGACTATCTTTTTTATTGGGATGTTGTCAACTTTAAAAATGTAGCAAGTATCATGTCTGCGTCACAGTTCTGAGTGTCCATTACAGGTTTAAATGAAGAGCTGGTGCAGCTGCTGCTGCTTAGGGACGAGCAGCATGTGGAGCAGGATGCCATGCTGGTGGACATCGAGGACCTAACTAGGTAACCCACTCAAGTTTTGCTTTGACCAGCCAATTAAAAGATGGAGAATTGCTGACATCAAGGGCCAGTGAGGACAAATTTGAAATGCGATTTATCAAAGGAACGGTCCTATTGCTAATGCAGTTTAATTACATAAACAAGCACTGTTACTTTGAATGTCATGGAGAAGCTCAAATCTGATAAGATTTAAAAAACAAAAAGACAATCTAAAATGTGCATAACAGTACTGTAAACAGTGATGCCAAAATAAATTGAAATATACGTTCATCCCCCAAAAATTAAGAGTAAAAACTGTATGCCAGTGCATGCACAACCGCTTCTTGTATCCATCAGTGAGTTTCTTACAATGCTCTGCTGGAATTTTAGACCATTCTTCTTTGGCCAACTGCTCCAGGTCTCTCAGATTTGACAGGTGCAGTCTCCAAACTGCCATTTTCAGATCTCCCCACATGTGTTCTATGGTTTTCAGGTCTAGACTCATTGCTGGTCACTTTAGAAGTCTCCAGTGCATTCTCTCAAACCATTTTCTAGTGCCTTTTGAAGTGTGTTTTGGGTCATTTTCCTGTTGGAAGACCCATGACCTCTGAGGATGACCCAGCTTTCTCACACTGTGTCCTACATTATGCTGCAAAATGTGTTGGTAGTCTTCAGACTTCATAATGCTATGCACACAGTCGAGCAGTACAGTGCCAGAGGCAGCAAAGCAACCCCAAAACACCAGGGAACCTCCGCAATGTTTGACTGTGGGGACCGTGTTCTTTTCTTTGAAGGCTTCGTTTTTCCCTCTAAACTCCATGTTGATGCGTTTTCAGAAAAAGCTCTACTTTTGTCTCATCTGACCAGAGAACTTTCTTTTTAAACGTTTTTGGCATTCTCAGGTAAGTTTTGGCAAACTCCAGCCTGGCTTTTTTATGTCTCTGGGTCAGACGTGGGGTCTTCCTGGACATTCTACCATAGAGTCCCTTTTCATTCAGACGCCGACAGATAGTACGGGTTGACACTGTTGTACCATCAGACTGCAGGACAGCTTGAACTTGTTTGGATGTTAGTCGAGGTTCTTTATCCACCATCCGCACAATCTTTCGTTGAAATCTCTCGTCAATTTTTCTTTTCCGTCCACATCTAGGGCGGTTAGCACCAGTGCCCTGGGCTTTTAACCTATTGTTGACACTGCGCACAGTAGTCACAGGAACACTGAAGTCTTTAGAGATGAACTTGTAGTGTTGAGATTGCCCATGCTTCCTCACAATTTTGCTTCTCAAGTCCTCAGACAGTTCTTTGGTCTCCTTTCTTTTCTCCATGCTCAATATGGTACACACAAGGACACAGGACAGAGGTTGAGTCAACTTTAATCCATTTTAACGGGCTGCAAGTGTGATGTAGTTATTGCCACCACTTATTATGTGCCACAGGTAAGTAATAGGTGCTGTTAATTACACAAATTAGAGGAGCATCAAATGATTTTTCAAAGGGTGCCAATACTTTTGTCCGGCCCATTTTTTGAGTTTTGTGTAAGATGACAATGATTTAATTTTTTTCCCCAGTCTCTTTTGTGTTTTTTCATTGCAAGCAAAATAAATGAAGATATTACTATCAAAGCATTTGTAATTGCAATCATTTTCTGGGAGAAATTGAGCATTATCTGACAGATTTTCAGGGGTGCCAATACTTTTTGCCAGCACTGTATATACTTTTGTTCTAAGCCGCTCTTTGTCTTTGTCCTGATACAGACACGCTCACAGCCATCAGCGGCACCAGGCTGAAAAAGCCAACAATAAATAAATTCCCAAGTGTCCATCTGCACGCCATCCAATGTAGTACTCACTCCATGGATTGTCACTTGTGTTGCCAAGGAAAGTCTATCTGTGCTGTCTCTGGAGAAATGATGCCATACAGTGTTTAAACATGCACAGAAAGTCTCACACCACTGGATTCAGTTGACAGGATTTTCACTTTCCACCCTGCTGGATTAAAGATGGCATATTTCAGAGTGTTAAGGGAATCTTCTTGACATAATTCCATCCCGAAATTAAATTTGTCACCTAATGTTTTTCTTTTTCATGCAAAGTACGTTTTTTTTTTTTTAGAGGGATACAGGGAGGAAGAGCACTTTGCTCATGTTGTCAAAGAAAGTGAGTGCTCGACTGCTCATTGTAAAGCAACGCTTCAATGCTCCAGCACTAATAAAATCCTGAAGACATGCGACTGGATGTACAAAAATTGCTGCTATAGTGCACACATTCATTGTACTTTTTGAGCTTTATCTTTGCACATTTACATTTCATCTCCACAAAACAAAAAAGATATTATGAATGGCATTTTCAGAGGAATCAAAACGTGTTTTTATGTGAGGTTCAATTTACTGATTAATATAACAATCTCAGACTAAACAAATATCTATTTTAAGTGATAGAAAGGTTTATTGATGGAAAGGATGTCTATCAAAGCGGAATTTATTGGTCATTAACTTTTAGCATAAAGTCTACTTGGTTTTTTATTGTATTCTTTGTGGATAAATGTCCTGTATAACGACTGTAAAGAATGAAATAATAAACATTTTAAATGTGTGGAATGACTTCATTACTCATCTAGATATACCATACCGGCGCCTTCATGAGAGTTATTTAACTTCATTGCAAGTTTCAAAGCAGCCTTTATGTATTTTTTGACTGCTTTGGTCATTTTAATTGAAAACACATTTTACTGGTTAACAAATAATCTATTTTTGACTAAATTAAATTCAAGGAAACAATTTAAACATTACTTGTATTGTAGGTAACACACCTTAGATAAAATGAAAAAAAAAAAAAAAAAAAAAAGGCTAAATGCAGTTTATTGTTGTAAAGTGGTTGTGAAATTACCTCATGTAAACACGTACTTCCTGCTAAACCCCTTAAAGTGCAGCATTTAAGATAATCAGGTTGACAAATGTCCCTAATCTTGTTTTTACTTCATCCCCAATTACATTTTTAACAAAATCGGAGGGCTTCGTTTTCTTTAATGTAATTTTTGTCCAGACAAACGACCACTCAGTCAAACGATCTAAATTTAAAAAGCAGACCCTACTTGCATTGAAATTGGTCTCGTCATTAAATTGTCACCTCATCAAACTTTTCTGAGGCCTCATTTATTCTACTGAAATTTACGTACATCATTATTTTATTTGTTTGATGTTCTTCTAAGCTGAATACTGAACTAATACTAATCATATCAAAATTCATTATATGATATATTTTTTTAACTCATTATGAATTTGTAATTCATTTGATCTATAATAGCAGGGCCGGCCCAGGCCATTTGGGGGCCCTAAGCAAAATAATGCCAAGGGGCCCATATTTTTGGCCCACCATTTCGTCACAGTGTACTGTGAAACCCATACATGCAATCCAACCCATACGTCCATATTTTGTATATTAATCATATTTTGTTGCACTGAATACTTCAAACTTCTCACCCCAAATTACATTTAATGACAAGAAAATGGATGTTTGCATGGATAAACGGCAATGCGCGCCGCATTATTCGCGATGCTCTATTAACAACGTATAAAATGAGGTTGCCAGATTGGTGGCCTCCTGGTGGTCAGGGGCCCTAAGCAACTGCATAGTCTGTGTATAGACCCCATTCACCAACGTCACACAATGACACGTCGCTGTATCCGGCCGCCATATTGTCCGTCATTGTTTATCCGTATTCTCAATGGTTTCAATTTGTCGTGCAATTTATAGTGCAATTCATGGAAGCCCCGGTGCTTTCAGACGCTGTAAACTCATTGGATGCGTTGCATAAAAGGCGTTATGTGGAAAAGCTTCAGTCTATCCATTCGCCAGGTCCATATTTGATGCCTAAATCGATATTTTTCGACCCGCTGTCTTCGCTGTCTCTGCCTGACATCTGCTACCCTGATATTTACAACTATCTTGTCCACAGAAACTCAGCCTATTCTCACGAAACTTTGAAGAACTTTAAGAGCAGCACTCTAAGCAACATTACCACGTGTGACCCTTTACTTCCAATTTTCTAAAATGGCGACAATCAAAAACAAAAAAAAAGTTGACTGCGATGGCCGACGCTTCAAGGATAGGTGGATATTGGACTATTTCTTCAATAAAATACGCTACAACTGTGTCTGCCTCATTTGCAAAGAGACAGTCGCTGTTTTCAAAGAGTTCGATGTGATGCGATATTACCAAACAAGACATGCTGACATGTACAACATTACAGGGAAGATACGCAGCGAGAAATTATAGCAACTTGAAGCTAGTTTAATTTCACAGCAGCAGTATTTCGCAAGAGCCCGAGTGTCAAAAGAGAACGCCACAAAGGCGAGATTATTGAAATTATGAATTAAAAAAATAATAAAGCAAATGTGACACACAGAAGGGCTTGCTAAAATTTGTTTAAATATATTGTTCTACGTAAATCAGCCAAGGTAGCCCCCCACATTTTTACCACACCAAATCTGGCCCCCTTTGCAAAAAGTTTGGACACCCCTGTTTAACTAATGATCCGGAGACGAGGCCAGCTTCTTTCACTTGGTACCAGCTAAATATTATTCAAAAAATAATGATGGCGGAAGAAATAAACATCTTGAATTTGAAACGGTATGTTGTCGGCGATTAGCCTCGCAATGATCTTAATTGTGGTTGTCAGCCCAAAACCCTCCAAATATATATTAAATGCATCTTACCAGGTATGAAATGACTACTACATAGTCTGTGGTGATCGTTTGGTGCCCAGTTTTCTCGTCGAATTGCAGCAGTCCATCTCGCTCTCCTCTCCGGGTCTCTCGGAATACGGTAGAACTTCAAGTCTCTCCGTCTATCTTCTCTGTTACTGCAACCAACCGCCACACACGCCTTCACCATTTTGATTATTAATGTTAACGAGCAGAAAAACACGCCATAATAGGAGGAATTTACATAGCGGTAATGCGTAAATACGACGAGCTGACGGACAATATGGCGCGGAGGCGTGGTTGTGATGTCATGTGAGTGGGGTCTATAGGCTGGGCCGGCCTTGTATAATAGTTTTGTAAATATTACATATTGACAGTATATTTTTGTGTGTACTGCAAGGGCGTAGGTTTGCATAGGGACGGTAGGAACATAACACTACCAACTTTTCAGAATGCTCAAATGGTCCCCACAAACTTTTAAGCAACCTTTTTTGCATTATATAATGACTTCAATTATATGGGTAATTTTAGATTGTCTTCCCATGTTGTAGGGATAGAATTAACCCTACCATAATTACGTGAATTACAGTACTTTCGATATGTTCAGACTTACATTGACCCCTTTTCGACTTGCTAAATGGGCCAGTACATTTTTCCCCCTCAAACGCAAATTTGATTGTCTGATGACTGACGAAAGTTAAGAGATGAAGTTTGTATTTCTCACGTATGATTGTTAATATAATTTGTGTTTGGATATTGCAATTTAAATTTGCTTTTAAAATCCAGACACTTATTCTGGAAGTTTTCATAATGTTTCTTTAGTAGTTTTTGAAAACAAAGGTTTGAATCGAACGGTGTACCACCCAATCCAATACATATACACAGCAAAAACAAAAAAAACCAAAAAAAAAAAAAAACCAAAAAAACCCTTGTTTTTAGTGTAAATCTACTAGAAATAAGTGAAATTATCTGCCACTGCTTCAAGAAATTTTACAATTTTACTCAGATTTTTTGAAATAAAGAAATAAAATAACTGACTGAAAATAAGCTTAAAAGACATATTTTAAGCAAAAAGTTTGTATATCCAGTATAATATCTAAAAAAAAAAAAAAACTTGTTTGTCAGAATTGTTAATTCAAGAATAGATATTGTTGAAAACATTTGAAAGCATTTTTTCTTCGTTTAGGTGAAAAATTACCAACTTTTAGATGTATGGCAGGGGTCCCCAAACTTTTTCCCATGACAGCCACATAACTTTTCCCTTCTCTGATGAGGGGCCGGGGTCAGTTTGTAACAGAAAAAGTGTGACGATTGCAGGAGTGTCTGAACAAAAGTAAATAAAATGAAAATATATATATATATATATATAATATAATAATAACACTATTAATTAAATAGATAATAACCAAATAACCCTCTCTGGGTTCTTCACAGAAAAAGCCAGGAAATAAATAACACAAGTAAAAAAATAAAATAAAATAAAATAAAAAATTGTTCAGGGAGCCGGACCAAATGTGGAGGCGGGCCGTGGGCCGTAGTTTGGGGACCACTGATATATGGGCTTAATAAGAACAAATATGTAGTAATATTTACTTAAAGTAAGTGAAACAATTTGACGCATTATTCTCTTAACTAGCCATTAACACTCAAAACGAGATGGAGAAAATTATTCTACTAGATTTAAGAAAAAATATCAGATTAAGAAGTTATACTGTAAATTTGCAGTGTGAAAGTTAGTATAAATTAGATTTATTTTGCATTAATCATATAGCCTATCAATTAGTTTCATATTGGTGAGAAATATAGCCCTGACCCCTGTTCACCCAATCTGTTTGATCTTATTAATGTCCCGTCCCCAGCAAAAAATGTACATGCATGTTATGCTGTCATATCGTCCCTACCAATATTTAGACCAAACCTAAATCCTTGGTGTACTGCATAACCATTGCCTTATATCAGCGTGATTTTTAATATCAAAATCCATTATTGTAATTTTCTTAATCATGCACAAAAATTCCCACATCTCTGATATTTATGAAAAAACAAAAGTGCACTCTCCATTACCTATAATGATATGTTTATTGACTTGCCCCGAAGCAAAATGGCCGACAAGTGACGACGACCGTTTAGAACGTAGCATCTACCTTTGACCGGAAATGACCTCAACTGGACGCACCTGGCTGCAATTGTCTCTAATTAAGGGCGGAGGCGTTGGCGCCAAATGTCAATAAACGCCGAACAAAAAGAAGAAACACTGCAAACCTTATTGCCATCAGCACTTAGGTGGCATAGATACATAGTGGCATTTGCCAAAGAGACTCTTGCGTGGTGGTGAGGCTTAGTCACCCTTTTGCGAACTTTAACCTCAAAATGAATCTTTCCTCTCGTTGGACAGTCTTCGTCTTCCTTGCCGTTTTCACCCTCACAGAAAGCCGCCGATACCCGGCACAGAGGCCCAACTTTGCTTCAGGTACAGTCCAGTCTCATTTCACTTCACAGCAGCAGGAGGGCGCTCGCCCGAAAGCGGTGGTGGTAAAATGTTACTCGGATTCTATGGAGCTCGTCGTTCAGGCTGACTTGTTCGACACTGGTCTTCTGGTGAACCCACAACATCTGCGCCTCGGTTCTGACCCGGCGGGCGGAAGTCTATCGTGCCGTGCGAGTCCCACAGGAGACGAAGGGACATTGATTATTTTAGCTGACCTGCTCGATTGTGGAACTCGTCTCTCGGTAGGTTAAAAGTTTTCAAAATAGCCTTTTTTAATTCATTAAAAGGTCATATAAATTGCATAGGCGGAGTTTGACTTTTGAGGCAGGGGGGGGCACAACGTGTTGAAGACCCCGAAACGCAGTGTCGGCAATAAAATTAATTTACAAGAATATCTAAAATAATAAGTTGACAATGAGCGTTTTTTGTTTCCCATCATTCTTGAGGGGAATTCTAAATCAGGCTGCTTAGGCAATACTTTTCGCCAAGATCGTCAACCATTGAATATGGTTCGCCCGCCGGTGTCGTGCCAATGTAGATACCCCAGTCAAAAATTGTATTCCCTGGGCGGAGCCATATAGAGGTAGATTTTTGACTTTATTATTCAATCGAAAACAAAAGTTGCTTCAATCAAAATATATATTTTCAATAAAATGTGTTTGAATGCAAAAATTTAAAACTAAATAAAAATGCATGTGAAAGCTTTTTTTTTTTTTTAATTGAAGTAATGTTGATTTGTGTTTGGGCCACATTTTGGCTAGGACGTTTTTGTCTTAGTTATTCAATCAAAAAAATAAGTTGCGTCAAAAAATATATATTTTCAAAAGGAAAAGCCACTTCAACCCAAAAAATGTCAATCATAGAAAACGTTTTTGAATGCGAAAAAATATTTGAGATAAAAAAATTTGCATTTGAACACTTAATTTTTCATTGAAAAAGTTTTATTTGATTGAAGCAATCTTTTTTGTTTGGACCATATTATAGGAAGGACATTTGTGTCTAAATCATTCAATCCCCCCAAAAGTTCAATCAAAAAAAATTTTTTTTTGTTTTTTTTTTGAAAATTATATGCAAAGCAAATGACAGTCTAAGGTGCTAGTCACATGATCCGTTCGAAAAATTTCGAAATATATTTTTTTGTTCATTTCATTCATTTTTGTTGGTTTTATTGCTTTACAGCTTTGATACGTGTGTAACTATAGTAAAGTCAATTTCATGCAATGATACTTTTCGGCCACCGGGGGCCTGGCCCCCTCTTAAAATCTGCTTATAATTTATATATAATATATATATATATATATAATCTAAATAAAGGGTTGGACTTCCACAGTACAGTATTAACCTCTTCAGACCCGTATTTTTTCTACTGGGCGCAACCCCCCCCCCCCCCCCCCCCGCTGATTTTTACTTGAACACCAGGAAAGCGGATTTTTTTTTTTTTTTTAATGGGATGGGGGGGGTCAGTGATGTCATTCTTTTATTGGTTATTTTTATTTTTAATGTTAGTGTTTTTGAGAATGAGCACTTTGTCCTTTTTGACGTTGACTTTGGTCACCCACTTTCAAACAGCCAAAAAAGGCAGAGGCAAGAGCGTGCCAAACCTCATAGTTTAATCTTTCAGAAGTGGCAATAGCAACTAAATTCAGTCATACGAGGAGACTAAGGTGGGGGTTGGGGGGGCATAGCCCCTCCTGGTGGCCGAAAATGTCATTCAATCTAATTGAGTTTCCAATATACAGTATGAATTTAAAATTAAGACTTTGCCGGTTAAGTGTTGTATTTAAAAGTTGTTGTAAAGCAATACGACAAAAATGAATTAACTGAACAAAAATTTTTTATTTTTATTTTTTATAATGGGTCAAAATTATTTTTCAAACAGATCATATGACTAGTACCTTGAAGACGGTCATTTGCTTTGCTTAGCCAAAAAAACCCCTAAGCTTTCAAAAACGAGAACTACTGAGTGAGAACCAAGGATTGAAGATGTGGACCATGAAATGCCGGAGAGCACTGCCAAATTGGTGAGCGGAGTTTCACTTTGCCCCGCTAAAGACATTAATTGTACAACAGGGCCACCCACCACTGGGCGTACAATATTCAATGGACGACGATCTTTGCCAAAAGCATAGCTGTCCTAAGCTGCCTGATTTAGAATTTAGAGTTTATTATAAATGTTCCTGGCTGGATTATTCAGTCTCAAAGGATGTGGTGCATACTTCTTCTCTAGGTAAGACGGAAAAAAAAACAGCCCCCCCCCCCCCCCCAACACACACACACACACCTTGTATGCCTGTATGTAAGAGCATGGGCTAAGCTACTGTCCGAGCAAATATATCTTGTAAAATATAAATTTATATATATATTTATAAAGATTAGATCGCTATTGTTGCTATCATACAATAATTTGTTTCTCTTTAGATTTAAATACATCATATTAAATGTCTGACCCATATGTGGATATTAGATAAAACTTTCTTTATTCCTCTAGACGACTCAAGACAAAATAATCTATTCCAATGTGTTGGTGTACTCACCTGAACCCTCTGAAGGCTTGTTTCGACTGGAGGGAGCAACCATTCCGGTCGAATGCCATTTTGACAGGTAATTTTGGAATTGAGGGGCCTTAAAGAAACACTTGGTAGCTTTTCGGTTTTTGTTGATTTTGGCGACTAACAAAAGCGGTAGTGTTTTGCCATAAGGAATACTGCGTTTCCAATGACGACCAGCGCACACCCGCAGTGTCGTAAAATCATCAATCTTCGGTAGCCTGCAGATGCATGAAACAACACTGTTTCCAGCGGCTGTGTGGAGGATGAATATAAATAAAGTAATGAATCCAGTTGTGGCTAAACAATGGCATATGACGGTTAGCAACCGTGTGGCTAACCCTACCCGCACTGGCGAGTTTGGTGGTGGTGGGGGTGTTGCGTCACGCCAGCGATTGAAAGCCGGGCCAAAGTTTATTCTGTATATCCTGGTAGCCTGTCCCATCCCCAACGCCCTCCTCCTCAGACAACTTTTTGTCTCTAGTTGCTCTGCCATATTTGCAGAATTTGCCCAAAAACGTTCGCGACGACTTCAGTCTATGTAATGAATGGGGAAAGGGGGAAGTGACGTATGCCGTAAAGCAGTTAGCAAGTTTGTAGGGTTTTTTTTGCGTGGCAGGATTCCTGCCACCCTCGTCAAAGTTAGTGCCGGTGGAAGTGATACAGACCAGGCCTGAACGATATTGGAGAAAAACTATCATTCCGATTTTTGGGGTGGGGGGGGGGGTGCGATATTAAAATGACAAGAATTTTCACTAAACTTGAATAGCTTTGTTTGGGATACGCCTGAAGGATATTAGAATAAAAATAACATTGCGATATATATATATATATATATATATATATAATTGCCAAGGCATCACACTTTTTGCATTGATTGAACTGGTTGCACCGAACTTTTTTTTTTTTTTTTTTAAGGTTCACCAGCACAAAACCTTTATGCTCGCGCTGCCGAGAACAGCCTCTCACTTACACAATGAATCAGTTGGCACAGCACACTTTAGACTGGGCTGCAAGTTTAACGATGATTAACACATTGGTGCCTTTGATTGAAGAGCTACCGAGGCTTCTTGGGCCAGATCGAAGCTACAAACCTGTCAATTATCATTAACGTTGAGTACCAAATGCTAGCTGCACTGGTGACAAAAAAAAAAAAAAAACTGCCTGGTCTCACTGCCTAGCATGAAGGAGGGAGAGAGGCTGTGATCCTGTATGTGTATGAAGCAGAAAACCAAGAATACATTTTTTAAAACTAAAAACCTGATCCATTTCATCCGATTCCGATGCTCTTAAAAATGGCGCAATCAGCTCAATTTCCGTTCAAGTGATCGGATCAGGGACTACCCTAATTTATATTATGCCGATTAATCCAAGCTTGCTGTGTGTATAAAAGGATCCAGGATCCTGTACACTTGCTTTTATGAAGTAAAACAAAAGTTTACATGTAAAAAAAAAACAATTACACGTCTTGCAATGTGCCTATTATAGGTGCACATTGCAATAGCGAAGTTCAAACAATATATTGTGCAGGCCAAATACAGACACCCCCCCCCCCCGCCCAAAATATAAAAGTGTCATTCAACTAGTTTTCAGTCGACATATCACAAATGTTATGAAAATATTTTTAAAGGTTGAAACTTGAAAGTTACCAAGTGTTACTTTACTGAATGTCGTAATGTGGCCTTTTAGCTTAAGCTATTATAATCTATTTTCAGAAGGTATTCTGTGAATGGTGTTTCCCTGCATCCAGCGTGGGTTCCTTCAGTCTCTGTGGCTTCAGCAGCCAATCACCTCGACTTCAAATTGCGCCTTATGACCGGTTTGTGTGTGTGTGAACAGTATATACGTATTTTTGTCTACTACTACTTTTCTTTTTATATTTATTTCCAGACAACTGGATGTTTGAGAGGCACTCGCATGCATACTTTCTGGGTGAGCCGATGCACTTTGAGGTTTCAGTCTTGGTCCGCAAACACAAGCCGTTGCGTGTCTACGTTGAGCATTGCAGTGCCACGGCTGGCCCAGACCCAAACGCCGACTTGCGATACGACTTCATTGATCGTAATGGGTGAGCGCTGAATTTGGATGGATCTCGTGGTTCTAAAGCAAAATGACTCATTTTTACTTGATTGCTTTTAGATGTCTTTCTGATGCCTACCTGACAAATTCCGGCTCTCACTTCCTACCCAGGCTTGAGGGACACACGCTTCAATTTCAGGTTGAGGCGTTCAGGTTCCACCAGGAGCGCAACAGTCAGGTTAACCTCCCGACTCACCAAAATGCTGCATTGAACCTGAAGTGGTGGACGCGCATACATTTTTTCAATAGTGTTTTGTAATGTGACTCTTTAAATTTTGGGGGAAAAAATATATTTATAGCTCTGAAAGGGTTATACTCAAGATACTACTCAGTTGTAGCCGTAGGAAGGAACTAGGGTTTGGAATCTCTGGAATGAAGCAGATTCGATATGTATCTAGATACACAGGTTACGATTCGATACAGTTTAAGAACAATACGGTTCGGTACAGAGTGAAAACGATACGATAGTAAACATTTGTGTCTTTATACATTATTTTAAACATAAAAAAGACCACATTTCTAACAGCAGAATTAAACAACAAAATTTCATACCAATGTTATATATTTTTAATGGAAAAAAAAATGAGGCTTACTATATGACCGTCATTTTGTTGGATTGGATTGATGATAAAACTCCAGTGACAGACCACAGTAAAGTGCAGTAATTTAATTACTGTATCTCCTGGTGTTTTGAACGCAAGAGGTAATTTAAGTGCAAACTTTCAACGTAAACATCTTACACACAAAAAATATTATATGCAGCAGCTCTAGAAAAAGAATTAAACCTGCTAGTGTTATCATAAATAATAAATCATGCTTTACCACTGGTATAATTGGGAGAATAAAAACATGGCATTTTAGACACAGGCCAATAATCCTTACTTTAACCTTATACATGGCAAAATCATTCGCTTATACCAATGCTTCCACATTTTTTATTCCTTATCACTGTCCATATCTTTTTTGAAGGGCAGATTTTTCTTGAAGATCAACTAATCCACATGTTCATGTTTAAGTAGACTGCGTTTCGTGGAAACATCTCCAGAGGGTTGTGCTGCCCTTTCCACCATTGTATTGGGTTATTTTTCAGGGTTAAAAACTCACGATCTCTGTACCGCTCCACACTTCACACTAGCTCTGTCCCACACGAATAGATCTGGCTGCCTTCATCACTTCAAAGTCCGACTTTTGTATTCCTGGGTGCGTTGAAAATCAATCGCTGGCGTCTGTGCTCAAACTGTCCATTGATTTAGCATGTTGCGTCGTTACCACTACTAGTATCGTTTTGGGCTGTAAAGAAAACTCTACGGAGCGTGCATTACAGTGGTTTTGTTAGCTCTCGTGGTGTTATGACACGGCCGGGACGATCTGTAATGACGGCGACTAGTAGCGGTTCTGCGGAAATGCATGGGAAGTTGAGGCAACCACGACTGTGAGTGGTGCTTGCCCATATTACCGTATTGGCCCAAATATACGACGGCCCTGATTATAAGACGACCCCCTCTTTTTCGATCTTATTTCAATGCAGAAAACAGTCTTTGGGCCAATACGGTATATCATGCGTGCAGTCTCAATCTAAGTGTGCTGTGTGGTGAATGACACAAGCGCAGCATGTGAAGTAAAAGCTAAATTATTATCATATTAAGCAATACATTGAGCTAGGCATTAGAAGCAGATTCTTGTGCTCGCGATAGCCAAATTCTATCTCTACTTTAATCGGTTCATTGAATATTTAATGGCTAATTACTGTCGAATGGTAACTTTACTATCGATACAGCTGTCTCTTACCTGTAAAACCGGATACCCGGTCGTATCGGTTAATTGTTCTCAAGCTTAGAAGAAACGATATACGTTTAAGGCCTTCCTCACACTAGCGTCAGCTCAGTGCGAAGCATTGTCCAAGGCAAGCACAAAACGGGAGGATGTAGACGCTGTCAGGAAGTGAAAAGCTGCAAACATTTATACTACACTCCAAAGCACCAATGCATTTATTTTTCATTGCTGCACAAGACAACAGCCACTTTTCTTATTTCAAGGAGTATGCAGCATTATAATAACAGTGTAGTTTTTTTTTTTTTTTTTACTAGTTTCGGTGAGAAGGTGAATAGTTTTTGTTGGTGTTAGTGAACATTTCCACGCAAACGCACATCACTGTACCATTTCGCTTAGCCAGGAGAGGTACGAGTCCATTTTCCAGTGTCTCGGAGCTCACAAAACTTAAATGGTTTTAAAAAAATTTTTAATTACTTTTTTAAAATCAAGGTTTCGTCAGCCGTGGTTTGCGTTTGTCTGCCGAAACAGCCTGATGGCGCAGATGGAAGTACGCCTTCCCCCAGGGCCGTTCCTGAACAATTTAGTACCCAAGGCAACATATTGGCTGGCATAGCTATTTTCACCACAAATATTGAAACAAACTGAAAAAGCACATTATCCCTTTGTAATTTATTGCATAAAAATGACAAGTGCAGATATTAAAAGCAAATGCTCTAATAACTTCAAAAACACTTCAAATAAATTACAATTATTATTAACACCCACCCACACAAACTCTATATAAACACACACAGAACACTTAAAAATGCAATTTTTTTTTTTTTCCCCTACTCACCTTGACCCATAACATTACTCTCCTTGTCTTCACTGATGCTAAAGCATCTATTGCACTATCATGACAGCTGTTTTGGAAGGTGCACTTTCTCCACTGGCAATTTGTGTGTGGGAAGGTATTGGATTATGTGCTGATGTGGAGAAGTTACTGTAAAAGATGGCCCGGGATGTACCGAGGTGGAAGGAAAATATTTCAGAAGAGCATCTTCAAAGAAAAGAAAGTGGAATGTTACATTATATTAGTCAAATAGCTGTTGATTGTGAAACCAGCATGACATTACAATAATAGCGCCTAAATTCTTGCAGCCTACTGTATTGGGCTCAATCAGGTGTTAGGATCCGGCCTCCATCTTTGACGGGCGAAGTTGAAAAATAAAATTCATGAAGCACTGCAACTACACAGGGCTATCCTGTAATAATGAATTAAATTATAAAATGTATTAATTTTTTTACATGAATGGAATTTCCATTTTAATGATTTAATGACACATTTAGTAACAAATGTTTTCATTTAAATCCATGGCTTTTTTAGTCCCCCTTACCACAGGACTATTAAATTATTAATTGCATATTTAATGATGTATTTAATTACCCTTGGCACTTTTAGGCAAGGCAAATTTATCTGAAGTCCACAATTTAACAAGGTAACAGTGCTTCACATCACAAGAAAATCAGCAAGACCATTTTACTCCCCCATACTTTGTCCAACTTTCTTTAAAATGGGAGAGTAAATTTAACAAACTAATCCACAGCTGGCTGAATACTGAAAATATTTTGTAAAACGAGCCTGGCCAATGATGCAGTATAATTTATCTTTAGCAGTACTGTATTTCATATAAACTCTATGTAAATAATGTCTATCTTGCAATTGCGCTAAGTATACGTTTTAATGCATTTGAAAAGTTTTCATCACAACAAACCGGTCTTTTTCACGTTTATGTCCCTCTTCTTCTAAAATGCGACCCGGAGGGCTTTTGTCTTTTCATGACATTGACTCGTCACAGTAACATCGCTCAATTGCGGAGGCTAAAAATAGCACCTTCAGGTAGCTTGTTGGTCTGTGAGGGGGTGAGACTAGTCTGTGGTGAAATTACCACGTTACAGGAAACTGAAATGGGCAGAAGGCACACTAGAAAAATGATTTCATTAATGGACTTATTACGATGTTTTCTTTTATTGTCTTATTTGTTAATACTGCTACCGAACATTTTTCTTGACACCCTTTTGGATGCTGCAACGTCCCTAGCATTTGCCTAGCTTGCCTAATGGACCGCAAGGGTCTGCCTGCTCCTCTGATATTGGATGCGTTGACGGTGGCGCTGTGAAAATGGAGCAATTTTAGGCTCCACCTCTCGGCGCAAATTCATTCAAACTTGCCGTTTTGCCTGAAATGGCCGCTCACTTTCGCCAAGAAGTCCACTCCCACATACACAATGAATGGGTTGCCGCTGAACCCTTCACACTAGGCTGCCGCTAGTTTGAAATGGCCTTTACTCCCTTCGCTTAGTGAAGCAGCGTTTGAAATCTGTAGTGTCTTGAGTAGCCAATAAGAGGCAGTAAAGTGTCACAGGAGATTATAACGGAAATGCTGTTTATCTTAACGAGGGAAGTCTATTACAGCTGTTACGTGATTTGGTCACTACATCAGGGTTGCAAACTGCCTTGGCAGACACTTTATACAAACAAAGCCAATTTCTCCTATGTGTTGGGCAACTAGGAAAACTGACTTGACAGATGACCGAATGAAGGAAAATCTAGGACAACAGAATCAGGATTTGAGTTACAAAAGGGTTTTAAAATTTTATTGGTATGTGTACTCTGCTTCAGCCGGGTGCAATACAGTATTTGTCAATGACTAATAGGCTTATTGTTTCCAAAGGTTTACATCACTTGCTGGTTGAGAGCGGTTCCAGCTGCATTAGCTGTTACCGCACAAAACAGGGCTTGCTCTTTCATTGACAACAGGTAATCTCACTTTATTTAAATTATAATTTTGAGTG
This sequence comes from Corythoichthys intestinalis, assembly GCF_030265065.1. Lineage (NCBI taxonomy): Eukaryota > Metazoa > Chordata > Actinopteri > Syngnathiformes > Syngnathidae > Corythoichthys > Corythoichthys intestinalis. Next base: position 21,208,000 of record NC_080408.1, on the reverse strand, counting down.
AATTTACCCCCAAGTTGATCTACATGTACAGATGGCGGTCGGCAGATGGGGACCACGAATCCTGTAAAACCTGTGATCCATTGATAGCCAGTGAGGGGAAAAGCCCGGCCACTGACACGAGGGTGGCAACAAATTTGGGGTGGAATTTTGCACCGAACAAGGCCAAGCAACCAACTCATACTGTCCATGTTCATCCCGGAACTTTCCAAAGCCACGAATCCCAGCAGCCCCCTTCTGATTTGAGGAGAGAAACTGGCTATAAAGCAGGTGAGGGCAAAATACAGGGAGGGAAAAGGAAATGGTAGTTGGCAGTTTTAATGTGATCATTTTACTTGTAGTCTCACTTAAGTTCACTCTTGAGTGCAACTTTTAAGTTAAAAAAAACAAAATTGTGTTCTCAACTTTGTTTCAGAGAGGATTGTCCAACTTGGCCCACTCACTATTCAATAAATATCAGGACCTCCAGTTTGGTTGAGGATGGACAAAGATCTACTTCACACAAGAGACTAAATTGGCTTCATGCTTGTTTTTGCTGACAACCCTTTCAATATACATGTTTTACACTACATACCTGCGTTTGTGTTTTGGGTTTAATTTTGTTTCTCCAGCTTCCTATACCTATGCGGGGACTCTGAATGACACGTAAACAATTTAATGGCTTATAGCACTCTGAATCATCTGTAAGGCACCAAATGGATATGAGAGATGCGTGTTTTTCTGTTACAGTACACAAACATACTGTTTACCCTTTTCCCATCCACTGATCTATCCAACATATTGGCTGTCCTACACAGATGAGTGATGCTATTAAGGAGCACTTCCTTCCATTACCACCCACAACCTGCCCATCATATAGTCACTATTGATTGTTTGTTGTGAGAGGTGCCTGATGTAGCGCGGAAGGGTTTGAAAGACAAAACATACAATCTCGCTGTGGCTCTTTGGGCATTATCGTACGTTGCTTGGCCTACGTCTTCCCCTTAAATATATGTATAGAAACCACAATACTCCTAGAACTAGCCCAGTAGTTCTCAATCTAGGTTAAATTGCCCCCCCCCCCCGGGGTTTGATTAAATGGATTTGGTGAAGGTTAAGACACGTTGGGCTAGATTTTCATAAACTGACCAAATCTAGGCAAAGTGGACTGAGTTTTAGACTGGTTTGCTTAGTTTACAGGCTTTATTCTTTCAGCTGCTAATCTATCTGATGGGAGAATCTTGTTTGCTCAGTGGAAGGTTCTCACAGTATGAGGAAGTACAACAAATTCCAGCATGGTCTCAATTTTTGACCTATCAAAAGACATGCTTTCAAAATGATTACATTTGAGAAGGTTTGCTTGGATATTAGCCTGCCATCTTCGATTATATCAGATTTGCAAGGCTTTTTCTTGTTCCGAAGTATTCGGTGAAACTACTAAAAGTTTCAGTACCTTTTAACCAAGGTTAACTGCTGCTCTAGTCTTTTGTTTTGATTGGGTAAACACACCCCTTTCAATTTGATGTTCCTAATGTGTTGGAAACACTGTCTCAAACTACAAAGGACGGGAACAAAACTGGCTTAATGTGAGTATTTTAACTCTACAAGATATGGAGCTGAGAAAACGTGGTTGACATGAGTTATAGTAACTTTACTTTGAAGGTGTTGGGTTAAAATTCAAAGTCTGAGCATGTTGAACTTTCAGACGCCATTCTGAACTTCGACCCTGTGAGATGGGCAAGTTTGGCTATGAAAATGAGGCCTTTATAAAAATATTACAATAAGATTCAATCACATCTGTTCTGAGCAACAGCAGCTAAAATGATTCAAAACTGGTGAAATTGCTCAACTATTGTGCAAAGTAATTTATGGAAGTTCATTCTTTGAGGGAAATATTACATTTTGACATGGTGTGTAGTATGACAAACGGCATTTTTTACATTTATGCTTGGACAGGGCCAAACTTAAAGGGACAAAACATTTTTTCACTTTTCACTCGTGACTGCCACCTCTGTCCTAAAGTATAATTGCAGCATAAAGTAACGTGTTTGGCCATTAAATCAGCACCAGAAATGTAAAAAGTTAAAGGCTGATTTATGCTTCTGCATAGCAATGACGGCGGACCGCTGCCGTGAACGCAGACCCGATTTACGACCCTACGCCGTAGCCTGACGCGCACCTCCCAAAAATTCTGACTACAAGACACGTCAACGCGTGCGATGTGAACGTCAAGGACTGTGATTGGTCCGCTCAGAACATTGTATCGGGTTCAGCACAACAGTAATGCTGTTTTCAAACATTCGCAAACGTCTATTGTATCGGGTTCAGCACAACAGTAGTGCTGTTTTCAAACATTCGCAAACGTCTTCTGTGTCGCCCACGCTTCAACATTTGTATTGACAATTGGTCAATATTGATTAGCTGCAGCTGCAAATACACACGTTCCATCTCTGTTGCCGTTGCTGTCAATGACCTTAGGAAAACTAAAGGAATGTGACAAAAGGACCCCAAAACCGTACAAAAGCAAAGTCACCCCTCTGGTGGGATGGCGGTGAATTGCAGAGCAATGCGTTCCCTTGAGGCAGAACTTTGAATGCGCAATGACTGCGTATGGTCTACGCCAGGGTTCACTAAATCCGGACCTCGGTGCCAATTTTCCTGTCGTGTTTTCCATGTCTCCCTCCTCCAACACACCTGAATCAAAATAATCAGGATCATTATCAGGCTTCTGGCGAGGTTGCTGATGACATAATCTTTGATTCAGGTGTGTTAGGGGAGAGAGACATGGAAAACACGACAGGAAAGTGGCACAGAGGTCCGGATTTAGTGAGCCCTGGTCTACGCCGTCGCTCCACCATCACCCGAACGCCGAAGCATAAATCATTAGTTGCAAGTCTTGAGTGGGTTAGAAAAGTGTTTTTGCGTAGGCTCTGTGAAATGGCACTGCTGCCGCTGGGGTTTGCACAGACCCAAACCCTTTCTACTAATGGTAAGACAAAAGGGCTTCTGGGGGCAGTCTGTTAAAATTGCAGGGCTTTGTGTACTCATCGGGGCACTGGTGGAGCTTACATGGAGTAGAAAAGTATTTTAAAAATTGTTTAAAATTCCATATAGTCCCTTCATAGTAGTAGTAGTCATATACCAAATCAAAAAGCCCAATAGTTTTTTTTTTTTCTATCCCCAAATTCAAAGCATTCCGAGTCTCCGACTATTCATTCCCAAAAATATGCAACTGAAGAAAACCACTAGGGAATATTTTACAGCACAAGACTGCTTATAGACCAAGCTTTTAATCCATTAAATTTTTATCCTCGTGAGCTTTCAGTGTGTGCCACGAATACTTTTATGAGCATTTCCTTCACCTCTGGTCAGCTTCTCTGATATTAAAAGTTCCTGGGGGTGTACAGAGCACTCTGTGGTGCTGAAGCTTGTTTTGTCCCACACTGTGATAAATCATTGCTTATCTTTCAGTGCTCGGTACCCAACCAGTCGATTTCCCTGGCGCCTGTTTACTTTCCAAGTAAATGAATACGCATGTAAGGCTTTTGGTTGCAATTCAGTGGAAGCTATAATGAGATCACTAAGTGCATAATAAATCTGTTGGGCTTTTGTGTTGCAGATCACATGCGAGTGGGACATGCAGAGAGCGAGACGCTTCGATGATGCTTCACTGACTTGCCTCCGATGCATCCTGCCTTTTCTGCCAGTTTTTTTGATCGGTTTCAATTATGTTTTTTCTATACCAAATGATGGCTCTCCTCACCACTGTGTGTTGTTTTCCGGGAACGCGTACCATCTTAAGATGCGGATTGGCTTCCTGTCGGGATGACCAGGAATGTTGCCTGCGAGGGAACTCCACCGCCTGTTGCAATGCTTCGGAGGACACGAACTACTACCATGTCGCCATGGTGACTCGGAAACTTTCTGGCGTTCTGATCATGCTGCTCCTTTTCGCTTTGGGATACTTGGTCCAGCGTGTGTTGTGTTCCCGATCCAGACAGCTCAGCCCGGACCACGGCGGAAACCCAGCCGTCACCACATCCCAGGAGCTTCTGGTTGAGAGCTCCACGCCGGACAGCCTCTTGGAAGGCAGAACCACGGCTCATTTACCCACATATGACCAGTGCAAGCATCTACCAACATATGAGGAGACAGTACGGTATGGACAGCCCCAGTCCTCCATGGGACAAAATACATGACAAGGACCAATCTCTTGAAGTAAGACTGAAGTTATATTTAGATGTACTTCTAAGGAATACGGTCAACAAGAAAACTCTCCAATGAGGTACCATTAATGCTGCCTAAATTGTTGCCTTAATGGCTATGGCTAATGTTAATGAATAATTCACTAATATCTGATTGTAGATGTGTAATAAACTATTGATAACTTGGCATTTTCTTGTTTTAGCCTACAAAACCATACGTGAAACCAAGGGCGTATGTTTTGTCTCAACATAGGGACGATGTAACAGCATAACCTCTGTGCACTTTTTGCTGGGAACAGGAAATTAGTAAAACCAAACAGGTTATTTAACGGGGGTCAGGGCTACATTTCTCACAAATATGAACCTAATTAATTGATAGGCTAAATGACCAATGCAAAATAAATCTGTATAGACTTACACTAACTTTCATGTGTATTGGTTCAGGTGATACAACGTTCGAATCAAACCTTTGTTTTCAAAAACTGAAAATTTTTGCTGTGCAACTCCCTTTATTAACAAAACGGGGCACTATCCAAGAATGGGTCCACTTCTGGGGAACACCGGATTACCCCAAGACTTAAGCTAAAGTATTGTAATATTAAAAGTGATTTGGGAAAAAATTACTGAAAAATTTTTTTTAGATATCAAGGACCGATCTACATCTGAGGCATACTAGACTACCCGAAAACCGGACGAAAGTACTCTCATGAAATTCTGACGTGAGATTTCATTTGAGATTTTTTTTTCATGTGAGTTCATGTAATCTCAGTGTCCCCCTAAAGTGGACCCATTCTTGAAAGGCTCCCCGTTTTTTTTGTTTTTTTTAAAGGAACTTGCACTCTGAAGCCAACGCATTGCATTACCGTAATGCAAACAATGATCCAAATGAGGGACTGCTAGCTTGACTTTGTTGTTCCTTGTGGAGGCTGGCCTGATTGCAAAAGTTTTGCAGGTTAGCAAGTTCACACAGTTTAACGTTATGCTAACTCTGATGCAAGTCAGACAAACTTAGTGTTTTTCCCCACCTCCAGAACATTGATGTCTTTTTACATACAGCGACTGCTGCTGGCTGAAAAAAAACAAATATCCCTCCTCTTCGAAGGGGACAAAGGAGGCAGCATGTTGTTGAGATGAATCTGTTGGGGGTGTGTGGGTGTGTGTCTGTGTTACGGGAGCTGTGGGTCAAGTCATCAACCACTCAAACGTGCGTTTGAGGGGGAAAAGAATGGACAAACTTTCAGCAAGTGAAAAGGGATAAATGTAAGTCTGAACATAATGGAAATAATTCACTTAATAATGGTAGAGTCTGTTCTATCCTTACAACATATGGGAATCTAAATTATTTTTATCACTGAACTCATTACAAAATGCAAATAAGGTTGCCTCAAAGTTGCTGGGGACAATTTGAGCATCCTGAAAAGTTGGTAGTGTTATGTCCCTACTGTCCCTGTACAAACCTATGCCCTTGCGTGAAACCAACAAAACATCTCATAACTTTCCATCAACCAGCAATATTTATCAGAAGTAGCAAGCTCGGATGGAGAATTGCTCTGCATCATATGAAGATGTTTTCAACATTTTGGGTCTCTTCAGTAGCTGCACAAACTACCTGTAATAATTTTATTTCTGCAACACCAAAAGCAAAACTGGTATATTTCAAGTTGATGCTTGCGTGAAGGCTGAAAATACTGATGAGAGGCTGTTCTCGTGACAATTTATTATAGCAAACATGGTTTGTACGGCAAATATATGCATTCAAACTATCAACTAGATGGAGCAGGCCTGTTTTATTTGCTTTAATGTGTCATTCTTAACTGTGTTTTTAAGTAAAATGACAAAATCATGCAAACGTATAGAAAAAAATAATACATTATGCTAGCTAACAAAACTGCACTTGGCATATACTGTTGGTCCATTTAAGTTTCATTTTAGGAATTGTTGTAATGAACTGTTTGCCTGCAGTGTCTTGCAGCATTACAAGGATCACGTTACAGTCAAGTGGTGACTTATTACAGCCACTCAATGTAATGGCAGCTTGTTGTTTGGTCCACCTGTCGTATAGTATGGAAGTTACAGTGTGGTAAATTAAATAGAAACACAAAATATTTTTGTTGCAATAATGAAATGTATTTACAGTTAAATAAACTAATATATCAATGTAAAGAACAAAAGTGTTGATTGTAGGTTTAATATTCAATAACTAATACCCCCTTTTACCCTGGTAGAAAGACATGATTTTTGAAACTGCCATAATTGAAATACCAACTTTTTAAAGTTGCCAACCTAACATAATGTATTCACTACACTAAGATCCACCATCTTATAGGATGTAAGTGTTGAACATAGGTTTACAATACTTCAAAATGACAGTCCATTTTTAGTTTCACATTTTCGGATTGACTTGTTGCCACAATTTGAATAAAATTTCTGACAAAATCGTAGCTCAGTCTCTAGTCATGTAAGGTTTTGAGTCTGAGGACACAATTAGCTTGCTATAGAAATGTTCGAATGGCTATGAGCTGTAGAAGTGTGAGTCTCCTTGCTGGCTGTTGAGATGCCCTCGAGCAAGGGATAGTCCCCACCAGCTTCGGTCAAATAGTTCAGCATTCTTTGTGATCTGAATCGCTTTGCAAACCTGCATGTGTGCAGAAGTGGGTAGTAACGCATCACATTTACTGTTACATTTACTTGAGTAACTTTTTGAGAAAAATGTACTGTACTTAGAGTAATTTTACCCCGCTATACTTTTTACTTGAGTAGATTTGTGAAAAACAATACTCCGCTACTGTGGGCTTCACCAGAGTCGTGACATTTTTCCTATTAAACATTTTGACTTCTTTTTTTTTTTTTTTGCTGGGATGCTGACAGTGGCTGTCTTAGTTTCACCAATGAAAAATCGCAATAATAAACGCGTGACTCCATTGTACCAATCAGAGGTAAAAATGTTTGTTCTCCATTAGAGGGCACTCATGCTCTTTGAACAGGTAGTGCGTCATAGTGTTGTTCTGGTCTGAAATGGATGATGTTTGGCTTTATATGGTTATGTAATAGATTATATTACAGTACAATAATAACAGATCGTTAAGTTGTGCTGAGAAAAAAAACTAAAAAAAAAAAAAAAAAAAAATCAGACATTATACGCAGTTACAATGTTACTCATTATTTGAGTATTCTTTTCAACGAATACTTGTACTCGAGTAAATTTTTGGATGACTTTTACTTGAATAATATTATTTAGAAGTAAAACTACTTACTTGAGTCATTTTTGGCTACTTTACCCACCTCTCCACGTGTGTGATCTCAATATTAAAAGTTTCTAAACAGTCAATTTATATAGTGTACAATAATTGCATATTTTCATCACAAAAAAATATCCTCCGAACAATTCAAAATGACGGCCAATTTATAGTTCAGTAGGCTACTAAAAATTTATATTAAAACCTGAGTTTTGAAAATTGTGTAAAAATTTAATTATGAAATCAATATTATTGTCCTCTTTTCCGAACAGCTGTATCATGAACTATTAAAAACCACAACCATGTCAGTTTTAATGACAGGTTTGGGTTATTTCTAGGAGGAAATAAATCCAAATCCACTCTCAATGCCTAGAAGACTTGGCTTTTATGTAATTCATTGTGTCCTTAAAGTTCTCCTTGACCGTGGCAGCGGATTCCGACGGGAGTTTGACCATGTGGCTGATTTTCCTGAGAGCCTCTTCCAGGCCGAAGCCAGTGGATGCGGAGCAGGGCTGGACGAACCAGTCCCTGTCTGCGCAAATCCTCCTCAGGTCGAAGCTGTCTCTGATTTCACTCACGGTCATGGCGCCGTCCACGTCCTGCTTGTTGGCAAGAATGACGAAAGGACACCCGCGAAGCTGCACGCTCTTCAGGGTGTTCTCCACCTCGCGCTTCGCCTCTGGCATCCGGCTGCGGTCCGCGCTGTCCACTACGAAGACGACGCACAGCGTGTCCTGGTGGTAGCTACGCCAGTGCCGTCGCATTTCCGCCTGGCCGCCCACGTCCCACACCGTAAGAGCGAATTTTTTCTTGTTCCTCCTTACGTCGAACATTTCCACATTGAAGCCGACGGTGGGAACCGTGCCGACGAACTTGTTGTGTTTCAGTTTGTACAAGATTGTCGACTTGCCGGCGTTGTCAAGACCAAGGATGAGAACCCGGGCCTCGGGTTGTGTGGAGCCCCGCTGCCCCATTCAGGGCGCGAAGGTTCAGTCAAGTATTTAGAATCCGCCTAAAGCCTTTTCTTCAGCGTGCGTGTTCACGTTTTACCTGCTGGGATGCCTTTCAAGGTGTGTTCATTTTATGTCGTAATGTCCTGTGAGAGTGGCTTTTGTACTGTAATGATTTTAATACATTAACTATTAGTTATGCAGGGGGCAAAGTGCACTGTACATTTTTGAACAATGTAAAACAGCCATCATTTATTGGACTGCAACAGAGAACACAAAAAAAATAAATAAATAAAACAAGAAAACCTTAGGCGGAGTTTGACTTTTGGGGCAGGGGGGGGCACATGTTGATGACCCCAAAACGCAGTGTCAGCAATAAAATTAATTTACAAGAATATTTATAATGATAAGTTGACAATGAGCGTTTTTTGTTTCCCATCATTCTTGAGGGGAATTCTAAATCAGGCTGCTTAGGCAATACTTTTCGCTAAGAACGTCATCCATTGAATATGGTACGCCAGCCGGTGTTGTGCCGATGTAGTTACCCCAGTCAAAAATTGTATCCCCTGGGTGGAGCCATATGGAGCATAAGCGGATTTTAAGGGGGGCCCGGGGGGCCAGGCACCCCCGGTGACCGAAGAGTGTCATTGCATGTAATTGACTTTCCTATAGACCCTACCCACGTGACGTTACAACTCCGCTCTCCTGAATGGTACCGCCCACTTGTCCGTCAAAACATAGTGTTAACCTGTTACGGCTACGTACATTTCTCCTATTTACGGCGTGTTTTTCTGCTCCTTAACATTAATAATCAAAATGGTGAAGGCGTGTGTGGCTGTTGGTTGCACTAACAGAGAAGATGGAAGGAGAGACTTGAAGTTTTACCATATTCCGAGGGATCCAAAGAGAGCGAAATGGACGGCTGCAATTCGACGTGAAAACTGGGCACCAAAAAATCACCACAGACTATGTAGTAGTCATTTTATATCCGTTAAGATGCATTTAAGATATACTTAGAGGGTTTTGGGCTGACAAATAACCACAATTAAGATCATTGCGAGGCTAATCGCCGACAACATACGACGTAGTACGACATAGTTTCAAATTCAAGATGTTTGTGACTTCCCTTTCTTCCAACATCGTTATTTTTTTAATAATATTTAGCTGGTACCAAGTGAAAGAAACTGGCCTCGTCTACGGGGCTGATAAATAACCACAATTAACATCATTGCGAGGCTAATCGCCGACAACATACGACGTAGTACGACATAGTTTCAAATTCAAGATGTTTGTGACTTCCCTTTCTTCCACCATCGTTATTTTTTGAATAATATTTAGCTGGTACCAAGTGAAAGAAACTGGCCTCGTCTACTGGGCTGACAAATAACCACAATTAAGATCATTGCTAGGCTAATCGCCGACAACATACACGTATGTATGTAGTGAGAGTGCTATCGCTAAACCATATAAACATTAAAAGCCTTAACTCCATTGACAAACGACATGAAATACATTAGACTTGACAGTGGATGTTAGCAATAACAAAAGATTTTGAATTGAAAATTTCGTAACTCACCTTTCCAAGCACAAGATAGATTCCTGCCGAGTTTTCGTGGACGAGGACCTGTTTCACCCAACCAGCAACGAAGTATTTATAAGCCTCCAAGCTCTTGAAGTTTTTCATATTTTCGTGAGAATAGGCTGATTTAGTGTGGACAAGATAATTGTAAATATCTGCGTAGCAGATGTCAGGCAGACAGGGCGAAGACAATGGGTCGAAAAACATCGATTTGGGCATCAAATATGGATCTGGCGACTGTATAGAACGAAGCTTTTCCTCATAACGCCTTTTATGCAACAGATCCAGTGAGTTTGCGGCATCAGAAAGCACCGGGTCTTCCATGAAATGCATTTTAAATTCCGCCATCAATTGAAAACAATGCTAATTCAGAGTCAAAATGACGGACAAGTGGGCTGAACCATACAGCGAGCACGTGGTTTTGTGACGTAGGTGGGTAGGGTCTATAGACCCTACTCACATGACGTCACAACCACGCCCCCGCGCCATATTGTCCGTAAACTCGTCGTTGTTGATGCATTACCGCTACGTAAATTCCTCCTATTATGGCGTGTTTTTCTGCTCGTTAACATTAATAATCGAAATGGTGAAGGCGTGTGTGGCGGTCGGTTGCAATAACAGAAGATAGACGGAGAGACTTGAGATTCTACCGTATTCCGAGAGACCCGGAGAGGAGAGAGAGATGGACTGCTGCAATTCGACGAGAAAACTGGGCTCCAAACGATTACCACAGATTATGTAGTAGTCATTTTATATCTGGTAAGATGCATTTAATATATATTTAGAGGGTTTTGGGCTGACAACCACAATTAAGATCATTGCTAGGCTAATCGCTGACAACATACCGTTTCAAATTCAAGATGCTTATTTCTTCCACCATCTTTATTTTTTGAATAATATTTAGCTGGTAACAAGTGAAAGAAGCTGGCCTCGTCTTCGGATCATCAGTTAAACAGGGGTGTCCAAACTTTTTGCAAAGGGGGCCAGATTTGGTGTGGTAAAAATGTGGGAGGCTACCTGGGCTGATTTACGTAGAACAATACATTTAAAGAAATTTTAGCAAGCCCTTCTGTGTGTCACATTTGCTTTATTATTATTATTTTTTTAATTCATAATTTCAACAATCGTCTTTGTGGCGTTCTCTTTCGACCCTCGGGCTCTTGCGAAATACTGCTGCTGTGAAATTAAATTAGCTTCAAGTTGCTTTAATTTCTCGTTGCGTATCTTCCGCGACTGTCTCTTTGCAAATGAAGCAGACGCAGTTGTGTATTTTATTGAAGAAATAGTCCAATATGCACCTATCCTTGACGCGTCGCAGTCAACTTTTTTTTTTTTTTAATTGATTGCCGCCATATAAACATTAAAAGCCATTGACAAATGGCATGAAATACATTAGACTTGACGGTGGATGTTAGCAAGAACAAAAGATTTTGAATTGAAAATTTCGTAACTCACCTTCCCAAGCACAAGATGGATTCCTGCCGAATTTTCGTGGACGAGGACCTGTTTCACCCAACCAGCAACGAAGTATTTATAAGCCTCCAAGCTCTTAAAGTTTTTCAAACTTTCGTGAGAATAGGCTGATTTTGTGTGGACAAGATAGTTGTAAATATCAGGGTAGCAGATGTCAGGCAGAGACGGCGAAGACAGCGGGTCGAAAAACATCAATTTAGGCATCAAATATGGATCTGGCGAATGGATAAACTGAAGCTTTTCCACATAACGCCTTTTATGCAACGCATCCAATGAGTTTACAGCGTCAGATAACACCGGGGCTTCCATGAATTGCTCTATAACTTGCACGACTAATTGAAACCATTGAGAATAGGTCTAAAAAATGACGGACAATATGGCGGCCGGATACAGCGACACGTCATTTCGTGACGTAGGTGAGTGGGGTCTATATATACTATGTATATATATATATATAAGTTGTAAAGCAGTAAAACTGCAACAAAAATAATGAACAAAAAAAACATTTTTAAAATGGGTCGAAATTATTTTCAAGCACTTTACACAGTCATTTGCTTTGCATGTAATTTAAAATATATCTATATATATTGGAGAAAAAATATTTTTTAAAATGATTTTTTTTCTTTGATTGAAAATATTTTTTTGGATTGAAGCAACTTTTTGGGGGATTGAATGATTTAGACACAAATGTCCTAATCATAATATGGCCCAAACACAAAAAGGATTGCTTCAATCAAAGAAAACTTTTTCAATGAAAAATTAAGTGTTCAAATGTAAATTTTTCAATCTCAAATATTTTTTCGCATTCAAAAACTTTTTTCTATGATTGAAATTTTTCTTTTTTTTGATTGAAATGATTTTTTAAAAAATCTATATTTTTTTGAAGCAACTTATTTTTTGATTGAATAATAAAGAGAAAAATGTCCTAGCCAAAATGTGGCCCTAACACAAATCAACATTACTTCAATCAAAAAGTTGCTTCAATCAAAAAAAAAAAAACTAAGATAGAAAAAAAAGAAATTAAAAATGAATTAAAAAAAAAGGTTTCATGTGCATTTTTAAGTTTTTTTTAGTTTCAAATTTATTTTTGCATTCAAACACATTTTTTTTTGATTGAAGCGACTTCTTTTGGTTGAAAATATGTATTTTCATTGAAGCACCTTTTTTTTTTAAATTTTTTTTTTTAATTTTTTTTATGAAGAAACTATCCCAGGGGATACATTTTTTGACTGGGGTAACTACATTGGCACGACACCGGCGGGCGTACCAAATTCAATGGATGACGATCTTGGCGAAAAGTATTGCCTAAGCAGCCTGATTTAGAATTCCCCTCAAGAATGATGGCAAACAAAAAACGCTCATTGTCAACTTATTATTATAAATATTCTTGTAAGTTAATTTTATTGCTGACACTGCGTTTTGGGGTCATCAACATGTTGTGCCCCCCCCCGTGCCCCAAAACTCAAACTCCGCCTTTGATATGGAGGTAGATTTGTGTCTTTATAATTCAATCAAAAAAAGTTGCTTCATTAAAAAATATATACCGTGTTGGCCCGAATATAAGACAGCCCTGTTTATAAGACGACCCCCTCTTTTTCAAGACTCAAGTTTGAAAAAAGACTTTTTGAATACCAGACTAATTTTTATACAGAAAATAATTACAGTACATCTGAAACAAATAATTACAACAATATATTTGAGAGGAAAAGCATGTTATTTTGCCTCATTCAAATCTTAATATCTGAACATTTAAATATGTAAACTAAAGTGCAATCACATTCGTAAAGGAGTGGCTTCTGGTTTTTGAAATGTAAATCAATCTATTGTGATAAAAAAACAAAATTGCAATAACTGCATTAATCATCAAAGTGAGGTCTAACTAACTGTAGTCTTGACACAAATCTGAATAAGGAAAAACATTGCAATAAAATCATGTAAACTGGTTAAACTTGAGAGTAGCTGAGATCTGTCATGACAGAACATCGCTTCAATGATATCTGGTGCCATCTAGCGTCGTGAATGGGTATAATGTCTAGACCGCAAATATAAGACGACCCTCACTTTGTCAGTCTTATTTCAATGCAAAAAACAGTCTTATATTCGATCCATTACGGTATTTTCAACCCCCCAAAAAGTCGCTTCAATAAAAAAAGTGAATGCAAAAACAAATTTGAAAAAAAAAAAAAAAAAAAAAAAAATCTATTAGTGATAAACACATTTAAATTCGCATGGGAAGGCTGATTGGACGCTACACAATTAGACATTTGGCATTTTTAATTGACTTCCAAAGTCACAAAGAGCCACAACAGTAAAAGAGCCACATGCTGCTATGGAGCCACAAGTTGCAGACCCCTCTGATACGCAAAAGATTGTTTTCCAGTTAGAAAAAATTGGGCATTTATTCATTTTATTTTTTTGTGAAGATATGTTTTACTCATTCATGAGACTTTCATAACATTAATAAATTTTATTTACGCTTGTTTGGTCACAATTTCTTTATTCTGTTAGCAATGGCAGTTTCAAACTCAAGTTCACTTGCTGTCTGCTGGAATGACCAAAATTTGCTGTGAATGACTACCAGAGACCTGTCAGGCATTGCAGCGCAACTTCCCAGCACTGCTCTCTGTCGGTTATTGTTAGCCTGTTCCATTACTCGTCACCATAGCTTATTTATATCAAAATAAGATACATGGAGTACAGTACAGTATGTACAATCCAGCTGGAACTGATTTTACCACTGACCAATATATAGCTGCATTGGTTTTACCTTGGGTGACATATATATCAAATTTGTTCCATTTTTTGATTATTTTGTACAGTTTGTGATTTCTTGGAGTTCCCATAGTACCTGTTTGTGTAGAGCAGTGCTTCTCAATTATTTTCTGTTACGCCCCCCCAAGGAAGACGTAAATGTTTCGCGCCCTCCCAAACTCTGCCGCCACTGTAAATAGTATCATTTATCATATTACTATTATAAGTACACCTCTGCCTCACATTGTAATTTTTTTTCTAATACAGAAAATAACAGATCAACTTATAAAGCATAACTTTATCAACATTGTTTTGTTTGTAACAGAAAAGACAACGCGCATCATTTTGCCTGAATTAAAAAAAAAAAAAAAAAAAAAAAAAGTCACATCCAAACTGTAAAATTACACTCAAGGTACATTTTGAACATTTGATACTGAAAAATAAAATCAGTAAATAATAACAAATTTAAATTGATTAGAAACATTAACTCATGAGGACAATATGCCCAAAAATTTGACCGAAAAAACAAAACTGAATAGGGTGGGGGGGGGGGGGGGGGGGAGAGTGTCTTTGGACAAAAGGACAGTTTTTATTTTCGCTGCTCACAGTATCACCTCCAGTTTGCAAAAGTGTGGGGTTATTTTCCACTGAGCATGCTAACAGTTCTCACTGGTTTACTGATATAACACTGACAAAGCGGGACGATTGTTGCCGATATTCGGCACATTTTCGCTGAAAAACAACCAAGCGGCTGATCAATGAGATTGGGGTCTAATGTCTTTAAGTGGCGTCTTAATTGATTTGGCTTCCGGCTGTCCGCTATAATCATTTTTAGACACAGTAAACAGTGTTTTTTTTCTCACCTACCACTGTATTAAATGTCAAAGCCAAAAGGCAAACGGCCCGAAAAAAGCGCATTCTCGGCGGCTGAGGGAGATTCGTAAGTGACGGCGGTCGTCGTGACGATCCCAAGCCGAAAATGGCACGTCTCGGGCGGACACGTGAGAACCGGAGAAGACAGTGGGTGGCTGCGTGAGTCCGGCCGGTGTTCTGACAAATTTTGCAACCCATCAAAAATTGCTACGTACCTTGCGGTTTTGCGCATGCGCGTAACGTTAAAAATGGCCGCAAATGCAGTGAATCTTAAGTAAACACTACAAACTTTCTTTAAAGAAAGGAATATTTACTTAAGTTTGATCATGTAAAGACATGTACAAAAGTCATCAAACACATTCTACCATGTTAGCTGCACACAGCAACTGCACCCCGAGCTCACTGTTAATGACTTCGCCGTGTCGTTAAGTATTAATTTACGCCATTTTTGTGTTGCACATGTATGATTATGATGTATCTGGTTTAGTTAGCACCTTTGGATAACATTGAGAGTCAATTGAATGTAAAAGAGGGCTTTTTAAGCGCCACAAAAGCTTTGGGAGCAAAATTTTATAAGGGAGCGAATTTTGACAGAACACCGGAAAACGGCTTTTGAAAACGGCGCACAGCTCTTCATATCTCTCGTCTGTGTGCTCTTGCTTACTTCAAAAATACTGCGCACACTTTGAAAATGAGAGCGCCACTGCCACCCACTGAGTGGATGCGCAAATACTTTATTCTAGTATGACAAAAAAAAAAAAAAAAAGCATGTTACCCGAGGTCACATGTGCCACCTGTGGCATCGCTCTGCGCCCCCCCGGGGGGGCGCGCCCCACTATTTGAGAAGTACTGGTGTAGAGGAGTGTCTCAATACAACTTGGTCACAAACAGTTTACACAATTCAGGTGTACTTGACATAACAGCCAAGCTAAGAGTTCTCAAATACGTCATAGCAGCAGTATGTAAGGTATACAAAAATAACAATCAACATATCCCAGAAACGGGAGCTTTATTATTAGATAAACATGTCAAAGCAGTATATTAAAATGTATACTGCATTATTGGTTGTGCGACCAGTTGCAACGTGCAACATTAAACAATCAACATTGAAAAGTACTTTCGTCAGTAAATTATCACTTTACATCCTTGACTCCCGATCATTTTGAGAGCAAGCTTAATAGACATGTTGTGGCTTGTGACCAGGAAAGAAAAGCGGTTTCCCCATTGAAATTCCACACCCTTGATCACAGCACAAACAATTCAAAACACTCCTCAAGCTCGTTCAATTGAAAAAAAACAAAAGAATGAACTGCAGCCCAAATGTTATAAATAGTTGACAATCTCAAAACAAAACACATTTAGGTGACTTCTGGAAAGAAAAGACATGAAATTGGCTTCATTTGACTCTTCGCATGACACTGTTACAAATAGATCAAATCACTCATGCAGAAGAGTTGAGTAAAAATATTAGAATTATGTGTAAGTGTCACAGAAGATAAATAAATCAACATTACGGTGTTTACCTTGACAGAGTATCCCTACTAATTTTATCTTTAATTTAGCTAATTCCATTTGTATTAATACAATTTAGGGAATTGTGTACTATAGGACTGTTTCCCAAGAGCTGCACAGTCTGCCTGTAAACAAAATTGCTTTCCTCATCTGATGCACCAATTGTCTTCCTCTCTGGCTCATGTTCTCCCCAGTCAAGTCCAACTCTGACCACTTGAATGTCTCGCTTGACTAAATCAATAAATGTCATCGATCCACTCGACTTAATAGTGGACCAGCAGACAATCATGATGGATCCACTGCACTTGGTGGGCATCAAATCCAAAGGCCAACACAATTGGATTCGTGTTATTCCTCACTTGATTCACTCGACAAACGGCTTTCATGTCGCATATCAAGTTCTAGTCCATTGCTCTCTCGGCTTCACCCATACGCCACCGGTCGGATTGTCCATGACGTACACCAGCCCTGTGGTATCCTGGCGAACGTGGCTCCGAGGTGAGCGGCCCGCTGGCCTCTCCGGTGCTGGCTGTTGCACGGGTTGGCGCCTGACCACTCTCTGGATGTGTACAACCTGGCCTTGAGAAGAGCCCGTCTCTGACTTGTGAGACAAATCCACCGCGCCCAAACGCTGGAAAATCACTCGAGCCTCTGATTGCGATTTGGAACCTTGCTGACCCATTTTAGATGCAAAGCTTGAAGTTTAACAGTACTGCGTTCCTGATTGGAACCAGTTCCAACTGTGAGTCTTTGAGGTGATTATCCAAGTGTTCCTGTGAAGCGGTAATGTGACTCGGTGGGTTTTGTGGCCACCAGACACTTGCGTTCATATCCAGACTATTCTGAGTGCGTCCACCTGGCACAAGCTGTCATTTGGACGTTCTGCGTTGGCCTTTGAAGGGGAGTTGGGTTTCACTGCCTTGTGCCCTGTTGACGTTGTTTACTGTTAGCGAAGGCACATGCATCACAGTGATGTCACTACTCTTCGTATTGTTGATGGACCAACAGTACTTCCAAATAAAGACAGATCCTACTGTCTGGAAGTTCTACTTTGCTCTAATACAGCGGACCAGTTTCATTCCCATGGCTGAGACATCATTTGTACCTCACACCTGATTTTATGTCCATCAGTAGCAAGCATAAGAAAAAAATGGTGGGATAACCTTAAAAAAAAATTCTAGTTATAACAGTTTTAATAACTTGTTATTTTGACAAATTACGTGCTTGGGTGTAGCCAAAGAGCTATAATGGGCCACTTCCTGTACATTTTGGATCATCTCCTGTTGATTATAAGGCATTTCCAGGTTGTTTCTTGTTCATTGGTCACTTCCTGTTGATTTTGGGGCATTTCCAGGGTTCTGCCTGTTCATTTGGGTCCCTTCCTGTTGGTTTTGGGGCAATTTTGGGTCACTTCTATGCTAATTCATTGGCTGCCATTAACAGTGTTAGATGTCCAATCGATTTTGACTGGGAGGGGGCGAATGAACGAATGCGACTGCAGACACAAAAGAGTGCCAAGTGCGGAAATCTCCGGTTTTACCGCACCAATGTCAAAATAAAACCATGTGTTTCTGTATGTACACTATGAATGAGCAACAATGTACTCGCCAGGGGCGAAACAACCCCACAGGCTGAATTCGACCCCCTGGTGGGCCACTTCACGTATACGAGCCGTCCATTTGATCAGTGGTTCTTAACCTGGGTTCAATCAACCCCCAGGGATTTGTTGAGTAAGTCTAATGGGTTCAGCCAAGGTAAAAACACACAGGACCCTTTTTTCATACGTTGACTAAAGTCAAATGTCGTTTTCGACTACATTTTGGACTGGTTTCCCCCCAATTTACAGGCTTTAGTCCATATTTCTTTCAACTGCTAGTCTTGTATCTGATAGGACAAATTGTTTGGTCAGTGGAAGGTTGACTTGCACTTGGAATGAGGAACTATAACAGACCTACAGGCAACATGGACTGCGCTGATAATTTTTAAATATTTTTTAAATTGCGTCATTTTACACCATGAAATTAGTATGTGGTGCAAGGATGCGACAATAAAAGGAGAATGTAGACATGAAAAGATAAAAATGAAGTGAGTTTAATTTTCAAAAGTAAAAATAAACAATAAAAGGCAAATTTATTTGCAGTATATTTGTAATTTTAAAGAAATTTGAACAGGAATTCACTTAGATATGAACTTGCTAGATTACCTATATTTTTTAATTTGAAAAAAAAAAAAAAAAAAGCTTATTAAAATTCTGAAGGTTTCAGTGAATGTAGTGAAACTCATGGGGTTCTTGACCTCAAGAACCACTGGTCTAGAGCCTTCTTTAAATGATAAGGTCCAGAGTGAAGTGATGAGCATATATTTTATTGCAAAGCAGAAGAAAAACAATATGAATATACAGTACACAGATTTGGCAATCTGTTTGACAAAAAAAAAAAAAAAAAAACTCAATAAATATAAGGCATATAAGGTAGATTTAAAACAAAAACGCTTTGACTTTTCTCGAGAAAGCCACTTTTCAAGGGACTTGAATTGGATTTTGCATGAAAACTTATCAACAAAAAGCTTTACATTTTCAATGTAAATGCTACGTTTTTTATGTATGTGGATGGCGGCGTGGTGCTGAACTTGTCATAAAATATGACTAAATTCCAGCGAGAACAAAATCTATATCAGTGAACAGTGAGTCATGGTTTACCGTAGCTTTTGCTTGAAATGTATCACTGCTGACAACACCGGTTGTACAGTATATTGCTTCAGGGGCTTCTCACATTACATTGCACTGTATGGCTGAACTGCAGCGCAACAGCGTATGTCATCATTCAGATTCTCATGGCATCTGCCACTGAGTTTATTTTGAATGCGTGGATAGGGACCGGTCATTAACCTCCTCAGATGCTATAATTTAAATGTTATTTCAACAAATACAAGTGCATTTTAGTTTTGTTCAGTGGTGCCTTGAGATATGAGTCTTTTTTTTTTTTTTTTTTTTTTTGGCTTTGACTTGCGAACAAAATGTTGCTACACAAGCACAGTAAAGTGGCAATCAACTAACTTCACAACAAACAGCAGTTGACAATTCTTCAATAACACATCTTCAAGCCGTATATTGTGACTCCTCTGTTTACTTTAAAACAAAACAAATGAAACACTATGTACTTGAAGGAGTGAGATACAGTACATTTGCTTGAAGAAAAATATTTCAGCTTAATGCTAGCAAACAATGCAAAACTTCACAGACATGTTAACTAATAGATTCATTGTTGCGGTTATAAACCTAAAAGCAACTGATAATTGAACACATATGGTGGTGCAACACATGCAGGCAGGCAATTTAATAATGCAAGCATACATTTTCTTTACCTACAACTAATATGATTGACTTATTCATGAGTGCCGATCTTCATGCATTATGAATTGTCTGTATTATACTGGTTAGTATACTAGTGGGAGGTTGAGTGTTAAGTTCTGAGGGGGGTGGAACATACAGGATTGAACTCATATCTCAAGGCACCACTGTATTATGACATGGAATAATGTTCTGGTCAAAATGGCAATTCCAGATCAGCATTTTTTTAATCCAACTGTTATTCCCTCATACAGTTAGCCAGAGGATTATTAATTAATTATTTTTTTAAGAGTACCAGGCATTTACAGAATGACCACTTTATTTGTATGAATTCTGCTTCTTTGTAAATAATATATGTTTAAATGTTGTTGTAGTCAGGTTACTGTATTGTATTCCATTTTTGTATCTTCTAATTTCTTTGGGTTTCTTTCCACATCCGCAAAACATGATTCTTAGGTTATTTGAGGACTAAATTGCTCTTATGTCAATGTAATTGTCAATAGGGTTTCCTAGCATGTGACTGGCCAGGGACAGTTCAGAGTATAAATCGCCTCTTGGCCATAATCGGGGTTGTATAGGCTTCATCAAAAATAATGGACCAGTGCTATAGAAAACAAATGGATGTATTGTATTACAGCCTCCATTAGTCACTGAAGGGTACATTTCCATTGCTTATCACTTTTCTAGAATCAATTGTTCGTGCTTAAATGAAATCCACTCTTAAAAACATTCCGTGGAGCTCCTTGCTGATTTCTTTTTTTCCAGTGAAGCACTCTTTCAAAATCAGTTGGTTCTTTTTACAGTAGAATAATTCAACTCTTTATAGTCAAATGCTCAGCAAAATTCCATGGTGGCAATACCTAGTGGTTAGCAAGTCGACCGCACAGTTCAGACCCTTAGAAATTACAGTCAGCGTGTGGTACCCTCTCAAAGCATAAAAGCTGGCATCTATTTGAGGCTTGGTGCTTATTTGTTTCGTGTCCACTTTTAAGTAGGGCATCTATTAGAGGAAATTGGTTGGATGGAAGTATTGTTGAGATGTGGCAAAAAGGCTGGTGTTTTTCTATACTTTACAATTAGGCACTGACCATAGCCCCCTCTGAAGAAGCTCCTGTGGAGCTGGCCCAGTCATGAACTGTAAACTGTAGTACTGGAACGATACGTGCTAGTCCTTATCTCTGAGGCAATGATTAATGGGTATTTAGGCTCCCTTGTCTAATTTGGTGTATTTGCTTCATCCACTTGTACACTTCATCAATATTCATGCTGTATCTTGTCTCTATAGGGGGTCACGTACAGTCCTCTTGACCTAGTCCCCTACCTTACTACTACTCGCTGCCCCACTTTTGAATTTGACCACCATGACAGTAATATTGTCTGGGCAACCACGGTAGAAGGACTGCAGGACGATGCTTTTGGCACCAAAGTGGGGCTCGTCCAAGCGCTCGCGGACGAACCGTACCGCCTCCTCATTGCTGAAGGCGTCCCACAGGCCGTCTGACGCCAGGATCATGAACTCGGGCTGAAGTTTGTCCAGGTCGAACGTCATGATGTCTGGATCGGGGATGACTACGTTCAGGTTCTTTAACGGGTAGTCGCCGAGGGAGCGGGACATAGCCAGAATTCCCTGGACTCGCCAGGAACCGTTGAAACTGATGAAGCCTCCTATGGAAGGATTCAGTGATGCGTTGTTAGAATATACCAGAAGGTGGCACCCAAGCATTGAAAATGTTTACCTCCAGAGAAGTCATTCATAACCATCAGTAAAATGTATAGTAGTTGTATCCAATTCTCTTACTGGTTAGAACATTTTTACTACATATCTATAACTTGGGTATACTGGTAGAACAACTTTCTACCACTAGATGGCAGAAAAGCATAATTAACTTGTATAGGGAGGAAAACACTGAGGTGACTTGAAGTTCCGCTCTGAGACCCCCAATTTTGCCAACTTTCAAAATTGTCCGATATGCATGTGTGATACATAATTGGAAAGCTTAAAATCACAATTTTCTGGGGGAAGAAAATTTTTGAACAGGAGGGCATTTTAAAAAAAAAAAAAAAATTTTTTTTTTTTAACCCTTTAAGGTCTGGGCCTATTTTGTCTGATTTTGCATGCCTTTGAAGTTGCCTTTATATTTCAAAGAAAGAATTGTTTACGATGGCCTGGTTTGGTCCCTTTTTTTGTGACACCTTGAACTTCATGTCCAAATTGTTGTTTCCTTCACTGATCAATTATAAATCATCATTTTGGGCCCAAAAAGCCCAAAAATTCCAAAATCGTTTTGTCAAAATTTTTAATATTGATGTCCAATTGACAACCAAACATGCGTAACGAACCGTTTTGAAACTTTGTAATATTTATTCAACATGTTAGGATGAACATTCAACCAAAAAAATTTAGAATAAATAGTCTTATATTTGACAATTCAACATAAACAACAGGTATAGCCATAGGCGTTTTTTGCCTTTATACATGCTCCAGTCAAAACAGGTTATATACAGCAGACCTAACAGTGAAGAACAGTGAAAAAATATATACCATCTAACACAAAAAGTGTTTAGAGGCCATCTCTTTATGAGTTTAGGTATTGCGGCCCATCGCCTGATGAAAACTATGTACACACAATCAAGCTTCTTGAACACACATTTATATACACAAATTGAGAAGATTGATGTGGGAAAAAAAAAAATATATATATAACACTGGGGGAAAAAAAGCATTTTCAAAAATATTTACAATAAACAAGTTAAATTTTTTTCAGTCATGCCACTCCGAAAAGCAGTTTCGTCCTGGAATTAGACACGGCTACATCACACAGCTCACACTTCCATGGGGTGTCGGTCCTCTTTCCACCCTTCCATTTTCATTTCACTTTACTTTCATTGTCACTATAAATGTACATGAAAATAAGTCAGTATTTATGAAAATAATAAAGTATAAAATAAAAATATATACAGCAATAAATAATAATGGAAATCTATATGTATGACAATAGAAAGAATACCATAGCTGAATATGTGCTACATCCCTAATCTTCATATAGAAAGAAGAACACCACAAATTATAAATTCCTGCCTGGGATACCCACAGTGCACGTACGACTTTGATCTGATATGCACATTTTATTATTATATACGCAAACACACACTTATATTGCATCAAAATTAACTTTGTCTTGCAATATCAAAAGAAACTTTCAAAAGAAACGTTTTCAGCATGAAAAAAAGAGTGAGTTGGTTTACCTCTGCTCGTCGATGGCGTCACCCACGTGTTCAAATCCGTCACTTTCTTCACTCGAGGACACTTCCGAAGAAGACGATGATGACGAATTTGGACCATCCTCTTCCTCAAGTTGATCAGAAGCACAATTGCTTGCGCTAAATTTAGTTTTCCGTTCATTGTCAAAGTCACACAAAGTCGCTGCTCGATCCAGCAGTATCCAACTGGCCGTCGCTCGCCACCTCGCTGCTTCAGAACACTCCTCCCTCTCGTTCGGTTGAACCTCGCACCGCAGTTATATTTATAAAAAAAACAAACAAACGCATTTTGTGCTTCCACTGTGACTTCGAAAGGGTTCGTTTGATTTGTGTTTTTTTCATGGAGCTTCCGTTTTGAAAAAGGACTAGAAATGATGGAAATATAGACATAAACAAATGATCCATGCAGTGTTTTAATGTTTTTTTGAGAGGACAATAAAACTATAAAACTTAAATGACAATATCTCACGTTCTAGTTGGTCGATTGACTTCAAATAATAACGAGAGTAAACCGCAACTTCCGCACTTTAAAACGAGACCAACCAACGGCATGTGGGTGACGTAATTAAAACGTGAGGGCGCTTCAAAGACGACGTGCGCTGAGGACGCGCCGGCGCGTCCTTCGACTCTCAAGGGTTAAACCGCAAAACCCTATCTGGAGGTGAGAGCACGCGAGAGTAGAATTACAGACGTCATTACTTTAATGAGATATAATCGCGGACTTGTTTTGATCCAAAAATCCCATTAAGCATGTATCACCGAGTGTTAAGGCACAGCTGTGAATGGCCACAGCCGGATTAAAAAAAAAAATTATGGGTGAAACACGGTAATATAACCATGGTCGCGATGCAGAAATCGCAGACATGAAGGCATGGTCGATCTTCTTTTTCATATTTTTACCCTTTTAAATGTTTTTTTTCCTCAAAATTTTTTTTTTTGGATCGATTATCTAACATATCGGAGAAGATGCGACAGTAACAAAAAAATACAATTAGGCGATAGTTATGAGGTAGATATACGAGACTTTTTTTTACAGACACCATTTTTTTGTGATGTCATTTGTTTAAAAGTTTAAAATATGTGAGTGAATAATTTTTTTTAGTCTTTTTTTTTGTTTTTTTTTAAACGAAATATTAGACATAAATTAATGATTCTAAGCTAAAAATGAGACATTTTGAATAATGAATACAACTAATTACCTTCGTCTTATGGCTGGGTTAAAAAAAAAAGCGGTTGCACAAAGTCTGTAAACGGTGATTTTCAGGGTAAAACGGACAAATTAAAAATAGTTTGGGGGCTTAATGCGCCATGAATCTGCTATCGCAGAATATAGACATATTGTTCTATCAAACACAAACAGTTGTTTTGGCTTAAAATACAGCAGTTTCTTTTAAAGAGGAGTGCAAGAGGGAAAAACCGCATTTTCAGTCTTGTCTGTGTTTTCCGCCATAGACTTCTATGGTGTTATGGTAAATGGTGTTACACTTATATAGCGCTTTTCCACCTTTCTAGGCGCTCAAAGCGCGTTACACTATCTCACGCAGCACCAGGAGCAATGTGGGGTTCAGTGTCTTGTCATCAGGGCAGAGAATCGAACCCACAACCTCTGGGGTGGGGGGAACAATTACTCTACCACTGAGCCACGCCAACCCACTAATGGAATGTTCAACTAAAGTACATTGCTGAGTATATAAAGCTTAAATACATCATTCTTTTTGTGACGTTGTTGAGTCTGGAGATTTTTCACATGTCAAGTGTGTGCTAAGGTTTAATTAAAGTTGGGAAACACTTCTCTTGACAGCACATTTATCATGGTGACTGCTGCTAATAGTCTTACGCTTTACTTACCCGCCCTCTTGATTCTCTTGCGCTCTTTGAGCTGATAAGGTTTGTGGTCGTGGGACAACGCAATGGCATTTCCGTCTTTGTCGCATAGGACGCCGCGGGAGTCGCCAACGTTGGCCACGGTCAGCTCTCTGTCTGACAGCAGTGCCACGAGACATGTGGTTCCTGAAGGAACAATGTTTAAAAAGAGAAAAATGGCTGGAGTCATAAATGCTTTACATTCCATTGAGTGTTTATTCTAAGTGGTTCAGACAATGCTTAGAAAATGAGGAGATCAGACTTCATTACCTATTGACATGACACTTTGTCATTCTTTGCGTCACGCCTTATCAGAGGGGGCCGAGCTTCATTTAGTATAGTCAGGTGAAGACGGCACACGCTCATGTCTAAGCTGGATTCAAGCTTGAATTTTTAAAGAACTACGAAAGCTGTACCACATACAAACAGGAAGGACTGTCTTAGGAGTGATTCATTCACGACACTAGATGGCCCCAGATATCATTGAAGCGATGTTCTGTCATGACAGATCTCAGCTATTCTCAAGTTGAACCAGTTTGCATTATTTTATTGCAATGTTTTCCCTTATTCAGATTTGTTTCAAGACTACAGTTACAGTTAATGCAGTTATTAAAATGTTGTTGTAAATAAACCAATCTATTGTGATAAAACATTTCACAAACCGGAAGACTTTCATTTACAAATGTGATTGCACTTTAGTTTACATATTTAAATGTTCAGATATTAAGATTTGAATTAGGCAAAATAACATGCTTTTTCTCTCAAATATATTGTTATCATTTGTTTCGGATGTACTGTATTTTCTGTATAAAAATTATTTTGGTTTTCAAAAAGTCTTTTTTTTTTTTTTTTTTTTCAAACATGAGTCTTGAAAAAGAGGGGGTCGTCTCATAATTAGGGCCGTCTTATATTCGGGCCAATACGGTACGTAAAATAAATGCGTAACTGCCTGTTTTTTTGTTCTATTAACAAAGAATCGAGACAGTTTTACGCCCATATCTCCAAAGAATTCAGTCAGAATTTTCTTCTTTGTTTACACATGGAGGCGGCTGATTTTCGTAACTGACAAGCCTTATAGTTGGCAATACTCACGCGAAATAAATGCTACCTGCATTTTTTTGTTGTTGTCGCTTCTAACCAAGAATCGAGACTGTTTTACGTCCATATTTTTTAAAGAATTCAGGGATTTAAGCATTTATTCACAAGAATTTTCACCACAAAAACGCTGTTTACGTCAGGCGGCCGCAGGGGGTCGCGTTAACCGAATATTTTCCGTCGTTGACCGTTTTTTTAAAACGGTGACGGAAAAAAAATGAAGTCCATCCGTCATTTTGACAGGTTGCAGTTCACACCCCAAACCACTGGGCGGCGAGTGAGCCTATTAATTAGCTATTGTCTCTCGTGATGCTTGACGTCGTTGGCCTTACTCGGAAAAATGTCAAGGCAACTGAGTGTCCGAAGTTTCTTCAAAAAGCCCCAAAACGACGATGGTGTTGATAAAAGAGGTGAAAAAAGAGGGACTGATGCAGTGGAGGATGAAGGACAGCCTCTGCAGCAATCCCACTTGAGACATTTGATTATGCACAAGCGGGCACGCAATGGCGTACCGCACGCAGGCTATTTTTAGACCGTGACGTCGCATCGTAAAGCGGAAGTAAAGCCAAAGTGGGACATTATAGACCCACCCTCGCACAGACCCAACGTAAAAAGTGCTACTTTTCTCCGGTAATCTTTCAAAAATGAACATGCCGATCACGCATTGCTTTTTTGGAACTTGTAGAAACGACTCTAGACATTACGACACATGAAGGATGTTTTCTTCATATGTTTCCGGAACCAAAAACTAGGGAGGAAAAAATGTGAAGACCGAATCAACTTGCGCGGACTTTAACACCAGCTCGGTGAATCCATTCACATTTCATATGCAGTAAACATTATGTTGGGTTGGCATGGTCTTTCAGAGGACAAAGAGGTAAGCCATTTTTATATTTTATAACTTATTTTTTTAGCGTGACGTTGTGCCGTACTGCTTCTGTCTGACAATGAATGACCTGAAAAGAATTACAATGGTATTTGACTGCCACTGTTACCGTTTGTTATATATATATAAAAAAAACAACTTTAAGTGGGAAGTGTAAATAAATTATAGGATTAAGATATGTTATCAATGAAAAAATTACAAGTGTTCGTTGGCTGTCACTGAGTAGCATTTGCGATCGCTACACAAAGCTAACTAAATTACCCCCAAGAACGGTAAGAGACGTAGGACAACCAGAGGATATATAAGAAAGACAGGGCTGATGGTAAAGGATAGCTTGTTGAAACAGGAGAATGTCATTGTCAGTCGCGTCGATAAAAAAGCTAAAGCTATGCTTAGGTCGGCTCGTAGCCTACCTACTGGGGCCACAGTCAGCTGTTTTTGTCACTGCGGAGAAAAAGTTACATATTCATCTGCTTGATGTGTGATGGCACGGTGTGGATTCTCTGTTAAGCTTGTTCGGACAGAATATTAATAAAAAATGAATGAAAACTAAATAGTGAATATGTCATTATTATCATTTTAAAAATTTAAATGACGGGTAAAAATAGATTATGACTGAAATTTTATGACCCTGTCAGTAGAGCAGGGCGGTAAACCGAAAATTTACCGGTACCGAAATTCTTTTCGATGACCGACGTCATTTTGACCATGACGGTAAATTCGGTAATTTAATAAAACAAGAAAATATAGTCTTTTCATCCCGCTTTGACTCTGTGTTGTTCGGCTATGTTCATTCCCCTTTAAGAAAGCAGACAGTGTGCTTACGTATGGAGTCACGTGGTTATCAGGAAGCCAAACAAACGAGCCCGGTAGGCTAACGCTAGCAGCTAACGCTACAAGCAAACGTGATGGAGTGTTGCTTAAGGGAGGTTCGCCAAACTTTCACCCGACATTAAATAGACTCTTGGCGGCACCCAGACGGGCTTTCACCCCCTGTCCTCCCTTGTTCTCACGATTTCCAAAGAGGATGCTTTCAAGGCTTTTTACTAGTAGCCAAGCCACAGGCTAATGCTAGTGGCTAACGCCAGGGGTTAACGCTACAAATGAGCGTGATGGAGTCGGATAGCGGCTCTAAACTTGTCGAAACAGCTGAACTTAATGAGTGGATTGGTCTCGGACTGCATCTAGCAATTAGTATATCACGTTATTGTGTATCTCTGTCTGTGAGTGATTTCTCTGATAGCTTTTGTGATGGTAAAGCATTAAGCATAAAGTACAATCTAACAGTGGAAATTATAATATAACTTTTTAATGGCCCCAGCTATTTTTCTGTATGTGCTTAATTCTGTGTCATTAGATCAATGCAGCTTTAATGTGTGTGTGTATGTATTAAAAAATGCACTGGGGAAAAAAAAAACCTGAAACCTTGCAGTAAACACTTGTGTTGCGTAATTATGTCACAGCAGACATTAACAATAAGTTGTCTTTTTGAAGTGTACTGTTCAAGCTGTAAGTAATTTGTGTTACAATGACATGTTTGCACAGGCATATTGATTTTGACAATGTACATTGTTCAAGCCATACAAGCTGTTTTAAATGTTTATACTTGAATTCTTATTGTTTACAATACATTTTTGTATACTTAATGTTTAGACTGCATGTACAATTGTTAAATATATTAAATTGAAAGCTGGTAAATAAATCAACAAGAAACGGTTAATCTGTATTTCATGCATTGATTCAGATTTTCAAATTATATAACAGTCTGCTTGGACGAATTTATCGTCATTTGTCGTTATCGAGGTAAATCTGCTCAATTTATCGTGATACGTGCTTAAGGCCATATCGCCCAGCCCTACCTGTCACTCAAAATGACAGACAACGAAAAAGTCTAGCGCAACCTCTGGGCGGCCGCTAGCCTAATTCGCTAACAGTATATAGTTTAAATTGATAATAAAGGGCTTTTCTATAAGTTGTGATTGTATATATAATTTATTATCTATTTACATATTATTTATAATTGATTCTGCATGTTTTCCTGAAGTATTAAGTTTCTGATGTTAAATTGAGTGATTTATTAGCTGTTGAAAACTTGCAGTAAATAAAAAAAATTAAGTTGCTATTTTGGTCAAAAACATAGATGTTAAATATTGCCACGGATCCTGAAAATATAGGTGATTATCTCTACATTTGGTGATGTTTGTGCATCTACTGTAAAATCTGAGACTTATAGCCATTTTAAGTTGTATGATACTTATATAAAAAATAATCGGGCCTTGAGTTTTTTTGATGCTGCTCATGGAGACTCATACATGGCTAAGGTACGTAGGTGCCCGTTTTGGTTTTAGGTCGGTAGCAGCTTTGGTTTTTAAAAATATTTGAATTTGAAGTTTTTGAAAATAGACCCCCTACAAATCGGCCCCATTTCCCGTGTCATGTCAATAGGTTATGAAGTCTATGAGAGGATTTAGTTTTAGTCAAATAAAGCTATAGTACAATGATAGCAAATATTTAAAATAGTTGTGTTCTTACACTATGTAGTTATTAAAATGAATGTGCTCCATATTTTCATGTACATCTTCTTCTATACTGACCTGCTTCATCGTGGTTGGCAGATAGCTTGTCCAGCATCTCTCTGTCTACAGTCAGAATGCGCTGCTCCAGAACGCCGGCGTACGACGAGGAGCTCTCCTTTCTCTCTCGCTCCAATGCCTGCAACTGCTGCCTCAAGGCTTCGGGCAGGTGGGCTTTTACGTAGTCTGCTGCGGCCTGCAGAAAGGACCGGGTCGTTAAGCAGACCAAAAGAAGAGTGTGCAGATGCTGAATGACAAATCAGGTTGTGTTACTGTTACTGTTTTCTCCAGTTTTTTTCCTGAACCTTTACTTAGAGCAGTCCAAAATAATGTAAAAGCTATTATCAGCCCATTTAATTTTACAGTCACTTATATTGAGTACTCCTGTTCAATTATTCAGCATGCTCCATTCTGCTTGCCCTCTTCTTGCTCTCACTTGTTCTGCTGGCCAAGATGGTGGAGATTCATAATAGTCGTCATGATAGCCTAGCAGAGGTGGGTAGTAATGCGTTACATTTACCCTGTTCCATTGGCGTTGTAGGCTACTTCTAAAAGTAGTTTTACCATGGCATGCTTCTTACTTCAGTAAATTTATGACGAAGAAACGCTGTTTTTAAAGAGTTCGATGTGAGGCGATATTACTAAACAAGACAAGCTGACATGTACGACAAGATTACAGGAAAGATACGTAGCGAGAAATTGCAGCAACTTAAAGCTAGTTTAATTTTACTGCAGCAGTATTTCGCAAGAGCCCGAGAGATGAAAGAGAACGCCACAAAGGCTAGTTGCAAGATTTTGTGGAAATTATTAATTAAAAAAATAATAATAAAGCAAATGTGACACACAGAATGGCTTGCTAAAATTTGCATAAATATATTGTTCTACGTAAAGGATGTCAGCCAAGGTCGGCCCCCCACATTTTTACCACACCGATTCTGGCCCCTTTTGCAAAAAGTTTGGACACCCCTGCTGCAGGCAAATCATCTGTTCTGCTACTATTGGATCTCAGCGCCGCATTCGACACTGTTGATCACAACGTACTACTCAGCAGATTGGAACAGTGGGTAGGGCTTACTGACACTGTTCTTCAGTGGTTCACATCTTACTTACACGATAGGGATTTCTTTGTGTCAGTCGGAACCCATCAGTCAGAATGAACCAAATTCACGTGTGGAGTCCCTCAAGGGTCAATTCTTGGGCCACTCTTATTTAACATCTATATGCTTCCCGTAGCTCAGATTATGGAACAGTATGACATCTCCTATCACATCTGATGATGACACACAACTCTACATTTCTGTGTCCCCACATGATTATAGTCCCTCAGTCTCCCTGAGTAAATGCATTCATCAACTCAATGAATGGATGTGTCAGAATTTTCTCCAGTTAAATATGGAGAAGACAGAAGTGATCATTTTCGGGCCAAAAAAAGGAAAGGTCAAAGTTAAGCAGGCACCTTATCACAATGTCACTTACAGCTACAAATCACGTCAGAAACCTCAGCGTAATTATTGACTCAGACCTAAAATTTAAATCTAAAGTCTAAAGTCCATCACTAAATCTGCATATTACCACCTAGCCAGAATTAAGGGGGTTCTGACCCAACAAGACATGGAAAAACTTATGCATTCATTTATTTTCAGCAGATTGGACTATTGCAACGGTATATTTACAGGTCTTGATGAAAATCAGTCAGGAAGCTGCAGCTAGTACAGAATGCTGCAGCCAGAGTCTTCACAAATACAAGGAAACTGGACCACATTACACCGGTTTTGAAATCGTTACACTGGCTTCCAGTGAGTCAAAGGATAGACTATAAAATACTACTGCTCGTCTACAAAACAAGTAATGGCCTAAGACCAAATATATGCTTGATTTGTTAGATTCCTATCAAACATCTAGACCCCTAAGGTCGTCTGGAACCGGTGTCCTGTATGTTCCAAGAACAAGAACCAAGCGCAACATTTACATAGTTATTATGCTCCTCACCTCTGGAACAAGTTACCTGAAGGTCTGAAGTATGCTCAAACTGTAAGCTCCTTTAAATCAGGGCTAAAAACGCTTTTGTTTAGCACTGCATATCCATAACTGCCTATATATTTCAATCTATTTGCTTTCTATTCCTCTTGTGCTTTATCTCCATTGCTGATTTCAATTGTTATTTTTATTAATAGTATTTATTTATATTTTAATTTCTATTCGTGATTAAATGCGATTTTTATGTATAATTTTTAGGGCTGTCAAAATTATTGCGTTAACGGGCGGTAATTAATTTTTAAAATTAATCACGTTAAAATATTTGACGCAATTAACGCACATGCCCCACTCAGACAGATTTAAATGACAGTACAGTGAAATGCCCGCTTGTTAATTGTTTTATGGAGTTTTGCCGCCCTCTGCTGTCGCTTGGGTGCGATTGATTTTATAGGCTTCAGCACCCATGAACATTGTGTAAGTAATTAATGACATCAACAATGGCGGGCTACTAGTTTATTTTTTTAATTCAAAATTTTACAAATTTTATTAAAACGAAAACATTAGGAGGGATTTTAATATATAATGTCTATAACTTGTACTAACATTTATCTTTTAAGAACTACAAGTCTAGACCTGTCGCGATAACAAATTTTAGTGTGCAATAATTCATAAATTATTGCGATTTGCGATATTATTGCACCCCAGCTTTAAAAAAAAAAAATTACAATAACACTGTGAGAATACAGTATATATTAATAGATCATGTACACCCATTTAAACGCAATAAATGTTTACTCCTAAATTTAAAAATACTTTTTAGGAAATCACAACTAAAAACAATACACCATGCCTCTTTTAAGTAAAAGACAACAATATTAATACTGCACAGAAACACAGAAGAAATAAAATGTGTTTTTTAAGAAAAATAAAATTCCACTTAATAATTTAAGCATCTAGGCAAATGAAAACGTTTCCCCTCATAGCTTCTGCTATGGCGTTCCATGTGTAATACAGTGGTACCTCTACATACGAAGCTAATTCGTTCCAGGAGCTTGTTTGTAAGTCGCAATGGTCGTATGTCGAGCAGGATTTTCCCATAGGAATACATTATAATTCCAATAATTCGTTCCACAGCCCAAAAACCCACACTACATCCTTAATAAATACCGCTGTTACTATTCCAAATAGCAATTACAAAGAGCAAAACAAATAAAATATGAATAAAAATCAGAATAACAATAATATGATAATAGTAATAATAACAATAATACAATACAGTACCTGTAATAATGTAACAAATCGGCTTCTAATGTGGCGGACTTTTTTTGCTGTACCTGAACGGGGTTGACGGTGAGCAGGAGCAGGAGAGCGCTATTCTACTTTCTGTTTCGATCCTGGCGTTAACAGCAGTGGACACTCGGCGAGTTGATGGAATAAATGATTTGAAACCTGACGAAGCTGGGGATTTCTTAGGCGATGTTACCACAATAAGAACTGTCACCTTAACTTATAAAGACTGACGAACGGAGGGGGACCGCCGGCCGAGATCGGCATTCTACGACCCAGTTCATGGATGCCACACCATGCGTATATTTTGCTATCATTCACATCTTCATTTCAATGGTAAGCGTCACCTTTTCTTCTTTTTTTTTTTCTCCACCTGCACTAAACTTAAACTGCACTAAAATAAAAACAGAACTAAAATGCATTTTGCGTAGTTGGTAACAAGGAAGCCGAACTTTTAACAGCACGTCAGCCGCACGCGCGCACGCAGGTGCATGCGAGGCGATAAATCGCAGCGGAAAAATGATCGCCTTCATTTTTATTTACCGTGCGATAAATGGAATTATTGCATATTGCGCCAGGTTTATACAAGTCTTTCTATCCATGGATCGCTTGAAGAGAATGTTAATAATGTTAATGCCATCTTGTTATAATAAACAAATACAGTCCTTATGTACTGTATGTTGAATGTATATATCAATCTTGTCTTATCTTTCCATTCCAACAATAATTTACAGAAAAATATGGCATATTTTATAGATGGTTTGAATTGCGATTAATTACGAATAATTAATTTTTAAGCTGTAATTAACTCGATTAAAATTTTTAATCATTTGACAGCCCTAATAATTTTATTTCCTGTTTCGATTGTCTTTGTTTTTATGTTCTATTGATTTAATGTGATTTTTTATGATCTTCTTGTGATGTAAAGCACTTTCAATTGCCTTGTGTTGAATTGTGCTATATAAATAAATTTGCCTTGCCTTGTAGATGGTGGTGTGCTGAGAAAAAAAGATACCATTGTTTAAATAAAATATCAGACATTGTAAGCAGTTACTCACAATGTTACTTTTTACATGAGTATTCTTTTCACCAAATATGTTTCTACTTGCACTTAAGTACATTTTTTGGATGACTGCTTTTACTTAAGTAATATTATTTTAATGTAACACTACTCTTACTTGAGTTCAATTCTTGGCGACTCTACCCACCTACAGCATGTGTGCCCAATACGTCGATCGCGATTGACCAGTCGATCACAACGCAATTGTGGGTAATTTATTAATTTTTTTTAAAAATATACATACGTAGTTAATTATGTTGTATAAGCAACTTTTTGGGGATTTTGCAGCAGGACCCCTGAGCAACCCTGATGTAGAGTATATATTTTTTATAGCTCCAATGAGAAAAGCAGTTTTTTTTTTCTTTTACAGAGGAAGATATGCATCGCATTAAGGTACGTATGTTACTTATTACACATTTTCAATTTAATGTAAATATACTGTGCAACACTGTACTTAATTGTACATGCACTACAGTTAGATATCCAAACTCCAAAGACATAAAGAAATCAAATTCTGGATTTTATTTTAAGTGAAAATTTTTCAAATGTTGATAAAAAAATTCTAAATGATGTTAATGATAGAAATTGAACTTGGTTTGGTTAATGACTGTACGATGTTGACATAACGCTAAGTTTAAAGATACAGAATGCTGAGAAACGTGGTTTGTGTCACCCAACATAGCAGACATGGAATGAAAATAATTTATAATAAAGAAAAGTGCTGAATATTAGTCTTGGACAAGAATACGCAAAGTTACAGTCCCCAACTTGCAGTCATCAAACAGGTCCGGTGAGACTAAGAGCGACAGGAAATGACTGATACAAAATGGGAAAGAACAACGTATAAAGTTCTCTTGAGGTTCTACGGCCAAGGAATGGATTAAAAAATTCATTAAACTTCTCGTCCACAAAAATTCCTGAGGAAATTAACGTTTTAGGCTTTGGCGCATTGGGCTGTGGAAAAGGTTAGTCGAACAATTTCTAAGTAAACTGAGCAGAGAATGTGTTTTTAAAATGACTATAATGGTTTTTGGATTTGAAACAGTACATTGTATTCTAATAAAAAATGGCGGAAAAAATACAATTAGGCTTTTTAAAAAATGTTTAAAAACAAAAGGTGTCTACATTTTTTCTGTAATAACACAAAAATACTTGAATAATTTGCTTTCACAGAACTTAACATGCTTATAAAATTAAATTTATAAGCATGTTTTCTTTTAATTATTTTTTTTAAATTTACATCTGCTCAAAGCCTTACATGGAGTTAACCAATCTCTAGAATGCTATTAAGGCCCAAGTTAAGGTCAACGCTGCATGTTTTCTAAATACATACAGTGGGGCAAATAAGTATTTAGTCAACCACTAATTGTGCAAGTTCTCCCACTTGAAAATATTAGAGAGGCCTGTAATTGTCAACATGGGTAAACCTCAACCATGAGAGAGAGAATGTGGAAAAAAAAACAACAGAAAATCACATTGTTTGATTTTCAAAGAATTTATTTGCAAATCATGGAGGAAAATAAGTATTTGGTCAATACCAAAAGTTAATCTCAATACTTTCTTATGTACCCTTTGTTGACAATAACGGAGGCCAAACATTTTCTGTAACTCTTCACAAGCTTTTCACACACTGTTGCTGTTATTTTGGCCCATTCCCCCATGCAGATCTCCTCTAGAGCAGTGATGTTTTGCGGCTGTCGTTGGGCAACACGGACTTTCAACTCCCTCCACAGATTTTCTATGGGGTTGAGATCTGGAGACTGGCTAGGCCACTCCAGGACCTTGAAATGCTTCTTACGAAGCCACTCCGGCTGTGTGTTTGGGATCATTGTCATGCTGAAAGACCCAGCCACGTCTCATCTTCAATGCCCTTGCTGATGGAAGGAGATTTTCACTCAAAATCTCTCGATACATGGCCCAATTCATTCTTTCCTTTACACAGATCAGTCTTCCTGGTCCCTTTGCAAAAAAACAGCCCAAAGCATGATGTTTCCAACCCCATGCTTCACAGTGGGTATGGTGTTCTTCGGATGCAATTCAGTATTCTTTCTCCTCCAAACAGGAGAACCTGTGTTTCTACCAAAAAGTTCTATTTTGGTTTCATCTGACCGTAACACATTCTCCCAGTCCTCTTCTGGATCATCCAAATGCTCTCTAGCGAACTGCAGACGGGCCCGGACGTGTACTTTCTTCAGCAAGGGGACACGTCTGGCAGTGCAGGATTTGAGTCCCTGGCGGCGCATTGTGTTACTGATAGTAGCCTTTGTTACTTTGGTCCCAGCTCTCTGTAGCTCATTCACTAGTTATCATTTTGACGCCACGGGGTGAGATCTTGCATGGAGCCCCAGATCGAGGGAGATTATCAGTGGTCTTGTATGTCTTCCATTTTCTAATAATAGCTCCCACAGTTGCTTTCCTTACACCAAGCGTTTTACCTATTGCAGATTCAGTCTTTGCAGCCTGGTGCAGGTCTACAATTTTGTGGAGTTTAGTGGAGTTTGGAGTGTGACTGACTGAGTTTGTGGACAGGGGTCTTTTATACCGATAATGAGTTAAAACAGGTGCCATTAATACAGGTAACGAGTGGAGCCTCGTTAGACCTTGTTAGAAGAAGTTAGACCTCTTTGACAGCCAGAAATCTTGCTTGTTTGTACGTGACCAAATAACTCTAATTTGGAAATTCTTTAAAAATCAAACAATGTGATTTTCTGTTTTTTTTTTTTTCCCACATTCTGTCTCTCATGGTTGAGGTTTATCCATGTTGACAATTACAGGTCTCTCTAATCTATTCAAGTAAGAGAACTTGCACAATTGTTGGTTGACTAAATACTTACAGTGGGGAGAACAAATATTTGATACACTGCCGATGTAGAGGTCTGTAATTTATATCATAAATTCTCTTCAACTGTGAGGGACGGAATCTAATACAACAAACCAGAAAATCACGTTGTATGATTTTTAAATAATAAATTTGCATTTAATTGCAGGAAATAAGTACAGTAGGGAGAACAAGTATTTGATTTTGGCAGTGTATCAAATACTTGTTCTCCCCACTGTATTTGATACATCACAAAAATCGAACTAGAAACCTTTGTTTGCTATTACAGATACCAAACGTTTCCTGTAGTCCTTGACAAGGTTTGCACACACTGCAGCAGGGATTTTGGCCCACTCCTCCATGCAGATCTTCTTCAGAGCCTTCAGGTTTCGGGGCTGCTGCCGGGCAACACGGACTTTCAGCTCCCTCCATAGATTTTCTATCGGGTTCAGATCTGGTGACTGGCTAGGCCACTCCAGGACCTTAGGTGCTTCTTACGGAGCCACTCTTTAGTTGCCTTGGCTGTGTGCTTTGGGTCGTTGTCATGCTGGAAGATCCAGCCACAACCCATCTTCAGGGCTCTCACTGAAGGAAGGAGGTTGTCAGCCAAGATCTGGCGATACATAGCCCCATCCATCCTCCCCTCAGTACGGTGCAGTCGTCCTGTACCCTTGGCAGAGAAGCAGCCCCCAAAAAATGATGTTTCCTCTTCCATGTTTCACGGTTGGGATGGTGTTCTTGGGGTTGTACTCATCCTTCTTTTTCCTCCAAACACGACGAGCTGAGTTTAGACCAAAAAGTTCAATTTTGGTCTCATCCGACCACATGACCTTCTCCCATTGCTCCTCTGGATCATCCAGATGGTCAGTGGCAAACTTCAAACGCGTCTGGACATGCACTGGCTTCAGCAGCGGGACCTTGCGAGCGCTGTAGGATTTTAATCCATGACGGCGTAATGTGTTTCCGATGGTTTTCTTCGAGACTGTGGTTCCAGCTCTCTTAAGGTCATTGACCAGGTCCTGCCATGTAGTTCTGGGCTGATCCCTCACCTTCCTCATGATCAGTGATGCCCCACGAGGTGAGATCTTGCATGGAGCCCCAGAACGAGGCAGATCGACCGTCAACTTGAACTTCTTCCATTTTCTAATAATCGCTCCAACAGTTGTTACCTTCTCACCAAGCTGCTTGCTTATTTTCCTGTAGCCCATCCCAGCCTTGTGCAGGTCTATTATTTTATCCCTGATGTCCTTACACAGCTCTTTAGTCTTGGCCATTGTGGAGAGGTTGGAGTTTGTTTGTTTGAGCATGTGAACAGGTGTCTTTTATACAGGTAACAAGTTCAAACAGGTGCAGTTACTTCCGGTAATGAGTGGAGAACAGGAGGGGTTCTTAAAAAATAACTAAGAGCCGAAATATTTACTAGTTGGTATGTATCAAATACTTATTTCATGCAGTTAAATACAAATTTATTATTTAAAAATTATACAATGTGATTTTCTGGATTTTTGTATTAGATTCCGTCCCTCACAGTTGAAGAGAACTTATGATACAAATTACAGACCTCTACATGGCTTGCAAGTGGGAAAACCAGCAAAATCGGCAGTGTATCAAATACTTGTTCTCCCCACTGTATTTGCCCCACTGTTCATACACACAAACAAACATAAAAATTCATCTGAAAACATGACCCTTAAAATAAATGGCTTAGATATTGTCACATTTTTAAAGAACGTTTTACGTGTAGGTTGCCTTTGCAAGCAATGAAAATGACAATTGTAAAGCAAAAAGGAAACCGTATTTCATGTTTGCTTGAGCTGTTGAAAGCCATTCAGAAAAGCAAAAACATACATGTTGCAATAGACACGACATTAACTTTTAACTCAGAGCTACGAGACGTGCAAAGATCAGAACAGACAGATGTATCACTTTGAAAATCCTCCTTGACGCTGTACTATAAGCCCAGATTTTGTTGCCATTGATAGGGCGTTTCAAGAAAGGTGTTAAATATCCAAATAGGAGTTTTAAAATTTATTGTTTTAAGCAAATAGTTCGCTGTCGTGACCCCTGAAGCCGAAAGGAAAAGAAGAAATTGCACAGAAAAAAAATCACAAAAGGATAAATTGCTGAATATTGAGGTTGGGGGTGGGGTTAACTGTACAATGGTGCCTTGAGTACAACCGACCCAATTTCTGAGTTTTATGAGACACGAGCCATCATGTGACTGATTTATTATTATTTATTTGAATTATGTACTAGGAGAGAAAGTACTGTTCTTTTTTTGTGTCAGCATTACTGAATCACATTGCTTCCAAGTGACTAAGGAAGCCACAGTAGAGGGAACAGCACAATGAAATGAATTGCAGCATTTATTAATGTTCTGTTGGACTATTTTACAATTCAACATTGTAATAAATTACAAAATTATATAGTACCATCTTTATAATTTTTGATTGAAAAGCGGGCCTGAAAAAATATTTTCATTCATTTTAAATATGAGTGTTTTTTTTTAAATAGCGAATGTAGCTACGGAATAAATTAAACTCCTTTGTCAAAGCACCACTCTTTTTTGGGGACCTTTAGGAGGGGATACTGGTGGCGGTGATGGATGGTTTTGCTGTCCCAGGATACCCAGACTGACAACATGAAATCTACTGAGCCTTTAAGACTGAGGGAGTGGAAGGAAGACAAACCATACACAAACACACACACTTTCTTTGTGATGGCTCCAGCAGAAGGGGGGTGCACAGTGCACACAAAGAAACAATGCAGTGGTTTGGATGGGAGCTAGTCTGTTTGACAAAGAGGAAGTGTGTAGTTAATCTACAACTGCTCTATAACATTGTGAGAATACACTAAAGTTCAACACTATCCACATCCTTTCTGCATCCCTTGATGCGAACCAAATACTTTGGGGTCCACTTAAGAATGACGCATTCAGGTGTAACAGGGAGGCCCAGGGCGCTTACTTACCTCCCCACCGTGCCCGTCAAAGATGCCAAAGATGGACGGGTGACTTTTGTTGGCGATGTCAGTGAGCACCTCGAAGCGGTCCTCCATGTGGTCCCTTCTGCCTTGTATGGAGTACACGGCCACATTGTCGCTCTTGAACTCCCAGGTCTTGGAGAACTCTGCGTCTAGCACGCTGAGGCCTCCCAGGCGGTCGTTGTGCATCATTTCGGCTACTTTGCCCTTCACCATCTTCACGGCGTCGCGGCTCGACTTGACTATGGTCTTCACTTCGTCCGTGTGGAAGAAGTAGCTCCATAGCGCCAGGCTGATGCATAGCAGGAACAACGTCTCCGGCCTGAGGAGAAAATAGCGCATGATCCGACCCAGAAGAGACAAGAGCGTCATCGTGTCTCCTATCATCACACGCCACCCAAAGCACGGTTCACTCCATGAACGGTGGACATTGAACGCACCAACGCAGCCACCGAGGCCTTGCCGGAGCGTTCTGCGGCCGCGACTACCGCACACCGGGCGGGTATGACACAGGCGGTGGGGCCACCGTCATTCGTTTCGGTTTTAAATCAGCAGCTGAACGACTTCCGACCGAAGCCCGATGTCTCGCGGTCCATCTCAAGAGGCGGACGCGGATGTTGCTGGTGGCTCAGACCCACCCCGAAGTGAGCGACGCGGGGGGCGGGGTTGGAAGAGTCTTCCTCCTTTTACCTAAGGACCCTCGTTTAATATCCCATAACGAATTAGTGCAGTATTTTACACACTACCCTTAAATTCGACACCTTGCGTGAAAAAAAATCTTACGGAAGTAGTCCGCATATTTTATGAAGCGCTTTTATTGTGAAAATCCCTTGCGGAATTAAGCCTATGCGAGTGTTCTCCTTGACGTGTTTCTACAATGCGAGCGCGCAGCCGCAGAATCGAAGAGCCAAAATGGTCAGTGGGAAAACCAGTCAAAAATTTTACTCAAGTAAGAGTAGCGTTACTTCAAAATAATATTGCTCAAGTAAGAGTAAAAGTAGTGATCCAAAAAATACTCAAGTAATGAGTAACATTTTGAGTAACTGCTTATTTTGTTTGATTTTTTTTTTTTTAAACAATGGTATTTCTCTCTCTCAGCACAAACGTATCTATATGAACTGTTGTTGTAATGGTACTGTGCAATAACCAATTACATAACCACAATTAGTAGCCAAATAAATCCGGTGTTCTGACAAATTTTGCTACCCATCAAAAATTGCAACTTTGCGGTTCTGCACATGTGCGTAACATTAAAAATGGCCGCGAATGCAGCGATTCCAAAGTAAACACTACAAACTTTCTTTAAAGAAAGGAATATTTAGTTAAGTTTTGATCATGGAAGGACAGTTCCCAGACACATCCTACCATGTTAGCTGCAAACAACAACTGCACCCCGCTCTCTCACTGTTAACGACTTCGCCGTGTCGTTATGCAATAATTTATGCAATTTTCATGTTGCACATGTATGTTTATGATTTATCTAGTTTAGTTAACACCTTTGGATAACATTGAGAGTCCAACTGAATGTAAAAGAGTGCTTTTTCAGCGCCACAAAAGCTCTGGGAGCAAAATTTTATAAGGGAGCAAATTTTGACAGAACACCGGCAGTAGAGGGAGAAAACAGTAATGAAGCATTATTCGTCCAAAGAGCATGAATGCCCTGCCCTCTAGTGGAGAAAATAGTTCTTAGTTTGAATAGTGAATACTGTAGTTCTTTCAAAGTCACTATTAGAATAGAACTTTATTGTCATTGAAATTAAAAGGATCATACTGTATCTCTGGTTTTCCGTGGTCAATCGGTGCCGAATAAAAAGTGTGGGAAAGGTTTAAGCCTGCGCTTTCGAGTCATGTTGACGGCAGTGCTCAATATCAAATACTTCATTTTTTACAGTGCTTTAGAGATGCCACGTGATTAAACAGACTGGCTTGATCATAGAACATATTTGTGTTTGTTTTTGGTTTGTATTGTTGATTGTTCATCAGTCTGTTTATCAGTATATTTCTTATGTTAATAATAACATTTTATATATATATATATATGTGTATATATATATATATATACATATGTGTATATATATATATATACATATGTATATATGTATACATATGTATGTATACATATATATGTATATATACATATGTATATATATATATACATATGTATATATGTATACATATATATGTATACGTATATATATGTATATATATATGTATATATATATATATTAGGGCTGTCAAAATTATCGCGTTAACGGGCGTTAATTATTTTTTTTTAATTAATCACGTTAAAATATTTGACGCAATTAACGCAGATGCCCCGCTCAGGGAGTTCTAAATGACAGTACACATTGAAACGCTCACTTGTTGTGTTTTATAGAGTTTTGCCGCCCTCTGCTGGCGCTTGGGTGCGACTGATTTTATAGGCATCCATGAGCATTGAGTAAGTAATTATTGACATCAACAATGGCTGGCTACTAATTTATTTTTTGATTGAAAATTTTACAAATTTTATTAAAACGAAAACATTAAGAGGGGTTTTAATATAAAATTTCTCTAACTTGTACTAACATTTTTTTTTATTAAGAACTACAAGTCTTTCTATCCATGGATTGCTTTAACAGAATGTTAATAATGTTAATGCCATCTTGTTGATTTATTGTTATAATAAACAAATAGTTCTTATGTACCTTATGTTGAATGTATATATCCATCTTGTGTCTTATCTTTCCATTCCAACAATAATTTACAGAAAAATATGGCATATTTTATAGATGGTTTGAATTGCGATTAATTACGATTAATTAATTTTTAAGCTGTAATTAACTCGATCGATTTATTGTTGTCTTGCCAGTTCAATATGGCTGCACGACGTCTCGGGCTGACGCCTACGTTGTAATGTTGTGCTTATATGATCCTTGGACAAGATTTGTCCGTAAGTATGGTTGTTGTAAATAATGTACATATTATGTTAGTAAGCGAAATGTTATATTTTTTGTAGGAGACGCTTTTTGTTTATGTTTAGTGAACCTGTATAGCGTGCTAAGCTAACGTTGTTGCTAATGCAATGCTTATGTACTTTTTTTTTGTAGTTTTACGACGGTGTAAAGAGGACAATGGTTTGAGGCCATTTTATTAAGAAATCAGATGAAAAAGACAGAAGTCTGATTATTATGGCGTCGTTCACTAGCTGTCTAGCTTGGGATAAAGTAGACGCTTCGGAGTGAGGACAGAATAGACAGATTTAAATGACAGCAGAGTGAAATGCCCACTACAGTCCTTATGTACCGTATGTTGAATGTATAGATCCATCTTGTGTCTTATCTTTCCATTCCAACAATTTATTTTACAGAATATATATATAATTTACAGAAAAATATGGCATATTTTATTGATGGTTTGAATTGCGATTAATTGCGATTAATTACGATTAATTAATTTTAAAGCTGTAATTAACTCGATTAAAAATTTTAATCGTTTGACAGCCCTAATATATATATATATATATATATATATATATATATATATATATATATATATATATATATATATATATATATATATATATATATATATATATATATATAATAATAACATTATTATAATAACATAATTATGATAACATAATTATGGGAATAATTTAAAAAAAAAAAAAAAAAAAAAAAAAGAGCTACAATCTTAAAAAAGTAGGTTGAAATCCAGCGTAGGGCTACTGCACCTTAAAACATGTTTTGTTTTCTGCTTGAGATAACTGTTGTTGTGATTTGGTCTAAACAAATAAAAGTTGATTTGATTTTGACTTAGGACACATCCATAACTGAACAGTATGGACATGCAGGTGACAATGTTTTTTTTTTTTTAGGTACCCTGTTGTTTTTTCTCGGTTTTATTATTAGTATTACAGTTATTCTTACTTCCGCAGCCCCTTTGAGCTCAATTTGACCCCCTTAGAATGCTTCAAAATGCACCAAAATCGACAGGCAGGTCAGGACAGGTGCAATCATTGATACCGTGTAAAGACAAATTCCAAATACACTATGTAGCGACCCCTAGCAGTCATTGTTTGTCCCGCCGACGCTTTGATCCCTACTTTGACCCCCTCATAATGCTTCAAAACTCACCAAAACCAACAGCCAGGTGAACACAGGTGAAAAATTTGATAAATTGTAAAAAAAAAAACCCAAAAAAGCCAATAAAAAAATAAAAATATGCGTAAATGTGTGTAGCGCCCCCTAGGAACAAAACCATCATTTCATTTCTTTTTTTTTTTTTTTTTTTGACCCCTGCGCCCCCGGTAACGCCTATGCCTGCAATACATTGTAAGCACCACTTGACCACTAAGTGACCGTATCGCGATCCACCGAACTTCCTATCTGCCAGTCGGCAGGATGACATGTTATTTTATTTCATTTTATTTTAGTGGTATGAAATTGTTTTAAAATGTGGTTAGGTCGGTTATATATTATATTTTAAAATATTATATTATATTTTAAAACATTAGCCGCACTGTTAATAAAGGTTTTATGATGACAACAGTTTGGACCTATTCATGAATTTATTAGAACTTATTTCCTATTAATTTGTCTTCAATTTCAAATTGAACAGTCCATTGTTTGTTTAATTTTGCCT
Source organism: Corythoichthys intestinalis (assembly GCF_030265065.1). Taxonomy (NCBI): domain Eukaryota; kingdom Metazoa; phylum Chordata; class Actinopteri; order Syngnathiformes; family Syngnathidae; genus Corythoichthys; species Corythoichthys intestinalis. Next base: position 21,163,668 of record NC_080408.1, on the reverse strand, counting down.
TGTAGTTGACTGGCGATCAGTCTGTTTGTCTCCATGAGCCCCTTCAGTGACCCTTGAGCAAATGATTTGATGTCTCAAAGGCCGTGTTGCTTATGGTTTCCACTAGAGGGCGTGTTGTGCTCATGTTTTATTTGCGGTAAAGGTATACAAAATAATGCAGTTAAAAAAAAAAATTTTTTTTAAAAGGATACTATCTTGTTATGTATGATATCCCAATATTGGACAATTGTGATCTTCTTATAGTTGTGTGGTGTTACTGTCTACATTTTTTGTCTTTGAAGAAAAGGTTAAAGGTGAATTCTATCCTCCATCGCCTGGAGAGCACACCAAGAGCACACCAATTCATCCAACAACCCTGAACTTGATGCTGGTAAAAGGAAAAGCTAGTTGACAACACACAGAAGAGCTGCCTTTGCACACCCCGGCGCAGATAACCCGCTGCAGTAGAGACACGACATCACCATGAATTACTACTCGAGCGTGCCCTCGCCATACAGTGAAAAATGGCATTGACTTTTACAAATGTTACATCCCTGCCCAAAGAGTCACTAACTCACTTGTTTGCTCACAACAGCAATCTATCTAGCAGACACATTTCTAAAGAATGTTTTTATTTTACAGTGGCATTCTGCTGGAAGCTGCCTGCTTCTGATGAATTTCCTCCATGGAGAATACAGTATGTAAGTTGAATTTACATTCCTAACAGTTGAGCTTTGACTAAATCATAACAGGATATGCATATGCCCCCCCCCCCCCCACACACACATTTTTATGGATTGAAAAAAAAAGTTTATTATTGGATTGCAAGTCGAGTATGAAAGAATTGCTTTCCTACCTGCATTAAGGCTTGCTTGTATAACTAATAATAATAAACTAAATGAAATTAAAAAGAATTACAACGCATTGGAATGTCATATAATGTGCAATATTTTTTACAAGAAGTCCACATTGGATCATATTTTTTTGGGATCTGATCACGGTATCTCAAAGCATTTAAATACAGTATTACCTAAAATTTGTGTTTTTCAATTTATTTAAAAAGGTGATATGTACTATTTATGGATTCAAAGTCAAATATCTTCTGAATTCATTATATTTCAACTTAAGGATTACACCTAATGGTAACACAAAATAAACACTTTAAGACGCTAAGACATTAAAAATTATTCTTAATGTATTATGATTAAATACATGTTTTAAAAAAAAAAAGCTACAAAAATATTAAATGCTATTATAATTTAGGGTGAAAGTGGCTAGAATTTCTTGCCGGAACTCCTTGACAAAAAGAGGTCACCTTCCCAAACCTCCTAAAACTACAGAAATGCAGCAAAAAAAAAAATAATAATAATAATTAAAAAACAAAACAAAAAAAAACAGGTTTTACACATGCATTAGGCTACTGCATTAAACTTACAAAGCATACATGAGAAACTGATTTTCATTCAAAATTGTACTTTAAAGTAACATACATGAACAAAATAAGTACAAATGACATTTTGCACAGTGAAATGGAATGCAGTATATATTGAAGATAACACAAACATTGACTTTTTATATTATAAGCTGGGGTGCACATATTTTTTTTGCCTAGGTTCTCAGAGGAGGACCTGGAGAAGTGACTTGGTCCTCATTGAGCTTGAGAGCCGACCCGCTTGATCCGATAAAATTATGACAAGCTTTACTTAGAACCAATTACCTTTAATTAATTAAATTAACAATTAATGCTTGATTATCATCAACTGGCACAACAAAATTGCCATTACTTTGAAGTGAAATGTAAAGAAATAAACATAAAAGCACTATTTCAAAATAAAGGGCATTATGCGGCTCCCACATTAACTCCAAGCCCTTGTAAAAGTGGGATGTCCTCCTCATAAGAGCTCATTGAACGTGCATGTTTCGCTTTGTGAAATGAGAGCAAAAACACGTTTGTCAGTGCATGGCGCTGGTCTTCATTAACTTTATTCCGCCACTTGTCCATAGGGCGAGTGGGGTGCTGTCTGACATCGATAGTTTGCTTAATTGCCACATGCTGGTTTTTTCGTGCTTTTCAAAGTTTGGATGGCTGAAATTCTTTAACTCTACATAAAATGCGCTGCTTTTATCAGCGACACTCGGGATTCTCACGGCAAATTTTGTACCACATTTCCGTGCGAGCATCATTTGCTTCTAGCCATGGTACATCCTGCAGCCACTTTTCAGCAAAAGTCCTTTTTTTCGGTAGCTCCGGTGACGTTTCTGTCGTCTGTCTTTTGTCGGGGGTGGGGGAACACTTGCCTGGCACGGCCAGACTGTTCTCCCGGTGTTTTTCCAAACACTGAGAGTATAGTCTGCCAGCCCATTAACGGCTTCTCGAGCAAGTACAAAATCAATCGACAAATCAGATTCATTTATTTGACATGTTCTTAACGAGCAACTTCACTCTTCCGCGTCGGAAGTCGCCTCCACCATAACACAGATGGTAAACAGGAGAGCCGAGAATATGTTCCAATCCACGGTAAAATCAGTTTTAAATTACCAAAAAAAGATCGACACAAGTCATTGACAACAGTCTGTCTCACGCTAGCCGTGTTGAATAAACTCCGCTCTCCTCGTATATTTACTTCCGCGTGCAAGTCCCTCGTCCCGTCCGTCGCTGATTGGGCCACTCCGCTGTCTGTTTGCTGTGGCTTGCTCCGCCCTGGAAATTTTATCCGCTTAATGGTGGCCAGACTCAATAGCTGGAACAGCGGTGAGTCTGGAGTACCTGGCTAGGGGAACACGGAAATAATTACTCGGCGGGGCCTGCCGCTTTGACATTTTGAGAAGTGATTTTCTCCTGTCCGCCGCAAATACAGTGGTCAGCCATCGGTACGCAAAAGCGTATGGAAGCCGTTGAGGGCCAGCGCGTTTGTCTACGTCCAGTACGCATGCGCGCATGCGGACCACTTATGTGCACCCCTGATTATAAGGAAATAAGTAGCCTAATATAGGTAAGTGAACAAAAATAAGTCCAAAGTACACATCAACTACATTTCAGACAAGTATTTCTGGACCTCATTGCAGTAAAAAATGTTTAAAACCTTATTGTGTTTAATCTCACTTTAGTTATATATTTTTTTACCACGACAACTGCATGTAATGCTCAATGTATCATTTATGATACAATTTAGAGAACATATTTAAATACAAAGTAATTAAAAAGTAATGTTCAATTTTTTAAAATTACGTTTAGGGACCACATAAAGCTTTCAAATTGAAAAAAATCTGAATTTTCTGTTTCTTATTTCTGGGGTCAGGCATTATTTAACATGTTGTGAAGCTCCCATCAGAGAAGTTTCTTCAACTCTTTCTCTTAAAGAGCTGATCAATTTTCCGTCGCGTTGCTCTTTTTTAATCACATTAATTCAACAAGCATGTTTTTTTTTGTTTTTTTTGTTTGTTTTTTTTTTATCCCAGAAAACATGTGCATTTGAACCAATCGGAGATAACTATCTATGCTGATCACATGTCAGTATGTCAGCCAATTGAACCGGCATCTAGAGTCTCGGCCAGGGAGGGTGGTAGATGAGCGCATGCATACATCGACACGACACATCAGACACACGCTGGGAGAACTCCGTGCAGTCCGTGAAATAAATAAATAATAACACTTTTGCATACACTTCATAATAAAATGATGGGACATGGGGCGCGGGGCCGATTCATAGAGGGCCTATCTCCGTCAAAGCTGACCGAGTGGAAACACAGACAAAGTTTTTTACGATGAAAATTCTTGTGAGTAAGTGCTTAAATCCCTGAATTCTTTATAGATATCAACGTAAAAAAGTCTCGATTTTTAGTTAAAAGCAAAAAAACGGGTAGTTGGCATTTATTTTATGTAAATACGGTATGTCAAATGTGATGCTAGTCTTTTAGCCATTGTGGCGCTGCCTTATCACAACAAAGAGCTTTTTACGATGAAAATTCTCGTGAATAATGCTTAAATCCCTGAATTCTTTATAGATAGGGACGTAAAGCAGTCTCGAAGCTTGGTTAAAGGCAAAAAAATGGGCAGTTAGCATTTATTTTACGTAAAAATGTCGAATGTGTTGCTAGTCTTTTAGCCAATGTGGCGCCGCCTTATCACAACACAGAGCTTTTTACGTTTAAAATTCTTGCGAATAAATGCTTGAATCCCAGAATTTTTTTTTTAGATATGAACGTAAAATAGTCTCGATTCTTGGTTAAAAGCAAAAAAACGGCAGTTAGCATTTTTTTATGTAAGTATGTCAAATATAATGCTAGTCTTTAAGCCACTGTGGCGCCGTCTTATCACAACAAAGAGCTTTTTACGATGAAAATTCTTGTGAGTAATGCTTAAATCCCTGAATTCTTTATAGATATGGACGTAAAAAAGTCTCGATTCTTGGTTAAAGGCAAAAAAACGGGCAGCTGGCATATATTTTACGTAAATATCTCGAATGTGATGCTAGTCTTTCAGCCAATGTGGCACCGCCTTATCACAACAAAGAACTTTTTACGATGAAAATTCTTGTGAACAAATGCATAAATCCCCGAATTCTTGATAGATATTAACATAAAACAGTCTCGATTCAAGGTAAAAAGCAAAAAAACGGGCAGTTAGATTCATTTTGCGTAAATATGTCGAATGTGATTCAAGTCTTTTAGCCAATGTCGCGCCGCCTTGTCACAACACAGAGCTTTTTACGATGAAAATTATTGTTAATAAATACTTAAATCCCTGAATTCTTTCTAGACATGGACGTAAAACAGTCTCGATTCTTGGTTAAAAGCAATAAAACCGGGCAGTTAGCATTTATATAACGTAAATATTGCGAAGTAGGACGCCAGAGCTGTAGCGGCTAATTTCTCCCATTGATTTTTTTCACGTTTCAAAATGCATGCATGGTACAAAAAATATACTAATTACCTTGAATCCTCGAACAAATCACTCCTGAGACAATCCTTCCTGTTTGTATGTGGTACAGCTTTTGTACTTTTTTTAACCTAAATCCGGCGTTAGATTGCTGTGTGAGTGCGTTTGAGAATAACTCCTCTTGATGCTGAAGTGAAGTGTGGGCAGGCTCCCTACCCGAAGGCGTGGCGCAGTGCCCGCACCTCGTGTCCCGACAATATATTATGAAGTCTATGACTTGTGTACGTAAATCTGACCTTAGTAGATTGTTTTTCTCTTGGAAATGCCTGTGTGGCAGCCAGGCAAGTTGTTTTTAGCATGGAGTTTTGACAGTTGCCACCATATTTTCGGCATCAGACCACTGTTCCGCCCTGTTCTGGCGGCGAACTTCTTGCTGGAACAGCGTTCCGGCCCACTTTCACCCCTGATTATAGTATACGCTTTTATTTGTTTGTGATGCCCCATACAGTTAAAGGCATTTTTTTTTTTGTCTTTCTATGAATGACAAAAAAAGCTCCCCCCTTCATACGTCCAAAAGACTCAATTCATTATTGGAAATTACACTTGACGACAAAATAATTGATCACTTGGTATGACTGACAAAAATTTGTATAGTCATATTGCAGTGTGCAATGGATGAAAAATATATGAAACAGTTCTCAGTGTGACACAAGCAGTATGAAGTACTCAAATACACAAAGGTGACATAATGTTAAATAAGACTCCATCCACGGATACTTTTAAAAGAGCGTACATTTCCTCTCAAATTAACCCAAATTTTACATCGGTAATGTTGTGTGTGAGTGTTAAAATGCATCCTGTTAGTTTGTTTACAGGCCTATCTGTGTGTGAGCGTTTATGTATTTTCTACTACTTGGTGTGAAAATATAAATAACTATGTTGGCAATGTGTGCAGTGTAATCTGTTCCCAACAGGCTGGATTCCCACTGAGAGAAAGACAGTATATTGTTCCTGCAGCAGCGCAGATAACAACTAATTAGCATACTGAATCATTTGGCTGCAAGAGCCACTCAGCCACCCATCTGCACGGAGCTGATAAACACACACACACGCGCATTTATGCAGAGCGTACACTCCTCCTCAGACACACGCGCGCAGGCCTCCTTACATATGCCCTCCCTCTCTTTTGGGGAGTTTTGGAAGGGTCGGAAACAGTGCGGCAGGTAGAGGGATTAACCCGGAGAGCCCCCCTCAGTGGAGCCGTAGCACACGGCACACTGCGGCTCTTCAAACACATGGTGCCACGCATGCTACCTGAAAGCAATTTCAGGTTTTGTATCCTTTAGGATTGCCCAAATCAGCAGTTTAAAGCAAAGTCTCTAACTTTTGACTACTGATTTTTTTACACCTACACTGATTACCTGTAAAGGTAAAAACAAGTTCAAAATGAACTACGACCGCCCACCTCCTTTCTACTGAATAACTCACAACCTACAGGCAACAATATGTCCATAAGTATCGTAATTTCCCGAATATAACACACTTTTTCCCCCCAAAATCAACTTGTAAAATCATGGTGCGCATTATAAACGGGTACATTGATGGAGACAGAAATATATATATATATATGTATATATATATTAGGGTTGTTCCGATCATGTTTTTTTGCTCCCGATCATTTTAGTTTGAGTATCTGCCGATCCCGATATTTCCCGATCCGATTGCTTTTTTTTTGCTCCCGATTCAATTCCAATCATTCCCGATAATTTTTCCCGATCATATACATTTTGGCAATGCATTAAGAAAAAAATGAATAAAACTCGGACGAGTATATACAGTGCCTTGCAAAAGTATTCGGCCCCCTTGAATCTTGCAACCTTTCGCCACATTTCAGGCTTCAAACATAAAGATATGAAATTTAATTTTTTTGTCAAGAATCAACAACAAGTGGGACACAATCGTGAAGTGAAACAACATTTATTGGATAATTTAAACTTTTTTAACAAATAAAAAACTGAAAAGTGGGGCGTGCAATATTATTCGGCCCCTTTACTTTCAGTGCAGCAAACTCACTCCAGAAGTTCAGTGAGGATCTCTGAATGATCCAATGTTGTCCTAAATGACCGATGATGATAAATAGAATCTACCTGTGTGTAATCAAGTCTCCGTATAAATGCACCTGCTCTGTGATAGTCTCAGGGTTCTGTTTAAAGTGCAGAGAGCATTATGAAAACCAAGGAACACACCAGGCAGGTCCGAGATACTGTTGTGGAGAAGTTTAAAGCCGGATTTGGATACAAAAATATTTCCCAAGCTTTAAACATCTCAAGGAGCACTGTGCAAGCCATCATATTGAAATGGAAGGAGCATCAGACCACTGCAAATCTACCAAGACCCGGCCGTCCTTCCAAACTTTCTTCTCAAACATGGAGAAAACTGATCAGAGATGCAGCCAAGAGGCCCATGATCACTCTGGATGAACTGCAGAGATGCTGAGGTGGGAGAGTCTGTCCATAGGACAACAATCAGTCGTACACTGCACAAATCTGGCCTTTATGGAAGAGTGGCAAGAAGAAAGCCATTTCTCAAAGATATCCATAAAAAGTCTTGTTTAAAGTTTGCCACATGCCACCTGGGAGACACACCAAACATGTGGAAGAAGGTGCTCTGGTCAGATGAAACCAAAATTGAACTTTTTGGCCACAATGCAAAACGATATGTTTGGCGTAAAAGCAACACAGCTCATCACCCTGAACACACCATCCCCACTGTCAAACATGGTGGTGGCAGCATCATGGTTTGGGCCTGCTTTTCTTCAGCAGGGACAGGGAAGATGGTTAAAATTGACGGGAAGATGGATGCAGCGAAATACAGGAACATTCTGGAAGAAAACCTGTTGGTATCTGCACAAGACCTGAGACTGGGACGGAGATTTATCTTCCAACAGGACAATGATCCAAAACATAAAGCCAAATCTACAATGGAATGGTTCAAAAATAAACGTATCCAGGTGTTAGAATGGCCAAGTCAAAGTCCAGACCTGAATCCAATCGAAAATCTGTGGAAAGAGCTGAAGACTGCTGTTCACAAACACTCTCCAGCCAACCTCACTGAGCTCGAGCTGTTTTGCAAGGAAGAATGGGCAAGAATGTCAGTCTCTCGATGTGCAAAACTGATAGAAACATACCCCAAGTGACTTGCAGCTGTAATTGGAGCAAAAGGTGGCGCTACAAAGTATTAACGCAAGGGGGCCGAATAATATTGCACGCCCCACTTTTCAGTTTTTTATTTGTTAAAAAAGTTTAAATTATCCAATAAATTTTGTTCCACTTCACGATTGTGTCCCACTTGTTGTTGATTCTTGACAAAAAAATTAAAATTTTATATCTTTGTTTGAAGCCTGAAATGTGGCGAAAGGTTGCAAGGTTCAAGGGGGCCGAATACTTTTGCAAGGCACTGTACATTCAACATACAGTACATAAGTACTGTATTTGTTTATTATGACAATAAATCCTCAAGATGGCATTCACATTATTAACATTCTTTCTGTGAGAGGGATCCACGGATAGAAAGACTTGTGACTTTGTATATTGTGACTAAATATTGCCATCTAGTGTATTTGTTGAGCTTTCAGTAAATGATACTGTTGCCATTCCCAAATGCATGATGGGAAGTGGAACCATGACTGTGCGTAGTGCTACCAATTGATATATCTTCTCTGTGTTGGGAACTAGTGTAAGGTGTTAAGAAAAAGATCATTTGCTACCTTGCTTCCTCACATTGCTTCCCATGATATTTCTAATCGAGGGATTGTAAGGCTTTAGCCAATTAAAAAAAGGCTCCAAAGACTGCCAAAATTCACTCTACATATTTTACACTGCCTTTTATCTCTTTATATAGGTAAAACGGCGCCATTACAGATTGAGCGCGACAATGCGTGGGTGGGTCGTGCAGCGCATGCATTAATTGCGTTAAAACGTGATACATTTTTTAAAAAATTAATTACCGCCGTTATCGGGATAAATTTGATAACCCTACTTTAAGCCTAAAATAAACACTCTGGATGAGTGTAACATATAATGTTTGTAACGTTAAATACAATTAGAAAACGATTTAATTTAAAAAAAAAAAAAAAAAAAGAAAAATTAAAAAAAAGGCATGGGCGATATTTTTTTGCCGATTCCGATACTTTGAAAATGACGTGATCGGCCCCGATCGATTGGCATCTCTAAACTGAACCTTTTCGAATTTCTCACATTTCTGCATAAAATTCCCATCAAATGTGATCTGATCCTAATGAAAATCACACAGATGAAAAAACAGTGTCAGCTTTAACTAAAACCACCCAAACATTTATAGATTTTCATATTTTAATGAGGATAGTATGCAAACAAAAAGAGAAGGCGGAAAAATAAATAAGTGAACAATCACATTTAGGGGCCGTTTTACATGGTGACCTTCCGAGAATACGAAAAATTTCAAATTTGCATTTGCGTCTCCATTTGAACAAAGTCGCAATTCCGCATGAAAACGATGTAGTATTCATGCCAGGCCCTAGGGGGCAGTGCAGATTAACTGGGCGACAGAGAATGATGCACTTTGACCCCACCAAGCTCCCTCAGCCCAGAAAAAAATATGCCCGCCCACTTGAAGCAATGGCATTTTTCTTTTGTTCAAAAAGGCACAAAAATTGAAACATTCATGATATTTAATTAAAAAATATGATTAAAACAGTAAATTAAAGCCGGCATTCCGCCATATTTCCTGTTTTTAATGTTTAGTAGCACCGCTGCGGACGCCTAATGTGACGCGTACGAGTGCTGACGTTTACGGCGCGGTCTCGCGCCGCGGGAGCCTTTGATATGCATGCCGAGGAAGCCCCCCTCAATCCTTGGCAATCGGATTCTTCCACTTTGGAGGCAGGATTCAGAATTTTTCGTCTTCACCGACACCATTTGCATGCGAGGCGAGTCCGCTACTCAGTCTTTGCGTCTTTGTATAGCAGAGTCGCCATGTAAACTGCCCCTTAATATTTTGAGCCCCCCCCCCCCCCCCCCCCCCCCCTTTGGCAGCAATAACTTCAACCAGACGCTTCCTGAAGCTGCAGATCAGTCTGGCACATCTATCAGGACTAATCTTGGCCCATTCTTCTCTACAAAACTGCTGTAGTTCAGTCAGATATCTGGGATGTCTAGCATGAATCACTGTCTTTAGGTCATGCCACAGCATCTCCATGTGGTTCAAGTCTGGACTTTGACTTGGCCACTCCAGAACGTGTATTTCGATCTTCTGAAACAATTCTGAAATACATTTACTTCTGTGTTTTGGATCATTGTCTTGTTGCAGCATCCATCCTCTTTTTAGCTTCAACTGTTTGACAAAAGGCCTCAGGTTTTCCTGCAAAACATTTGAATTCATTCTTCCAATAATAATTGCATGTTGTCAAGTCCCTGAAGAAGCAAAACAGCCCAGAACATTGATGCTCCCTCCACCATGCTTCACGGTGGGGATGAGGTGTTGATGTTGGTGAGCTGTTCCATTTTTCCTCCACACATGACGTTGTGTGTGTTACTCCCAAACAATTCAACTTTGGTTTCATCAGTCCACTAAATATTTTGCCAAAACGTCTGTGGAGTGTCCGAGTGCCTTTTTGCAAACATTTAAAGAGCACCAATATTTTTCTTAGACAGCTGTGGCTTCCTCCGTGGTGTCCTCCCATGAACACCATTCTTGGCCATAGTTCTTGATATAGTTGATGTTTGCACAGAGATATTGGACTGTGCCAGTGATTTCTGTAAGTCTTTAGCATACATTCTAGGGCTCTTTTTTTTACCTCTCTGTGTATTCTGCGCTGAACTCTTGGTGTCGTCTTTGGTGGACGGCCACTCCTTGGGAGAGAAGCAACAGTGCCAAACTTTCTCCATATATAGACAACTTCTCTGAATGTCGATTGATGAACATCCAGACTTTTACAGTTGTTTTTTATCCTTTCACAGCTTCATACAAATCAACAGACCTTGATCGCAGGTCTTCAGACAGCTTTTGCACATCAGACAAGGCTTCTCATAAAGACAATTTACCAGGTGTGTGTTTTATCGTGGGCGGGCAGCTTTTAACCACTCATCAGCGATTTGGGCACACACCTGACTTAAAGAACAATTGAAACCAATTTTTTACCAAACAATTTAAGTCTCCTTAGGCAAAGGGTTCACTAACTTATTTTGTCCCCTTCTGTCATTGTTTGCATGCTATCCTCATTAGAATATGAAAACCTATAAACGTTTGGGTGGTTTTAGTTCAAGCAGACAGTGTTTTTACATCTGTGTGATTTTGACAAAGATCAGATCACATTTGATGGGGATTTTATGCAGAAATGTGAGAAATTCCAAAAGGTTCAGATACTTTTTCATACCATTGTACGATTGTATTAGGGGTGTGACAAAATATTTAAATGGTAAAGCTGTATATTGTGATACATTGTATCCCAAAAGGTTATCGATATGCTCCTGCCAAGAATCAATATACAGTATCTTTGGGGCGCTTACAGGTTACCTTTAGTTCATTTTAGGGCATTTACAGGTCACTTTCTGTTGAATTTGAGTCATTGCCTATTCATTTGGGGAGATTCTTGGGTTACTTCCTCTTCCGTAAGCCCAAAAAAACCAGAAGTGACCCATAAATGCCCCAAAATCAACAAGAAGTGACCAAAATTAACAGCAAATGGCCTGAAATGTGCCCAAATTAAACTAATTGGTTGCTACTGACCGCCATAGGCGTCCAATTCATCTCAGTTTAAACGACCTGGACGTCTACCAGTGATAAACCTATTCCAATTCACAACAGAAGGATGAAAATAGCTTTTTTTTCTGCTTATTAGTTGTTTTGTAGAATATTCTAGAATGATTTCCTGACCAATGTATTGATAATCATCATATCGCTATATAGAGAGATCATTGTTATGGTGAGCTTTGTATCGCAAATCCTATCGTGAGGTACCAAGAGGTTCCCACCTCTAATATGTATGGAGGAAAACTCAGAAAAGACTGAAAAAGCAGTTTCTGCTCTTGCAGCCCTCTTTAAAATAAACTGCTGTATTTTAAGCCAAAAGAACTGTTGTGTTTAATAGAACAATATGTCATTATGCTGCCATAGCAGATTCATGGCGTATTAAGCCTCCGAACTATTTTTAATTTGTCCGTTTTAGTAAAAGTAATTATATTTATTTAAAAAAAAATAAAAAAATAAAATATATATATATATATATATATATATATATATAAAGTAATTTATTGTATTTATTTAAAAAAAAAAAATATATATATATATATAAAGTAATTTATTGTATTTATTTAAAAAAAAAAAAAATATATATATATATATATATATAAATATATAAATATATATATAAATTAGGGCTGTCAAAATTATCGCGTTAACGCGCGGTAATTAATTTTTTAAATTAATCACGTTAAAATATTTGACGCAATTAACGCACATGTCCCGCTCAGACAGTATTCTGCCTTTTGGTAAGTTTTACAGCAAGGCTTTTTGTGCTGTCTAACAGCGAACTCTTGTGGTCGCTTTGCGACATGGTTTATTGTTGTCTTGCCAGTTCAATATGGCTGCACGACGTCTCGGGCTGATGCCTACGTTGTAATGTTGTGCTTATATGATCCTTGGACAAGATTTGTCCGTAAGTATGGTTGTTGTAAATAATGTACATATTATGTTAGTAAGCGAAATGTTATATTTTTTGTATGAGACGCTTTTTGTTTATGTTTAGTGAACCTGTATAGCGTGCTAAGCTAACGTTGTTGCTAATGCAATGCTTGTGTACTTTTTTTTGTAGTTTTACGACGGTCTAAAGAGGACAATGGTTTGAGGCCATTTTATTAATAAATCAGATGAAAAAGAAAGAAGTCTGATTATTATGGCGTCGTTCACTAGCTGTCTAGCTTTGGAAAAAGTAGACGCTTCGGAGTGAGGACAGCATAGACAGATTTAAATGACAGTAGAGTGAAATGCCCACTACAGTCCTTATGTACCGTATGTTGAATGTATATATCCATCTTGTGTCTTATCTTTCCATTCCAACAATTTATTTTACAGAATATATATATATAATTTACAGAAAAATATGGCATATTTTATTGATGGTTTGAATTGCGATTAATTGCGATTAATTACGATGAATTAATTTTTAAGCTGTAATTAACTCGATTAAAAATTTTAATCGTTTGACAGCCCTAATATATATATATATATATATATATATATATATATATAATATATATGTGTATATATATATATGTATATGTATATATATATATGTATAAAATAACATTATTATAATAATATAATTGTGGGAATAATTTAAAAAAAAAAAAAAAAAGCTACAATCTTAAAAAAGTAGGTTGAAATCCAGCGTAGGGCTACTGCACCTTAACATGTTTTGTTTTCTGCTTGAGATAACTGTTGTTGTGATTTGGTCTAAACAAATAAAAGTTGATTTGATTTTGACTTAGGACACATCCATAACTGAACAGTATGGACATGCAGGTGACAATGGAAGACAAATCCGCCAACTCTGAATGAATAAAACAATCGCAAAGTATGTAAATGAGCCTCCAAAATCGTCTTCCTCGTGCACGCTGAATGTGCTGAAAACACGCCCTGATTAACCTTCACCTGTCAATCAAAAACGGGCCTGTCTGTAGTGTGACCCTTGTGAGCCACAGGCTGACATACGAGTGGCTCTGTGTAAGTTGTTTCCTTCCAGTGTGGAAGCAAGGCAGGTGCAAAAAAAATGCCGAAAAGAGGACAAAAGACTTTAGCTCTACAATTTAAGACCAAAATTTTCTCAGTCTTTGCACCTTTTCAACACTTACCTCAACAAAACCTAATCACCACAAAACAATCACTCGGTATAATCTTTAGACATCTGAGAATCAGGCCTTTTAGTCAGGTTTAACATTTATGATTGTCGGCTATGAAAATTTTCCAATAGTTTGGAGAACAAAAATTCTCTACGGGTCCTACACCTCAGGATAATCACTGAGTCACTGTGCCAAAATCACTTTTAGCGACATCTGAAGACTCTCCTGACATTAATCGGAGTTGATGGGGGAAAAATGGACCCTGTTATTAGCAGTGTTTGGGAATAACGCCGTTACATAACGGTGTTATTTTTTTCAGTAACTGGGTAATCTAACTAATCATTTTTCCGCCGTTACAACGCCGTTACCGTTACGGACGGTCAAAAGCAGTGCGTTACTCACTCTGAATAAATTGAAGAAACTACCAGCCGTAGCGAGTCTACTCTGCTCTGTTTATTTGTCATCCAAGACTTGGGGTGCGTTCAGGTTCGAGAATAGCGCACGTGTTTTGTTTTGTGCTTTTTCTTAGCAAAGATATACCACACAGGACGTGCTGGCACTCTGTTTCTTTAATAGCACATATAACTTCAACATAAATACAAACGTACGGCTCTCGGCAGGCCGTGTCTCTAACTCACTCCCGCATCATGTGAGCAAAACAATATTGGCGCCGTGTGCACTTTAGGGTGCCTCGGATATTTCTGTATCAGAATATTACAGCACGGACTTCTTATGACTCCAGGCTTTTTGTCCATGCTCATTCAATTAGACAATGCTTTCCAACGCTTGCTAACATTTCTTTGCTACACCTGAATGCTAGCCTCGTTCCCATCCGCCACTGTCAGCCAGCAAGAATGCTGCTTCCATCTTGATGACGGCAGACGCTTTGAGGGTGACGGGAGGAGTAGGGGGACGAGGCTACCTGAATGCACCACCTGGATAGATGTGATGGAAGTGATTGTGATTGGCTGAGGGTTAGAGTCATGTATCATGGTAAGCTAATCAGTGTGTTTTCACACACAAACCGGAGCAGCGCGTGCGGCAAACACACACACGCAAAACAGATGCAGAGGGATATGATGGCAGAGCATTCAGAGAAAAATTTGTCCTTTACGAGGTGGAGATATAAAACTATTTCAAGTCAAAATACTTGAAGTACAGTAGGCTACGTCTACTTGACCAGTTATCTCAGGTTGTGAGAGTTAGATTTAATTGATTAAACTCACTTTATATTGTTTACTGCTGATTGTTATTATATTGTTTACTGTTTATTTTTGTTGCACTTCAAGTGTAGGATAAATCTGTTGCTGGTGAGGTGCAATAAATATTACTAGGTTCTATTACACAACTACCTGTCTGTTCTTCTCTATTCAACTGACTTGAATACTGCTCAGAAAATTTCAAATTCTTTGACATACAGCAACTCCTTTTTAAAGTAACGGAAATAATGACCGTAATTTCCCGAATATAACGCGCACTTTTTCCCCCCAAAATCAACTTGTAAAATCATGGTGCGCATTATAAACGGGTTCATGGATGGAGACAGAAATATATAATGTATATATATATATATATATATATATATATATATATATATATATATATATATATATTTATGAACCGATTTTTTAAAAAATTGACACGGCCATGTTGTGTTGAAGAAACGTATGCGGCGATCCGTTGCCAACCATTACGGTACGTGACGTCACCATTTTGTTTCGGTAATACTTCACTCTGATCGGCCGAATGATTTCGTTTGTGTTAAATTCTGCTTTTTTCACTCTTCATAAAGCACAGAATTTAGTTTCTTGAACTCATTTGAGTCAACGTTTATTGCAGCTCCGCAACTCGGACCATAACAAACGTAACAACACAGACTTCCTATGTGTGTCCGTCAACTATATCTGTCCCTTGGGAAACTTAAACCCAAATAACAATAGTTCCTATTGTTACTGTCGTGTCGACAGCGATGAGCGCTCTCGGATTTCCGACTTACGTTCTCCCTTTCATTTTACCATATCAATCCATGAAAGAAACATTTATTCATCATGATGAAACGAGCAAGTTATACAGCAGCCTTTAAAAGAAAAGTCACATCTGTTTTGTTTTCTCCTAGATTCTGGTAAGTTGGAGAAGTTGTCAAATCATATTATTACCGTAAATATTGTCAGTTTATGGTAATGTTTTGAACTACCAATATGCTATGCTTGTGCTGTGTTTCACCATTCAGTAAAATGACATTTCTGTATCCGTACACGAGCTCTGTTTTCTTGTATTCTTCTATTTATTGGTGCTAAAATTAAGGTGCGCGTTATAAACGGGTATAATTTTCCTAGATTTTACGGTAACACTTTATAATAACTGTCCGTTTTACTAGTTAATAGATCATTAGTAAACTGTTGATAAATGATTTATTGTTGATTTGTGAAGTATTTGTTAAAAGTTCAAGTTAGGGGTGTTCTTAACCTGAAACACAGTTCGTGTAGAAAAGTTTTCGTGTGTAACGTTTGGCATTTCTATCTTTTCAGGTTAAGAAATGCCGTTCACGTCAAAAGAAAAGGCATTTTGATAAGGCATTTTGCAGGCAGCGCTCATGTTGCACATTTATGAAAATCTGCCATAGAACCAACAAATATTTGTACTTTTCTTTGTATATTTAACCAATAAAACTTATGACCTTCAACATAAAGTGTATATAGTTTTATTAAGATCCATCAACTAGCATGGGCATTTAGAATGGGGTCAACCATATTGGGGTCAACACCATGTAAATGCTTAACAAACTGTTAACAAATACTTCACAAATCAACAATAAATCATTTATCAACAGTTTACTAATGATCTATTAACTAGTAAAACGGATAGTTATTATAAAGTGTTCCCAATTTTACAAGTAAATTTGGGGTGCGCATTATACACGGGTGCGCCTTTATATTCGGGAAATTACGGTACTTTCCCTGGTAACTAGTTACTTTTACTATAGAGTAATTCAGTTACTAACTCAGTTACTTTTTGGAAGAAGTAGTGAGTAACTATAACTAATTACTTTTTTAAAGTAATGTGCCCAACACTGGTTATTAGTAAGCTTGAGAACGATAAACCGATACGACCGGATATCCGGTTTTACAGTTGAGAGATACAGATGTATCGATAGTAAAGTTACCATTCGACAGTAATTAGCCATTAAATATTCAATGAACCGATAGTAGAGATAGAATTCGGCTATCGCGAGCACAAGAATCGGTTTCTAATGCCTAGTTCAATGCATTGGTTAATATGATAATAATTTAGTTTTTACTTCACATGCTGCGCTTGTGTCATCCACCACTAGGGATGGGAATTGATAGGATTTTTACGATTCCGATTCCATTATCGATATTGCTTAACGATTCGATTCTTTATCGATTCTCTTATCGATTCTAATTTGGGGAAAAAGAAGAACAAATGTTTTGATTGGCATCGAGTTTGTTTAATCAGAAGTCACAACCTTACAAACTCACAACAAGATCAAAAGAGGCCCAAAGCCTCAATGTTAACTGTGGCAATAAGTGGCAAATACACAAGAATGTGTAACATTTTACTGAAACATTTATCTAATATAAATAAAAAATATTGGTATATATTGGCAGATAGGTTTTTGTTCTGCCTTTGGCAATATGTGTTAAAGCAGGGGTCCCCAAACTTTTTCCTGTGAGGGCCACATAACTTTTCCCTTCTCTGATGAGGGGCCGGGGTCAGTTTGTAACAGAAAAAGTGTGACGATTGCAGAAGTGCATAAATGTAAAAAATTATTGTTTTCAGAAAGCCACAATCAAATAACCCTTTCTGGATTCTTTATAATAATAATAATTAATAATAAAAACACTATTAATTAAATAGATAATAACCAAATAACCCTCTCTGAATTCTTCAAGGAAAAGGCCAGAAAATAAATAACACGATTGAGAAAAAAAAAAAAAATTCAAAATGGCCGGACCAAATGTGGAGGCGGGCTGTATTTGGGTCGCGGGCCGCAGTTTGGGGACTACTGGGTTAACATGTATTATTTTACCATTACATTGAATTGCATGCCTTTTAGTTTTTGTGGCGCTTACATGCTCAAGTGGGGGCGCCCTTGCACTTCCTCACGCGAAGAAGAATGCGCTCACGTGAAGAAGAGCGCGCTTACACCCAAAGAAGAAATGCCGCATCCAAGTGAGTGAGCGAGTTAGTGAGAGAGGGAAACACTTCTACGAGCCTACGTTCTTTGTTAATGTTAATATCTACAGACGCAACGCCTGTATGTATCATCTTTTGTGTTGTTGTTGTTGTGTTTCCACTCGCGATCGGACACTTAAATCCAGTTGTGTAGTGGTTTGAACGATGTGCTAATGCTAGCGAACGAATGCTAACCATACTGTTATTAGCAGCTAATCATCGCTGATTTACGTTGATGCAAACCTGTTTGTTATTGGGGACAAAATTGATTTGTTTCATTTCTATTCTTAGTTTCACTCTTCAAGTGATGGTTGAATAAAGTCAGCAAATTATACCAACGTCTTCTGCATCGTCATTTGGGAGTTTAGCTAGCTGTATAGCCAGGACTGAGCCTTAGCCTCTCTGTGAGGACAGCGCAGTCGTATTCCCTCCCGATGCAGTTATCTCCACCTTGCAATGACTGCAAGTCGCTTTGTTGTAATTTTTCCTCGTGAAGTGAAGACACACTTTCGAGCGTTTGAACCTACGTGCTGTCATTGTTATGTTTATGGCTGCAATGCTCGTGCTTACCTGTCGTAACCTTTCATTTTCACACTCTTTCCTGGTGCAGTGTAGTCAAACTTTGGAGCGAGTGGTTCTTGGCACCATGCTAGTTTGATGCGTCTGGACAACAACACACGTCACGACGCAATACGCGTCTTTAGGAATCGTTAAAGGGATCGTTAAGGCTTTTTCATTGTGATGTCGAGGCCTCGAAACACTCGGAACCGGTTCCGAATTGGAATCGGATTTCGATTCCCATTCCTATTCACCTCACAGCGCACTTAGACTGAGACCGCACGCATAATATAATATGGACAAGCACTACTCACAGTCGTGGTTGCCTCAACTTCCAATGCATTTCGGCAGAACCGCTACTAGTCGCCGTCATTTCCCGATCGTCACGGGCGTGTCATAACAATGCGAGATCTAACGAAACCACGCACACTCCGTAGCATTTTCTCCACAGCCCAAAACGAAACTAGCAGTGGGAACGAAGCAACATGCTAAAACAATGGATAGTGTGATCACCGACGCCAGCGACGTGCAGCGATTGATTTTCAACGCACCCAGGAAACAAAAGTCGGACTTTAAGTGATGAAGGCAGCCAGATCTGTTCGCATGGGACAGAGCTTGTGTGAAGTGTTGAGCGGTACAGAGATCGTGAGTTTTTAACCCTGAAAAATAACCCACTACAATGGTGGAAAGGGTGACATATTGTTTCCACGAAACGCAGTCTACTTAAACATGAACATGTGGATTAGTTGATCTTCCTCAAGAAAATTCTGCCCTTTAAAAAAGATATGGACAGTGATGAGGAATAAAAAAATGAGGAAGCACAGGCATGAGTGAATGACTTTGCTGTGTATTAGGTTAAAGTAATGAATATTGACCTGTCTGTCTAAAATGCCATGTTTTTATTCCCCCAATTATACCAGTCGTAAAGCGTAATTTATTATTTATTTATGATAACACTAGCAGGTTTAATTCTTTTTTTTTCTAGAGCTGCTGCATATAATTTTTTTTGTTTGCAAGATGTTTACGGTGAAAGTTTGCACTTAAATTACTTACCTCTTGTGTTAAAAACACCAGGAAATACATTAATTGAGTTACAGTGATACCTCAGCTCACGAACGCTTAAGCTCACGAACTTTTCGCCTCAAGAACATTAAATTCGCGAGCATATAGTCTCTGCTGACGAACTAGTTTTCGGCGGACGAACCAATTCACGCGGTCGAAAAGCGCCACGAGAAGCTGACGCACGCTCACGGC
The DNA here is from genome assembly GCF_030265065.1 of Corythoichthys intestinalis. NCBI lineage: Eukaryota > Metazoa > Chordata > Actinopteri > Syngnathiformes > Syngnathidae > Corythoichthys > Corythoichthys intestinalis. The sequence continues at coordinate 21,143,925 of NC_080408.1, read as the reverse complement.
GTCCCAGTTTGTCCTCTCACTTTCGTTGAGTGCGGACGTGGTTTGTGTTTGATAGACATTTTGGACCATATTGAGCGTACTTTTGCTATTATGGGACCGAAAAAGAGTTACCTACAGTCCTTATGGAAGGTGACTCGTGTTACCAATTCGCCCTCGACTGGTAATTGGCGGTGCTTTCAGCTTCCCACCGTAGTGAGAAGTGGACCGGCGAGTCACGTTGGCTCGTTGTCGTCGGTTGTCTTCGGTTTGCCCGATTTCCTCTCCAGAAAGGAGGCGGCGTGCATAAAAACACCCAGAGGCGTCGGATGGCTTTTTGTGGGCACTTTTATTAACAACCAAAAGCATGTGGGGGGCACAGCAGTGGAGTCTACGCTAACTGCGCACTTTGCCGGTAACACTCTCCTTCCAAACAGTAACTCCCTCCCTCCCTCCTCCTCCCACTCCATTCCATCAAGCCATCAACTACCATCACAAAGGTAAATAAAACGACTTTATTATACAGTACAGTTTATTTCTTTAATTATGATACAATAGCACATTTATTATACATAAAATAAGATATATTTTTGTGTAGTTTTAAGGCTTATTTAGTAGAAAATTATGTTTTATGGGGACCTGGGAACGGATTATTCTCATTTTAATGGTTTCTTATGGGAAATAAATGCTCGGAAGACGAACTTTTCGCCTTACACACACTTTCTGGGAACCAATTATGTTCGTGAGCTGAGGTATCACTGTACTGCACTTTATTGTTGTCTGTCACTGGAGTTTTATTATATTATCAATCCCATCTAACAAAATGACGGTCATATAGTAAGCCCTATTTTTTTTTTTTCCATAAAAAAATAAAACAACATTGGTACGAAATTTTGTCGAATCGTAACCTGTGTGTCTAGATACATATCGAATCGGCTTCATGCCAGATTCCCAACCCTAGTTATTAGTATGCATTCTGCTTTAATTTGCTCTTTGCCTAACTTAGATTTACCTATCACGATTGTTAGCCCTGAATATTTTCTGATCTGATCAGGTGGAAAAGTCCCTCATGCCACAGGATAATTGCACAGGAAGATCTATTAGAGACAGCCTTGATCAGAAGGATGGGAATGCTCAAATATGGCTCCGTTATCAGTACGGGCTTTAAAGAGGGAGCTTATTGGCGCATTGCAGACACAACAGCATATATACAGACAAGTGCAGGGTAGGTTGTCGAAAGCACTTTCACAATGGCAGGATATCCTGTAGGTCACTGAGCTATGGTGACCTCTACAGGAACTTGTCACTTGCAGGGAGGAAGTGAGGATTCCAGCGTCCACAGAGGGAGACTCATGACCATGTTGCACTTTCAGCAACGTGGAATGCCATTTTCAGCCTCCGATGTTTGACTTTTTTTGGTAGCACTGACCGCTGTTTTGGAACAGTTCATAATTCGCGCCACCTTGACCAAAGAAGTTGAACTTATGCAACAAACATATCTTTTGTACTTATGGAGGAAATGTTCATCCTTGGTTTCATTGGACTAGAGCTCATTTTCCTACGTGTTCGGAAGGTTTCAGGTTTTTGCAACTTTTAATTTAATATACTCTATGGACTAGTGCAACAACGATTAATTCGATTAGAAAAAAACCTTCTAATCAAATTTTGCCGCTTCGAGGATTCGTTTAATTGGCGTTAAGTGGCGTTGTAATGGTTTGTTTTGAAAGTGTTTGCATTTAGTTTTATTGATTTGAGTGGATACAGAGCCCTCTTGTGGCAACAGTGAATATGACACAACTCAGCTAACATGGCTGGATCCGGCTGCTCCCTGTTAAGACCAACATAAGGTTGTAAGTTTTTGTTTGAACTGATATGATTGTTTATGCATTCATAATCTGGTTTAGAGGTATATTTTGCAGGTTGTTTTTTTTGTGGGAATATGTGTTTGGATGAAGATGAAGAACACTGTAAAAAAACAAAAAAGTCAGCACTTCATAGCATTTAAGCTAGCGGACTTTTGCTATTCACGTTGACTAATTGTTATTTTGTTGTACTTCAATTCTGGATTTATTATTTTTTTCAAGCCCAGGTATTTTAATTATTGTTAAATGCATTTAGTGCTCATGTGAAATGAAAGTGCAATTCAGCATAGTTTGAATAAACACCCAGGAATTTTACTTTGCGTTCGCATTTAATGCTCTTTTGAAAGTGCAATTTTAGCAAGCCTTTGTTTCACATCTTCTAAAATTGCATTAAAGATTGCAACGCATTAAATGTTCCTAATCCGATTACTCAATTTTTCGAACTAACTAAATGATTAATCGATTACCGTAATTTTCGCACTATAAGGCGAACCCACCAAATTTGACACGAAAACCACATTTGCTCATAGATAAGCCGCACTGGACTATAAGCCGCAGCTGTCCTCACTGTATTATGGGATATTCACACCAAAAGAAATAAACCGGTATAATTTAATTTGACAGTGGCATCATAAGACTATCTAAGACCAAATGAACAACCATGAAGCTTTAAACTAATTGGCTGCAAAACTTCATTGCTTCAAGAAACTTCATTTGGTCATCACTGCACCATTGGGGGAGACAGTCAACCTCTGCTGCCACCTGCTGTCAACAATGTTGTTTTCCAACATGCCTCCTAGCATGCATTGCAGCGCTACAGATGTAAATAACAATCAAAATTCTAAAAACGTTCCTATTCGACAAACCTTATGGTCAGGCTAGTTGAAAACAGACTAGACTCATAGTTCAGTCTAAGCTGCCCTAGGAGCTATAATGCTGGGGGAAGTACAGCCACTGAGTCCTGTCCCCTGTTTTTCACATTACTTACCACTTGTTCTTACTTTATTTCTCTTTTCTAATTCTACTAGTCTTTTCATCACTAGTCACCCGGTGTCCCCTTTCCTCCCTCGCCTCTGGGGAGGGGCTACTTTTTCAGCCGCAGCCGCCTGAGTATGCTGACCCCTGGCTGGATGGACCTCCTCATGTTCCCTTACTCCACTGCATCCCTACAAACTGGAACTCTTTCTGCTACTACCCATCATCAGTCCTGGTGCATCTATAGCCTGTCCGTCCTGGAAGTGGATCCCTCCTGATTGTGGTTCTCCCCAAGGTTTCTCTTTTTTCCCTTGTTTTTTTTTTAGTTTTTCCTTGCCGCCATGTAGGGTCTAAGGATGGGGGATGCCCAGGACATGGACTCATCTCATTCATCTACTGTATCTGACTGTGTATCAAAATGACTCTGTAAAGCCCTCTGAGACAAACCTGTTGTGGTATAGGGCTATACTGTACAAATAAAATTGAATTGAATTGAAAATTCATGTTCTGTGCTAATTATTTCTTCAGGTACTGTTCCAGTTGTTTCATTATTTCAATTCAATTCAATTTTATTTGTATAGCCCTAAATCACAACAAGGTTGCCTCAAAGGGCTTTGCAGAGGCAATATGATACATAGTCAGAAACAGCAAATTAAGTAAACAAAGATGAATAAATAAAGTTCAAGTCCTGGGAATCCCCCATCCTTGGACCCTCCATGTCGGCAAGTAAAAACTCCCAAAACTCCAAGCTCTTTGGGAGAAAATGAGAAACCTTGGGGAGTACCACAGTCAGGAGAGATCCACTCCCAGGACGGATAGACAGGATGCACCAGGACTGCTAATGGAAGTTAGCAGACGGGGTTACAGTCTGTAAAGATGCAGTAGAGTAAAGCAACAAGAAGAGGTCCATCTAGCCAGATGAGACGGGGGTGACAACGAGGACGTCCATCCAGCCAGGAGTCCGGATAGTCAGGAGGCTGCAGCTGAAAAATAGCCCCTCCCCAGAGGGGGGAAAGGGGACACTGGGTGACTAGTGATGAAGAGACTAGTTAACTAGATATTAACATTGGAAAATAGAAATAAAGTAAGACAAGTGGTAGGTAGAGTGAGAAAAAGGAGATAGCACTCAGTGGCTGTACGTCCCCTAGCATGATAGCTTCTAGTGCATCTTAGACTGAACTGTGAGTCAAATCCGACTTCAACTAGCCTGACCATAAGCTTTGTCGAATCGGAACGTTTTTAATCTAATATAATCTAATTTAGCTAGTTATGGTATTACTGTCATTAGACAATCATAATTATGACATGACACCGTCATGAGCATTAATGAATGCTTATAACAGATGTCATTTAGTGTTGTCCAGCAAATTATCTCACTTTTGAATGGATGTAAAATATCTGTACTGGACATAAATGGAGTCAGTGACATAATTTGCCGGATGGCACTTTGTCACAGCTGTCAAAAGCATTCAGTAATGCCCATGATAGTGTCATATGATAATTATGACGGTCTTATGACGCTGCTGTCAAATAAAGTGTTACTTATTAACCCAAATAAATCAATAAATAAGCCGCAAGATTCAAAATGAAGGAAAAAGTTGCGGCTTATAGTCCGAAAATTACGGTACTTAAATAATTGATAGATGCAGCCTTACTATGGACTAATTCAGGGATGAGCAAACTGGTCCTCAGGGCTGCAGTGGGTCCTGGTCTTTGTTACTACTGATCCAGTACAGGCAGTTTAACCAATGAGGGGTCCGGGGAAACAAGAAGCACCTGACTGCAGTCAAATGATTGCACTTGTAAGACACCAGATTGGTGAAAAGGTGTCCTCTTGATCGGTTGCAAGAAAACCCGCACTGACTGCAGCCCTATGTGGAATAGTTTGCCCGCCCATAGACTAATTAGTTAGAGAACAGTTGGGTTCTATTATAGCATGGTTGCATTTAGAGATCGGGTCCGATCACATCATTTTCAGGGTATAGGAATCGGCAAAAAAATATCGGACATGCCTTTTTTTAATATATATATATATATATATATATATATATATATATATTAATGAAATTGTTTTCTAATTGTATGTAACGTTACAGACAAAATGTCTTACACTCATCCAGAGTCTGTAGTTTTGGCTTAAAGTAGGGCTATCAAATGTATCGAGTTAACGGCGGTAATAACATTTAAATATTTAACGCAATGAACACATGCGCTGCACTACCCACGCACCTATTTTCGCGTTCAAACTATAATGGCCCCATCTTATGTATTCATAGAATTAAAGGCAACGTAACATGAGTAGAGAGAATTTTGGCAGCCTTTGAAGCCTTTTTTTAATTGGCTAAAGCCTTACAATCCCTCTCTCAACCATTAGAAATATCGTGGCAAGCAATGTGGGGAAGAAAGGTAGTAGTTGATCTTTTTATTAACACCCTATGTAATTTCCCAACGCAGAGAAGATACAGTATATCAATTGGTACCACGACACACAATCATGGTTGCACTTCCCATCATGCATTTGGGCATGGCTACAGTATCATTTACTGAAAGCTCAACAAATACACTAGATGGCAGTATTTAGTCACAATATACAAAGTCACATTTATCCTTTAAGAATTACAAGTCTTTCTATCCGTGGATCCCTCTAACAGAAAGAATGTTAATAATGTAAAAGCCATCTTGAGGATTTATTGTCATAATAAACAAATACAGTACTTATGTACTGTATGTTGAATGTATATATCCGTCTGAGTTTTATTCATTTTTTTCTTAATGCATAATCAAAATGTATATGATCGGGAAAAATTATCGGGAATGATTGGAATTGAATCGGGAGCAAAAACAAAGCAATCGGATCGGGAAATATCGGGATCAGCAGATACTCAAACTAAAACGATCGGGAGCAAAAAAACATGATCGGAACAACCCTAGTTGCATTTCTAAATTAGATTCCATCAGAGACTTTTTGATTTGCAACTTTTATTCAGAGAGCTTTTTGTAAAATTCAATGGATTTAACATTGGATATATTCATAGATACATCTATCATACAACAAATATATCATTACCAAACATACAATGTCCCTATACCGCATTCATAAAATACCATAGTTACCAAAGGTACCAATATAGGTTACTAAATTCTGCTGAAAAGGCAGAATGCACAGCACCAGTCAGCGTATGTTTACCGTCTCCGTCAGAAAACTGCTGGTGCTGTTGCGATATTACCACGTGTGCATGTGTGATTGTTGTCTGTCGGCATTCAACTTGGCAAACGAAGGGGTTTTATCTTTGTACCTTACTAAAACTACATATGCATTACATTAAAAATAAAACAAAAAATAAAACATTCATGTCAAAATGATGTGTCCAACATTTTGTACACCTTGAAAATCGCTGCGTGTTTTTGTACCTCCCAAGCAAAGTTGATTAAATTAGTCTGAGTCTGTTGTCGTTTTCGAGCTGTAACAATGGTACCAACATTCATGTGTACGAATTCCGACCACTTGCTTTACATATTTTCATTCTTTTAAACTAAACCCGTGAACAAACAACACACTAAAGGTAAACCACATTACATTGTTGCATGAAAATATAACGCTATTTACAATACACCATTGTGTGATAATGGTAGAACTTCAGGACCTCTTTGTACGTCCCTAATGCTGAGCTGTATTCCAAAGAGAATTTTGTGGGGGAGAAAAGTAAAAGTATATCATAGACTTCATAATGATTGACGGGTCAGATTCCACTTTCGCTGCGCCATGCCTTCGAGTAGGGGGCCATCCAACACTCCGTTTTAGTTATTTGCGGTCAGTCGCAGTGACACATGCAGCGATCCAACAACGGATTTAGATTGAAAAAGTACGAAAGCTGTACCGCATAAAAACAGGAAGGATTGTCTCAGGAGGGATTTGTTTGAGAATACAAGATAATAATTATATTTTTCGTTTTTTTCACAAGAATTTTCAACTTAAAAAGCTCTTTGTTGTAAGGCTGCCGCTACAATGTCTAACAGACTAGCATCATTTTTCGACATATTTACGTAAAATAAATGCTAACTGCACGGTTTATTTGCTTCAAACCAAGAATCGAGAATGTTTTACGTTCATATCTATAAAAAATTCAGGGATTTAAGCATTTATTCACAAGAATTTTCACCGGAAAAGCTCTGTTTACATACAGTGGGACAAATAAGTATTTAGTCAACCACCAATTGTGCAAGTTCTCCTACTTGAAAAGATTAGAGAGGCCTGTAATTGTCAACATGGGTAAACTTCAACCATGACAGACAGAATGTGGAAAAAAAAACAGAAAATCACATTGTTTGATTTTTAAAGAATTTATTTCCAAATTAGAGTGGAAAATAAGTATTTGGTCACCTACAAACAAGCAAGATTTCTTGCTGTCAAAGAGGTCTAACTTCTTCTAACGAGGTCTAACGAGGCTCCACTCGTTACCTGTATTAATGGCACCTGTTTTAACTCATTATCGGTATAAAATACACCTGTCCACAATCTCAGTCAGTCACACTCCGAACTCCTCTATGGCCAAGACCAAAGAGCTGTCGCAGGACACCAGATACTAAATTGTAGACCTGCACCAGGTTGGGAAGACTGAATCTGCAATAGGTAAAACGCTTGGTGTAAAGAAATCAACTGTGGGAGCAATTATTAGAAAATGGTAGACATACAAGACCACTAAAAATCTCCCTCAGTCTGGGGCTCCATGCAAGATCTTACCCCGTGGCGTCAAAATGATAACAAGAACGGTGAGCAAAAATCCCAGAACCACACGGGGGGACCTAGTGAATGACCTACAGAGAGCTGGGACCACAGTAACAAAGGCTACTATCAGTAACACAATGCGCCGCCAGGGATTCAAATCCTGCACTGCCAGATTTGTCCCCCTGCTGAAGAAAGTACACGTCCAGGCCCATCTTCGGTTCGCTAGAGAGCATTTGGATGATCCAGAACAGGACTGGGAGAATGTGTTATGGTCAGATGAAACCAAAATAGAACTTTTTGTAGAAACACAGGTTCTCGTGTTTGGAGGAGAAAGAATACTAAATTGCATCCGAAGAACACCATACCCACTGTGAAGCATGGGGGTGGAAACATCATGCTTTGGGGCTGTTTTTCTGCAAAGGGACCAGGACGACTGATCTGTCATGTATCGAGAGATTTTGAGTGAAAATCTCCTTCCATCAGCAAGAGCGTTGAAGCTGAGACGTGGCTGGGTCTTTCAGCATGACAATGATCTCAAACACACAGCCAGGGCACCAAATGAGTGGCTTCGTAAGAAGCATTGCAAGGTCTTGGAGTGGCCTAGCCAGTCTCCAGATCTCAACCCCATAGAAAATCTTTGGAGGGAGTTGAAAGTGCGTGTTGCCCAACGACAGCGCCAAAACATCACTGCTCTAGAGGAGATCTGTGTAGAGGAATGGGCCAAAATACCAGCAGCAGTGTGTGAAAAGCTTGTGAAGAGTTACAGAAAACGTTTGGCCTCCGTTATTGCCAACAAAGGATACATAACAAAGTATTGAGATGAACTATTGGTATTGACCAAATACTTATTTTCCACCATGATTTGAAAATAAATTCTTTAAAAATCAAACAATGTGATTTTTTTGTTTTTTTTTCCACATTCTGTCTGTCATGGTTGAGGTTTACCCATGTTGACAATTACAGGCCTCTCTAATATTTTCAAGTGGGAGAACTTGCACAATTCGTGGTTGACTAAATACTTATTTGCCCCACTGTAAGGCGGCCGCTACATTTACTAACAGACTAGCATCGTACTTTGACATATTTACGTAAATTAAATGCTAACTGCATTTTTTTTTTGCTTTTAACCAAGAATCGAGACTGTTTGACGTCCATATCTATAAAGAATTCAGGGATTTAAGCATTTATTCACACAAATTTTCAACAGAAAAGCTCTTTGTCTGTGATTCCCCCTATTTATCGGCCCCATGCCCTGTGTCCCGTCAATATATTATGAAGTCTATGAGTCTATCTACTGAAGTACTTGTTTTCACTTGAAAAAAAAATTAGATTGGGGGTTTGAACAACAAAAAATTTTGTGCAAAGTCAACTATGAAGGATTTAAAGTTTGTCTAAATTGATTCATTCATGTCAAAAGTCTGATGCAAATTGCAAATTGGACTACGAGATGCAGAAACAATCAGTGATTCGTCGCCTTCAAGCTGTAAACATAGAAAAAAAGTCAACTTTAATAAGTCAACTTTATTTGTCGACTCAACCCCAAGTGGAAGGGTTGGGCAGGGAATGATCATGTTTGCGTGCCAGTGACGGCAATGGATGCCGAATTCATTTCAAAATGGATCGGAAGTCTATCAATGGCAGCCAATGAATTAGTTTTTTTTTTTTTTTTTTTTAATAGCAACGGTAATTGCAAAAAGAATATAACTGTAATCCCACTAAATTCTCCCGAGAGGAGGCTCATTGTATACTTTGCCATTTTGTAACATCTTCAATTTGTAAGGCATGAACGCCTGCTTTACATTTGGATATTTGCCAGGATTAAATTAATGGTCGCAGTTTACATTTTCATCATTGCAAGAACTTTTCTTTGTACAGTGTATCGTTATTGTTTGGTTGCGTGTTGTTTTTGCTTCGATTGCACATCATTTATTCTTTCGAATACAATACAAGGGATTTGGCCCATATGTTTCTCTGCTGTTACAGAACTACTTAGCGTTTTTAAAACAAAAAGAACTTTAAATCCGCAGGCCGCTCAAAGACATGCAGAATTTACAAGTTCCAGCGTCCGGCCAACTTAGGCTTTTACATCAGCGTTGTCAAGTGTAGAGACGAAAAGATAGGTAGTCAGGTCCATGTTGTCTCACAATGCAAAGTTCCATTCTCCTCTTTTCTGTCTGCTCAAGTCTCACGTGTTGTGTTTTGCCCTCTTTTGGCGTCAAAATCATCGTCGGCCAGAGCCGTCCAGCGGGCGTCCATTGCGCCTGAGGTGGAGGGGAGGGCCGCGTGAAGCCGCGATAGTCCTCGGAGCCGGAGGCGAGTCCTGGTCCTCCGTGAAGCTCTCCGGGCTGCCCTCGGCGTCACCATCGGGCAAGCTTCCGCAACTTGAGCCGGGCGACATCGTTTCCAGCAGGTCATCCCTGGCCAAGGCTACCACCGTGTCCTGACGTGGCCCCAGCTGGGGGCCCCCCTCTTGGGCCCCGACCAGGATCCCCGTGTCCCCCTCGGTTGCGGCGCCAACGTTTCGCCCCCCGTCCTGGTCCTCCAGGAGGTTGGACAGGAAGCTGATATACTTCATTGCCAGACGCAGGATCTCATTCTTGCTCAGTTTTTTGTCCGGGGGGTGAGTGGGGATGAGTTTACGCAGCTCTGCGAAGGCCCCGTTCACGTTCTGCTGCCGCCAACGCTCGCGGCTGTTGGTGAAGATGCGTCGGACAATCTTCGGCTGGCCGGCTACAAGGAGACAAGTGAAAAACACGTGAGTAATCTACAAGAGTACGGATCATAAATACAAGGAACACCAAAGAAACACATTTAACCCTTTTTTGTTGTTGCCAAATTTAACACATTTGAAAATTTCATGATTTTGAGAGTAATTCAGAATTTTGACAATTCTTTTTGAAAAAAAAAAAATGATTAATGCAAGTTAACACATGCAACTGCAAGTTCCATGAGAAAAAAAAAACAGGATTTAACTAGGGTTATAGATATTAGAGCGCTTATTATACATATTCATTTTGACATTTCATTTTACAAATTCGAAAAAAAGGTTTCGTTAGGACCTTATTTTTGAAAAAAAAGGTTTCGTTCGGACCTTATTTTTCAAATTTTGGGATTCTCTGATAATTGCTTCATGTTGCAGGTCTTTAAGGGTTAAGAAACAAATAGTTTCTTGTTAAATAATTTCAACATCACTTCACAAAATCCCTCTATACCTGGCAATTCGAACACTGCAAATCAGATCTTATGAGTTAAGAGCAGGGGTGAAAGTGGCTAGAATTTCCGGAACTTCCCGACTTGAAGGTCGCCACAGAGCCAGCATTATTTATTTATTTATTTTGGGGGGTGTGGGGGGGGGGGGGGGGGTGGTCAAACCTCTTAAACTACTGAAATGCCAAGAAAACTGTTTTAGCACAGTTATTTCTATAACCCATACAAAAACTGATTTTCATTCAAAATTGTATTTTCAATGATTTGCAAAATAAAAGTTAACAAAAACAGCAATAACCCCAACCTCCATCTCCTAATGCTTATTTTTCCTCATTTCCTCACATACTAAATGCCAAATCTCAATTTTAATTACTTAAGAACATAGGATGTATATTAAAATTGATGTAAAGTGGTGTAAACATTTACTTTTTGTTTATTATTATTTTTTTTTAAATAATAGATGTATAAGTAACATAGATTCAGAAAAATAAGTACAAATGACTATATCATGCAGAGTGAAATAGAATATATTTTGCGCATATATCGCGCAAACATTGACTTTTTTAAATCATAATGAATAAGTAGCCTAACATAAATGAACAATTATAAGTCCAAAGTGCACATTGACAGCTAACATGTTCTAAATTTCCCCATCAGAGCAAATAAAACTAATTATGATACAGAAGCCTCCTCAACTCTTTCGTTGCTCTTAAAGATTTGATTCATTTTATTGCCCTTTTTTGTTGCATCAATTCAACAACTTTTTTTTGTGCTGTTCCAGAAAACATGCACATTTGAACCAATCAAAGCTAACCATCTCTGCTGATCACATTTCAGCATGTCAACCAATTGAACGGATAAATGAGTCTAGGCGTTTTGCTTTGCTGCGTGCATTCGTACATTGACGTGACTCATCATCGTCAGACTCGGATAACTGCAGCAGCTGGGGAAACCTCCATGCCGTCCGTGGAATAAAATAGATAGTAAATCTGGTAAATATATAGGATTACGCTTGTTGTTCACACTTGTGTATGTAAATCTGATGTTGGTAGATTGCTTTCTTTTTGGAGATGAAATGCATTTGTGGCATCTTATGATTTTTTTTTTTTTTTTTTTTTACATAGCGTTTTGACAGTTGCAGTCATATTTTCGGAATCAAAGCACCATGTTCCGGAACAGCATTCCGGCTCTGAATCTTATACCGGAACTGCGTTCTGGCCCCAAATCTTATACCGGAACTGAGTTCCTGACCGTTCTGGCCCACTTTCACCCCTGGTTACGAGTCGTCACTTTTTTATCACCTTGCGTTGCTAGCCAAACTTTGAGTTACGAGCAAGCTTGATTCTCACTGATGCTCGTCTATTTAATAGGACTAGCAGCCAAGAACACACAAATGAAAACACTCACAATGATCATGAAGTAGAAGTTAGCACACAGAAAATGTAGAAAAATGGAATCAGAAGCTTGTGTACTTCTCTTACGTGAGTTTCACTGTACTATTTTTTTTACCCTTTAAATGTCACCATTGTGAGCTATGTTTTACAATACAGTGTTATTTTTGCGGCTTGAATGCGTTAATAGCACTTTAATTCATTCGTTTTGGGTAAAATCACTTTGGTCTATATGTAAATTAAACAAAAATTCATAGGAATATGCAATACTGTATTGACAATATATTCTGTGGAATCTATTGAGCACAACTCAATTACTGAAACTCACTATACTTTCAGTGTTACTGTGCTCTTTCTCTGTATTTTTGAAGATGCACAAGATATTCCTTAAATCAGCTTATATATGAAAGTAATAGATTTGGTGTCAAAAAAGTATGTGAATATGATAGTTTGGCCTAGCTTGATATGAAGTCTTTGCTGGATGCATACTGTACATTAGGGCTGAACAATATTGGAAAAAAACAGACATTGCAACTTTTAGGGGGTTTGCGATACGTATATTATTATTATCGATATGAAAACTAGAAGAATTTTCACCAAGTGACTTGAAAAGCTCTGATTGGGAAGACTGGATGACTCACTATGACCACACTGTATTCATTTGAGATGTCCCGTTTCGATCACGTGATGGGAAATCGGGCCGATAGCTAATTTTTCAGAGGATTGTAATTGGGGAAAAATGTTCGGGTTTTATGTTTTTCTGCTTCATGCTTGTACAGCCTCTCACCCTCCCTCCTGTTAAGCAGTGCGACCAAACTGTTTTTCTTGGTCATCAGTACAGCTGGCGTTTGGTACTTAAAGTTAAGTTAAAGCATAGACTTCATTATATTTTGACATGACACTTCCGCCAGACCCTGCGCCACGCCTACGGTAGGGGGCCTGCCTACACTCAGCCTCAGTTAACTCATTTGCTCCCAAAAACGTATAAATACGTTCTATTTTTAATTGCTTCAGTGTCCCAAAAACGTATTTATACGTATTTTGCGTTTTTTTTTTTTTTTTTTTGACAAGAGGCATCTATAGGTTCCGATCTATCTAAGATAATATGCACAAAGTTCAAAACCTATTTTAAAGCAATAAAACTGGCCACTGGAGGTTAGTAGCGCATTTGGTAAGAACTCATCTCAGGGTAAGAAAGGAAGTGAAGAAAAATAGTCAGGAAACGGAAGTTGGAGGGATCTTGTGAAGACGCGTGGGAATTTGAGAAAAATGTGGAGAACGATCGGGGAAAAAAGGCAAACAACACTGGAGGAGTGTTTTTAAAAGAAAACGAAACCATCGCCAACGATGAAGATGATGAAGATGATAAAAAAATGAGACCGATCTTGAGCCGGACTTGTCAAATTAGCCACGGGAGCAGCCGAGAGCCTTCCCCGTTGTTATGTGCGCAAATAGTTCAACAGTTCAATAGTTTAGTTACGTGTAAATAAATTGTTACGTTGCGATCAAAAGCTCTATTTGTCTTGTTGTTTGTTATTCTGTAGAACGAAAAATTTATTCAGATGTTTGGGATGTAACTAAAGCAAAAAATAGCTTTGTTAAAGTCAAAGTTATGTTTGAAATGTACAAAAAGCTCAATTTCTCAGTTTTTTCATCCGAAATTGGAAAATTGCTCTAATGCTGATTTCTAAAGAATAGAAAAAGATATTAACTTACTTTTTTTTCTGCTGAAAGAATAGAGTCTAACCTTTCTTTTGGTGGGTTCCATGTTTATATAGCAATAGAAAAGAATTTTCTGTAGGCCTTGCAAAATCAGTCAAAATCCAGTAAAACGGCCGGGAGTGAAGGGCCTTGCTCTGGTGAAAATGGCTGGGAGTGAATGAGTTAAGGCTAAGTAATGCTTTGCAGTCGGCTGCAGTAATTCTTAAAACCAATGCAACGCCGGATTTAGGTTGAAAACGTATGCGAGCTTAATCGCATACAAACAGGAAGGATTGTCTCAGGAGTGATCTGTTCGAGGATTCAAGGTAATTATTATATTTTTTGTACCAACATGCATTTAGAAACGTTGTGAAAAAAATCAATGGGAGAATTAAACTCTACGGCATTGGCCTCATAATTCGCAATATTTACGTAAAATAGATGCTAACTGCCCCTTTTTTTTTTTTTTTGGTTTTAACCAAGAATCGAGACTGTTTTACATTAATATCTATAAAGAATTCAGGGATGTAAGCATTTATTCACAAGAATTTTCAACGTGAAAAGCTCTTTGTTGTGAGGCTGCCGCCACAGTGGCTTAAAGACTAGCAGCACATTCGACATATTTACGTAAAAAAAATGGTAATTACCCGTTTTTTTTGCTATTAACCAAGAATTGAGACTATTTTACATCCAAATCGAAAAAGAATTCAGGGATTTATGCATTTATTCACAAGAATATTAAATGTAAAAAAACTGTGGTGATAAGTTGGCGCTACAGTGGCTTAAAGACTAGCAGCATATTCGACATATTTACGTAAAATAAATGCTAACTGCCCGTTTTTTTTTTGCTTTTAACCAAGAATCGAGACATCAATATATTATGAAGTCTATGGTTAAAGCTAGGTTTGTAACTCTGATTTGGCCAGAAATGCATCGGTAGCTCTACGATCAAAGGTACAAATGTGTTAATCATCGTTAAACTTGGTACACAGTCTGAAGTGTGCTGAAGTGTCTCGGCAGCGTGAGTGTCAAAGCAAAAAAAAACTTTTTTTTTTCGGTATCGGAGCGGGACTTGGTATCGGCAGATTCTCAAAATCAGTTGACTCGGACTTGGGGGCAAAAATATACGATTGGGACATCCTTAGTTGTCATGTACGAGCCGGAGGAACCAGTTGCGTATCGTAGACACAGGATTTTATTGATTTTGACAGGCAAAGGAAACAATCAGGTTAACCGGTAATGGCTAGTTGGCATGCAAACATATGCTGAATAGCTGACGACCTGACGAATGTTGTCTGTTCGAGGCTTATATAGTGTTCTCAGTTGTTCTTTGTGATATAATAAAGGGTACACAGTACATGTGATGAAAGCTTTGTGATGCATGAGTGTGATGCAATATGCTGAAACATTAATAGCTGCAACATTAATACATGCAATATGATGAAACATTAATAGCTGCAACATTATTACATGACACTTAGTATTCAAATAATATCGTTTAATCAAGGCTAAGGGGGTTTATCTGTGAATGTTGAAGATATATTGTGCAGGTCTACTCTACATGCATACTTATGGTGCATTTTTACCCCCAAAATATAATAGTACATAAGCCATACATTTTTAGGCTAATGCCATAAGATAAATTTTAAAGATAAAATTATTGCCGTCACTGAAATTTGATCACTATTAATGCAAGAAAACTACAGTGGTATGAAAAAGTATGTGAACCTTTTGGAATTTCTCACATTTCTGCATTATGTCACCATCAAATGTGATCTGATTTTTGTCAAAAACACACAGATGAAAAAACAGCATCTGCTTTAACTAAAACCACCCAAACATTTATGGGTTTTCATATTTTAATGAGAATAGCATGCAAACAATGACACACGGGGGAAAAATAAGTAAGTGAACTCTCTTTCTAAGGAGAGTTAAAGAGCAATTGAAACCAAGTTTTACCAAACAATAAGTCAGGTATGTGCCCAATCACTGATGAGTGGTTTAAAGCAGAACTCTAGCTCTGTGCGCACAATATCTATATGTAAAACTATGGCCAAGAACGGTGTTCATGGGAGGACTCCACGGTGGAAGCCACTGCTGTCTAAAAAAAATATTGTTGCTCGTCTAATGTTCGCAAAGGGCACTTGGACCCTCTACCAAACCAAAATTGAATTGTTTGGGAGTAACACACAACATCATGTGCGGAGAAAAAAAATCGAACAGCTCACCAACATCAATACTTCATCCCCATTGTGAAGCATGGTGGAGGGAGCATCATAATTTGGGGCTGTTTGGCTGCCTCAGGGCCTGGACAACTTGCAATCATTAATAGAAGAATGAATTCAAAAGTTTATCAGGGTGTTTTGCAGGTAAACCGGAGACTGTCTGTCAAGCAGTTGAAGCTAAAAAAACCCAAAATAATAAATGTGATGGTTCAATGTGATGCATGCTATCCTCATTAAAATATGAAAACCTATAAATGGGTGGTTTTAGTTAAAGCAGGCACAGTTTTTTTCATCTGTGTGATTTTGATAAAGATCAGATCCCATTTGATGTGATTTTATGCAGATATGTGACAAATTCCAAAAGGTTCAGATACTTTTTTCATACCAATGTACAACGCCAAATACCGTATGATGTGATCACAGTTACGCAATAGCAGCAGATATGATGTGATAACATATCTATCACCTCTACACAATGTGGAAAATTATATAATATTATATAATATTTTTCCATGCACCTATGTGTAATGCAATTGATTTTTAATGATATTTATAATAAACTTAAACAAACAAACAAAAATTCTTCACAAATCATCAATAGGTTTTAAATGTTGAGAAGAATGTTCACAATATTATAACATTGCCTGTACATTTAACAGTTTTATGATTAAAAGGAAATAAATGTACAGTATTCCAGGCATTCACCATGTTTGCTCTCCTTACTAGTAAATTTAGCATACTAATAGAGTAACCAGGTTACTAGGGAGGTCAACCTGCACTAGATGACAACTGTGCTCCTGGTAGTAATAGTCATATAACAAAATTGTACTCATTTTTTTTCTTTTTCAGTTTGGGCTAAGAATTACTTGCAGTACTGGAAGCTGGACAGTTTAGAGCAGGGGTGTCCAAACTTTTTGCAAAGGGGGCCAGATTTGGTGTGGTAAAAATGTGAGGGCCGACCTTGGCGGACATCCTGTACATAGAACAATATATTTAAGTGAATTTTAGCAAGCCATTCTGTGTGTCACATTTGCTTGATTATTTTTTTAAATTAATAATTTAAAAGATCTCGTAACTAGCCTTTGTGGAGTTCTTTCGACTCTCGGGCTCTTGCGAAATACTGCTGCTGTGAAATTAAACTAGATTCAAGTTGCTTCAATTTCTCGCTACGTATCTTCCCTGTAATCTTGTCGTACATGTCAGCGTGTCTTGTTTGGTAATATCGCCTCACATCGAACTCTTTAAAAACAGCGACTGTCTCTTTGCAAATGAGGCAGACACAGTTGTTGCATATTTTAGTGAAGAAATTTCCACCTATACTTGAAGCATCGGCCGTCGCAGTCAACTTTCTTTTTTTTTGTTGATTGTCGCCATTTTAGAAAATTGGAAGTAAAGGGTCACACAGGGTAATATTGGTTAGAGTGCTGCTGCCTTTTAGTGGGTAAATGAGGAGCAACATTTAGTGTGTAAACTACTTCATATGCTGGTTGCAATACTGCTGACCAATTTATTAAGTCTGTGTGCGGGCCAGATGTTATTGATTTTATGACAGAGGATGGGGGCCGGATGAAATTTGACCACGGGCCGCATTTGCCCCCCGTGCCGGACTTTGGACATGTCTGGTTTAGAGAGTGCATAAAATGAGAAACTTTGGGAGCCATCGTTATGATATTTAAGAAGTTGAAGTGAGCTTGCGTACATGTCTGCTAACGAATAATTGATGCTTTCGGACAGTAAGAAACATAATATGAAAGCAGAAATCAACATAACTGAGTCCTGCAATTGTCTGATTCACAGCGAGTAGCAAAAAAATTATTGTATTCTAATATGTAACTTTATGCATTACATATATAGATGAAAGTTTACCTTTTCCCATAATCCTTGAATACTGTAAAGGCCTATATACAATATGACAGATTTTCTTCATTTTGAGTTTATCCATATATGTTTTAAGCGAAAAAATTGCACATTGTCATTAATCCACTTTTACGGCTAGTTTTAAACTAAACGTCAACTATTAGTGGTATTAACTCATTGATGGCCACTGATGGCAAGAGATGTTCAATCCATTTGAACTCAATAGGCTGCTGGCGAATAATCGTGTTTCAGTCCCACGGACGGCAACTGTCAATCCATCTGAACCGGGAGAGTTGGCAGTGATTATTCTCAATTCAATTCATCAACAATTCATCGTTTAAATCAATATGGACGTCCACTCCCATTACTGTTATTGAATGAGTTCATTGGCATGAAGCCTTTATTTGAAGAATTGTTCCCATTTACTAAACTGCTGTTTGTTCTCAAGTGAGTTAAATCTGTGACAATTAAATTTGTTCGTATGGTAAATGTTTGCTCTTAAGTCAAAGCAAAAATGATCCGAATGACAGCCAGCATCCTGGAAAATTTAAAGTTCAGGTCAATTGTATCTCAAAGCACCACTGCAAACGAAAATGACTCACTGAGGGTCAGTGATATGAACGGATTTTTAATTTTGGGTGCGCTGCATTTACATTATAGATGTAAAATACGTATGAAAGCCCCTCGTGCATGCAGTTCCATCTTCACACCCCCATCCATGGTGTCTTCCAGGCTTTTGTCGTCCTTGGAACACACCCAGTCTATCTTAATCCCACAGCCCACTCTGCAGTAAATGCTTGGCATGGAGGTGGAAGCAGCAAAAGCACCGTCCTATTCTCTTTCCCCTCCTCCTATTCTCCCATCCTCCCACCTCGTACGTGTCAGTGCAAGTAGGCAACGGTGGCGAAGATGATTCTCGCACATACACAGAAATCTACCTGAAAGGATCTCCCTTTAATTTGACACTAGTTTGTCTTTTTTTTCTTTTCCAAGGGCTTGTTTTTCTGCAAGGCCTGGTAGATCCATTTCAGGGGATGGATGGCGGATGGAGATGAGGAGGGAACATTGAGGGGTGGGGGTTAAGGGGAGCGGGCTATTATCAGCATTGGAAGGACACAGCAGAAGTGCGTCTTACCATACTTATAAAGATCTAAAATGCGCCTACCCTCGTCGAGTTCAACCTCATAAGGCGCCGGGCGGCGTTTTACCCTGTTGCTGGGGTACATGCTGTACTGCTCAGAATCCCCTCCAAGACTACACGGCCACACAAAACAAGACAAGAAAAAAACACAGAACATTCATTGTCATCTCACATCAACTCTGCTTGATTATTATGTCAAAAATGTACATTTTTTAACATTGTCAACATCAAAATAAGAGCAAGGCTGCATCAACTCGGGGTCATTGCCAATACATCACCATAATATGTGAAACTGTGGGGTTGATTTTTTTGTCCTGTTAGAGCCCATGTAGGAAAGCATGGGTTCATAATGGTAATAGGTTAGCTATATATCATTATTAAGTCATCAGTATACATTTACAGTCATATCAGTTAGTATTTAATCATTTAAAATAAGAAAACACGGAGGAAAAGAATGTTAACACAGCCTATGTCGTCACTGTGTTGTCATGATACAACAATTCATTTTTTTTGTACCTAATCAATGTCATCAGTATGTTTTTTTGGCACATAACCATCATAAAATAAGAAGCCATGCCTGAAAACACTTATATTCACACCTAGTCATTGAATTTAGACCACATGTAGGAAACACAAACTAATCTGTTATAAATCATCATCAAATCAAATGCACGTAAACAATGCTTACGTTAGTTTATTACCTTGAGTGTCAATATTTTATCTAGCTGTTAGAAAAATCTAGCACTGTAATAAAATAAGTTAACAATAGGATTCTCATTGTAGTATTGCCTTCAATAATATACCTTCAAGTTGTACTTGATTTGTATTTAATTATCAAAAAGGCCACATCATTGTCAATAATGCTTAGTTATGTAATTGCACCTTTAATTATTCTGTATTAAAATTTGCTCTATGCAGGAAAATTAATGTTGATGCTACATTTGCCATACATTTATTCGTAATATGATGACACACATAGTAACATTTTACAATAAGTTAAATTAATTTAACACTGTTGATTAGATCAATGTTGTTTTTAGAGGGCACGTTATAGTAATTAGATTACATGCAAAGTAAGACCTCAAAATGTTCACATATCGTCATTCAAATATTATTTTCCCTGTGAAACACATGCACATAATCTATGATAAAAAGACCTCTCGGAGGAAAACATGTTAACCCTTATCACACATGACATCATCAATCCGCAACCTCCTGATAACAAAACACTGATTTTCAATGATCTTCGCATTTTGGCGGAATTAATAAATTCCAATGCAAAAATCACATTGATGCATGAATGACATCATGTATTAATAACAACATGCCGAAACACACCCGCTTTTAGTGTTATTATTAATGTGACATTTAAGCAAACAGTGATTTCCCTCACAAATAATAGTGTTTATGTCTGTGTGTGCGCGCATGTTTACCTGTTGATGGCGGCGAGAGGCTGCGCCAGGTTGTAGAGCATGGCCCGGGCCGGGACAGGAAACGCGTTAGGGCTCAGCTGGACCATTCGAGCGTCGTCTCGTTGGGTGTGCGGCAGTGGAGGAGGAAGAGGAGGAGGAGGAAGAGGAGGTCTGCGTAGCTCCGTGATGGGCACCAAATGGCTCTCCGCCCTGCGCTCCAGCGCTTTTATAGCGTCCCTCCTGGAGAGCTCGATCACCGGCACTTCCCTTTTCAGGTCAAGGGCGTCGCGAGAGGCGGTTTCCTTGGCAACGCCGTTGATGACGATGACGGTCCCGTTCGTCGAGTTCTGCAAGGGCGCGTCATCAGTCTCTTCGGCCCCCGCGGAGAGCCCTCCCCCTTCTTTCTCCTCATCCTCATTCTTCCTCCTCCTCCTTCTCCTCATCCTCGCGTCCTCCTCCTCTTCCTCGCATCTGGTGATGATGGAGGAGTCCTCAGACTTTTCACGACCAGACTCTGCCTCTACACGACAAAGGTCCGGCTGCCTTTTTTCCATCATTTTTAAAATTGGGGGTGGGGAGGGGGGTTGTCTCTCCTCACACAGTCCCGAATAACACGGTGTTAATCATGCCTCATGTACCATCATTAAAAAAAAAAAAAAAAAAAAAAAAAATCATTGGCTGTATCCGTGCAATCCTATGAAAGAAAAAACATTGACACTTTAGGAAAGGTACATTTATAATATACTTATTACAATATATATCTGCATGGAATTCGAACAATTATAAATGTAAATTATTTTAAAAACACAAATTTCAAAGACAATTGTTTGTCACAAAACGAATAGCTTTTTCCCCCCTGACATTTTATTAGATCGTTTTTTGTTGTTGTTGTTGTTGTGAGGAAAATTCACTTTTTAAAAATTACAGAATGCAAATAAGAGCATTTAACAATTCAATTGAATGGCCTGAATTTCGTTGCTTAAAGAAAACAATTTAAAAACATTTCGTAAATCTCTGAAGTGACAATATGCCAGAGAAAAAATGTTTGTTTTTCCTTTGGAAAATTATATAGAATAGAATAGAATAGAATAGAATAGAATAGAATAGAATAGAATAGAATAGAATAGAATAGAATAGAACAGAATAGCCCTTTATTGTCATTATACGGTTGCACAATGAAATTGTGGAGCATCTGCCTTTACAGTGCAGGATAAGTAAAAAACCTCGAAGTGGCTTGCAAGAATAAAAATTAAAATCTAAATAAAATAAAATAAAATAATATAATATGTATGAGGTAGTCATATGTTCAGGCAGTACAAATAATTGAAGTGAAGTAGCAGCAATTGACAGTGAAGGCATTGAATATTGCACAAGTAAAAATGTCGAAGTTGCTTGCAAGAATAAAAGTATAAAATCTAATAAGTATAAAGGGTAGTCATATGTTCAGGCAGAGCAAATAATTAAAGTCGAAAAATAACAATTAAAACGTATTTTGCAATTGTTTTGCCACGCAAAATTATAACAATTTTACAAATAGTATTCAAGAGTTTTAATTAGAGCCATTTTTAATTTCATGAAGTTTAGAATCTTGTGCATGCATTTTAAATGTATGAAATAGTATTTTGAATTGTGTTGTTTTTTTCCCAATTGCAAATATATATTTTATGACATTTTTTACAATTGTACCGAGAACTTTAGTCACATCTTATAATGTTATTGGCATATGCAACCGATTTCGTCTGCATCATTAAAAACGCATATCTTTTTAAAAGCCTTTTTTCCCAACGTTGTGTTGTTATTGTTCCAATTGTACCAATTCACTTGTTCAATTGACACTATATAGCATCGATCGGAAAATAAACCAATGCCAAAAGCGCGTTTAAAATCAGTATTTAACAGGCTGCGTATTTATATATTTTTTTTAATCGTCCATCGCAGGCCTCGCATCCGTTTTATTAGCCTGCACAGCAAGTCCAAAGCAGCCAATTGCTCAATATCCTTCCACCGCGCGTAATGATCCCACAATTCCGACAGATCGCCATGAAATTATAAATCGACCTAATAAAAGCGACCAGCAAATGTGGCGAAACGTCCGTTTTGGAGCACTTACCGTCGGGAGTGTTGCTGGTGATGCTACCGCCTAAGTGGAGCCATTTTGTGAGTGGGTCATCCATGTCTGACGTGGGTTCTTTTTTTCCTTTTCACCCCCTCCCTTGGTTTCCAGTGTGTGTTTCGTTCGTTCGTGCGTCCGTGTGTGTGTGTGAGTGAGTGTTCCGGGCCGTATCCAACGCGCGCTCGTTCGGCGGAACTCAGGCCGCAATGTGGCCGAGGGAGATAAGAGCACGGCGGCGGCCTCTTCATTCGCGATAAGCCCCCCTAAAGCCATTATTTATGAAATGATTCATTATTATTTGCCTGTCACGGGAGGGGGCGGGGGTGCTGTATCGGCGTGTGGAGGGCGGGAAATAAATGCATGTTACGACGTGAGGTTGTAGAGCTGTACTGTAACGGTGGTTATATGCAAGGAGGCGTTCCATTTTATGTATTTTGGATAAAAGCAAGATTTTTTTTTTTTTTTTTGGGTTGATGGGCTCATTCACCCTATAAAATCAGATAATATGATATTGAAATCAAGGGCATAGGTTTTGTCCCAACATTAGTAAGGACGATTTAAAAGCATAACCTGTAAGAACACTTTTTGCTGGGGACGGGACATTAATAAGACCAAACAGATTGGGCGTCGGGGGTCAGAGCTACATTTCTCACGAATATGAACCTAATTAATGGATGAGCTAAATCCAAGGGCGTAGGTTTGGTCTTAATATTGGTAGGGACGATATAACACCAGGGGTGAAAGTGGCTAGAATTTCTTGCCGGAACTCCCCGACCTGAAGGTTGCCACGGAGCCAGAAAATGTATTTATTAGGGGTGTCAAACGATTAAAAATTTTAATCGAGTCAATTACAGCTTAAAAATTAATTAATCGTAATTAATCGCAATTAATCGCAATTAAAACCATCTATAAAATATGCCATATTTTTCTGTAAATTATTGTTGGAATGGAAAAATAAGACACAAGATGGATATATACATTCAACATATGGTACATAAGTACTGTATTTCTTTATTATAACAATAAATCAACAAGATGGCATTATGGATAGAAAGACTTGTAGTTCTTAAAAGATACATTTTAGTACAAGTTATAGAAATTTTATAATAAAACCCCTCTTCATGTTTTCGTTTTAATAAAATTTGTAAAATTTTCAATCAAAAAATTAACTTGTAGCCCGCCATTGTTGATGTCAATAATTACTTACACAGTGCTCATGGGTGCTGAAGCCTATAAAATCAGTCGCACCCAAGCGCCAGCAGAGGGCGGCAAAACTCCGAAAAACACAACAAGTACACTTTTCACTATGCTGTGATTTTAATCTGTTTGAGCGGGGCATTTGTGCGTTAATTGCGTCAAATATTTTAACGGGATTAATTGAAAAAATTAATTGCTGCTCGTTAACGCGATAATTTTGACAGCCCTCATATTTATTTATTATTATTTTTCTTTCATTATTTTTTTTTCTGGGAAGGAGGGGAGCAAACCTCTTAAACTACTGAAATGCAAAGAAAACTGTTTTAGCACATGTTATTTCTATAACAAATACAAAAACTGATTTTCATTCAAAATTGTATTTTTTTTTTATGATTTGCAAAATAAAAGTTAACAAAAACAGCAATAACCCCAACCTCCATCTCCCTAATTTTTATTTTCCCTCATTTACTCACATACTAAATGCCATATCTCAATTTTAACTACTTAAGAACATATGATGTACATTAAAATTGAAGTTAATTTAAACATTTACTTAAGCTATACTGTATTTTTCGGACTATAAGTCGCACCTGAGTATAAGTCGCACCAGCCATAAAATGCCCAACGAAGAGGAAAAAAGAGCAAATAAAACTAGATTTGAGAAATAAGCCTCCTCAACTCTTTCATTGGTCTTAAAGATTGGATCCATTTTATGTTGCATTGCCCTTTTTTGTCGCATCAATTCAACGACCCTTTTTGTTTTTGCTGTTCCAGAAAACATGCACATTTGAACCAATCAGAGCTAACTATCTCTGCTGATCACGTGAATGTCAGCCAATTTAATTGGATAAATGAGTCTAGGCGTTTTGCTTTGGTGCATGCATTCACACATTGACGTGAATCATCATTGTCAGACTCAGATAACTGCAGCAGCTGGGGAAACCTCCATGACGTCCGTGGAATTGTATAATAAATATTGGTGGAAACGGATTACGCTACACAAGCACTTTATTATGCTTGTTGTTAACACTTGCGTATGCAAATCTAATGTTGGTAGATTGTTTTGTTCATGGAGATGAAATGCATGTGTGGCAGCTTAGCAATTTTTTTTTTTTAACATAGCGTTTTGATAGTTACCGTTATAATTTTAAGAATCAAAGCACCGTGTACCCCGGAACAGCATTCTGACCCTGAATCTTATATCGGAACTGCGTTCTGGCCCTGAATCTTATACCAGAACTGCGTTCCTGACTGTTCTGGCCCACTTTCACCCCTGTATAACACTAACAGCATAACCTGCATGTACACTTTTGCTGGGGACGGAACATTAGTAAGAACAAACATATTTGGTGAATGGGGGTCAGGGCTATATTTCTCACGAATATGAACCGAATTAATTCATAGGCTAAATGATTAATGCAAAATAAATCTGTATTTACCTATTCTTTAACTTTCACACTGCACATTTATAATGTCTTAATCTGATAATTTTTTGTTAAATCTAGTCAAATAATTTTCTCCATCTTTTTTTTGAGTGTTAAAGGCTAATTAACAGATTAATGCATCGGATTCTTCTACTTTAAGTAAATATTACTATTTGTTCGTATGGAGCCCATACATCTTTAAAGTTGTTCATTTTTCACCTAAATCAAGAAAAAAGATTTATCAAATAATGTTTTGAACAATATTCTTGAATTAAGGACATTTCTGACAAACAAGTTTTCTTTTAAGATTAAATATACAAATGTTTTGCTTAAAATAAGTCTGTTAAGCTTATTTCCAGCTAGCTGTTTTTTGTATTTCAAGAAATCTCAGCGAATAAAATTGACTTGAAGCGCTGTAGCAGTAGTGAAACTAGTGGAGTGTTCCCCACCTCTGCAACATTGACGTCTTTTTACATTACTTACAGTGGCTGCTGCTGGCAGAAAAAAAACTTCTAATATCCCTCGTCTTTGAAGGGGGAGGCGGTATGTTGTATTTCTGTCGGGCTGTGAATGTGTGTGTGTGTGTATGGGGGAGGAGGTCCAATTTATCAGCCAATCAAACGTGCGTTTTATGGGAAAAAATGGACTGGCACATTCAGCGGGTAAAAAGGGGTCAATGTAAGTTTGAACATAATAAAAGTACTGTAATTTACTTAATAATGGTAGGATCAATTCTATCCTTACAACATAAACGAAGATACAGTAGGAAGAAATGACCTATATAACTGAAGTCATTATATAATGCAAATAAGGTTGCTTAAAAGTTGGTGGGGATAATATGAGCATCCTGAAAAGTTGGTAGTGTTATGTTCCTACCGTCCCTATATGCAAACCTACGCCCTTAGCTAAATCATCAATCCAAAATAAATCTGTACTGACTTATACTAACGTTCATGTGTATTGGTTCAGGTGATACACCGTTCGGTTCAAACCTTTGTTTTCAAAAAACTACTAAAGAAACATTTTGAAAACAGAATAAATGTCTGGATTTTGTTAGCAAATTTAAATTTCAATATTTAAACATAAATTATATTAATATACAAAATAAATACAAACTTGTAAATAACTATCAAGGATTGCAAAAAATAAACATTGGTTTTAAGACCACTCAACATTGTCCGTCTAAATAAATAATAAACATATCTGAAAAAACTTGTTAGTCAGGGAATAACAAAAGTAAAAAGTAAAAAAAAAAAAAAAAAAAAAACATGGAGCCTTTCTTCAGGTAAAGCACTGCTTTTGTCTACAAGCACAGACAAACTCAGCAAAAAATGAAAGCTGCTTTGGCTCCTTTAAGACCACATAAATGAAATAAAAATAAAAACTGGGGAGAAGTGAGTAAACCTCAGTTCACTACATTTCTCATATTTTAATTGTTAACAGTAGAAAACATCCAGGAGGACACTTCTCTAGCGGCTTCCTACTCGAATTTTGCAGGTTAGCAGACTTTAATGCTATGCAAACTCTGATGCAGGTCAGACTTTCAGTAGCAAAATTTGTGGCATGTTCCCCACTTGACATCTTTTTACATTACATGCAGTGGCTACTGCTGCTGGCTGAACAAAAAAACCCTTCTAAAATCCCTCCTTTTCAAAGGGGGCAGAGGAGGCGGTATGCTGTTGACATGTTGTATTTCTGTTGGAGCTGTGATTATGTATGTGTATGTGGATGGGGGAGGGGGCAGAGTCGGGAAGTAAAAAGGGGTTAACATAATGTAAATAATTCACTTAATAATTGTAGGCATAATTCTATCATTACAACAACTGGAAAGCCAATCTAAATGACCTATCTTACTGAAGTCATTCTGAGCCTCCTGAAAAGTTGGTACTGCTATGTCCGTACCGTTCCTATGCAAACCTACACCCTTGGTTGAAATGAATAAAAAGGTTAATGTCTTTACGTGGACCAGTGATGACAGTAAAATTCATTCAATAAAATAAACCTATAGAGCAGTGGTTCTTAACCTTGCTAAAGGGTCCGAACCCAAGGGCGTAGATTTGGTCTCAATGTTAGTAGGGACAATATAATGGCATAAACTGCATGTGCACTTTTTGCTGGGGACGGGACATTAATAAGACCAAAGAGACTATTGAACGGGGGTCAGGGCTACATTTCTCACTGATAGGAACATAGTTAATTGATATTGACTCACTTATGGCAAGACTGAAAAAGCAGTTTCTGCTCTTGCACTCCTCTTTAAAATAAACTGCTATATTTTAAGCCAAAAGAACTGTTGTGTTTGATAGAACAATATGTCTATATGCTGCCATAGCAGATTCATGGCGCATTAAGCCCCCGAACTATTTTTAATTTGTCCGTTTTACCCTGGAAACCCCCGTTTACAGACGTCGCGCAACCGCTTTTTTTTCAACCTAGCCATAAAAAGAAGGTAAGTAATCATATTTATTATTTGAAATGTTTGTCATTTTTAGCTTAGAATCATTAATTAATGCCTAATATTTTGTAAAAAAAAAAAAATTAAACATTTTTTTTCACTCGCATATTTTAAACTTTTAAACAAATTACATCACAATGAAAAAAGTAGCGTCTGTAAATAATGTCACAGATACAGTGGGGCAAATAAGTATTTAGTCAACCACTAATTGTGCAAGTTCTCCCACTTGAAAATATTAGAGGCCTGTAATTGTCAACATGGGTAAACCTCAACCATGAGAGACAGAATGTGGAAAAAAACAAACAAACAGAAAATCACATTGTTTGATTTTTAAAGAATTTATTTCCAAATTAGAGTGGAAAATAAGTATTTGCTCAATACCAAAAGTTCATCTCAATACTTTGTTATGTACCCTTTGTTGGCAATCAGGGCCGGCCCAGGCCATTTGGGGGCCCTAAGCAAAATAATGCAAAGGGGCCCATATTTTTGGCCCGCCATTTCGTCACAGTGTACTGTGTAACCCATACATGCAATCCAACCCATACGTCCATATTTTGTATATTAATCAGATTTTCTTGCACTGCATACTTCTCACCCCAAATGATTGTCAGTACTTACAGTAGATAGCGCCAAACCTTTTTCTAAAAGAGGAAAGAAAGAAGTTAAGGAAGAACTTTTATTTTTTTCAAGCTTATAATCAAGTATGAAAACTCACAAAAGTCAAATAAAGCAAACTGTAGTAAACAAAATAGAATATAAATTAAACAATTGCCAGATTGGGGGACCCCTAGTGGTCAGGGGCTCTAAGCAGCTGCATAGTCTGCGTATAGGTTGGGCCGGCCCTGTTGGCAATAACGGAGGCCTAACGTTTTCTGTAACTCTTCACAAGCTTTTCACACACTGTTGCTGGTATTTTGGCCCATTCCTCCATGCAGATCTCCTCTAGAGCAGTAATGTTTTGGAGCTGTCATTGGGCAACACGGACCATTAACTCCCTTCACAGATTTTCTATGGGGTTGAGATCTGGAGACTGGCTAGGCCACTCCAGGACCTTGAAATGCTTCTTACGAAGCCACTCCCTTGTTGCCCTGGCTGTGTGTCTGGGATCATTGTCATGCTGAAAGACCCAGCCACATCTCATCTTCAATGCCCTTGCTGATGGAAGTAGATTTTCACTCAAAATCTCTTGATTCATGGCCCCATTCATTCTTTCCTTTACACAGATCAGTTGTCCTGGTCCCTTTGCAGAAAAACAGCCCCAAAGCATGATGTTTCCACCCCCATGCTTCACAGTGGGTATGGTGTTCTTCGGATGCAATTCAGTATTCTTTCTCCTCCAAAGACGAGAACCTGTGTTTCAACCAAAAAGTTATATTTTGGT
The DNA here is from genome assembly GCF_030265065.1 of Corythoichthys intestinalis. Lineage (NCBI taxonomy): Eukaryota > Metazoa > Chordata > Actinopteri > Syngnathiformes > Syngnathidae > Corythoichthys > Corythoichthys intestinalis. Next base: position 21,114,882 of record NC_080408.1, on the reverse strand, counting down.
TTCATCTGACCATAATACATTCTCCCAGTCCTCTTCTGGATCATCCAAATGCTATAGCGAACCGCAGACAGGCTTGGACGTGTACTGGCTTCAGCAGGGGGACACGTCTGGCAGTGCAGGATTTGAATATATGGCGGAAAATACTCAGGTGACATGAAGTTTTTTTCTGAGACCCCCAATTTGGCCAACTTTCAAAATGGTCTGATATGCATGTGTGATACATCATTGGAAAGCTTAAAATCTCAATTGGGGGGAGAAAACCTTTCAACATTAGGGCATTTTAAAAACAAAACAAAAAAACAGCGAAACCCTATCTGGAGGTGAGAGCACGCAAGAGCAAAATTAAAGACGCCATGACTTTAACGAGATATTATCGCGTGCTTACCTTGTTTCGATCCAAAAACTCCATGTAACATGTATCACTGAGTGTCAAGACACAGCTTTGAATTACCACAGCTGGATTTTTTGGGGGACTTTATGGGTGAAACATGGTAATATAACAAGGGTCGCGATGCAGAAATCGCAGACAACAAGGAGATGTTCTTTTTAATATATTTACCCTTTTAAACGTTTTTTTTTCTTTCCAATTTTTCTTTGTTTGGATTGATTATTTATCATCTAACATATTGGAGAAATTGCGAGATTAACAAAAAAAACAAAAAAAAAACAAAACAAAAAAACAAAAATAAAACAATTAAGCGATAGTTATGAGGTAGATATCCGTGCCTTTTTTATCGACACAAATTTTTTCATTGTGACGTAATTTGTCTAAAAGTTTAAAATATGCGAGTGAATAATTTTTCAAAGTTTTTTTTTTTTTTAAACTAAATATTAGACATCAATTAATTATTCTAAGCCAAAAATGACAGAAATGTTGAATAATAAATACGATTACTTACCTTCTTTTTGTGGCTAGGTTGAAACAAAAGCGGTTGCTCGATGTCTGTAAACGGGGGTTTCCAGGGTAAAACGGACAAATTAAAAATTGTTCGGGGTCTTAATGTGCCATGAATCTGCTATGGCAGCATATTGACATTTTGTTCTATCAAACACAACAGTTCTTTTGGATTAAAATACAGCAGTTTAATTTTAAGACGGGTGCAAGAACAGAAACTTTTTCAATCTTGTGTTTTCCACCATATATATTTAATTTATATATATTATGTATATATTTTGTTTTAATTTGGTTTCTGACATGATTCTAATTCATTAATATTGTAATGAAGTTAAACTTGATGTGGCATCGTAGTAGTCAAGTGGTGCGTCATTCTCGATAGGATGCATTGCAGGGAAAATAAACATTTAATCATGACGGCTCATTACATGTATTTGTAGCCAGTTAAGTCATTTTGATAGTAGGCTTTTATAGCTAATATATATACATACAGTGTTGCAGTTATTATAAGACTTAAATAAGCCTTTTGTTTTTTTGCAGCTCCAGACATATTTGTTTTTTTTATTATTATTACTTTTTTTTGGTCCAATATGGCTCTTTCAAACTTTTTGGGTTGCTAACACCTGCGCCTATACGGACAAATGTATCCTTTATGTCCAGCCTCCATAAATGAAATGTAAAAAAAATAATCCTACTTGATGTCCATGAATAAAAGTGACAATAATAAAGGAACATAAATGACAATATTTGCAATAGGTCTGAATAATAACTAATTCATGTGTATGATTTATAGAAATATAGTTACACATATGTTACAAATACAAAAACAGACAATACAGTCATTTAATTAATAAAATGAATGCCGATGTAAAGCGTCCAATTGAAAAATAAGGCTCCTTTTCTGCCATTTGACACTTTTTCCTCAGAAACAAACATATTCTGATGAGTTATTAAATGTAAGTCATTGTTTTGTTGGTCTTGAGGGGATTCCAGGAGAATACACACAGGTCATTTAAAACAAATTTGAGATAACGAATCAATTTTTGAAGCACCCGACAAATCGAAATGAAATGACATAAATAACGTGTCATTGCGTTGAGGGCCTCGGGGGAGGACTGGTGGCAGTTCCCCCGGGGGGAGTCATGGCCGGGGGAGATAAACTGGGGGCTATCGGCTTGTGGTCACACACACACATCTGATAAATAAATAAAAGGAGCAGCATTAACGGTGACACGCTATCGCGCGGGACATTCGCAGCAGTTCCCAACACTGGCAGGTATAACAACGGATACCATTAATAACGGATTTCTGTCTGCTCATTTAATTTGCGTTAAATAAGGTGCAAAGTTGTTACAATAGGTGCAAAGTGCACCGTGGACGTCGTCAGATTGCTATCAGTGTTTTATGGATTGTTTCTTCTGGTGTTGTTTGCAAAGGCACACGGTCAGTCACGATGCCTGCATGCGTGCAGTCACGACCACAAGCCCTCATGCATCCAGTCACGACTGTCATCCTGCACCCTGAACTGCACGAGTTTTGTTTTAAACATAGAATTTTGCCAAGAAAAAGTTTTTTGTGCAAAAAAAAAAAAGATAATCAATTATCTAGCATCTATTCTTGGGGTCATCCAAACCAGTTGTTGGAGGGGCAAAAAATCCTTTGCAACAAAACCAGCTGAATCTCGCAGTTTCAAAATGCAGTATGATTATGGGGCGCCGTTTGTAATGCAGTTCATGCTAAAATTTACATTATTTTTTCACATTTAGCGCCACACAGTGTTTAAAATGGTTTGAAATTTTTAGAGTCACTTTTTTCCCCCACATTTACAACGCAATTAACAACTTAAATATTTAGTTTTTAGACCTGACTGTTTAAATCCAGAACTAAATATTTAGATTTACATCCTATATCCTAAATGTTGAATCTGGAAACGGTTGGAACTAAATATTTAGCTTAATATGCAAATTCACGTGACTGGAGACCGGTAGTAACAAAATAAAAGCTGGAGCAACTCAGACTATCTGTTTACGTTGATTAAAAATGAATCAAACCTACTCAACGGTGGCAGTCGGTCAGCTCTTGGACATGAGTCTTTGTGATTATAACAATATATCGCTAAAATACACATTTAGGAGAAACTATTTAAAGAGTATTTTGTGCGCGTCAGCTTTTATTTTGTTACTTCCGGTCTCCAGTCATGTGAATTTGCATATTAAGCTAAATATTTAGTTCCAACCGTTTCCAGATTTAACATTTAGGATGCAGGACATAAATTTAAGATTTAAAGTAAATATTTAGTTTTGGATTTAAACAATCAGGTCCAAAACTTCTTATTTAAAAAAATATTTAAGCTGCTAAATAATGTTTTAAATGTGCAAAAAAAGTGATTCTAAAGATTTTACACCACATTTTAAACACTGTGTGGAGCTAATGTGAGAACATGTCGTAATTTTCAGCATGTACTGCTACAAACGGCGCCCCATACATGATGCCCTCTAGTGGTAAATCTATTTTTTTTTTTTAAACGTTTTCTAAATTATTTAGGAATAAACTCACACCTCCGATAACTTCACATCAAGCTATGCTTCCTAGAGTTGTTTTTGAGCCTGTTTTTATGAGTATAGACGCACCATAAAAAACAACTTTTTTCAATTGCATTTTACAACGGTAATTCCAACACTGCGCGGCTGGGTGATAGTGACAACTTTTCATAAAGTGAAGGACAAAAGTCTATTAAAATAAACTATGTGCACTCAAGACAATTGAAATCCAAACATAACTTTCTAGCTGATGTTTTCTCTTGCTATATTCTCAGAGAATAATTGTACCGTAATTTTCGGACTATAAGCCGCTACTTTTTGCCCCATTTTGAATCCTGCGGTTTATAGTCCAGTGCGTCTTATTTGTCGATTTATTTGGGTTAATGGGTAACACTTCATTTGACAACAGTGTCATAATACCTTTATAATTATGACATGACACTATCATGGACATTAATGAATGCTTATGGCAGATGTCATTAGGGATGTGACAAAATATCGAAATGGTGATATACAGTGGGGCAAATAATTATTTAGTCAACCACCAATTGTGCATGTTCTTCTACTTGAAAAGATTAGAGAGGCCTGTAATTGTCAACATGGGTAAACCTCAACCATGAGAGACACAATATTGAAAAAAAAAAACAGAAAATCACATTGTTTGATTTTTAATGAATTTATTTCCAAATTACAGTGGAAAATAAGTATTTGGTCACCTACAAACAAGCAAGATTTCTGGCTGTCAAACAGGTCTAACTTCTTCTAACGAGGCTCCACTCACTACCTGTATTAATGGCACCTGTTTTAATTCATTATCAGTATAAAAGACACCTGTCCACAACCCTCAGTCAGTCACACTCCAAACTCCACTATGGCCAAGACCAAAGAGCTGTCCAAGGACACCAGAGACAAAATTGTAGACCTGCACCAGAAGGGGAAGACTGAATCTGCAATAGGTAAAACGCTTGGTGTGAAGAAATCAACTGTGGCAGCAATTATTAGAAAATGGAAGACATACAAAACCACTGATAATCTCCCTCAATCTGGGGCTCCATGCAAGATCTCACCCCGTGGCGTCAAAACGATAACAAGAACGGTGAGCAAAAATCCCAGAACCACATGGGGGGACCTAATGAATGACCTACTGAGAGCTGGGACCACAGTAACAAAGGCTACTATCAGTAACACAATGCGCCGCCAAGGACTCAAATCCTGCACTGCCAGACGTGTCCCCCTGCTGAAGCCAGTACACGCCCAGGCCCGTCTGCGGTTCGCTAGAGAGCATTTGGATGATCCAGAAGAGGACTGGGAGAATGTGTTATGGTCAGATGAAACCAAAATAGAACTTTTTGGTAGAAACACAGGTTCTCGTGTTTGGAGGAGAAAGAATACTGAATTGCATCCGAAGAACACCATACCCACTGTGAAGCATGGGGGTGCAAACATCATGCTTTGGGGCTGTTTTTCTGCAAAATGACCAGGACGACTGATCTGTGTAAAGGAAAGAATGAATGGGGCCATGTATCGAGAGAATTGGGGGTGAAAATCTCCTTCCCTCAGCAAGGGCATTGAAGATGAGACGTGGCTGGGTCTTTCAGCATGACAATGATCCCAAACACACAGCCAGGGCAACAAAGGAGTGGCTTCGTAAGAAGCATTTCAAGGTCCTGGAGTGGCCTAGCCAGTCTCCAGATCTCAACCCCATAGAAAGTCTGTGGAGGGAGTTGAAAGTCCCTGTTGCCCAACGACATACCAAAACATCACTGCTCTAGAGGAGATCTGCATTGAGGAATGGGCCAAAATACCAGCAACAGTGTGTGAAAAGCTTGTGAAGAGTTACAGAAAACGTTTGGCCTCCTTTATTGCCAACAAAGGGTACATGACAAAGTATTGGGATGAACATTTGGTATTGACCAAATACTTATTTTCCACCATGATTTGCAAATAAAATATTTAAAAAACAAACAATGTGATTTTCTTTTTGTTTTTTTCCATATTCTGTCTCTCATGGTTGAGGTTTACCCATGTTGACAATTACAGGCCTCTCTAATATTTTCAAGTGGGAGAACTTGCACAATCAGTGGTTGACTAAATACTTTTTAGCCCCCACTGAAATCCACCCCCTCCCCGCCGTGGCCCTGGGTTGGCGCCCGTGTAGCGTCTCCGCTCGTCTGTGTGGCTGTCGCGTGCTTGGTGGGGCTCGCGTGCGGCTAGATGTGATGGGGCGCGCTCGGGTGGGTGGTCCTGGTGCCGGGATTGGCGGGGGGGGGGGGGGGGGCGTAGGGTCAGTCGCCAACGGGCTTACACTCACGATTCACCCGATTACTGGATTCTACATAACAGAGCTGATTTGTGTACACTCTACCCCTTTCAAAATCACTTAGCTTATAGACTCCCCCACCCCGTCCCCTTCTTTCCCTGGTCAACAGGCCCCCCACGTGGTATCAACCGGAAATACATCTAGCTGACGATAGCACCAACATGTTAGTAGTTAGTGTAGACGTTCAATGTATTTCTTGTTGTTTGTATTTCTTTCCTTTCTTCTCTTGTGTTTGTTTTCTTCTGTTCCCCCATCATCCCTTCATGTTCGCCGTTTTGTCATAATAAACGAGGTATGTGGATGATCACAATGGGAGTATGTCATACCCTCAATGTGAAACATTAAAACTGTTCAGTTTTGTTCTGTTCAGAACAACTGTTCAGCACTCAGACTTCCATTCCCGGTGTCAAACAGCTGAACAGGACAGGTTAAAAAAAAAAAAATGTATATGATATGTGATATATCGTGATACCTTGTATCCCAAAAGGTTATCAATATGCACCTGCCAAGAATCGAGATATCGTTTTAAAAAGGTGTCAATGTTTAAAAAAAAAAAAAAAAAGTAACCAACAAGTTGCTATCAAAATCTTCAACTATAATAGTGTCTCAGTTAACTCTATGGCTGCCATTGATGGTGCTCGACGCCCAATCCATTTAGACTGAGAGGGTCGAACGAACGTTCATTCATTCAAAACCAGAGCATTCACAGTCACTTTCTGATTTCCAGGCCATTTACAGGTCAATTTCTGTTCATTTTAGTGCATTTACAGGTCGCTTCCTGTTGAGTTTGAGTCGCTGCCTATTCATTTGGGAGATTCCTGGGCCACTTCCTGTTCCGTAACCTAAAATCAACAGGAAGTGACTCATAAAATACCCCGAAATCAACAGGAAGTGACTCAAAATCAATAACTCATTCCAATTCACAACAGAAGCTTGTTTTTTCTGTTTATTAGTCGTTTTGTAGAATATCTTAGGTTGATTTCCTGACCAATGTATTGATAATCGTTGTATCGCCATATCGTGAGATCATCGTTATCGTAAGCTTTGTATCGCAAATCGTATTGTATTGTGAGGTACCAAGAGGTTCCCACTCCTAGATGTCATTAAGTCATCCGGCAAATTATTTATGTCCAGCTTGGATCTTTTACATCCATTCAAAAGTGAGATAATTTTCCGGATGACACAAAATGACATCTTTCATAATCATTCATTAATGCTCATGTCATTATTATGATGGTCTTATGACAGTCTTATGGCGCCATTGTCAAATAAAGGGTTACTAAATACCATAACTAGCAATTAAGGAAACTGGAACAGTAACTAAAGAAATAATTAGCACAGAACATAAATTTTCATTGTTATTTACACAGCTGGACAAAAGTATTGGCGCCCCTGCAATTCTGTCAGATAATGCTCAATTTCTCCAAGAAAATGATTGCAATTAAAAATCCTTTGGTAGTAATATCAAACAATCAAATAATATGAAAAAAAACAAAAGAAAATGGGTAAAAAAAAAATAAAACATGATCATTTTACACAAAACTCCAAAAAAAAGGCCGGACAATACTATTGGCACCCTTTAAAAACCGTGTGATGCTTCTCTAATTTGTGTAATTCACAGCAGCTGTTACTTACCTGTGGCACATAACAGGTGCTGGCTATGACTACATCACACTTGCAGCCAGTTAAAATGGATTAAAGTTGACTCAACCGCTGTCCTGTGTCCTTGTGTGTACCACATTGAGCATGGTGAAAAGAAAGAAGACCAAAGAACTGTCTGAGGACTTGAGAAGCAAAATTGCGAGGAAGCATGGGCAATCTCAAGGCTACAAGTCCATCTCCAAAGACCTGAATGTTCCTGTGTCTACTGTGTGCAGTGTCATCGATAAGTGTAAAGCCCATGCCACTGTGGCTAACCTCCCTAGATTTGGACGGAAAAGAAAAATTGACGAGAGATTTCAACGAAAGATTGTCTCAACCCGTACTATCTGTCGGTGTCTGAATGAAAAGGGACTCTATGGTAGGATAACTAAGAAGACCCAACTTCTGACCAGAGACATAAAAATGCCAGCTGGTGTTTGCCAAAACTTACCTGAGAAAGCCAAAAATGTTATGGACGAATGTTCTCTGGTCAGGTGAGACAAAAGTAGAGCTTTTTGGGAAAATGCATCAAGATAGAGTTTACAGCAGGGGTCTCCAAACCGTTCCTCAAGGGACGCTGTGGGTCCTGGTTTTTGTTCATACCAATTAAGCACAGACCTTTTAACCAATGTGGTGTCTACTAAAACAAGCAACACCTGACTGCAATCAACTGATTACACTTATAAAACACCAGATTGGTGAAAAAGTGTGGTCTTGTTTTGTAATCAACTGATTACACTTATAAAACACCAGATTGGTAAAAAGGTGTGGTCTTGTTTTGTTGGAGTGAAATCCTGCCCCCACTGCGGCCCTATGTGGAATAGTTTGGAGACCACTGGTTTACAGGAAAAAAACGAGGGCTTCAAAGAACACTGTCCCCACAGTCAAACATGGCGGAGGTTCCCTGATGTTTTGGGGTTGCTTTGCTTCTTCTGGCACTGGACTGTTTGACCGTGTGCATGGCATTATGAAGTCTGAAGACTACCAACAAATTTTGCAGCATAATGTAGGGCCCAGTGTGAGAAAGCTGGGTCTCCCTCAGAGGCCATGGGTCTTCCAGCTGGACAATGACCCAAAACAAACTTCAAAAAGCACTAGAAAATGGTTAGAGAGAAAGCACTGGAGACTTCTAAAGTGACCAGCAATGAGTCCAGACCTGAATCCAATAGAACACCCGTGGAGAAATCTGAAAATGTTAGTTTGGAGAAGGCACCCTTCAAATCTCGCAGTTGGCCAAAAAACAAAAAATGGTCTAAAATTCCAGCAGAGCATTGTAAGAAACTCAATGATGGATACCGAAAGTGGTTGTTCGCAGTAATTTTGTCTAAAGGTTGTGCTACCAAGTATTAGGCTGAGGGTGCCAATACTTTTGTCCGACCCATTTTTGGAGTTTTGTGTAAAGTTATTATTATTTTTTAAATTATTTTTTGTGTTTTTCCATTGCAAGCCAAGTAGATAAATATATTACTACCAAAGCATTTGTAATTGCAATCATTTTCTGGGAGAAATTGAGCATTTGTGACAGAATTGCAGGGGGGGGGGCAATACTTTGGCCAGCAGTGTACATCTGTAGCACTGCAATGCATGCTAGGAGGCATATTGGACAACAACAGTGTTGACAGCAGGTGGCAACAGAGGTTTAATGTCTCCCCCAAGCGAGCAGTGATGGCCAAATGAAGTTTCTTGAAGCAATGAAGCTTTGCAGCCAACTGGTTCATAGCTTCATGGTGGTTCATTTGGTCTTATGATCAATATCTTTTGATGTAATATCCCATAATACATTGAGGACATCTGCGGCTTATAGTCCAGTGCGGTTTATCAATGAACAAATGCTGTTTCCGTGTTAAATTTAGTGGGTGGCTTCTTATAGTCAGGTGTGCCTTATAGTGTGAAAATCACGGTAATTACTTCACTGTTTTTCATCGGATTCTAAAATAGCTTTACAAATCTCATCAAAGTGATCAGTTTCAGCAAAACGCCCACGTACTGACTCAACTTCATTTCAGAGGAAATGCCAGCAACTCCCCAACTGACATATACAGTACATATATAAACAAAGATACATTATTTGAAGTCAATAATAAATCATTGTCAGCTTGCATGACCATTAATTGTGCAATAATTCAGAAAAATAATAGTTTCACAATATAAAATCTTTATTTCGCAACATATACAACAGCACATGCCTGCAAACGAAAATACGGCGTATCCCTTGTACATTTATACACCTTGAAATTTAAATCATTGAACATGTTTTGGGTGAATTTTCTTAGTATGTGACCTCCAAATCCATATTATAAAAATAATAGTAAATAATTTCTCAAGTCTTTGCTGATTGCTTTGCACGGGTACTCTGGCGTCCTCCCCACTCCAAAACGATGCATGTTAGGTTCATTGAAGATTCTTAATTTCTTCCCCTTTCGTTGCCAGTTTAAAACTGTATACCACATGGTGACATTTAAGACAATAGATAACTATAAATAAAGTGTGGCAGTATGCTGGAGCTTGCTGCATGCAACCTTTACAAGTCATTTCTGTTTATGAATGATTTCCACGTTATGGAGTTGAAATGATAATTGGATCTACTGTTCAAATATAGTGGAATGAAAAAGTATCTGAACCTATTGGAGTTTCTCACATTTCTGCATAAAATCACCATCAAATGTGATGGGATTTTTGTCAAAATCACACAGATGAAAAAACATCATCTGCTAACAAAAACCACCCAAACCTTTATAGGTTTTCATATTTAATGAGGATAGTATGCAAACAATAACAGGAGGTGGGAAAATAAGTAATTGAACCATCACATTCAATATTTTGTGGCACCTTCTTTGGCAGAAATAACTTCAACCAGATGCTTCCTGTAGCTTCAGATCAGTCTGGCACATCGATCAGGACTAATCTTGGCTCATTCTTCTCTACAAAACTGAAGTTCGGTCAGAGTCCTGGGATGTCTGGCATGACTTGTGTCTTGAGGTTATGCAACAGCATCTCAATGGGGTTCAAGTCTGCCAGAAGGTGTATTTTGTTCTGAAACCATTGAGAAGTTGATTTACTTCTGTATTTTGGATCATTGTCTTGTTGCAGCAGCCATCCTCTTTTTAGCTTCAACTGTCTGACAGCCTCAGGTTTCCTGCACGACAAACGGATACCTTTGAATTAATTCTTCCATTAATGATTGCTAGTTGTCCAGGCTCTGAGGCAGAAAAACAGCCCCAAATCATGATGCTCCATCCACCATGCTTCACGGTGAGGATGAGGTGTTGATGTTGGTGAGCTGTTCCATTTTTCCTCCACACATTACGTTGCGTGTTACTACCAAATAATTCAACTTTGGTTTCATCAGTCCACAAAATATTTTGCCAAAGCTTTTGTGGAGTGTTCAAGTGCCTTTTTGCAAACATTAAACGAGCAACAATATTTTTTTAGACAGCAGTGGCTTCCTCCATGGAGTCCTCCCATGAACACCATTCTTTGCTTTAGTTTTACATATAGTTGATGTGTCCACATAGATATTAGACTGTGCCAGTGATTTCTGTAAGTCTTTAGCAGACACTCTAGGGTTCTTTTTTACCTAAGTATTCTGCGCTGAACTCTTGGTGTCATCTTTGGTGGACGTCCACTCCTTGGGAGAGAAGCAACAGTGCCAAACTCTCTCCATTTGGAGACAACATCTCTGACTGTCGTCGATTGATGAACATCCAGACTTTTAGAGATGGCTTTGTATCCTTCCCCAGTTTATATGCCCAGCTTTATTCAAATCAACAATCCTTGATCGGTCTTCAGACAGCTCTTTTGACCGAGCCATGATGCACATCAGACAATGCTTCTTATCAAGGCAATTCTTACCAGGTGTGTGTTTTAGGGCAGCTTTAAACCACTCATCAGTGATTGGGCACACACCTGACTTAAATTGTCTGGTAAAAATTGGTTTACCGGTAGGTCTCCTTAGACAGAGGGTTCACTTACTTATTTTCCCCCTTCTGTCATTGTTTGCATACTATCCTCATTAAAATATGAAAACCTATAAATGTTTGGGTGGTTTTAATTAAAGCAGAGTTTTTTTCATCTGTGTGATTTCGACAAAGATTTGATCAAATTTGATGGTGATCTTATGCAGAAATGTGAGAAATTCCAAAAGGTTCAGATACTTTTTAATACCACTCTATCAAAATAAATATCCATTAATAATATGCACAAAAGTATACACTGAACTAAGTAAACTAAAAAATGTTAAAAAATGCTGTCATGGGATGAGAGGGAAAAAAAACTTCAACAAACTTTCTTGACATCAAGAAAAGTACTAAAACAGGACAAAGTGCAAAAATATTTTCATTATAGCTTCGACCTGAGCATAAAAACAGCAAAAATAATTAGAATGAGGGATGGTTTGAGTGCAAATTAGGACAACAGGTTCCCTAAAAATTAAAGATGAACCATGACTATCCGGGTGGTTCACTGCATAACGTATGTAGTTCAACAACAGTGTTCACATTGTGGACTCGATGGGTTGCCATGTTGTTTGTCACCCATTCATCGTGGACTGCGTCGGGCTGGCACAATTCGAAGACAGGCGACGCTTTCCCGCGTCATGAGCCGTGTCACCTGGTCCAGACTGAGTCCCGCCACCACTTCCCCGTTCACTTGTACAATCTCATCGCCAACACCCAGCAGACCCACGTAGGGAACTTCACCTGTTCCGTCACCCACTTTTTCAACATAAACACCTGGAAGAACAAAGTAAGTGTCATGGATGATATTCATTCAAGTCGACATGTTTTTGATGTTAAAATGACAACACTGAAGGCAAGGGCGTAGGTTTGATCTCAACATTGGTAGGGACGATTTCTGCATGTGACTATTTGACTTATACTAACTTTCATATGTATTGGTTCAGGTGATACACCTTTCGATTCAAACGTTTGTTTTCAAAAACTACGAAAGAAACATTTTGAAAATTTCCAGAATAAATGTCCGGATTTTATTAGCAAATTTAAGATGCAATATTTGAGCATTTAACAATTTACACAATAAATACAAACTTGTTATCTCTTAACTATCCAGGATGGCAAAAAAAAATAAACATTTGTCTTAAGACTTAAAACTTCTTGGTCAGGGAATTAAAAAAATAAATAAAAATGGAGCGTTCCTTCAGTTAAAACACTACTGCTTTTGTCCACAAGCACAGCCAAACTCAGCCAAAAAAGAAATAAAGAAAGCTCCTTTGGGCTGCTTTAAGACCACATACAGTGGAGCAAATAAGTATTTAGTCAACTGCCATTTGTGCAAGTTCTCCTACTTAAAAATACTGTATTAGAGGCCTGTAATTGTCAACATGGGTAAACCTCAACCATGAGAGACAATGCGGGAAAAAAACCAGAAAATCACAATGTTTGATTTTTAAAGAATTTATTTGCAAATCATGGTGGAAAATAAGTATTTGGTCAATACCAAATGTTCATCTCAATACTTTGTTATGTACCCTTTGTTGGCAATAACAGAGGCCAAATGTTTTCTGTAACTCTTCACAAGCTTTTCACACACTGTTGCTGGTATTTTGGCCCATTCCTCCATGCAGATCTCCTCTAGAGCAGTGATGTTTTGGGGCTGTCGTTGGGCAACACGGACTTTCAACTCCCACCACAGATTTTCTATGGGGTTGAGATCTGGACACTGGCTAGGCCACTCCAGGACCTTGAAACGCTTCTTACGAAGCCACTCCTTTGTTGCCCTGTCTCATCTTCAATGCTCTTGCTGATGGAAGGAGATTTTCACTCAAAATCTCTCGATACATGGCCCCATTCATTCTTTCCTTTACACAGTTTAGGCGTCCTGGTCCCTTTGCAGAAAAACAGCCCCAAAGCATGATGTTTCCACCCCCATGCGTCACAGTGGGTATGGTGTTCTTCGGATGCAATTCAGTATTCTTTCTCCTCCAAACACGAGAACCTATGTTTCTACCAAAAAGTTCTATTTTGGTTTCATCTGACCATAACACATTCTCCCAGTCCAGTGCAGGATTTGAGTCCCTGGCGGTGCATTGTGTTACTGATAGTCGTCTTTGTTACTGTGGTCCCAGCTCTCTGTAGGTCATTCACTAGGTCCCTCCGTGTGGCTCTGAGACTTTTGCTCACCTTTCTTAGTATCATTTTGACGCCACGGGGTGAGATCTTGCATGGAGCCCCAGATCGAGGGAAATTATCAGTGGTCTTGTATGTCTTCCATTTTCTAATAATTGCTCCCACAGTTGATTTCTTTACACCAAGCGTTTTACTTATTGCAGATTCAGTCTTCCCAGCCTGGTGCAGGTCTAGAATTTTGACTGGTGTCCTTTGACAGCTCTTTGGTCTTAGCCATAGTGGAGTTTGGAGTGTGACTGACTGAGAGTTGTGGACAGGTGTCTTTTATACTGATAATGAATTAAAACAGGTGCCATTAATACAGGTAGTGAGTAGAGCCTCGTTAGAAGAAGATAGACCTCTTTGACAGCCAGAAATCTTGCTTGTTTGTAGGTGACCAAATACTTATTTTCCACTGTAATTTGGAAATAAATTCTTTGAAAATCAAACAATGTGATCTGTTTTTTTTCCACATTCTGTCTCTCATGGTTGAGGTTTACCCATGTTGACAATTGCTGGCCTCTCTAATCTTTTCAAATAGGAGAACTTAATAGTGGTTGACTAAATACTTATTTGCTCCACTGTAAATAAAATAAAAATAAACATTGGGGAGAAGGTGGTGAACCTTGATTCACTACATTTCTCACTGTTTAATTACCGTTAACAGTAGAATACACATACAGCAGGACACTTCTCCCTAAGCAGCTTTGTACTCGAGTTTTGCAGTTAGCATAACATTAAACTGTGTGAATTTGCTGACTGATACCGGACGGACTTTCAGTAGCAAAATTAGTGGTGTGTTCCCCTCCTCCACAACATTGACATCTTTTTACATCACTTACAGTGGCGCTTGATGGCCCAAATATAATGTCCCTCCTCTTTGAAGGGGGCGGAGGAAGGCAGCATGTTGTCGACATGTATTCCCGTCGGGGCCGTGAGTGCATGTGTGTGTGTGTGTGTGTGTGTGTGTGTGTGTGTGTGTGTGTGCGTGCGGGGGATGGGTGGGTTGCCAAGTCATCAGTCAATCAAACGTGCATTTGAAGGACTGGCACATGGGTAAATGTCCGTAGTCTGAACAACATGAAAATAATTCACTTTATATGGTTAGGTCAATTTTATCCTTGCAACATATGGGAGGACAATCTAAATTATCCATATATTCAGATCATTATATTATACAAGTACTGTTGCTTAAAAGTTGGTGGGGACAATTTGAGCATCCTAAAATGTTGGTAGGGTTATGTAACTACAGTCCCTATGCAAACCTACGCCCTTGAATGGAGGGCAATATTAAGTTATGTACACAACGTACCTGTGTCAGGTCTGCCTTTGCCTCTTGAGATGACGAAACCAAATGGACCGTTTGGGGGTCTGATGAGTTCCAAGAGAAGAGACCCGTCAGGGAAAGCCTGAGAAACCCTACCCGCTGGTCGCACCACTCTGGAGGGGAGAATGTCTTCAACACTCAGGGTCCGATGGAGCTCCAGGTGGGGGCTGTCAGGGCTGTGGACAGTATTTCTGACATTTCAGTGCATATTATTATTATTACAAACAGATCCAGATGCATTTTCTTTTGTATTGTCATTGTTCGTGCCTATCAATCGTAGCTCTAAGACATTGGAGAGCGAGTTTGTCAAAATGTGATTATTCACTGCAAGTGACAAGTATACTTGTCAGTTACAACCTGAAAGTTTCATAAGTCAATTTTCGATTTTCATCGGGAAGGAGAAAAAGGGTCTGACGCTACTTCACTGTGAAGTTCAACCTTGCAAAACAATTTGCACATCGACAAGCAGATGGCAGTGATGCAGTATTTTAGGTATTAGAACGATCCAAAATTCCACACGACAGATGTCTGGTAGAAATTACGGCATTTTCATGTCATGTTCTATGGCTGGCTAAATTAAAAAAAAAAACAACAACAATGGAAAAGGAAGTATCAAACATGATTTCGGGGTGCTGTTTGTTGATATTTACATGACCACATTAGGCAAAAAAACAAACAAAAAAAAAACAAAAAACACAATTATCGAAGTCCGACTAGAAAATTGACTTAAATAAAACATCACCCGTCTAACGAGCATGATTTCCCTCTGGTGGAGAAAAACATTTCCAACCATTAACTTAAAACGCTTGTATATCCGGTTTTCCGTGGTCTATCGGTGCCAAACAAAAACTGGGAGAGAGGTTGAAATCTCTGCCCTCAAGTAATGTTGACACAGTATTTTATGGATAATTGTTTTTTTTTTTCTTTTTAATGGTGCTTTAAAGATACCAGGTGATTAAACAGGCCGGCACGATCACAGGACTTCCAACTGTTAGCTTATACGTGGTGATTTGACTGTATTGTTACATTTGATTGGTATAATGAAAGTCATGTGATTATTGTTGCAACATCTCATTGTTGAAACTGTTAGAGCCACCGTGGGCATCTCTAACAAAAAATAAAGATGTGTTTTTTCCCCCCACCAATATAGTCAAGTAAAAGTAAAAAGTATGGTGTGGTAAATTTACTCTGAAAATTACTTTTTTTTTTTTTTTCTTTCAAAAAAGTTGCTCAACTAAATGTAACGGAGTAAATGTAAGGTGGTACTACCAACTTCTGATTACCATACCAAATCAAACAAAGTCCTGTTCGGTAACTCTAACATTGTTTGGTTTGATGTCCTAAAAAGGTCTGATTTTGAGAAAATGGACAAATTGAAGTAATTTTAAGTCCAAAAACAGACACCTTTATTTTTGTCAAAGCAGAATTGTTAATACTTCTTTCACGCTAGCTGATATAAGATTCACAAGTCTTTTTAGTTTACTTACCTTGGTGCTAGGCCATAAGGTATCTGCACCTCACCAAGGATGGTTGTTCGCTCTGTTCTCCTTTCTAAACTCTGCACGGAGGAGGCTTTACGCAGTTGGGCCAGAGGCAGCGCCTGGTGGCAAAAAGACAATCTTTTAGTATGACACAAAACAGGTTTTGTACGTGTACTTACGTTTGACACTATTAAATGGAAAAAATAAATACAAAAATAAACCGAAAAAATCACAAATTAAAGCAAAATCTGCTTATTTGATTTGCCAAAATACAGTTTTTCTTACCATTTTAAAAAAAATCTACGAACATTGCATCTGCATTTTTACCGTTCAGAAAAAGCCTCCCCTTCAAGTAGGGGGCCGCCCAAATCAAGAGGGGCTATTCACAAACACACGCACGCAGCATATGTAATGCTGGATTTTGTTGAAAAAGTTAGAAAGCTATACCGCATACCAAAAGGAAAGATTGTCTCAGGCGTGTTTTGTTTGAGGATACAAGGTAATTATATTTTTCGTACCATGTAAAAATCAATGGGAGAAATTAACTGCTACGGACTAGCTTCGCCCTTCTAAATATTTTCGTAAAATAGATGCGACCTGCACGTTCTTTATTTTTTTTTGCGTTTAACCAAGAATCGAGACTGTTTTACGTCCATATCTATAAAGAATTGAGGGATTTAAGCATTTATTCACAAGAATTTTCAACGTAAAAAGCACTTTGTGTTTCCCCTTGGTCAGCTTTAACGGAGGTAGGCCCCCTATAGACCCCAATCACCAACGTCACACAATCACGTGATCGCTGTGTTGTGCCGTCATATTGTCCGTCATTGTGTGTCCGTATTCTCAATGGTCTCGATTTATTGTGCAATTTATAGTGCGATTCATGGAAGCCCCGGTGCTTTCACACGCTGTAAACTCATTGGATGTGTTGCATAAAAGGCGTTATGTGGAAAAGCTTTGGTCGATCCATTCGCCAGATCCATATTTGATGCCTAAATCGATATTTTTCGACCCGCTGTCTTCGCCGTCCCTGCCTGACATTTGCTACCCTGATATCTACAACTATCTTGTCCACAGAAACTCAGCCTATTCTCACGAAACTTTGAAAAACTTTAAGAGCAGCACTCTGAGCAACATTACCCCGTGTGACCCTTTACTTCCAATTTTCTGAAATGGCGACAATCAATTAAAAAAAAAAAAAAGTTGACTGCGATGGCCTACGCTTCAAGGATAGATGGATATTGGACTATTTCTTCAACAAAATACGCAAAAACTGTCTGCCTCATTTGCAAAGAGACAGTCGCTGTTTTCAAAGAGTTCGATGTGACGCGGTATTACCAAACAAGACACGCTGACATGTACGACAACATTACAGGGAAGATATGCAGCGAGAAATTATAGCAACTTCAAGCTAGTTTAATTTCACAGCAGCAGTATTTCGCAAGAGCCCGAGTGTCGAAAGAGAACGCCACAAAGGCGAGATTGTTGAAATTATGAATTAAAAAAATAAATAAATAAAGCAAATATGACACACAGAAGGGCTTGCTAAAATTTGTTTAAATATATTGTTCTACGTAAATCAGCCAAGGCAGCCCCCCACATTTTTACCACACCAAATCTGGCCCCCTTTGCAAAAAGTTTGGACACCCCGTTTAACTGATGATCCGTAGACGAGGCCAGCTTCTTTCACTTGGTACCAGCTAAATATTGTTCAAAAAATAATGATGGCGGAAGAAATAAACATCTTGAATTTGAAACTGTATGTTGTTGGCGATTAGCCTCGCAATGATCTTAATTGTGGTTGTCAGCCCAAAACCCTCTAAATATATATTAAATGCATCTTACCAGGTATAAAATGACTACTACATAGTCTGTGGTGATCGTTTGGTGCCCACTTTTCTCGTCGAATTGCAGCAGTCCTTCTCGCTCTCCTCTTCGGGTCTCTCGGAATACGGTAGAACTTCAAATCCAACCGCCACACACGCCTTCACCATTTTGATTATTAATGTTAACGAGCAGAAAAACACTCCGCAATAGGAGGCATCTACGTAGCGGTAATGTGTAAACACGACGAGCTGACGGACAATATGGCGGCTCCAGTCAGGGGGGCGGCATTGTGACGTCATGTGATTGGGGTCTATTAGTTGGCCCCGTGTCCTGTCAATATCATTATGAAGTCTATGTTAAAACTTACTGACATTTTATTACTGAACTGGTATAATTTTTTTTCTTGAATTAAGTGCAGTTGCATCTTCTGTTTCCACATTTGTAATGCAAAACAATCATGTCTCAAAACACTTTTCCTCATTGAAATTAATTAAAAGGCCATTCATCTTTTCCAGGCGTCCTCAATATGCTAGTTAACACTTTTGTAATGATGGCTTCTACAGGGTTAAATAGAATGTGAATAATTAAGGTTTGTGCATCAAATTATATGCTGTGAAAGTTGTCATCGCCACCTAGGGGCAGTAAATTATAGTGAGTTCTCGCATGTTAAAATTTCAATTGAAATATAAGCAAGATTTGACGAATGACAGCTCATACCGTATATTGAAAATTTTGAACTGTGGGCCACTTGCATCACAAGGTACCACTGTCATATACTTCTCAATTTATTTATCTTTTTGAAAGCCACACCTGCAGCATTAACACGACACAATAGTAGGCACAGTGGCACCAAACTGAGCACCCGTGTTGCTCACCGTGTGCAGGGTCTGGAGCGAGGGCGTCCTTTGTATGCGGATGGTGGGATGCGGTCTGCGCGTGGGGCTTGGGGAAGTGGTGTTGGATCTCGTGGCGGGAATGCTGAGCTGTTCCATGCTGCTGGAGCGGCCTCCCTTCACCAGTCTGCCAACGCTGTTTAGGCCGATGGAGGAGAAAAAGCGACGCAAGAAAAGCTTCGGCCGTGCATCCAGCTTTCTGTAACAACACAAAAAAACATGTCCATAGCAAAAAAACAAAAAACAAAAAAGTACTATTATATGCACTAAAATGAAAAGCTTATACTCAGTTGTATGAATGGCAACAGGAAGACCTGTGGGAAACCATTTAATTGTTCTATCTGTCATTATACATCACTGGCATAGGTGAACAAAGATGCATTTGTTTTATTAATGAAATATTATTCAAGTCATTTAACCCTTAAATACCTGCAACATCAAGCAATTATCAGAGAATCCCAACATTTGAAAAATAAGGTCCTAATGAAACCTTTTTTTAAAAAAATTATTTGTAAAAAGAAAATGAATATGTGTAATAAGCGCTCTAATATCTATAACCCTTGCTAAATCCTGTTTTTTTTCTTTCTCATGGAATGCATGTGTTGACTTGCATCCATCATTTTTTTTTCCCAAAAAAGAAATGTCAAAATTCTGATTTAGTCTCAAAATCATGAAATTTTAGGTGTATCAAATGTGATACATTTGGCAATAAAGGGTTAAGTGAAATTTTATTATTTCCTATGATATAATGTACCTGTATAAAAGTGGTAGTTTGGAGTTCACACTTCTCATCACTTTACCTAATATTTACTGCATAAGAACCCAAATAATTGTCACATCCCTTCAATATTATGGATCCAACTTCAAAGGGGACAAAACAAAATCATTTAAACAAGTTTTTTTTTTTTTTTAATTAGAAAAAATCTCTTCATACCTTGTATGTTGAACAGTGCCCTTAAAATTGCCCGTGCAGTGAATTGAACTCAATTTAAATTCACACATTGTGTTCATCTGTTCGATTTTGGAAGTTATAATCCATCTCGCCTATTAATCCTGCAAGTGCATTTTATTTCCAGAAGAGGTCAGCCTCTTCTATATAAGTAGCATTCCTTTTGAAAGTGGCATCCAGTTGACTGTGACATATCTGTAATCCCCTCTGGAGTAGCTTTGGAAATGCACTCAATTGGGGGGCTTTATTATTGTTCATTATGTCAGTGGCCATTTCAGTTTTTACGCTAACTCTTAAATACTAGTTAAGTATTTACGAGTACTGAGAATAACGCACGCGAGTTCTACACTATGACAAAATTGTGTAGCTGTCTTGGCTTACCTGGCCCCATCTGTGTTGTCTTCCCATACAGCCTCAGCTTTCAGATGCTCAGCTCTCAAAAGCTCTGCTCGGAGATCCTCAGCCCGGGGCAAGGCCAGGTTTCGCATTGCGGGATGGAATTCTGGTCCAGCACTGGTGTCCGCAATGACTGGTCATAGAATGAAAAAGTGAAGATGAGATTTGTTGCATCGGATAATAACATGTATAGAAAGGTAAAGCCTAAAACCATTACATTACATTTGCATTTGAGGGTTTTGCACAAAAATGTTATTGTCAGATGTTTAAAAAAATAGCAGTGTCCATGAATAGCTAAACCTACGGTATTTCTGGGAACTGTTTAGCAATTTTTACCACATGTAAATTGCCAACCCAACTTAGAATGATTGCCCTACATTGCAGAAACTTTAAGACAAACTATTATTTTTGTTCAAAACAAGCTACATTTTAAAAACCTGTTCAGATTTTTAAAAAATTATTAATTCATTTTTTGTTTGTAATAAACATTTGAAAAACCACAACAATGTATACTTTTTTTTGTTAGAGCAATACAATTTTGCCCAATGAGACGTTTATACTCAACAATGTTATTATTCTTTGCAACTGGCCTACATTAGAGTTGTAATTTGGCATAGATGTATTCTGTGCAGTGTGAATGTCAGAGCAGCCTACTTGATTTTCAAAGATATAAAACACATGATGTTGCAGGAAGCTTGAATCAATGATTCCACCCTCCCCTTCCTGCATGCTAAGCAGTAATAATTCCCTAAAGGTCACACAAAGGACCCCGATTTTTTAAAGGATGTCAGAGTCCTACCCTTGGACTAGTTTACACTGTTAAGTGGAATTTACTCCTAATTTGGAAAATTTAAATTCCCTCTGACAAATATACGACAGTAAATGACACCTGCACAATTTTTTAACAAATTGTCTTAATAGTTAAAAACCTTGTTAAAAAAATAGCAAGGGACAATTGATATATTGTCAGAAGCTAACTGAGTAAGGACTAAGAAAGAGATCTGAACTGTTCCTTTCAATGACCATTTGGGACAGAGGTGGGTCTAGCGGCCAGGCAAGACAGGCAGTTGTTTGGGGCCCCGGCCAATGAAGTGGCCCCTGAGGGCTGCCAAAATGTAATCTACAGAAACGACAAGAATAATTGACCCTTTGAAATGATACCGCACTAGCAAAGCCCCCTTGTAGGGGCACTTGACGCTGTCATTGGACCTTGCGTATTTGTGAAAAGTGAAACTTAAGTGTGTCATCGTAAAGCGATCCATAGATAGAAAGACTTGTAGCTCGTAAAAGATAAACATTATTATGAGTTAAAATAATTTGATATTGAAATCCCCCTTGAGATTTTCGTTTTTATACAATATGTAAAATTTGTTTCAGTAGTAGGTTGCCATTCTTGTTGACGTCGCAGGGCGGTGACATTACATGGTTATGCTGCTGGGCTTCCAGAGAATGACTCTAGTGACATAAACATGTCATCTGTCCAACCCTTTCAATTTGAACGCGAGAGGAACATTAACTCATTTGCTCTCAAAAACATATAAATACGTTCTATTTTTAATTGTTTCAGTGTCCCAAAGATGTATTTATACATCTTTTACGTTTTTTTTCACAAGAGACATCTCTAGGTTCTGATGCAACTTAGCTCCAAAGCACAATCCTGAAAATCCATTTTAAAGCAATAAAACTGGCCACTGGAGGGCAGAAGCACATTTGGTAAGACCCGCAACCCGATTCAACGTAACGAATGGCCGGGCCGCACGGCCGGGGCGCTGGCGGAAGACGAGCGAATGGACGTCCAGGATGCCAGGCGGCGGACGACCGAGCAGAACAACCGGGAGGAGGCCCGGGATGCCAGGCGCTGGATGAACGACCGGGACCACCAGTTCAGCGAACGATGCCGTTGATTCCGTGCTCGCCGAGCAGAGCCCGCGCTGCCATGCTCGGCCGCTCACGTCCCCCGCACCCTCTAGTGTCCTGCGACTCAGCCGGAAACGCGCACGGCCAAACCAGTTCCCCGCCAGGAACACAAGTTCCCCAGGCGAACTCCGCCATGAGGCAGTGGTCACCACAAAAGAAAGACAAAAAAAAAAATCCATCTTGATGAGA
Organism: Corythoichthys intestinalis; assembly: GCF_030265065.1. NCBI lineage: Eukaryota > Metazoa > Chordata > Actinopteri > Syngnathiformes > Syngnathidae > Corythoichthys > Corythoichthys intestinalis. The sequence continues at coordinate 21,092,385 of NC_080408.1, read as the reverse complement.
CAGGCGGCGATGAGGGAATAGTTTACCCCGGCTGTTGCAGCCACAACAGCGTCATCTCTCAGTTCACTAGTTTAGTTATGTGTAAATAAATTGTTACTTTGCTATTAAAAGCTCTATTTGTGGTGTTTATGTTATTTTGTTGAAGGAAAACATTATTCAGATGTTTGGGATGTCACAAAGCAAAAAATAGCTGTGTTAATATCAAAGTTATGCTTGAAATGTATGTTTTAACAAAAAGCTCAATTTCTGTTTTTTCATCAGAAATTGGAAAATTGCTCAAAGTCAGCTATTTTCTAATGCTGATTTCTAAAGAATGGGTAAAGATATGAACTAACTTTTTTCCTGCTGAAAGAAGAAAGTCTAATCTTTCCTGTTTATATAGCAATAGAACAGAATTTTCTGTGGGCCTTGCAAAATCAGTCAAAATTCAATAAAACGGCCGGGAGCGAAGGGGGTTGCACCGGTGAAAATGGCTGGGAGTGAATGAGTTAACTAACATGACAGCACTGTTGATATTTCACAAAACGAGCAGCAAAAGCAAAGTGAACAGGAAAGACGGGATCAGACATTTACGAGTAGGGGAAAAAAAACCCCACAAAATGTGCTACACCGGCGAAACGTCCACAAAAGGCGCATTTGACACCCAAAGCACTACCGTGCGCTTTCAGCTTGTTTTCTTTGGATGCATACGAACAGAACATACTAAAGATGCCCTAAGAAAAAACTTGAACGTGATAATATCAAATAAGGGTGGTTTAAATATTCTACGTGACTAATGTGATCTACAATCTGCTTTAAAGCTACCACAAAAAACACAATACTTAAAGGTATATGAGGGAAACACATGCAAAAAGTATTTTGAGGTAATGAAAAGATAATAAAATAAGTACCATATTTTTCGCACTATAAGTCGTACCGGAGTATAAGTTGCATTTTTGGGGGAAATTTACTTGACAAAATCCAACACATATAACAGATTTGTCATCTTGAAAGCCAATTTAAAATAAAAATACAACAAAGAACAACATGCTGAATAAGTGTACAGTATGATAATGTTACATAGTGCACGAACAACCAAATGCGAACGTGGCCGGTATGTTAACGTAACATAGCTATTAAAAGTTATTCTGATAACTATAGCATAAAGGACATGCTAACAAGTTTACCAAACCATCAGTGCCACTCCAAAACACCAAAATAACATGTGAAATGATATAATAATGTGTTAATAATTTCACACATAAGTCGCTCCTGAGTATAAGTCGCACCCCCAGCCAAACTAAAAACTGTGACATATAGTCCGAAAAATACGGTACTCGCCACTTTTAGCCGATGAGCGCATGTGTTGGACGTCTTGCTGCGTAGAAGGAATTGCAGTAACCTGGTAGTATTCGTGAGTGACAGTGACAAAATACGTCATCACCCTGAGCGTCCATTGCACACTTAAAACATGGCGCCCTCCCTAGGTCAAAACATTACACAAAACAAAAACTTAATACTAGTATAGATTTTTAAATCAATGGCAATATTTTATGTGTTTCCAATCACATATTTTAAAGAGAACCAATGTGGCTTATTAGAAGCTACAAGTCCTTAAGTCCGAGGTTCCTTTTAAGTCTGTAAGTTCAAACTTATTTATTGTGGATTTATGCGTGCAAAAAACACATTTTTGCAGTGTGTATGGGCAGAGTGGGGTGGGGGCCCCAGGAATTCCTTGCTTGGAGCCCTAAAAGATTCTTGCAATGCCCTCTGCTACTGCACATCCTGCACGGCACCATTGCGAACTTAAAATTCAGAATCTTGATACACTCACGATTTACATTGAAAACTTTCATCTTGCCCCTCCCCCTCATTTAACAACTACCCATAAGATTCAACAATGAAACTAAGGCGAATAAATTCAGAACCTCATAAATGCCAATTGAAAGGGTTGAAGGGATCTCTACTCTTGGAAGACAGACTACAACAACATCCACTTTGAAACCACTAATTGGCCACTGAAATTTTACTCTAAAGCAAATTATCCTTAACTTTGTGTGCATAAATGTTCCTTGTATTCAAATGTACCCTAATTTTCGGACTATAAGCCGCTACTTTTCCCCCTCATTTTGAATCCTGCGGCTTATAGTCCAGTGCGGCTTATTTGGTGATTTATTTGGGTTAATAGGTAACCCTTTATTTGACAGCGGCATCATAAGACTGTCATAAGAACGTCCTAATTATGACATGACACTATCATGGGCATTACTGAATGCTTATGACAGATGTCAATATGTGTCATGTGGCATATTATGTCACTAAATCCATTTATATCCAGCTCAGATCTTTTACGTCCATTCAAGAGTGAGATAATTTGCTGGATGACACTAACCGACATCTATTATAAGCATTCAATAATGCTTATGACAGTGTCATGTAATAATTATGACAGTATTATGGCACCGCTATCCAAGAAAATGTTACCAAATACAATAGCTAGCAATTAATGAAACAACTGGAACAGTAACTGAAGAAATAATTAGCACAGAACATGAATTTTAATTGTTATTTACATCTGTAGTGCCGCAATGCATGCTAGGAGGAAGGTTGGATGAAAACAGTGTTGACAGCAGGTGGCAGCAGATGTTGACTGTATCCACCCAAGGGAGCAGTGATGGCCAAATGAAGATTTTGGAAACAATATGGCTTTGCAGCCAATTGGTTCAAAGCTTCATGGTGGTTCATTTGGTTTCATGAGTCTTATAATGCCTGTGTCAAATGAAGTGTTACCAGTTAATATCTTTTGGTATAAATATCCCATAATACAATGAGGACAACTGCGGTTTATAGTCCAGTGCGGCTTATCTATGAACAAATGCCATTTTCATGTCAAATTCTGGCGGCTTATAGTCAGGTGCGCCTTATAGTCCAGAAATTATGGTACTTACCTGCTCCATTCAGAGGGGCATCCCAGACTTCGGCAGCTGGGTTGTCTGGGTTGAGGCGAGCAGGAGAGTATCTAAGCGTAGAAGGCCTGATACTTGCCGCTGGGTTGCTGATAGCAGAGGCTCCTTGCACTACAGATGCAGGTGACTCCCTCCGTGCATCTGGACAGTCCAAAAGGCCGAAATGTTGAGGCCCGACATCACCTCCCTGATTTGGAACAACCTGGTACTGCATGGCTGACTGACCAGCTCGGTTCCTTGAGCTTGACTTGAGAGCAGACTTGATAGGAAGGGTGGGTGCTTCTCTCATCCCGCTGGAGGCGCCCACCATACGTGGCTCCAGAGTCACGGGGCTGTCTGGTGAGAAGGAAACAGCTCTGCTCAAATTGACTCTGCTCCTTGGATTGGAGTTACGTCTCTGAGCCCAGGATGGTCCATAAGGGCCGTTGCCAGATTCCACCCGACTTTCTCCTTTCCTGCTCCTTCTTCTGAGCTTCCCAAATCCAGATGATTTCCAGCTTGTGCTGCTTTCTTTATTCTCCCCCAGAACAAAGGCTCCTGCAAACTTGACTGTCAGTGGAGCTTTAGGTCGGGTGCTGACTTCTGGTTTGGTTGGAGAAACCCAACAAGGCACCGTTCTGCCTCTTGTGTCCTCAGGGTTTACAATCTGCTGTGACAGGACAATTTGCGGATCTGTTAGTGAGGACACCGGCTGAGGTTCTCTCACAACAGAACCACACGCCTCGCATTTTTTCACCAACACTATAATCTCTCGGATCACTGTTGAGGTTTCAACATTGATGCCGATATCTTGCTTCTGGAGAGGAGGCATCGAGACACTCCTGTGACTCCTGTTCCTCTCTGAAATACTACCGCTTGAATCCGTGTTACTGTTGATGTTTTTAGATTTAGGCCCTGCAGGTCTACCACGCTGTCTCAACCTGTCTAAGTACCGAGACTCTGCTTCTCTCTCTGATTCATCCTCAAAGCGTACTCGAGTGGGTGAGCAGCCGTAACGTCTCAATCGACCGACCTGTTCCCCGGGGGAGGTGACTGCTTGGTCGGGGACGAGGAGGGGACCAGTCGAACTTTGAACCGTAAGATCCTCTTTGTCTTGAGCCACTTTCTGAACCAATGCTGGATTGTCAGCCTCCACTTGCTGTTTCCCACTGCAATAATTGGACCAGAAATTAGATCACTCTTGAATGCAGTTCTCTGTGCGGTTTGAAGGATACAAAATTAACTTACAAAGTGGCTCTTTGATCAGAATGGGAGCGTCTGCTCTGGTGGTCACCTTTGACATGGTTGGAGCGAGCCTTGAGTCGCGCTCGCTCCAGGAGACGCTTAGCTTGCTCATGTCTTGGGCTTAAAGGGAGTTCATCGCTGATTACCAAGAGGGACCTAAATACAGGCAAGATTGTTGGTCAAGAAAAAATGGATGCAGATGTGATTAGTTTCCAAGTGATGTGCTTATGGGAGTGGTCACCTGTATATTTGGAAACAATGATAGAGAGAGGGATCCCCATTTTGTGAACAACTGTGCGAGCAAAATAGTCCAAAGGTTTAAAAACAATGTTTCTCATCATACAATTGCAATGACTTTGTTGATTGCATCAACTCTGCTCGTAGGTGGCAATGAAATCTGATTAGACACATAACATCTAATCCCAACTTGGTAGCAGTGCAGCAATGAGAAACGCTTCTTCAACTTTGAACTCCAAGAGAAGTGTCAACTCGATAGCTCGATGAGAGAAATGAATCAGACCAGCCAAGGATTGCCTGCTTCGAAGACTTTATAGAATACAAGATAAATATCAGGGATACAATGGCGTGATCCGGTCAGGAGCCGTGAACACCCAGGAGTACAAAGAGGATACAAAATTCAAGGGTTTACATCTGCTGGCTGAAAGGGCGTTGCTTTCAAGGAAAACGATACCTACTGTGAAAGCAAAAAAAAAACTTATTACAGCCCACCGCTGGTGATTTTTAGCTGAAAAACATTGTGAATTACGACCTTTGGAACGTAGCCGTAGCTGGCACGAAGAGGGAGTGAAAATCTGATAAGACAGTCGACAAAACTCTTTGTATTATGTTCAAAGAAATACAGCACACGAACATGGATGAATACAGTCTAACAAATGAATATAGTATCATAGCAGTTATGTGTTTTATAAGCATGAATAAAATTTATTTCACAGCTTCATCTAAAACCCTTTTCACACGCATATCCAGGGAAATTCCTGCGTAAGGTGACGCAGGATTTACATTGCTTTCACGCATGTAGAGACGTCCCGAGAATGATGCGGGTTGAACACTTTCACACACTTGTCCCGTGTTGCCCACTGGCGCTCTCTGTGCGGGGAGAGCTGCTGGCGCGATTTTATAACCCGGACATTACGTCTTTTTGGTTGGCATTGGCTATAACAATGTTGGTCAATTCTTGTTTTTTTACAGAGCCGTTTGTGCGTTTGTTCCCGACGTTGTAACTGCAGCCAATTCAAGCTCATCAAGATATATTTAGAAGGGTGTCGAGGTATTAATAGCTGGGCATCATTCGACACCTTTGCCGCCCTTGTTTTGAAATTCCCTACGTTGTGCTGGTATTTGAGTGTATTTGTTTTGTTGTTTTACTGGCTCTCTACCTACTGCTTAGGTTAGTATTATTGATCCCTGTCGACCTACTGTCATGAACCTGTTGTGTTATTCCCCCTTTTCCATGATTGCGTGTATTTGTTTGTATTTGATAAACCCTTGAACACTTCCCTCCGTTGGTTTTTGCTTTAAAGTACAACCTTTTTTCCGCAGTAGCGGACCCTAACATCGGCAACAAAATAAACCACAAATTTCCAAAGATGGATGATGGACTCTCTTCCTTCGCTCTACAATCCCGTAGCAATTTAATTTCGTTATGTTGTCAGTTTAATTGAGCTATTTTCAGCTTGCTATGTTGATAATTGCGATGTTTGTTTACCGCTTTTCGTCTTACTTCGAAGAAGAGGAAGTGACGATGGGCCGCCATGATATTTACGTCATCAGCCATCGTGCTGTGTGACCCGGGAATTTAACGCCTGCTTTCACGCACACCGCTTCCCGGGAAAGTCCCGGGCATTATACTAAGACGCGACCCGTGAAATGTCCGCGTAATCTCCGTGTCAGTCGACCTGGGAAATTGTTTTCATATACAACTGTTGCACGGTTAAATCCCGCGATATTCCCGGTGTTTCTGTGTGTGTGAAAGGGGCTTAACACTGGACTTCTTGGATATTCGAAGTCCGAACCTTGAAATTTTACTATTACTCCTGCATACTGTCAAAATCATATCCAAATTTCTGAGTGAAATCTCACATAACAACCTCATTTGATGGATTAATGCTTCTGTGTAGAGATATCATATTCCCAAAGATTGACTTAATAGTGAATCAAGCTTCCAGAAGCTGTCTTATGCAATATCATAGATAGGCCGGGGCGTGGCACTGGCGTAAAGCGGCAAAGTAACACGTCATCTCTACGTCCCTCCGTGGCTAAGCTGCTCTGCATTGTGCTTCATCGTCTGTACACTTCTTTATCCCCTGGCCCAGCGATAAAGATAGCATGATACACTCGGCATGTGGATTATCCTTGTCACGGACACATTGGGATTCATTTGCCAATGTGTATAAAGAGGAGAACATACTGTTTTTCACTAGATTAAAGTTAATGTTTTCATTCCAACACTGACAAACAGCAGCCAGTTTTGGTTGACCATCTGTTCCAGTCCACAGATTCCAATCACAATCACAATAATACCTTCCCTAATAATTATAATGACTGCAAAGATGTCACCTTTGTTGAAAATCGCAGATTAATTATTCAAGTCGTTAGGAGCTTTTACACTCAGAGCCATTTCGACTCAGATACCACAGAAAAGACAACACTGGGAGTCGCACACACATGTCGACGTTTAAAATGATTGTGCAAGATCGACTGTATAAATGTTTTCTGTGCTGCATGTCATACTTACCAAACCTTCCTTTTTGTAAGCAGATTAAGTATTTACTTTTTACACATTTATCCACTGAACACTCTCACAGGTCATGAATTCACCAACTACTTAAGTCACGGTTGCCACAAGGGTTAGTGAAATAATGACCTGCGTGAGTGAACCATGTTAAGCCACGGTTGCTACTGAGAAAGTATACTCATGTATTAATATAATTCAAATATTCTTAGACTCTATCCATTTAGAAATAAATCATGAAAATTAGTTTATAGCGCCTTTCAACGTACCTGAAAAATCTACTTAAATACTTTTACAAACGTCCTGTCATTGACGATTACTGGCAGCAAAAACAGAATAAGAAATGAAAGAGAAATGTCATCATCAATCAGTGGGCTTGTAAATGTAGGCGGCATATTTATTATTAATACCATGTGTGAATCATCCCTTCAAAAAAAAAAAACATCTGTCATCTGTGTTCTGATTTTCTTTGGCACACTTCATGTTGTATTTAGAACATATCTGACATTAACACAATCTAAAGTGAGGTGTGTATATATACGCCACATGAGTTATGCTACTTTTTATGCCAGAAAAGTTAATAATTCAACATTTACCTCAAATAAGGCTCGAGATCCTGCAGAATGACTGAGTCCTCTAACCCCCCTTGGGCACCCTGATCTAACAAACAAACAAAAAAAGGCTTTTAGTCAATTATTGGACACAATTTTTCTCAAAGTGTGGTATGCAGGCTCTTTCTAGCAGTACACAAAATAATTGCCGTAATTTTTGGATCATAAGCTGCTATTTTTTTCCCTCATTTTGAATCCTGCGGCTTAGTCCAGTGCGGTTTATTTGTTAATTTATTTGGGATTATTTGACAGCGGGGTCATAAAACTGCCATAAGCGTCATAATTATGACATGACATTATCATGAGCATTAATGAATGCTTATGACAGATGTCATTAGGTGTCATCCGGCAAATTATTATGAAGTCTATGTCAGATCTTTTACATCCAATCAAAAGGGAGATAATTTGCCATACATAAAATGACATCTGTCATAGGCATTCATTAATGCTGATGGCAGTGTCATGTCATAATTATGATGGTCTTATGACAGTCTTATGGTGTCACTGTCAAATAAAGTGCTACTAAATACTAGCAGTGCAACGGTTGCAGTTCAAAGCCGAACCGTACGGTTCGCCCTGTACGGTTCAATACACCTTTATGAACGCGCCTTTTCGGTTTTGCAATTAATTTATTCCGAACGCTTGTGGAATGAATAGGTCGAGCTCCGTGTGCCTGTGTGTGACGTGAAGCACCGCTGTGGAGAAATTCCTGCCCAGCAAGTAAATGTCCGATCCCTGTCAAGCACCTGTGTAATAGAAGCAGAGAAACGCCCTGTCTCGCTTACGAGCGAAGTGAAAGTGAAACAAGAAAGAAAACAAAACGCTATGGCGAGCGGAGGAGTGGAGAGACCGAATTTTGAGGAAGCACCGGCCTCTTTCAAATCTGCGGTGTGGCAACATTTCGGGTTCCCCGTGGACTACAATGCGGAGGGAGAGAAAATATTTAGAAAAAAAAAAAAAAAAACAATTTTCAAGCATTGCTCAGAGCTTGTTCCCTATGCTAATGGAAACACTTATGACATGACTCCGGCACCTCAGCCGGCCGGCATCACCCACAGATACCACTTTCTCAGAGCAGGACTACCCCGAAGAGGACACCAGTGAAAACACACGGCGGGCTTCGTTAATTTAATTGCAACGCTTGACCCGCGTTACATTGTTCCCTCGCGGACATATTTCTCCAACAACGCAATCCCCGACATTTATGAAATGGCACACAAAGCCATCAAAGATGATTTCGCTAAAGCACATAGTTTTGCCCTGACCACTGATAGTTGGACGCCCCGTGCTACAGAGTGCTACTACCTAACTGTGACGGTCCACTATAATTCATACCTGTCAAGTTGTACGGTCTTAGCGTAATTTGTACAAGTGAGCACTGACTTTTTAAATGTGTACGTTTTTCGTGCATTACGTTTTTTTTTCCTCCGTTCGGATTTTGTCACCCTTTTCGGCAACGAGACAATGTGCGTTAATACGTTGGTTGAATGACGCCAGAAAAGTCAGAGACACGGAGAGGGAAGACTGTTTGTTGTGACGCTGTAGAAAATGCGATGCTAGGCTAGGTGGCTCCAATAGTTCCTGACTGTAGCCGACAGCCTACAATCTACGCCTAGATATTTCATGCATATAGAACTACATACGTAATGATAGACTCGGTAGCGTTAGTAAACAGCCGCCATTTCAGAGCAGTAAACTTCTCAGAAAGGCTCTGTTGTAGTGAACCTTCCTAGCGAACCTAAGTAACTTTTTATCTAAAATACTCCTAAATCGGCAAAATCTTGATTTGAGTCTATCTTTAAAGGATTAAACAGTTTTAAAATTTTCACATGTCAAAAGTAGACAGAAGGGAACTAATGCAAAAACGGGAGCAATTTTATCTACTTTAACGGTTGATTCACAACATTAAATTACCTCCAAACATAGCAAAGGTTACTATGTTTTTGTTTTTTGTTTTTTTTTTTAAAAATGAAAAAAAAACAAAAAAAAAACATGAAAGGTAACACCAGTTACTTTGCCAAGTAACTTTTTTACTACTGTGTATTTCAGTAGTTAGTCACTACACTAGCCAAAGACCTAAGAGGCATTTTAACAGTCAAAATGTTTACATTTTAAGTGTTTATTTCACTTTCTTAAAAGCAAAATAAAGGCAGGTTTTTATTTAAAAAAAAAAAAAAAAAAAAAAAGCAAAACGCAAACCGAACCCGAACCAAAACCGTGATCCCAAAACCGAGGTTCAAACCGAACCGTGGGCTAACTGAACCGTTGCACCCCTACTAAATACCATAACTAGCAAATAATGAAACAACTGGAACAGTAACTGAAGAAATATTTAGCACAGAACATGAATTTTGATTGTTATTTACCTTTGTAGCCAACAGTAGACAAGTGTTTTTCAACCAGTGTGCCGTGGCACACTAGTGTGGCATGATAGATCGTCAGGTGTTCCGCGAGAAATGATCAAATCTCGCATCTTTTATTATTATTTTTTTAATGTCGTCGGGCGTAGTTGCAGTAGGAAGGAAGGAGTAGGTACTATAAGGTTTCGGTCATGTGCAGATGAGCGAGGTATTGCTTGTGTCATCTTCAAGAACTGCTCAAATTTCTAGCAATTAGCTACCTTGCTGTCCACGACAATGTGGACCTCTGCACGTCTTCTGTACATCTTTTGATTAGACTTGTCAAGTGTCGATATACACGAAACTGTCCTTTCTAATCTATCCATGTGTGACGACCATCAATCCTCGCCCTTTGTTTAATTCCAACACTTTGTCGAGGACAGCAAGGTGGCCGATGGCTAGAAATCCGAGCAATTCTTGAATGCGACACGAGAAGCTATGAAACAACGCCATGGGCCATGCAAGCTCAAACGTCATCCCCAAACGAAACACCCTTCGCTTCAAACTATGGACTATTTTGTTCGCCTTTGTGAAAACAGAGAAACAGGCAACTTTTTTGAGAAAAACTACAAAAGTAAATGAGAAAGCTCTCAAAGCAAGTTAGCTTGTTGCTGAACTTGTTGCTAATTCCAAAAAGTCCCACACTTTGGCAGGGACACTAATACTACCTGTCTGCAAAGGCATTGTCAGCGAGATGCTCGGCCCTTATGCGGTTAAAGACATTGCTAAAGTCCCTCTGACAATTCTGGGCTTTTCAAGTCTAACTGCTATAGAAAATAAAAACAGTGAGTGAGAGCTGTTGAACAAGATTCCTGCCAGGATATCGGCTTTGTGCTCATCTAAACAGGCTCAAGTTTCACACTGAATAAGTACAAATACTAAAAAAATATATTTTTTAATATACTGTACACAAAGTAATTTTGGAACATTTTTGGTTTGTGGTGTGCCGCGAGATTTTTTGTAAAAATGTGCCGTGACTCAGCAAAGGTTGACTAACACTGCAGTAGACAACAGTGTTGACAGCAGGTGGCAGCAGAGTTTGACTGTCTCCCCGAAGAGAACAGCGTGGCCAAATGAAGCTTTTTGAAGCAGTGAAGCTTTGCAGCAAACTGGTTCAAAGCTTCATGGTTGTTCATTTGGTCTTATGACAGTCTTATGATGCCGCTGTCAAATAAAATGTTACCGGTTGATATATTTTGGTGTATATATCCCGTAATACAGTGAGGACATCTACGGCTTATGGTCCAGTGCGGCTTGTCAATGAAAAAAATGTCGTTTTTGTGTCAAATTTGGTGGCTGGTGGCTTATAGTCAAGTGCGCCTTATAGTGCGAAAATTATGGTATATAAAATTTCAAAATTAGCCAATTTTTACAATGGCTTAGTCACTGTAAATTGAAGAGAAAAACATCACCACAAAGTGTGTCAAGACCAAGCCTGCCAATTTTGATTTAGTAAAAAGTTGCTTGTATTACAATTTCAATGTCCTAGTGCTCATTGAAAAAAAGTGAAGATTTTATCACCAAATTACATCATGTTTTTCCTACGACTTTAAATGGTCATACACAGTACAGTAGAAATATGACCAATTCTACACAACGCTATATAAAGGGATGGATATAAAAACTGCCACCTCCCCCCACAGTTCCTACTTGCTAATAATAGCAACATCCACTCTCACATCTGCTCATCTGTTCAACAGGAAATGTGCCAGGTTACATATTATTGCTCTTTTATGCAACACTTCATCCACCCAATCACAATTAATGGGGACACAAATATTCCAATTCATTTGAAATCCTTGGCGAATATTTACAGATTTTTAATTGTGCATATACAGTAATGTGGAATATGTAAATGACATGCATTTTTCAACAGCATAAGATGTATTTTAAAATTGAATTGAAACTGTATAATAAAGTAGTTGTGCGTTATTTTTTCCATACTTGTTCCCACAGATAAGCCAAATAAGAGTTAATTTTAGAACACATCGATGAGTTATGCTTTGACTTTTCTTTGGCATTTTGTAACTGTAGAATTTAGGAGCAGAAATGACCAACAAGTGATTTTTTTAAGAGAAAAAGTTGGTGTTTCCAACTGTCTTGAATAATCTGATTTACAGTAAATCACCATGAAAAGCAACAAAGTAATTTAGTAACAGCAAAGGAAATATGGGCCCATTTCAGAGGTGGGTAGTAACATTTACTCTTACATTTACTTGAGTAACTTTTTGAGAAAAATGTACTTCTTAGAGTAGTTTTACCACAAAATGCTTTTTACTTGAGTAGATTTGTCAAGAAGAAACACTACTCTTACTCCGTTACTTTGGGATACACTAATCGTTCCATTTTTTCCTCTTTATTGTACATATTGACTTTATTTTAGCTAGAGATGCCGACAGTGGCAGTCTCAGTTTCACATGACTCTATGATACCAATCAGAGGTAACAATGTTTTTCTCCACAGAAGGGCACTTATGCTCTTTGGACGGGTGATGTTTCATAGTGTGGTTCTGGTCGGAATTCGATGATTTTTGTGCCAACATTTTGGCCTAATATGGTCATGTAATAGGTTATAGTAGTTTAATGATAACAGTTCGTGTAGATGAAACTGCTGCGAAAAAATATATATACAGTGGTACCTCGACATACCGTCACTTCGACACACAATCTTTTCGACATCAGACGTGAATTTGACTCGCCATTTGTTACTACATCCGACGACATGCTCGAAATACGACAATTTATGACAACGCCGCAGTTTCTTTGTTTTGCTGCAAGATGGCCGGACAGCGGATTTTCTTGTGACAAATCAACACAGGTTCCAAGCAGGTTAGTGCAAAAAAAAAAAAGCCGACACTTACCATTGAAATGAAGATGGAAATGATAGAAAATATTAGCGTGGTGTCCGCATCCGTGAACTGGCTGGACAATACAGCCGTAGAATGGCTACGATCTCGACGGTACTCCTCCGACCACCATTTGCCAGTCTTTATAAGTTAAGCTGACAATTATTGTGGTAACATCGCAAAAGAAATCACCATCTTCCTGAGGTTTCTAATCATATATTCCATCAACTTGTGCAACACACTACGCCTACTGTCCACAGCAGTTGACGCTTGCAACAAAACATTAAAAGAGTAAAATCTCTACCGCACTCTCTATCTCACTGCCATGTCAGCTACGCGGTGTGTTCAGGTGCAGCATGCAAAAAATGTCCGCCACATTAGAACCTGATTCGTTACATTATTACAGAAATTGTGATCATTATTATATTATTCCAATTTTTATTTTATTTGTCTTACTATTTATAATTGCTATTTGAAATAGTACCAGCAGTATTTATTAAGGATTTAGTGTAGGTTTTCTGGGTGTGGAACAAATTAATGGAATTATAATGTATTCTTATGGGAAAATCCTGCTCGAGATACAACCATTTCGACCTGGAACAAATTAACTTTGTATGTAGAGCTAACACTGTACCATGATTTTAAAAAAATTCAACATTGTAAGGAATTACTCACAATGTTACTGATTACTGATGTATTCTTAAGTATTCTTTTCAACGAATACTTTTTGTACTTGAGTAAATTTTTGGATGACTACTTTTACTTGAGTAATATCATTTAGAAGTCACGCTACTCTCGAGTAAAATATTTGGCTACTCTACCCACCTCTGGCCTGTTTAAATGAACCATGCGATGATTGTATTTTAAGAATGCCAACAGATGGAGACAGTTTGGTCTTTGCCAGGCGTTGGAAGAGCATTTAATTGTTCTGCAGGTGATTACTTGTAGAAAATATTTTTTTTAGCTTCTTTGAAATCGACATTTTCACAAGTAATAGTGGTTAGGAATCTTTGAATCTGCAGTATTTCTTCAAACGTACCTTCATAATCCACTCTGTCCACTGCATCTCCATATTCAGCATCTCTGAATTGTGCTTCTTTGCAGTCTGGCTGTCTTTCTTTCAATTTTACATCAGCGTTTTGCCTTACTTTTACTCTCTCATCAAAAGAGAGGCCCTTGCCTTTTAAGGATGTGGACAAGCCATCATGCTCGTCCTCCGTGCACGGATGGCTCAACTCTGAGGAAGCCTCATCCGCCACATTCCGCACGAAACCTCCGCTGCCTGCTGTTTTTTCCTCTCCTTGAGTGTAATCCTTACAGGGTAAAGCGATGGCAGTGTTATGGGGGTCCATGCCGTTTAGAAGTAATGTCTCAGGGCGGGCCACCCTCCAGAAGCCCTTTGGGGGTGCCCAATGTCTTGGTGGTAGGGTAGGGGGAGGTGTTTGGGGGCTAGGGGGCACAATGGAGCAGGAAAGCACAGGTGGTGGAGGAGGTGTGACAGGATTGTACTTATTGAGGTTAGGAGGCGGAATGTCGGAGAGGGAATATGTTTCCATCTTTGAGTCTTCATCTTCGTGGAGGTGCGCTGGTGGGGTGTGGATCTCCAACTTAACTTTCACCTCCACCTCCTCTGTCTCCTCTTCATCGCTGCTGCTTAATGGACCCGACTGGCAAGATGCAACAATGGCTTGACCTTTCTCATTGGGCTTCACCTCGCTCTCCGATTTGCCCCAGCTCTCTGGAGAGGACTGTGGGAGAACTGAGCCCAAGGGTAACCTCGAGGCTGAATCCGTTTGAAATCCTCCCGCCACCTTCTCCTCCTCCATTGGCTGCTCATGCACAATCAAATCTGCCTGTGTGCTATAAGAATAAAATTTAAAAAACTGAGTTATCAAATGTCAACTCTGAATATCGGATAGGAACGGTGAGAAGATATGAATTGTGGATCCAGTCACGTTGCTTCATCCACTGATTACTTTGTAGGATAATCCTTTAGAATGAGAATAAGCAAGTGCTGCATGCAAGCGAGCCCCTTCAGCAAGCAATCCCAAAACAGTATGGATAAAAATAATTAATAGAAAGCGGCTAAACAAAGAAGTAAACAAAACAAAGACACGGTGACACTTTTTTAAAGCAAGCAATGAGGGAAATTACCGTAATATTCTGTTAGAGTCGCATTAAAATGTCAGGTCCAAGAGTGGATTCCAAACACATTCCTCCAGTGTTTCTTCCACTTCCATGATGTGCATCCACTCTCTGGCTGCCAGGTCTGTCTCTTTGACGTGATTGGCAGTAGGATTACAGTACGACCCCTCGGCTGCTCCACCCTCACCCAAAAAAAGGAAACTAAAAAAATATATCAGATTTAATTTCGTCCTTGCATCGCGCAGCAGCTTT
Organism: Corythoichthys intestinalis; assembly: GCF_030265065.1. Taxonomy (NCBI): domain Eukaryota; kingdom Metazoa; phylum Chordata; class Actinopteri; order Syngnathiformes; family Syngnathidae; genus Corythoichthys; species Corythoichthys intestinalis. The sequence goes on along the minus strand of NC_080408.1, from coordinate 21,077,212 downwards.
CCCGAGTGGAGCTCCTCTTACTGTTGCGTAACGCGCGATCCGCACATTGATATGTCAATGAGGAGGATTAAATAACAAAAAGAGGATAGAGGGGGTCAAATCTTTAATCCGGTGGGTGTAAAATAATCGAAAAAACAAGATGACACAAGAATGCGTGCGTCTTATTTGTCATAACAGCTCCCCCTCCCTTTTCATATCTAATGTTGTCATATGAACACGCACGCACATCCGAGCACGCGCGTGTCTCCAGCTGCGATGATGTGATCCGCTGTTTTTTTCCCCGTCTGTTTTGGGTCGTTTCTCCAAGCGCACGCGCAGATTTCGCCGCTAGGGGGAGCACTTCGCTGGTCCGCGTGCGCGGCACGGGCGTGCATGAACACACGCTCGCGCACGCGCACGCGTCCCAGCTAGCTGTAACCGGCTAGCCCCGTAAGAGTTGACACCCTTCCCCGACAAAACCCCCCTCGGCAGCGGCTGCGCTGCACCGTCGACATGGCAAGGAAATATCGCATTTTCTTAAAAAAAGATGAACATCTTCCAAGTCGTTTGGAATGAGTAAGTATTTGTTTTTGCTGGGAACATCCGCGTACTATGTTAGGAGCTGTGTGTTTGTGTTTTCGTGCTATTTGCGATGCTTAGTTGCCAAACGGTAGCCTGGGTTTGTTCAGTAGCATGTTAGCATTCCCCGTTTGGAGTATTTAGTGTTGCTCACTGCGTGTCCAAAAGATGAGTCAAACACTTACCTAGTCTTTTGTTCTGGTCAATAACATAACAAGCAAACATTTTCAGCCTTTTCGTATTCTTTGCTATCACAGTGTTACATAATCTCCCGAGTCAAATCGCTTCACATTCTGTGGTTTGTCCACAGTTCCATTAATACTCGCGCACGGCCCATAACGATGAGAATTATACATTAAAATCCCACTAAATAGCCGCGCCCTACCCCTGCAGTGCTTGACTCCAGCGGGGAAAATAAGCGAATTTATGAATTTTCGCGACGTTCGCTCGCTAGCCCGATTAGCCACCCAATAGCCGTGGCGTGCTAACCAAGTGAGCTTGTGCCCCCGTAAGTCAGCTGAGTGTGAGCTTTCTATCAGTTAACCACTCGGTACGTATGACACGAGAGTTACGACAGCAGACAACTGGAGCCTACAATCAAAGAATACCTGCAGCTTAATGCTACTTTAATTCTAGTGACAAACGTCAGCCTCACAACAAGTTGGAGATAGCGTAGAGAGGCTATTAGCTGATTCGAGCACCCTTTGTCCATAGCCTCAGCGGCGAGAAGCTCGACTAAGTAGGCCACATTAGCAAGCGGTTGTTTTGGACCCACATCGATAGTTCCTCACTGTTCTTCGGATTTGCAATTGGGACACCTGACTACCTCGTTTTTTATTTTGTTGTTGAATGCGACATAAGTCTCCCTCCATCAACTTAGCATTTAAATAGAGCAAGGATTTGCTAATTGAAAGTTGTGAGTATGAGTTATTGAATGTTACATGACACAGATATAAATGCATTGCAATGTTTAACTCATTGGCTGCCATTGACTTGATAGACTTTCATTCCTTTTAAACTGGGAGGACTGGATTGGACGTCTATCACTGTCAGTGGCTCTAAAACAGTGTTTTTCAACCTTTTCTGAGTCACAACACATTTTTACATTGGATAAAATCTCACGGCACACCACGTACCGAAAATGTTTCAAAATTTCTTTCTGTACAGCAAACTTAATAACAAAACAATTCTTAGTATTTATACTTGCTCAGTGGGCAAACTTGAGCCGAACACAGCCTGTGTCCTGGCAGGAATCTTCTTCAACAGCGCTTAGGCTACGTCTACTCTAGGACTGATAATGGCCTTAAACGTGTAATTAGTTGGACTATACAGCATGTCAGCTACACTAGTATGCCTATTATCCGGATTAGTTGTTAGACGGATAAAGTAGGCGGGTAATGTTACCCGCAGCCTACGCGCCGCCTGATATGGACTGCTGTCACTGTACAACATTCGGATACTCTGGAAGGGACGTCATGCCGTCACTGTTTTTAGTGCAGCATGATCCGCATCGCGGACGATCACGACATGACATTCCTGCTCTTTTCTTTTCCACACATTTTTCTTGAAACTTCAAACTACGTCTCAATAATATGCTTAAATTCAGTGCCCATTTGGGGTCCTCACATCGCGGATGACGTGGAGATGAGTGTTTTTTAAAAGCTCGTCTCGTCTCCCGAGTTGTCTCCGATCAGCCAGCTGATGGGCTGGCCCCTCCCAACTCAATGCTGACCGAACATGAGTACTGTATATAAAAATGCGTAGAGGAAAATTAAACCCCGAAAAGTGACCTGCGTGGTACCCCCAGTCAGAGAGGAGTGCAACCAGTTTTTTTCCCCAGACATTTCTGCCTGTCAAAACTGTTGCCACTTCCAGGATCGCCACTTTTATGCAAAAGCAGTCCTGGTTGCTGCTTCAAGGAAATATACTCAGCGCCACACCATATGCTTCTATTTGTTATTTTCCAAGTGGTAAGCGCGCAACTGAGCATCGATTGTAACATCTCAAGTAATGATGTCAGGCTTCCGTTGTTTTATAAAGATTTATTTCAATCACAACATGGCACCTGCTCTTAAAAGCAGAGCGTGCTCTCCCTTCCACTCTCACTCCTGTGTGATGCGTTTAATTGCGATCACGAAAAAAAACACAACACAATGACTGTCTAGAAGGTAGAGCAATTTAGAAATTTGCTGCGGGCTAGGAAAGACTTTCCGTTTCAGAGGTGAACCGCGCGGGCGATGACGTAACACATGAGGCTTCACCTTTTTACGCAGGCGTACCTTGTAGAAGCGGGGAGGCCCTTAAACACACCTTAAACGAAGCGTGGACAGGTATACAAATAGTTGGCAAAATACCCTGAAGAAAATTATCTGTCCTAGTGTAGATGTAGCCTTAGTCTCCTTTTTTTATTTTTAGAGCAGTTAGGCTTGAAAAGCTCAGAATTATCATACAGGGTGAGTTTACCAATGTCTTTAACCGCATCAGTATGGTTATTTACTTTTTGCACTCCTGGTCCTCCATACCTCAGGGCCAAGCATCTCGCTGACAATGGCTTTGCAGGCAGGTAGTATTAATGTCTCTGACGCATTGTGGGACTTTTTGGATTTAGCAACAAGTTCAGCAACAAGGTAGCTTTTAGGACTTTCTCATTCACCTTTATATTTCTTTCTCCAAAAAATTGCCTCTTTCTCTGTGTTTTCACGAAGGTGAAGAAAGTAGTCCATCGACTTGTTTTGAAGCGACGGGTGTTTCATTTGGAGATAACGTTTAAGCTTGCTTGGCACCATGGGATGCCAAGCAAGATAGCTGTGTGTGTTGCGTTCAAGAACTGCTCTGATTTCTAACCATCAGCCAAATTGCTGTCTTGGACAATGTTTTGGAATCAAACAGGTGTTCACATGGATAAAATGGAAAGGACACTTTCATGTACTGTATATTGACACTTGACAAGTCTAATCAAATGATGTACAGTAGACGTGCTGGGGACAGCACTGATGGCTAGAAATCAGAGCAGTTCTTGAACGCTACACTAGCAATACCTCGCTCATCTGCATACAACGGAAACCTACCTAACTACCGACTCCTTCCCTCCTACTGCAACTCCGCCTGACTAAGTGGGGAAAAAAAGCGATATTTGATCATTTCTCGCGGCACACCTGACAATCCCTGTGCCGCGGCACACCGGTTGAAAAACACTGCTCTAAAACATAATAATTTACTCCTGTTCCAGCTCTAATGGATTGGCTGTTTGTCGCCGTTACTGACATTTTTCTCTTCTTTTCTTCCCCAGTATTCATCGTGTGATGTGACCCAAAATCCACAATGTGTGAGGACATTTAGTTCGGAAGAAAAACAAATCTTGATTCCAGTGGAATCTTTCATATATTATTATTATTATTTCCCTATTTTTTCTGTCATAGTTTATACACATTTGCACGCACTCGTCCCCACCCACATATAATCATCATGCCAGTTCAAGCCCCACAGTGGACAGAGTTTCTGCTCTGTCCGATCTGCACACAGACATTTGAAGAGACCGTTCGGCGGCCCATCAGTTTGGGCTGCGGACACACCGTCTGTAAGATGTGCCTGAACAAGCTGCACCGCAAGGCCTGTCCTTTCGACCAGACGGCCATCAGCACGGACATCGAGCAGCTGCCTGTCAACACAGCTCTGCTGCAACTGGTGGGAGGCCAGGTGAGACATTTTCTCATTCAACTCGCAAATTTAGTCTCTGAAAACTGGGCCTGTTTAATCGATCCCAAAACTTAACATTGTTGTTACATGAATGGCAATAGTTGGGGTTGCATGTCTTTTTGCTAGTGAAAGAACATAGATTGACAAAGGTATATTTGATATTATTAGATGATTATGATCATTTCCTTTGGCACGTCTGATGATCTCTCACAGTGTAGTAGTTACATTGGCTTTATTGTTGCTCAGCTTTGTGTGGAGGAATTCCTCAGGTCTTGGATTTTGGAGATGCCCTTTGATCTCTAATTTGCTCATGTACAAAAATTCATAAGGAAGAATGAAAACCAAACTTAAATCGAACAGTTCTAACTTTTTATTAATTATATAGGCTAATATAACAGTTGGTATTAGCAGTTGTTGTTGAGTAGGCATGTGCCGGTATGAGATTTTTTCGGTATGATAACCTTAAGCCAAAATATCACGGTTTAACGGTATCGCAATTACAGCTCTAAAATGTATTACTTTGAGATATCTGGGTTATTAAACTTTTTTCCATTGAGCATGATTTTTATTTTTCAAAACATATTAGGAAATTGGAACATGACTATAATGTTAAATTGAAATAAAAAAATAAAGTAATAAAAAATGGCAAAATAACAAATATTCTAAATAAAAAATAAAAAAAAAAAAGGAGTCCTGTAGGTGAGCATAAACCCACAGCCACAGGTTAACATTATTATCATCTGAGCAAAAATAATTATTTTCCAATAAAAGCACGTGTGTATGACTCGTATCATGTTTACGTTATACATACACACTTACTCAACACAGACAGTTGCTACTGAGAAAAAAAAAAACATGTTTTACCTCCGCTAGACACACTAAACTCTAGAGGTGGGAATCTTTGGGCACCTAACTATTCGATTACGATTCAGAGGCAACGATTCGATTTATAAATCGATTATTGATGACACCCACAAACCCCCCAAGCTATTAGCTGCTTTCAATGTTTCATACATTAGTTACAAAAATTATACAAAAAGCCTCTCAGGCTTGGATAAATGACTATTTCAGTATCAAGTTAACAGTTCAAAACAGTAAATAAAATACTCAAGTTACCATTCTGTATAAGTAGCTTTAAACTACATTCAATTAATTAATGTTGTGAATCAACCGTTTAAGTTGTTAAAATTGCTCCCAGTATCCCATAATTTCCCTTCTGTCTACTTTAGATATGTGAAAGTTTTAAAACTGTTTTAAAGATAGATTTAAGTCAAGATTTTGCCGATTTAGGAGTATTTTAGATAAAAAGTTAATTAGGTTCGCTACAACAGAGCCTTCTAGAGAAGTCTTCTGCTTTAAGATGGCGGCTGTTTACTAACGCTGACAAGTGTCATTTCGCATCTAGTATTCAATACATGTGCTGCTATTAACGCTGTTAAGTCTGTCATTTTGCATCTAGTTCTAAATACATACGATATCTATTACCTACGGTAGCATGATGTGGACGTAGTTTGTAGCATCTGTCGGCAGCAGTCAGGTATTATTGTTTTTTTATCTAGCGGCATGAGTTTAGCCAGAGCCATGAGTTGAGCATTGTCATTACCTGGGTAATGACAAGCATGATGTTCACTCTCGGGACGCAATGCGGTCCATTCCTCATTGCATCCCGAAGACCGCACTGACTATGTTTTAGTTCCGCTTTACTTGACATATTTCAATATTCGGAATTTGGATGTTTGGGAATCGTTCTCGTATCTTGCACGGCCGAATCATGAATAATCTAAGAATCGGACATTTCGCACACCTCTACTAAACACACTGTAGTTAACTCTCGCAGCTGGTGGGAAACGTTAACGATTGTGTTTACGAACCTTTAATTTTGTATAATGCGAAGTCATATTGGAGGTATTGCCTCCTCAGCTGCCACCCTCTGCAAACATGTTTTACATGTCGTTTGGCCCTCCTCCAAGGCGCGGCAGTCTGAAACTTTTCTGTAGCCGAAGTATTCCCATACCAGCGATTTCGTTTTCTTTGATGGGGGGGAAAGTTCAGGAGTTTCACCTCTAGCCATCGTGTTGCACAGCTGACTCACTGACACTGAGCTTCAACTGGTGGGAGGGGTTTGAGCCTTGCAGCTGCAAGCGAGGGATTTCTCCCCCGCGTTATGGTAAATAAAAATAGCTAATATCTTAGGGGATGGTATGATGGAAAATTTTTGCGGTTTTGAAACCGGTTATCGGCACATGCCTAGTGTTGAGACGTAAAAGTGAAAACAAAAAATCTCGGATTTGTGAGATGGCGTTTGGCCATTTCATTATATCAATGTCAGACTGTTATTTGCACTTTGAAGAGCTGGAAGGCTTTGTGCTCCATGACAAAATGTTTATGGGTGGTTCCGTGCTGCTGTAGATTTTCTTTCAACAATCAGAGGGTGCTCTTTGTCAACTCAATTGCAAATTTTCCATCAACGGACATTTGACATCAGCAGAGAAATGTGAAAAAAAATCAAAATTTGGAAAATGAATGAATGAATGAATGTCCTCATAGATTCAATCAACAGTTTATGAATGCCTTGTTAAGGAATTTTGAGGTGCCGTTCTTTTTTGATTGAAGTATTTTCTGACTGTTTGTTTAGTGAAATAAGTCATAATTTTATAACTGGGTGTGGTATGATGAATAGTTTGTCTGTGGGAAATTATTTGCACTGATGGAACATGAGTTCCATTATCACAAGATGTTTACAGACCTACTTATTCAGATGAGTGTCATCACAAAAATCCTCCATGTAGTGAAGATGCAGTAGTTATCACTTTTGATTTTTTAAGCTAACCCCGGAACAAAAGTCTCATCTGTACATCAGTGTAAAATCAAAATGAAATTACAGTTTTTTTTTGTGTGTGTGTGTGTCATCGAACGATAGACAGACAATAGGGGAGTATTTTATGTGTAATGCTTTTATACACCAACCATGCACACATACAGCATCATGTATGGCAGGAGATATAAACAGAAAACATGAAAAAATATTTACCGCCGATCGGGGGGGGGGGGGGGGGGGGATAAGACAAAGTACCCCGAAAGCTGAAACCAGGTAATATGATGATACATATGTAGCACTTGGCTTCACTGTAACTACGGTGAGGGACGAGAAAAGACCGGTGGGTTTACAGTGTCAAAAATTGTGCAGCAAACAATATAAAACCAAATAAATTCAGTTATCACACCCCAATCATGCCCATAAGCCTGATGGATGGATATTTTGATTAGGTAGTGTGTGTGATATTTTTAGTGCGTTCTAGTTTGGTCCTTGAGTTGAAAATGCCACTGTTGTAAAGGATGAGCTGAAAATAGACATGCTTCTTTGATATTTCTATGGTATTTGTTAACGGTGGAATTGCTGATGGAAGTTAAGAGGCTATCTTGTGACAGTCATGAGCTTTCAATGATTTGAGCAGCTTTTTCCTTAAACTAAGGATGACCAGTTACACTGAACACAAAGCCAAGTGAAAGGCTACTCATCTGTGCAATTCATGTTTGTTTAGCATGTACACTACTTTCATGTGATTACGTCCATTTTCAAATGATGTGCATGGCAGACTGACCACTGAGGAAAATACACAATCATGCTGTCTAGAATCAAACCGTCTCTGTTCCTCTCTTTGTATCCCATTTGCAAACTCGATGTATTATTTTTTGTGGCAATGACACTATTTCATTGAAAGCTTGATCTTGACCTTTTTTCCATTGCCTCACGTTGTGTGCAGGTTCCTAAGGCTCAGCCAGTTGCCTTGATTAGCAGTCCTGAGGACTTGCAACATTATGAGGAGGCGAGGCAGTGTGTGGAGGAGCTGGCCCTCTACCTGAAACCCCTTAGCAACACACGAGGTAACTCACACGCACACATTATGGACTTGTTCTTCTATTATGACCGTTTCCAGTCCCTGCTACTGTCATGTAACTTGGGAAGATTTATTCTGGGCCTGCAGTATGCTATCAGAAGATACAGTACAGTTCCCATGTTGTGTCTTTAGCAATGTGGTTGGGTCTGAGTCATGCTTAGTCACAGTAATTCGAACATGTGATGAGGGAATTTTACATCTTTATTGACAAATCAGCCTGCTGCTTTTTTGGGCAGATGTTGACATCATGGATTTGAGTTGTGATAATTACGGACAAGTCATCCAGATGGTATGCGGTTATTCCTCTGTAGCACAGCTACTAACGTTTAATGATTATGTAATGCCAAAACAAAGTTGACGGCTTGTCAGTAAAGTAACAGTTCCACGCGCAGTTCCAGGCGGCCCTGACATCTGATAGCATTTCATTGGCATGCTGTGGTACAACTTTTCATCAAGTCCTTATTTGGCCATCTGCTTTTTTAATGACTGAAAAAAATAAAAAAATGTTGTCTTTTATGATCTTGTAAAACCTGACTGTTTAAAAGTGTCATGGCTGTGACAGCTGTTGCTCCCTCCACACTCAGAAATAACAAACATATTCCGTTCAATTAAAATGCACATTTGAGGAAAAGATAACATATGTCACTTAATTCCATTTATGTCCAGCTCAGATCTTTTACATTTATTCAAAATTGAGATAATTTGCCGGATCACACAAAATGACATTTGTCATAGCATTCATTAATGATCATGGCAGTTTCATGTCATAATTATGATTGTCTTATGACAGTTTTATGGTGCTACTGTCAAATAAAGTATTACAGAATACCAGAGTTAGCGATTCTTGAAACAACAGGAAAAGTAACTGAAGAAATAATAAACACAGAACATGAATTTTGATTGACATCTGTAGCGCTGCATTGCATGCTAGGAGGCATGTTGGACTACAACAGTGTTGACAGCAGGTGGCATCAGAGGTTGACTCTCCCCCAAGGGAGCAGTGATGGCCAAATGAAGCTTCTTGAAGCAATGAAGCTTTGCAGCCATTTGGCTCAAATCTTCATGGTGGTTCTTTTGGTCTTATGACAGTCCGCTGTCAAATAAAGAGTTAATATCTTTTAGTGTAAATACTCCTTACTACAGTGAGGACAGCTGCGGCTTATAGTCCAGTGCGGCAAATCTATGAACAAATGCCGATTTCATATCAAACTTCGTGGGTGGCGGCTTATAATCAGGTGTGCCCTATAGTCTGAAAATTACGGTAGCCACTAGCAATTTTACTGGGCCCATAAAGTCAATCAAAATCAAAATCAATTCCTGCTAAAATGTGTGAGTAGAAGAACGACTTCCGCCCGGTTTAGGAGTAATGACAAGAGCAAGTCATTAAATCAAAGATCATTCAAACTCAGGGTTTCAGAAAACTTCAGTTTTTATATAATCACAAACAAGTAATATAACTAGCAATCAATGAAACAACTTGAACAATAACTGAAGAAATGATCAGCAGAAAACATTAACTTTGATTGTTACATCAGTAGCGCTGCAATGCATGCTGATGGGCATGAGGCATGTTTTGACGATAACAGTGTTGGCAGCAGAGATTCTCTTCTGAGGGAAATTAGGGTGGTTCATTTACTCTATGGTTCATTTGCTCTGTGGCTCTAGTATTGAGAATCATATGGCCATTTGTTGATGAAAATGATATAAATGTTCTTATAGTCAGTAACAAGTGTTTTAAGGATAATTAGTCATTTCAGTTTAGAAATGGCTTTCTCACAGTGTTTGGCTTTGAACGTTTATTTTTTTGGAATGTAATTTCAATAGCTCTAGATAACATTCTTCCATTGCGTGAAATCCGCAAAATGTGTGATGACAGGTGATCGCCATTGCGTTTTGCGGTCGCTGTATACTGTAGTCTGTACTGCATTCACATGTGCATAGTTGCTGGTTTTTTTCTAAAACATTTTTTTTATATCGTATCATGACCTCGTCATATTGAGGTGCATCGTCTCGTGAGTTAAATATTTCACCCATAGCAGGTTTTAATTACCTTCATTAACTGTTGCAGCACTAATCATCACAACCTCAACTAGGGGTCAGCAACCCGCGGCTCTTTAGTACTGCCCTAGTGGCTCCCTGGAGCTTTTTCAAAAATGTTTGAAAATGGAAAAAGATAGGTGAGGCAAATATATTTTTTGTTTTAATTTGGATTCTGAGTCATTAATAATGTAGGGCTGCAGCTATCGAATATTTTAGTAGTCGATAAATGGATGAACTAGTTAGTTCGAATAATCGAGTAATCGGATAAGGAACATGAAAATTTAAAATACCTGAGCTGAGCCTCAAATGGGGAAAAGTAAATAAATAAATGAGGATCTATGTACAACAAACGAACAATTGGCTATCTTACATAGCCAAATTCCGCTAGCTTAGATGCTATAAAATGTTTTTTTTTGTTTTTTACAATGCTCTAACAAATGGTTCAGACACATATTCCCACAAAAAACGGCTAAATATATTTACAAACTAAATTACGAATGAATTAAAAACATTAGCTCAAACAAAAACTTACATTGGTCTTAACAGGGAGAAGCAGCATTCAGCCATGTGAAATGAGACAGACCAGAGGGCAGTTTATCCACCCTAATCAATAAAACTAAATGCAAACACTTTCAAACAAACCATTACAACACCACTTTAATTAAACGTATACTTGAAGCAACAAAATTCAATTCGAATATTTTATTCTAATGTTCTAAATACTCGAGTTAATTGATTAATCGTTGCAGCACTATAATATTGTAATGAAGTTAAACCTGAGGTGGCATCGTAGTAGTCATGTCTCGATAGGATGCATTGCTGGGAAAATAAACATTTAATCATGAAGGCTCATTATGTATTTGTAGCCAACTTAGTCATTTTGATAGTAGGCTTATATAGCTAATATAGATACATACAGCATTTGTTGTGGTCATTATAAGGCTCATATAAGCCTTTTAATTTTTAGCGGCTCCAGACGTATTTTTGTTTTGTGTTTTTTTTTTTTTTTTTTTTTTTGTGTCCAGTATGGATCTTTCAACAGTTGGGGTTGTCGACCCCTGCAAGTAAGCCATGAGCTGAAACTTATTTTGAATTGGTACACTCCAAAGTAAAAGGCTTGCAAATAATCTTAGGAAGGTGACATCTCGGAGTGTTATTGAAGGGTTTGTGGATAGGTGAGATTTTCAACAATTAGCTGGGGGGAGGGAAGTGAAAAATGAACTATTAAATGCTAGAGGTTCACTGTACGACACTGTACAGTTTTTGGTAAACTACTAATTTAAGTATTGGCCTCACCTGTCACCAGGGGTTGGTCTGAGCAGTACAGCCCAAAGCATGCTGAGTCGACCCATGCAGAGGAAACTGGTCACACTAGTCCACTGCCAGCTAGTGGAGGAAGAAGGACGCGTACGGGCCATGAGGGCAGCCCGCTCTTTGGGTGAGCGTACAGTCACGGAGCTCATTTTGCAGCACCAGAACCCCCAACAGTTGTCGTCCAACCTATGGGCTGCTGTCCGTGCGCGAGGGTGTCAGTTTCTTGGCCCAGGTAGATATCCCACCAAACCGCTCATTAAAGTTGTTTTCAGTCAATCCTGATTTTTTATTATTTTATTTAGCAATGCAAGAAGAAGCCCTGAAACTGGTCCTACTCGCATTGGAGGATGGGTCAGCTCTTTCCAGGAAGGTGTTGGTGCTCTTTGTTGTGCAGAGGCTTGAACCTCGCTTCCCGCAGGCCTCCAAGACAAGCATAGGACACGTAGTACAGCTCCTCTACAGGGCCTCCTGCTTCAAAGTACGCAAGGGGGGGAAAAAACACCCTCTAATGCCATGTGACGTTGTTTCAATAAGATTATGCTTTACAATGGGACACTTAACAAAATGTATGTGATCTTTGCCGGTTAGGTGACAAAACGTGACGAAGATTCATCCCTCATGCAACTGAAGGAAGAGTTCCGTACTTACGAGGCTCTGCGGCGCGAGCACGACTCTCAGATTGTTCAAATTGCCATGGAGGGTGGCTTGCGCATCGCGCCCGACCAGTGGTCTTCTCTGTTATATGGGGATCAGTCGCACAAGTCACACATGCAGTCTATCATCGATAAGGTGTGTTTGCTTGTGGTGTACTTCAGTCCAACATGATTGTCAAAGTGTATTTGATAAGGCAGCTCACCAAGTGGAAAATCACCGGGGCGTTGACGCTGTTTCTCTGTGACCTACATAGCTCCAGACTCCAGCATCTTTTGCTCAGAGTGTTCAAGAACTCACAATTGCCCTGCAGAGGACTGGCGACCCGGCTAACCTCAACAGACTGCGGCCTCACCTTGAACTGCTCGCCAACATTGATCCCAGCCCCGGTAAGAGCAAAAAGAAAGTGTTCCATCTATATCGCAATACAAAGACTTGAAGCTGAATTCTTAAGAGCTTTTCAGGTTTGAAATTGCAATATTGAAACGTATTTTCCACTTTGCTCATTTCACCCCCAGATGCTCCCCCTCCCACATGGGACCAACTGGAGAAGGGCCTAGTGGCTGTGAAGACAGTCGTACACGGTTTAGTAGACTTCATCCAGAATCACAGCAAGAAGGGAGCTGACCCTCAACAGGTAGTCTCCAATGACTGCTTGGCAATAGATTCATTGTATTTCCATCTAATTAAATCAATAAATGTGACAACTCTGATTAGCCTCCCCAGCACAGCAAGTACAAGACGTATATGTGTCGCGACATGAAACTGAAGGGAGGCTGTCCTCGTGGAGCGAGCTGCACCTTTGCTCACTCTCAGGAAGAACTGGAGAAGTCAGTTTGTCTCAATGAATACAGGTAGTCCCCGGGTTTAGAAGTTTCGTTCCTACGCTGGTGATGTAATCAAAATTTCCGCGCATGTCTGAATTAACCCTTTAAGTACTCCTAAATACCACCTAAATCTCAAAATAACTATCCAAAACATGTTTTATATGCCATTGTTCCGTCCTAACTAGACAGTGAGGTAAGCTGTAATCTTTCCCCTCACTCTGCTGCGTGACTTTGTGGGAGCATGTGTGCGTTAAGTAATACCTGTTCTACGTTCCAGCGCCAAAATAAAAGCATACATCACAAAACAAAAGTCAACATTATAATCAAATGCACGTTTCGCCAAAGGGCAGAACGGTCATATTACCGTATTAGCCCAATATAAGACGGTGTTTTTTGCATTGAAATAAGACTGAAAAAGAGGGGGTCGTCTTATATTCGCGGTCTAGACATTATACCCATTCACGACGCTAGATGACGCCGGATATCATTGAAGCGATGTTCTGTTATGACATATCTCAGCTACTCTCCCCATTCACGGCGCTAGATGGCGCCAGATATCATTGAAGTGATGTTCTGTCATGAAAGATCAAGTTTAACCAGTTTGCATTATTTTATTGCAGTGTTTTTCCCTATTCAGATTTGTTTCAAGTCTACAGTTAGTTAGACTTCACTTTGATGGTTAATGGAGTTATTGCAATTTTGTTGTTTTATCACAATAGATTGGTTTATTTACATTTAAAAAACCAGAAGCCATTCATTTACGAATGTGATTGCACTTTAGTTTACATATTTAAATGTTCAGATATTATGATTTGGAATGAGGCAAAACAACATGCTTTTTCTCTCAAATATATTGTTAGAATCATTGTTTCAGATGTGCTGAAATTATTTTCTGTATGAAAATTAATTTGGTGTTCAAAAAGTCTTGTTTCAAACTTGAGTCTTGAAAAAGAGGGGGTCGCCTTATAATCAGGGCCGTCTTATAGACCCTACCCACGTGACGTCACAACTCCGCTCTCCTGAATGGTACCGCCCAATTGTCCGTCAAAACATAGTGTTAACCTGTTACGGCTACGTACATTCCTCCTATTTACGGCGTGTTTTTCTGCTCCTTAACATTAATAATCAAAATGGTGAAGGCGTGTGTGGCTGTTGGTTGCACTAACAGAGAAGATGGAAGGAGAGACTTGGAAGTTTTACCGTATTCCGAGGGATCCAAAGAGGAGAGCGAAATGGACGGCTTCAATTCGACGTGAAAACTGGGCACCAAAAAAATCACCACAGACTATGTAGTAGTCATTTTATATCCGGTAAGATGCATTTAAGATATACTTAGAGGGTTTTGGGCTGACAAATAACCACAATTAAGATCATTGCTAGGCTAATCGCCGACAACATACACGTATGTATGTAGTGAGAGTGCTATCGCTAAACCATATAAACATTAAAAGCCTTAACTCCATTGACAAACGACATGAAATACATTAGACTTGACAGTGGATGTTAGCAATAACAAAAGATTTTGAATTGAAAATTTCGTAACTCACCTTTCCAAGCACAAGATAGATTCCTGCCGAATTTTCGCGGACGAGGACCTGTTTCACCCAACCAGCAACGAAGTATTTATAAGCCTCCAAGCTCTTGAAGTTTTTCAAATTTTCGTGAGAATAGGCTGATTTTGTGTGGACAAGATAATTGTAAATATCAGCGTAGCAGATGTCAGGCAGACAGGGCGAAGACAGTGGGTCGAAAAACATCGATTTGGGCATCAAATATGGATCTGGCGACCGTATAGAACGAAGCTTTTCCACATAACGCCTTTTATGCAACACATCCAGTGAGTTTACGGCATCAGAAAGCACCGGGTCTTCCATGAAATGCATTTTAAATTCCTCGATCAATTGAAACCAATGCTAATACAGAGACAAAATGACGGACAAGTGGGCGGAACCATACAGCGAGCACGTGGTTTTGTGACGTCGGTGGGTAGGGTCTATATTCGGGCCAATAAAGAAACCGTTTACACGACCATAAAGAAAACGAGACAAAATGGCAGATGAAACTCCGGTGACGTAAAGTCCATATCACGCAAGTCGGCTACGTCAAAACCTGGGGACTACCTATATTGTGTTTGTATTTTATTGCTTGCTTTTTCAGATTGAAACACTGGTGTTCAAATGTCTTCCCTTGTATTGTATTCAATAGGTATCGAAAAATGAATAAGCGCCTGGCAGCTCGCCTCCCTGGTTCAGGGGGGCCAGAAGAGGGCCTTCCCCTCGACGTGGCCGTGGCTCGAAAGCCTTCACCTCTCACCAACGGAACAATCCCACCCTCCTTGCCTCAACTAATTGCACGTGGTGCTGACACTGTTCCATATGAGCTCCTGAGGAAGCCCCTCAAGATGGACGGAGGGACTTCAAGTGCCCCAGGATCCCCACCTGATCTGTGAGTTGAGAATTTGTCAACCTAAAGTATGAATTCATGTGCAGAGGAGTAAGATGGCATATTTAACTGCTCCCACTTGGGTATTATAGAGGTCCAATCAATTTGAACTTGGAGGGCTGACACATTAGCCACACGAGTAGACGTTTCGCTTTGTCAGTTGCACTGGGTTTCATGGTGTAAAAATTTCATGATGTACATTAAAATCTTGGTATTTTTAAAACTTCTGGAGTGCCAAGAGACACATGACGTTATCACAAGTGTTGGACAAATAAGCGGTATTACTTCAAAGTATATATTCTTTGGGGAAAATACTGAATGACTTAAAGTAGTTGTGAAACTCTTCATTTATGTGTCCATGATTGCATTAAAACTTCCTCGCACTGGTCAAGTCACACACACCAAAATCAGCTGTAAAGATTTAATGCTGCACAATACAAACTTTGTTCTTTACATCGTGTTTTCATAAAGTACAATTTTCCAAAGTGATCTGTCCTATTAAAAACAAACATTACAAAATTAGTTTTTAGGGACTGCTGGAAGGATTGATGTCATTTCTGTTCATTTCGATTATATTTTTACCTATGAGATCCCCCCCCCCCCGATTGTGGCCATTTAATGCCCATCTGAAGGCTATACGTAAGTTAATGCTTTAGGTTTTTTTTTTTTTGGTTGCTTTTTTGTTATGTATACACCGTATCCTGACAAGGGGAAATTTGTTTTTACTTTGATTTTCTGATATTTGTTCAAAAGAAATATTAAGGAGTTACACCATATTACAATTAGGCAAATATTTTCCTCTTTTCCTTTTTATTATGCCTTATATAAATTTGTACTAAAATTAACTGCTGTTAGGGTGTAAGTCACCGGGCAGTTTTCCCTTGTATTTGTAATACTTACATTTGTTGACCCATTAATGTACTTTTGGTGAATACTTTCATTTATTCCTTAGCCTGGACCCCGTGCCCAAGACTGGTATGCCTCTTCCACCTCACGCCATGGTTCACCCACGGCTCCCTCCTGACCACCTCTCTGGAGTGAAGCAAATGCCTGTCGTCGCCCGAGGTTCGCCCGTGTACTCCCAGCAGCAGCTTCCTGAGATGTTCTACTCAGACACGCGCCCCCCACCGTCTGCTTCCCAGTATGAGCCCTCGCAATACCAACCAGGTATGATTTAGCCAAACACTAATAAACACCTGTGTAGCATCAGAACATTGACTTTTCTCTCCCAACGTTTTAGGGTACCCCTACCAGCAGCCACCACAGTATGTTTCTAGGGATTACATGCGTAACCCTCCACCCCCGAGTGAGTCTGGACCTCCTTACCACGATCCGTACCCTGGTTACGGCCCACCTGAGCGTCCCTACCAAACCCCCCACTCCGGTCCCCCCTTTTCGTATCCTCACCCCTCACACTATGATCGCGGACGGCACGGTGCCTACACTGGACCACCGCCTCCCCCGCAACCTTATCCATCTCAGAGGGATGGTCTCGTCAGGATAAGCTCCACGCCATTGGATGTTCCTCCACAATCAGCAGGACAGGCTAATTCGCTCTACCACCCGGAGCCCAGTGTTCGGGATCGATACCCACCAGAAGGTTACTACCCACCAGGAGCCCAATCACAGCCGATGCGAACTTATGTCAGGGTGAGCCTTTTTGAGCGATTTGACGTTATTACCGTTCAACAGCTTATATCCCTGGCTCATTCACTCTATAGCGACTGTTTGTGGAAATCTGTGAGAACATTAAAATACTCATGCAGGAGCTGCTGTTGGCCTCTGCTCACACACAGATATGCACATGTCATCCAACCAGGCCCCACCTCATAAAGGCACAAGCATGTACACTAGGCATGTGCCCGTTACCGGTTTCAAGGTTTACCGTGGTATGAAAATGTCACGGTTTCAAAACTACTAAAATTTTCCGTCATACCGTAGTACGGTATTCGCTATTATAGGTTTCCCAAAAATGAAGACAGAAGTGTCTTGGAGCGTTAGCGCTCACTTCTCCCTCTCCGGTTGTTGCTTTGTGAGTCAGTGACGCTATTCAGCTATACAGCCAGCGAACCAAAAAAGAAACACTCTAAACACAAGGCATACTTTTCTTGAATTTATGGACGTCTCAAATAGAGCTGAAACGAATACTCGAGCAACTCGAGTAACTCGAGTTTAAGAACTGATCCGAGTAATTTTATTCACCTCGAGGTATCTTTTAATTTTGCCAGCTCTAAGCATCACGTTTTGCCCGGACTACTTTTAACGTGGGACAACGCGCTGACGTCACGTGCGTAGAGGAAGAAGTAATAAAAAAAAAAAAAACCTTACTGCAGCCGACAGCTGTTACAAACTGCGCCGACGTTGCTAAAAACTACGCCCTCATGTTGCTACGTGGTAGCAGGTAGCGTCTATATGCGTGTCATAGATATCATAGATATTGTAGAACTAGATGCGAAATGACCGACTCTGCGGCGTTAATAAAACAGCCGCCATCTTAAAGCAGTACACTTCTCAGCGCTCATAAATAAGATTAACGTTACTGTCACTCGCTAACGTAACGTTATCCCTGCGGAAGGCCAGGTTTCTATTCATTATGACTACTGTCGATGCGTGGCTAACTCTTACAAACAGGCTTTATTTAATCTGTGAAAACAGTGCTGTAGAGTGAATAGGGTGTAAAATAAAAACTTAGTAATGGTAACTGTCAATTTGAGCTCAGTAATCATTGCTGGATAAAACACCAAGTAGCACTGTTGCCTAATGTGCTCCAATACAGCACAACATTTATTTTGAACATTGCAAAAACTCAAAATCCTATTATGACTTACAGTTTAGAATAACTTAAATAGAATTTATAGCTTGACACAAGTGGAAATTCAATTGAAACACGTGGGAAAAACACCTAATTTTTAAGTGATGCGTGTTATCAAGCGTAATTACATTTCTAGGTAAGAAATATATATATTTTTTATAAGATCTAAAAGTTTTTTGAGTGAAAGCAGTGAATTAGTCTTTTTTTTTTTTTTGTCACATTTGAGACGCAATTGTTGGCTGTTTTCAACAATGTACATCGAAAATAAAGTCATTGATTGACTGGAAATGGTTCAATATTAGATGAAATTTCTTGTTTTCTCATCTATATTAATAATTTCTCTTTACCTAAAAAAAAAAAGTTTTATCCGATTACTCGATTAACCGATAGAAGTTTCAGTCGATTACTCGATTACTAAAATATTCGATAGCTGCAGCCCTAGTCTCAAATCATGGTAACTGAAATAAGCAACAGATACATTTAAAACGTTGTACAATAGTATTTTTACACGTGTGAGTAACTTCATTAACACAAACAGCAGAATGTGAGGAAGTCAGATCCATGAACACCATGAAAAAGTTCGCCAAAACAAAACACATTTTCCTTTCAAATTCAAAATACAAACTAATTAAAAACTTAAAAGACGAATGTTAGCCTAGTCTTAGCTGCGAGAGCAACTTCGTTGAGGTTATAAATCTCACGGTCACTGAGAAACAAGCTTGAATGAAGGAAAAGGGATAACATCAAAGATTGCTAATTGCGACAGATGATCTTGCTCTAAATCCAAATGCACGTTTGCTGGACAAGTAGAGGTCTCACTCCCAATGTTTTTTTAGATGAAACCTTTACACAACAATATTTATACTGTATTTTAACTACGGGGACCTATACATTTTTAACTTAATAACTTATGAATTCTGTCTTTTTAACACAAAGGCATGAGATGTAGACTAGTTTACACAGTGGCTGAAAATGGCGACACTTCACTTGAGCTTTTTGCCCCCTCAAACAAAAAAAAAGTCGTACAGTGGATGTATTTTAATTTTATTTAGAAGTGTTTTTACTTTTTTATAGCAATTATTTTTGTTCTTGCTCTAATCTTGAGTAACCTGAGCTGTGGCTGTGGGTAGTCTATAAGTTCTTTTGGATTTAATTTTATTTAAAATATATATTTATTTTTTTATTTTAACATTATATTCTTGTTCCAATTTGCAGATATGTTCTGAAAACACAAACAAAACATTTTTTTAAAAAAATCCATACATCTCAAAATAACAGATTTTGGAGCAATAATTGCAATACCGTGATACCTTAAAACTGCGGTATTTTTCCTCAAGGTTATCGTACTGTCAAAATGTCATACCGGCACATGCCTAATGTACACAGACGCCACAACACGGTCTCTAGGTTCTCCTAGGAGTTTTACCCGATCACATGACTTTCAGTGTATGTCGTCCAGCATTCCAAGCAGCTCAGTTACTTAACTTATTGGCTGCCATTGACGGCAACACATCTGATCCGTTTGAGCTGGCAGCGAATGAAAAATATGTTCATTTGTTGCCAGCCTCTCCAGTTCAACTGGATCAGATGTCTTCTAATGACAAACCTCACTGCAGAAGGATTAAAAGAGCCACCTGATTGGTTGTCTATCATCGCCAATGGCACTGAAAGCGTTCATCTTTGTTCCATGTTCTAGGGGCCGTCATACGCCGGGTCCCAGCCGAGTCTAGACTATCTACACCGCCGTCGCCAGGAGATCCTCTCTCAGCTCGAAGAAAGGAAAGTCATCTCCCCTCCACCATTTGCAGCCTCTCCGACTCCATCTCATCCATTTCCAAGCGACTACCCTTCTGAGGTCAGCATTAATTGGATTCCCCATCTTTCCCAGATGTGTTTGTGTGTTGATCAGTAGCACAATGTGTTTTATTTGTATGTCTGCAGTATGGAGATGAGGGCTCCAAGAGCATCGGGAAGTGCAGAGAGCCAGACTACGCTGGCCAGTACTCCCCTTGGTTGTGTGATACGATTAGCTCCTACATTGGCACCAAAGATGCCAAACCCAAAGATGTTATGGTTTCAGGTGCCATGGACATGATGGTGAGTTTAAACAACAAATATAATGAAAATAAAGCAGTTTGTTCTTTCAATTTTGGATGAAATTTCGTTCTCCATTTTAATGTTCCCGAACAGAATGTTGATGCCAAGGTTCTGAGGGAGCCATCTTTGGAGGCTCCTAGGAGGGGGGCAGAAGTGAAGGACGATGACCCAATTATTCCTTTCGGTCCTCAGCCTACCGTTTCACGGTTTGGCGCAATTTCACGTACCTCTAAGACTGGCTACCAGACCGGACCCGTCCAGACTATGGTGTCCAGCCCCCAGAACCCGAACGCTAAACACATGAACATAACCGGTACAAAAAATGAAATATTCTTAAGTTATCACAATTTGTTTCTGCCATTCCCAGTTTGACTTATGGCTCCCATTCCAGCAGAGTACACGTATGGAAGTCATGCTGGATGGGGCGGAACATCATATCCCTCCCACCAGACAGCCCAGGATAGAGAACAGCTAAAAATTGAGTTACAGCAGGTCAACCAGCAGATCAACCAACAGACGCAAATGCAAAACATGGAGGTACACGCTTTAAGTTTTTTTTTTTTTTTTTTTTCTTAGGATGTCTTTGGCTTTGTGTGTTTTAAACTAACCTCTCTCTGAGCGGCATGCCTGAATGCCACTGAATAAGTCGAATTGTGCTGTTTAACTACATTTCTTACTGGCAGTCTATTCGTTAAGACCACATATTGAAGGTCTTGGTCTACTGTCTCTGAATGACCGGCAGAGTGTACATGGGATTTTCTGATTTGACCAGCACTGATTTCCTATTCAATTTATTGTTGTAATTATAAGGAAAAGCAATGCAAATACCTTCCAAATTTTGTGTTTGGCTTTTTCTTCCATGTTTGTTCTTAATCATGTTTTGAAGAATGAAACTGGCATTGTGTTCACAGTCTGCCAGTAACCCACTACTGCTGCAGAGAGAAGCCAGTGCCTTGGCCGGCACACCGGTGACCAGCAGCCAAGTCCAGGCTGTCGCCTCTCATTCGCAGCAGCCCCCAAAGTGGCCAACAGGGGGGGCGAGTTCTACAGCTGTCTCCAGTGAACAGCTAAGCCTGGAGCTCCACCAGGTGGAGAGAGAGATTGGAAAGCGCACTCGAGAAATGGCAATGGTGAGGATGTTTTAGACTATGATTCGACAATTTCAAATGACACGGTTAAATTAGAACACTGGCGCCCAACTTTATACATTACAGGCTGAAATCAAGAAACAAGTTCTTTAAAATACAAACTGGATTCCAAACAAGTTGGAACACTACAAGTTGTAATAAAAACTGAATTCAATGAAGTAGAATTGCTAAATTTCATTATTTTGTTAAAAATGGAACATACAGTAGATGACAGCTGAAACGTTTAAACTGAGGAAACATTTTAAGGGAAAAATATCTTGATTTTAAATTTCATGGTTGGGCAGGTAGCAATTAGAGGCTGGAAAAGTCAATTCCACATATAACAAATAGCCGAAAGACCAATTACCACAAATTAGGTCCATTAGCAACATGATTGGATATAAAGTCTCAGAAGCCAAGATAGGGAAAAGATCACCAATTTTCTCATCGTTGCAACGGAAGATAGTGGAGCAATATCAGAAATTTGCTTCATGACTGAAGTTATTAGAAAGACCATACTGGATTCCCGTTATTTTGGATACGGCACCACGAACAGGAATGCAACTGTTAAGGAAATCACAGAATGGGTTCAGCAGTCCTTCAAGCAACTCATTGTTGGCGAATACAAAATTCGCTGTGCCATCTGCCGTTGCCAGCTAAAACTGTGTGCAAAGAAAAAAAAATTCTAAACAGGACTTTTAAAGCGCAGGCATTTTCTCTGGCCAACTGGTCAGTGTTTGTAGAGCGTTCTTGATGAAAAACTGGGACACCATGTCATCCGGACTAAAGAAGATGACAACCCAAGTTACAGCGCTCAGTTCAGAAGCCTGCATCTGTCATGGTATGGGGTTGTCTGAGTACCTTTGGCACGAACAGCTTGCACATCAACCTTTTCTTGACACCATGGAATTTAAAATCAATGCATTTTTCGCTTAAAAAGATACATTTTCATAGTTTAAACTGTTGATCTGTTATACATTACATGTTCCTTTTCAAATAAAATATTTAAATGTGACACTTCTACATAATGGCTAAAACAAATAACTGCATTCGGTTGTTATTACAATATGTACCGTGTCACTAGTTTTTTGGAATCCGATTTGCAATTTTAATCAGGGGAAATTGTTTTTTGACAACATAGTCGTTACAGTAGAGTGATCCCTCGCTACTTTGCGCTTCAAACATGGCGGATTCCTTTCAATTAAAAAAAATGCAGTTGAGCTGTCCCGATCCAATCACGTATCAATCACAATCAAGGCCAAATTACACCGGGCGCGTCTGCGGTACGGATTCGCCAAGATATAGCAGCGGAGCCAATCAGTTTCCATTCTATCATATTGTTCAAATTATACCGGCCACGTATGCACTACGGATTGACTGCAGACCATCTCCGACGTGCCAGAACCCGCCGGACGGTTTGGGCCGTTTTCTATTTTTGCTGGAGCCGCATTCGTCAAAATAGGCGGAACCAGGCCTGCAGTCAACAGGCCAGGTGCTTATTTACGGTTTAAACGGCAGCGAACATGGACGATGAATGATTCGTTATGGAGGTGGAAAGTCACAAAGTTTAAAAAGGAATCTAAGTTATGTAATTTAAAACAGTAATTAAATAGTCGATAACGGGTTGTTGACGTTGTCGGGGGGGTCACAAACCCATGGTAAACGCAAAAAAAAAAAAAAAAAAATGGGGAAAAAATGTTCAGTCAAATAAGTCCACCTCTCCCTTTGCTTCTCTGTTGAGTACAGATGTGTGTTTATCGTTGTCTTTAATGCTCTCGACTGGATTGAGCTGCCGGACTTCAGTTGTGGGCAGCCGGTATGTTTTGTCCTGTTTTTGACGTACTGGAGACCACGCAGTCAACACGGAGCTTGGCGGATCCGTACCGCAGATGCGTCCGGTATAATTTGGCCTTCACTCTGCCTCCTGCCACTTTTCTTGGTCAGGCAGCAGTGCACTGGAGTTGCTTATTAAAGTTAACGATGATTGACAGATGTTGAGGTTTGATCTTGTCAGAGATGGTTCGAAGCCGAAACTTTAAAGCGCCGAATACGTCAATTATCGTTTAACTTGTTAAACAGTTGCTGTGGCAACTCATTGTGTGTAAGTGAGCAGCTCGAGCGGATTTGAGTAGACTTAGTCAATGAAGCATATAATAAAGACAAGCATTTTTCTGTTTTATACTTGTTTTAAAATAATTCGGTGGGACAGTAACATGTTTAAAACTTATCATAATTGTTTAAGTGCTGAAAACCATTAAATAAAAAAGTTTTTTAATTTGAGGAAAAAGGGAAAAAAGTCTTATATGTATCTGCTTCCAATGCTAAATCTGATTAAATACATATACAAACACAGACAAAAAAAATGGCAGGGAGCTGCGCTACTTCGCGGTTTTTCACTTACTGCGGCGGGTTCTGGTCCTCGTTAACCATGGAAAAACGAGGAATCAACGTGTGGATGCACTACACAATTTATAGATGGCCAAAAGACAGAACTTCCCGCGTGCTGCAGTTGCGCTTCAAATTGTTCCCAGCAACCTGATTGAAAGTTTGGGTCAGGTGACTTTTCTGTTTTAACAAAGGACAGGGATCATCTTGCAGGCAGACTAAATATGAGTGCGCGTCCCTGTTCCCAAACATAAAGGTGAAATACTAGTCGGGTTTCAATTATGTAGCCAAAGGATACGTATTACTTTCAAATACCGCAGAAAATCATCTTTTGTATGACCAATGACAACCCCTTAACTCTTTCTGTGCCTTTGACGATGATAGACCTCCAACTATGGCTCTTTTCATCCTTTTGTGAATTTAAATTCATCACCAGTAGATGTCCAACCCGTTTGAACCAGGAGTATAAGACAGCGAACAAACATTCATTCGGATTCGTCTTAATTTTCGTCTTGATCTCATAGAAAATATTTTAGTCTTGGGGGGCCGTTTACACGACAACGGCATTTGGGGTGGCAACGCAAAAACTTTTCCAGAGAGCCCTACCGTTTAAACGGCGATGGCGTGTATGGGGACTGAAAACGCAAAAAATTGAAAACATCTTCCAGAGAGGAAACCTTTAAAACGGTTCGTCCTGTTGTGTAAACAGTTGACAGCGCAAAAGTGCGTTTTGCGGGACAACTGATTTCCGTACTCCGGAACAGTAGGTGGTGATAATGGTCCAATATATTTGTCAGTGAACAGGGTGAAGATACTGATGACGTCAGTGCACGCGGACTGTCCAACAGTGTATGAACATTTTCTAAAGCCTGTCTTGCTTTGTAGCTTATAGTTTCATTAAGCAACAGCTGTACCTCCTCGTCAGTCCACACAAAATTACTCTGCCTGATGCGCTTCGGTGTGTTATTTGACCAGGATGAAAGGAAACCACAGAAGGGAAGGGTTACATGCAGGAATTGACAGTTTTGGTGGTGCTGCCACCTACACAATGGGAATACGTACATCGGCAAATGGGAAGTTTCATGCACTTTTGCGCTTCCGTGTGCACATAGTTTACCTCACACATAATGTTCATGTAAACGCTGTAAAATTCAAAAGTTTTAGTAAGTGTTTCCAACAATTTCGAATGAACATTGACGAGCACATATTGTAGTGTTTACATGGCAACGCCAACTTCATGTTGACAATACACATTCAGCAGGAAAACATTTTTAAAAAATCATTATATGTAAAAAAAAAAAAAACAACAACCCCCCCGAGACTCTTAAGACGACGCGCGCCATGCTTAATGCTAAGGGTGTGCCATCTAAGGCACCCCATGATTCGATTATGATTCAGGTTGCTACGATTTGATTATTGATCGATCTTTACGGTATTAACGATGATCACCATTTTCGATTGCCTGGCACGGCCAGACTGTTCTCCCTGTATTTTTCAAACACTATGAGAATAGTCTGGGACCCAGCCCATTAACAGCCTCTCGAGCAAGAACAAAATCAACCGTCCAATCAGATTCGTTTATTTATATTTATTTATGTTATATTTGCCTTACTCATTAATTAAAGCAGCCAAACTGTCAAAACTGCCAAAATGTCCCTTACCTTTTATTTCCAATCACCTAGTAATCCAGCAGTAACAATGGAAACATGCCTATACAACACAAAGCTGACCTTAAGCTGCTCTTTTTCACAAGAAGGTGAAAAAAAACATTAGCTGTTTCAAAGGCTGTACTTATTCCTCAACATTACTATAAAATTTACACTGGTGGAATGAATTCCACATTTTCTGGAAACAAACAAAGTGCCTTTAGAAATAAGACTTCTTTTAACCAATGTACTTTGTTTTCAGATTTCTGTACTATTTCGCATGTTTGCAGTGTTACCGTTTTACTTAAACCTGATTTTACACGTTCTGCGTATGGAGAAACTTTTGTACACCACCAAACAACGCACAAATGGACATGGGAATACAGGTTAGCGAATTCACTAATTAGCATTGCGCTTGGGGCTAACTAGTAACATCTCAAAACAACAATAAGAAAGATTAAACAGTACATGAGGATTTGTGGACTTACCTCTTACAGACACACACGGGACTTAGCAACACACTAGGGACATTTTTCAATTAACACCTGAACCTCCTACTGGACAACTGAAAGGAAAGCAGCAGTGAACTATCGATCCCTCTTCCCCTCTCGCTCTAAAAAAATAACTTGCGAACAGAAGAGGACCCAAAGCGCGACTGCCCCGTTCTTGCCTCTCATACACAAATTTATTTTTGAGTCTTTTGTACAGGAGTAAATCTCTCGCTCAGTAACTTCCGCTGCAGCCATCCTTACCATGTGTGTCCCTTAAGGTGTCCTGGCGGCAGACGTGTCTTGAATTTCGTTCCGCTAGCACTGGCTGTCATTAAGTTATTGGGGAAAATCATCGTTTTTGAACATTTATGAATCGTAATTGAATCGTCACGTGTCGAATCCCAATGAATCTAATAATCGATGTATTGGCACACTGCTACTAAATGCTAATGCGAACGCAAATGCTATGCTAATGCCGCAAGTTACATTTAGTGTGTGATGTTCACTCAGCACAGACCTTTTAAAGGCTAAAGAATCATTGCCTATTCTCTCTTGCCAAGATAAGAAAACAAATCTAACCATGTGTTTTAAGACAAAGCCTGGCCCAGCAGCCTAGCTAGAAGCACATCCCAACACCGTTGACGATGAGGGGAGAATGGTGCAACACATGTCACATGAGTGACAAGACCGAAACAATGCCGGCTGACGTATTACACGTATAATAAGAATTTAATAAACCACATAATAAAAAAAACGCATTGTGAACATGACAGAAACGGTTGCATTTTTGTCGTCGTCTCGTCAGGCGAAAACAGGCGTTCCTTTTTGTTGTACTCTCCCAAGACACGTTTTTAGCTTGTCATAGTTATGATTTTTTTTCGCCTATAAAATATCTTTATATAGTCATTAAGGGTGTGCCAAAAAATCGATTATTTGATGCATCGCGATTCGACACGTGAAGATTCAAATACGATTCATAAATGTTCAAAAACGATGATTTTTCTTAACAGCTGTGACAGCCGCTAGTAGCGTAATGAAATTCAAGACACGTCTGCCGTCTGGACACCAGAGATTTACTCCTTTTCAAACAACTCTAAAATAAATTTGTGTATGAGACAGGCAGGGAACCGGCGGGCGCGCTTCTGTGCGCAAGTTATTTTTTAGAGCGAGAGGGGAAGAGTTTGTTGCTCCTTGTCATGCAGTTGTCTAGCTGTAGGTTCAAGTCGTGTTAATTGGAAAAAGTCCCTAGTGTTTTGCGTGTCAGTCTATCAGAGGTGAGTACATGAACCCTCTTGTACTGTTTAGACTTTATTGTTGTTTTTGAGATGTTACTAGTTAGCGCTGAGCGCTATGCTAATTAGCGAATTCGCTAACCTGTATTTCCCTGTCCATTTGTGCCTTGTTTGGTGGTGTACAAAAATTACTCCAGATGCAGAACGTTTAAAACGAGGATTAAGTACAACGGTAACACTACAAACATGTAAAATAGTGCAGAAATCTGTGAAAACAAACTATATTGGTTAAAAGAAGTCTTAATTCTAAAGACACTGTTTCCAGAAAATGTGGAATTCATTCCACCAGTGTAAATTTTATTGTTTGTTGAGAGAAATAAGTACTGCCTTTAAAACGGGTAATGTTTTTGCACCTTCTTGTGAAAAAGAGCATCTCAAGGACAGCTGTGTGTTGTATGGGCATGTTAAGAAATAAGTACTGCCTTTAAAGTGGTTATTGTTTTCTCACTTTGTTTGTTTTTTTTTTTTTTTTTTAAAGCAGTTTAAGGGCACCTTTTTGTTGTATGGGCATGTTTCCATCATTCCTGTTGAATCATTAGGATTTTTAAATAAATAATGGACATACATTTTTTGGCCACTTTATTAATTAGGAATGTACGATGTAAAGATGTCCCGATCGATCGGGATCACGTCATTTTCAAAGTATCGGAATCGGCAAAAAAATATCGGACATGCCTTTTTTAATATATATATGTACATATATATATATCAGAGGTTGCGCTACACTTTTTCGTTGTCTGTCATTTTGACTGACAGTGTCATAAAAATCCGGTCATAATCTATTTTTACCCGTCACTTACATTTTTAAAATGATAACAATGACATATTCAATAGTATTTAGTTTTCATTCATTTTTAATTAATATTCCGTCCGAACAAGCTTAACTAGAGGCAAACAGACAGTGGAGTGCACCAATCAGCGACGGGCAGACGTGCCGTTAGCAAAGCGACGAGGGCAGGACGGGGGACTTGCGCGCGGAAGTAAACATACGAGGAGAACAGAGTTTATTCAACATGGCTAGCGCGAGACAGACTGTTGTCAATGTGTTTTAGCTCATTTAAAACTGAATTTACCGTGGATTGGAACATATTCTCGGCTCTCCCGCCATCCGTGTTGTTGTAGAGACGACTTTCGGCGCGCAAGAGTGACGTTGCTCGTGAAGAACACGTCACGCAAATAAACAAATCTGATTTGTCGATTGATTTTGTAGCTACTCGAGAGGCTGCGTCCCAGACTTTTCTCTCAGTGTTTGAAAAATACAGGGAGAACAGTCTGGCCGTGCCAGGCAAACACTCAGTTGCCTTGACATTTTTCCGAGTAAGGCCAACGGCGTCATGCATCAAAAAAGAGACAATAGCTAATTAATATGCTCACTCGCCACCCTGTGGTCTGGGGTGTGAATTGCAACCTGTCAAAATGACGGATGGACTTCAGTTTTTTCCGTCACCGTTTTAAAAAAACGGTCAACGACGGAAAATATTCGGTTAACGCGACCCCTGATATATATATATATATATATATATATATTTTTTTTTTTAAAGTAAGTTTTCTAATTGTATTTAACGTTACAAACAAAATGTCTCGCATTCAAACATTATAATATATAACGCAATTAACGGATGCGCACCGTAATACGTTTATATAGAGCTAAAAGGCAACGTAAAATGAGTAGAGAGAATTTTTGCAGCTTTGAAGCCTTTTTTTAATAGGCTAAAGCCTTACAATCCCTCTCTCAACGATTAGAAATATCGTGTGAAGCAATGTGGGGAAGAAAGGGAGTAGTTGATCTTTTTCTTAACACCCTACTTTATTTCCCAACGCTGAAAAGATATATCAATTGGTACCATTACGCACAGTCATGGTTGAACTTCCCATCATGCATTTGGGCAGAAGTTAAATGGCCGCAGTATCATATACTGAAAGCTCATAAAAATCCACTAGATGGCAATATTTAGTCACAATATACAAAGTCACATTTATCCTTTAAGAATTACAAGTCTTTCTATCCGTGGATCCCTCTCACAGAAAGAATGTTAATAATGTAAATGCCATCTTGAGGATTTATTGTCATAATAAACAAATACAGTACTTATGTACTGTATGTTGAATGTATATATTCGTCCGAGTTTTATTCATTTTTTTCTTAATGCATTGCCAAAATGTATATGATCGGGAAAAATTATCGGGAATGATTGGAATTGAATCGGGAGCACAAAAAAAAGCAATCGGATCGGGAAATATCGGGATCAGCAGATACTCAAACTAAAACGATCGGGATCGGATCGGGAGCAAAAAAACGTGATCGGAACAACCCTAGTACAATGCATCGATAATCATGATCATCGTCAATACCGTGATCATCGTTCAATAATCAAATTGTAGCACGCTGAATCGTAATCGAATCGAATTGTGGGGAGCCTAAAATGGCACACTCCTAATCGTCGTCGTTGAAGAAAACAACAATGGTTCATCCGCTGCCTGTAATGCAAGTCTTTTCGGCGTCAATGGCAGCCAATTAGTTCATTTGAAAACCACTCACACAGTATTTCCAAACCCAGGAGAAGCAAGTAGCCCATGAGGTCCAGCAGTACAAGCTGAAATCGGCTGAAAATGGACAACCTGAGCACAAGACCCAACTGGAAGAAATCTCCCTCGCTCTCAGGTGAGTCAAACCAACGCAATTGTGTATTTTCACATCCGTGTCCTTTCCACTGACTTTTTTTTGTGTGTGTTTTGGATGGTGTTCCCTGCAGTGACGTATCTAATGGCTCCAGCAGTCTGCAAGAAGGTCCAGTGGGCGCATCCATGATTTCGCTGACAAACAAGACGTCGACGTTGAGCCTCTGTTCTGACCCGGTCGGCACCGGCTCAGAAATTCAGAAGAACGGCGTTGTCCATTCCTGCTCATAAGCAGTACTCACTGACATGCACACATACAGACATACCTACACACACACTGAAAAGGCTATGTTAAAAAAGCATGCACAGGCATGCACACACACACACATGTTCTATTTAGAAGATGAGCAGTATCTGCCGTGATATGAATCTTTTTGTTTTTTTCTTTTTTGTTCTGTGAATGAGCTTTTTTTTTTTTTTTTATGACTTTCCTTGCCTGGAAACCAGGGCATATGATAACATTTCTTTGTGTTTTTGTCGTTCCTTCTCTTCCCCCCTTCCCCTTTTGAATTCTAGACTTAACAAGGCTCACATTCAGGAAGAGGAACAGGGTGTTGATGGTGACAGTGGCAATCAAAAGGGATTCAATTGTCCTCTGCCCCCCACCACACTCAAGATTCTTGTCACAGGGTGTGCAAAAACCCAAAACACGGTTGCCGAGGCTACAGACCTATCACATTGCATGCTCAGGAACATCGCGTCACGCACACGCATGGAGGAGACAACAGCAAGTCGGCTCTCGCCCCCCAGAATCGTAAAACAAAAACAAAAAACAGTGGTTGCACAGATCAAGATGGTCTGGGAAGGGAAAGCACGCCACCTGACTGCCACGAGAAGCATGATTTATTTATTATTTTTTTTTAATGAATGCATTTTTAGGATGGACTCGTGCTATGTCTTTTTTCTGCATACTTAACAGCAGTATATTAAATATTTAATTGAAGCATTCTGTTTTAAAGATTGCAACTTTCTTGATAAGGGAATGTGCTGCTTCTTTACCGAGGTCACATTATTGTATTACTCCAAAAAAGAAAAAGAAAAAAAAATAGCTGAATGCACGTCCTCAGGCCTGCCGCATCCTGCATCAGGGTCAAACTTTGATGAGCCTTTCCCTCCTCAGAGCTTCTCGTCTGGCCAATCGCAAAAAGCCTCCCCATTGGGATTATCTCGTCACGTGCTCGCATAACTTCTATGAAGTTGCCTCCCCCTTTTTTTCGTCTTTTTTGTTTTTCGTCAATGCATTGTTGCGGTTTTTGGGGGGGCAGGTTGTTTGCTTGCGCTCCTCATCGCTAGGTGTCCCACAACAGTCACATTCACTACACAAATCAAAGCAGCACTGTCACCATCACCACAAGGCTCGTCTCGCGCTTCGTGTTCCGTTTACTGCCGACTCTCAACACGGAGCCCGCGGTTTGAGGTGGGCGCAAATTATTTTTGTGTCCATCTGGATCTTTTGTGTCCATTTTTTTTTTCTTTTAAAAATAAATCCCATCCCCGTCTCGCCCGCAACGGCTCCATTTATCGTTTAGGTACACAGCTCACTTATACGAGTATGTATACATACATTAATATACTAAAGCACTATTAACGTGCCACCTGTTATTCTACTCGCTCAGCATTTATATTAAATGATCTCTACTTTAGAATCAGCAAGAATTTTTTTTGTTTGTTTGTTTGTTTTGGTTTTGACTTATTTTTCTGTCCACTGGTTGCCAACACAGACTTTATCCTTTCCCAGACGAAGGACTTTCTGTGCGCATTTGAAGTGTGTTCACTTAAATCTTTTGTGTTCAAACAAAGATAAGACTATGCTTCCGAAGAAGACAAAACAATTCTGTAACTTTGGGTTGGGTGGGGGAAAAAAAACAAAAAAATGACTTTTATGGAGCTTTGTGTGTTGTATTGTAGAAGATGTACCCTCGGTTCCCACCTGCTCTCTTTATTTCCTTCACCTTCAAATTGTGCTGTAATGGATGAAAAGATGAAAAAAAAGTTACCTCGTTCTCAGGAAGTTGATTTAAAGGTTGGCCTCAGATTCTTCATTTTTTTGAGTATTTAAGCCCAAATGGTTGGCTAAAGTGGATTCCTAATCACCCCTTTTCAAACCATGCAATATTGCCAAAATAATTTGCTCCAATGAAATTTTTTTGACCTAGTTTTTTTTTTTTTTTTTGGGTTGGGGGGCTTCCTGCAATGGAATCTATACAACCTGTGGGTCCCAATCGACAGTTTTTTTGTTGTTGTTGGTGTTTTTGCTCCTGATTGAACGAATATAAACGCCGTTTAGTTGGGACGATGGCGCACGAAATGCTGAATTGATGTTTCTCAGTGGAACTTCTGCTTACTGCCCACTCAATGAGATCGTCCAATTAACTCCCCAACTCCCAAATATTTTTTGGACCACTGAGCTGTCACTGTTGCTTAAGGCTCACTTTTTATTCCCTGGCTTTGTGGGCAACAAAATTCATAATGGCTTTTTAAAACTATAAATATATATATATCATTACCTCCCTTGTAAAAAAATAAATAAATAAAAATAAATACAAAAAAAAAAAATCCTCTTAAATTAAGGTACAGGTTTGATTTCAGCAAAGAAAAAAAAGGCTTTTATATGTTTATTATACTCCATTAAGGAATGTCTAGACTTATCTTCCTCCAATGTGGATGTAGCCATTACGACGCCATTTTGACTTTGTAAGAGAATTCACTGTGTGAAAATTGGTTTGCGTTTTTGTATAATACAATCTGCTTTTTTTTGTTTGTTTGTTTGATACAAGCAAAAGGTCAAACTGGAAGTGAGGTGGAAAACAAAGTGACCTTGTGAAATTTGACACAAAATGTAACTTATGTGCTACAGTGATTCTGAGTTTAGGGGGAGAAGATTAAATGAGATTGCTAACTCTTGTTGGAATGTTGGTCTCACTTTATTACAAGTTTAGTAATTACGCAGACTTTTAACAAGTATTTTTAAAGCAATTTTGGACAAAATTGTTGTACAGTAGATAAAGTTTACACACCCCAGGATTGGTTATTATAGATGGGATGTTCTTCAAAAATGACCTAATAATTGAGTTAAATTTTATAAACTGGAAATGAGTCCCACAGCATTCTTTGATTTATTATACCAACATTATTATTGTATTATATTTTTCATGTATTAATAATATTTTGTACATTGAAGCACTTTTTGGGCTACATTTTATTTATTTAGATCTATTTATATTAGGCCTGCACAATATTTCATTCGAACATTGCCATCGCAATGTGCGCGTGCGCAATAGTCCCATCGCAGGATGTGTGTTTATATATATATATATTTTTTTTGTTTAAATGGAAACTTTGTTTTTTTCTTCATAAAAGCAGCAATTGTGCAGAGACATGGCTTCCTGGGTCCGTTTTATATACACACCAATCTTCATCGTTCACAGATAAACCCCCTGAGCCTGGATTAAACGGTATTATATGAATACTAGGTATGTCCTGATCACATATTTTTGCACCAGTCACCTGACCGAAAAAGTTCTTTTGCTTTGTTGCTCACGCTGCCGAGAATAGCCTCTCTCACACACAAGGAATGAGTTGCCACAGCACACTTCAGACTGCACCAAGTTTAACGATGATTAACACATCTGTGCCTTTGATCGCAAAGCTACTGAGTAGTCGCTGGCCAGATCAACGCTACAAACCTGTCAATCATCGTTAAGTTTAAGTACCAAACGCCAGCTGCACTGGTAACCACGAAAAACAGTTTAGAGGGAGGGTGAGAGGCTGTACTAGCATGAAGCAGAAAAAGATAATTTTTTAAAAATTCCGATCTTTCTCACCGAAATCCGATCATCTCCAAAATGGCACGATTGGCCTGTTTTCTGATCAAATGATCAGATCGGGACATCTCTCAGTGTGGTCATAGTGAGTTAACCAAAGTCTCCCCAAATAGAGCATTCAAGTCATCTGGTGAAAATTCTTAGTTTTAATGGCGCAATATAGGACAGCCTCTTTCACACACTCCGAAACACCGGGAATATTGCGGGATTTAACCGTGCAGCAGTTGTATGTGAAAAGGTCGACTGACACGGAGATTACGCGGACATTTCACGGGTCGCGTCTTAGTATCATGTCAGGGACTTTCCCGGGAAGCAGTGTGCGTTAAAGCAGGCGTTAAATTCCCGGGTCAGCATCATTGCTGACAGTGTTGTCAGTAATGCGTTACTAAGTAACGAGTAATCTAACGCTTTCATTTTTCCAAGCCAGTAATCCGATTAAAATTAGTTTCCCTAGGTCCTGTGCGTTACTATTTTGTTTTTGCCTAATAATGTACGTATGTAGAATGAAGAATACTGTAGTCATGTACGAAGAGCATTTCTTATTGTGAAAAAAAAAAAAAAACTGTTCACGTGTATTACGATGCTGTTTAAGGCTTGTCTGCCACGGCGGTCAACAACATAGCATTCTAATGAAGCAGTGAGGCTATTAGTGAAAGGCAGGATATATACCGCAAATGGATGCCTTTGCTCACTGGAAATACAGCCATTACTTCACATTTCTGTCCAGTAAAGATGACAAAAATATCTCCGTGCGTTGCAAACTTTACGCTGGCTGAAAAAGACTGTCGGCCGCTAAAAACTACATCCAATTCAACAAGGAAGCACGTGGAATTACAGGACAACGCGACAAAACTCGAAAAGCCTACAGGTAACAAGACAACCAGCATTCTACAGTTTGTAACCAGCCTTTATGCACATTTTATTGCTAGTGTTTGTAACCATAGGCGGAGTTTGACTTTTGTGGGGCTGGGGGCAAAGCATGTTGATGACTGAAACAAAAGTCAAAAGTTTGGACACACCTAAACATTTTTACGTTTCATATATTTTCACTACTATTGTAAATCCTCTCTGAATATATCAAAACTATGAACGAACATGTGGAATGGCAAAAAAAAAGTGAAATAACTGAAAACAGGTTATATATTCTACATTCTTCAAAGTGTCCACCTTTGAGGTGTCGCCAAACTTTTGGCCAATACTGTATATATACATGTATATAAAACTTCGAGCTCAGTTGTTGGTTGCGTTTGAAAGCTTAGGTTTACAGAAATTCTAAATACCCATCTTGCCTCCACAGGTGTAGTTTTGGCTTAGCAAAGCAAAAGCTAGTGTCTTAGGTGCTAGTCACATGATCTGCTCGAAAAATGATTTTGACCCATTATGAAATACGTTGTAGGATTCTTGTTCATTTCATTAATTTTTGTTGTTTTATTGCTTTACAACTTTTATAGATAATATTTTAACAGCTAGGTCTTTAATTTAAAGGGGAAGTTCAGAATTTTTGACATCAGGTTTTATGTTGGAGTTAGCGGGGGTTTATTTAGTCGGAGTTGATTTGAACAAATTCCGTGCAGTTTGTCATTTATTAGTTTCAGGGCTCCGAGGTGGCTAAGCTAGCGCGAGTCAATGGTGGTTGAAATCAACTCCATCAACTAATTAAACCCCCGCTAACCCAAAGATTAAGCCTTATGTGAAAAATTCAATTACATGCGACGACATTTTTTGTTGTCATTTTTATGTTGAGGCAGCAAAAGGAGAAAAATTGGTAAAAAGTAACTGATAAGTTACTTTTAAAGTAACTTAGTTACTTTGATAATAAAGTAATCTGTAAAGTAACTAGATTACTTTTTTGAGGTGTAATCAGTAATCAGTGATTAAATTACTTTTTTAAGTAATCTGTGACAACACTGATTGCTGATGAGGTAAATATGGTGAGCCGATCTCGCTGCTGCGGACATACTTCAAAGCATAAAACCATGCAGGGACGCGTTCAATGGTTTATTAAATACAAAAATACATGCGATTGCTGGCTGAAAAGGGAGAAAAACACAATTGGTCGGTGACAGTAGGTCGACGGGGATCAATGAAATACTAATCTAAGCGGTAGGCAGAGAGCTGATAACAACAAAACAACAAACAACAACAAAACAAAGCCGGCGGGATTCTTGGATCGCCTGGGGTTCAATACAGTCTTGATGAGCTTGAATTGGCTGCAGTCACAATATCAGGAACGCTCTCTTTGGAACAAAACACGATTTGACCAACATTGTGACAGCCGATCCTGAGCAAAAATGACGTAATGTCTGGGTTATAAAATCACTCCAGCAGCCCGCCCCGCACAGAGAGTGCCAGGGGCAACACGGGACAAGTGTGTGAAAGTGTCCAACCCGCGTCATTCTCGGGACATTTTTACATGCATGAAAGCAATGACGCGAGTAAATCCTGCGTCACCTTTCACGGGAATTTCGCTGGATATATACCCTACCCACCGACGTCACAAAACCACGTGCTCGCTGTATGGTTCCGCCCACTTGTCCGTCATTTTGTCTCTGTATTAGCATTGGTTTCAATTGATCGAGGAATTTAAAATGCATTTCATGGAAGACCCGGTGCTTTCTGATGCCGTAAACTCACTGGATGTGTTGCATAAAAGGCGTTATGTGGAAAAGCTTCGTTCTATACAGTCGCCAGATCCATATTTGATGCCTAAATCGATGATTTTTGACCGGCTGCCTTCGCCGTCTCTGCCTGACCCTGATATTTACAACTATCTTGTCCACACAAAATCAGCCTATTCTCACGAAAGTTTGAAAAACTTTAAGAGCTTGGAGGCTTATAAATGCTACGTTGCTGGTTGGGTGAAACAGGTCCTCGTACACGAAAATTCGGCAGGAATCTTGAGCTCGGAAGGTGAGTTACGAAATGTTCAATTCAAAATCTTTTGTTCTTGCTAACATCCACTGTCAAGTCTAATGTATTTCATGTCATTTGTCAATGGAGCTAGGGCTTTTAATGTTTATATGGTTTAGCGATAGCACTCTCACTACATACATACGTGTATGTTGTCGGCGATTAGCCTAGCAATGATCTTAATTGTGGTTGTCAGCCCAAAACCCTCTAAATATATATTAAATGCATCTTACCAGATATAAAATGACTACTACATAATCTGTGGTAATCGTTTGGAGCCCAGTTTTCTCGTCGAATTGCAGCAGCCCATCTTGCTCTCTCCTCTCCGTGTCTCTCGGAATCCGGTAGAACTTCAAGTCTCTCCGTCTATCTTCTCTGTTATTGCAACCGACCGCCACACACGCCTTCACCATTTTGATTATTAATGTTAACGAGCAGAAAAACACGCCGTAAATAGGAGGAATGTACGTAGCCGTAACAGGTCAACACGATGTGTTGACGGACAAGTGGGCGGCACCAGTCAGGAGAGCGGAGTTGTGACGTCACGTGGGTAGGGTCTATATGTGTGAAAAGGGCTTGTATCGCAATATATCGCAAACCCCCGAAAAGTCGCAATGTCATTTTTTTCCAATATCGTTCAGCCCTAATTTGTATAACTTTGTTAATTTTAACAATCATTTTCTCTTTTGCTGTAGCGCAGCTAAACCTGTATCAGATTTGCTAGTTCCAAAATCTGTGCGGCCTAGCGCAGCTTTTTGCTGGTCTAGATTTAAGATTTGTGGTAAGAATACATACCTGGTAAATTGGAATCAAAAGGCGTGTTACATAAAAACTAAACTAACAAGTACAAGTAATCCAAAACATTTCTTTTGACTAATAGTAGTGGTGTAAAAGTGATATGGCTGTTATATCCACGCCCATGAACATATTTGCCTAGCTCAACTTCCTCAAAAGTCTTGAGTCCACAGAATCCTGCAGCCTAGGGCACAGACTTCCAGGGGAATCATGTCGCACCTCTGCTAATTTGCCAAGGGATACTTTATTTTTTATTGTTTTTTAGTTCAATGTACTAA
The DNA here is from genome assembly GCF_030265065.1 of Corythoichthys intestinalis. Taxonomy (NCBI): domain Eukaryota; kingdom Metazoa; phylum Chordata; class Actinopteri; order Syngnathiformes; family Syngnathidae; genus Corythoichthys; species Corythoichthys intestinalis. The sequence continues at coordinate 21,039,449 of NC_080408.1, read as the reverse complement.
ATGTACTAGTTTTTTCAATATGTATGTCACTGATACCTGTATCTAAAGTCATGCACGTCTCAGAAGAACAAAAGGCTGAAAACCAGCTCGCCAACTTCAGGTAAGCAACTCAAGACTCAGCAACAATTTTTTGGTCTCTAAAATGTAGTAATATGAATGATATGACAAAGGTGTGTTTAATAACCCACTGATACACACATTTTCATCCATTAGATATTTATGAGGTTTTGTTGCTATGATAAGGCAGATTTAAAGATTTTTTTCTTCTTCTTCACCATTATGTTCAAATTGTGTACTATACATTCAAGTAAATTGATGTGGGGGTTGTTACTTCTCTGAAGTTTGAGTCCAACCAACACGTAGTTCCAGCAGAGGAATTCAAAACTTTTCTTTTGTCGTATTACTGTACTAAGAGGTATTCGAATCTCTACGTTTATTCATTGAGTGCAAAATTTTCATGTTTGTTTTGCATTTCCTTTCATAAAATTGTTTGAATCACATATGGACTTGGGGTCTTTTGGGCTCCAAATTAAAGCAACACGTTGCAACTTTTCAGTTTGGTCGGTTTTAGCGACGCCAGTGGACAAAAACAGTCGTGTTTTGCCTAAAGGAAGACTGCGTTTCCCATGAGGACCAGCCCACACCCGAACAGTGTCGTAAAATCATCAATGAATCAAAATTCAATCTCCCAATTGCTTGCAGAAGGATTAAACAACATTTCTATTTCCAGTGGCTGTGTGAAGGATAAATAGTAAAAAGGTAATGAATCCACTTGTGGCTAAAAGATAGCATATGACGGTTAGCAACCGGGCGGGGCGTCACGCGGGCCAATGTTTATTCTATATATCTGTATATTTTTTTCCTCCTAAGACAAAACTTTTTGGCCCTTGTTGCGCTACCATCTTTGCAGCATTCGCGCGAAAGTGTTTTGAAAAGACATTTTCATCAATTTGCATCGACTTCCGTCTTTATAATGAATGGGGAAAGGGGAAGTGACGTATGCCGTAATGCATTCAGCACATTTGTAGTTTTTTTTGTGTGGCAGGGTTCCTGCCTCCCTCCTCAATGTTAATTAGTGCCAGTGAAAGCGATACAGATCCCCTCAAGATATAAAAGGGGTGTCATTCAACTAGTTGTCAGTCGACATATCACAAATGTTATGAAAATATTTGATAAAGGTTTGAAAGTTACCTAGTGTTGCTTTATGTTTCACTTTTCGCAAAATGTTGTTTCTGTGGAGTAAACTTTGGCAGCCGTCGCGGGCCCCCTTTATCAGCCGAAGTCCCAAGCAACTGCCCTGCTTGCCCTGCCTCGGTCACGGCTTTATAAAAAAAAAATCCAAAGTTTGACTCTTATTAAAATTTAAAAGATACAGTCAAAACAAAACAAAAAGATGCTCCAGTGGATGTCAACATAAAATTGATTGTTTGGCTCAAAGAGTTTTGTTAAGAAACCCACCAAATTTGGATTTAAAAAATGATAATTATGTTTAATAAAGTTTCAAAGTGAGGAAAATTAAGGCTGGGAATCTATATACAGTAAGTGATATCTATGGTGACGGTGAGCAAGAACATTCAGTGTGGCGGCGATGCAGAATGCTTTTCTTGACATAATGGGCTTTCTATTATGTGAACCAACCAGGTAAACGCTCCATACTGACACGTAGATGCAAAATTATCTTCTTCCGTGCTCTCTTATGGAAGCATTTTAAAATGTAGTTGAATAGATTATTTAGAGCAAAATTTACCTGAGCAAAAGTTAAATGACTGATTTAGAAGAAAAAAAAAAAAAAATCAAAAAATAAGTCACTCAAAATACAGTGGGGCAAATAAGTATTAGTCAACCACCAATTGTGCAGGTTCTCCTACTTGAAAAGATTAGAGAAGCCTGTAATTGTCATCATGGATAAACCTCAACCATGAGATACAGAATGTGGAAAAAAACCCCAGAAAATCACATTGTTTGATTTTTAAAGAATCTATTTCCAAATTAGAGTGGAAAATAAGTATTTGTTCACCTACAAACAAGAAAGATTTCCGGCTGTCAAAGAGGTCTAACTTCTTCTAACGAGCCTCCACTCGTTACCTGTATTAATGGCACCTGTTTTAACTCATTGTCGGTATAAAAGACACCTGTCCACATCAGTCAGTCACACTCTAAACTCCACTATGGCCAAGACCAAAGAGCTGTCGAAGGACACCAGAGACAAAATTGTAGACCTGCACCAGGTTGGGAAGACTGAATCTGCAATAGGTAAAACGCTTGGTGTAAAGAAATCAACTGTGGGAGCAATTATTAGAAAATGGAAGACATACAAGAGCACTGATAATCTCCCTCGATCTGGGGCTCCATGCAAGATCTAACCCCGTGGCCTCAAAATGATAACAAGAACGGTGAGCAAAAATCCCAGAACCACACAGGGGGACCTAGTGAATGACCTACAGAGAGCTGGGACCACAGTAACAAAGGCCACTATCAGTAACACAATGCACCGCCAGGGACTTAAATCCTTCACTGGCAGACGCATCCCCCTGCTGAAGCCAGTACACGTCCGGGCCCGTCTGCGGTTCACTAGAGAGCATTTGGATGATCCAGAAGAGGACTGGGAGAATGTGTTATGGTCAGATGAAACCGAAATAGAACTTTTTGGTAGAAACACAGGTTCTCGTGTTTGGAGGAGAAAGAATACTGAATTGCATCCGAAGAACACCATACCCAATGTGAAGCATGGGGGTGGGAACATCATGCTTTGGGGCTGTTGTTCTGCAAGGGGACCAGGACGACTGATCTGTGTAAAGGACAAAATGAATGGGGCCATGTTTCGAGAGATTTTTGGTAGTGATGGGTCCGTGAGACCTCATGAAGCGTGTCGACACAGTGACACACTGTGTTGACACAGTGTGGATACTGTGTCATTGAATACTGACACCTGCTGGACATAAAAAATCCCTACAGGCAACCCACTTGACAGACTGACACTGAATTGATGACATAGCATGTAAAATCAAATAATTTAAGTCTTTGCATTCATATTGCATTATTCCATATCTTTAAATTATGTGAACATATATTATAATGTGAAAATGTAAGTACCGTAATAATGAATGGGTGAATGAGGAATGCCTGTGGACTTTTTGTTCTGATAAAATTTTATTCAAAAACATAGTTTTTTTTTTTTAATGTTTAAAATTTAGTTGGTTACCTTTTTAAAATCAAACAAGCCTGCTGTGGACAACACACTCGCATGGAACCAATGATGCCAGCATGCACAAGAATTTCCAGTTGAAAGAGGTTTGGATAAGATGTCCATTGGCTCAGTTGGGCTTCGGTTCATGTTCGGCTCAGCCATGCATCGTTGCACTTTTGCAATTTCATCTACAGTTGCATTGCCTTCTTGACTCCCCACTTCGTCATCTAAGTGCTACCATAACCCACCAGAAAGAAATTGAAGTGGACAAAAAATAAATTATAGCTTAATTACAGATTTCTAATAAATTACCAAAAAAGTGACTGTGGGAAAGTAAAGGAATGGCTCTATACCTGTGTTTATTTTGGGATTATCAGAAACTTCATTCTCATGCTTGGGCCAGTAATGCTTCAGCATTGAGGAGGTGGCAACTGTTTGTATATGGCAGGTTAGTCATATACAAAGTACAAATGCAACATTTCACCTGCAAAAAAAAAATAACTTTAATAGTAAAACCGAAAATTTTGGTCTTGCGCTGCGACTACGCGTCGGGGACGAGTGGCGTTCGCTCTGACCACTAAGCTAACATGTCAAATGCAGGTAAAGATGTAGGCAAGGCTCCACAAATGACGGACCCGCGTGTACCTGTCACACTAATAAACTCAGATTTACATTAAAATTAATTGTATTTTGAATGGAAGATGACAACTGCATTTTCCCTGTCTTACGTCCATTTCCACAGCATGTAGACAACGAGGAAGTAACCGTGAGATGTGGATTGTTTCAGCAGCTCCATCGCGTTGACAGACGCGCTTCCTTTTGAAGCAGTTTGCCGCGTCATGACTGTGTCGACACAGTTCAATGAGTTCATGCATCGGTCACGTGATTTTCTTGTAGCGATACGCGCACCGATGCAGGGGTTGCTCCATGAGCTCGGCGCGCGCGCCGGCGCATTAGTATCACTGGACCCATCACTAATTTTTGGTGAAAATCTCCTTCCATCAGCAAGGGCATTGAAGATGAGACGTGGCTGGGTCTTTCAGCATGACGATGATCCCAAACACACAGCCAGGGCAACAAAGGAGTGGCTTCGTAAGAAGCATTTCAAGGTCCTGGAGTGGCCTAGCCAGTCTCCAGATCTCAACCCCATAGAAAATCTGTGGTGGGAGTTGAAAGTCCGTGTTGCCCAACGACAGCCCCAAAACAACATTGCTCTAGAGGAGATCTGCATGGAGGAATGGGCCAAAATACCAGCAACAGTGTTTGAAAAGCTTGTGAAGAGTAACAGAAAACGTTTGGCCTCTGTTACTGCCAACAAAGGGTACATGACAAAGTACTGAGATGTACTTTTGGTATTGACCAAATACTTATTTTCCACCATGATTTGCAAATACTTTAAAAATCAAACAATGTGATTTTCAGTTTTTTTTTTTTTCCAAGTTCTGTCTCTCATGGTTGATGTTTACCCATGTTGACAATTACAGGCCTCTCTAATATTTTCAAGTGGGAGAACTTGCAAAATTAGTGGTTGACTAAATACTTATTTGCCCCACTGTATGTCTTAGTTTCAATCATGAGAGTAAAGTCAATTCGGTATTTTTCACCCTTGTTTATGTTCTTTACCTGTTACACAACTTCCCAACTTAATTAGAATTGGTGTTTGTTTTGAACGTCTCTGCATGATCTGCAAAATTGCAGGGTTGGCTGCACTCCAGGCTGGCTTTGTCTTTGGTCCTTCCTGCTCCTCCTGTTGGTCGGGATTGCCCTGACTGTTTTGCATCGTCCTCACAACGACTCCACAGAGAAGCCGGGGGACTTAACTGTCGTCAAGCAGGATGGGTTTACTCTGATCATCCAAACGTTCAAGCGAGATGATATTCTCGTGAAAGTCCTCAAACGTTGCCTGGCTGTGCCTCATCTCCAGAAGATCCTCATAGTGTGGAACAATATCAACAAACCCCCCTCCCAGAAATTACGGGATTCCTTGGGCCCTCATCGTACTCCCATCATCTTTTTGGAGCAAAAGGTCAACAGTATGCAAAACAGGCTGCAGCCCTTTTCTGAAATTCAGACTGATGGTGAGCTTGCATTGTGATGTTGCTGATATATTGTGATTGGCTACAAACCTTAAGGAATGAGATGGAATGCAAGAAATATTTATTTCGCTCACAGTTTTATGAATACATAGTTGGTGTAAGGGCATAGTTTGGTCTCAACATTGGTAGGGACGATATAACAGCATAACCAGCATGTACACTTTTTACGAGAAACGGGGCATTTATAAGACCAAACAGACAGGGTGAACGGAGATCAGGGTCCGGGCTATATTTCTCACCAATTTGAACCTAATTAATTGATAGGCTAAATCAGACATGTCCAAAGTCCGGCCCGGGGGCCAAATGCGGCCCGTGGTCAAATTTAATCTGGCCCCCAGCCTCTGTCATAAAATCAATAACGTCTGGCCCGCACACAGACTTAATAAATTGGTCAGCAGCACTGCTACCGGCATATAAAGTAGCTTACACACTAAATGCTGCTACTTATTTACCCACTAAAAGGCAGCAACACTCTAATCAACATTACTCTGTGTGATCCTTTACTTCAAGTTTTCTAAAATGGCGACAATCAACGAAAAAAAAAAAGTTCACTGCAACAGCAGACGCTTCAGGATCGATGAAAATTTGACTATTTCTTCCCTAAAATACGCAACAACTGTGTCTGACTCATTTGCAAAGAGACAGTTGCTGTTTTTAAAGAGTTCAATGTGAGGCGATATGACCAAACAAGACACGCAGACATGTACGACAAGATTACAGGGAAGATACGCAGGGAGAAATTGAAGCAACTTGAAGCTACCAGAAGTTTAATTTCACAGCAGCAGTATTTCGCAAGAGTCCGAGAGTCGAAAGAGAACACCACAAAGGCTAGTTGCGAGATTGAATTTATTAATTAAAAAAAAAAAAATAAAGCAAATGTGACACACAGAATGGCTTGCTAAAATTTGCTTAAATATATTGTTCTACGTAAAGGACGTCAGCCAAGGTAGGCCCCCCACAGTTTTACCACACTAAATCTTGCCCCCTTTGCAAAAAGTTTGGACACCCCTGGGCTAAATAATCAATTCAAAATGAATCTGTATTGAATTACACTAACTTTCCTGTGTATTGGTTCAGGTGATACATGCACCGTTCGATTAAAACCTTTTTTTTTTCTTTCCAAAAACTACTAAAGAAATATTTTGAAAACTTCCGAAATAGATGGTTGTATTTTATTACCAAATTTTAAATTTCAATATTGGAACACAAATTATATAAACATACACAAGAAATACAAACTTGTTAATCATCATTTAACTACACTGCTGGCCAAAAGTATTGGCGCCCCTGCAATTCTGTCATAATGCTCAATTTCTCCCAGAAAATGATTGCAATTACAAATGCTTTTGGTAGTAATATCTTCATTGATTTAGCTTGCAATGAAAAAACTAAAGAGAATGGGGAAAAACATGTTAGATCATTATCATTTTACACAAAACTCCAAAAATGGGCTGGACAATTTTATAGACCCTACCCACGTGACGTCACAGCTCCGCTCTCCTGAATGGTACCGCCCACTTGTCCGTCAAAACATAGTGTTAACCTGTTACGGCTACGTACATTTCTCCTATTTACGGCGTGTTTTTCTGCTCCTTAACATTAATAATCAAAATGGTGAAGGCGTGTGTGGCTGTTGGTTGCACTAACAGAGAAGATGGAAGGAGAGACTTGAAGTTTTACCGTATTCCGAGGGATCCAAAGAGGAGAGCGAAATGGACGGCTGCAATTCGACGTGAAAACTGGGCACCAAAAAATCACCACAGACTATGTAGTAGTCATTTTATATCCGGTAAGATGCATTTAAGATATACTTAGGGGGTTTTGGACTGACAAATTACCACAATTAAGATCATTGCGAGGCTAATCGCCGACAACATACGACGTAGTACGACATAGTTTCAAATTCAAGATGTTTGTGACTTCCCTTTCTTCCACCATCGTTATTTTTTGAATAATATTTAGCTGGTACCAAGTGAAAGAAACTGGCCTCGTCTACGGGGCTGACAAATAACCACAATTAAGATCATTGCGAGGCTAATCGCCGACAACATACGACGTAGTACGACATAGTTTCAAATTCAAGATGTTTGTGACTTCCCTTTCTTCCACCATCGTTATTTTTTGAATAATATTTAGCTGGTACCAAGTGAAAGAAACTGGCCTCGTCTACGGAGCTGACAAATAACCACAATTAAGATCATTGCTAGGCTAATCGCCGACAACATACACGTATGTATGTCGTGAGAGTGCTATCGCTAAACCATATAAACATTAAAAGCCTTAACTCCATTGACAAACGACATGAAATACATTAGACTTGACAGTGGATGTTAGCAATAACAAAAGATTTTGAATTGAAAATTTCGTAACTCACCTTTCCAAGCACAAGATAGATTCCTGCCGAACGAGGACCTGTTTCACCCAACCAGCAACGAAGTATTTATAAGCCTCCAAGCTCTTGAAGTTTTTCAAATTTTCGTGGGAATAGGCTGATTTTGTGTGGACAAGATAATTGTAAATATCAGCGTAGCAGATGTCAGGCAGACAGGGCGAAGACAGTGGGTCGAAAAACATCGATTTGGGCATCAAATATGGATCTGGCGACTGTATAGAACGAAGCTTTTCCTCATAACGCCTTTTATGCAACAGATCCAGTGAGTTTGCGGCATCAGAAAGCACCGGGTCTTCCATGAAATGCATTTTAAATTCCGCCATCAATTGAAAACAATGCTAATACAGAGTCAAAATGACGGACAAGTGGGCGGAACCATACAGCGAGCACGTGGTTTTATGACGTTGGTGGGTAGGCTCTATAGGCACCCTTTGAAAAATCATGTGATGCTTCTCTAATTTGTGTAATTAACAGCACCTGTTACTTAACTGTGGCACAAAACAGGTGCTGGCAATAACTAAAAGTTGACTCAACCTCTGTCCTGTGTCCTTACCGCATTGAGCATGGAGAAAAGAAAGAAGACCAAAGAACTGTCTGAGGACTTGAGAGCAAAATTGTGAGGAAGCATGGGCAATCTCAAGGCTACAAGTCTACAGTCCCTGACAAAAGTCTTGTCGCTTATCCATTTTGTAGAAACAATTGCTAGTAATCTGACTTTTAAATATTCAATTGGTTTCAGAAATGGCTCATATGAAAGCTAAGACCCTCCCAAATGATGTTGAATGTACAAAAATATATTTGTTTCACTGAAAAAAGATTTATCATTTAATGAAGACATAAAGGTCAAATTTTGGCAAGACAAAAGTTTTGTCGCCTAAAGAAAGTAGTGTGAAAATTGAACAAAAATCGTTCTTCAAATCCAAAAACATGTTACATAACATAAGCGAATTAAGTAGTGGTGCTGTTAGATCCAATTTTAATATTATGTATTACTTCCACGGGCTTGAAGAACTGCTTGAAGTTCCCACTTCCTTACAAATTGCGCAGCCCAAACCCGAATTTCCTATTAGGGTACTGGCGTGTTGCTCTGGCTGTCTGTGGTCCACCTGGCTGACTGCTGGCGCTGTAGCTGGCCCCCCCTCTGGGTGGCGCTGAATCTGACCAGCTGCTGCCACGGTAGCAGCCTCCTGCCCCGGCTTGGCTGGCTGTCCATGAACCTGGCTCGCTGCTGCGGCGCTGGCCTCCTGCTGCACCCAGTCCTGCCTGATCTTACCTTCTCCACCCTCCCGCTCTGCTCTCTCCGTGTCTCCTGCGTCATTCACCCAAACTGTAGTAAAGCGCAAAGATGGGAAAAGTAATTAATTAGATTACTCACTACTGACAAAAATAACGCTGTTTGTAACGCCGTTGTTAACAACACTGGTGCTGTTGCTACCACAATTACTGGAGAAAAAAAATTGGGCGTTCCATGGTGCCTTGTTTGTGGAATAACTTTGAAATGAACTATGAAAAAAAAGCCAGGTTAAACAGCAAAATTTGTTTTCTATATGTAAACTTACATTAGTGCAGTCACACACTAATCATATACTAAGGAATCATATTCGGATATCACCAGGAGAGCAGCAGACATCATTGGTAGTGATTTCTTTAATCTGATTCAAGATGACCAAAACTTGGGAGAGAATAAACAATCCGTCCTGGAATAAACAGATCAGTAGTAACCATAACTTGACGCCTTTGCGCTCTGTTCTTCTATTTTTAGCCGTGTTGATGTTGGATGATGATATCCTGCTCAGCGTATCTGACATAAGTTTTGCATTCAGGATTTGGAAGGTAAACAGCTTGTTGTTAGATGCTACTGATGAAATATGCCAGCATTTTAGCATACTATATGCAAATGATTGTAATTTGGTGTTTCAATATATTTGTTCCATAGCAATCTCCAGACCAAATTGTTGGCTTTGTGCCCCGAAGACACGCCGAGACCGCTCCAGGGGTGTACACCTATGGTGGTAGTGAGCTGTCAGATCCACAAAACGGAGGAGAGAAGTAAGATGAGAAATACTCAGATGATCAGTGGTGTTGCAAGGGTCTCTTGGGCTCCAAGAAAGAAATCCCTTGGCTCCTCACCCCATGCATGCATGCCACAAAGATTTGATTTTTTGCACACATACGTAAATGCACAATAAATAAGTAAATATTGTATTAGGCCACATAAAAAGAAAAATTGGAAGACAATATATATAAAACATTTAATTGAAAATCTTTTAATAATATAAATAATGTCAAATAAAATAAACTTACACACTTACAGTTACACACTTTCACTTTTCATGTAATACGTGAGGTCCAATGACAGTGTGAGGAGTAAGTTACTACGGTAGATAGGGTGGGGCCTCACAAGGTGGGTTTGCTAATGTGGTCATTTCAAATCAAATTATTAGATTTGTTCAATATTATCGGGTTGCAGATAATATCGGCTGAGAAAAAGCATTTCAAAATGATATAAGACAATAATGACATCTGTTTTTCATTATCGGATTTGGGCCAATATACATGATGCCTTCAAAGTGAATGTAGAAACATTCTGCCTTTGTACAAGGGCTGGTCACAGCTTAACACAGTAGTCATGCTTATTGGTCATTAGATGTCTCCAAACTAAGATTCTTGTGATTTGTTATGTGAGCATTATCATTATTAAAGCATCCAGTGGGGCATCACAATACAATTAGCCATAATAAGTCACCGACCGCATTCATCGGTATCCGTTTGATATCGGTATTGGATTTTTGGATTTGGACAATATCGGGATATTGGTTAAAAGTCATTATCGGACAACTCTAAAATTGATTTATATAGCCCTTTACAAAAAAAAACCTGACGGATCCTTAAAGTGCTTTACAACAGAGGAAAATATAGTCCATGACAGAAAAGCACTATACAGTACAATGAAGAGAAAAACAAAAACAATGCATCGTGCTAAAAGTCATTGTCCAATTCTATGGAGTACAATTTGACAGCCTTCGGGGGCACCTTTATTGGCCGGGGCCTAAGCAACTGCCTGGCTTGCCTGTCCGCTAGCACCGCCTCTGTAGATCATCGCAAATGGTGACATGTTTGATCCTATGGGCGATACCTGAGTCAATTTCCATGTGTTTTTCTTACATATTAGGCCCATAAGGATGAGTCGTAGTATACTGATTACCAGTGTTGGGAATAACGCCGTTATAAATAACGCCGTTATTTTTTCAGTAACGTGGTAATCTAACAAATTATTTTTTCCGCCGTTACAATGCCGTTACCGTTACTGACGGTCAAAAGCGGTGCGTTTCTTACTCTGAATAAATTGAAGAAACTACCAGCCGTAGCGAGTCTACTCTGCTCTGTTTATTTGTCATTCAAGACTTGGGGTGCATTCAGGTTCGAGAATAGCGCACGTGTTTTGTTTTGTGCTTTTTCTTAGCAAAGATATACCACACAGGACGTGCTGGCACTCTGTTTCTTTAATAGCACATATAACTTCAACATTAACACAAACGTACGGCTCTCGGCAGGCTGTGTCTCTAACTCACTCCCGGATCATGTGAGCAAAACAATATTGGCGCCGTGTGCACTTTAGGGTGCCTCGGATAATTCTGTATCAGAATATTACAGCACGTACTTCTTATGACTCCAGGCTGTTTGTCAAAGCTCATTCAATGAGACAATGCTTTCCAAAGCTTGCGAACGTTTCTGTGTTTGCTACACCTGAATGCTAGCCTCGTTCCCATCCCCTACTGTCTGCCAGCAAGAATGCTGCTTCCATGTTGAGGACGGCAGACGCTTTGAGGGTGACGGGAGGAGTAGGGGGACGAGGCTACCTGAATGCACCACCTGGATAGATGCGATGGATGTGATTGTGATTGGCTGAGGGTTAGAGTCATGTGTCATTGTAAGCCAATCAGAGCCGGTGTTTTCACACACAAACCGGAACAACGCGTGAGGCAAACACACACACGCAAAACAGATGCAGAGGGATATGATGGCAGGGCATTCAGAGGAAAATTTGTCCTTTACCAGGTGGAGATATAAAAACTATTTCAAGTCAAAATACTTGAAGTACAGTAGGCTATGTCTACTTGACCAGTTATCTCAGTTTGTCAGAGTTATATTTAATTGATTAAACTCACTTTATATTGTTTACTGCTGATTGTTATTTTATTATATTGTTTACTGTTTATTTTTGTTGCACTTCAAGTGTAGGATAAATCTGTTGTGAGGTGCAATAAATATTATAAGGTTCTATAACACAACTACCTGTCTGTTCTTCTCTATTCAACTGACTCGAATACTGCTCAGAAAATTTCAAATTCTTTGACATACAATAACTTCTTTTTAAAGTAGCAGAAATAATTACTTTTCCTGGTAATTAGTTAATTTTACTATAGAGTAATTCAGTTACTAACTCAGTTACTTTTTGGAAGAAGTAGCGAGTAACTAACTAATTACTTTTTTAAAGTAACGTGCCCAACACTGCTGATTACACTTTTTTTTAATAGCGATTGATCTGAGGACCTTCTTTGTCATCACAACTATTTCCATACGAGCCATTAAAAATGTCATTTTCCTGTGCTCTATTTAGATATTCCATGGTGTTGATCAGCGCTGTGTTCTTCCACCGTCGCTACCTGCAGCTGTATCAGGAGCAGCCGAAAGAGGTGCACAATCTGGTGGACGACACCCACAACTGTGACGACATTGCCATGAATTTCGTGGTGGCAATGCACCTGCGCAAACTCTGGGGTAGCGGCAAGCCTGCGGGAATTTATATCAAACCAAAAAATATGGTCAACCTGGAACTGCAAGCCAACAGCGGTTTCAAAGGATTGTGGCACCGCCCTGACCACTTCAAGCAGAGGTCATATTGTCTCACCCGGTTAGCCCAAATTTATGGTGTCATGCCCTTGCAGTTCTCCAACATCATGATGACTCAGTTGACTTAAAAAAGTTAAGGCTTAGGAAATGCTTGAATACACTTAAGTAGTTGGATGAATAAGCTACTGTGTTTTCTGCACGATAAGGCGCACTTAAAAGCCTTCACTGTTCTCAAAAGCCGACAGTGAGCCTTATACACTATATGGATCAATAATGGTTAATAATGTTAATAAGGTTAATAATAAACATTCCCTTTAGAACAGCTCTATCGATTGGATGCATAAGGCAACACTAAGCATTACTACTGTTACAACTACTACTATGCCTTATATTGGTTAAAAATGTTAATAAGGTTAATAATAAACATTCCCTTTAGCACAGCTCTATCGATTGGATGCATAATGCAACACTAAACACTACTACTACTATGCCTTATATTGGTTAATAATGTTAATAAGGTTAATAATAAACATTCCCTTTAGCACAGCTCTATCGACTGTATGCATAATGCAACACTAAGCACTACTACTACTACTACTACTACGACTATGCCTTATATTGGTTAATAATGTTAATAAGGTGAATAATAGGGCTGTCAAAATTATCGCGTTAACGGGCGGTAATTAATTTTTTCAATTAATTACGTTAAAATATTTGACGCAATTAATGCACATGCCCCCCTCAAACATTAAAATGACAGTGTCATGTCCATTTGTTACTTGTGTTTTTTTTTGTTGTGTTTTGTCGCCCTCTGCTGGCGCTTGGGTGCAACTGATTTTATGGGTTTCAGCACCATCCATGAGCATTGTGTAATTGTTGACAGCAACGATGGCGAGCTACTAGTTTATTTTTTTGTTTGAAAATTTTACAAATGTTATTAAAACGAAAACATTAAGAGGGGTTTTGATATAAAATTTTTATAACTTGTACTAACATTTATCTTTTAAGAACTACAGGTCTTTCTATCCATGGATTGCTTTAACAGAATGTTAATAATGTTAATGCCATCTTGTTGATTTATTGTTATAATAAACAAATACAGTACTTATGTACGGTATGTTGAATGTATATGTCCGTCTTTCTTATCTTTCCATTCCAACAATAATTTACAGAAAAATATGGCATATTTTATAGATGGTTTGAATTGCGATTAATTACGATTAATTAATCTTTAAGCTGTGATTAACTCGATTAATAATTTTAATCGTTTGACAGCCCTAGTTAATAATAAACATCCCCTTTAGCACAGCTCTATCGATTGGAAGCATATTGCAACACTAAACACTACTACTACTACTACTACTATGCCTCATATTGGTTAATAATGTTAATAAGGTTAATAATAAACATTCCCTTTAGCACAGCTCTATCTAGTGGATGCATAATGCAACACTAACCACTACTACTACTACTACTACTTCTACTACGCCTTATAATGTGGTGCATGCTATCTGAAAACAGTTTTGAAATCGGCCATTCATTGAAGGTGCGCCTTATACTCGAATGCGCCGTATAGCGTGAAAATACGGTAAATTTGAATTATACAATTTGAAATGGTTTTCTTCATTGAAAAAGAAAAGCAATCTGAATGGCATCATGTGTAATTTAACTTAGTTTGAATCTTGATGCATGAAGCAATATATTTTACTCATCCAAGTCTCAATATTCAAATTCAGATTGCGGAATTCAATTTAAATTTTGCACGAACACATACAGCACATTAGAAAAAACAATCAATCGACTATGACAAAGATTTCACCATGCACAGAGAAGAAGATATAAAGTGCAGTGAACAGACCCGTAACCCACAACAGAGAGAGCAGAAAAAAACTAACAGGAATAGAAAGAAAGAAAGAACAAGATGGGGCTAATGAGACAAGGTAACTTCCGCTGATATGTGACGGTCTTTGCAACCGTCAGTAGAGTTGAAGATCAGAAAAGACTGGTCTGTTTATTGTTTCAAAATTTTGGCTACAGACATCGTAAATCCAAATAAGATCAGGCAAGGCAAATGTATTTGTTTATCACCATTCAACACGAGTGCCAAAGAAGGTCCTTCTAAGTTCTTACCCCCCTGATCCCAGGATGCTTTGCTGCTGCGGCTACAGCTGAAAGTAATCAATTATTCAAATTTCAAGAATGTTTTAACTTTGATTTTAACTTATATGAACATCCAATGCAATATATATTAAACTAAAAATAAAAAATGATGAGCTGATATATTGTAATTTCAATCCCGCCATCTTCAACCCCTTATCCAAAGTCAGGTCGCGAGGGCAGCAGTTTCAGCAGGGAGCCGCAAACTTCCCTTTCCCTGGCCAAATTAACTAGCTCTGACTGGGGAATCCCGAAACCAGTGTCGAGACATAATTTCTCCAACTGGTCCTGGGCCTGCCCCGAGGTTTCCTCCCAGCTGGACGTGTCAGCAACACCTCCATAGGGAGGCGCCTTGGTGGCATCCGCACCAGATGCCCTGATCCTGTATCCAATCTCACGTGCCATTGTTCCCTCAATCGTGAGCAAGACCCCGAGATACTTGAACTCTTTCACTTGAGGCAGGACCACCTTCCCTACATAATAACCAGAATTGATGATCATTTCTAGCTTTCTAGTGCCGCGCTGGTTAGTACATGTACATGCTAGTACACGTTGACAGAATGTCACACGGCAACCAGAGAATAAAATGTCTTTGGATAACATGCTAGCAGAATGCATTCTTGGTGTGACATCGTCTTCTGTTTGAGGATTTTTTAGTGGGCAGAGCCATGGCAATTGAGAAAGGAAGACTAATTAGGATGTCATTTAATTATTAAGCCTTTTTTGGATGGATTTGTTTCCAAAATATGGTCTAGCACTGCTATCATTTTAAAGTCACTTATGGTAGTTTTTCATTTCACTTTTTAAATCAGCCTAGCCTAACCTAACCTAACCGTACCGTACCGTACCGTACCGTCCGTCCCACAGATGTACTTATATGAATTTTACTTTAATGTACCGTATTGGCCCGAGTATAAGTCGGTGTTTTTTGCATTGAAATAACACTGAAAAAGAGGGGGTTGTCTTATATTCGCGGTCTAGACATGACTGTGGTCAAAGTTAATATGAGAAACTTGAAACTGTTCAGTGTTGCAATTGTTCAGTTTTGCACATCAGATGTTTAAAGAAAAAGTCTGAGGCAATGTTATTTATTTTTATTGTTTTTCAAAATATCTACAGTTCAGAACATTGTATTTTCTATTTTTGAGCAGAATTCTAGCTTTGTATAGGCTAATGTTCCTATTGTTGAAAGCACAAAAGTGTGTAATAAAAAACCATGACATTTATATTTTGCATTTTGTTTTACTGTTCCGAAAATGAACCGAACCGTGACCTCAAAACCGAACCGAGATTTTTGTGTAAAATAACTATAATAATGATAATAAAAATCACTCTCCTTTGTACGTTTTCTCTCTCAAAGGCCATATTTACAGACATGCATCCAAGCGACAGCATTTAGGCCCATTTGGTAATTTAAAATGAAATTAAAATGGTATGAAAAAGTATCTGAACCTTTTGGAGTTTCTCACATTTCTGCATAAAATCACAATCAAATGTGATCTGATCTTTGTCAAAATCACACAGATGAAAAAACAGTGTCTGCTTTAACTAAAACCACCCAAACATTTATAGGTTTTCATATTTAAATGAGGATAGCGGCAAACAATGACAGAAGG
Source organism: Corythoichthys intestinalis (assembly GCF_030265065.1). Lineage (NCBI taxonomy): Eukaryota > Metazoa > Chordata > Actinopteri > Syngnathiformes > Syngnathidae > Corythoichthys > Corythoichthys intestinalis. The sequence continues at coordinate 21,023,147 of NC_080408.1, read as the reverse complement.
GGGAAAAATACGTAAATGAACCATCACATTTAATATTTTGTGCCCCCCCCCCCTCCTTTGGCAGCAATGATTTCAGACACTTCCTGTAGCTGCAGATCAGTCTGGCACATCAATCAGGACTAATATTGGCACATTCTTCTCTACAAAACTGCTGTAGTTCAGTCAGATGTCTGGGATGTCTGGCATGATTCGCAGCCTTTAGGTCATGCCACAGCATCTCAGTGGGGTTCAAATCTGGACTTTGACTTGGCCACTCCAGAATGCGTATTTTGTTCTCCTGAAACCATTTTGAAGTTGATTTACTTCTGTGTTTTGGATCATTGTCTTGTTGCAGCATCCATCCTCTTTTTAGCTTCAACTGTCTGACAGACGGCCTCAGGTTTTCCTGGAAAACATCCTAATAAACTCTTGAATTCATTCTTCCATTCATGATTGCAAGTTGTCCAGGCTCTGAGGAAGCAAAACATCCCAAATCATGATGCTCCCTCCACCATGCTTCACGGTGGGGATGAGGTGTTGATGGTGGTGAGCTGTTCCATTTATCCTCCACACATGACATTGTGTGTTACTCCCTAACAATTCAACTTTGCTTTCATCAGTCCACTTGATATTTTGCCAAAACTTCTGTGGAGTGTCCAAATGTCTTTTTGCGAACCTTAAACGAGCAACAATGTATTTAAATTTTTTTTTCTCTTTTTAGACAGCAGTGGCTTCCTCCATGGAGTCCTCCCATGAACACCATTTTTGGCTATGGTTTTACACATAGTTGATGTGTGCACAGAGATGTTGGGCTGTGCCAGTGATTTCTGTAAGTCTTTAGCAGACACTCTAGGGTTTGTTGTTTTTTTTTTAAAACTTTTTTTTACCTCTTGGAGTATTCTGCGCTTAATTCTTGGCGTCATCTTTTGTGGATGGCCCCTCTTAGTGAGAGAAGCAACAGTGCCAAACTCTCTCCATTTGTAGACAACTTCTCTGACTTGATTGATGAACATCCAGACTCATACAGATGGTTTTGTATCCTTTCCCAGCTTTATACAAATCAACAATCCTTGATTGTAGGTTTTCAGACAACTCTTTTGACCGAGTCATGATGCACATCAGACAATGCTTCTCATCTAGACAATTCTTATCAGGTGTGCGTTTAATAGTATGCAGGGCAGCTTTAAACCACTCAATCACTTTTGAGTAATCTAATTAATTACATTTCTTATCTTGGCAATGCCATTACCGTTACTGAGGATGTAAATGAGTGCGTTACTACATTGGTTGAATGACACGAGAAAAGTCTGAGAGACATGGACTCACGGAAACAAGAGAGTAGTGCAAACGCGATGCTACGTGGCTCCAATAATTGTAGCCGATAGCCTACAAACTACGCCCACATGATACTATGGTAGATATCATATGTACTAGTATATAGAACTAGATGCGAATTGACAGGCAAGGCAGTTAGCACATGTATAGAAAACTAGATGTGAAATGATAGACTCGCCGGCATTAGTAAACAGTCGCCATCTTAAAAGCAGTAGACTTCTCAGGAAGGCTCTGTTGTAGAGAACCTTCCTAGTGAACCTATGTAACCTTTGATCTAAAATACTCCTAAATCAGCAAAATCTTAACTCGAATCTATCTTTAAATGATGAAACAGTTTTAAAACCTTCACATCTCCAAAGTAGACAGAAGGGAACTAATGCAATTACGAGAGCAATTTTAACAAAAAATGTGGATTCACAACATTAAATGACTTCCAAACATAGTTAAGTTCTAAATTTTTTGGGAACCTCAACTCTTGCCCAAACTTGAAAAAGGCTCTGTTCAAGGGAGAGGACGTGGACAACTCAAAAGTTTTTTTTTCCTCCTTTTGTTTCGCTTTTGTTTGGAGAACTTCTTTCCTTTAACTTCTTTTTAGGTTATAAACCTAGGCACAGAAAATGTAGTGTTAAATCATGACAATATAATAGTGAACATGCTCTCATTAAAACACAATTGAAGTTTAAAACATCCCAGGTTAATATTATTTAACACACTCACCAATCACTAGTGATGTCACGAGGTGCGCCGAGTCTTCGAAGCGTGTGCCGAGTAATGAAGGGACTTTTCTGCGAAGCGCGTACCGAGGCTCGCTTCATTTAGGGGAGGTTCCGAAAATGATGACATCCGAAGCCTCGCTGCCATGCTGTACGACGTGATCGCTTCATGGAGTGCTTTAGATTTGCTGTGCGGTTTGGCAGCTCGCTTCCGTCTATCAACACCTCTGCCTGCAAAATTCAAAATGTGGGTGTTAGCAGGAGAGTTGTGATCAGGTGAGAGTTTGGATAATTTGGAGGTGGTTTGGAGAGTGAAAAGTTTGAGTTGAAAGAAGGGTACAGTAGTTGATACTAGGATGAAGCCAGCAAGAAAGACTTTCTGTGGGAAATTTATTTATTTTTAATAAAACAATGAAAATCACCACCATCCTGTCGTTACATCAATGTCCAAATTGCACAAGCATAATCAGGAACCTTTTTCATGTTACACGAACATGTTTACTGTTCTCTCTGATTACGTGTAACGGGTTCACGCAAGTCCGTTGTGTCGAAACCTCCCTTTCCTAATGTGGGTGCGCTGGCAGGCAAAGGGGGTAGCCCGGGCTTCTGGCTTGGTGGTCAGCGCATCTGCCTACCGTGCTGGACGCGTCCTGTGAGTGACTTCGAGTTCTGGCCTGGGGTCGCGCGGCCCGGATCCATGCAACAACTGCTCCATACGCACATGTCATTATCAGAAAAATTAACATTGCACAACCTACCACATTATGATAATGCCACACAGACTACAAATAAAAATATATACTGCACATATATTGTAGGTTTTACTTCATGTGTGACAGATGAGACTTTGTATGTGGCAACTCCTCTTACTGTACCCAAAAGGTCAAACGTTCATATGTATGATTTGTTGTACGTTGATTTTTGGGGAGCTGCTTGGCACTGCTGACCTACTGGAGACATCATATCATATATTAAATATGACTCTGAGGTGCCGTTTATGTGTGCGTTTTTGTTTCATATGTATAGGTCCTATTTTTATTTTTTATTTTAATTATTCAGGGGGTACTGCGTCCCCACCATACATCATGGTCACTCAGGTTATGAGTTTGATCCCATTGTTGAAGATGTATGCCAAATTTAACTTCTGTGACTGGAAAACAATGATGAAAGTTGCAGAAAAATATATACATTATAGTTATGTGATAGGGTTAGGGTTAGGTCTATGTAAATCGAGGATTTGGTCAAACAATATTTTGCTAAATAATACCTTCCCAACAGACACACACAAAAAAATTAACGAATCCCTCATGTGGTTGGGAGACAAATGATTGTGATTATACAGTTTGCCAGTAGGTGGTTCCGTGGACACATGAAGTTCCAAGAAATAAACCCTTTTTCGAACCAATTGGCTCATGTGGTGCAATGCCTCATGAGCAGGAGTGCACATAAGTGGTCCGCATGCACGCATGCGTACTGGACGTAGACAAACGCGCTGGCCCTTGACGGCTTCCATACGCTTTTGCGTACCGATGGCTGACCACTGTATTTGCGGCGGACACGAGAAAATAACTTCTGAAAATGTCAGAGGCAGGCCCCACTGAGTAATTATTTCCGTGTTCCCCCACCCCCGTCAAAAGACAGACAGACGACAGAGACGTCACCGGAGCTACCGAAAGAAAGGACTTTTGCTGAAAAGTGGCTGCAGGAGGTACCATGGCTAGAAACTAATGATGCTCGCACGGAAATGTGGTACAAAATTTGCCGTGACAATCCCAATTTCGCTGATAAGAGCAGCGCATTTTATGTAGGGTCAAAGAATTTCAGCCATCCAAACTTTGAAAAGCACGAAAAAAAAAACAGTATTTGGCAATTAAGCAAACTATCGATGTCGGACAGGACCCCACTCGCCCTATGGACAAGTGGCGGAATAAAGTTTAATGAACAGTGCCATGCACTGACAAACGTGTTTTTGCTCGCAAAAGCTAAACATGCACGTTCAATGAGCTCTTATGAGGAGGACATCCCACTTTTACAAAGGCTTGGAGTTAATGTAGGAGCCGCATAATGTCCTTTATTTTGAACTAGTGCTTTTATGTTTATTTCTTTACAGTTCACTTCAGAGTAATGGCAATTTTGTTGTGCCAGTTGATGTTAATCAAGCAATAATTGTTAATATAATTATTTAAAGGTAATTGGCTCTAAGTATAGCTTGTCATAATTTTATCGCATCAGGTGGGTCGGCTCTCAAGCTCAATGAGGACCAAGTCACATCTCCAGGTCCTCTTCTGAGAACCTGGGCAAAAAAATTATGTGCACCCCTGCTCATGAGGCTTCATCTCACCAGCACTACCAATCACCAAACCAAATAAACATAATAGCAAGGAATGGTCTTACCAGCAGTCTTTCCATTGAATTGTAAGAGTTGAGTCTTTGTTCTGACTGCTCTGGTGCCCAGGTGCTTTAAATGAGAGTGGTTGGTGAATTGTGAGGGGCTACCCTAATGCACCCAGGTGTTTTCAATAGGAGAGATGCAGTGAAGTAACTAGTGTTTGTGTTGATGTGGTGAACCTCCCTCTGCCGCCGTCTGGTGTACAGGTTTGGAACTGCAGTATTTCAGATTTGACTTGACACCTCCCACTTGAGCTCCTGGTTTCTTAAACCCAAGGAGGTCATCGTTCCAATTTTGGCTCCCGCGAATCAGGTTCTGCTCGACGGCAACAGTTATTTACGTTTGGTTGGGATGCTTTTTTTCTTCTTCTTCCAATGTGGGTCAGTGCTCGCTTTACTGTATGAACAGCGGCTTGAGCAGCCCCATTGCTGTGAGGCGAGTCTGCGGGACCGAATTTCCAGCACCATTCTGTTCCCCGTTTTGTCGCCTCATTCACCAGCTTTGGTTTATCCAGGCGGTCTAAGAACTCATCGAGCTCCTTTAGAGCAGGTCTGGCTCCCACAAAGTTCTTTCCAGGGTCTGACCACATTTTCTCTGGATGTCCTCTTAGTGTCGTGAATCTTTTGTTGGCCAATAGGAAGCTTTCTGATGACTGGTCGTTGACAACTTCTGCATGGATCGCTCTTGACACCATACAGCAGAAGCCCCAAACCTTCAGACGCACTCTCTTTCTTACTTGGTCTTGATCCACTGTTGTGAATTGGAATGGTGTAGCAGGTGCTGTCCTTTCCAGTGGAAGATCTCCCATGGCCTGCTTGCACTTTCTTGCAAGAAGAGTGGATATCCAAGCCAGATGAGGAAGAATTGGCACAGTGGTTTTGTTCTCGTTGAAGAACTGGATTCTTCCACCACATACCATGAGTGCAGATTCCTCTTCTTTGTACACAGCCAGTCTGCTAAGTGTACTGTCAAGGAAGGACGCTTCTTTTTGGGCAGCAAGGACCAGGTCTCTTTTAGCATCCTTATGTTCTCCAAAAGAGAGCTCAGCTGGTTGAGTATTTTGTTTTGGGGGCATTGCTGATTGATCGAACAGCTCGGACCAGTTTAGTGAAGTGGCTGAGCCTTCTCAAGTCAATGAGCTGTGTCACCTCCAAGCCAGACGGGTTTCTGTGGATCGCTGTGTCCTGCAGACTTCCAGAGGATTTTGAAGGGGTTGTAGGTTGACCATTTGGCTGCTTCAGCCTGGCTTGTGCCCTTGTCAGTACTGCCGAGAATGTTTTCCTTTAGTTATTGTTCATTCTCTCTCTGGCTTGAGTTGCAACCTCTTCAGCTGATTTTATTGGCCACGCCTCTACTGGCTGTTGGAGGAATTCAGGGCCATTTTGCCCTATAGAATTATCTTGTAGGTCTTTGGGAACAGTACCTCATTCAACCGTCTCATGGATCTGAGTTTTATAGGCTTGTTGCCATTTGGGATCTCTACAAAGTTGCTGTTCTGCTTTCAGGAATGTGGCTTGCATAGTTGCTTGGTTGTTTGAGAGAGAGGAGGGGCCAACAGTCCAAGGATACTTTGCATTTTGTGGTACTTGGGCTATATCACCTGCTGATTTCTTGATGACTTCTTCATATCTGAGAGCAGCGGTCCTCATGGAACGAGCAAAATGAGTCTCTGACTTATATGCAGTCATATCCACCTCCTCAAATAGGTCAAGGTGTGCTCCTGCTACCGTTTTTCCAAGAGGGCTGTCCCACAAGACAAGATCTCCGATGACTTTCACTCTTTGCGGAGCAAGTCTTCCTTCCCAGTGGCCGTTGAGAAGTTCAACCTCTTCCTGGCGTCTCAATCCTTCAAGTCCAACCTCTGGAAAGGATTGCTGCAATTTCTCAGGCTCGATGACTTTGTGCACCTTTGCGATTTCATCGAGACCGTAGCAGATAAGTTGGTGTGCTTTCTCAGTCCCTTAAAGAGTCTTGACTCTGATTCGCAGAAGATATCGGTAGGTTTTGACATTCATGGTCATTCCACCAACTCTATGGACAATTAAAGTGATCTTTTACCTCTGCAACTTGAGTCTCTCAGCAGCCTTGTGGGTTATATAGTTTGTGTCTGATGCAAGGTCGATCAAAGCCCCGATTTTTTGGCCTGCATTTGCTGTGACTTTCATTAGCATCATGATGACTGGTAGTTCTGAGAGCCCACTTTTGTGCAGTAGTTTTGATTGCCCTGGGGTCTCGTTTGTTGCTGCAGTTTTGTTGGAAAAAGCCTTCCTGAACCGTTCTGCATTTTCGGCTGGGAGTTCAGACAGTAATTCTTCTTGTTCTTCTGTGAATCTGGCTTTTTGACTGTGGCCTTTTCCGCTCTTGTTCTCGTCACTCTTTTCGTCTTTTGAGCATTGGAGGTAGTGATGATCTGAGGAGTCTCCTCTTCTTTTGCAGTTTCTGCAGAGGAATATTGGAGGAATATGATATTACCCAAAATAAGGAAAGAAGGCACTCAATTTAGTTAAAGAGCTTGCAATGAGAAGGAGGAAGCTATACATGGACTAAAAAATACAGCTTCCGCAATCGTTCTAACTAGCCCCTCCTTCACCTCGCTTTTTATTTGGAATGGCCCTAGCAACAGACTTGCCCTGAAAGGGAAAAAGGGGAAGCAAGCTGGCGACACCTCATGTCTTTGTTTGGCTATGTGTGTGCATATAGGTGGAATTATATACATATGTGTCAGCACATTTGAGCAAAGCAAAGCAGCCTCTTCTGACCTTGACCAGGCAAGACAAAACATTCTTTCTTTATGAACAATAATAATAAGCAAAATCATTTCTTCATTGTGGGCAGCAATTGATAAAAGCAAAAATATAACAACAACTTAATAACTATCTCATCAAATACATTTTATGAAGCAATAGCATTTGGTAAGTAATAAAATGCAACAATATGATTCCTTAAATCTATTGAAGTTGACCTGTGGAACCTAGGCCGGTTTAAACCGGCCAGAATGACAAGGCAGTATTATCAAGAGCTAAACATGTCTATACTTATCAATTCCAAAAATGTCTCTTACTGCAATCAATCATGGAACATCCTATTATGGCAATCAATACTTTAGTATGAGCCTTCATTGGTATAAGCAAATATTTAATAACCATTTAATAATTATCTTATCAGTAACTAATTAATTCTCTTTTTAAAAGCAAGATTAACAACAGCGTTCAGCACACATATGACTTAAATTGTTGGGTAAAAATCGGTTTCATTTGCTCTTTCCATCTCCTTAGGCCAGGGGTGGGCAAACCGGTCCTCGAGGGCCGCAGTGGGTCCTGGTCTTTGTTCCAACTGATCCAGCACAGAGCTTTTAACCAATGAGGTTGCAATGGAAATAAGAAGCACCTGACTGCAATCAACTGATTGCACTCATAACACACCAGATTGGTGAAAAGGTGTCCTCTTGGTGGGTTGCAGCAAAAATCCGCACCCACAGCGGCCCTTTGTGGAATAGTTTGCCCACACCTGCCTTAGGCAGAGGGTTCACTTACTTATTTTTCCCCTCTTCTGTCATTGTTTCCATGCTATCCTTATTTAAATATGAAAACCTGTAAATGTATGGGGGGTTTTAGTTAAAGCAGACACTGTTTTTTCATCTGTGTAATTTTGACAAAGATCAGATCACATTTGATGGTGATTTTATGCAGAAATGTGAAAAATTCCAAAAGGTTCCGGTACTTTTTCATACCACTGTAATCAATACAAATCCCCTTTTTCTTGTATTAGCCCTATAATGCTTAGAAAAATGATGGGTGTAGTTATTAATAAGTGTGCTTGCCGCCACCTTACAATTCATTTAAAATGTGACCACCTTTTGTCACGTTTTTGTGAACCAGTATTAATTTGTTAAAAAAAAAAAAAAAAAAAGCCTTGCGTGACGTAGCAGCGATTAATCACCGTAGACTGATTCATTAAATTCCATCTGCGTTATAACAAAATTCTCGTTGCTTAGTATACAAAAACTGGGCACCTGATCAACTCCTCTTTGCCTGGGAAAGATTCACGGTGGTTTGGATTTAGACAGCGTATGAAAATGGGATTACGTAGTATACGCTAGTCGGAATAAGAATTATGTCTCATCAAAACTACTCTGACAAGGACAAGAAATCCAAAGTTGAGTAACTGTAATGTGATAGAGGTGTACCATGTTTAATGCATCCACATCCATGTCTAATATGTCAACACCCACCCTCACACTTTTGCTCTAAAACAAACTCCCTCCCAAGTCTAACTCCACAGAATCCCACAGCGTAGATGAGGAAATTACTGTTGTTAAACCTCTACTAATTTGACAAGAAATCTAAATTTTTACCCTTTTAAAATGTTTATTACATTATACTAAACGTTATTGTGTGTCGGTCAGTGTTTTTCTGTTTTTCCAGAACGTCCTTTCTGAATCCTGTATCATCTGAAATGTACAACCCTTCAGAACAAAAGACCCGCCAACCACTCGACAAATTCAGGTAAGCCCTCAACTCAGGACTTAGAGAAAAGAATGTCCCACTTCCAAGGGGGTAGGTTTGGTTTCAACATTGGTAGGGACACCATAATAGCATAACCTGCATGTACATTTTTTTTTCTGGGGACGGGATATTAATAAGACCAAACAGATTGGGAACATTTCTCAAAAATAGCTGGTTCCTACGTAAAAATAAAATGAAAAGTTAAAATTATTTTCATGGGAGAAATTAATTTGTCAAAATGCTTGCGTCATATAAAGGTTGTGTTTTTGTGTTTCTTTTTTTTGGGGGGGTGCTGCAGATAAAAATATTTTTGGGAAAAATGATGTCGAAAATAAATACACTTTAATTAATGAATAAATGCACACAATGCACAGTTGAATTAACGTTAACAGTAGAAAACGCAGAGGAAGACACCTCTCTACACTCAAAAAAATGAATCAGGCAGGTTGTAAAGTTTACTAAAAGCCAGTGTGCATTTTCAGCAAGAAACCATCATGTTTCCAAGGTGAGCATGATTGAATCATGCAGTCTCTACATAAACATAAACAGTGAATGAGGAGCTTGATTAGATATTGTTGATGCAACATAATGTTAATGTGTCTTTCCAACTAATTGCAATAGTCTCGTGATTTCTCGCGAGATTTAAAAGTAGGATTGCCAACTCCCTGAAAAAGTAAGGGACACCTCATTGGTACCGTCACCATTGAATTATTATTTTGTATGTGAAAAGAGAGTTTTTATTAAATGGGACTTTGAAAGGCCCAGCTAGTAAAATTCCTCAACTTTATTTTTATTTATTTCTTTCATAATCTTATTATCCACATTTTTTTGGCGCAGTGGAGACTCCAAACCGTTCGACTGACCGGCGCAGTTTAAATATCAAAATGACCGGAATTCCATTCATTTTTAATGGCAAACATTTTCACTTCATTTTCAATGACAGGAAAACATAGGTGGTTGTGATTTTTGACCACTTACCATTACAACCCATTGACATTGAAGTGGCGCCTAAGTAAGTCAATACCACTGACAGCTATGTACGTCCATGCCATTGACTATCATGAATGTCACTACTATTGATGCCAATGTACTGGATTCCATTGAGGCATACGTATATAAATTGATGCCATTGACGGCCATTTACGTTAAAATTAGGGCTGTCAAACGATTAGAAATTTTAATCGAGTTAATCACAGCTTAGAAATTAATTCATCGTAATTAATCGCAATTCAAACCATCTCTAAAATATGCCATATTTTTCTGTAAATTATTGTTGGAATGGAAAGATATGACAGATATATACATTCAACATACTGTACATAGGTACTGTATTTGTTTATTATAACAATAAATCTAACATTATTAACGTTTTTTCTGTGAAAGGGATGTATGTGTTGAGCTTTCAGTAAATGATAATGTAGTGACAAAACTGTTCTGCCCAAATGCATGATGGGAAGTGGGTAACCATGACTATGTGTGGCGGCTGCAAATAATATATCTCCTCTGTGTTGTGTGCAATGCAGGGTGTTAAGAAAAAGATCAACTCCTGTCATTCTTCTCCACGTTGCTCGCCTCAATAGTTATAATTGTTGTGGAAGAGATGTCAAAGCTTTACGCAATTAAAAGCACGGTCCAAATGAATGCCTGTATCCACTCCACTCACCTGTCACTGCCTCTTAGCTCTATATACGTAGAACGTCGCCATTGTAGTCTGTTTGCGGCAATGTGTGAGTGGGTCGTTCCGTGCATCCGTTAAATATCTTAACGGGATTAATTATAAAAATTTATTACTTCCCGTTTACGCGATAAATTTGACAGCCCTAGTTGTGCCTTATGTTGGCTCAACATGTGTGCTTTATGATAAAAGAACACAATTGCTAAATACTAAAGGAAAGCAATTTAATCAGGTGCAAATTATGTATTTCTTTAATGTCGGTTCAACATGTATTTTGGGGTGAACATGAGTGCCTTATGTTGGCTCAACAAGAGTGCTTTCTGTTTGCGCAACATGAGTGCCTGATATTGGCTAGACATGTGGGGTTTATGTTAAAAGGACACAATTGCTAAATGCTGAAGGAGAGCAATATTATGAGGTGCAAATTCTTTCCATGATTTTTTTTATGTCAGTTCAACACCCCATTTTTTGAGTGTAGGCAGCTTTCTAATTGAGTTTTACAGGTTAGCAAGTTCACACGGTTTAATGTTATGCCAACTCTGATGCAGGTCGGACTTTCAGTAGCAAAATTAGTGGCGTGTTCTCCCACCTCCCCAACACTGACGTCTTTTAACATTACTAAAAGTGGCTGCAGCTGCTGGCCGAAAAAAAAACCTTCTAATATACCTCCTCTTCAAAGGGGGTGGAGGAGGCAGTATGTTGACATGTATTTTTGCCAGAATTTTGTGAATGTGGGGGTTCTAGTCATCAGCCAATCAAACGTGTGTTTGAGCAGAAAAAAATGGACCGGCACATTCAGCAAGTGAAAAGGGATAAATGTAAGTCTGACCATAATGAAAGTAATTCATTTAATAATGGCAGGGTCAGTTCTATCCTTACAACATATGGGAAGACAATCTAAAAGACCTACAGTATATAACTGAACTCATTACATCATGCAACTAAGGTTGCTTAAAAGTTGGTGGGGATAATTTCTGCATCTTGAAAAGTTGGTAGTGTTATGTCCCTACCGTCCCTATGCAAACCTACGCCCTTGCCACTTCCCAACTAAAATGTAATAACCAAGGGTATATGTCGTTTTTTTTTGGGAGTAGCAACAGGTGCAACCCATGTAAATAAAGTATGAATTGTGTTACTTAGTACTTCGGACTGGAAATAGTATATTACTAACTTACCGTAGAATGGGTAGCCAATACATTAGTTACCAGACTAAGTATTTAGTCAACCACTAATTGTGCAAGTTCTCCCACTTGAAAATATTAGAGAGGCCTGTAATTGTCAACATGGGTACACCTCAACCATGAGAGACAGAATGTGGAAAAAAAAATCATGGTGGAAAATAAGTATTTGGTCAATACCAAAAGTTCATCTCAATACTTTGTTATGTACCCTTTGTTGGCAATAACGGAGGCCAAACGTTTTCTGTAACTCTTCACGAGCTTTCGTGCCTGTGGTTGGTCTCACACCACTGTTGGTCACACACTGTTGCTGGTATTTTGGCTCATTCCTCCATGCAGATTTCCTCCAGAGCAGTGATTTTTTGGGGGTGTCGTTGGGCAACACGGACTTTCAACTCCCTCCACAGATTTTCTTTGGGGTTGAGATCTGGAGACTGGCTAGGCCACTACAGGACCTTGAAATGCTTTTTACGAAGCAACTCCATTGTTGCCCTGGCTGTGTGTTTGGGATCATTGTCATGCTGAAAGACCCAAGACGTCTCATCTTCAATGCCCTTGCTGATGGAAGAAGATTTTCACTCAAAATCGCTTGATACATGGCCCCATTCATTTTGTCCTTTACACAGATCAGTCGTCCTGGTCCCTTTGCAGAAAAACAGCCCCGAAGCATGATGTTTCCACCCCCATGCTTCACAGTGGGTATGGTGTTCTTCAGATGCAATTCATTATTCTTTCTCCTCCAAACACAAGAACCTGTGTTTCTACCAAAATGTTCTATTTTGGTTTCATCTGACCATAACGCATTCTCCCAGTCCTCTTCTGGATCATCCAAATGCTCTCTAGCGAACCGCAGACAGGCCTGGAGGTGTACTGACTTCAGCAGGGGGACACATCTGGCAGTGCAGGATTTGAGTCCCTGGCGGCGCATTGTGTTACTGTTAGTAGCCTTTATTACTGTGGTCCCAGCTCTCTGTAGGTCATTCATTAGGTCCCCCCGTGTGGTTCTGGGATTTTTGCTCACCGTTCTTTTTATCATTTTGACGCCACGGGGTGAGATCTTGCATGGAGCCCCAGATCGAGGGGGAAAATATCAGTGGTCTTGTATGTCTTCCATTTTCTAATGATTGCTCCCACAGTTGATTTCTTTACACCAAGCGATTTACCTTTTGCATTTTCAGTCTTGCCAGCCTGGTGCAGGTCTACAATTTTGTCTCTGGTGTCCTTCGAGAGCTCTTTGGTCTTGGCCATAGTGGAGTTTGGAGTGTGACTGACTGAGATTGTGGACAGGTGTCTTCTATACTGATAATGAGTTAAAACAGGTGCCATTAATACAGGTAACGAGTGGAGCCTCGTTAGATGAAGTTAGACCTCTTTTACAGCCAGAAATCTTGCTTGTTTGTAGGTGAGCAAATACTTATTTTCCACTCTAATTTGGAAATAAATTCTTTAAAAATCAAACTATGTGATTCCCCCCACATTCTGTCTCTCATGGTTGAGGTTTACCAATGTTGACAATTACAGGCCTCTCTAACCAAGTAGGAGAACTTGCACAATTGGTGGTTGACTAAATATTTATTTGCCCCATTGTTATCTACTAAGTGAATTTCAGTCAATTGTTTTTAATATCAACTGTTCGTCTGTGAAGCTCAATGGGCTCTTTTGACGATTCACAGCCATGTAAATAAACTTGATTCAAATGTCACCTGCAGGTTCCGTATTTGCCAGGTTGGCAGCAACAAAGCCTGCCTGTTTTTCTGCTTGCTCCTGGTGCTCCTGTTGTTCGTTTTCGCCTTGAAAGATTTGCATTTCCTCAAAGGGGAAGTCACACAAAATCCGGGGGTGATTACCCTCACCAAGCAGGAGGAGTTTACCATCATCATTCAGACGTTTAAGAGAGACGATATTCTCCTGGAGGTCCTCAAACGTTGCCTAGATGTACCTCATCTCCAGAAGATCCTCGTAGTGTGGAACAATGTCGACAAACAGCCCTCCCAGATATTACGAGACTCCTTTGGGCATCATCGTACTCCTATCCTCTTTTTGGAGCAAAAGGTCAACCGTATACAAAACAGGTTGCAGCCCTTTCCTGAAATTCACACTCATGGTGAGTGTGCATTTTGATGTTACTGAAAATAAATTTTAGTTTTGCATACTACAGTATATTGTGAATACATAATATATGTTTGATAATGGCATAAAAGCAGTAATCATTATTAGTAGTGATTCCCTTATTCTGGTTCAAGAAGGCCTCACGTTAAATGAATTTCTTCTATAAAAGTGGGGTAAATATTGGAGTTGATTAAAGTTAGTTCAATTGAAGATGGCCCAAACTTGAGTAAATAAACATCTTACCTCAACTAATCTCCTCTCATAGACTTCATAATGTATTGACATGACACATTCCCCATTCACTGCGTCACGCCTTTTTCGAAGGGGGGCGTCCCACTTTTCGCTTCATTTATTAGCAATCGGTCACATGCAGCGATCTGACGCCGGATTTAGATTGAAAAAGTACGAAAGCTGTACTGCATACAAACAGGAAGGATTGTCTCAGGAGTGATTTGTTCGAGGATTCAAGATATTATATGCATGCATTTTGAAATGTTGTGAAAAAAAATCAACAGGAGGAATTAGCTGCTACAGCATTGGCATTATACTTCGCAATATTTACGTAAAATAACTGCTAACTGCCCGTTTTTTTGCTTTTAACCAAGAATCGAGACCGTTTTACGTCCATATTTATAAAGAATTCAGGGATTTAAGCATTTATTCACAAGAATTTAACAGAAAAAGCTCTTTGTTTACATATGGCGGCCGCTAATTTGCTTACAGACTAGCAGCATAGTTCGCAATATATATGTAAAATAAATGCTAACTGCACTTTTTTTTTTTTTTTTTGCTTTTAACTTGTGCTTTCAAATTTAGCGCGTTAACGGGCGGTAATTATTTTTAAAAAATAATAACGTTAAAATATTTGACGCATTTAACGCATGCGCGGAATGACCCGCTCATGCATTGCCTCAAATAGATTACAATGAGTGGCACAGGCGTTCATTGGACCGCGCCATTTATTGGCATAAGCTTTGGCAACTTCTTCACAACAAACATAAGTATCACAAAAAGAAAAGCGCTTCAATCTGTATTAATGAGGCCCTATTCTCACACAGTTAAACAACAATGCAAAGAGAACTGGCATTCCCAACCAAAACAGCTGTGCAAAATACAGATAAAACTTACTTAGACTTTGGTCAAACTCTATTCAAACCTTTCATTTAGCTCAACAAATACACTGGATGGCAATATTTAGTCACAATATACAAACTATCAGAGGTCTCCGTATGTTGTGAAGCCAGCACTCAAATGACGTAGATGGACCAGTAAACAGGGAACTACGGCGTCAGTCGAGGGACAAAACACACTCATTGGCTTGATTTCTAAGTAATTTAAAACTCGCCATTGACACCTTGTGGTGTATTTCAATCTCTACCTTACGTAGTTAAAGACACTGTGGAAGAACGGCAGGGAGCCCGATGTGACGTCAACAATGGCGAGCTACTAGTTTCTTTTTTGATTGAAATTTTTACAAATTTTATTTAAACAAAAACATTAAGAGGGCTTTTAATATAAAGTTACCATAACTTGTACTGACATTTATCTTTTAAGAGCTACAAGTCTTCCTATCCATGGATCACTTTAACAGAATGTTAATAATGTTAATGCCATCTTGTGGATTTATTGTTATAATAAACAAATACAGTACTTATGTACAGTATGTTGAATCTATATATCCGTCTTGTGTCTTATCTTACCAGTCCAACAATAATTTACAGAAAAATATGGCATATTTTAGAGATGGTTTGAATTAAGATTAATTGCGATTAATTAATTTTTAAGCTGTGATTAACTCGATTAAAAATTTTAATCGTTTGACAGCCCTACTTTTAACCAAGAATCGAGACATTTTTACGTTGAAAGAGTTCAGAGATTTCAGCATTTATTCACAAGAATTTAACGGAAAAAGCTCTTTGTTTACATAGGGCGGCTGCTAATTTGCTTACCGACTAGCATCAAAGTTCGCAATATTTACGTAAAATAAATGCTAACTGCATGTTTTTTGCTCTTAACCAAGAATCAAGATTGTTTTACGTTCATATCTATAAAGAATACAGGGATTTAAGCATTTATTCACAAGAATTTTCAGCGGAAAAAGCTCTTTTTCTGTGATATGGCGGCCGCTAATTTCCTTACTGACTAGCCTCATATTTCGCAATATTTACGTTATATAAATGCTAACTGCAGGTTTTTTTGCTTTTAACCAAGAATCGAGACAGATTTACGTTAATATCTATAAAGAATTCAGGGATTTAAGCATTTATACACATTAGAATTTTCATCGGAAAAAGCTCTGTGTGTGTTTCCACTCGGTCAGCTTTGACGGAGACATGCCCCCTATGAATGGCACCACGCCCCGTGTCCCGTCAATCCTGCACTTTAAGCTCCCTAGTGACAATAACTATTGATAGTGGTGTTAATATGGGGCGCCGTTTGCAAAGCAGCACATGCTGAAAATTACGACATTTTCTCACATTTAGTGCCACACAGTGTTTAAAATGGTGTGAAATTTATAGAGTCACTTTTTTTTTTTGCACATTTACAACATTATTTGGTAACCTAAATATCTATTTTTAAATAAGAAGTTTTGGACCTGATTGTTTAAAACCAGAACTAAATATTTAATTTAAATCTTAAATTTATATCCTAAATGCTAAATCTGGAAATGGTTGGAACTAAATATTTAGCTTAATATGCAAATTCAGATGACTGGAGATCGGACGTAACAAAATAAAAGCTGGACCACACAAAATACTCTTTAAATAGTTTCTCCTAAATATGTATTTTTCCTATATTATCTTACTTTATTACCTTATTATCACAATGACTCATGTCCAAGAGCAGACTGCCACCGTTGAGTAGGTTTTATTCATTTTCAAGCAACGTAAACAGACAGTCTGAACTGCTCCACCAGCTTTTATTTTGTTACTTCCGGTCTCCAGTCATGTGAATTTGCATATTAAACTAAATATTTAGTTCCGACTGTTTCCTGATTTAACATTTAGGATATAGGATATAAGTTTAAGATTTAAATTCAATATTTAGTTCTGGATTTAAATAATCAGGTCCAAAACTTCTAATTTCAAAATAAACATTTAAAGAGCATATGACACGAGAAAAAAAGGTCTTAAATGGCATTATTATGTGAATTAGAATCATATTTTGAGACGATTCGACTATATACAACAATTTAGCAAAGCACAGATGACGAGAAATTAGTCTTTTAATCTGCCGGTTAGCCACGCCTACCATTATAGGGCTTTAGCGTCCCCAACAGGTGGATGACGTCAGCGGTAGACTGGGCTCATCGGTTTTACTATTCAGCCCATTGAGGGGGAATTATTCAGAACGAAGAAAACGCGACGAAGAGAGCCGCAAAATGTCATTGTTTGAGTCTCTCTACTCCACTATTTTTACAGGATATTCTTTTTATCCATGTATTTTTCCCCAATAGCTATATAAATGGCTTGAGAAGGACCAGTCAGCCCGTCGAGGGGGAACTATTCACAACGAGGAAAACGGGACGAAGAGAGCGGCAAAATGTCATTGTTTCTGTCTCTTTACTTCAATATTTTTACAGGATATTCTTTTTATCCAAGTATTTTCCCCAATAGCTATGTAAATGGCTTGAGAAGGACCAGTCAGCCCGTCGAGGGGGAACTATTCACAACGAGGAAAACGCGATGAAGAGAGCGGCAAAATGTCATTGTTTCTGTCTCTTTACTTCAATATTTTTACAGGATATTCTTTTTATCCAAGTATTTTCCCCAATTGCTAAATAAATGGCATGGTCATGACAAATAACAGTCTTGTGCTGAATGGAATATGAAATAATAAAAATGCGTTTATTCAGGACTACATGGCAAAATTACTCCATAATGGTCAAAACTGTCGACTTCACCTTTACTGTCGCACCTCCCGAACGATATTTTATGACACCTAAATCGGACATATGTCATTTCCCTTCCCCGGCTTCGGAGAATGTAAACAAACCAGAAGGTGTGACAGCTAGCCGACATGCTAACTCGAACCGAGTGATGTTTCAAAGTCTTCGAAGCGGAAAATCACACATAACTATCCTGGATTATTTGACATGACGACCCGGTTGTCGATTGTCATCGCGGATCGGCAAACCGCCCGGCGGAGAGCAATTTACAGTTCATTCCCCGGAGGAGGGTGGCTGGAGTTGTTGTGCAGCTAACGTGCTGCTGCTAATGAGCATTAGGAGAGCTTTTTACATGCCTATCAATGATCAAACATAAGTAGTCCTTCATTAAAGAAAGTTTGTAGTGTTTACTTTGTAATCGCTGTATTCGTATTTGACATAATACAAAACAAGATGTTTACTCACTTCCTCGTAAGTCCAATGGTCCCACAGTAAATATTCACAGTGAATGGGAACCTTTTGAAACTCCAAAAAGGCGCATACGCCTCTCCCTCATACAGAATGATTTTTCTGCAGCCGTTTGGCTGGCGTGATGTGAAAAATAAACGTATTAATCCGCAAAATCAGCTGAATCCTTCTTCCTCATACACAACAGTACACTGTAGCGTGAAGAGGACGTCTTCTACCATACACGTCACAGCGCCCGCCTCCTCAATGCAAGACCGAAGCCGGAAGTCACTCATTTTCATGGCGCGGGATTCAAAAAACTAAATAAAAATAGTGATCGCTTCCACACACATCCAAGCGGCCCATATCATTCAGGGGCATAAAATGCCGCGTGTATTATGAAATAAACATGCTTTTTCGTGTCACAGGCACTTTAAGTTGGTAAATAATGTTGTAAATGTGCAAAAAAAAAAGTGACTCTAAAAATTTGACACCATTTTAAACACTGTGTGGCGCTGAATGTCAGAAAATTTTCAGCATGTGCTGCTTTACAAACGCCGTCCCATAGTGTTAATGCCTTCAAAAGATTCACATGGAATAATGTTTGAGGAACCAACACTTCCCAAATAATCTTTTTTCATCCCTGTGTATGCAAAAAAAACATCACACAGTCTGTTTCAGGATGGCCAAAATTTGAGCAAAATAAAGGCCTATCATGAAATAAGCCACTTAGTATCGTATTGGCCCGAATATAAGACGGCCATGATTATAAGACGACCCCCTCTTTTTCAAGACTCAAGTTTGAAAAAAAGACTTTTTGAACACCAAATTAATTTTTATACAGAAAATAGTTGCAGTACATCTGAAACAAATGATTATAACAATATGTTTGAGAGAAAATGCCTCATTCAAATCTTAATATCTGAACATTTAAATATGTAAACTAAAGTGCAATCAAATTCGTAAATAAATGGCTTCTGGTTTTTGAAATGTAAATAAACCAATCTATTGTAATAAAACAACAAAATTGCAATAACTGCATTAACCATCAAAGTGAAGTCTAACTGTAACTGTAGTCTTGAAACAAATCTGAATAAGGAAAAACATTGCAATAAAATAATACAAACGGTTAAACTTGAGAGTAGCTGAGATCTGTCATGACAGAACATCGCTTCAATGATATCTGGCGCCATCTAGCGTCGTGAATGGGTATAATGTCTTGACCGCGAATATAAGACGACACCCTCTTTTTCAGTTTTATTTCAATGCAAAAAACACCGTCTTATATTCGGGCCAATACAATAATAACTATAACGTGCTCTCGTTCTCTTTTATTTTTAGCTGTTTTGATGTTGGATGATGACATTCTTCTCAGCGTTTCTGATATCAGTTTTGCTTTCACCATTTGGAAGGTAAACAGATGTGTTTAGGTGCATCTGATTGAAGATTTCTTGATTTGACTTATTATATGAAAATCAATCAGGATTGGCATTTTGCTTCTTTTTTTTGTTTTTGTTCTATAGCAATTTCCAGACCAAATTGTTGGCTTTGTCCCTCGGAAACACGTTGAGACTGCTCATGGTGCGTATACCTACCAAAGAACCAAGTTGTCTGATCCACATAATGGAGGAGGAGACAAGTAAGAAATTGCCATCTATGCGCAACATATGCAGGAATATCATCCATTCAACCGTTTCTATAGCGTTTGAGCTCAGATTAGAATCAGTGTCCTCTTTGACTCTTGCTGGCAATTACAATTTTTTGGGGTTTACAGACATGTCATGAAAAAAAACAAATGAAGTGATCTTTTCTACATTGAGATTGGATTTGTTTTTTTGTTTAGAGACGTGTCAGTGACTAACACAATTGAAGCAGTCTTGTCTGGACGGCCGTGGCGCAGTTTGTAGCTAGGGTTGTCATTGGATTTGAAGACACTAAAGGACAATCATCTTCATTTTCGAACTCAAATTGAGTTTCTAGAAAATTTCGCTATTTTTGTAAAAGAAAGTGCTAATTAGTTTTTGTGCCATGTCAACGATTCCTCTGTCACAGTTTACTTTTCTGTTCCAATAGCGCCGTATTCAACTTGGCCCGGTAGCAAGCAAGGTGTCAGGTGGTGTTATTTAAAAAAAAACCTTTTCAAAATATTCATTTAATCCCCAAAGTTAAATATGCTATTGTTTCAATGTTTTATGTGCTTATTTTTAACAACAACAAAAAAGAAAATCTACCAAAACCTTTTTTCTCCCCGATACCAGGGGGTGCTGCAGCACCCTCAACACTCCACTTCCCGCACCACTGAATAAGAATAAACACTTGATTAATTTATAAATGTAAGAAGTCGGTAGTCCAAGAATGGCTTTGTAAATAAAAGTGTACCCGTGAGTCGACTTCACAGTGATGGGTCAAGTCCCTACCAGCAGTGTTGGGCACGTTACTTTAAAAAAGTAATTAGTTACATTACTCACTACTTCTTCCAAAAAGTAACTGAGTTAGTAACTGAATTACTCTATAGAAAAAGTAACTAGTTACCAGGGAAAGTAACTATTTCCGTTACTTTAAAAAGAACTTGTTGTATGTCAAAGAATTAGAAATTTTCTGAGCAGTATTCGAGTCAGTGGAATAGAGAAGAACAGACAGGTAGTTAACTTGTTCGGTGCTTCAGCAGATTTGAATTGCTTACCACAGATGTCGACAAAAGCTTTGCCCCGGGACATAAATTACACATTACATGCAGGTTCTTTCCTTTAATTTCGACAAACTTGAAAGAGTGTCTATATCTCCACCTCTTAAAGGACAATTTTTCTTCTGAATGCTCTGCCATCCCGACCAGCCCATTAACGGCCTCTCGAGCAGGTGCAAAATCAATCGACAAATCAGATTCGTTTATTTGCGTGATGTGTTCTTAACGAGCAACGTCACTCTTGCGCGTCGAAAGTCGTCTCCACAACAACACAGATGGTGAACGGGAGAGCCGAGAATATGTTCCAATCCACGGTAAAATCAGTTTTAAATTACCAAAAACACATCGACACGAGTCGTTGACAACAGCCTGTCTCGCGCTAGCCATGTTGAATAAACTCCGCTCTCGTCGTATGTTATCTTCCGCGCGCAAGTCCCTCGTCCTGCCCTCGTCGTTTTACTAACGTCACGTCTGCCCGTCGCTGATTGGTCCACTCCGCTGTCTGTTTGCTGTGGCTTGCTCCGCCCTCGAAATTGTATCCGCTGAACGGTGGCCAGACTCAATAGCTGGAACAGCGGTGAGTCTGGTGTACCAGGCAAATCCCGACCCTGTGCATCTGTTTTGCGTGTGTTTGCCGCACGCGCTGTTCCGGTTTGCTTGTGAAATTACCGGCTCTGATTGGCTTAGCACGACACATGACTCTAACCCTCAGCCAATCACAATCAGTTCCATCGCATCTCTCGAGGGGCTGCATTCAGGTAGGCTGGTTTCCAGACAATTCACGTCACCTTCAAAGTGTCTGCCGTCCTCAAGATGAAAGCAGAATTATTGCTGGCTGACAGTGGGAGATGGGAACGAGGCTAGCATCAGGTGTAGCAAACACAGAAACGTTACCAAACTTTGGAAAGCATTGTCTAATTGAATGAGCAGGGACAAACAGCTTGGAGTCAGAAGTACGTGCACTATTCTCGAACCTGAACGCACCCCAAGTCTTGGATGACAAATCAACAGAGCAGAGTCGACTCGACACTGCTGGTAGTTTCTTCAATTTATTCAGAGTAAGTAACGCACCGCGTTTGACCATCAGTAACGGTAACGGCGTTGTAACGGCGGAAAAAGTAATTAGTTAGATTACCCCGTTACTGAAAAAATAACGCCGTTACGTAACGGCGTTATTTATAACGGCGTTACTCCCAACACTGCCTACCAGTGTTGTTTTTGTGAATGATGACTATAACAAAAATATTTCGTCGACAAACAATTTTTTCGGGGCGATGATGAGACGATAACGAGCTAAAAATGTGTCTTGGAAGACTAAAACATAACAACACGAATGTCAGTTTTCGTCTGACGAGACGAGAACAAGACGAAAATGCTTCATGGTTTCTGTCACGTGTTTACAATGTGTGACATTCTATGTGTAGTTAGCCTGCATCATAGCAATGTTTGGTTGTGTCACTCATGTGACGTGCTGAGCCCCCTCCAACTCACCCACTAGTGTCTTTGCCAGTCTCCCCGTTGCTTGTTTTGAGACACACAGTAAGATTTGTCTTCTTATCTTGGCAAGGGAGAATATGCAATGTTGCTCTAGCCTTTAAAGCAGAAATTTGAAGTAATTTCATCACATGCCAAATAGGGTCACAATTAAAGTAATTAAACATTGTCCAACAAATAAAGCATGAAAAATAAATTTATATGTCGTATATTTGACAAAATAATCGCGTTTCCGAAGTTCGAGCCTGAAAGGGGACGAACCCGGAAGTGATACGTCAAACCGAGAACAGCGATGGCAGCGCTCCATACATACGGCCGCCATACAAAGCCCTTCAAACAATGATTCAAACAGCGATATAAGCGACAGATCGAGCGCAAAGGAGGAGATCCAAGTTTTTGAAGAGTTGGACGAAGAAGAGGAGGTTGGAATTTTATGTTGGACCTAACATGTATTCAGGATGCAAACAATGTGCCTAGACTACCTAACATGGAATGGAGACAAGACCCATCGAGATTACAAGATTGGTAAAATATAGACTGTTATTATTTTCATGATTTGAAGATGCAGGCATTTGCACATAATTTTATGTTTTTGTCTATCTGATGACATTGTTTAAAAAATAATAACCAGACTTCATGTTCATTTTGGCAGATTCTTCAGCTCTCGTGCATATAAAATAATAATATAAAAACGTTGGCAGTGGCGCCACCAGGGGGTGGCCAGGGGTGGCCACGGTCACCCGTATAAATTGGTTGGCCACCCCACTGGCCACCCCGCTTGCCAGTATATCGTTAGATTGTTGTAGCATCAGTTATGCATTTCATCCCAAATGAATGCATTTATTTTGTTTTGTTAAATGAAGGGCTGTCAAATTTATCGCGTTAATGGGCGGTAATTAATTTTTTAAAATTAATCACGTGAAAATATTTATTTCAATTAACGCATTTGCGGTACGACTCATTCACGCATTGCTGCAAACAGCCTACAATAGCGCCGTTTTACTTATATACAGAGATAAGAGGCAGTGTCAAGTGAGTGGAGTAGATACAAGCATTCATTGGGGCCGTGCTTTTAATTGGCAAAAGCTTTGTCATCTCTCCCACAGCAACTATAAATATTGTTGGAAGTGACGTGGGGAAGAATGACAGGAGTTGATCTTTTTCTTAATACTCTGTAGTGTACCCAACACAGAGAAGATATAGCACTTGCAGCCACCACACACAGTCATGGTTGCACCACTTCCCATCA
Organism: Corythoichthys intestinalis; assembly: GCF_030265065.1. NCBI lineage: Eukaryota > Metazoa > Chordata > Actinopteri > Syngnathiformes > Syngnathidae > Corythoichthys > Corythoichthys intestinalis. Next base: position 20,999,502 of record NC_080408.1, on the reverse strand, counting down.
GGCATTTGGCCAGAACAGTTAAGTCGCTACAGTATCATTTACTGAAAGCTCAACAAATACACTAGATGGCAATATTTTGTCACAATATACAAACTCACATTTATCCTTTGAGAATTACAAGTCTTTCTATCCGTGGATCCCTTTAACAGAAAGAATGTTAATAATGTTAATGCCATCTTGTGGATTTATTGTTATAATAAACAAATACAGTACTTATGTACAGTATGTTGAATGTATATATCCGTCTTGTCTTATCTTTCCATTCCAACAATAATTTACAGAAAAATATGGCATATTTTAGAGATGGTTTGAATTAAGATTAATTGTGATTAATTAATTTTTAAGCTGTGATTAACTCGATTAAAAATTTTAATCGTTTGACAGCCCTAGTTAAATGTACACCTTAAGCCTAATATACACTGTACATAACACAATAAAACAGAATTGTTGTGGAACTCAAAATGTTGACTGGACAGTTATGGACTATGTACATTAATTCATTAGTAACATCAAATATTACACAATACACCAAAGTATATCAGTAGCCATGTCCTTAAAGTGATCCTCCGATTTAAATACATGTAGGCTCTAATAAACGACAATTGTTCTCTTGTACTAAAATATGTTGTTAGAAACACATAAAATGTTAAATCAATGGCAATATTTTATCATATTTAGTTCATATTTTGACCGTTAGTTGGCGCCATGGTTTGAGGGCTCGCAGTGATGACGTCATTGGTATCTTTCCGAATGTGTAGCGTGTTCAACAATGGCGTACCGCAAGCAACACGTCACTTCCGCTCATTAATATTCATGGCATTAGCTACTGTTGCTAAGCAAGGACAAGCCACCGTTTGTCCCTAATAGGATATGAATGAAAATCGTATTCGAAGGAGATGTTTACAGCGCTAAACCTACCAATTCTCTCCGAAAATGATGTGCCTGGTGCCAAATTGACTGGCATAGATGTGGAAGAACATAAAAATGTTCAGTTAAAGAGATGGCTTTAGTGTCGAAGGCTGAAAAAGACAAAAAAAAACGAGCCGACCTAAGCATAGCTTTAGCTTTTTTTTATCGACGCGACTGACAATGACATTCTCCGGTTTCAACAAGCTATCCTTTACCATCAGCCCTGTCTTTCTTATATATCCTCTGGTTGTCCTACGTCTCTTACCGTTCTTGGGGGTAATTTAGTTAGCTTTGTGTAGCGATCGCAAATGCTACTCAGTGACAGCCAACGAACACTTTTAATTTTTTCATTGATAATACATCTTAATCCTATAATTTATTTACACTTCCCCCTTACTAAAGTTGTTATATATATATATATATATATATATGTATATATATATATATATATATATATATATATATATATATATATATATATATATATATATATATATATATATATATATATTTATATATATAGTAACAGAAACGGTAACAGTGGCAGTCAGATACCATTGTAATTTTTTTCAGGTCATTCATTGTCAGACAGAAGCAGTACGGCACAACGTTACGCTAAAAAAAATATAAAAATGGCTTACCTCTTTGTCCTCTGAAAGACCATGCCAACCCAACATAATGTTTACTGCATATGAAACGTGAATGGATTCGCCGAGCTGGTGTTAATGTCCGCGCAAGTTGATTCGGTCTTCACAATTTTTCCTTCCGAGTTTTTGGTTTCCGGGAACGTATGAAGAATACATCCTTCATGGTCGTAATGTCTAGAGTCGTTTCTACAAGTTCCAAAAAAGCAATGCGTGATCGGCATATTCGTTTTTGAAAGATTACCGGCGAAAAGTAGCACTTTTTACGTTGGGTCTATGCGAGGGCGGGTCTATAATGTCCCACTTCGGCTTTACTTCCGCTTTACGATGCGACGTCACGGTCTAAAAATAGCCTGCGTGCGGTACGCCATTGCTTATTGCTGCCTAAACTCGCGAAGTAAAATGCCACGATGTGCTGCTTTTGGATGCAATTTCCAGTCAAATGGAAACAAGGGGAGTGAAGTGAGTGGTCAAGGTGGAATTATTATTTTTAGTGATTAAATGTGCATAAGTGGAAGCTTCTCCTCCTTTTTGGTCCCTGTATGCATGTATCCTACCCAACACGCGTTACAACTGGCGCCCGAACATTTTTCCTGGATCCTCAGTCAAGTAAGGGTCCCATCGCGTCTGCAATAATGGTTTTGGATCTGTCCATTTATTTTTATTCGTCGGTCCCACAGCGGCTTTTCGGATCAGTCTATTTTGTGGAATCGACGGCCTACTCGCGGCTGCGATATTGCCATGGGATCAGTCTAATTCCTGGATCTTCGAGTGAGTAAAAAAACGCAGATTTGGATTAGTATTGCTATTGTTTTTGTTGACTATTCTTCGTGGGAGTTTCCCCCAAATCATACTAAATAATTAAAGCACTATGGCACGCTACAGTGACTCTGACGTGGACCTTACAACAATGTTGGAGTTCGTCAGGGAATGCGTGTTTGCGTACTGCTGAGCTCCCGAGTGAAGAGTGGTCAAGGTGGAAATATTATTTTTCGTGAATATATTTGCATAAGTGGAAGCTTCTCCCCTTTCTGGTACTTTTATACACGTATCCTAGCTACCACGCGTTACAATGTACAAGACCTGGATTACATAAGATGTGCTCTTTGGCCTGTACTGTATGTAAAGCACACGACAGCTCTGGATGCTAACAATCTACATAATTATATTGGGAAAACGTTTGAAAATGCAATATGCTTACCTTGAATATCTGCTAATAAACCGGAGTTCCCGAATCCCAACAGCATGCACTCTCGCTCCCAACCGGAGTTCCCAACTTCCCAACAGGACTCTCTCGCATCACCAGTTTTGCCCAACTTTTGTCTTATCAGGTATTTGCTGCACGCATTTTTCCCTGAAGCTCGTCTTGTGAACGACCGACAGTGCTGTCCTGCTCTTCACTTTTCAGATATGGTTCAAATAGGAAGGGTAAAACTGACGACATGTTGGGAAAGCTAACGAGTGACAAGCTGGAATTTCGGCATTCGGGGCCAGTGACGTCACGCACTGCGACGTAACAAGAATGGCGACCTATCACTTAAAATAATTTTACAAACTTTATTAAAACAAAAACATGAAAAGGGGTTTTAATATCAAATTATTACGTTGGTTCTATAACACAACTAACTCATACTAACATTTATGTTTTAAGAATTATTTGTCTTAAAAATAGAGGATCCCTTTAATGGCGAGCGTCCTCTCAAAATCCCAGACAACTTTTTTTTTTTTACATACAGTTCTTGGTGTCGAGGGGGTTATGATCAGTGTTGGGAATAACGCCGTTATTTTTTTCAGTAACGGGGTAATCTAATGATACATGGGGTTATACTTGTATAGCACTTTTCCAACTTTCAAGGTGCTCAAAGTGCTTTACACTACATTGCCATTGACGCAGCACCAGGAGCAATGTGGGGTTCAGTATCTTGCTCAAGGATACTTAGGAGAGTTCCTCAGGGCAGAGAATTGAACCTACAACCTCTGGGTTGGGGGACAACTACTCTACCACTGAGCCACGTCATCCCCAATCTAACTGATCATTTTTCCGCCGTTACAACGCCGTTACTGTTACTAACGGTCAAAAGCGGTGCGTTACTTACGCTGAATAAATTGAAGAAACTACCAGCCATAACGACTCTGTTCTGTTTATTTGTCATCCAAGACTTGGGGTGCGTTCAGGTTCGAGAATAGCGCACGTGTTTTGTTTTGTGCTTTTTCTTAGCAAAGATATACCACACAGGACGCGCTGGCACTCTGTTTCTTTAATAGCACATATAACTTCAGCATTAACACAAACGTACAGCTCTCGGCAGGCCGTGTCTCTAACTCACTCCCGCATCATGTGAGCAAAACAATATCGGTGCTGTGTGCACTTTAGGGTGCCTCGGATAATTCTGTATCAGAATATTACAGCACATACTTGTTATGACTCCAGGCTGTTTGTCCCTGCTCATTCAATTAGACAATGCTTTTCAAAGTTTGCTAACGTTTCTGTTTTTGCTACACCTGAATGCTAGCCTCGTTCCCATCCCCCACTGTCAGCCAGCAAGAATGTTGCTTCCATCTTGAGGACGGCAGACGTTTTGAGGGTGACGGGAGGAGGACTGGGACGAAGCTACCTGAATGAACCACCTGGATAGATGCGATGGAAGTGATTGTGATTGGCTGAGGGTTAGAGTCATGTGTCATGGGAAGCCAATCAGAGCCGGTGTTTTCACACACAAACCGGAACAGCGCGTGCGGCAAACACACACACGCAAAACAGATGCAGAGGGATATGATGGCAGAGCATTCAGAGGAAAATTTGCCCTTTACGAGGTGGAGATATAAACATGATTTCAAGTCAAAATACTTGAAGTACAGTAGGCTATGTCTACTTGACCAGTTGTCTTAGGTTGTGAGAGTTAGATTTAATTGATTAAACTCACTTTATATTGTTTACTGCTGATTGTTATTTTATTATATTGTTTACTGTTTATTTTTGTTGCACTTCAAGTGTAGGATAAATCTGTTGCTGGTGAGGTGCAATAAATATTACAAGGTTCTATAACACAACTACCTGTCTGTTCTCTATTCAACTGACTCGAATACTGCTCAGAAAATTTCAAATTCTTTGACAGACAACAACTTCTTTTTAAAGTAACGGAATTAGTTACTTTCCCTGGTAACTAGTTACTTTTACTATAGAGTAATTCAGTTACTAACTCAGTTACTTTTTGGAAGAAGTAGTGAGTAACTAATTACTTTTTTAACGTAACGTGTCCAATACCGGGTATGATTAATTGAAAATAATGTACTGTTTTCCTGCTGAGTGTGTATTATCATGTGATAGATTTGTAGATGCTTTTAGATGCTACAATATGTGCTTGTCTGTCAATGTTCGTTCAAAATATTTGCAAACCTTTTTCTAATATTTTTGGGAGTGAAACTTAAAAATACATGAAAAAAAAAGAATTTAGAAAAAAATATTGAGTAATATCGACTAAAACTAGACGAAACTGGTCTGAGTTTTCGTCAACAAAAACTACAACAAGACAAACACATTTTGAAATGACTAAAATATGACTAAGACTAGTAAGGATTGTCGTCCAAAAGACTAAGACTGAGACGAAAATTAAAAGGCCAAAAACAACACTGGCCCCTACAGTAAAGTCTTAAGACCCACATGCAGGAAAAGACCAGATTAATGTGGAATGCTCAAACTGAGGTCAATTAAACCATTGGTCGTCTGCAACCAACACCTCACAGGATGAATTTTTATCTCAAGACACCAGGTCACTGTTGTTTTATTTTGCACTTGATGCAAGTGCCCAAGTAATTGTAAACAAGCCATTAAAAATGTGATTTTCCTCCCTACTCCATTTAGATATTCCATGGTGCTGATCGGCGCTTCATTTTTCCACGCTCGCTACTTGAAGCTTTACCAGGATCAGCCAGAAGCAATGCACAGTTTGGTGGACACCACCCAAAACTGCGACGATATCGCCATGAATTTCGTCGTGTCAATGTACATGCGCACAGTCTTGAATGACACCAGGCCCTCGGGCGTTTATATCATGCCATTGGACATGGTCAATCTGGAAATGCAAGCCAGAAGCGGTTTCAAGGGCATGTGGCTTCGCTCCAATCATTTCAAGCAGAGGTCCTACTGTCTCAACCGGTTGGCCCAAATTTATGGTGTCATGCCTTTACAGTTCTCAGACAGCATAAAGACTCGCTTTACTTGGCTGAGAAAATAATTCCATTAGACATTAAAACAGTCAAAGCCAAACAATTTCTAGTACACTGGCACCTTGGTTTAAGAGCAACCCAATCACTTTTCAATATGATTTGAAAATATAACAATGGTAAAAGATACACAAAAAGTAACATTCAGGTGATTTTTTAGGTCTCATCAAGTTTTGCAGGAATCATAATTGACGAGAGTTGAAGTTGGATGATCTGAACTTGCATAATCATTAATAAAATATCCAAGTCCTTTGGGATGTTTAGTGTACAGTAATGTCAGTTTTAACACGCTTGACAAACCTAATGTCTTGCAAACACTCCCGCTCACATACATGCCAAGTGCATCGGTTTGGTCTCAACATTTTTAGGAACAGTATAACTAGTGATGGGTCTGTGAGGACTCATGAAGCATGTCGACACAATGATACACTGTGCTGACACTGTGTCACTGAATACCGACACCCAGCGGCGCTGCCAGGAATTTTGGGCCCCATGAAAAGATATCACTTTGGGCCCCACCACCAGTACTGGGGGACACACACACATTTAGAGTATCAACTATGTAATTTCTTGCATTCTGGTGAATCTTTACACACTAATTTGTACATTTTCTGCATTTAAGATGAAAATATGTAAACATAAAGCATATAGAGTAATAATAAATAGACTGATATCATCTATAAGAAATGTACTGAAGGCCATCTTTTACAATCTAAATATATTTTTATTTGAAATATTCTCAAGGCAAATACCATAATGAATGACTGAGAATAAATGTTTTAACTATCCTACAGTATACTTTACAGTATACAGTATACAACTGTTTGAGTATGAAGAGCTTGCTAAGGGTTTGCCTGCTGTACTGATTAAATGTAAGCTAAAAGTGGAGCAAACACAGTATTTCATTATGGAGTAGGCTTAGCCCCATCTGGAAACTCGCAATCTCCACTATAGGCTACAGCTCCGAAGTGAGGTCCCTTGTTAACAAACTAAATTCAATTGATGACAAACTAAATTCAATAAATTCTTGACAGACTGGATTCAAGCCGATTTTAAAAGAGAAAATTTCCACACCAGCTTTCAACATCTGTAGGATACCAAAAAATGCCGTCATTATTTGGAATTCATGTTTTTGGATAGGTGAATGTCGCTCATTGAGGTCGGGAAAATCCCGTATTTCTTATGGAGTGAGCTGGCACCTCGCTTCGGAGCTTTGTAATAGACATCGCGAGGTTCCAGATGGGGCTGGAGTGGGCTAAGATAATAGGTTAATTTTCAGCGCTACACTGACACAAGACACCAGCCATCCTTTGTGAAGTACTTTGTCACATCCTGTTGGCCTTTTCTACCCCTCTCCTGTTTTGCTTCCTTTTCTCTTTTGATACCCCGATTTTTGTTTTGAAAACATTTCTGCAGAACCGTGCACTCCGAGTCAATGATTAGTGTAAATGTGCACCGCTGCTCCCGGTCTCATCGAAGAAAGGGGCGGACCAAACCATTTAATGAAAACATGGGGGTTAGCGGGTTGCTGGCAATTCTGGGTGTTTACTTTTTGCCAAAAACAAAACAAGAAAAAGAAACCCTCTGTTTTATTCCTATTAAAATTATAATTTTTAATATTTAAATTTGCTAACGATTACCTAATGTTCTAATTTTCTTTGTGGGCCCCATCAGGGCATGCGCCCTTAGAATCAGTATCACTTTTCACCTCTATACGGCGCCCCTGCTGAGACCTGCTGGACATCAAAATTCCCTGCAGGCAACCCCCTTGACCAAACATGTCCAAAGTCCGGCCCGGGGGCCAAATGCGGCCCCCTGGTCAAATTTCATCTGGCCCCCAGCCTCTGCCATAAAATTAATAACGTCTGGCCGACTTAATAAATTGGTCAGAAGTACTGCAACCAGCATATGAAGTAGCTTACACACGAAATGCCGCTCCTCATTTACCCAAAAGGCAGCAGCACTTTAACCCTTTATTGCCAAATGTATCAAATTTGATACACCTAAAATTTCATGATTTTGAGACTAATTTAGAATTTTGTCATTTCTTTTTGGGAAAAAAAAAAAACAAAACAAAAAACGATGGATGCAAGTCAACACATGCATTTGCAGGTTCTATGAGAGAAAAAAAAACATGATTTAGCATGGGTTATAGATATTAGAGCGCTTATTACACATATCCATTTTGACTTTTCTTTTTACAAATTTGAAAAAATGGTTTCATTAAGACCTTATTTTTCAAATTTTGGCATTCTCTCATAATTGCTTCATGTTGCAGGTATTGAAGGGCTAAGCAACATTACCCCGTGTGAGCCATCACTTCCATTTTCTAAAATGGCGACAATCAACAAAAAAAAATAAAGTTGACTGTTACGGCCGACGCTTCAAGGATAGGTGGAAATTGGACTATTTCTTCACTAAAATACGCAACAACTGTGTCTGCCTCATTTGCAAAGAGACAGTCGCTGTTTTTAAAGAGTTCAATGTTAGCTGATATTACCAAACAAGACACGCTGACATGTACGGCAAGATTACAGGGAAGATTCGCAGCGAGAAATTGAAGCAACTTGAAGCTAGTTTAATATCACAGCAGCAGTGTTTCGCAAGAGCCCGAGAGTCGAAAGAGAACAGCACAGAGGCTAGTTGTAAGATTGTTGAAATTATTCAATTTAAAAAAATAATAAAGCAAATGTGACACACTGAATGGCTTGCTAAAATTTGCTTAAATATATTGTTCTACGTAAAGGACATCAGCCAAGGTCGGCCCCCCCCATTTTTACCGCACCAAATCTGGCCCCCTTTGCAAAAAGTTTGGACACCCCTGCCCTTGACAGATGACACTGATTTGAAGACCTAGCATTTCAAATAAATTCATGTAAGTCTCTGCATTCATATTGCGTTATTCTATATATTTATGTAAACATACAGTATATTGTGAAAATCTAATAATGAGTGAGTGAATGAGGATGGTTGTGGACTTTTTGTTCTGATAATTCATTGAGTATTTTATTTTCAATGCTTAAAATTTAGTTGGTTCCTTTTTTTTTTTTTTAATACAAGCAATTTCTCCTGCTGTGGTCAAGACACATTCGCAGGGTACCAACGATGCCCGCATGCACAAGAATTGCTTAGCCAGTTGAAAGAGGTTTGGATAAGATGTCCGTTGGCTTCTCCAGTATTGAATAGGATCTGCATTGCGTGCCATGTTCGGCTCAGCCTTGTATCGCTGCACTTCTGCAATTGCATCTACAGTTGCATTACATCCTTGACTCCCCACTTTGTCATCTAAGTGCTGCCATAGGCCATCAGAAAAAAATGGACAGTAAATAAATTATAGCTAAATTACCGGTTTCTAATGAATTATTGTTGATCTACTGAAGGGGTCGGGAATCTTTTTGGCTGAGAGAGCCATGAACACCACATATTTTTTAATGTAATTCCGTGAGAGCCATACAATATGTTTAAAACTAAAAATACAAGTAATGTGTGCATTTTTTGCCATTTCAACACTTTTAAAGTACAATAAGTCTCTGAATTGTTTTTATTAAAACTGTTACGCTGTTGCTAATCAATAATGAGGATTTCTCACCATAAATGCGACTTCTGGTGCTGCATTGTTTTGCTGGTGGCTTTTTAGTCTCATTGATACTTGGTGGGGTTAAGCTTCATTCAGGCGTTGAGAAACTTATGCACGGAGCACCATCAGTGCACACTGAAACAAGTTTTTCCATTGGTACATTTTTTTCTTTAGCGAATTCAGTGAAGGACTTGAATAAATCCTCCCTTTTTGTTGTCTCTTTCACAGTCAAAACCTTGCAATCACGCTGAACTGGAATAAATAGCTTACGTCTGTTGACTCATCCAAAGCGAGAGAAAAAACAGTGCCGCATTTATAAAAAGTACAATACTCCTCGTCTTTTTTCCTTTTTGCCATCTTCTCAAAAGGGTTTCTAAAATTGGATGTCAACGCGGAAAACGAAACTGAAAACTAGGAAAGTTTACTTCCTGATCTCACGCACACATTGGTCGTTTTTTTCTACAGCAAAATACGGCAACCACACTTGAACAGTGCCTCATCTGGATTGCCTATGCGATTGCTAGATTAGTAGATAGAAACAACGACATGTATGTTTGCCACTTTCACACACTAAAATTACTGCGAACCAGCTTTCTAGACGCCGATTGTAGTATATGGACTACGTGTCCAATGATCACCCCGGCTCACGCAGCCAATGGCATGGGACTTGGGGGGGGGGGGGGGGGGGGTCTAACGTAGCACATCTACAGTGTATCACAAAAGTGAGTACAGCCCTCGCATTTCTGCAGATATTTAAATATATCTTTTCATGGGACAACACTGAGAAAATGACACTTTAACACAATGAAAAGTAGTCCGTGTGCTGCTTATATAATAGAGTTAATTTATTTTCCCCTCAAAAGAACTCAAAATATAGCCATTAATATCTAAACCCCTGGCAACAAAAGTGAGTACACCCCTTAGAAACTACGTACATCCCTAAATGTCCAAATTGAGTACCGCTTGTCATTTTCCCTCCAAAATGTCATGTGACTCGTTGCAGGAGTGCTGTCAGCATTGCTGCAGAGATTGAAGAGGTTGGGGAGTCCGCCTGTTAGTGCTCAGACCATATGCCACACTCATCAAATTGGTGTGCATGGCAGTCACCCCAGGAAGAAGCCTCTTTTGAAGACAGTACACAAGAAAGCCCGCAAACAGTTTGCTGAAGACATGTCAACAAAGCACATGGATTACTGGAACCATGTCCTATGGTCTGATGAGACGGGCGGGTTATGTCCAACTTGGATCTTTTACATCCATTCAAAAGTGAGATCATTTACCGGACGACACTAAATGACATCTCTTATAAGCATTCATTAATGCTCATGACATTGTCATGTCATAATTATGATTGTCTAATGACAGTCTTATAGCGTCACTGTCAAATAAAGTGTTACCAAATACCATAATTAGCAATTAACGAAACAACCGGAACATTAACTGAAGAAATAATTAGCACAGAACATGAATTTTGATTGTTATTTACATCTGTAGCGCTGCAATGCATGCTAGGAGGCATGTTGGACAACAACAAGTGTTGACAGCAGGTGGCAGCAGAGGTTGACTGTTTCCCCCAAGGGAGCAGTGATGGCCAAATGAAGCTTCTTGAAGCAATGAAGAACATGTGGTTCATTTGATCTTATGACAGTTGTATGATGTCACTTACCGGTCAATATCTTTTGGTGTAAATATCCCACAATACAGTGATGACGGCTACGGCTTATAGTCCAATGCGGATTCTCTATGAACAAATGCCGTTTTCGTGCCAAATTTGGTGAGTAGCGGCTTATCGTCAGGTGCGCCTTATAGTGCGAAATTACGGCAATTAATGTAATTATAAGCACGTGCTGCTTTACAAGTGGCGCCCCATAATTCTGTGTGTGGATGGGTAACACACTAATATCACCTCCAAACAACTCTCGGTTCAGCCAAGTAAATTAACCCGGGCGTAATCACAATTTATTTATACAATGGTAACACTTGTGACAGTTAAGAATGTAAAACATTGAACAGTTCATGTGTTTCATGATGATAAGTGATAAAACCTTTGGGAGTGGTTGAGAGAATCACCAAAATACTGTACTTTGCAGGAATAAAGATACAGAATGCAGAATGTAAACTTTGGGCTTGAACCATGTTGATATAAAATATTGCATTGGATGCACAATATCACTTAAAAAAAACACCATTTAGCTCCATCTTTGTGTGCGAGAGGTAAGAAGCAGGGGGCTACAAATGTTTTTGGGGGATCCCAACAAATGTCAGTTAGGCCTATGTGGCCCTCCTTTGGGATTATTCTCGGGCCCGCCTCCTGGTCTTGCTCCGCCCCCACCAGGAGTGCGGATTTTGCGCCACATCTCGACCACGGTATCTCTCTTGCCCCATATCAACTTGTGACCGTATGCCACGTACCAGCTGTGCGACAACAAGGAAACACTGGTTCAGGGTTTCAAATGATTATTATTTCAAATTGAGTGAGACAACTTTGATTTTACATTCTGATCTTGTTTTTCGCACTTACACGCCAAAGAGGGCTCCGCCGATGTGAGACGCGTGGTCAAACACCCGCCATCCCATCAGCAACCCTGTCACGTCAATGGCAACAAGAGTTTTCAGAGCCTAAAGTGCAGAAAACTGGACATTAGGTGGTGTCAAACAGGGTTATCATCTGACTGTTCCACTCACATTTCCCGCAGTCAAGCTGATCATAGGAAGAAAAATTAAGTTCAGTTTGGCTTCTGGTACTGTGGCGAACAAAGCAGCCACCACTGCCATGACTGCACCTGACTGAAGGGTACGAAAAAGCAAGGTTACACATACAAAATAATTGAATAGGAACTCAGTAAAATAGCTCACCGCTCCTAAAGAAGGGAAGATGCGCCCAGACGTTGTTTTACATAAGTAGCTGAGCATATTGGAAATAACCCCTGAACGGCAAGAAGAGGGCAATTATTTGACGTGCATACGATTAAAAACAAAAGAATAGCTTGAAAGCGAGAGCGTTTACGAGAACACTTTTAAAGGGATCCTCTATTTTTAAGACAAGTAATTCTTAAAAGATAAATGTTAGTATGAGTTATAATAATTTGATATCAATTATTTTAAGTGATAGGTCGCCATTCTTGTTACATCGCAGTGCGTGACGTCACTGGTCCCGTTGCCGAAATTCCAGCGTGTCACTCGTTAGCTTTCCCAACATGTCGTCAGTTCTACCCTTCCTATTTGAACCAGATCTGAAAAGTGAAGAGCAGGACAGCACTGTCGGTCGTTCACAAGACGAGCTTCAGGGAAAAATGCGTGCAGCAAATACATGATAAGACAAAAGTTGGGCAAAACTGGTGATGCGAGAGTGTATGCTGTTTGGAACTCCCGTTTTATTAGCAGATATTCAAGGTAAGCATATTGCGTTTTCAAACTTATCCCAATATAATTATGTAGATTGTTAGCATCCAGAGCTGTCGTGTGCTTTACATACAGTACAGGCCAAAGAGCACACCTTGTGTAATCCATGTCTTGTACATTGTAACGCGTGGTAGCTAGGATAAGTGTATAAAAGTACCAAAAAGGGGAGAAGCTTCCACTATGCACATTTATCCACAAAAAATAATATTTCCACCTTGACAACTCTTCACTCAGGAGCTCAGCAGTAAGCAAACACGTGTTCCCTGACGAACTCCAACATTGTTGTGAAGTCCACGTCAGAGTCACTGTCGTCACTGTAGCGTGCCATAGTGCTTCAATTATTTAGTATGATTTGGGGAAAACTCCCACGAAGAATAGTCAACATAAAAGATAGCAATAGTAATCCAAGTCTGCGTTTTTTACTCACTCGAAGATCCAGGAATTAGGCCGATCCCATGGCAATGCCGCAGCCGTCGATTCCACAAAGTAGACTGATCCGAAAAGCAACTGTGGGACCGACGAATCAAAAAAATGGGCAGATTCGAAACCAATATTGCAGACGTGGTGGGACCGTCAGATCCAGAAAATAGACGGATCCCTTACTTGACTGAGGATCCAGGAAAAATGTTCGGGCGCCAGTTGTAACGCGTGGTGGGTAGGGTACGTGCATACAGGGGCCTAAAAGGGGGAGAAGCTTCCACTTATGCATTTATTCACTAAAAATAATAATTCCACCTTGACCACTCACTTCACTCCCCTTGTTTCCATTTGACTGGAAATTGCATCCAAAAGCAGCACATCGTAGCATTTTACTTCGCGAGTTTAGGCAGCAATAAGCAATTGTTTAACACGCTACAAATTTAAGAAAGATACCAATTACGTCATCACTGCGAGACCGCAAACCATGGCGCCAACTAACGGTCAAAATATGGACTAAATATTATAAAATATTGCCATTGATTTAACATTTTATGTGTTTTTAACAACATATTTTAGTACAAGAGAACAATTGTGGTTTATTAGAGCCTCATGTATTTAAGTTAGAGGATCACTTTAAGACTTTGGAGAAAAAAAAACAAATTTTACAACCCAAACCAAAACCAAAATTGCTTTTTTGTGAGATGAATTCATGTTAATTCTAATGAGAAAATCTCCCTTCCCATACGTACCGGCTGACATATAGACGGCAAGGAACTGCTCCCTCCCTAATAAGGAGACAATCCCGGAGGAAAATGTCCACAGAACATACATGTTGGCCAAAAAGTGGAGGACGGAAAAGTGACTAAAAGGTGACAGGATCATGGGAAGGCACTGGCTCTCTGCGGAGGAAGAGGAGACAGTCATTCAGTTTTAATCACTCTCAAACATGGAAATAAGTGAAACATTGGATGAACTACAATAATTGAAGAAATCCATTCCATTTATCATTAACCCTGACATGTTTAACTATATTGAAACTATATTATTAAGGCAGTGGTTCTTAACCTTGCTAAAGATACCGAACCCACATTAGTTTCAGACGTGCCTTCACCGAACCCTTTGGAATTAGAAAAATTGTTTATTTATTTTTTTTTCAAATTCAAAATTGATATATTCAAATTTCTCATTTAGACATAATAAATAACAAAATTTAAATAATATTTATTATCCTTTAATTAAATCCTTTAGTCACTTTACAGAATCGGGCCTTGAGGATCATCCATAAGGTCGAGTTTCTGGAGCACTCACATAATTTGTTTATTTACTCAAAGCTGCTAAACTTTAACGTAAAGTATAATACCTCAATAATCCTCTATAAAGCATTCAACAAACTATTACCAATTAAATTGCAAAACTTTTTCACAATGAAAGAGAGAACTCATAATTTAAGAGCATATGGAGAATTCACAATACCAAAAATTAGAACAACTCGTAAACGTTTTTGTGTGTCTGTGTGTGTAGTGAAATTTTGGAATAATCTTGGAATGCAACACAAGCAATGCCAAACTATCTACAGATTTAAATGGTTATACAAACTTATGGTCTGGTCACAGTATACTGATACAAGGTCTTAATTAAATCAATAAGTTCTCTTGGGGTGATTGCTGGTCGTTTCTTACCATTGCTGGTATATCGTCCATTACCATTGTTGGTATAGTTATTGTTGTCAGTTAAAATTGTTTGTCCTGTGTGTGTGGCCTTTACCATTGTTGGTATGGTTTTACTTTCATTTACCATGTTGGTATGAAATTGGTTTTGGTTTAGGTGTTACCTGTGGTAACTTCATCACAAGGGACAAAATGTGTTACAAAAATGTATATGTACAAAACTGTCTGAACTGATTTTTGGTTGCCTACATTTTTGGAAAGAAGTAGCAAGATTTTTTTGTTCTTAGATGAGAAAATGGGTAGGATTAAATACAGTGGGGCAAATAAGTATTTAGTCAACCACCAATTGTGCAAGTTCTCCTACTTGAAAAGATTAGAGAGGCCTGTAATTGTCAACATTGGTAAGCTTCAACCATGAGAGACAATGTGGAAAAAAAAAACAGAAAATCACATTGTTTGATGCCTAAAAAAATTATTTCCAAATTAGGGTGGAAAATAAGTATTTGGTCACCTACAAACAAGCAAGATTTCTGGCTGTCAAAGAGGTCTAACTTCTTCGAATGAAGTCTAACGAGCCTCCACTCGTTACCTGTATTAATTGCACCTGTTTTAACTCATTGTCGGTATAAAAGACACCTGTCCACAAGCTCAGTCAGTCACACACCAAACACCACTATGGCTAAGACCAAAGAGCTGTCGAAGGACACCAGAGACAAAAATGTAGACCTGCACCAGGCTGGGAAGACTGAATCTGCAATAGGTAAAACGTTTGGTGTAAAGAAATCAACTGTGGGAGCAATTATTAGAAAATGGAAGACAAACAAGACCACTGATAATCTCCCTCGATCTGAGGCTCCATGCAAGATCTCACCCCGTGGCGTCAAAATGATAACAAGAACGGTGAGCAAAAATCCCAGAACCACACGGGGGGACCTAGTGAATGAGCTACAGAGAGCTGGGACCACAGTAACAAAGGCTACTATCAGTAATGCTATGCGCCGCCAGGGACTCAAATTTTGCACTGCAAGACGTGTCCCCCTGCTGAAGAACGTACACGTCCAGGCCCGTCTGCCGTTCGCTAGAGAGCCTTTGGATGATCCAGAAGAGAACTGGGAGAATGTGTTATGGTCAGATGAAACCAAAATAGAACTTTTTGGTAGAAACACAGGTTCTAGTGCTTGGAGGAGAAAGAATACTGAATTGCATCCGAAGAACACCATACCAACTGTGAAGCATGGGGGTGGAAACATCATGCTTTGGGGTGTTTTTTCTGCAAAGGCACCAGGACGACTGATCTGTGTAAAGGAGAGAATGAATGGGGCCATGTATCGAGAGATTTAGAGTGAAAATCTCCTTCCATCAGCAAGGGCATTGAAGATGAGACGTGGCTGGGTCTTTCAGCATGACAATGATGCCAAACACACAGCCAGGGCAACAAATGAGTGGCTTCGTAAGAAGCATTTCAAGGTCCTGGAGTGGCCTAGCCAGTCTCCAGATCTCAACCCCATAGAAAATCTGTGGAGGGAGTTTATAGTCCGTGTTGCCCAACGACAGCCCCAAAACATCACTGCTCTAGAGGAGATCTGCATGGAGGAATGGGCCAAAATACCAGCAACAGTGTGTGAAAAGCTTGTGAAGAGTTACAGAAAACGTTTGGCCTCCGTTATTGCCAACAAAGGGTACATAACAAAGTATTGAGATGAACTTTTGGTATTGACCAAATACTCATTTTCCACCATGATTTGCAAATAAATTCTTTAAAAATTAAACGACGTGATTTTCTGTTTTTTTTTCCTCCACATTCTGTCTCTCATGGTTGAGGTTTACCCATGTTGACAATTACAGGCCTCTCTAATATTTTCAAGTGGGAGAACTTGCACAATTAGTGGATGACTAAATACTTATTTGCCCCACTGTATTTGCTGTCTTGACAAGGAAAATCAAGGCCTGAAATAAACGAAATGAAAATGAAATTATTTTATCTTTATGTCTGCAGCATCATCAGAGCACTAAACCAAGACTGACCCAATGCAAAAATTTGGAGGAATATATCTTATATTGTTCAACATTAGAGCTGCTTAGTTGCATTAACCTTGACCGTGCAGTTTCTTCCATGTTCACATCTCAAATGCTATCAAATTTAATGAAACACTGTACACAAAATGATCGCCAAATTTGTAAACAAAGTCATTCTGTAAAAAAAAAAAAAAACAACAAAAAAACATGAATCTTCTCAAGAATCCAACAGTATAAATTTACAACAAATAATTTAGCCTCATAATTTGCTTTTCAAATTGGAAAATGAACTCGATTCATTTCACACTGTTTCTATTTTTGTTTTCATGTTAACATTCTCATTCTATCACATCCTTGCCTCACATACCATTTTCATGGCGTAAAATGTAACACAAATTGTTTTTCTTTTCTTTTTTTTTTTTTTTTTTTATGCCAACGCAGTTTACCGTTACTCTTAGGTCTCTTGTACTTCCTCATCCCAAATAAGAGTCAACCTTCCACTGAGCAAACCAGTTCCTCCTTCCATCAGATAGAGGATCATCAATTGAAAGGATTGGAAAAAAGCTTGTAAATTGGGGACTAACAAGTCCAAAAGTTGGTCTAAAATGCCACTTTGCCTGGATTTAGTCAGCGTCCAAAAACAGGACCCCAAGTGTCTTAACCTTCACCGAACCCCTGAAACTGACTCGCCGAACCCCTGGGGTTTGATCGAACCCAGGTTAAGAACCACTGTATTAAGGTGACGTAAACAAATTGTGTTAAGTTTTTCCTGAAATAAAATAATGAGGTTGGCTTTACTACTCAAGGCAACCACGCCCATAGCTTTTTACTTTATGTGACCCACACCATATTTGATGTTGAAAAATAGTAGTACATTTAGGGGCGCTAGAAGTCACTCGCATTACTTTGTTATTCCCATCCAAAAACAGTTTCAGTCCAAATTTGTCATGCTCGCGCTTTTTCTCCATACAAGGCATGAACAAAAGCAGGCCACACGGATGCTGGATAGTTTATGTACTACCACTATGCTGCTTCAAAGACAGCATTCTAGTTCACCTACAGTGTGTGTTAAAGTTTTTGTCTTGGAAATAAAAGCGCCCGTGTATCATAAAGCAAATCCTGGTAGCTGGACAGCGCAATGACACACAAACAGGTTAGAAAACTAAAAGGTCCACTAAGCCTCGGTTTACCACCACCACCCACTTTTTACAACACTCAAATACATTGCATATTAATATTCAACAGCGCTCTGCAACAACAAACAATAATATGGCTACGATGCAAACTATTTGAAGTTCTCCACGGCACTATTATAAACTATAATAAACATCTTCATTTTCAACCTCTAATTGAATTTTAGACTTTTTCGCTGTGAAAAAAAAAGGCTAATCTGTTCTATCTGTCCTCTATCAACAGTTAACTTTTCCGTTCGATTAACGCGTTCTCCAACGTGACCAGGTAGCAAGCAAGGCGTCAAACAACAACAAAAAAAAAAAACCTTTTTCAACATATATATTTAATCCCCTGTAAGATATGCTTGATTGTGTGACCATTATACTCTGCGGGTTATACAAGTTTGCTCTCCCACAGCTATTATACGCGCTCTCCCAAGCTATTATGAAGAATACACTTTTAGCCCATAATCATGTGCTTACATTTTTATTACTGGCAATTGTTCACATTCTGCTGATAAATAGATACACACACATTTGTTGATTCATCACAAAACGTCTCAGTACTTTTCCACCAAGCTACTTCGAGTCCAAATGCGTGTTCAAAACAAAGTTATCTTGCTCGCTCAAGAGTGTGACTGTTAATTTAATCAATGAGTGTGACTGTTAATTCAATCAATGACTAGAATAAGGAACTTGCCCGATCGAAACTGCCACGTTGGACAACAGTGTTGTAACTATATTCTAGGGCTGCAGCTATCGAATATTTTAGTAATCGAGTAATCGACTGAAAATTCTATCGATTAATCGAGTAATCGGATAAAACAAATATATTTTTAGGTGAAGAGCAATTTTAAATATACATGAGAAAACAAGACATTTCATCAAATCTTGAACCATTTTCAGTCAATCAATGTCTTTATTTTCAATGTATATTGTTGAAAACAGCCAACAATTGCATCTCAAACTGTAACTAGAATAAAAAAAAAAAGACTAATTCACTGCTTTCACTCGAAAAACTTTTTAGATCTTATATATATATACGTAAATATCTTACCTTAAAAATGCCGTTACGCTTGATAAAACACATCACTTTTTTCCCATGTGTTTCAATTGAATTTCTCTTGGTGTCAAGCCATTTTTAAGTTCTAGTTAAGTTTTAAGTTAGTCTAAACTGTAAGTCCTGTTAGGATTTTGAGTTTTTGCAGCGTTCAAAATAAATGTATGATACAGGCTGTATTGGAGCACATTAGGGACCAGTGCTACTTGGTGTTTTATCCAGCAATGACTACTGAGCTAAAATTGATAGTTAGCATTATTGAGTTTTTATTTTACACCCTCATCACTCCACAATGCTAAGTTATGTTAAAGCCTGTATGTAAGACATGTTAGCCACGCATCGACAGTGGTCATAATTAATAGAAACCTAGCCCTCCGCAGGGCTAACGTTACGTGAGCTAGTAATGACAGTAACGTTAATCTTATTTATTAGCGCTTAGAGCTCTTTATTAGCGCTTAGCGCTCTACTGCTTTAAGATGGCGGCTGTTTGCTAACGCTGCCCAGACGCGGCCGAGTCGGATATGGTGCATCTAGGTCAACATACATGTGATCTTTATGAGACGCAGCAGACGCTAACGGCAAGTAGCATCGTGCGGGCTAGTATTTAACAACGTCGGCGTCGCTTGTAGCGGCTTTCAGCTGCAGTAAGTTTTTTTTTCCCCCTTCTTCCTCCCCGCACGTGACATCAGCGCGTTGTCCCGCATTAAAAGTAGTACGAGCAAAACGTGATGCTTAGAGCTGTCAAAATAAACGATTACTCGAGGTGAATAAAATTACTCGGATCAGTTTTTAAACTCGAGTTACTCGAGTTGCTCGAGTATTCGTTTCAGCTCTACTATATTCTGCCCAGCAACAAGCCCTCAACAACTTTGACGCCATTGGGCAACCTCGAAACATCCCAGACAAGGCGAAGCTATTGGACGAAGCGAAAGCTGCAGCATCACACCTGCCTCTCATCAGCGCCATCTTGCCTTTCACTGTCTACAAACACACAGAATTCATAAACTACCTCAACTTCAAGGTGCAAGTTCTCTACAACTACACAGGCCTCCTGCAAACCCAAGTCACTGAACAACTCCATGCTGTCTCAGTCATGGCTATCCAAAACAGTGAGGCCCTTGACATGCTTCTGGCGGAAAAAGGAGGACTTTGTGCTTACATAGGAAAGACCGGAGAATGCTGCACCCTGATCCCACTCCACACAGCAGAAAATGGCTCCATCACCCAGCTGATGAAATGGTTCGACGATTTCAAACACCGCCTTCATAGCCAAGAAGGAGTCGAGCCAAATCCGTTACTGAGCTGGCTCCAAAGCATGTTCGGCAACTACAAGAATCTTATCGTTTCAGCAGTAACAGTAATTGTAGTCCTTATCCTGCTCATTATGATCTGCACCTGCTGTTGCGTACCCATTGGGAGAGTTGTGACCAACAAGATTTTTGAATCTATCACCACTCAAGTCAAAAATATGGTCACAGTGATGATATCCGATTATCAGCCTGTAGCCAACAAAGACGACTCGGATACGGACAGTGACGATAAAGACACTATCGTCTAAAGCAGTTCTCAACTGGACTTTCCCCATCAAAACATCTACATCTGTCAAAAGAGTTCCTGATTGTACACCTTTTGTTGCTTTGTATTATTGTGCTGATTTCCAGCGGTTCCAGGCCAAGAAGCTCTCATCCCGTGCGGGAGGGAATAGGGGAATTTTTCCTGATTAGCAGGTTTTCGCCCCTATCTGGTGCCTCACTCCTTTGTTGTGTTGGATATTGACAATTATTACTGAAAGCCCTGGTTGGGGAAAGTGATGATTCGATGTTAAAGTTTGGTGCTGTTTATGCACTTTGTTTTAAACTCACAACAGGAGGGAAATGTAAGATATGCTTGATTGTATGACCATTATACTCTGCGGGTTATACAAGTTTGCTCTCCCACAGCTATTATACGCGCTCTCCCAAGTTATTATGAAGAATACAGGTTTAGCCCATTATCATGTGCTTACATTTTTATTACCGGCAATTGCTCACATTCTGCTGATAAATAGATACACACACATATGTTGATTCATCACACAACGTCTCAGTACTTTTCCACCAAGCTACTTTGAGTGCAAATGTGTGTTCAAAACAAAGTTATCTTGCTCACTCAAGAGTGTGACTGGTAATTTAATCAATGAGTGTGACTGTTAATTTAGTCAATGACTAGAATAAGGAACTTGCCCGATTGAAACTGCCACGTTGGACAACAGTGTTGTAACTATATTCTGCCCAGCAACAAGCCCTCAATAAAAGTCAGCTGCACGGGGAGCTCTGAGAGAGACTTCAATGAGACACTCTTAGTCACTTTGCCCGATCTCAGACCTCTCCCCTAACTGCAGTTGGTAAAGTCTACTCTCTGCCTCCTGCCTCCTTGTGTCCTGCCTTCGTCACCTCGCTCTGGGTCAACAGCTAAATTGAAGAAGGTGTTTTCTACCCAACATCCCCAAAGTTAAATATGTTATTGTTTCAATGAAACAATCTACCCAACACCAGGGGGTGCTGGAGCACCCTCATTCCCGCTCCACTGAGTACCGTAATTTTCGGACAATAAACTGCTACTTTTTCCCCTTTATTTTGAATCCTGAGGCTTGTAGTCCAGTGCAGCTTATTTGTTGATTTATTTGGGTTAACAGGTAACACTTCATTTGACAACAGTGTCATAATACCTTTATAATTATGACATGACACTTTAATAGGCATTACTGAATGTTAATGACATCTGTTATAAGCATTCATAAATGCTCATGATAGTGCCATGTCATAATTATGACTGTCTAATGACAGTCTTATGGCGCCACTGTCAAAAAAAGTATTACCAAATATCATAACTAGCAATTAATGAAACAACCTGAACAGTAACTGAAGAAATAATTAGCACAGAACATGAATTTGATTGTTATTTACATCTGTAGCGCTACAATGCATGCTAGGAGGCATATTGGATAACAACAGTTTTGACAGCAGGTGGCAGTAGAGGTTGACTGTCTCCCCCGAGGGAGCAGTGATGGCCAAATGAAGCTTCCTGAAGCAATGAAGCTTTGCAGCCAATTGGTTCAAAGCTTCATGGTGGTTTATTTGGTCTTATGACAGTCGTATGATGCCGCTATCAAATAAAGTGTTACTGGTTAATATCTTTTGGTGTAAATATCCCATAGAAGGACAAGTTCAGGTCTTTTTCAACCCATTATAAAATATTTCCTACATTTTAAATATTTGTTTCTAATAACTCTGAGATTAAAATAATATTAGACAAAAAAATGAAATCTTTGCAGGTATATGAAAATAGTTTTTAGCTCATGACAGATAATTTTTTTATACTCACTGGACGCTGGGTTGGATATGAAATACTTTAACATGCTTCTTCGCAGCGAGGGGATCTTCCAGCAGCACAGGACCACGGCATTCGCCAAGATAATACCTGCACAAGGACCATGGAAATGAATTCTATTGTTGTTCAATTGAGTCATATATGTTATAGCTAAAAGCAACCACATCCCAGTTAATTGTTATACTGTATGTACATTTGCACAACTGATGGTGAAAAAAAGCATTACATCTCCATCTAATGTCTCTACAGTAAATCTCAAAAGCTTGCCATTTGAACTTTAGTTTGTAGACTATATCCAGTGCATAAACATGCGAAACCAAATGATGCTGATCACCAGAGACGGTCCTTTGGCCTTCGGTGAGGCTGCTCCAGAAGTCATCCGCCACAGACATGAGGAGGATGAGCTGGCGCTGGAAGTCTGTCAGCTTGTTCCACCAGTCATGCCAGTACACCATGTCTGTGGAGCCCTGCTCCCGTCACACAGTGATGCTTGATTACGATTCGTCACAATTTCTTTTTGAATTTTCCTCACCTGCAGGAGTTTATCAGACTCATCATCCCTTAAAGTTCTGACTCTTGACTTTTGGTTCTCATACTGCAGAATGGCCGCGGCACAGAAGGAGCAGCCTGTAAACTGATGTGGTGTTAGAACAAAGTCATGTACCCAAAAAATGTGAAGTGTATATTCTCATTTACACAGGTAATTTAATTGTCAAGGTATTGAATTGATCACAAAAATGTCCAGTTGAGATCGATTCAAAAACCCTCAGAATGTGTCTGCATATATATAGTGGGGCAAATAAGTATTTAGTCAACTAACAACTGTGCAAGTTCTCCTATTTGAAAATATTAGAGAGCCCTGTAATTGTCAACATGGGTAAACCCCAACCATGAGAGACAGAATGTGAAAAAAAAAACAGAAAATCACATTGTTTGATTTTTAAAGAATTTATTTGCAAATCATGGTGGAAAATAAGTATTTGGTCAATACCAAAAGTTCATCTCAATATTTTGTTATGTACCCTTTGTTGGCAATAATGGAGGCCAAACATTTTCTATAACTCTTCACACACTGTTGCTGGTATTTTGGCCCATTCCTCCATGCAGATCTCCTTTAGAACAGTGATTTTTGGGGCTGTAGTTGGGCAACACAGACTTTCAACTCCCTCCACACAGATTTTCTATGGGGTTGAGATCTGGAGACTGGCTAGGCCACTCCAGGACCTTGAAATGCTTCTTACGAAGCCACTCCTTTGTTGCCCTGGCTGTGTGTTTGGGATCATTGTCATGCTGAAAGACCCAGCCACGTCTTATCTTCAATGCCCTTGCTGATGGAAGGAGATTTTCACTCTAAATCTCTCGATACATGGCCGCATTCATTCTTTCCTTTACACAGATCAGTCGTCCTGGTCCCTTTGCAGAAAAACAGCCCCAAAGCATGATGTTTCCACCCCCATGCTTCACAGTTGGTATGGTGTTCTTCGGCTGCAATTCAGAATTCTTTCTCCTCCAAACACGAGAACCTGTGTTTCTACAAAAAAGTTCTATTTTGATTTCATCTGACCATAACACATTCTCCCAGTCCTCTTCTGGATCATTCAAATGCTCTCTAGCGAACCGCAGACGGGCCTGGACGTGTACTTTCTTCAGCAGGGGGACACGTCTGGCAGTGCAGGATTTGAGTCCCTGGCGGCGCATTGTGTTACTGATAGTAGCCTTTGTTACTGTGGTCCCAGCTCTCAGTAGGTCATTCACTACGTCCCCCCGTGTGGTTCTAGGATTTTTGCTCACCGTTCTTGTTATCATTTTGACACCACGGGGTGAGATCTTGCATGGAGCCCCAGATCGAGCGAGATTATCAGTGGTCTTGTATATCTTCCATTTTCTAATAATTGCTCCCACAGTTGATTTCTTAACACCAAGCGTTTTACCTATTGCAGATTCAGTCTTCCCAGCCTGGTGCAGGTCTACAATTTTGTCTCTGGTGTCCTTCAACAGCTCCTTGGTCTTGGCCATAGTGGAGTTTGGAGTGTGACTGATTGAAGTTGTGGAAGTTGTGAAGTTTTATACCGATAATGGGTTAAAACAGGTGCCATTAATACAGGTAACAAGTGGAGCCCCGTTAGACCTCGTTAGACCTCATTAGAAGAAGTTAGACCTCTTTGACAGCCAGAAATCTTGCTTGTTTGTAGGTGACCAAATACTTAATTTCCACTCTAATTTGGAAATAAATTCTTTAAAAATCAAACAATGTGATTTTCTGTTTTTTTCCACATTCTGTCTCTCATGGTTGAGGTTTACCCATGTTGACAATTACAGGCCTCTCTAATCTTTTCAAGTAGGAGAACTTGCACAATTGGTGGGTGACTAAGTATTTATTTGCCCCACTGTACACCCCCCAAAAAATATAATTTATTTTCTGTAACCTCTCTTGATGGGTTGCAGGCTACTAAAGCCTATCCCAGCTATCTATGCAGGAGGCAGGGTACACCATGAACTCGCTGCCTTCCAATCGCAAGGGCACAAGGAGACAAACAAACTTGCACAAAAAATCCCTTGCAGGAATGGTGAGAACATGGAATTTAACACATGAAGGGCAGAGCCTGGGATTGAACCCTTGATTAAAGAACTCAGAGACCGACATGCTAACCACTCAACCACCACGTATCTGTAGCCTGGTACTCCAGACTCACCACTGTTCTAGCTATTGAGTCTGGCCACCATTAAGCGGATAAAATTTCCAGGGCGGAGCAAGCCACAGCAAACAGACAGCAAAGTGGACCAATCAGCGACGGGCGGGACGAGGGACTTGCGCGCGGAAGTAAACATACGAGGAGAGCGGAGTTTATTCAACAGGGCTAGCGCGAGACAAACTGTTGTCAATGACTTGTGTCGATGTGTTTTTGGTACTTCAAAAATGATTTTACCGTGGATTGGAACATATTCTCGGCTCTCCTGTTCGCCATCTGTGTTGTTGTGGAGACGACTTCCGACGCGGAAGAGTGACTTTGCTCGTTAAGAACACGTCATGCAAATAAACGAATCTGATTTGTCGATTGATTTTGTACTTGCTCGAGAGCCCGTTAATGGGCTGGGTCCCAGACTATGCTCTCAGTGTTTGAAAAACACAGGGAGAACAGTCTGGCCGTGCCAGGCAAACGTATATGTGGAGTTGTCCTCAAAATTATTTGAACCCTGTTAATATTTGTGTTTTGTTTTGTTTTGAAAACCTGTCTTGTCAAGCATTGCGGTGTAAGCATAATGCTATGGGGATGCTTTTCTTCCTGTAATACAGGGAACGTCAAGGTCCAAGGAATCATTAGAAAGGATAATTACATCAAGATCCTTGATGAAAACGTGAAGCAAACTGCTGAAAAACGTGCTTGGCCACACCTGGATGTTGAATGGTAGCTCTGCTTACGAACGTCTCTACATACAGCATTTTCGGGGAAAGACACACGTCAGCGGGGAAAATATTGCCTCTTGTTACGAAAGAAATTTCAGGATACCAAAGGCAAAAACACAGTATGGCTGGTACTCGCAGCTCCCAGAGTTTACTGAATGTAACATACAGTGGGGAGAACAAGTATTTGATACACTGCCAACGGGTTACTTATAGCTGTTTTGCTACTGGGTATTGACAAGCATTCCTGGCATCCAGTTGGCTAAGAGGGACCTCTAGTGTATGTGTATGTGTGTATCCCAGCGCCCTCTTTATTCGCACCTTGTGTTCCGACAGGTTAACATGAGTGAATTAACTTTTATTCTTTACTCTATTCTTGTATTTTTTTAAATTTTTTTTTACATTATTAACATCTGTGATTTTAGGTTTATTGTGCAGTAATGTAATTATAACATGTATTTGTCAAATGTTTTGATGTTTTTTTTTTTTCATTATAAAAGATTTATGTCTGAATTTTGGGGGGCTTGGAACGGATTAGGGAAAATGTGTCTCTACTTACAGAATTTTCAGGTCACAAAACTTCTTCCAGAACCAATTCATTCAGTAAGTAGCGGTACCACTGTACTACCAACACTGCAAAGATCCTAAACATACTTTTAAGGTAGTTAAATAATGGTTCCAGGACAATGACTGCCAAGTCAGAGTCCTGACCTTGTGGCGAGGCTTGAGGACCAGAATATGTGACTACTGTGTTGTACGACACCGCCTCAAGTTTAAATTCATTACAATATTAATGAATTAGAACAATGTTTGTGCCATTTTTGCCCTTAAAGGGAACCTCGGACTGAAAGACTTGCAGGTTCTAAAAAGCTCTCTGTTCTCTTTTACTACGCTCGGGGTGATGACGGTGATTGTCACTGTCACTCGGTGAATACTACCGGGTTACTGCAGTTCCTTGAACGCGGGGAGACTTCCAACACATGCGCACATCGGTTAAAAGTGGCGAGTACTTACTATTTTTGTTTTATTTGAGTCTTCTATTACCTTTTCATTGCCTCAAAATACTTTTTGCATGTGTTTCCCTCTTATACTTTTAAGCATTGTGTTTTCTTGTGGTAGCTTTAAAGCAGATTGTTGATCTGTTGACCACATTGGTCACGTATTTAAACAGCCCTTATTTGATATTGCTATGTATAAGCAGGGTACCCGC
Organism: Corythoichthys intestinalis; assembly: GCF_030265065.1. NCBI lineage: Eukaryota > Metazoa > Chordata > Actinopteri > Syngnathiformes > Syngnathidae > Corythoichthys > Corythoichthys intestinalis. The sequence continues at coordinate 20,972,429 of NC_080408.1, read as the reverse complement.
GGGTTATTAAAAGTATTAAAAAGGCATTGAATTTAGTTTTCCATTACTAAAGGTATTAAAAGTATTAAATTAGCTGTCGTAAGTCTGGAATTTTTTCACCGTGGTTTTAATTTTCAAGAACATCTCAGTGCAACCTAAATTATATCCGTGACAAAGTTGTTTTTTTTAAAATCCATAACGAAGATGACGCGTAAAATTTTTACGATGCACTGCACCTCGTGCGTGCACGCCGTTAACATCAACATCACAACAGCAGGCAATCGCACAGTACCAGGCCCGGAGTGGCTAATCGGGAGAACCGGGACAGTTCCCAGTGGGCCGGCCTGACGTTTGGGCCGGTCGTAATACACATTTTTAACGAAGCTTTCAGTTAAACTATTTACTAACGGCATCACGCAACCCCGCTTTGCGCGATAAATTGTGGCCCTTCTAGCATTCCGTAGTTTGAAATTCGATACCCCGCAACAGGCTCCCTGTCATTCTCCAATGCCGCCAGCTCTGCCTCTGGGAAAGAGTATCATGACATCATCCTGTTGACTTGATTCTGGAAAAACTTAATTTTGGGTTTAATGGCCGAAATGGGGCACGTTGAGGCAGCATGACGAGCGTGAACCCGTCTGGCTGTTGGCGCGACCCATTATCGTTGTTTTTGAGCATGTTTGGATAAAAGTACAGCAATAAACCATAAATGAACATGCAGAATGAAATATTTTTCATGAGAGCACCACTAAAACTTCCACCATGGAGGCTCCAGGCACTATTTTTGGGCACACAGACGGAGGATTGGGGTGAAATCCACGTTCTCAGGCAAAACATAAGTTGGGCATTTTAACCCAAAACATTGCACTCTGAGGTGGACTGATGAACATGAACTAACCTGAAATACACAGGTGTCTGAACTGTATAAGTGCATTGGGAGGACAGCCGTTTTGGTGAGTTCAATTATTATTTTAATCAATCATTCAATCTTTCACATTTAATTGCGGTAATTTTATGTCATGAATAATATAAAAAACACTCATAAGTAATGGTATATTACATAAATTTTTTATTTAAACTATATACAGTACGCCCCCAAAATTTTGGATATCAAGTAAAAGTTGTTTTATTTTGGTAGATTAAAGTAGTTAGAGTAGATTGAGTACGTCAATTTGCATGTACCACAAACCAAAAAAAAAAAAAAATGAATATGATGAAAAGCTTCAGTTTTGTACACACTTGCCACATGTGTAATTCAAAACACCTGCAAAAGGTTCCTCATTCTTTTTTTAAAAAATCAGTCTAATATAAGATAAAATTATAGCTAGTACCCCAAAAATAAAATGGTAACTTCACACAGAACCTGCGCTTGAGCCCTTGATCTCAGAACTGTCAGTAGACATGCTCTTCCTCTGTGCCTCCCTTTTTATAAGTTATTTGGGGAAAATTCATATTTGATTCATCTTTACAAGTGTAAAGGAAAACTCTTTTCTTGTTTCCAATGAGGCTTAAATTTGATGAACTCCTGTGCTAATAGGTGAATTTAGAAATGGAAATATATAATTTATGCCTTTTAAAAAATCGCAAGTTTACTATTGACAGCATGCGATTAGTCGCGATTTTAAAAAATTAATCGCTTGACAGCACGATTATTATTACAATATTTTAATAAGGTAGGTCATGACATAAAGAGGGCCGGTCTGTGGCACAAAACTTTTTGTTTTAATTGTATCTTCAATAAATGTGCATTCTTTTGTCAAACACACTTAGTAATTGAAGTTAAATTTGATGTTCAGTGCTTTATTTTTTTAATATGATTAAATATGATCTAAATAATGGGTGCGAGAAAAGTATTAATTTTCAGTTGAAATGGCATTAAAAAAGGTCTTAAAAGTTCTTGTCTTAAAATTTAGATTTATTAATCCTGGGGAGACCCTAAAAAGTATTTTTTAAGGCATCTTTAGTATGTTCTGTCTGTATGCATCTCAACAAAACAAGCAGAAAGCGCACAGTAGTACTTTGAGTGTCAAATTCGCCTCTTGTAGACGTTTCGCCAGTGTAGCACATTATGCCAGAACGCCGTGTTTTTTCCCCCCTACTCTCATCTCATCCAGTCTTTCCTTTTCATCTTGCTTTTGCTGCTCGTTTCGTGAAATATCGACAGGGTTGAACAGATGACATGTTTATATCGCTAGAGTCATACTCTGGAAGCCTGGCAGCGTAACCATGTGACGTCACCGCCCTGCGACGTCAACAACAATGGCGACCTACTAGTTGAACTAATTTTACAAATTGTATAAAAACGAAAACATCAAGAGGGGTTTCAATATCAAATTATTTTAACTCATAATACTGTTGATCTTTTAAGAACTACAAGAACTGTGGATCCCCTTTAGAAACCATATTAAAACAAAGAATATATTTCCCTGCCCTGTTTACCATTAAGAAAAAAAAGAGCTGAAGAATGAAGAATTTCATTTTGTAATTAAAAAAAATGTTCATATAAACTATAATATTAATAATTAAAAAAAAAAAAAAAAAAAGGTATGGAATAATTTTGAAGAAACAGACTAATGACGTAACGACGTAATGAACTGTCGTAAAACGGCATCTAAATTCGAATGCTGCTACACGTGTGTGGCAAAGTGACGGAAAGAAGGTTTACAACGATAAAATGACGGTAAACTCGATTAATTGAAATATTCTTCGATATCTTGTATCGACATTTTCAACAAAATATTCTTGCTTGCTTGACAGTACGTACAGTAAATATTTTAACAGTCCAATGAACTTCATATTACAAAGGAATCTTACCCCCACTGTAAACAGGAAGGGCTTAAGCAGCTTGGGTCGGGGAACACGTTGAGGTTGAGGTGGCGGTCCTTGTGGGCTTTCAGGAGGTGAAGTGTTGGCGTGTGTTTCTTTCGTGACATTCCCTTTCTTTGTTTCTGGCCTTTTAGCGTCACGGCGAAATCCACGCTTGGTTTGGCAGTAGAGGTCCAGCCTTTGAAAATAGCGGGTAAGCATTTTCAAATGCTCGCCAGAGACATTAAGAGCGTATATGTCACGATTCAAGTAACTCAAATGTACTCAGTGTGTTACAGTAACGTTGACAAGGTAGCAACAAACCGACGCACAAATTAAAAGTGATTAGCATGAATGGAAATTTAGTTGATGTTTGAATAAAAGACACATACATTGAATGACAAAGTAGGCTGTCATTCAATGTTTAGTTACATATACAGTACAGCAGTTCCCAATGACATTTGCTCTCACAGATAGTCGATTGTGATAAAACCTATAAGCTTGATGTCGTCGCGATTGATTTTAACAATTATAACACGTAGTCTATAATTTATTGACTAACCTAGTTGCGTTTTTCGGTGAAATTAGACTTGTTTGGGTCCATTTCACAATGTAGCTTCTCCACGCCATATTTGTTTTTGACCTCAACCGGGAACACCGCCCACACTTGGATTCTCAGCCAATGAGCTCCGATGTTCACACGTCACTCGACGTCATAATATCAGTTTTTTCTCTACAATTTATTTCAGTAGTTAAGACATGAATGTTTTGAACTCGGATATTTCATGAAAGACAAAAACAAAAGAATGAATTAAAAAAAAAAACAAAAAAAAACAAACAAGTGGTGGTAGAGTACTCTACCTTGTATGTTAAAATTACTTGGTTCATTGAAAGCTGTATCTCTTTTGAACGCAATGCAACGGAACCCTCTTGTGGCCAAAATGGACACTTCAGAATGCATTTAAAATCTGAAAGTGCTGAAATATAATACAACGCACCATATCCTATTCGCGGATTCACGTATTCGCCGATTTATTGGCCGATTAAAAAAAATAAAAAAGGTGGAAGGTTTGAGGGGGATTTATTTAATTGAAAAAAAAAAAAAAAAAAAAATCATCTTAATTTCCTGTACTTTTTTCTTCTTCGGGGAACCGGCCTGTCAAAATTATTATAAGAATTCGAGATATCCGGTATCTGCTCCAACTAGACATGTGCCGATTACCGGTTTGAAGGTATACCTTGGTATGAAAACGTCAAGGTTTCAAAACTTTAAAACTTTTCCGTCATACCATCCATACGGTATTAGCTATTTTTCATGTCCCAAAAATGCAGGGAGAAAGCCCTTGCTTGCAGCCGCAAGGCTCAACCCTCCCCCACTGGTTGTTTTTCATTGTCACTGAGTCAGCTATGCTACACGATGGCTGGAGGAGGGAGAACTCCTGAACTTTTTCCCCCCCATCGAAGAAAACAAAATCGCTGGTATGGGAATACTTTGGCTACAGAAAAGTTACAGACGGCCAGGGCTTAGAGGAGGACCAAACGACATGTAAAACATGTTGGCAGATGGTGGCTGCCGAGGAGGCAATACCTCAAATATGATTTTGCTTTTATACAAAATTAAAAGTTAGTAAACACTGTCATGAACGTTTTCCACAAGTTACGAGAGTTAACTCCAGCGTGTTAAGTGTATCTAGTGGTGGTAAAACATGTTTTTTTCCCTCAGTGGCAACTGTCTGTGTTGAGAAAAAGTATTTGTAAAATGTGAACATGATACGTGTCATACACACGTGCGTTTTATGTAAAATAATTGAATTATTTTTCTTAGGATGCTAATAATGTTGTGGTGTGGGTGTAGGCTCACCTAAAGGACTGCATTTATTTTAATTTTATTTAGAATATTTGAGCTTTTTTTTTTTTAAATTTTAACTTAACATTATAGTGAATGTTCCAATTCGCTAATATGACTTGAAAAATAAAAATCCTGTTCAATGAAATTTTTGTTTATTTTTTTTTAACCCAGATCTCAAAGTAACACATTTTAGAGCTGTTATTGTGAGACCGTGAAACCGTGATATTTTGGCTTAAAGGGTATGAAAACGCAAAGGAGGTGTGAGACATCAATAGAACCGTTATGTGCCAAGATAACAAATATTGATAAAGTTAACAAAAAAAAAAAAAAAAACAGGCGAATGGGGTGGAGACGTCATAACAAGGAAACAAAAGGTCGAGGCAGGTGCCATCGTTGTTTATCGACGAGAGAGTTGCGTTCGTGTTTTATCAAAAAAACGCTAAAATGGTTCAAACTTGTCATGCTATGTGGTCTACAAATAGCCATTTGTCGCAGTGTAGTACCCATGAGTTCCCGAACGCGAGAAAAAGAGCTGGACTACGCAGACAATGAGTAAAGTTCGTCAGTGCTAAGAGGGCTAATTTTGCAGACCCAGCCTCCGGCACGGTTTTGTATGGTGCGCATTTTACACCTGAAAGCTATACGAACTATGGGCAAATGAAATCAGGTTTTGCTAAGAAATTGCTGCTGAAAGCAGATGCGGTGCCCGGTGAAAGAGGACGATGACTGGCTCTGATGAGACCACCTCACCACCCCAGGCAAAGCAAAGGAGGGAAATGGCCAGAGTGAGTACTCTTTTATAATAAAAAACATATCACGCATTGGATATAGGACTGGACACATGTATAAATTATCGCTCGTAAAATATATAGAACAAATCCGCTAATCCCATTCATATTTGTGTCGGTTGGCAGAGCAAAACCGATGATAGCATATTAAATGATAATTATTCTATACATTACTTTATTTTGCGGTCACGGTGTATCAGCTTCACAAAAAGAAATGCAAAACAAACCATTCGGTGATTCTGTTGCCGCCGGTGTTTCATCAGTGTGATTGCTCCCCTCAATGATCCTTTCATTAGGCTGCATTGGCTTTCGTTTGGGCTCAAATTGATAACTCAAAACACCAAAGAAAGGTTCATAACTCTCCTCGTCACCATTAGAAGAATGTTCGTTACATCGGATTCGTCGCTGCAAATAGAAACAAAATTGTCCACCATCATAGCCGCCATTCAGTACTAAGCACTGAGCCGGTTGTTTCCCTATAGTGACGTCACGCACACAATATGCTAGATTTCCGGCATCTCGGGGGCGGGTCCTTTTAGCTTAACAATTGACCTAATTTCTATCATTTTCTTGGTCTTGCGATGTGTGTAATTACACGAAGTGGCATGATATGAATTCAAAAGGCATGCGTTGATGGATAAATGATGGAATATTAGCATTCACCCCGGGTGTTGTCATACCCTTTAAGGTTAGCACACCGTCAGAATCTCATACCGGCACATGCCAAGCTCCAACATTTTGACTTCACCAAAATTTGTATTGTATTAAATTGAAACACATTTAAAACATAATTATGCATGATATCACACAAGATACTAAATCTCATGAGACTTCTGACTACCTTTCTAACAGTGATGAGTGTGATAAATACCCTTAAGCCAGAAATAAAATTAATAATAATTAAGTCTAAATGAAGTTAAATGCTTATTCATCTGCCTATGCAATACTTATCTATTGAAACGCCAAGACACCAAGCTACATCCTAAACGGTCACTGAGCAACAAGCACCAAATATGGGCAGGCTTTTGTCATGACCATTGCACAAACCAAGTCTGCATGTGTAAGAAAGACATGTAGTGCACAAGGAACAACAAGGCATTGGCGTAGTAGTGAAGGGAGGGAGAGAGGGGGCCAATTGATATTCTGATTATTTTTCCCCATGTCTTTCTTTCAAATAAAGTGCACCATCCAATAAAACTCATTTTCTACTGAAGACGTATTTATATGTCTTTTGGAACATTTTCATTTGCTACTAAAGACATCTACGTCTTTTACGCCCCCCCCCGCGTGGGAGGCTACATATTTAGGCTATGACGCAACTCTTCACCGAAAGATTAATCTGGAGCGCAATTTTAATGCCCCCAAAACTGACAGGCCTATTCATGCTTTTTATATTATGCCCCGCCCCCCCCCCCCCACCACCACCACCACCATTCACTGGTATGGATTTGGGCGCACTCACATTGACAAGTGTACAGGCAGGGTCAAGAATTTGGTGCTACGCCCCTGCAGAAAGCTCAACAGTGCAATTACAACTGGCATACACGTTTAAAAATATCAAATATCAACTGTTAAATACAATTTAAAAAAATAAGTGACTATGACATTTAATGCACAGGAAACAAGGTGTTTGAATAGATACAGGTCATTCTAAAAAAAAAAAAAAGCATATTGTGATAAAGTTCATTATTTTCTGTAATGTACTGATAAACATTAGACTTTCATATATTTTAGATTCATTACACATAACTGAAGTAGTTTGAGCCTTTTATTGTTTTAATATTGATGATTTTGGCAAAAAAGTCAAGAAAAAACAAAAATCCCTATTTCAAAAAATGTGCATATTTCATCCGACCAATACAAAAAAGTGTTTTTTAATACAAAAAGTCAACCTTCAATTAATTATATCAACTATGTACTCAATACTTGGTCAGGAATCATTTTGCAGAAATGACTGCTTCAATGCGGCCTGGCATGGAGGCAATCAGCCTGTGGCACTGCTGAGGTGTTATGGAGGCCCAGGATGCTTCGATAGCGGCCTGAAGCTCATCCACAGTGTTGGGTCTGTTGTCTCTCAACTTCCTCTTCACAATATCCCACAGATTCTCTATGGGGTTCAGGTCAGGAGAGTTGGCAGGCCAATTGAGCACAGTAATGCCATGGTCAGTAAGCCATTTACCAATGGTTTTGGCACTGTGAGCAGGTGCCAGGTCGTGCTGAAAAATGAAATCTTCATCTTCATAAAGCTTTTCAGCAGATGGAAGCATGACGTGCTCCAAAATCTCCTGATAGCTAGCCGTATTGACCCTGCCTTTGATAAAACACAGTAGACCAACACCAGCAGCTGACATGGCACCCCAGACCATCACTGACTGTGGGTACTTGACACTGGACTCCAGGCATTTTGGCATTTCCTTCTCCCCAGTTTTCCTCCAAACTCTGGCACCTTGATTTCCGAATGACATGCAAAATTTGCTTTCATCTGAAAAAGTACTTTGGATCACTGAGCAACAGCCCAGTGCTGCTTCTCTGTAGCCCAGGTCAGGCGCTTCTGCCGCTGTTTCAGGTTCAAAAGTGGCTTGACCTGGGGAATGCGGCCCCTTTAGCCCATTTCCAACACACGCCTGTGTACGGTGGCTCTGGATGTTTCTACTCCACAATCTTTCTCAGGGTGCGGTCACTTCTTCTGGTTGTGCAGCGTTTCCTGCCAAACTTTTTCCTTCCCACAGACTTCCCACTGAGGTGCCTTGATACAGCACTCTGGGAGCAGCCTATTCACTCAGAAATTTCTTTCTGTGTCTTAGCCTCTTGCTTGAGGGTGTCAATGATGGCCTTCTGGACAGCAGTCAGGTCGGTTGTCTTGCTCATGATTGCGGTTTTGAGTATTGAACCAGGCTGGGAGTTTTTAAAAGCCTCAAGAATCTTTCGCAGGTGTTTGAGTTAATTCGTTGATTCAGATGATTAGGTTAGTAGCTTCTTTAGAGTACTTTTTCATAATATGCTAATTTTTTGAGATAGGGATTTTTGGTTCTTCTTGACTTTTTTGCCAAAATCATCAATATTGACACAATTAAAGGCTTGAACTACTTCAGTGGTGTGTAATGAATCTAAAATATAATGAATCTAAAATATTTGAAAGTCTAATGTTTATCAGTACATTACAGAAAATAATGAACTTTATCACAATATGCTATTTTTTTAGAAGGGCCTGTACTATTCTAACATGGATATTCCAAATATAAAATCATTTGATCATAATTTACTTGTTCGAGCATGTCAGGGCTTTATTTATGAGAAAATGGGAGAGAATGGCCGAGGTGAGCAGTATTGATGTCACTGGGTGTTGCCATTGGCATCCGGACAAGCTCCACAAACTTCGCACAAGCTCACCATTGACTGTGGAATTAGGGGAAGAAGTTCCAATATAGCTGCACTGCAGTGTCTGCAGAGAAGCTAGGGCTCACTTCCAAGGCCATATCTGCAATACACGCATTGGCCTTTAACGGCACACAGACTCACAGAGGAAGCTCCTTACCATGTCGTTCTTACATAGAAATTGCTGGCGCTCGTGTTGCTTACTTGTACATGTTTTAAATATACATATTACTAAAGGACAGCAGTGTGCATCTCGTTGTATAGGCCCAAGGACAAGCTGCCAAGTTAGATGATATCCTACTGAGGATATTATCCTGTGGGTGAGCTCAGGACATGGTCACAGAGCAGAGGAGACACATGATGAAGGAGGACAGTAATAGGAGTATGCACATTGACAACAAGGTGATAATCATCAGTATGGTAACAATGATCACCTTTCTATTGTCCTGTGGTGCAAATACTCTATTTGTACACCCATTTTTGAATGACTGATGTCAAAATCTATGCAAGAGTTCAAGTTCTTTCCCGATCAATGCAGGACATTTATTTTCCACAGCAGAGGTGTCCCCTTTCATAGGTCCTCTCATTGATTGACTGCGAAGTGACGCCAGTCTGCGTTCGCTTGTGGCAGGAACAGGGCACCGGGCCTCAATCATGTGACAGGAAAAGAGGTGTCTGAAATTACTAAATAGATAAATATATAAATAATTCATCTCATTCAGTTGGTGATGTCATCATTTACTGTTTACATGGATAAATTATCTGGCCCAAGTATGACACGCTATGTCGTTTAGCCTCTCGAGCTTCTAAATGCCTTTTGGGCATCAGAGGAAACCGGAGCTGTTATCACCGAGTCCCACAAGTGCTGACAGAGAGCTTTCGCCAACACTGATCAATGAGCCCATTGGATATAAACTCACTGGCTCTTGTTTTCTGTCATTTTTCCTCCCTACTGCGCTGTTTGCTTAGCAGTCACAGTGTGAAGTTAATACGTTTCAAATAAAGCCACCGCTGCACTTTTTTTCCCACCCAGGCCCGTTTGCATGACAGCATCACCCTCTCACGCAGTGGTTTAGAGTACGTTTTTTATTATTAAAAACGCAGCACCTTAAAAGAACGCAAGCAACTAGAAAGAGCAATTTTGTAGAAATCACGTGTGAATGCGAAACAAACTAAACTGACATGCTGTGAAAGGAATTGAAATGAAGTAACTTTAGAATTAAATAGGGAATCTATATTAGGGCTGTCCCAAACGACTAATTTCCTCCCGATTAGTCAGCCGACTATTTTTACGATTAGTCGACTAATAATTTTTTTTTTTTTTTTTTTTTTACTACTTTAATAATGAAATTTTTGTTCAAGCTTATTAGTTCACAAAAAACATTTTGGAACACCTACATTCTTTATTAACGTATAAATAAATAACATAAATGCCAATAATAAATCACAAACAATGAGGTCAAATGCTGCTGGCATTAACTAGTGCAAAAAAATGTGAACGGAAACACTAGCCACGTTTACATGCTGACTTTTATTCATACCGATTCAAATCATTCCGAATGAAAATTTCAGATCAGCTGTTTACATGTCACTTCATCTATTCCGATCCAGCGTTTACATGTGACTGCCTTTATTCCGAAAGGACGTTTGACAACTGCCGTCTGACATGCGCAGATTAATCAAAACAAAGCGTCACGTTGCAAAACATGGAGATCGGTCGTCGGAGTGCTGCTGTTTTAACTTTAACCCACTTGTTGTGTTTGTGGGGTCGTATCCGCTTCTGCTGTTTTGCTCTTTTGCCTTGTAGTAGCCGGTTTTCCACCGGTTTCTAATCTGGTCAACGCTCCGGTCTATTCCGTCTTCGTGTAACCTCTCGTGAACTTTTTTAAATAGTTCACTGTTCCTCGTTTTACGCCCGTCTAAGCGAGCAATTATATTCAATTCTTTTAAAGTTTGAATTAAATACAATCTTTCCGCCGGACTCCAATTAGGTGCGCTGTGCTTGGAAGCCATGTTGCAAGTGACGTTACTTACGTCACAAAGTGACGTCACCACGTCAGTACGGAGCATGTGCAGAAAGAACGCAACCAGACACCATTCCGCTTCCCTGTTTACATGATATAATTTGACTTGTAATCAGTTTGGGAAAAGGAATATTCCACCCCTGTGAATCGGAATGAAATTCCATTCGGTTTGGGCCTGTTCATTCCGAATGAGGTGTTTATATGGAACACATTTATTCGGTTTGAACAAATATTCCGATTGTAATTGGAATATTTGGCTCCATGTAAACGTGGCAATTGTGACTTCACCTCTTTAACAGGAGCCAAAACAATTCTTACTCTTTTTGTGGTATGTCATTGTCTATATCAGGGGTGCTCAATGTTTTTTGCTCCAAGATCTACTTTTAAATGAGACAACCTCCCGCGATCTACCTTAAGAGAGGAGGGTGAACTAAAAAAAGAAAAACATTTAAATGTACTGTTACAGTAATTATGCTTTGTGAGCAACATATGAGGTTATGTTGCTCACAAAACACAAATAACTGTACATTTAAAAAAATATAAATAAAAAATGGACGGTAAATTATGTTTGGTCACATAACATAATTAACTATGTATATTAAAAAAAAAAAAAAAATTTTTTTTGATGCCGCGAGCTACCCACACTAGCGTTGTGATCGAAATCGACGTAATGGGCACCCCTGGTCTATATATTTCTAAATGTTAAATTGAATTGCAATGTCCTGGACAACCATTTTCAGAATACTTTGTGTGAGTTCAGATGCTTTTTCTGGTGTGCATGCTGCATTTTTGGGGGATGGGAAAAACTGCTCAACTTTTGTTTGTTTTAACCTGAAAATAGATCAAGTAGAGGGCACACTAAAATTTTACCACAATTATTTTGAATGAAAGGCACACATACCCACAGTAACAAAAAATTAAATATATAGTATTTTAAATTTATAGTATACTACTATATGTAAAACTTTATAATATAAAATAACTAACATTAGTGCAGTCATGGATTACAATAAGCAGGCCAGTGCTGTTTCCATATATAATTTTATTACATTATGTATATACAGGATATATGTATATATTTTCCCCAAGTGGGAGCTTCCATGATCCTAATAAATTTAATAATAATTTAAAAAAATATATAATTATATTATTTTATTAAATAAAAATGCACGTTGATACGATGCACATAAAGGCAACTTCCATTTAAAAAATCGTTAGAAAGTTGTATGGACTTACAATCAGCTAGCTTGTTGTTTCTTGTTGTCTTCGAAAATTACACTTGGGTGACGGCGCTTAAAGTGTTCGTTCATAGCCGACGTGCTACCGTGGTATGCGAGCTCAGCTTAGCAAAGAGTACACAAAGTGGCACCCTCCATATTTTCCTTGAAATAATTCCAGGCTCAGGCTATTCCGGTCCGCTTTTTTGGCTTTATGCCGCTTTCACGTGTTACCAACTCAGCCCTTTTTGGAAATTGGCGGTGTTTTCAACTCCTCACCGGCGATTCACTTGGCTCGTTGTCGTCGGTTCATCTGGGTTCGTCTGATTTCCTCCTCAGGAAGGCGGCGGCATGCATAAAAACACCGAGAGGCGTCGGATGGCTCTTTATGGATACTTTTATTGACCAAAACAAAAATGTGGGGGACGAAGCCACACAACTCGGCGCTACCCGTGCACTTTTCCAACTCACCGATCTCGCTCCCTCTCTCGCTCGCTCGCCCACTTTCTTCTTCTTTGCTCAATCTGACAACGCCGGTCACATTGAAAAAACAGCGGCCCCCTTGGGGGTGCCAGTAACAACCGCTTGTATCGCGAGCGCCCACCATTCTAAACTTTATCAGAATGTAATTTTTTTCAACCCGTCATTACCCGTCGACGGTATGTTTTGCCCGTCGACGCATTTACGTCATCGAAAACGTCGACTAGTCGGGACAGCTCTAATCTATATTAGAGCATTTTTTAAAAAAATGATGAACATTTTTATGTTATACATCTTTTAACAGGAAATGTTTTGTTGTGGAAAAAATTGAATTATGGGATAAGTGGAAATAGGTGAAAAAACTTGCAGTCATACAACTATCCAGACAAAGCCAGTGCTGGAAAACCTAACCAAAAAGCACTCAACACTAGGTAACATATTCATGTTAATAACTTCAATGAAGTTTGATTCAGCTAATCAGGAATGTATTGTTATGACCTGGTTACTGGTCAAGGATAGACACAGCTGCTGGTGCACTTTGCATTAATTTAAATGAGTTTATGAACAAACAGTAAGACAGGCATGAATGCAGAGTCATCATGCTTTTAGTCCAGTTGAAACTCAGCCAACGCTATACACACTTGTCACTTACCAGGACGGGCCATGACATGACAGGCCATACACCAGGGGTCTCCAAACCGGTCCTCGAGGGCCGCTGTGGGTCTTGGTTTTTGTTCATACCGATCAAACACAGACCTTTTAACCATGCAGCACCTCACTGCAATCAACTGATTACACTTATAAAACACCAGATTGGTGAAAATGTGTGGTCTTGTTTTGTTGGTGTGAAATTCTGTACCCACTGTGGCCCTATGTGGAATAGTTTGGAGACCACTGCCATACACACTTAAAGTCACAGATACTGCAGTAGAATGTAAGGATAGGTATCTCAAATAGTCAGTTATAATACCTGTATATTACATGCATGTTGTTGTGCTCAATAATGTAAAATCCATCATTATCCGATTACCTAATTAGTCGAAAGGATAATCAGTAGTCCACTCAATAGTGAATATTATTTTATGGTTGCAGCTAGTAGGGACAGGTGTTCAAATAGACAGGTTGTATTTTGTAAGTATTTTGACTATTATTGTAAAGCACTTTAATATGGAGTAAGTGGTATGCCATATTGAAGCACCATGTGAATATTTAAGTGGTTTAAATATTAATTTTTTAAATAAGATCCTTTATTGATAAGGTATTCAGGTATTGAAGCAGCACAAACATACTAAACCCCCCCCCCCCCAAAAAAAAACAAACATTATATTTCAATCATTCAAATAATAACATGGCGCATAAATATGTATGAAACCACTTAACCCTTTATGGGGCTTTCATTTAATTCATTGGCTAAAGGTGCCAGACGTCCAATCCATTTTGACTGGGAGTGGCTGACAGTGATTGATTGCTCCCAATCCTCCCACTCAAAATGGATTCGACATCCAGCGCAGTCAGTGGCACCACAAACATGAGTATTCACAGCCAGTCCTCCCAGTTTAAATTAATTGGACCTCAATCGTTGTCACTAGCAGGCAATAAGTTTAATACTACTTAAAAAAAAATAAAATCCATTTTAGTGTGTTATTGGGGGGCATAACCAGAGTATTTAAACTTGTATTAATTTTAATTTTCATTATTTTGTTTTGTTAACATTGTATTAATTTTTAAATGAATGAATTTGTAAAAAATATAAAAACAATGTAACAAAAATATATTGATGCCAGGTCTTTATCGAATTGTTTTTTTTAAATGACCAAAAATAATCCTTTGCTCTACAAAGTAGAGTAGACTTTATTGTCATTATAACAAGTATAACAAAATAAAAAAATGCAACCCAGTCGTGAGCATACTAATTTTAAAATATCACACTCAATTCAAATATTCCACATCTCGTTCAGAAATTTGATTGCGGTTGGATTAAATAAATTATAAATCAAGAGTTAAATAAAGATTCAGTTCAAAATGTATTACACATTAAAGTTGGGAAATATTTTTAAGAAAATATTCCCCATAACGCCTTCCTGTTCGCTGCTTTGTCATAATAAACGATGAATGTTGAATGATCACAATGGGAGTATGCCATACTCTCAATGCGAAACATTAAAACTGTTCAGACCAACCGGAGACTTAGACTTCCATTCTCCGTGTTAAACAGCTGAACAGGACAGGTTTAAAAGAAAGAAAGAAATAAAAAAAAAAAGTTTAATCAATCATTTTTATAAAAGCAAAACTTAAATGCCACTAAAATGTACTCAGGCATCGATTCTTCTAAGTACCACTAGAGAGAGCGTAAATAAATTTATAGAGTCTACTCAATATAGTGTACGCATTATACATCAGAAATCTCTTGTTATATCAAAAACAGGCCCAATACGAAGTTAGAAGCACAGGTGGATTGATCATATTCTTTCATTAAATATTTATGTCGCGCAGCAAATTATCACCTGCCTGTGCTGATTGAACGTTACAGCATGTAGTCAGCAGTTATGAGACGCAATATTTGATATAATGTGTTAATAAATATAATTCAATGAAGTGTATATTGCAATGGTATTGTAAAACATAGTGCTAACTTAACACTAGCCATCATCTTTCTTATAAATTGATGCCCATTCTCCTTTTTGTAGTCAAAACGACAATATACATTTGATTTATGGGCTTTAATAAGACGCACAAACAACCTTACTCTGCCATAATCATAATAATTCAGGAAAAAAAGCTTCTAGAAAAATCAGCTGTGTACCTTTATCAGTAGACTTCCTTGCACAGAGAGAGAGGGAGAGCGAGTAAGAGAGAGGAGAGAGAGAGAGACAGAGAGAAACTGCTCTGCTCTCTTGAGGACAGCGAGTAACAACACAGGGTCCAGAAAGCATTGGTGGTCGCTTGAACTTCTGCACCACTACAGGACATGGGGGATAAAAACGCCGGTAAGAAATCCTCATAGTTAGCTTATGTTATGATGGTGTTGTTGGGTTTCTGTTGGATCAGTTCCTGTTTTATGTATCTGACCTGTAATAGGTTATGTACTGTATGGGGATTTTTGTATTTTGTTGGCCAAATGTGGTCATTAGGAGCGATGTAAGAAGACATGGCTGCTGTAGCACGTGCTTACTTTCAAGGTTCTTCTTCCGCCTTACTTTGTTACTCTGCTATGCAGTGTATGTGAGCAACCTTTCCCAGTGTATTCATAATAGTTGATCCCGTTTACTTTTTGTCTTAACATGTGCTGTGCATTCCCAGTTTTATCACTGTCTTGCATCCCTAATTTTGTGCAAAAAATAGTTATACTGTATATACGGCGATTGGCTGGCAACCAATTCAGGGTGTACAGTACATCGCCTACTGTCAATAGTTAGCTGGGATAGGCTCCAGCACCCTGCAATTCTCGTGAGGATAAGCGGAAGGGAAGCTGAAAGAATGAATGCATATACAGGGTGATTGAAAAATAACTCCCAATTTTAAAGTGCCTAACAAAATCATGTTTTGATATTTTTCAATTTTGTGTGTGTGTATGTTTAGTGAGATATGGGAATTCATCTATGTTTGTTTTGTTTTCTGATTTAAAAAAAAACAACAATTTAAAGCCCAACAAATATGGATCAAAGTCCTAACCTACAAGAACGTGCCCAGTTAGCGGTTTAATTTAGTTTGTGTTTAAGGACTATGAAAGGAAGACATGCTCAAGTTGACGTTAAGATGATCAAGAATAGTCATACAAAATTAAATCACGACAGGATCTGTGGCCGATAGCTGGGCACATTCCTGTAGGGTAGTGCGTCGGGCCATTTTTGCAGGCTTTCTAAATTTTTAACAAAATACCGTATTTTTCCGACTATAAGTCACACCTGAGTATAAGTTGCAACAGCCCAAAAATGCACAATGAAGAGGAAAAAAACATATAAAAGTCGCACCGGAGTATAAGTCGCATTTTTGGGGGCAATTTACTTGATAACATCCATCACATAAAACAGATACAGTGCTGCTCAAAAGTTTGTGAACCCCCTCAACATTTTGGAATTTTCTATTATTTCAACCTGATTTCCTAATCAATCAATTCAGTAGTTTTTTTTTGTTTTTTTAACAGTTGTGTTGTCGAGACTAAATTAAAAAGAGTTTTCATCAACTGATGTAGGTGCAAAATTGAACTGTTTGGTCACAACCAAAACCGCCATGTCTGGCGAAAAGTCAACACTGCATACCACCAAAAGAACCTTCTCCCAACAGTGAAGCATGGAGGTGGGAATGTCAAGATCTGGGCTTGCTTTTCATCCTCAGGACCTGGACAACTCCACATAGTCCAGGGAATCATGAATTCTGAGGAATATTGTCAAATCCTAGAACATAACCTGACGCCATCTGTTTTGAAGTTAAAGCTTGGCAGAAGGTGGATCATGCAACATGATAATGATCCAAAGCATTCCAGCAATACAACCAAGGAATGGCTGAAAAAGAAGAAGATTCGTGTTCTGGACTGGCCCAGTCAAAGTCCTGACCTAAATCCCATTGAAATGCTGTGGCGGGACCTGAAGCGAGCAGTTCATGCCAGACGCCCATCAAACCTCTCTCAATTGACTGCGTTCTGCAAGGAAGAATGGACAAAAATCCCCCAAAGTAGATGTGAGAGGCTGATTAGTCACTACAGAAACCGTTTGGTTGAGGTAATCTCTGCAAAAGGAGGCGCAATATCCTATTAACTGAAGGGGTTCACATACTTTTGCACACATGATATCTGAGTTTTTCTTAAATCAACCACTTTTGTTAAATAAAGAATGACAATATAACTATTTCTTTTGTTTCAGTCCATTATTTGGAATGTCAGTATTGTGGATTTGGGTATAACTTAACATTTAATAAGGTTATTTTAGTTTTTTTTTACAAAAAATATGACCATCGCTGTGGGGTTCACAAACTTTCGAGCAGCACTGTATGTAATCTTTAAAGGCCATTTAAAAACACAATAGAGAACAACATGCTGGATAAGTGTACAGTATGATAATGTTACATGATGCATGAACAACAAAATGCAAACGTGGCCGGTATGTTAACGTAACATAGCTATTAAGAGTTATTCATGTAACTATAGCATAATGAACCTGCTAACAAGTTAACCAAACCATCAGTGTCACTCCAAAACACCAAAATAACATGTGAAGTGATATAATAATGTGTTAATAATTTCACACATCAGTCGCACCAGAGTATAAGTCACACCCCCAGTCAAACTATAAAAAAAAAAAACTGCGACTTATAGTCCGAAAAATATTGTAATCGATCTGAAAAGAAAAAAAATAAAGTGATTTAAATCCCGTGCATTCTGGAACATAAACAAATAAAGGAGAAAAATATGAAAATATATTAAAGATACACGATAATATCGGTCACCGATAATTATCGGCCGATAATGGCAATTATGACGTCACACAGATAATCCAGATAATAAAAAAATTCAACTGATAATGCAATCCGATAATTATATACTTGATTTAGCCTCCAAATGTGCGCAACCGAAGAATTCAGCACGCCGCCTCCTCAACCCCTCCCCTCTCTGAAGCCCCTGAGGGAGGAGGGGTTGAGGAGGCGGAGTTACACGACAAGAAGTAGTTGAATATTATGGCGGCTGTTACTAAAAAAACGACGCTCTCGCCATCTGCGAAACATGTACCGTAGAAGTTCCACAAGGCAGAAAGAAAGCGTCCTCATTCAAAACCACTAACCCAGCAGCCATTTAAAACTGCATCACAAAGATTTTTGGAACGAATACGAGGCAGCTGCTAGCGGGAATGCTAAAGCTATTGTAAACACTAAGTAAGTTAAACTACGGGGCTTGTGACGATACAGAGTCGGGCTGTTTGGGAATGGTAAATTCGCATCTGAGGCTAAACACCGGAACGACTGGAGACCGATAGTCCGCAAGTAGTCGTCTTTCGACAGAGCCCGCCGCTCTGGCCGGTCCGGCAGGCCACCTCGCCATAGGCGGGGCGGGCCGAGCCCGGTTCCCCGGCCTCGGGACCTCCGGCGAACACCCCGGTTTCTTGAGCGTTCCCCCACGGCGTGCGAGCAGAGCCAGGACCCGAATATGCCGGGGCGAACCGGCCGGGGCGGGCGGATTATCTGGTACGAACGTAGCTGCCGCCGCCGCCGCCGAGACGAGACACGTTTTTTTTTTTTTTTTTTACCTAAATGACCCGAGAACCAAAGCCCTGGATAAAAAAATAATGCAGTTTATACGACCGCCATTCTTCATGAAAAAAGTGATTTCCAGTAAGCAAGCTTATCATGACGGCACAGTGGTTAGATGATAATTTATACATGGAGAAAACGAAGTCAGCCAGTCAATAATGCATTCAGTATGTAAAATGACGAGCGGTCAGATGACTTTGTAACGCTGCCTTTATTTTCGGCTTAACAAAACAACACGCACGCGGATGCGAGCTCCAATCCGTCCAAATAGTACTGCCGTGTAGCAGTTTAGCTGCTGTAAAGCAAACGTCGTGAAAGCCGCAAATGTAAACAAAGCGCTGCAGAATGGGTACATGACATCTCGCTCTTTTGAGTTAATCATTTTCACAGTGTGCAACAAAGCATATAACATTAGCAATCACTTTTCAAATTATTTAACTTATTTCTCTGCTCAATTACAGTCATAGTAGATAATCAAATTCTTAAATCAATATTCAGTAGCCACAAATATTATTCAAAATCTTTCCTTCTTCCAAGTTTTTTTTTTTTTTTTTTTAGGATTAAGTATAATAATGTATTGCTTAAAACAAGGCTGTTAAGATTATTTTCAGCTAGCTATTTTTCTTCCAAGAAATCTGAGAGAACACTACATACACTTGAAACCATGGCAGATAATTTCACTTATTGCCAATAGATTTACACTTAAAACTGACTAGTTTTAAGGAGGTGTGTTTTGCAGTGTATTGATGTTATATATGTTAGGAATGGCTTACTTTTAAAGGCATTTTTTGTGCAACTTAGGTATTTACTCTGTAAGTAATTGTTGCCAAAGGTTTACCATTACACAATGTCAGACAATCTGTCATTATTTAGATGTTTGAATTGACGACTTGTTCATATTTTATGTTGAAAAAAAGAGCAATAAATTATATTTTTGCACAGTAATATTTTCTTTTGTTTATACTTTAAAATTTTACATAAATCTTTTAATAGAATTATCGGCTTGACATTATCGGTTGGAATGAGGAGGAAATGATCGGTTATTGGTATCGGTTGAAAAATGTATTATCTAGGGCTGTCCCAAACGACTAATTTTCTCCCGATTAGTCAGCCGACTATTTTTACGATTAGTCGACTAATCTAATAATTAAAAAAAAAAAAAAAAATTTTTTTTTTTACTAATTTAGCAATGAAATTTTTGTTGTCGCTTATCAATTCACAAAAAACATATTGGAACACTCAAATTATTTATTAAAGTACAAATAAACACGTAAATAACAATAATAAATCACAAATAAACAATGAGTTCAAATGCTGATAGAATTAACTAGTGTAGCATCCCGATTGATAAGATGGTCTCTTAAACTGATGGTTTACAACTTTTATTCCATCCTTGATGTAAACACACTGTAAGAGCTACGGTGCACACAAATAAAGCAACACAATTAGAAATTAACAAAAACTTTTCACCTTTTTCCTTTTAAACCTTATTTATATATCAATGAATTGCCTATATGAATTGCCTTTACCTTATTTCCGTATCATTGACAATCTCTCCCTTGAGTGCAATGACTGTATATACTGTATATATTTATGACCTTTTAACCTTATATAATTTTCTATACATTAAAATAAACCATAACATGAAATACACCTTTCAATTAGCATTAAGAACAATACTAATAGCACTTATAGGCCCATTGTCAATGAAACATTATTATTTAGTGAGGCGACAGCACCCTCTGGTGTACAAAAAATGAAGGAAAAAAAAAAAATTACAAACTGCGTGAAGGCGCTTGAGTTATTTATTCACGGCCGACGCGCAGCCAAGCTTGGCACTGAACAGACAGGACAGAAGAGTGTACTCTCCTTTGTTTCTTTGAAATAAGTCAATGTTTTGGACACTCTGGTGCGCTTTTTTTGGCTTTGTGCCGCTTTCCCCGCTTGCAAACAGAGCATCCGACATTCTAACTTTCCACGCATATATTTTTTTAACCCTTCATTAACCGTCGACGGGATGTTGTGCTCGTCGACGGATTTACGTCATCGATGACGTCGACTATGTCGACTAGTCGGGACAGCTCTAGTATTATCGTGCATCACTAAAATATATGTATACAGGCAGTCCCCGGGTTACAAAGGAGTTCTGTTCTTACGAGGGTGACGTAACCTGAATTTCCGCTTAAATCAGAATTAACCATTTAAGTACCCTTAAATCGCAAAATAATTATCCAAAAACATGTATTATATGTCATTTTACTGTCCTCACCAAGATTTGGGACCTAAGTCATAGCTAGACAACAAGCTAAGCTCCGAAATGACAATGTCAGACGTCAGTGTGGTTTTATTCAGCTGCTCATGACATCAGCATTTGCAAAATGAAACTAAAATAAAAATGAAATGAAATCAATTTCATCTTCAATAACAGCAGTTCAAATTTGCATTTATAACTAGCTACTGATACAGCAATGACAATCCACACAAACGATTAGCATGTACAGTGGGGAGAACAAGTATTTGATACACTGCCAATTTTGCTGGTTTTCCCACTTGCAAAGCATGTAGATGTCTGTAATTTGTATCATAAGTTCTCTTCAACTGTGAGGGACTGAATCTAGTACAAAAAAACAGAAAATCACGTTGTATGATTTTTAAATAATAAATTTGCATTTAATTGCATGAAATAAGTATTTGATACATCACAAAAATCGAACTTCATATTTGGTACAGAAACCGTAGTTTGCTATTACAGATACCAAACGTTTCCTGTAGTCCTTGACAAGGTTTGCACACACTGCAGCAGGGATTTTGGCCCACTCCTCCATGCAGATCTCCAGAGCCTTCAGGTTTCGGGGCTGCTGCCGGGCAACACGGACTTTCAGCTCCCTCCATAGATTTTCTATTGGGTTCAGATCTGGTGACTGGCTAGGCCACTCCAGGACCTTAAAATGCTTCTTACGGAGCCACTCTTTAGTTGCCTTGGCTGTGTGCTTTGGGTCGTTGTCATGCTGGAAGACCCAGCCATGACCCATCTTCAGGGCTCTCACTGAAGGAAGGAGGTTGTCAGCCAAGATCTGGCGATGCATAGCCCCATCCATCCTCCCCTCAATACAGTGCAGTCGTCCTATACCCTTGGCAGAGAAGCAGCCCCAAAAAAATGATGTTTCCTCCTCCATGTTTCACGGTTGGGATGGTGTTCTTGGGGTTGTACTCATCCTTCTTTTTCCTCCAAACACGACGAGCCGAGTTTAGACCAAAAAGTTCAATTTTGGTCTCATCCGACCACATGACCTTCTCCCATTGCTCCTCTGGATCATCCAGATGGTCAGTGGCAAACTTCAGACGTGTCTGGACATGCACTGGCTTCAGCAGCGGGACCTTGCGCGCGCCGTAGGATTTTAATCCATGACGGCGTAATGTGTTTCCGATGGTTTCTTCGAGACTGTGGTTCCAGCTCTCTTCAGGTCATTGACCAGGTCCTGCCGTGTAGTTCTGGGCTGATCCCTCACCTTCCTCATGATCAGAGATGCCCCACGAGGTGAGATCTTGCATGGAGCCCCAGAACGAGGCAGATTGACCGTCAACTTGAACTTCTTCCATTTTCTAATAATCGCTCCAACAGTTGTTACCTTCTCACCAAGCTGCTTGCTTATTTTCCTGTAGCCCATCCCAGCCTTGTGCAGGTCTATTATTTTATCCCTGATGTCTTTACACAGCTCTTTAGTCTTGGCCATTGTGGAGAGGTTGGAGTTTGTTTGTTTGAGCATGTGAACAGGTGTCTTTTATACAGGTAACAAGTTCAAACAGGTGCAGTTACTTCCGGTAATGAGTGGAGAACAGGAGGGGTTCTTAAAAAAGAACTAAGAGCCGAAATATTTACTAGTTGGTAATGTATCAAATACTTATTTCATGCAGTTAAATACAAATTTATTATTTAAAAATTATACAATGTGATTTTCTGGATTTTTGTTTTAGATTCCGTACCTCACAGTTGAAGAGAGCATATGATACAAATTACAGACCTCTACATGGCTTGCAAGTGGGAAAACCAGCAAAATCGGCAGTGTATCAAATACTTGTTCTCCCCACTGTATCAGTTAACGTCAGCACATCATCAAAAACAATCACAGAAACTCGCCCCAAGTATTCGACCACAATTGAAAACGCACAAAAACGGTGCAAAAGGTGTCATATACAGGTGTTGAGTCGGGGGATGATTCACAAGCAACAAATGTGCGCGCAGGTTTGCAGCTGCAATCTCTCCCCCTCCTCTCTCACTCGGCTGCACGGCTTCTATGTGGGAGCTGTCACTACCCGCAAATACACTCTTCTTTGTGTGCGCAAATACGTTCTTCTGCGTGTGTACATGCGCTCTTACTTGCGTGCCATCACTACTTCTTATTCTACACTTCCTGCGCCAAGATAAAAGCATGCATCACAAAGTTCAATAAAAATCAAAAGTTTTGAACATGTTACTGTCCCAATGAATTATTTTAAAGAATAACGTAGCAAAATGCTGGTCTTTATTAAATGCTTCATTGAGTGAGTCCACTCAAATCAACTGACGCAGCTGAGACCAGCCTCGTCACTTACACAATGAGTTGCCACAGCACATTACTGCTAGTGTTTAACAAGTTAAATGATGACTGACAGATCTGCGGCTTTGAAGATAGTGCTGCCAAGCTTCTCTGGCAAGATCAAAGTAGCACACCTGTCACTCATCATTAACTTTAACAAGGAAACCAGCTGCCTACTGAGCAAGAAAAGCAGCAGGAGGGAGAGTGAGAAATTGTACCCGGTCGGATCGGGACACCTCCATAAAATACTGTATTATTTTTAAATGAAAAAAAAAAAAATCTGCGATGGACTGATGGCGTGAAGTTTGAAGCGTGAAATAGCAAGGGACTAAAACATCCATTCATCCAAGCTTCCCCTTATTAGGGCCAGCCGTTGCTACTGAATGTGTAGCTAGGAGCCCCCCACAAATGACATTATTTATCCATGTATTATTTTCGTAAATATTATTTTTTTTGTGAATATTGTATTTTCACAACTTAGCATGTATGTCCGTCACTGTTTATGGTTCACCTGAAACAAGAGGTGGGTTACATGTTCTCTGTTACATTTACTTGAGTAACCTTTAGAGCAAAATGTACTTCTAAGAGTAGGTTTACAAAGCTATACTTTTTACTTGAGTAGATTTGTGAAGAAAAAATGCTACTCTTACTGCGCTACTTTGGGCTACACAAGAGTCGTTACGCTTTTCCTTTTTATTCTACATATTAAAGATTTTTTTTTTTTTTGTGCGTGATGCCAAGAGTAGAGACGTGCCAGGTGTATTACCGGGGTAGCTCTACCGATTTCACCAATGAGATGTCGCCACAATCATCACATGACTCCATTATGCAATCAGACGCAATCTTGCCGTTCTATTTTCACGCCAGCCTTTTCAATCATGTGGTGTCTTTAAAGCACCGTAAAAAATGAAGTATTTGCTATCATGACTGTGATTGAGGTGAAGTACACTATTGGACAGGTTGCTATCAGGCAATCAACCATTCACACTTAAGTACAATTTACACTCTTCCTCAATCGGAAACATGTATTTATGGAACATGGAAGGAACCCAGAGTACCCAGAGAAATCTCACATAAGCATAGTGAGATTACTCGCTCCACACATCTGCCTTTTACTGAGAAATGCGTCAAAGGAAAAAAAAAAGATCACTTTTGCCATCCTGTGGTGTATTGGGGCTAAGGAACAATGTTAAGGAAAGTTTGGTACCCTCATTGATACAAAAGACATCTTGATGCCATTGAACAACGTGCAGTGAGTTAAGGAATTTCATCTAAACAAGTTACGCTTTTAATCCATTTTGTGACATTTTGACGCATTCTTTTGGAACATAGATACCAAAGAACTATGTTGAAGTGAGTTTGAGGAGATTAATGTGGACAAAGATATTGCTTTGTCACTCTTTTGTGACAACGATATACAGTTGGGCAAATACTGTAAGTATTTAGTCAACCACCAATTGTGCAAGTTCTCCAATACTTGAAAAGATTACAGAGGCCTGTAATTGTCAAAATGGGTAAACCTCAACCATGAGAGACAGAATGTGTGTGTGGGGGGGAAAAAATCACATTGTTTGATTTTTTAAAAAATTATTTCCAAATTACAGTGGAAAATAAGTATTTGGTCACCTAGAAAGAAGCAAGATTTCTGGCTGTCAAAGAGGTCTAACTTCTTCTAACGAGGCTCCACTCGTTACCTGTATTAATGGCACCTGTTTTAACTCATTATCGGTATAAAAGACACCAGTCCACAAACTTAGTCACATTCCAAACTCCACTATGGCCAAGACCATAGAGCTGTCGAAGGACACCAGAGACAAAATTGTAGACCTGCACCAGGCTGGGACGAATGAATCTGCAATAGGTAAAACGCTTGGTGTAGAAAGAAATCAACTGCAGGAGCAATTATTAGAAAATTATTAGAAAATGGAAGACATACAAGACCACTGATAATCTCCCTCGATCTGGGGCTCCATGCAAGATCTCACCCCGTGTCGTCAAAATGATAACAAGAACTGTGAGCAAAAATCCCAGAACCACACCGAGGGACCTAGTGAATGATCTATAGAGAGCTGGGACCACAGTAACAAAAGCTACTATCAGTAACACAATGCGCCGGCAGGGACTCAAATCCTGCACTGCCAGACGTCTCCCCCTGCTGAAGAAAGTACAGGCCCGTCTGCGGTTCGCTAGAGAGCATTTGGATGATCCAGAAGAGGACTGGGAGAATGTGTTATGGTCAGATGAAACCAAAATAGAACTGATCTGTGTAAAGGGAAGAATGAATGGGGCCATGTATCGAGAGATTTTGAGTGAAAATCTCCTTCCATCAGCAAGGGCATTGAAGATGAGACATGGCTGGGTCTTTCAGCATGACAATGATCTCAAACACACAGCCAGGGCAACAAAGAAGTGGCTTCGTAAGAAGCATTTCATGGTCCTAGAGTGGCCTAGCCAGTCTCCAGAGCTCAACCCCATAGAAAATCTGTGGAGGGAGTTGAAAGTCTGTGTTGTCCAACGACAGCCCCAAAACATCACTGCTCTAGAGGAGATGTGCATGGAGGAATGGGCCAAAATACCAGCAACAGTTTGTGAAAAGCTTGTGAAGGGTTACAGAAAATGTTTGGCCTCCGTTATTGCCAACAAAGGGTACATAACAAAGTATTGAGATATACTTTTGGTATTGACCAAATACTTATTTTCCACCATGATTTGCAAATCGATTCTTTAAAAATCAAACAATGTGATTTTCTGTTTTTTTTTTTTTTTTTTTTTTCACATTCTGTCTTTCATGGTTGAGGTTTACCCATGTTGACAATTACAGGCCTCTCTAATATTTTCATGTGGGAGAACTTGCACAATTAATGGTTGACTAAATACTTATTTGCCCCACTGTATGTTGTAGTGAATTGAAGAATTTAATCCAGACACATCCTAAACACTGTAATTTAAGTGCTAAGCCAGTTATTTAGGTCCAGATCTATCAGTGGAGCTATTTTTGGTTTTATTTCTATTGGCCCAACCTTTTAGTTCATATTAAATGGGACAACAGCAAATTTTCTCATATACGATTGGAATAGAAGTGCCACATGTTGTTTGCAGATCGCCTTTCAAGGTGAACTTTTCAACTAGCATTCTGAGCATTTACTTTGTGGAGGTGAAACCAGAGCAGGCTTATCTTTCCATGGTGTCATCACACGCAGATGAGAGTTTCTTCCCAACACGTGCAGGACATCTTATTTTTAGGAAGGTTATAAAGCTGGATAATAAAACCATTAGAACAAACCAATAACCTTTAGTTTACTTTATATACTGTACCTTACTAATCTCTTTGCGTATATTGGTGATTGGATGTGCATGGGATAGAGAGAGGTGAATATTCAACACCATTCACTATCAATGTGCCCCTCCCACTCAATATCTCTACTCCTCAACTGACCTTCTCTTATTTGCATGGCTTCTGCTGCTGCTGTTGAGCGATTTTGCTGACCCAAACCATCTCTGATGTGCATTGTATACATTAAAATACTTAGAACATGTGAACCCAAGGTCGGTTGTGACATAATTGCGTTGTGCTTGGTGTGAAAAACACTGCATGAAACTATCAGTGAAGCTATATGAATGCTGCTCTGAAATAGGTGCACAGTATTTTTGGTTCAATGATTTTAACTGTTTATCATTAAACATGTTTTAAACATACTAGTTTCTTGTCATAAAATATTTTGTTGAACTTGTTATAAAAAAAAAAAAAAATATATATATATATATATATATATATTTAGGGTTAGGGATTAGTATAATTTGTATAATTATACAGGAACTGTCCTTTTTTAAAAAATATTTTTTTTTTGTACTTTAATAATAATAATATAATATAAAAAAAATAAAAGATAAAATAAGATAATAATTAAAAAAAAAAAAAAACATTACTTGTGTTTGGATTAGTTTTCTAATATTTTATATGAGTAGCTTTACTTTTTTTTTTAAAAGTAGAAATAAGCACTTTTTCCACCTATGGTGCACACACTTGGCATCTCCCCCCTCACTTGCAAAAGCTCCCGCGCCAGCATCAGCACCACCACCAGCAACAACGCCGCCGCCCCTCCCCCCACGCCCACCGCTCTCTCCCCGTCTTTTTTCCCCCTTGCTATTACGTTCACTGCCGGTGCCGTACAATTGGAGCACGGCGTGTCGCCCTTGCGTTGCCTGGAGAAACGAGCGAGAGGAGCGCGGATGACGACTCTCTAGACAAAACTGACTAGAGGAGAAGGTGGCGGAGGTGGTGGTGGTGAGACCACCTCAAGATGCCTCGTTTGAGCCTAACGTGTCCTGCAGACTGTGCCCTTCCAAGGCTGTAGAGAAGGAGAGAGAGGTAGAGAGATGCAGGCTGGCTGTATACGCTATGCTGCCTGAACCTGCTTGCTGTGTTTTGTTGTGCCATTGTTTGGATTGAGGAGGGCTCCCATCCAAAAGCCAAATCAATGAGGATTCTGAGGCCATTCCTTCAGAAAGGAGCGCATATGCTGCAGTGTTTCTGTGGACAACGATCGAAGTCGACCACTATCACCGACGGTGAGAGACTCCCACAACCGCCACCACACACACCACGCTCGCTTTGCATGCTCCTAAGTGGATGGGGGGGACAAGAGTGGGAATCATGGTGAGGATGAAGAGGAAGGTGGTCGAGTGGTTTCATTGGCCACGCACAACAAGTCGAGTGCTGCGGCTGAGTCTCTCCTCATAGCGCTCATCATCTGGCCCGAGTTGAGTGTGTGCACCAGTCAGCGGCGAGCCCCGCAGTCTTCCACGCTTCACGCGCACGCCGGTGCGTCGAATGCGCGCAATGTCGCGTCAAAGTATCCCCAACACAATCAGAACCATGGATAGCGTCATATAGCACAGCCCCACAAGGCCCAAGCTGCCAAACTTTTCAGGTCTGCGCTACTGTACTGCATATACAGTACAGTATGCAGAGGTGGTCAAAGTAATCAAACTCTACTTCCCTCACCTCCCAAAAGGTAGTAGTTTAACGCCTTCAAGTCATATTTGATCTCTTCGTGTGATTTTATTAAAAAGTTTAGGAAGTCCCCTATCATAGATTAACTGATCTGCCATATTATTTCCCTTCATAACTTCTGAGATTGGATGGTGTTGGCATATTTTTTTATGATCCGTCAAAAACAAGGTTGGCTGTTGTAATCATAATTCAAATAGGTATGCTTGGCACAAGTAAAACACACTTAATCATGCTTTATGCTTTTTTGACAAGGAATTAGTGCAGTTAGTGTTAGCACAAATATTCAGGTTTTTTCTAGAAATAATAATTGAAAACATACTCGAACATCTGAACTTGAGGTTAATCAGAAGACCTCATTAATGGCAGATGTGTGGTGATTCCTATTTATTATGACCTTGAATGTGTTTAATTCTGAAAATAGCGACATTCCATTTAAAAGGGGTGGACACACATTTGCAATGACATCATCGTAGGTGTTTTTTTTTATGTATATATTTTTTTGTAATTTAGCTGTGCAAGTTATAAAAAAACAACTAGAAGTGATTCAATGCAGAAACCCAACATCTGAAAAACCTGGCATTTAACTAGGGGTGTGCAAACTTTTTGTATCCACTTTAGAAAAGAAATTGTAAAGCCAAAAAATAAAACAAGTAGTTTGAACATGTTTAATTTAACATAATTCTAAACGTACTTACCACCAATAAGAATGCCATTAGGAGGCAATTACAAACGAATAATTAATTCATTGGGTAACACGCGTTAAGCTTTAATTAACTGCTGTAAGTCTTTGACTACGAAAAGCAGAAGTGACTTCCTCTGGCAGTGAATTGTGTGTGTAACGTATCACATATTGCATGTTTTGACTTTTACTCACAGCCAGACATGCAATTATCAGCATAAACATGAGTAGTGTTAATTTTAAAATGTATGAACAAGTTTATTCACTGTTAAAAGTGCTTCATTGGAACTGTGGAAGGTTCGTGTGCCGAACGACACCTCAACGAACATCTCTCCAACAATTAGTTTCCTTTCACTTAAGAAAATCGGATAGTGATCCTCCAAGTACATAGCCAGAGTCATTACAGGTGAGATCCTGCCAGTTAATAAATTAGTTCTTAATTCATTTATAACACCCTTAAAGCTTCAATTAACCGTTTTAAGCCATTAAGTAAGGACAGCAGAAGTGGCCTTTTGCATGTGGTTCAAAGAGGAGGCTTTTAAAGGTCTCCTGCCTTGCCTCTTTCATGGTTATAAATCGTAGAAGGATATGAAAAAACTAATGAGATTACTTAAGAGGTAAGGTTTCCACTTGCGGAAGTGGATTTTTCTTGCACGTACCCATGTGCCTAATGCTGTTATCGCAAAAGTATCATTTTGGTAACTGCAAATTGTGGAAATTTTGGATTTTGAGGCGCACCTGACTGAAAGAAACCACCCCCCTATATATTAACTGCACTGGACCATAAGCCAAGGTGTATTTCACCACAAAGATATGCAGCTCGTTAGAATGTAAAAATCCATAAATAAGCCTCACTGGAGTATAAACTGCTGGGTTCAAAAACGGGGGAAAAAATAATGGCTTATGGTCCTAAAATTATGGTGATCAATTTCTAATCTAAATACAGGTGTCTGAAAATATTAAAGTGGACTCCGAAGCTGTCCCTATTTCACTAGTTTACTCTAAAATGAGAGGGTTTTAGTTCAGGTGAAACTCAGTACAGTTGTGATTGTAGCTGCATTTGCTAATCAAAAGATTCAAATCTCCTGATAAATGAGACAACATATATTGCTGTGCTCGTTTCTAAACTGAAGAACCCCCTTTTACTCTAAAATTCAAAGCAACTCCGGTGTCCTGCTACATTGTATTGAAACAGCAGCCAAAGTGTCTCTCAAAATTCAGGCCAGTCTATTAGGAGCGCCATCAAGCACAGCCGACTCCTCCGAGACAATTGGACCAAAAGCAGCATGCAGTATGTCAGAATCTGCATAATGAATATAAACTAGGCCTGCACAATATATCGTCTGAATATTGCTATCGCGATGTCCGCATGCGTAACAGTTCTTGCAGTGAATGGTGTGTGGAATGTATCATCAAATATTGCCTGTTTTAACTTTTAGTCCATAGCAGAATGTGTGATTTATTAATTTTTTGAACAAGTAAACCGTTGGTTGGCCTCATAAAAGCAGCAAATGTGCCGAGACATGGCTTCCTGTATCCCTTTTACAGTATATACGGCAATCCATCGTTTACAGATAAACCCCTTAGCATGGATTAAACTGTACTGTATGAATACAATCATATATCGCCGTTTTCAATTTTTTGCACTTTGAGTTGATAAATAATTGAATAAGAAATAATAAAATGCAGTTAAAGTAAATTGAAGCACCTTAAATCTAGGCAAGGCAAAATTTATTTATATAGCACAATTCAACACAAAGCAATTCAAAGTGCTTTACATCACATGAAGATCATAAAAATCACATTAAAATCAATAGGACGTTAAAAACAAAGACAATTGAAATAGGAAATAAAATTATACATAAAAATCGCATTTAATCATGAATACAATAATAATAAAATGCACAAGAGGAATAGAAAAATAGATTGAAATATAAGGACAGTTATGGATATGCAGTGCTAAACAAAAGCATTTTAGCACTGATTTAAAGGAGCTAACAGTTTGAGCATACTTCAGACCTTCAGGTAACTTGTTCCAGAGGTGAGGAGTATAATAACTAAATGCTGCCTCACCCTGCTTGGTTCTTGTTCTTGGAACATACAGGACACCGGTTCCAGACGACCTTAGGAGTCTAGATGTTTCATAGGAATCTAACAAGTCAAGCATGTATTTTGGTCCTAGGCCATTAAGTGTTTTGTAGACAAGCAGTAGTATTTTATATTCTATCCTTTGACTCACTGGAAGTCAGTGTAATGATTTCAAACCAGGTGTAATGTGGTCCAGTTTCCTTGTATTTGTGAGGACTCTGGCTGCAGCATTCTGTTCTAGCTGCAGCTTCCTGACTGATTTTTTTTATCAAGACCTGTAAATATACCGTTGCAATAGTCCAATCTGCTGAAAATGAATGCATGCATAAGAGGTTCCATGTCATGTTGAGTCAGAAGCCCCTTAATTCTGGTTATATTTTTTAGGTGGTAATAAGCAGACTTAGTGACAGACTTTAGATGGCTATCAAGTTTTAGGTCTGAGTCAATAATTACGCCAAGGTTTCTGACTTGATTTGTAGCTGTAAGTGACATTGTGCTAAGGTGCCTGCTTATCTTTGACCTTTCCTTTTTTGGCCCAAAAATGATCACTTCTGTCTTCTCCACATTTAACTGGAGAAAATTCTGGCACATCCATTCATTGATTTGATGAATGCATTTACTCAGGGAAACTAAGGGATTATAACCATGTGGGGACACCGAAATGTAGAGTTGTGTGACATCTGCACAGGACTGAGCTAGGGGAAGCATATTGATGTTAAATAAGAGTGGTCCAAGAATTGACCCTTGCGGGACTCCACACGTGAATTTGGTTCGTTCTGACTGATGGTTTCCCATTGACACAAATAAATCCCTATCATGTAAATAAGATGTGAACCACTGAAGAACAGTGTCGGTAAACCCTACTCACTGCTCCAATCTACTGAGTAGTATGTTGTGATCAACCGTGTCGAATGCGGCGCTGAGATCCAATAGTAGCAGAACAGATGATTTGCCTGAGTCAGT
This sequence comes from Corythoichthys intestinalis, assembly GCF_030265065.1. Taxonomy (NCBI): domain Eukaryota; kingdom Metazoa; phylum Chordata; class Actinopteri; order Syngnathiformes; family Syngnathidae; genus Corythoichthys; species Corythoichthys intestinalis. Next base: position 20,940,351 of record NC_080408.1, on the reverse strand, counting down.
ATTCCGACGAATATCATTTAGGACTTTGATAAACACGGTCTCGGTGCTGTGTTGTGGCCGTAATCCAGACTGAAATGAGTTAAAAAGATTGTTTTGCATCATAAAAACCTGGATTTGTTCGAACATATAGTACAACAAGTAAACATTATGAAACTAAGATAAATTTTTTTACAATGGAGAGTACGTTTCAGTTTAAACAAAAATAAACAAACCTATTCAAGTCATCTGGTGAAATTTTTTTTAGTTTTAATGTTGCGATATATATTGCAAACCCCCAAAAGTCGCAATGTAGGTTTTTTCCAATAGCGTTCAGCCCTAATATACATCATTACGCTGGTTCTTATATTGTAGATATTAGAAGTCTACACCCCCATTTTCAAACGCCAGGTTGAAAAATTAAGTAAAGGAAAACAAAGTCGTCCACTTTTTTCCAACCCCCTCACCCTCTTTTAAGAAGTGATGTCAAGTCCTCACACCCTCTTTATAACTAGGATATACTAAAACTGTTTAGAATTTACAAATCGTTGTCATATTAAATGCAAGTCTGCACACGCTTGCTACCATTCAAAGTGCCTCTGATTAACCAATTTCAATTAAAATGAGTTCTACAGCAGGGGTGCCCAATGCCGGTCCTCGAGAGCCCCTATCCACCTTGTTTTCTGTGTTTCCCTCCTTTAACACACCTGAATCAAATGATCAGCTCATTAGCAAGCTCTACAGCAGCCTGATAAGGATCCTGATTAGTTGATTCAGGTGTGTCAGAGGAGGGAGACATGGAAAACAAACTGGATAGGCGCTCTCGAGGACCGGGATTAGGCACCCCTGTTTTACAGTATTAGATATTTTGTAAAGTCCTGTCGTTAGAAATGAGCCCTCGAAATAGATGCTGCTATCAACCATGCGTGACTATATGTATGCTGTTCTATTGATGAAGTTTTGTTTGCTTTGCACCAGAAAACAAGTTGCCTGTGTATGTACTGTATGTGGACAAAGGTTCTGCCAGCAAGGAAAACTGAAGTTAGAAAAAGGCCACTAAAACACTTAAAACTTTATTTGTGGTCAGCCAAAGGCATTATTAAAAAAATAAAAAAATAAATAAAAATATGTATATATATATATATATATATATATATATATATATATATATATATATATATATATATATATATCCCTTTATAAAAACCTGAGAGGTCTTCGAAGTCTTCAAACAAAGCAAAATATATTACATGATGAATAAAAGGCAGAAAAATACAATGAAAATTTAGAAAAACAAAACAATGCATTGCGCTAAAAGTCATTACAACAAAAATAAACAAAATCCGAACACATTAAAACAGTTTCTTGTATTTGCTAACTCCCTTTCACATGAGTTTAAACGTGACAGGATATGTTCATAATAACACCTAATTGTTTCTCCCATAAAATATATTTTTTTTTAATGTCCACAGTATTCTGCATTTCTGCACACTGTTTAGAACACCTTTAGTGTCACAACTTTATGATACGAAGTAGAAGAACATAACAGACATGAATTATTAAGCACAGAATCCATGCAAAATGAAGGTTTGCGCTAGTGACATTCCATTAAACAACAGCATTTTAAAGGTTTGCACCTGTGACAGTCCAAAAAATAACAGCATTTTAAGCGATCCTGTTGGGCACCATTTTTCAAACATATTGCTATCACCCTTTTCTGACTTGTGTCTATTGCTTGTATTGTCAAAGCAGTTCTGCTGTACTTTGCCCGCAGAAAAAATTTTGTATACGCTGTGAAGTCTTTCCTCATGCTGCTAAAATGACATTTCAAATCATTACTTGAGGGTCAAACAAGAGCACGTGAAGCAGAAGGTTAAAAAATGCCCTCCTTTGAAGTGTTAACTTTACATTTGCCTTTAATATGCAACTGTAAAAAAGTGGCTGGAGTACCCTATTAGTTATTGGTGTGGTTGAATGGCACATTCACAGTCTACATTGAGGGACAGTATTATATTTAATGGGTGGCAAGGTTGAGTTCTTACTCATAGTAACTTAAAGCATGTGTTGTTAACTATAAAAATAATAGGTAGGTGAATTTATTTTGTGCTATATACTGAACTAGGGAACCTGGCTTCAACATATCTCAAGGACACTCATGTAATGAGCTTATCTGGATGAAAACTGAGCAGTTTAGTTTTTAACAACTGTGATTAAGTCTTCTACCACAAGAGGTCAGCAGACTTAAAGAAATGAATTGCAAGACAACATTTGAACCTAATGGTGGAAAGGCAGCAATGCCCGTCGTGCACACTTTGGTATGATAATCCACTTTTGTTCATGTTGCTGGCTTGACAGGAACATCAATTTTATGTATAGTAGGTGTCATTAATGAGATATTGTATAAGTTAACAACATTACCCTTTGTTATTAAACATCACCATTCCATTCCACATAAATGCACACAATTAGAAACGCACTCAACACTACAATCCTGAGCGTGATTGATGTGGTTGCTATCAATGCTTCTTATTTGTATATTCACATATACTTTATACCAATTCAATGAAAAGCCAGTACTATTGCATGGTATAAATGAAGTGATGCGGATTTATAGTCTTGCCTGCAAACTCCATTTGTCTTTTGTTATCTTTATTCCCTCTCTCTGCAAAAAGCCTGTATGTATCTGTCCTTCTTATCTCACTTTCAGACAAGGGAAGCCTCCACTGATGATATTCGCATCTTAAGTACAGAAGGGTTTAAATAAAAGAAGATTTGTCCCCTATTGGGTGGGAAAAGTGTCAAATTGAGTGTGAGAAAAACATTTTACACTAGAACTACCAAGGGTGGATCAGTTGATACAAATCACTTTTGTATCCAGAGAAGGGTCATCTGACCTTAATCAGCATATCTTTTGTGAGCATTGAGGTCGTCATTAGTCATTCTCATTCACACTCGCAAAACCACAGGATTGGATTCGTCCAATTAGTATCTTGAGTGTTTGCAGGGCAGGGGTACCTGTTTGCGGAGGACTGTCCATTTTAACTGGCTGCAAGTTTGATTTAATTATTGCCACCTACTGTTATGTGCCACAGATAAGTAACAGGTGCTGTTAATTCCACAAATTAGAAGCATCACATGATTTTTTCAAAGGGTGCCAGTACTTTTGTCTGGCCCATTTTTGGAGATTTGTGTAAAATGATAATGATTAAAAAAAAAAAAATCCATTCTCTTTTGTATTTTTTCATTGCAAGCAAAATAAGATATTACTACCAAAGCCAATTCTAATTGCAAACATTCTCTCGGGGTAATTGAGGATTATTTGACAGAATTGCAGGGGTGCCAATACTTTTGGTCAGCACTGTATACATATATCATATCTATATTTATATATAGTGAGGAGCAGAAGTATTCTCACCCCTTGAGATTTTGCAAGTTCACCCAATTAGAAAATAGGTAGAGGTCTGAAATTTCAATCGTGGTTGCATTTTCACTTAGAGACAAAATCTAAAAAAAAAAATCTGGAACTCACATTGTATGATTTTTTAAATAATTTATTTGTTGTTTACTGGGGTGCATAAGTATTTGTACCCCTTAGAAAGTCAGTGCTAATACTTAGTGCAGAAGCCTTTACAGAGGTTTCTGTAGTTCTTCACCAGGTTTTCACATTGGGAAACGGGGATTTTAGTCCATTCCTCCGAACAAATCCTCACTAGATCTGTCAAGTTTTGTTGAGAAAGTTTCAGCTCCATCCAAAGATTTTCTATTGGATTGAGGGCTGAAGGTTGTGGCTCAAAATCTCACGATACATTTCACCATCCATCCTCTGCTTTATAAAGAACAGCCATCCTGTCCCCTTCGCCGAAAAGCAGCCCCAAAGTTTGAGGTTTCCAGCCCCATACTTCACAGCGGGGATGGTGTTCTTGGGATAGTACTCATCCTTTTTTCCCGTCCACACATGACGAGTAACGTTTGCACCAAAATTTCTACTTTGGTCTCATCTGACGACATGACTTTCTCCAATGATCCCTCTGCATTATTAAGCTGGTCCCTGGCAAACTTCAGACGGGCCTTCACATGTACTGGCTTCAACAGGGGAACCTTCCGAGCATTGCATGATTTTTAAACCATTGCACCTTAGTGTTCTTTAGACAATAGCCTTTGAAACTGTGCATCCAGCTCTCTTGAAGTCATTGATCAGCTCCTGCTGTGTAGTTCTAGACTGAGCCCTCACTGTTGTCATCATGAGTGATGCCCCACGAAAAGAGATTTTACATGGAGCCCCAGTCCAAAGTAGATTATCATTCATGTTCAGCCTTTTTCATTTTCTAACAATTGCTGCAACTGTTGATTTATTCTCACCAAACTTATTTCCAATTGCCCCAAAGCCTTTACCTGCTTTGTGGAGCTCAACAATTTTTTCTCTGGTGTCTACCGAAAGCTTTTTGTTCTTGCCCATTGTAGCAGTTGGATTATGACTGATTGAGGGGTGCACAGGTGACAATTATGAGCTCAAACGGGTTGTGGGTGGGTGGTTACTCATGGGGTAAAGGTGGATTTTTTTTTTTTTTTTGAAGGAAGACGGACAACTTTTTGATTGTCATAATTATTGCTGATTCACAGGGGTACAAATACTTATGACCCCCAATAAATTACAAAAAAAAAAAAAAAACATACAATGTGAGTTCCGCATTTTTTAAGATTATGTCTCTACAAGTGGAAATGCATCTATGTTTGAAATTTCAGACCTCTACCTATTTTCTAATTTGGTGGACTTGCAAAATCACAAGGGGTGCAAATACTTCCGCTCTTCACTGTACATACTGTACATACAGAGATCACAGTCATTATTCAAAGAAAGAACCAGAAAATTAATTGACTGCTCAGTTTTATTTAAAACTGCAGAATTGAAAAAACAAGCAATTAAATTGACTGCACTGTAAACAGAAGCTTAACAAGTTCAAACACTCCAAAACGTAGATGCTTGCAATCCGCCGTTAAACTATCAGGCGCTTACTGCCACCTACCTCTCAAGAGTGTTGTGGTTTTTATTGGTTAATATTCACCTGCCATTCTTGCTTGTACTCGTGAGACAGTAAGCCACCTGGTTCTCAGTTACGGTATAGTTGCATAGGGCTTACCGGTTGTGCCAGGGGCATGAAAACGAAACTATCAATTTACACTGAAAAAAAAAGAAACCAAACAAAAGTAACGTGTAACGCAGGCAACAATTTGAAAAGTAGTGGAGTAAAAAGTACAGATACCTGCTGTACAATGTAGTTAATTGTAAGTAGAATGTATCACTTCATATTTGTATTCAAGTAAAGTACAGATGCACAAAAACGTACTAAAGTACAGTAGTGAAGTACTTCTACTTCAGTACATTTCACCACTGCCTATTTGCGTACTACAACTGATGGTCACTTCTTACTGCAGTTTATAACAGTAGTAGAAACCACTGGAGAAAGGATTTATTGGCCAACCTGCTGTTGTGTTTTGGGGATTGCTGCAACAGACCGTCCAGACTCTAAATCTGTCTTCATTTGTGGTTGGATGAATTTGTCAATGGATTGGCTGATTGGACGGTAAACGTTGAGCTCTTTAAGTCTTGAATGATATGCTTGTTTTTTTGTAACATTAAGCTTTCTTTTGCACAATAATGAGGTTATTGTTCGATCACTGCATCTCCTTGTTTTGTCATCGATAAAGATGTTGCTTTGTCTGCTTCACCTTAGTCCGATTAAGAAAAGATTCTTTCGAGAATTGCGTGCCAATCATCAACCATCATCAATTCATGGTCCTGTCAGTTAGCATGGTGGATGAAACATTTTTGCCTTCTTTGCTCGCAATTCCTGAGTCAAAGCTGCATCAAGCCTACAAAATGTCATAAGCTTGCATGTCTTGGCTGGCTTAGTATGAATTGATCAAGTGGTTTTGTAGCTTTTGATTGAAATTAGAAAGGCAAGGCAAGGCAAATTCATTTCTACAGCACAATTCAACACAAAGTAATGCAAAATTCTTTACATTTCAAGAAACTAAAATCTACCGTATTTTTCGGACTATAAGTTGCACCTGAGTATAAGTCGCACCAGCCATAAAATGCCCAACGAAGAGGGGAAAAAAACATATATAAATTGCACTGGAGTATAGGTTGCATTTTTGGAGGAAATTTACTTGATAAAATCCAACACATAGAGCAGATATGTCATCTTGAAAGGCAATTTAAAATAAAAATACAATGGAGAACAACATGCTGGATAAGCGTACACCATGATAATGTTACATGATGCAGGGACAACAAAATGCGAATGTGGCCGGTATGTTAACGTAACATAGCTATTAAGAGTTATTCAGATAACTATAGAATAAAGAACATGCTAACAAGTTTACCACACCATCGGCGTCACTCCAAAACACCAAAATAACATGTGAAATGATATCATAATGTGTTAATAATTTCACATATAAGTCGCTCCAGAGTATAAGTCTCACCCCCAGCCAAACTATTAAAAATACTGCGACTTATAGTCCGAAAAATACGGTATACAGTAAAATGATACACAAAAGTCACATTAAATCATCAAGACAGTGAAAAACAAAAACATTTGAAACCGGAAATAGAAATACAACCCAAAAAAATGAATGAAAAGCAAAAGCCATATAACTTTGAACTGTATGGAGAATTATGAATGGTTTTCCTGTGGCCTTAGAAACGGTCTATTCTAATGCAAATATCTGCACATTTTTAAAGATGAAATTTACGAATATAAGATTTAATCTTGGCTTAGTGTTGATTACATATTTTAAATTAAGATTAACACTCAATATTTAACTGCTACTGAATAAAAATGCGTTTAAAAGTGTATGCTTAACAAACAAGCAATTTCTATTTATAAGGCAGTACATTTAAAAAAGTGTAGCTTATCCCATTGCTATTCAATTTTCTGTATGACAATACATTGATCACAATTAAAATTTCTCATCCTTCCCTATTCTTCATCTTATATACCGTATTGGCCCGAATATAAGACGGCCCTGATTATAAGACGACCTCCTCTTTTTCAAGACTCAAGTTTGAAAAAAAGACTTTTTGAACACCAAATTAATCTTTATACAGAAAAATAATTGCAGTTCATCTAAAACAAATGATCATAACAATATATTTGAGAGAAAAAGCATGTTATTTTGCCTCATTCAAATATTAATATCTGAACATTTAAATATGTAAACTAAAGTGCAATCACATTCGTAGATAGAATGGCTTCTGGTTTTTGAAATGTAAATAAACCAATCTATTGTGATCAAACAAAAAAAATGAAATAACTGCATTAACCATCAAAGTCAAGTCTAACTGTAACTGTAGTCTTGAAACAAATATGAATAGGGAAAAACATTGCAATAAAATAATGCAAACTGGTTAAACTTGAGAGGAGCTGAGATCTGTCATGACAGAACATCGCTTCAATGATATCTGGTGCCATCTAGCGCCGTGAATGGGTATAATGTCTAGACCGCGAATATGAGACGACCCCCACTTTTTCAGTGTTATTTCAAAGCAAAAAAACACCGTCTTATATTCAGGCAAATATGGTAATAATAAACCTCTGTACTAGGGTTGTTCCGATCATGTTTTTTGCTCCCGAACCGAACCGATCCCGATTGTTTTAGTTTGAGTATCTGCCGATCCCGATATTTCCCGATCCGATTGCTTTTTTTGCTCCCGATTCAATTCCAATCATTCCCGATAATTTTTCCCGATCATATACATTTTGGCAATGCATTAAGAAAAACATATATACATTCAACATACAGTACATAAGTACTGTCTTTGTTTATTATGACAATAAATCCTCAAGATGGCATTTACATTATTAACATTCTTTCTGTGAGAGAGATCCACGGATAGAAAGACTTGTGACTTTGTATATTGTGACTAAATATTGCCATCTAGTGTATTTGTTGAGCTTTCAGTAAATGATACTGTAGCCATGCCCAAAGGCATGATGGGACGTGGAACCAAGACTGTGCGTAGTGCTACCAATTGATATATCTTCTCTGCGTTGGAAAATAACATAAGGTGTTAAGAAAAAGATCAATTGCTACCTAGCTTCCCCACATTGCTTCCCATGATATTTCTAATCGTAGGGAGAGGGATTGTAAGGCTTTAGCCAATTAAAAAAAGGCTGCAAAGGCTGCCAAAATTCACTCTACTCATTTTATTCTGCCTTTTATCTCTATATAGGTAAAACGGCGCCATTACAGATTGAGCGCGACAATGCGTGAGTGGGTCGAGCAGCACATGCATTAATTGCGTTAAATATTGTAACGTGATACATTTTTTAAAAAATTACCGGCGTTATCGGAATAAATTTGATAACCCTACCTTAAGCCTAAACTAAAGACTCTGGATGAGTGTAACACATTATGTCTGTAACGTTAAATACAATTAGAAAACGATTCAATAAAAAAAAAATTTAAAAAAATTAAAAAAAAGGCATTGCCGATATTTTTTTGCTGATTCCGATACTTTGAAAATGACGTGATCGGACCCGATCCCGATCGATCGGGACATCTCTACTTTGTACGAATGTAAATTCGTAAAGCTTCCTAAAATATGTTCATACCATTATTATTTGATGCATGGCCCTTTCCTTAATATTCCAAATTTATCCAAATGGAACAATAGTGAGACATTTAGCAGCTCTCTCCAATCCATCTGTTTCCCTTTTTTAACTTCTCATTATTTATTCACATTTTCTAGCAGCGCTCTCTCATTGCATGGCTGTGACAATTCCTAATACAATCACGTATGATTGCGTTAAAAGAGTTGGAGAGAAAGGGAGAGTGGGGAGGAGGAGATGGAGGAGGAGGAGTGGGGGGGCGTGGAGGGTGAGGCAATCCATGGAGCGTTCACATTATCCGTCGGAGATGGAACAAACCCACAGCAACCAAGCAGCGAGACACGCTGAGGAATGATGCCACTCTCTTTTTTTGTGTTCCCGTGAGACTAATTGTTGCTTTTGAGACGAATTTTAACCTCCTTCCCCACCCTCCTGCAGGCTTCTATCACATCTCTGCAACCGATTCCCCCCTCTTTTTTTCCCCACCCTCACTCCCCTAGTGCATTGAGAGGTGCCATCGTCGGAACCTGAGTGTGTGGTGTGCTTGCGGGGGCTCATCACAGCTCCTTGCACTGCGCCGCGCAGAGCCACTGCATCTTCAATTCATGTGTGTGGATTAGATACCGAAAGGGACATTTATTATTTTTTTTGGGGAGCCGCTTCATAAAAAGAAGCTCTGAAGGAAAGACTCGGTGTGCGGCGCAACGATTCAAAACCGTGCTCGTCAGACGTGGTAGTCCTCAACTGGAATACCAGAAGCCCCCCAAAGACAACTTATCAACACTGTTGCATGTGTGCACTGTCCAGTGTGCAGATTGATAGCAAGTCCCCACGGCTCAAAAGTTTTTATATACTGCACGAGGATGCAACTTGAATCTCAATGATGCTCGGGACTGAGAGTTCCTCATCAGCATGACATTTGGTTGAAGTGTCTGTCGGACACTCAGAATCTCCAGTCTCCTTTTTTTCTTTGCATTTTAATTCTGCACCACCTGCCAGCCAAACAAGACTCTTGGGTGTTTTTTGACTCCGTTCGGGGAGATGGCTGCGATTGCCAGCTCTCTGATCCGCCAGAAGCGCCAGGCGAGGGAGTCAAACAGCGACCGGGTGTCCACGTCCAAGCGTCGACCCAGTCCCAGCAAGGACCCTCGCTCTCTGTGCGAACGGCATTTTTTGGGGGTCTTCAGCAAAGTGCGCTTCTGCAGCGGCAAGAAAAGACCTGTGCGCCGGAGACCAGGTCAGTGCGGTGCTCCGACCGATACACACCCCCACACACCGCCACGTCAAACGCAGTGTGTGCGAATGGATCCTTCTCGTCCCCCTCCCCCGAACCCAGCCCAAACCCTCCTTGTTCCTTTTCGGAGGAGCAGAGGCATTGTGCTGCAGTCATTGGCTCCCATTTGACCCACAGAATGTAGAATATTTAAAAAAGAAAAAAAAAATCCACCTGTTCCATTCCAACGTTGCCCACCCAACGCCCCTTTCCCTGCATAGCGACCTGGATGCAAAGAACATACCTCCACTGTGACGTCGGCCACATTTCCCTGATCAGAATACACGAGTAGTTTTTTGCCGTGCAAGCCTTGTATAAACTAGAACACCACCACCCCCTCTCCAAAGCTCTCAATTGTCTAATTTAAAATGAATGCTGATTGAGGTTTTCCAGAGGAGGGGGCTAAGTTGCACCGCAGTGCACCACAAGGCTCTTTTCAGATTAAATGTTTTAATGGTAAATGTTTATTGCAGAGAGTGGGAGCTTTACTGCAGTAGAGGGAGGTATGGCCTCAGTGATTAAGAGCTTCTCCAGCTTATATTGATGCCACACGACGGTTCTGTGTTGGTGCACAAGGATGTAAGTCATCCCCAGGTAGTTATGACCAGAGAGTCCAGCTGACAGACAAAGGCAGACTGATTAAAACCTCATACAGATCAGCGCCAGTAAACAATTCCATTGCTGTAAAATACCCAATGAAGAAATAGAGTTGGCCAGTATTTGGCAGGTAGGTAACTCCTGGACATGACACGAAACCGTACGTCTGTGATGAATGTGAACCCTCTACTGTTGCAATGACTTTTTTTTTATTACACAAACCGATTCATTGGACTTTTTTTTTTTTTTTTTTTTTTAAATAAATCAAATCTTCCTGTTTTAAAAGCCTGTTTCTCCTTCTGTCCCAACCACCCCTGTACTTCGTAAGATGCACCCTCGAAACCTCCACAGGTGTCCCATAAGGGCTGCAGGCTAGGTCAGTAGCTCAGCCTCCATCTGTGTGTGCTGTGTTTCTCCTCGTCTTCACCCCATCTTGCGCCCATGTCGACTCCCCCCCACTCCTCTTTTCCGGCCGTTGGGGGCTGTGGGAAGGGATACATATAGAGGAAAGGGGGGGCTCCGTTGGGCTTCAACACTTGTCTGATTGCTGACTTCTTTGCTGATTTTGTTCGTCCTCTCATTTCTGTGTGGCTGTATTTAAAAAAACAACAACAAAAAAGTTTTGGCTCTGCCTCTTAATTTGATTTCTGCTTCTTATTATTTTGGTCAATGTTGGATCAACCCCTGGCTCTTCCTCCGAAGTCTGTAAATATTGTGTGTGTTAAGCCCTAGTGTAGGTGTACATTGGTGTTGATGAATATGGTGTGTGTATGTGTCCCGCTATTAGAACCGGTGATCATTCACCATTTCATGGCCATGACACCATTTGTCAGCGTGCCTAAATGTCTTGTCCTGTTAAGTATGAAGTACGTGTATTGACCTTTATATACTGGCTGCTGTCAGCCATCCCGCTACTGACATACACACAATGACAATCATTACATTGTTGTGTGCTTATTGAGGTTTTGTTCGTACACTCGCACGCCATACACTCACTGTTAAATGATGGTAACTGATGAGCCAGTCAGCGATGGTCGCATACATTTATGGAAGTATGCATTACGCATGTAATTTACTGACGTGTGTGCTCCCAGTGCGCTCTTACTCTCACAAAAGCACACACACATTCAACTCACCCAGCCTGTGATGGATGATGAAGGGCTCGTCCCAGGAATGGATGGCCCGGCCCCAGGGGTAGGTGAGTGGGGGATTGATGTCTTGGTTGATGTACGGTTGAGTAGATAAGGATGCCTTACATGGGCTAGCCTCTGAACATCTTTGATAGTTGTTTTATTGAACTGTTAATGAAAGAGTTCTTCTTTTTAACAGTGAAACCTCTAAAGGTTTAACATCACCTTTGTTGTACAATTTCAAAATAATTAGAGAAAATATTCATAGGCATTAACAAACTGAAATAAACTGAAGTTGTTTCAGTGAGCATCTAACGTTAGCTTGGATTTTTCCTTGTCTTCTTGTTATACAAGTACGAGGGGCATTCAAAAAGTAATGCATTCAAGTGCATTGCTCGTACAGGATTTTATCAATCTTGTTTATATTTCGAGCTTCAAGAGGGGCAGGCATTTTGGAAGCTAGTTTAAGCTTTAAAAATCTGAAAATAAGAAAAAACAAATATAACAATCGATAAAAGGTGTGTCCTATCATGTTTGTGCCAAATACAAACAAGATTGGTAAAATCCTGTACGAGCAATGCACTTGAGTGCATTACTTTTTGAATGCCCCTCGTATTTGTGTTTTAAATGCTTTATGACACTAACTTTTTAACCACTGAACTTTTGCAACATACTGAATCTGTCCTGGCTGTGTATTTGTCAATATGCTCCGTTACTGACTTAACCGGACACACAAGTCATTATTACAGTAAACATTTGTATAAACAAGCACAAGTGTGCTACAGGCTGAAGGCTGTGACAGAGAAAGTGCATGCCATTGACCGGCTAACCTGTTGCCTACAGCAACATTTAGTCAAAATTTCAATAATCGGCTCTTGATGCAATATATCAAAAGGGGTCAATAGATACTGGCCCATGCTACATAGCTACCAAGCTTCGAGATGATTGGTTCACAAATGACAGAGTAGTAGGACTCTAAAGTTAGTGTCCATAAAAAAAAAAGAACAATAATAACAACTTGAGTGTCGACTTGATAGGTCTTCAACCTGTGAAAACACGTCTAGCTGATAAATATGAAACCAAATGTACCGACAGAATAAAATGAAATGAAAGCCAATTAAGTATGGTAGTAACTGATCGTGTCTTCTTATTCTATGTGACGACATGCCATGATTCAAATTGGTTGCCTATCCACTGTTCTTAAACTTGAAGCTGAATATGTCTGAAACATCAAAAAGTGAAGACACCTGTATGCTCATCAGAATGGTTTGCTGTTTTGACAGTGTGCTCAAATTTCCGTGCTTTTGCCCCTCGCAACTTGTGAACAAAAATACATTTTAACCTCTCAATTAGTTCAATGGAGGATGCTGTGTTTTAAAAGTCACTTGGCACTAGCATTTGATAGCTTAAACAGCAGGTTTTCAGACGTCCCAAGTTCCAAAAAATGTTTTTTGACCCTATCCTGGAACGTCTGGGAGACTTGGGATTTCTGGGTTTTGTAAAGGTATTCCCTTCCCATTGGTCATCATTTGACATTTGAGCAGTGTTGCTTCCTGTCTTCGACTTTAGTGTCAGTTTGGGTAACTTTAAGGTTGTCACACTCCTCCAGTACAATTTATGTGATACAGGCCAAGTTTCTTAAAAGAGGATTTGTGATTGATAAACCATGCAGTGCAAGGCCTGCTACTACTTCCACTGTTGAAAACAGCAAACTCCATGGTGCAAATGCTTGCGCAAAGCCAGAGGTCTGTACTGGACTGAACTCTAGTATGGGGCAGAAGAACATCTTCCACTGCCATGCTAGCTATTGGCAAGGGAATTATATGCCTGCAAAAACTGTAAAGCCTAAATGCTCAAATGCCATACATAGACTTCACCATCGGTTGACGAGAAAGGAGGCGTGGGACCGCTCCATAGGGGACCTATTTTCAAAAACTTAAAATCCAAATATTTTCAAAAACAACGCCGCCAGCAACCAAAAACCAAATCAGAACAAAAAAAGATTCCAAGTTGTTCCCTAATAAAATCCCGTTTAATTCTTTTTTTTAAATTTTATTTTTTTTATATAACTAATCTTAAAATAGCTATGAAATTCTCAGATTGTACACTAGATGCACAAAAATCTCCAAATGCAGAGATATTCACCTATATTTTCAGGATCAATAGCAATATTTAACATATCATACAAGTTTTTGCCCAGAGTAGCGACTTAAAATGTTTTTATTCAGTGCAATTTTGACATAAGTTTTCAACTGCATGATGTAAAAATTGAGTGATTCAATTTTTACATCATAAATTTAATATTTGAGGAAAGCATGCAGAATCATTAATTTTACTCAACAAAAGAAAAATTTGCATTTTTCTACAATCAACTTATTTAGGTTGAATTCTGTTGTCACTATTGCCTCAGCACGTCTTGCCGGCTATCTGGCCCTACAAGATCCAACATGGCGGCCATCACAAAACAGCTTTTTAAGTTGAAAATGCTTCTGAAAATAAATGCTTAAATAAATCCTGGAATTTCTATAGATGTTAATGCAAAATAGTCTAGATTCTTGGTTAAAAGCAACAACAAAAAAAGGGCAGTTATCATTAATTTTACTTAAATATTTCAAGCTAAAGTTCCGCAAAATTTTTCCATTCATTTAATATTGTTTCACAACATTTCAAAGTGCATCGAAGGTGCTATTTTGTAAAATAATTACCAAGAATCCTCGACCAAATCACTCTTAAAACACTCCTGCCTGCTTGTATGCACTAAAACATTCGTCTTGTTTTCACCTAAATGCGGCGTTAGAACGCAGCGTGTGTTTGAGTTCTTTGCGGTGAAAGCTGACACGACGCTCTGCCTGGCCCCGGGCCCCTACAGGAAGCCGTGGCGCAATCTCTATAGGAGCTGTCTCGTCAACTGGTATTGAAATCTATGGGCATTACAGCTCTTTCAGTGATACTAGAAGTCAAAATTTGGTAACACTTTACAAGAAAGGTCCCTTAATTAACATTAGTTAATGCATTTTTAGACAATAATGTTTAAGTAACATTACAATAATTAATATAATTGCTTATCTAACATTTATTAATATATTAATTAACATGAGTTAAAACATTAGTTAATGCATTAGTTAACGCATAACCAGACAGTAACTAATGGTTTGGTAAAATTAAAAACCTATATACTGTAGGCCTATATAGGGTTAGGGTTTGTTAACTTAAGCATTTGTAATTTCTTAGTTAAGCGACACTTGTGCTACACTTTACAATAAGGGTCCAAAAAGCCTTCAGTAATGGTTAATAAAGATTAAGGGGGCGAACTTAACCAGTTCTAATTTCTTAGTTAAGGGCCACATGTGCTACACTTTACAATAAGGGTCCAAAGAGCATGCAGTAATGGTTAATAAAGGTTAAGGGGGGGGGGGACTTAAGCATTTATAATTTCTTAGTTAAGGGACACGTGCTACACTTCACAATAAGGGTCCAAAAAACATTCAGTAATGGTTAATTAAGGTTCAGTAATACTTATGAGGTATGTTCACGTGAAATAATACCATACTTAAGGTTAGGTTAGCAGCACCCAAGGACTCACAGGGCAATGTTTTTCTCATTTTAAAATAACAATCGCTTACTAGTACCAGTATACTGTACATTAATAACCATTTATTAATGCGCTAATGTATATGTGAATTAATGTTAAGTAATGTATTATATACGTATATTTTATAACCTAACCATAACAATGGTATTATTTCATGTGAACGTACCTCTTAAGTATTAATGTTTCTCCTTTCTGGCCAAACTATCCCAGACTCTGTAACTGTCAATGATTCTGATGATGATGACAATGACAATAAATTCATTCATTCATTCATTCATTCATTCAAATGTTAAGTAATGTATTATATACGTATATTTTATAACCTAACCTTAACAATGGTATTATTTCACGTGAACATACCTCATAAGTATTACTTAACCTTAATTAACCATTACTGAATGTTTTTGGACCCTTATTGTAAAGTGTAGCACATGTGTCCCTTAACTAAGAAATTCTAAATGCTTAAGTACCCCCCCCCCCTTAACCTTTATTTAACAATTACTGAATGTTTTTGGACCTTTATTGTAAAGTGTAACACATGTGTCCCTTAAGCATTTATAATTTCTTAGTTAACAAACCCTATATATTTTTTTAATTTTACCAAACTATTAGTTATTGTCTGGTTATGCTTTAATTAATGCATTAACTAATGTTTAATAATATATTACTAAATGTGAAATAAGGGATTATATGAATTATTGTAATGTTATGTAAACATTAGTTATTGTCTTAAAATGCATTTACTAATGCATTAACTCATTTTAATATAATATTAAATGTTAGATAAGGGATTAAATGAATTATTGTCATGTTATTTAAACATGAGTTATTGTCTAAAAATGCATTAACTCATGTTAATTAAGGGACCCTTATTGTAAAGTGTTACCCAAAATTTCCCCCATAAAGGAGTCATTCATGACAAGTGCTGATGTATAGTGACACCAACTGGAGTTAAAATATGGCATGTATATTTACCTTTATTTGGTTATTTTAGGAAACAAGCCTCCAATATACTTTATTTTTCTTAGTGGCTGTACGAAAATGCTTTGAAGGAGCATTGGTTATAAGGACGTACAGGGGCAAGTGAAGGGGAAAAAAATCTGTTTGAATTTAATGCCTCTGTGAATTTAACTGGCATGTTTATGGACTCATTGACTAGTCTTTTACAACATAGCACGATTTAAATTATGACCCAAGGGCCTGCTTTAGAAGGGGTGCGGTTTCTGTGATTGACAAGCATCCCCCTCAGAAAATGGTGTTGGGCTCGGAACTATTTAACTAGCATAGCCATAACATAGTCATTGCGCCAGCCTCAGTGTACACAATGTAAGCCTGTGTAAAAAAACGAAAATTGCATTACTCAAGTACACAAACCTGTCGCCTTTTGAAGCCAGATATCATCATGATTTTTAAAAAAAAATTATCATTATTATTAAGGGGGGTACCTCGGTGAGTACAAAGCATACCCCAAATTTGGGGACCCTCCAAGCTCATTTTGGTTAGCAGTAAGGGATCATTTGACTGGCCGGTTGAGAACATTGGTCACAGTGGCTGCATCCACCTTTTTTTTTTTCTTTTTTAATAAGTTTCGTAGCAACATCCCTCTTGTTCATGGTCCTGCTGTGCTTGCAGCAGATGGGCCATGATGAGCTGACATCAGCTCGACATAAGTTGAAAGAACCGTGTTCAGTAGTCTGGATCCTGAATCCTCAGCTCTCGAGAGATGTAGTAAAGTAAAAGAAATTGAAAATTGGCTAAGTGTTGCTTCCCAGGAATGCACCGACCTCTAGGTTTGTTATGACCTTGGAGGACAATTAGGTATACTGATATTCTTTGACTCAGATAACAGGTCCCCACCCCAAAACGTATTGCTGAAGGGACATTCTCAGCCTATAGAAGATTGATAATGACAGCTTAAAAAATATTAGTGTTTTGCCATTATATCCTTTTTGTTGGCAGAATGTGGTTTTAGGCATGTGTTGTCCTCTTATGCATGTCATCCCACATTCCTGTGTGACACAGTCCTGCCTATAATAAGTGCAAATGTTTGCCGATCATCCAGAAATTTTCTCAGACTGACTGCATACTCGTAATTTCTTCCCTTTGTCAGAATAAAACTGATTTGTTTTGTCTTCTGTGTGCTCAGACCCCTGAAAGGCTCATGTTTTTTTGGGGGGGAGGAAGTTATAACTGGCCTTAACCCTTAATCAAACTGGACTATTCATTTTCTCACACATCAGTTCTCTCTCTGGCATAGCTAGACAGCAGCGGTTATTTAACCTGATCTCCGTTTCCCCCTGCCCCCCGCGTAGCGCCATGGCGAGGCACCAGATGACACAGCCTCAAAATTGGAGGTCGGTTCAGGGTTATCGTAATGAAAAAACTCAGGAAACTTTTAGATTAAAAACAGCACTGGAACTTGTCAGTCAAACCTTCCTGTTAAATGCTCCTTTCAAAGAAATGCATTAACTATGAAATGCACATACACAGAAGCTATAAATTATATAATTTGGAGGTATAATATTACCACATGATGTCTAGTTAGAAATCAATACTGATGATCATTTGGTAAAAATTAAGTAGGAGGCTGTATTGTGAATATATTGTATTGTCAACAGTTTCTTATTTGGTTCCCACTCTAACCTCCACTTTAAATAATTTTTGTTGTTGGACTTTTAAAAAAATATTGAATGAGAATTTTTGTCTGATATATTCCTGCTGGGCCGGTGGGTTGTGGCTTGGCCCATTGTGTGTGTTGTGTGCATGTGTGCGTGTTGCAGAGCCACAGCTGAAAGGCATCGTGACACGATTGTTCAGCCAGCAGGGCTTCTACCTGCAGATGAAGCCGGACGGAACCATTGATGGCAGCAAGGACGAAAACAGCGACAATAGTGAGTTTAACCTTTTAAATCTTTTTTTTTTCTTTTTAAAAATTTGGTAACACCAACGAATGTTGAATAAGTATGTATTTGGGATATGACACTGTATAACGGTATACTTTTTGCAACTCATTCTGCAGTCACAACTTGAAGGGATGCTTTCACATTGAGTCGGGCTCATAAATTCAAACCTAACCCTTAAGAGTATTCTACTTCTTGTTTACTACTGTAAACAAGGCAAACAGGTGCATGGTTGTGCTATCTCTGTATTATGATTCACGCCTCAAGTCATATTATTTAGATTTATTGAACACTGAGGTAAGTGTGATTATTGCAGCAGTTTCTACGCCGCAACAACTCTAACTCCTACATGGGAGTGTTGTTGTAAAAGTTACTCTGGAAGCCTTTTTATGGTAATATTTCACAACCGTTCTTCCACATGCTCCCCTACTTCTTGCCTAGTAAAACATGACCATAAAAATGATTTTTAAAAAACTAGAATTTTTAGGTATATGCAACAAAATCATACAAAAAACATTTGTTAGCATATTTGATGGAACATTTAGCGCATTAAGCAAATGGGTGGCTACAACAACAAATGATTGGTCACCCCGTTCGCTGACTGCACTCAATCTATTTTAATGGCATACCCTTCATGTTTTGTTTTCAGCTACAGGTACTGATGAAATTATATGTAGTTTAAGTATCATTGTAACCTTGCATTGCTATGGTTGTAGTTTTCTTCCACTTTGTGCTTTCTTTTTTGTGAACGCTCACATGCAACTTCAATGGAATTTTACATCAAACTTGCAATGCAGATTCATATTGAATTGCTGGGTTGTCACTCATGAAAAGGATTGTGGTGGGCCTTCTTGGTTAATTCTGCAGTTGTGTTTAGCTTTACATTTTATGTATGTTGATGCCAGCACAGAAAGCCATTAGAACTAGGGCTGTCAAAATTATCGCATTAACGGGCGCTAATTAATTTTATAAATTAATCAAGTTAAAATATTTGACACAATTAACGCACATGCCCCGCTCAAACAGATTAAAATGACAGCACAGTGTCATGTGCACTTGTTACTGTTTTTTTTTAGTTTTGTCGCCCTCTGCTGGCGCTTGGGTGCGACTGATTTTATGGGTATCAGCTTGCCTGGCACGGCCAGACTGTTCTCCCTGTATTTTTCAAACAATGCGAGAATAGTCTGGGACCCAGCCCATTAACAGCCTCTCGAGCACGGACAAAATTAACCATCCAATCAGATTTGTTTATTTGCGTGACGGGTTCTTAACGAGCAACGTCACTCTTCCGCGTTGGGAGTAGTCTCCACAACAACACAGATGGCGAACAGGAGACCCGAGAATATGTTCCAATCCACGGTAAAATCCGTTTTAAATGACCAAAAACACATTGACACAAATTCATGACAACAGTCTGTCTCGCGCTAGCCATGTTGAATAAACTCCGCTCTCCTCGTATGTTTACTTCTGCGCGCAAGTCCCTCGTCCTGCTCTCGTCGCTTTCCTAACGTCACGTCCGCCCGTCGCTGATTGGTCCACTCCGCTGTCTGTTTGCTGTGGCTTGCTCCGCCCTGGAAATTGTATCTGCTGAATGGTGGCCAGACACAATAGCTGGAACAGCGATGAGTCTGGTGTATCAGGCTAGGTTTCAGCACCATAAGAACTGTGTAATTATTGACATCAACAATGGCGAGCTACTAGTTTATTTTTTTGATTGAAATTTTTACAAATTTTATTAAAACGAAAACATTAAGAGGGGTTTTAATATAGAATTTCTATAACTTGTACTAACATTTATCTTTTAAGAACTGCAAGTCTTTCTATCCATGGATTGCTTTAACAGAATTTTAATGTTAATGCCATCTTGTTGATTTATTGTTATAATAAACAAATACAGTACTTATGTACATCCATGGATTACTTTAACAGAATGTTAATGTTAATGCCATCTTGTTGATTTATTGTTATAATAAACAAATACAGTACTTATGTACAATATGTTGAATGTATATATATCCGTCTTGTCTTATCTTTCCATTCCAACAATAATTTACAGAAAAATATGTCATATTTTATAGATGGTTTGAATTGCGATTAATTATGATTATTTAATTTTTAAGCTGTGATTAACTCGATTAAAAATTTTAATCGTTTGACAGCCCTAATTAGAACGATTATTAACCTGTGTTCGATTGAACTTCAAGGGTTCGCTGAGTAAGTTTAAGGGGTTCGGCAAAGGTTAAGACTCACGGGGTCCTATTTTCATACACTGACTAAATGTAAACTCTTGTTTTAGACTAGGTTTAAGAGTGGTTTGCCCCAAATTTACAGGCTTTATTTCATTTCTATTGACTGCTCTGATGGGAGGAGAAACTGGTTTGCTAAGTGGAAAGTTGACTCACAAATGGGATGGGGAAGTCCAACAGACCTACAGGCAGCGTGGACTGTGCAGATAATAAAGAAACATTTGTGTCACATTTTACGCTATGAAAATAGTATGCGATGCAAGGATGCGACAATGAAATGAGAATATAGACATGAAAACAAAAATTGGAACAGCGGCATGTGACATAAGTTTCATTTTGCAACATGAAAATCCATAGCAAAAGACAGAATTATTTGTAGTACCGTATTTTTCGGACTACAAGTCGCTCCTGAGTATAAGTCGATCCAGCCATAAAATGCCCAACGAAGAGAAAAAAAACATATACAAGTCACACCGGAGTATAAGTCGAATTTTTGGGGGAAATTTACTTGATAAAATCCAACACATAGAACAGACATGTCATCTTGAAAGGCAATTTAATATAAAAATACAATAGAGAACAACATGCTAAATAAATGTACAGTGTACAGTGTATGAACAACGAAATGTGAATATACTGTCCTACATTACGGCTCGGTCCTGACTATACAGCGAACTCCCAAAAGACAATGCTGGACGTCCGTATAATTTGCTGAATCAATTTGGTCCTCGATAGAAAACAGGTTTGCATCAACGCAAATAAATGATAATTAGGTACTATTAGTAATAAGTAACAGGTTAGCATGCGTTCGCTATCATTAGCACATCGTTCAAACAACCACACAACTGGCTCTAAGTGTCCGATCGCGGGTGGAAAACACACAACAACAACAGAAAAGATGATACACGCAGGCGAGATGATTTAAAAGCAAAAACAATGAAAGTAGGTTCGCAGCCATCTGTTCTCTCTCGCTAACTCGCCCACTCACTCACTTACTCACTCAGAGCTACGTAGCTGTCCGTCTTCTTCTGGCGTGTGAGCACTCTTCTTCACTTAAACAAGTGCGAGTGCGCCCTCACGTGGGTGTGAAAGCGCCACAAACTAAATGCATCCATTTCAAGATAAAAAAGTCAATAATACAATTGAACATACACTGCCAAAGGCAGAACGCGAACGTGGCCATAGCTATAAAGAGTTATTCAGATAACTATAGCATAAGAACATGCCAACAACTTTACAAAACCATCAGTGTCGCTGCAAAACACCAAAATAACATGTGAAATTATATCATAATGTGTTAATAATTCCACACATAAGTCGCTCCTGAGTATAAGTCGCACCCCCAGCCAAAATATGAAAAAAAACGCGACTTATAGTCCGACAAATACGGCAAATTGTAAGAAATTTGAACCATAATTCACTTAATTATTAGCTTGCTAACTTAGCTAGATCGGTTTTGAATTTGAAAATAAATTTGTTTCGTTATAATTCCGAAGGTTTCGTTAAATGTACATGTGAAACTTGGGGGTTTCGGGACCTTTAGGAAAGTTCAGAACGACTCCATTAGACACTGCTGGTACTACAACTATGACTTGAGATAGAAAAAAACTGGGACATGTAAAAGAGTATTAGATAGAAAAAAAACTGTGACATGTAAAAGAGTATTAAAAGGTATTAAAACTAAAAACATGGCCCTGCCCTGACTGCAAAATGGCTAAAACGTCAAATGTAACATCAATAAATTAGGAAAAAAATAAAAAGTACATTACAATGGAAATCAATGTAGTGTTTAATGTGATGAGAATTCCTTCCCTTTCACTAAGACTGTGCATTCAAGTTCATCACAGCTTAATGTGTTTCACCAGCATTGTTTTCAAGCTTTGCTGCACATTGCATGACTTACTTACTGTATTCATTTACCGTATTGGCCCAAATATAAGACTGCCCTGATTATAAGACGACCCCCTCTTTTTCAAGACTCAAGTTTGAAAAAAGACTTTTTGAACACCAAATTTTTATACAGAAAATAATTACAGTGCATCTGAAATAAATGATTATAACAATATATTTGAGAGAAAAAGCATGTTATTTTGCCTCATTCAAATTTTAATATCTGAACTTTTAAATATGTCAACTAAAGTGCAATCACATTCATAAATAAATGGCTTCTGGTTTTTGAAACGTAAATAAACCAATCTATTGGAATAAAACAACAAAATTGCAATAACTGCATTAACCATCAAAGTGAAGTCTAACTGTGACTGTACTCTTGAAACCAATATGAATAAGGAAAAATAATACAAACTGGTTAAACTAGTAGCTGAGATCTGTCATGACAGAACATCGCTTCAATGATATCTGGCGCCATCTAGCGTCGTGAACGGGGAGAGTAGCTGAGACTTGTCATAACAGAACATCGCTTCATTGATATCTGGCGTCATCTAGCGTCGTGAATGGGTATAATGTCTAGACCGCGAATATAGACCCTACCCACGTGACGTCACAACTCCGCCCTCCTGAATGGTACCGCCCAATTGTCCGTCAAAACATTGTGTTAACCTGTTACGGCTACGTACATTCCTCCGATTTACGGCGTGTTTTTCTGCTCCTTAACATTAATAATCAAAATGGTGAAGGCGTGTGTGGCTGTTGGTTGCACTAACAGAGAAGATGGAAGGAGAGACTTGAAGTTTTACCGTATTCCGAGGGATCCAAAGAGGAGAGCGAAATGGACGGCTGCTATTCGACGTGAAAACTGGGCACCAAAAAATCACCACAGACTATGTAGTAGTCATTTTATATCTGGTAAGATGCATTTAAGATATACTTAGAGGGTTTTGGGCTGACAAATAACCACAATTAAGATCATTGCTAGGCTAATCGCCGACAACATACACGTATGTATGTAGTGAGAGTGCTATCGCTAAACCATATAAACATTAAAAGCCTTAACTCCATTGACAAACGACATGAAATACATTAGACTTGACAGTGGATGTTAGCAATAACAAAAGATTTTGAATTGAAAATTTCGTAACTCACCTTTCCAAGCACAAGATACATTCCTGCCGAATTTTCGTGGACGAGGACCTGTTTCACCCAACCAGCAACGAAGTATTTATAAGCCTCCAAGCTCTTGAAGTTTTTCAAATTTTCGTGAGAATAGGCTGATTTTGTGTGGACAAGATAATATCAGCGTAGCAGATGTCAGGCAGACAGGGCGAAGACAGTGGGTCGAAAAACATCGATTTGGGCATCAAATATGGATCAGGCGACTGTATAGAACGAAGCTTTTCCACATAACGCCTTTTATGCAACACATCCAGTGAGTTTACGGCATCAGAAAGCACCGGGTCTTCCATGAAATGCATTTTAAATTCCTCGATCAATTGAAACCAATGCTAATACAGAGACAAAATGACGGACAAGTGGGCGGAACCATACAGCGAGCACGTGGTTTTGAGACGTCGGTGGGTAGGGTCTATAAGACGACCCCCTCTTTTTCAATGCAAAAACACCGTCTTATATTCGGCCCAATACGGTATTATTATTCTAACAATTGTATGACATTTAAGATGGGTAAAATACATTCACTATTTCATTAACTGCATACTGTTGTAAAAGTTTTATGAAGGGGAGGTGGATGTTTCTATTCCAATTTTCTCCTCGGGGTATTTAATTGGAGATTGACCAGAATCCTGAAACAGTTCCATCAGGACATTCTGCTTTTTTGAAAGATTTTCCTTGGACAGGAAAGACAAAATCATATGTCATAGTAAAATGATTCGTCAGTCTGGAGTGAAGCCAGACAGGGAACCAATCATAGATCTTGTCTAAAAACATCTTGCCAGAGCTTCTGGGCTCTGGCAGCACCTCTGGTGGAAACTACACGCTCTCTCTGTTTAATGAGGATAAACTCTCATTGAGAACCACTTGCACATTAGTGTCAAAGCAGTGTGTTTAAAAAGAAGAAGTATTACCACGCAGGGGAAAGTAAAAAACATCCACTGTGTTTTCTCTATGCACTTAAAAGGGGTTTCTGTTTCAGGGCATCTGTTGTATTCTAGAGGTTTTTGTAGTATGTTGAGGGCTTCCCCGCCTTGAGGTAATCCTCTTGTTAAGCAGCAATGTCAGCCCAGGGATGAAGGGCCTCGGTGAATAATTCAGCCGCATGAAACTAAAAATACCATCGTCAACGTTTGTACCCAATAAATAATTCTCCATATGTGGTGCTGCAGCCACAGACAGTTTGAAGGTAAAAAGCGAATGCAGGGGGAGGCTGTAGGCGCACTGAGACTTTTGTATTCACATCCAGTGTGGATTTATTGATTGAGAGGCTGGTTTATTTGAATAATAGATTACACCTCTAGCCTTTAGCCATGCTCCTTTCTGACCTGCAAAACCACCAGCAGCAGATGGAAACTGTAATTTATTTTCAGAGGGGATTATTAAGAACTGACCTGCATATAAGGTACGGCCTAAAACCAAAGTGCTTTGCGATGACACTTTTGGTCACCGTAATTTCCCGAATATAAGGCGCACCCGTGCATAACGCGCACCCCAAATTTACTTGTAAAATCTAGGGGAAATTATTGTACCCGTGTATAACGCGCACCCTAATTTTAGCACCGATAAATAGAAGATTACAAAAAAACAGAGCTCGTGTACAGATACAGAAATGTCATTTTACTGACTGGTGAAACACAGCACAAGCATAGCACATTGGTAGTTCGAAACATTACCGTAAACTGACAATATGTATGGTAATAGATGATTTGACAACTTCTCCAACTTAACAGAATCCAGGAGAAAACAAAACAGATATGACTTTTCTTATAAAGGCTGCTGTATAACTTGTTCGTTTCATCGTGATGAATAAACGTTTCTTCCATGGATTGATACAGTAAAATAAAAGTGAGGACTGAAGTCGGAAATCGGAAAGAGCGTATTGCTGTAGACTGTAATAATAGGAACTGTTGTTATTTGGGTTTGAGTTTCCCGAGAGACGGATATAGTTGACGGACACAAAAAGTCCGAGTTGCAATAAACGTTGACTCAAATGAATTCAAGACACAAACTTCTGTGCTTGATGAAGAGTGAAAAAAGTCAAATTTAACACAGACGATATCATTCGACCAATCGGAGTGAAGTATTACCGGGAAAAAAATGGTGACGTCATGTACCGTAATGGTCGGTAACAGATTTGCTGCATATGTTTTCTTCAACACAACATGGCCGTGTCAAAAAAAAAAAAAAAAAAAAAATCTGTCTTTATATATATATATATATTTAGATATATTTCCGTCTCCATCCCTGTACCCGTGTATAATGCACGCCAATGATTTTATAAGTTGATTTTGGGAAAAAAAAGTGCGTTATATTCGGGAAATTACGGTATTTACTCAATTTCTTCAATGACTTTGAGAACGAGGTACATTTACCCAACTGTAACATTCAGTAGCTCAGAACAAATTTGTAGTCTGTGTTATTTTATTGTATGTCTATGAGTTGTTGTGTTATCTGCTATCTGTATGCTTACCTGCTGTAAGACAAGTTTCCCCTTCTTAGGGGACAATAAACTTAAACTGAACTGAACTGAGCAGCGTTTCCCAACCAATTATTTGCCAATAACGTGCCATTGTCCCCGTGACCCTCCAAAAAATAATTAAGCAGGCCAGGTAATGGATGTCAACAAGAAAGGGAAAAAAAAAGGTATTACCGTATGGGCCCGAATATAAGATGGCCCTCATTATAAGACGACCCCCTCTTTTTCAAGACTCAAGTTTGAAAAAAGACTTTTTGAACACCAAATTAATTTTTATACAGAAAATAATTACAGTACATACGAAACAAATGATTATAACAATATATTTGAGAGAAAAAGCATGTTATTTTGCCTCATTCAAATCTTAATATATGAACATTTAAATATGTAAACTAAAGTGCAATCACATTCGTAAATGAATGGCTTCTGGTTTTTGAAATGTAAATAAACCAATCTATTGTGATAAAACAACAAAATTGCAATAACTGTATTAACCATCAAAGTGAAGTCTAACTGTAGCTGTAGTCTTGAAACAAATCTGAATAAGGAAAAACATTGCAATAAAGAAATGCAAGCTGGTCTGACAGAACATTGCTTCAATGATATCTGCCGCCATCTAGCGTCGTGAATGGTTATAATGTCTAGACCACTAATATAAGAAGACCCCCTCTTTTTCAGTCTTATTTCAATGCACAAAACCACCGTATTATATTCTGGCCAATACGGTAGATAGGTAACGGTAGGTATAGGTAACGATATTGAAGTCGAAATATGAGAGAGAAGTCGTGATATCAGGAGATTAATATGAGAAAAAATTCATAATATTACGAGAATTAATAAAGTGGTACCTCAACATCTGATCTCTTCAACACAAGATCTTTTCGACATCCGACGTAAAATTTGACTTGCCATTTGTTTCTACATCCGACGACATGTTCGAAATATGACGATCTACGTCAGCGGCGCACTTTCTTTGTTTTCCCACAAGACGGGCGCACGGAACATTTTCTTGTGAGAGCAATCAACAAGGGTTCCAATAATGTTAGTGCAGGTGGTGAAAAAATAGGAAAAAGGTGATGCTCACCATTGAAATGAAGTTGGAAATAATAGAAAAAATATGAGCGTTGTGTGCGCATCCGTGAAATGGCCCAACAATATGGCCGTAGAATGTGTAATCTCGACGGTCCTACTTCCGACCTTCGTTCGCCAGGAGTTATAAGTTTGTTTCTTTTTTCATTTCAGGCAGTTACATTCATCTTCACAAATACAATTCTTTGCTTTCAAGAAAAAACAGAGAAAAAACAAAAACATGGCTGAAAAGGAGTGGGATGAAGAAAACTTAATAAATCCCACTCCGAATTCTCAATTATCATGCAAATAAATAAAATATTTTCCTGCAACCTGTTTTTATTTTAGTTACATAGAAGACATTCTTCCCCGACACGTAACGGAAGAACAGAACCCGCAATATCGATTCCCTCAATCACTAAGAGAGAAAACAAAGGAGAGAACAAAAATAAATAATATACCAACAATTTTAAAAGACCTACACAAACACTAATATACGTTTAAGACCCTGCCAGAACATATTTTGACCAAATGAATTTTTTATAGTGCAATCGGACGCCGATATGGGCAAAAAAATGCGCATCGGTATCGGATCGGCCGACACGGAAAAATTCAGATCCAGACTTCCA
Source organism: Corythoichthys intestinalis (assembly GCF_030265065.1). Classification (NCBI taxonomy): domain Eukaryota; kingdom Metazoa; phylum Chordata; class Actinopteri; order Syngnathiformes; family Syngnathidae; genus Corythoichthys; species Corythoichthys intestinalis. The sequence continues at coordinate 20,912,777 of NC_080408.1, read as the reverse complement.
ATCCAGTTTTTTTGAAAGTTCGGTCCGGGTATTCCAGCGCACCGATTTACAAATCCATTCCAGTTTTTGCTTCGGTTTCCCTAAAATCCGGTCCGCATTTTGCGGCACACCTTCAACACACTACATTACCGTCTCCCAATTTACCAAGAGACTTTATCAGTAAAAATGTCAGCTGTGTGGGATCATTTCACCTTAAAGGACGATAAACACGAAGAGGCAGAGTGCAACATATGCCACAATAAAGTCAAGCGTGGTGGTAAAGCTGTAAGAAGTTTTAATACAACCAACCTAATCAAGCATTTAGCGAAATACCACCACAAACAATATGAGGAGTATGTTAAGAAAACCGAAGACAAAAAGAAAGGTCCTACGCAACTAACACTGGCAGAAACTTTTGCTATGCGTGACAAACTGGCACTCGACAGTCCCAAAGCCCAGGGAATAACAAGAATTCATTCTGGATGACGAGCCATTATGTCTCGTGAGTAAAGACACACCATCCAACACTTAGAACCACGGTACAACATGCCCAGCCGTCATTACATCCTTGAGCCATTCGGCCTTGGAAGATTCGAGAATGATTCACAAACATCCAAATTCCGATTATTGAAATATGTCAAGTAAAGCGGAACTAATACACAGCGCGGTCTTCGGGACGCAATGAGAAACGGACCGCATTGCGTCCCGAGAGTAAACCTCATGCTTGTCATAGACCCGGGTAATGCCAATGCTCGACTCACGGCTTTAGCTCAACTCATGCCGCTGGATGAAAAACACAAGAATACCTGACTGCTGCTGACAGCCGCTACAAACTACGTCAACATCGTTTTACTGGAGATAATAGATATCATATGTATATAGAACTAGATGCAAGATGACAGACTCGACGGCGTCAGCAACATTGAAGTATGGAAAACTAAATGTGTTAGTAAATGGCCACCATCTTAAAGCAGGAGACTTCCCTAGTAGGCTGTTGTGAACCTTCCAAGAGAACCTAATTAACTTTTTATCTAAAATACTCCTAAATCGGCAAAATCTTGACTTGAATCTATCTTCAAAACAGTTTTAAAACTTTCACATGTCGAAAGTAGACAGAACGGAAATTATGGAATAACGGGAGCAATTTCAACAACTTTAACAGTTGATTCGCAAAATTAAATGAATTGAATGTAGTTTAAAGCTGCTGATACAGAATGGGGACTTGAGTATTTTATTTACTGTTTTAAAATGTTAACTTGATACTGAAATAGTTGTTTATTTAAACCTGAGAGGCTTTTTATACAATTTTTGTAACTAATGAAAGAAAACATTAAAAGCATCTAATAGCTTGGGTGGTTTGTGGGATTTTTCCACTGAGGTTGTTTGTGTGTTTTGCTTTTTTAAGACAGTTTACAATATTATTTGCACGTTTTACTGACTGACTATGCGATTTCTGTTTGTTATTTATAATGTTTTGTGTTTGTCACTGAATAAACAGGTCAGTTTCTTGTTACCAACCGTTATGTGTTATTCAAACTCACCTAATTCAGCTGGCTAGTTGTTATCAAGAGTACTAAAACCCTTTTCAACATGAGTCTGACAACTAAGTAAGGAGGATAAATAACTTTAAACTTTAACACATGCTCAGATAGGCCGGTATCGGTATCGGACAGTATCGGTATCGGATCGGAAGTGCAAAACAATATCGGTATCGGATCGGAAGTGCAAAAACCTGGATTGGGACATCCCTAATGTGAATATTTTTACACTCTTTAAGTGGTGAACTCAGATTGTTCCATAATTTCCACGTACAGACACACAGAAGCTCTTATGAGTTGTTCTAAATTTAGGAAGTACGAACTCCCCGTAAGCTCTTAATTTATGAGCTCTTTCACGAATGGTGAAATGTGTTTGTAAATTTGCCGGTAACGTATTGTTAAAAGCTTTAAACAGGATTATGGAAGTGTTGTAATCGACTAGGTCTTGAAATATAAAGAATTTGGATTGAAGAAATAGTTCGTGGGTGTGATCCAGAAATCCAGTCTTGTGAATGATGCGAGCTGCTTGTTTCTGTACTGTGACTAATGGATTTATCGTATTGTGATAGGTATTCCCCAACACTTCCACACAGTATGTAAAATATGGGAAAATCAAGGTACAGTACAGAGTACGGAGTGCATTCTGATCAATATATATTTGAACTTTGTTCAAAATTGAGAGGCTTCTTGAAATCTTGGCTTTTATACTGTATGTTTGACATGAAAATTATTGTGGTAACATTGCCAAAGAATTCTCCCAGCTTTGTCAGGTTGCTAGTCATTTATTCTATCAACTTGTGCAACACAACACGCCTACTGTCCCCCTCAGCTGATCATGTAAAGTGAAAGTGAAAAGTCCTCCCTCACTCAGGCACGTCAACCACGCGGTGCGTTCGGGTACACCACGCAAAAATACATCTGCCACATTAGAACCCGATTTGTTACATTATTACAGGTATTATTATTTCTATTATTATATTATTATTCCAATTTTTATTCACAATTTACTTGTTTTGCTCTGTAGTACCAGCAGTATTTATTAAGGATTTAGTGTAGGTATTCGGGGAGTGGAACGAATTAATGGAATTATAATATATTCTTAGGAGAAAATCCTGCTCGACATTTCGACTTACAACATAGGTCCTGGAACGAATTAACTTAGTATGTAGAGGTACCACTGTATATCGGAATATTACAATACTAAAATCGTATCATTATGAGAGAAAAATTGTAAAATTAAGAAAAATAAAGTTGTTTTCTTGATTATTTTTACATTATGTGAACATTAAGTTGTTGTTTTTTCACGGTCTCGACTTTTGGCGATGTAACCTTTGTGTGAACACAAAACTACTTTTGGCGTAATATTAGGAGATTGAAGTAATACCGGGAGAAAAAAGTTGTAAAATTTCGAGGTTAAAGTTATTATATCACTCATTTTTACGTGACCTGAACCCGAAGATGTTTGGGGGTTGCGGACTTCAATTTTCGGCAACGTAAAGTCAGTGTGAACACAAAACTGCTTTTCTACTACTGCTATTCTGAAAATGCTTTTTCGTGTTTATTTGATTCCAGTTGATAAAAATTTGATCAGAATGAATTTATATTGTTAATATAGGCTACAGAGTTAAAAAAAAAAAAAAAGAATTCAGCTGGCAGTGTGCTTTTTTTCCCCCTCAATGATAAAAGTGTAGGGAAACACTGGCTTATAAAATGCAAATATAGAGGTAAGCATGACAGCCTGTTAACGTTGAAGGCTGTGAAACTTCATTCGATTAATTTAGACCCATTTGAGAAATCTAAACCGTTATTAATTTGAACGCCATCCCTTGATCGACTACAGTAATTGCTGGCATGCAGTGAAAGGTACTGCTTATTGGATATGACACCTTCACACTCCATCTGTGCCTGATGTTCTAAAGTGATAGATGGAATGAAACAAGGCTTTCTAATCACTACAGCAGCTGGGCACTAATTGGGAACAGTTTCTCAACCCCAGCAGTTAAAATGGATCGTGACTTTATGGGATACACAGTATGTTTTTTCTTTGAAATTTGAGCATGTGACCTTGAATTTCACGATTATAGATGCACATTGGGGCCTAAAATTGTCTAAAATGTCATTGATTCAACCCAGTCCAATCTCAAATACTCGACTAAAACGTTCGTTCTCTCAGATTTTACACCAAGTACAGTACCACCTACAGTGGGGCAAATAAGTATCTAGTCAACCAAAAATTGTGCAAGTTCTCCGACTTGAAAAGATTAGAGAGGCCTGTAATTGTCAACATGGGTAAACCTCAACCATGAGAGACAGAATGTGGGGGAAAAAAACAGAAAATGACATTGTTTGATTTTTAAAGAATTTATTTCCAAATTAGAGTGGAAAATAACTATTTGGTCACCTACAAAGAAGCAAGATTTCTGGCTGTCAAAGAGGTCTAACTTCCTCTAACGAGGTCACTATATTAATGGCACCTGATTTAAATCATTATCGGTATAAAAGACGCCTGTCCACAATGTCAGTCAGTCACACTCCAAACTCCACTATGGCCAAGACCAAAGAGCTGTCGAAAGACACCAGAGACAAAATTGTAGACCTGCACCAGGCTGGGAAGACTGAATCTGCAATAGGTAAAACGTTTGGTGTAAAGAAATCAACTGTGGGAGCAATTATTAGGAAATGGAAGACATACAAGACCACTGATAATCGCCCTCGATCTGGAGCTCCATGCAAGATCTCACCCCGTGCCGTCAAAATGATAACAAGAATGGTGAGCAAAAATCCCAGAACCACATGGGGGGGACCTAGTGAATGACCTACAGAGAGCTGGGACCACAGTAACAAAGGCTACTATCAGTAACACAATGCGCCGCCATGGACTCAAATCCTGCACTGCCAGACGTGTCCCCCTGCTAAAGAAAGTACATGTCCAGGCCCGTCTGCGGTTCGCTAGAGGGCATTTGGATGATCCAGAAGAGGACTGGGAGAATGAGTTATGGTCAGATGAAACCAAAATAGAGCTTTTTGGTAGAAACACAGGTTATCGTGTTTGGAGGACAAAGAATACTGAATTGCATCTGAAGAACACCATACCCACTGTGAAGCATGGGGGTGGAAACATCATGCTTTCGGGCTGTTTTTGTGCAAAGGGACCAGGATGACTGATCTGTGTAAAGGAAAGAATGAATGGGGCCATGTATCGAGAGATTTTGAGTTAAAATCTCCTTCCACCAGCAAGGGCACATGAGACGTGGCTGGGTCTTTCAGCATGACAATGATCCCAAACACACAGTCAGGGCAACAAAGGAGTGGCTTCGTAAGAAGAATTTCAAGGTTCTGGAGTGGCCTCGCCAGTCTCCAGATCTCAACCCCGTAGAAAATCTGTGGAGGGAGTTGAAAGTCCGTGTTGCCCAACGACAAAACCTCAACCCTGAGAGAGATTACCTCAATGGGTCGCCAATGAGTGGTAAATTACAGACCACTCTAATATTTTCAAGTAGGAGAACTTGCACAATTGGTGGTTGACTAAATACTTATTTGCCCCACTGTAACTAAAGCACCTAAGTTACAACCCTCACGAAATTTAAAATACAATTGCAAAGCAGGCCCAAGTGTTCTTCAAACAAAGGAGGCAGAAGTTTTATTCCTAAAATAAAGTGGAGTGTTGACTCAGAACATGAGTCACCCAATTTAGGGGTTTTAAGAGATACGAGCTGTCGTTTGGCCGATGTTTCGGTTTTGACTTCCAAGTAGAAATTAAAGTAAACAAAAAATGGTGGCAGTGAACTGAAATTACTTCACAACAGGGCATTTTTGCAAGGTTACTGCCATGAAAGCCTGGAAGAATTCTGCAAAAATCAATTGAATTTAATCTTGGAATTTTCTGCAAAAATCAATTGAATTTAATCTTGGAATTCAAGGGGGGATCTGAACGCAAGCTTTTTGAGTTCAATGTCTTGTTTTGCTTTGCTGGCATATTCCGTGAAAACTAAGAATTTTGCAGAATGTTTTACAGAAGAGGTAGAGACATAACCGGCCATCAGACTGACAAATTGACAGTGTTGGAAGGCATAGCAAGTTTGGAGTGAGAGCAGAGGGTAACCAAGGGACACAGGAAGAAATAAAGCCAATCAAGTGGCCGAAAGTTAAGAATTTAGTGCGCGAATGCACCATTATGCCTTTGCAATGTGTGTGCCTCAAGGGTAAAGACATTTGCCCATGTGAATAAGCTGCATCAGTGGTCTGGAAGCACATTTCCACCATCAACGGCTCTGAGCAACCGTCAATATTTATCGAGTGAAATCGAATCTCTTCAGAGGACAGTCTTGTGTTGGCACGTCTGCCCTCGCCCTGTCAGCCTTATCAGATGGTCCCCATCTCCACTCATCGAACAATCATTCCCACAATAAAAAAAAAAAAAAAAAAACGGGAAACCTGCAGTGCATAGACAATGTCTCTCATGTCATCTGGAACCAAAGTCCATGAAAGTCACAGGGCTGTCCTCACATTCACTCCAAGTCAAGCCTCAGCTATAGGAATGACTCTTAAGTATGGTAATGAATGGAAAAGCAGCAAATTGTCTCCAATGTGACATTTCCAGATAACCAATGACCTGGATGATGAGAAATTCTAATAATCACATTTTCCTTATCTTTGCTGTGATCAACATCCTCAAGGAGAGTTTAGGTCATTTTCGAGAGTGTCTTCCAAGATGATTTAAATATTAAAATGTGCTTTCATCATGGGGAAATTCAATGTGATTTATGAGGATTTAACAGCACCTCATTATGCCATGATCAGAGCAGTTTTGAATATTTGGACACGAGGAAATTCTGCTCATCTCTGTGTTTTAGTGCAGCGCTCCAGCACTATTCAGCTTTCAGTGATAACTAAATGCGATAACGGCTGTGAGGCGGCACGCTTATGTTGCAGAGTCAGTCAAATCTGATCAAAACTCGGAGACATTACTGCGATAAAGCAAAATAGCTGAATGCCTTTTTCTTTTATTACTTTACGCTTATTTATTGCTTGTGGATATTCTTTTGTCCGGTACATTTTGCAGATATTGTAGTAGTCTTGCGCTTCACATGATAATGATTTGACATTCGCATTATGGAACCTAAGCGACCAGACGCTTACGGCGGAAAACACTCAGGTGACTTGAAGTTCCGCTCTGAGATCCCCAATTTGGCCAACTTTCAAAATGGTCTGATATGCATGTGTGATACATCATTGGAAAGCTTAAAATCTCAATTTTCTGGGGGAGGAAAAATTTTGAACAGGAGGGCATTTATACAGAAAATTTTTTTAAACAGCAAAACCCTATCTGTAGGTGAGAGCACGCGAGAGCAGAATTACAGACGCCATGACTTTAACGAGATATTATTGCATACTTACCTTGTTTCGATCCAAAAACTCCATGTAGCATGTATCACCGGGTGTCAAGACACAGCTGTGAATGGCCACAGCTGGATTTTTTAGGGATTTTAAGGGTGAAACATGGTAATATAACAAGGGTCGCGATGCAGAAATCGCAGACATCAAGGAGTGGTCGAGATTTTCTTTTTCATATATTTACCCTTTTAAACGTTTTTTTCAATTTTTCTTTGTTTGGATTGATTATTTATCATCTAACACAGGGGTCCCCAAACTTTTTCCTGTGAGGGCCACATAACTTTTCTCTTCTCTGATGAAGGGCCGGGGTCAGTTTGTAGCAGAAAAAGTGTGATAATTGCAGGAGTGCCTAAATGTAAAAAAATATATTTTTTCAGAAAGCCACAATCAAATAACCCTTTCTGGATTCTTCACGGAACAAAAGTAAATAAAATAAAAACGCTCAGCAACGCTCTGCGCCCTAAGCTGAGAGTGGCGCATGTGACCTTGGGGAACATACTTTTTTGCCGTACTTGAATAAAGTGTAATTGCACATCCACTCAGTGGGTGGCAGTGCCGCTCTCATTTTTAGCATGTGCGCAATATTTTTGAACCAAACAAGAGCACACAGCAAACAGCACTGGAGATGTGAAAAGTTAAGACAATGTAGTATGACAAAGCTTACGTAGCATTTGGCTATTGGCTTTGACTTTTAGTACAGTGGGAGGCGAGGAAAGGCCAGTCTGTTTACTTTGTGTAAAAATGTTTGCAGCGGACAGCAGGAATTCTTTTTTTCAGCGAAAACGTGCTGAATATTGCCAACAATCCTCCCGCTTTGTCAGTGTTACATCAGTAAGCCAGCAAGCACTGTCACCATCATATAAGGTGGCATACCAAGTTGCTCGGTGCAAAATAACCCCACACCGTAGGAAAGGAGCTGATACTGTCTGCAGCAAAAATAAAAACTGTCCCTCTGTCCAATGACATTGTCGTTTTTGTTCGATTAATTTTTGTTTTTTCAGTCTAAATGTTTGGCATATTGTCCTTGTGAGTTATTGTTGCTAATCAATTTGAATTAATTATTATTTATTGGTTTTATTACATTCGTTTTCAGGATCAAACGCTCAAAAAATGTATCTTGAGTGTAGTTTTACATTATGGATGTGTTTTATTTTTTTTAAAAATTTTTTCATTAATCTTAAAAAGAACACACTGTTATACATAGGTGTACTTATAATAATAAGAATTTTATATACAAATAATACTACAGTATATATACAGTGGTGGCAGGGAGTTGGGGGGGGGTGCGGAATGTTTACGTCTTCCTGAGGGGGCATAACAGAAAATAATTGAGAAGCACTGGTCTAGTGACAGTGACAAATTACGTCATCACTCCGAGCGTCCATTGCGTGCATAAAATATGGCGCCCTCTGTAGGTCAAAACATGCACTAAATATTATAGGTTTTTAAATCAATGGCAATATACGGATATGTGTGGCTTATGAGAGCCTATAAGTCTTTAAATCAGAGGTTCCCTTTAAGGATTTAGCGTAGGTTTTTGGGCTGTGGAACGAATTAATCAAATTATACTGTATTATTATTTGAAAAATCCCACTCGACATGCGACCATTACGACTTACAAACCAGGTCCTGGAATGAATTAAATTCGTATTTGGAGATATCACTGTACTTATAAATGTAGTGTTGCAGGTTCATTTTACCCTTCAAACATCACAACTGAGTGAATCTGCTCATCTCGTTTGACAAGAAAATGAATAAAGTCCATATCCCTTATTGCCAAACTTTTACTTTAATGTTCGTTTGGCAGGTGGCTGTGGCTCCCATTGTCCACATCTTGTTCCGTTTACTTCACCGCTGTCAGAGTGCCAGAAAGGCAGCAGAGAGATAGTGAGATGAGATACTCATGTCTACAAGAGTTAAGTGAAAACTAAATTGTCTTCTTTCCCTTTTGTCTCTTTGTACTTATGTCGACCGCTGCCCCGCCCGACTCTTCCTGTGCAGCTCTGTTTAATCTTATTCCCGTGGGTCTGAGAGTCGTGGCCATCCAGGGAGTGAAGAGTGGCTTCTACATCGGCATGAACGGCGAGGGCATGCTCTACAGCTCTGTAAGACCCACATTTTCAAAGTTTGCGTGCGTGTATGTGTGTGTGGAACGAGTACTTATGTATTCAGCACATGTTCTGTTCTATCCTCTTTGATGAATATCCAGCATTAGCACAAGAGCCCTTGTGATGTACTGTTGTTTTGTTGTGAACCACTCATCCTCCCACTTTGTTGATTAAGCAGCCAGATACATGTTTTACATTTAATTCGACATCGGGTTCAGGACACATTGTTTCAAATAGCTGAATCTTGCCTTTTTGACTCACCATGGCGTTTATCTACAAATTTGAGCAAATGTTCTACTAAATTGTTACCTACATGTACTGTATAGTAATTTTCATATTTGAGAGTTATGGTATTGTAAATGCTACACTGCAATCAAATGTGAGGTACTCGGAACTAGGATCCTTAAAATCAGAATCACGACTTACAGGTGCAATCTCCATATTGTGATGAGCAGGAAGCAAGGTAGGAGCCGAAATTAAACACTCAAAAGCCAAATGCCAGTTCCCAAAACATAGTACCATAATTTTCTCACTATAAGGCGCATCTGACTATAAGCCGCCACCCACCAAATTTGACACGAAAACAACATTTGTTCACAGATAAGCCGCACCGGAATATAAGCCGCAGCTGTCCTCACTGAGTTATGGGATATTTACACCAAAAGATATTAACCGGTAACACTTTATCTGACAGCGGCATCATAAGACTGTCATAAGACCAAATGAACCACCATGAAGCTTTGAACCAATTGGATTCAAAGCTACATTGCTTCAAGAAACTTAATTTGGTCATCATTGCTCCCTTGGGGGAGACAGTCAACCTCTGCTGCCACCTGCTGTCAACACTGGTGTTGTTCAACATGCCTCCTAGCCAGGGGTCGCGTTAACCGAATATTTTCCGTCGTTGACCGATTTTTTAAAACGGTGACGGAAAAAACTGAAGTCCATCTGTCATTTTGACAGGTTGCAATTCACACCCCAGACCACAGGGTGGCGAGTGAGCATATTAACTAGCTATTGTCTTTTGATGCATGACGTCGTTTGCCTTAGTCTGAAAAATGTCAAGGCAACTGAGTGTCCGAAGTTTCTTCAAAAAGCCCCAAAACGACGATGGTGTCGATAAAAGAGGTGAAAAAACGGGGACCGCACAAGCGGGCACGCAATTCACGTCCATGCGCACCAGGAGGAAGGTGTGAAACTACGTTCAGGCCACAGCAGGTGAACTGTTAATTTCATTGTTCCATATGCTACATATGGTAGGCTACCTACCTACTGGGGCCACAGTCAGTTTTTTTTGTCACTGCGGAGAAAAAGTTACATATTCATCTGCTTGATGTGGGATGGCACGGTGTGGATTCTCTGTTAAGCTTGTTCGGACAGAATATTAATTTAAAATGAATGAAAACTAAAATGTTAAGAGTCTTGTTAGCTCGAATTGCTGTGTCCAGCCGCTTTAGCTCTGCTGCTCTCTGTGAACTCTCTATTCAAGCCGGAACGCGCGCGGCTCTTAAGTGTCTCTGTCATGTGACTGTGTCGTAGCCGCTAACGCGCTCGGCCAAAATGGACTCAAGTACGGAAGGTGAATTATGCCAAACAAAGGGTCACCACAATGTCATTATCATCATTTTAAAAATTTAAGTGACGGGTAAAAATAGATTATGACCGGATTTTTATGACCCTGTCAGTCAAAATGACAGACAACGAAAATGTCTAGCGCAACCTCTGCTCCTAGCATGCATTCTAGCGTTACAGATGTAAATAACAATCAAAATTCATGTTCTGTGGTAATTATTTCTTCAGTTACTCTTCCAGTTGTTTCATTGATTACTAGTTATTGTATTTGGTACCACTTTATTTGACAGTGGAACCATCATACAATCATTAGACAATCATAATTATGACATGACACTGTCATGAGCATTAACGAATGCTTATAACAAATGTCATTTATGTAAAATATCCGAGCTGGACATAAACGGAGCTAGTGACATAATTTGCCGGATGACACCTAAGGACATCTGTCATAAGCATTCAGTAAGGCCCATGATAGTGTCATGTCACAAAAATGACAGTCTTATGATGTCACTGTCAAATAAAGTGTTACCTATGAACCCAAATAAGTCGCACTGGACTATAACCCGCAGGATTCAAAGTGAAGGAAAAAAGTAGCGGCTTATAGTCCGAAAATTACGGTATATAAACAACAAGCCGGGTTCACTACAAAAAAGGTAATAGTCAGTGTTGTTAATAACAGCGTTAGAATATAACGGAGTTACTAATGCTCCGGAGTTACTAATACACACTACTGAAGAATTATTTTCTTCAGTAGTGAGTAATCTAATTAATTACTTTTCTCATCTTGGCAACGCCGTTACCGTTACTGAGGCGGGAAAGCCGTGCGTTACTATGCTTTACGATGTTGGTTGACTGATGCGAGAAAAGTTTGAAAAAGACGGACTCACGGAGACGAGAGAGCAGAGCAGGAGTGGGGAGGAGGCAAGGGAGTGTGACGCCGTTGCAAACGCGATGCTACTATGCTCGGTGGCTCCAATAATACCTGACTGTAGCCGATAGCCTACAAACTACGCCCACATGATGATTCGGTAGATATCACATATATATAGAACTAGATGCAAATGACAGACACGGCGGCATTAGCAACACGTATAATAAACAACTAGATGCATTAGTAAACAGCCGCCGTGTTAAAGCTGTAGCCCTCTCAGAAAGGCTCTGTTGTAGAGAACCTTCCTAGCGAACCGGAGTAACTTTTTATTTAAAATACTCCTAAATCAGCAAAACTTAACTTAAATCTCTCTTTAAATGATGAAACAGATTTGAAACTTACACATGTCGAAAATAGACAGAAGGGAAGTAATGCAATAACAGGAGCAATTTTAACAACTTGAACGGTTGATTCACAACATTAAATGACTTCCACACAGCAAAGGTTACTATCTACTGTAGTTATCGCAATATCCGCAATACCCCTGTGTCTAGTTAAGTTTAGGGTAAAGAATTGGGCTAGGGCCAAATGTCCCAAAAACCCTTTAAACTTCACATTGTGTGACGTGTTTTTTTGTTTTTTGTTTAAAAAAAAAAAAAAAAAAACATGAAAATTATCACCAGTTACTTTGCCAAGTAAGTAATTACTCTTATGTTCAGGTAACTGAGTTACTAATGCAATTATTTTTTTGGGAAAAGTAATTTGTAACTGTAATTAATTACTTTTTTAAAAGTAAGATCAACAACACTGGTAATAATATCTAAAAACGTGAGGCCAAAATGCAGAGCAAAACAAATAAATAAAGCCAAAGCTTAGTAGGATTCATTGCCCAGAGAATGGAGTGCTGAGAAAGCACTAGAAATATCAGCCAAGTAACAACAAGACATGAGAAGTGACTTGTTTTTTGTTGTTGTTTTTTTTTATTAAGGAATTAAGAATGAAATAACACCCAAATTTCTGAATGCTAGTTTAGCTATATAGTACGTATAGTACACTTACATACTGGTGGTGCAAATCACCAATTTAATGACGTAATGAGCAAGGGCGTAGGTTTGGTCTCAACATTGGTAGGGACAATATAACACCATAACCTGCATGTACACTTATTGCTCGGGATGGGACATTAATAAGACCGAGCCGATTGGGTGAACGGGAGTCAGGGCTACATTTCTCACAAATATGAACCTGATTAATTGATATCCTCAATCAGGGGTGCTCATTACGTGGATCACGATCGTCCAGTTGATCGCAACACTTATGTGGGTAGCTCACAGCATCCCCGCCCCAAAAATATATATATTTAATGTACATAGTTAATTATGATTATGTTGTGTGGGTGTTGTGTTGTGTTAGCAACATATGAGGTTATGCAGAACCCCTTTTTCTCTAAGCAGCTGTGTCCTCACGTTGTTTTAGTTCTATAGTTTCCAGCAGAGTTCACTACATTTCTCACGGTTTAATTAACGTTAACAGTAGAAAAAACAAACTCTCTAAGCAGCTTCTTACACGTTACATTACTTGCAGTGGCTGCTGCTGGCCGAAAAAAACTTCTAATAAGAGGAGGCGGCGTGTTGTCGATATTTATTTTTGTTGAGGCTGTGTTCGAGCGTGCGTGTGTGTGTCGGGGGTGGGTCAAGTCATCAGCCAATTAAACGTACGTTTAAGGGGGGGGAAATGGACTGGCGCATTCAGAAAGTGAAAAGGGGTAAATGTAAGTTTGAACATAATGAAAATAATTCATTTAAAAATGGTAGACTCAATTCTATCCTCACAATATATGGAAAAACACTCTAAATGACCTATATACAGTAACTGAACTCATTATATCATGCATATAAGGTTGCTTAAAAGTTGGTGGGGACAATTTGAGTATCCTGAAAAGTTGGAAGTGTATTTTCCCTACCATCCCTATACAAACCTATGCCCTTGGTTACGAGATAATATTGATTAGTTGAGCAACAATTCAGTAATAGCCGATATCGTAAAGTCTGCCACGATTCAATTTGATCTGATTCCAAGGCCTTCGATCGATTTAATACGGTGTCACGTACACATTTAATATCATGATTTATATTTCACCTAAAGTAATAAAAAATACAAAGCAACATTGATGACAATGTTGAAACTTTTGTGTTTTGATAATTTAGCTTCAGTTGTGCCTCTTTTTACAGGTATTTTAATGCTCTTAAATGAACAGAAGATGACATCACACAATCCAGGAACAACTAAGAAAATGAGAAACATCTATGCTAAACACATTTAATAAGAAATGAACAATTAAAATGCAGGCCGGCCTGGTCCTCAGTTCTTGAGTACCCGATGATGCCTTTGAGAAGGTTTGATCCCGACCCCCTACAATCATACACTTTTATTATGCATATGCGATGCTAATGCCAGTCAACAAGTTAACCCGGTAAGGCAGTACTACTCAAATAGTGGGGCGCGGCCCCCCAAGGGGGAGCAGAGCGATGCCAGGGGTGGTGCATGTGACCTCGGGGAACATACTTTTTTGCCATACTAGAATAAAGTGTAATTACACATCCACTCAGTGGTTGGCAGTGGCGCTCTTATTTTCAAAGTGTGTGCAGTATTTTTTAACCAAACAAGAACACACAGCAAAGAGCACTGGAGATATGAAGAGCTAAGATGAAGAAATATGACGCAACGTATGTAGCGTTTGGCTTTTGGCTTTGACTTTTAATACAGTGGGAGACAAAGAAAGACCAATCTGTTTACTGTGTCTCAAACAGTTTGCAGCGGACAGCAGGAAGCCAAATCAATAAAACGTCACTTAAAGACATTAAACCCAATCACATTGATAAGCTGCTTGATTTTTTTTTTTCAGTGAAAACGTGCCGATTATTGCCAACAATCGTCTCGCTTTGTCAGTATTACATCAGTAAACCAGCGAGCACTGTTAGCATCATATAAGGTGGCATACCAAGTTGCTCAGTGCAAAATAACCCCACACCATCGCAAAGTAGCTGATACTACCTGCAGCAAAAATAAAAACTGTCCCTCTGTCTAATGACACGGTCATTTTTTTTTCCTATTAATTTTTTTTTTCGTTCAAATTGTCAGCCATATTGTCCTCAATAGTTAATTTAGTTAATCACAGGCAAAATGATGCACTCTAAGTCTTTTCTGTTACAAAACAAAAACAATATTAATACAATTATACATTATTGTTAGTTGATCTATATTACTTTGTCTCTTTAATATTAAAAAAGCACACAATGTGTAGACAAATTATACCGTTTACAGTGGCAGCGGAGAGATGGGGGGGCGGGAAACGTTGACATCTTGCAGGGGGCGGCGTAACAGAAAATAATTAAGAAGCACTTCCGTAAGGGCACCCATGTGTCGCACACCAAAGTGGAAATTCCCAATCCGCAGCTGTGTACCAGAACCATTTTAACTTGTCAGCAATGATGGCCTTGCTTCAGGAAAGAGAGGTGAGAGCTCCCATTCATATATTATAAAAAAAAATAAATAAAATCGAAAAATAGTCGCAGGTCACAGCCTATGCAATATGAATATATTGCATATGAGCATATGAAAATGAATAGACCCAATGAAGCTAACAAATATGGGATTATATGTGAATCAATAGAAATATATTTGTACACTAACCAATCGATATATTGATCAGATCAATATAACACTACACTGAATATATGGCAGAAAACACAGACAAGACTGAAAATGCAGTTTCTGCTCTTGCACCCCTCTTTAAAAAAAAAAAAAAACTGCTATATTTTAAGCCAAAACAACTGTTGTGTATGATAGAACAATATGTCTATATGCTGCCATAACAGATTCATGGCGCACTAAGCCTCTGAACTATTTTTGTCTGTTTTACCCTGAAAACCCCCGTTTACAGACGTCACGCAACCGCTTTTGTTTCAACCTAGCCATAAAAAGAAGGTAAGTAATTATATTTATTTATTCAAAATGTCTGTAATTTTTAGCTTAGAATCATTAATTGAAGTCTAATATTTTGTTAAAAAAAAAAGACTTTAGAAAATTATTCACTAGCATATTTGAAACTTTTAAACAAATTAAGTCACAATGAAAAATTTGGCGTCTGTAAAAAAGTCATGGGTATCTACCTTATAACTATCGCTTAATTGTATTTTTTTTGTTACTGTCGCATTTTCCCCAATATGTTAGATGATAAAATATCGATCCAAACAAAGAAAAATTAAAAAATAACTAGGGCTGTCAAAATAATCGCGGTAACGGGGTGTAATCAATTTTTTAAATTAATCACGTTGAAATATTTGATGCAATTAACTCACATGCCCCGCTCAAACAGATTAAAATGACAGCACAGTGCAATGTCCAAGTGTCCATGTGCAATTTTTTTGGGAGTTTTTTCGCCCTCTGCTGGCGCTTATGTGCGACTGATTTTATGGGTTTAATTATTGACATCAACAATGGCGGGCTACTAGTTTATTTTTTGATTAAAGATTTTACTAATTTTATTAAAACGAAAACATTAAGAGGGGTTTTAATATAAAATTTCTACAACTTGTACTAACATTTATCTTTTAAGAACTACAAGTCTTTCTATCCATGGATCGCTTTAACAGAATGTTAATAATGTTAATGCCATCTTGTTGATTTATTGTTATAATAAACAAATACAGTACTTACAGTATGTACCGTATGTTGAATGTATATATCCACCTTGTCTTATCTTTCTATTCCAACAATAATTTAAAGAAAAATATGGCATATTTTTAGATGGTTTGAATTGCGATTAATTACGATTAATTAATTTTTAAGCTGTAACTAACTCGATTAAAAATGTTAATCGTTTGACAGCCCTAAAAATAACATTTAAAAGTGTAACTTTATGAAAAAGAAAACCTCAACTACTACTTGTTGTCTGCGATTTCTGCATCGCGACCCTTGTTATATCACCATGTTTCACCCCTAAAAAAAAAAAAAAAATCCGGCTGTGGCCATTCACACCTGTGTCTTGACACTCGGTGATACATGCTACATGGAGTTTTTGGATTGAAACAAAGTAAGTACGTGATAATATCTCGTTAAAATTGTGGCGTCATTAATTCTGCTGTCGCGTGCTCTCCCCTCGAGTTAGGGTTTTGCTGTTTAAAATTTTTTTTTTCTCAAAATGCCCCCCTGTTTAAAATTTTCTTCCCCCAGAAAATTGAGATTTTAAGCTTTCCACTGATGTATCACACATGCAAATAGGACAATTTTGAAATTTGGCCAAATTGGTTGTGTCAGAGCAGAAGTTCAAGTCATCTGAGTGTTTTCCGCCATATACATATTTATGCAATTTTCTTCCCTGTCTCTGCACATTTTTAATTTAAAGATTAATTTTAATCCTAAAATAATTGTACATTTTATTCATCAAATCCCTACATCAACAGAATTATTATTCCACTTGGTTCCAGAAATGAACGCAGCGGGGGAGTAAATATCAAGCGGATGGATTTCTTATGCAGCCTAAGATGCGAGAAGCGCGCGGGCGAGCGTGGGTAGCCCAACGCCAAGTGGGGGCGGACGGAGTCACGGATGTCAAATTTAATTTTGCTGCCTTTCATATAGAGGCTGAAAATGCACTCGTGTAACACACTGGAATGTTTGACATGCAGAGGAAGTCAAAATGTGCCAAACGCTACTATACCG
This sequence comes from Corythoichthys intestinalis, assembly GCF_030265065.1. Taxonomy (NCBI): domain Eukaryota; kingdom Metazoa; phylum Chordata; class Actinopteri; order Syngnathiformes; family Syngnathidae; genus Corythoichthys; species Corythoichthys intestinalis. The sequence continues at coordinate 20,895,588 of NC_080408.1, read as the reverse complement.
TACAGTAAAGACTCGAGCATATCACAAGTTAACATGCTTATATAACTTTGTGTCTTGTGGCTCGTAAACTAGTAAGAATTTATATAAAATCCTCACTGTCCATCTGGCCAACTTTTTTTCCAACTAAAATGTTTGAAGGACATACCAGCGTGTTTAATTGTATGTAATGATAAGGAACAGTTTTGTTAAAGGGTATGAAAACGCAAAGGGGGTGTGAGACATCAATAGAACCGTTATGTGCCAAGATAATCAATATTGATAAAATTTAAAGTTGCACCGATACCGATACCAGTATCGGCAGGGGGCGCCAATCCGGCCCGAATTGGTGGTATCGGTATCGACGAGTACCAACATTTAGGGCGCCGATACCATCTACTGGCGTCACTTGAGCGCAAAAGAACTGTCTTTCCCACGTGAGCTAACTTCCCAAATCTCGATGACATCTGTATGTTTTAGTCTCGAATTTACCAAACGAATTTATTATTTTCATCTTCATATTCATGATGTTCACTACAACGCATTTCCACGATGTTACGCTGCTTTTCTAACATGGCATTCAGAAACGATTAGCATGCGTAAGCTAACGCTCGCTGTTAGAGTGTCGGTGGGATCAGAAAGGTTAAGACCGTGAGAGACTAAGCAAACTCATGGTTTCATGATGAACAATGAGTGGCAAATTAAGAGCCCCGTACTTCAAACTCGTCCTGTTTATGAAAGTCGATTCTCATATGCTGGTGTTGTGCAGTAATGAGCAGAAGTGACTTCTGTGGCCAGAAAACACTCAATCGGCGCAGCGCTTGCAACCTAGATGTCCTATGTTAGACCCCATGCTAACTCTCGCGCGCACACACTAGATATCATCAAATAGCAACCTAGATGTGCTACATTAGATCCCATGCCATTAGCTGCGTGAGCCCAGAGCGACACCATATTGTCCATTGATGAATTAGAAACCGCCATGACTGAATGGAAGTTAAGCAGGCCAAATCAATCCATACCAGTGACTATAGATAATGCTGCAAATACTGTTAATTCAGCACATGTTACAGATGGACTCGGACCACAAATAGGATGTTTTGCTTATATGGTAAATATAGCAACTAAGAGAGCTGCAGCAATCAACAGTGTGCCCCACTTTACAAACAGTAAAGATTGTTCTCAGCACTTATATACAAAATTTCTTCAGATCAGTAAGAAGTGGGCACATAGATATTATGCACTAAAATGCTTGTTTATATGATGGCACTGTTATTTTTGCTTGTTAGCAAAAAAATAAAAAAAAATAAATAAATAAATAACTGTTGTATTTTCTGTTTCAGAGCATTAAATGTATTGAATTGGATCGAAAATCGTACCGAACCGTGACTTAACTGTATCGTTGCATCCCTTATACATATATATATATTTTTTAATTTTCAAAATTTTTGTTGTTGTTGTTGCAAACAGTGGTATCGGAATGGTATCGGTATTGGCCGATACTGCACAGCCAGGTATCTGTATTGGTATCGGGCCCAAAAAATGGTATCGGTGCAACACTAATAAAATTAACAAAAAAATCAATCACATTAATGAGCAATTATCGAAAATAGATCGAAAATGACGAACATTTCCGAAAGTGTTCCGGAAACAGCCAAATGGGGCGGGGACGTCACTACAAGTGAATGAAAGTCGAGGCGGAGCCAGGTGCCATTGTTTTTTATCGACGAGAGAGTAGCGTTCGGGTTTGTTTGACCAAAACATCACTAAAATGGTTCAAAACTGCTGTGCTATGTGGTGTACAAATAGCTATTTATCGGAATATAGTATCCATGATTTCCCGAACGCAAAAAAAAAGCTGAACTACGCAGACAATGGATAAAGTTTGTCCGTGCAAAGAGGGCTAATTTTCTAGACACAGCCTCCAGCACGGTTTTCTGTGGTGCGCATTTTCCACCTGAAAGCTTCTCGAACTATGGACAAGTGAAATCGGGTTTTGCTAAAAGATTGCTGCTCAAAGAAGATGCGATGCCCACCATACACGCGCAGCCACCTAAATGTCCCGAGATATCAAGAAAGAGGACGATGACTGGCAAAGGAGGCTAAGGCTAAGCAAAGGAGGGGAGCAGCCAAGCTCGAAATGGCCAGAGTGAGTACTCTGAATTCTCTTTTATTGACAATGAGGGGTGTTTCTTCATGAGGGAACCTGGAATATGTGCAGGACGAACACAATGCATCAGCATAAACAGCTCAAAACACCCCTAATTCTCCCCTCACTAGAAGGAATTATATTGATGCAGACAGGCGCTGCCCCCCTAGTGGCCGGTGGCACTCTCTTCACTTGTAATGACGTCACGCACACAATCTGCCAGATCTCGGGCGCCGGTTGTTTTAGCTTGACAATCGCAGTGTTGGGAAAGTTCATTTTCTACATGAACTAGTTCAAATTGCAGTTCACAAATTTTAAAATGAACTGTTCAGTTCATAGTTCATAATTCAAAATTTTGAACTAAAGTTCATGGTTCCAAAAAATGAACTTTTGTAGTTCAGTTCTTTTTGTTCGCCAAAAATTGTTGCAAACTATTATTTACTGTATTTATTTCCAAAGCTTATAGAAAATAATCACAGTTCATTTCCTACCTGAATATTTGACCACCGATGCTGAAGAATCTCCCACAATATACTGCAGAACTAGATTGTCTAGCTGCGGCTGGGAGAGACAGAAAACGGGGCCGCTCTGGTATGCTGTTAGCGGTATTTGGGTGGCAGAGGTACTGCTCTGGCCAACCGTTGCCGTCTCTTTATTTAATCGCACATGCTCGCAGTCGCAGATACCTAGCAAGGCTTGTCGCATGCTTTATTTCGATGTGCCGTTCAAGGTTGGCTAAAGACGTTACCGACGTACGGACGGTCTTCTTATATTTTTGCCATCCGGGTCGGTACTGACTTTTTCGTAAAACTCTTTTAAATGCTGGTACTGTGTAGAAAGTTGCTCTGAGCGGGCCGGGTTTCGAGAGCTGCCAGCTTCTGTGTCCATGCTGCTCTTGTTATGATGACGTATTTGCTTAAACAATACAGCCGTGACAGGCAGCTTGGGTTGCCATGTTGGATAATGTTCCGCTATTAAGGTAAAAATTTTTATTGTGTGTTTTTAGCCTATGGCTTTATATGCAGTTTTGTCGGTAAGGCTCTAAATGTGATGAACTCATGAACGAAGTTATGAGCACCGCTCACAACCGCTAGAATGAGCGCGTTCACAGTAACGTTCATGAGACAGAAATATGATGCGTTCAATTCACGTTCACCCAAAATATGAACGTGTTCATGAACGATCGTTCATTGAACGCGTTCATGCACAACACTGGACAATCGATCCAAATTTCTCTCATTTTCTTGTGTGTAATTACACGAAGTGGCATGATATGAATACGAAAGGCATGCGTTTATGGATAAATGATGGAATATTAACATTTCCCCTGGGGTTGACATACCCTTTAAGAGACGTCCAAATGGTGTTGATTTTGCTCTTGAGATGCAATATCCAATTGAGTTTTTGTCAATTCTGATTTGAGAGGACTCATGTGGCCTTACTGGTTCAGGTGGAGCCTAAAAATAAGTGTGCAAACGTGACTCATCTGTCTAAACTGATTTCATTCATAACTTAAGACCCATAAACAAACTTGCAAAGCTAGCAGTGATAACTTCCCCCGGCCGTCAGTCTAAATAATGTTAAATGGTACCCAGGCCGTTGTGTGATTTATTCAAATGACGTTAAATTGAGGACTGTGGTCTGACCCTGGCGTGCATGCACCCCCATCATGAAAGCATCATTTGCGTCCGGCGGCGTCACAATTAATATGAATTATAAGTCAAGTGGTGCTCTCGTGTCAAATGGCAGCTTTTGCCCTAACAGCCGTGACACTCCATTCATCGTCTTAATTATCTGTTTTATTGGTCGCCAAATGCAGAAATGACCTTTCTTGCCATGCAGTGGAAATGTTTGTCAAAAAGGACGTGACTGGAGGAAGTGCATTTTAATTAAAAACATGAGGCAAATGCACTTTGGTCATCTCGCTGGAATGGGAAGCATGGGAAATCAGCAAGCATCAGTAGGCAGAATTGCAGGAGGTGGACTTATCAAGCTCGTACAGTGCGCATAGATAAAATTTGCATATGGATTGCATCCAACTGCAATACTGTAGTGAGATAGGAGTTTGATTTGTATTCCATCACAACGCTCTTAACTCCAGTAATCATACAACATATAATCTTTTCCCATCAAAATGAAGTCTACCCCTCAAAACAACTGCAAAATACTGTAAATGTGTAATTTACTAAGAAAAAATAGCATATTATACAGTGGTATGGTATGAAAAAGTATCAGAACCTTTTGGAATTTCTCACATTTCTGCATAAAATCACCATCAAATGTGATCTGATCTTTGTCAAAATCACACAGATGAAAAAAGCGTCTGCTTTAACTAAAACCACCCCAACATGTATAGGTTTTCATATTTTAATGAGGATAGTGTGCAAACAAAGATAGAAGGGGGAAAAATAAGTAAACCATTGCATTTAATATTTTGCCATTGTACAAATTTTAATATTTTGCCCCCCCTCTGGCAGCAATCACTTCTACCAGATGATTCCTGCAGCTGTAGATCAGTCTGGCACATCGATCAGGACTAATCTTAGCCCCTTCTCTACAAAACTGCTGTAGTTCAGTCAGATATCTGGGATGTTTGACATGAATAGCTGTATTTAGTTCATGCCACAGGATCTCAATGGGGTTCAAGTCTGGACTTTGACTTTGCCACTGCAGAACGGGTATTTTGTTCTTCTGAACCCATTCTGAAGTTGATTTACTTGTATGTTTTGGATCATTGTCTTGTTGCAGCGTCCATCCTCTTTTTAGCTTCAACTGTCTGACAGACGGCCTCAGGTTTTCCTGCAAAACATCGTGATAAACTTATGAATCAATTCTTCCATTAATGATTGCAAGCTGTCCAGGCCCTGAGGAAGCAAAACTGCCCCAAATCATGATGCTCCCTCCACCATGCTTCACGGTGGGGATGAGGTTTTGATGTTGGTGAGCTATTCCTTTTTTCCTCCACACATGACGTTGTGTGTTACTCCCAAACAATTCAACTTTGGTTTCATCAGTCCACAAAATATTTTGCCAAAACTTCTGTGGAGTGTCCAAGTGTCTTTTTGCAAACATTAAACCAGCAACACTGTTTTTTTTTTTTTTTTTTTGACAGCAGTGGCTTCCTCCTCGGAGTCCTCCCATGAACACCATTCTTGGCCATAGATTTACAGTACATATAGTTGATATATGCCGGTGATTTCTGTTAGTCTTTAGCAGACACTCTAGGGTTCTTTTTTACCTCTCTGAGTATTATGCGCTGAACTCTTGGCGTCATCTTTGGTGGACGGACACTCCTTGCGAGAGAAGCAACAGTGCCAAACAGACTGTCGATTAATGAGCATTCAGACCTTTAGAGATGGTTTTGTATCCTTTCCCAGCTTTATACAAATCATCAGTCCTCGATTGCAGGTCTTTCGACAGCTCTTTTGACCGAGCTATGATGCACATCAGACAATGCTTCTCATCAAGACAATTCTTACCAGGTGTTTGTTTTATAGTGGGCAGGGCAGCTTGAAACCACTCATTAGTGATTGTACATACACCTGACTTAAATTGCTTGGTAAAAATTGGATCAATTGCTCTTTAAGTCTCCTTAGGCAGAGGGTTCACTTTCTTATTTTCCCCCTTTTGTCATTGTTTGCATGCTATCCTCATTAAAATATCAGATCACATTTGATGGTGATTTCATGCAGAAATGTGAAAAAGTCCAAAAGGTTCAGATACTTTTTCATACCACTGTAATTTTGTACATCATAAAAAAAATTGAAGGGCCATTTTTCCTGCTCTTTTTTTTTTTTTTTAAGTGTGCCCGTCCAGAGGGCGTTTAAGACAGACGGAAGGTTATAATCTTCATTTACTCTTCTTAGTTCCTCAATGTAAGTGTAATCTTCTTAACTCCTCTCATTAGTACAAAACTAACATTAGCTGCATCATGTCTTTAATCTGTTGCTTATAGGGTTATTAAGACGTGAGGTTACGGTAATTGTTTTAAAATACCGTATTGGCCCGACTATAAGACGATGTTTTTTGCATTGAAGAAACACTGAAAAAGAGGGGGTCGCCTTATATTCGCGGTCTAGACATTAACCCATTCACGACGCTAGAAGGCGCCAGATATCATTGAAGCGATATTCTGTCATGACAGATCTCAGCTACTCTTTTTAGTTTAGCCAGTTTGCATTATTTTATTGCAATGTTCTTCCTTATTCAGATTTGTTTCAAGACTACAGTTACAGTTAGACTTCACTTTGATGGTTAATGCAGTTATTGCAATATTGTTGTTTTATCACAATAGATTGGTTTATTTACATTTCAAAAAACCAGAAGCCATTCATTTACGAATGTGATCGCGCTTTAGTTTACGTATTTAAATGTTCAGTGTTACGTGCCAAAGACTGCTCGCGAAGGGCGTAACATAAAACAAGCCACACAAATGTACGAGTGGACACAAATTTATTTACAGAACAATCAAACTCGCAATGAATATGTACAGAATGCCAACGAAGCGTGACTTCAGGGTAAGCCCAGGCCAAAACAACAAACAAAAGCAACTACACTTAAACCCCACCCGCTAACTAAACCCTGATCACGTAAAAGGAACAAAGAAAAGACAGCTTCTAACCTAACTTTCTACTCTATACAAAACAGGAGAAAACGGGTTGAACAGAATTGGCGACTTACCCTTACTTGCTTCAGTGCTCTTATTTACAGTGGTGAACAAAAACGATCCAATAACGAATAAACACAAAAGATCTCACCGAAAAAGCGGGAGTGTATCAGACTAGCGATCAAATGCAAACGAGCGTGAATGGCGAGCAAATAGCTGGCGAGGAGGACCGCGGCAGAATACTGTCAAATGCGACCTCCTAGAACGTTGACAGCGGCAGGTTTAAGAAGCTTGGCGCCTTTTTCCGTGGCCAATCAGCAGCGGTGACGTCGTCGGTCCATCCTGCGCCGATCAGCTGTCGTCACAGTGGGAGGGGAAGCAGCCAGCTGGTGGAGGCGACGATCAGCTGACTGGAAGAACCTCAGAAAATTAACTATTAAACGGCCAGGGGCCGTCACATTCAGATATTAAGATTTGAATGAGGCAAAATAACATGCTTTTTCTCTCAACTATATTGTTATAATTATTTGTTTCAGATGTACTGTAATTATTTTCTGTATAAAAATTTAGTGTTCAAAAAGTCTTATTTCAAACTTGAGTCTTGAAAAAGAGGGGGTCGACTTATAATCGGGGCTGTCTTATATTCGGGCCAATACGGTACATAAGGTCTCATATTTTTTATTTTTCTGTCGACAGTAAACTGCAACTGGGAATTGATCAGTATTTGCGTTTATTGTGTAGGGAATTACATTTAGTTCACAGTTGCAAAGCACTTAGATGTCAAATAAACGATCTCACATCAGACACAAAAAATCGGGCCACTGACAGTTCGTATCCAGTCGGGTCTCGATGCACCGCTATATTCAACAGTGCAGGTTTGTATGTTGTAGACAGCCTGGAAATTTAGCATGCGCTTCAAGTGGAATGTTAGTGTTAACACATTTATGGCACTTCCACATGGTGGCAATGACAGCCATAAAAAAGGCCCTTCACTTTTTAGTTTTAATGCAACTTGCATTTAATGTTGTTTGACCATGCTGTTCTCTGACATTTAATCGCTCGTTTTATTCTTTCAGTCTCATTTCTCTCCTAACATCTCAAACATAAACATCTCTCTTTCTCCTGGGAAGTCATTGTAGAGGTACCTCCTCTTATTTTGGTCAGGCTTCCCTTTTCATCTCTTTTTTTTCTGTCTTGCTGTGATGTGCCGTTTTGGGATTTGGGCAGCCATTTTGGTAGCTGTTCGCTTTTTCCGCTGCTTGTGTTCATCAGTTTAAGTGGTCGTCGTTGATTGGCTCAAGCCCTGTTGAGGCTTTTGCTGATAAGGCTGTGGGTGAACAGTGTTGGTAATGCTTATGTGGAGTGTTTTAGCCCTGTTAGTGTATGGGGGCTGAGCAGCTACAATGAAGATACCCCTTCCATTATTCATAACTTCGTCTCAATATGACCTAGTTTACTCTTGTACAGCACAGCAGAAATAATCTATCAATCCATCTAGCCACCTATTCATCCATCCAATTATGTTTTAGGCATAGGCAGAGTTTGACTTTTTGGGCAGGAGGGGCACAACACGTTGATGACCCCGAAATGCAGTGTCAGCAATAAAATTAACTTACAAGAATATTTATTAAAGGTCTGATCACGTCATTTTCAAAGTATCGGAATCGGCAAAAAATATCGGCATGCCTTTTTGTAATGTATATATATTTTTTAATTAAATCGTTTTCTAATTGTATCTAACGTTACAGACAAAATGTCTTACGCTCATCCAGCGTCTTTAGTTTTGGCTTAAAGTAGGGCTATCAAATTTATTACGTTAACGGCGGAAATTAATTTTTAAAAAATTAATCACGTTAAAATATTTAACGCAATTAACGCATGCGCTGCACGACCCACTCACGCATTGTCGCGTTCAATCTATAATGGTGCCGTTTTACCTATATATAGAGCTACAAAGCAGCGTAAACTGAGTACAGTGAATTTTGACAGCCCTTGGAGCCTTTTTTTAATTGGCTAAAGCCCTACAATCCCTCTCGCAGCAATTAGAAACATTGTGGGAAGCAATGTGGGGAAGAAAGGTAGTAGTTGATCTTTTCCTAACACCCTATGTTATTTCCCAACGCAGAGAAGATATATCAATTGGTGCCACTACGCACAGTGTTGTTTGCACTTCCCATCATGCATTTGGGCAGAACAGTTAAATGGCTACAGTATCATTTACTGAAAGCTCAACAAATACACTAGATGGCAATATTTAGTCACAATATACAAAGTCACATTTATCCTTTAAGAATTACAAGTCTTTCTATCCATGGATCCCGCTCACAGAAAGAATGTTAATAATGTAAATGCCATTTTGAGGATTTATTGTCATAATAAACAAATACAGTACTTATGTACTGTATGTTGAATGTATATATTCGTCCGAGTTTTATTCATTTTTTTCTTAATGCATTGCCAAAATATATATGATCGGGAAAAATGATCGGGAATGATTGGAATTGAATCGGGAGCAAAAAAAAGCAATCGGATCGGGAAATATTGGGATCGGCAGATACTCAAACTAAAACGATCGGGATCGGATCAGGAGCAAAAAAAACCATGATCGGAACAACCCTAATATAATAAATTGATAATGAGCGTTTTTTGTTTCCCATCATTCTTCACGGGGAATTCCAAATCAGGCTGCTTAGGCAATACTTTTTGCCAAGATCTTTAACCATTGAATATGGTACGCCCGCCGGTGTCGTGCCAATGTAGTTACCCCAGTCAAAAATTGTATCCCCTGGGCGGAGCCATATAAAATAAAAAAAAAAAAAAGTCGCTTCAATCAAAAAACAAAAATCAAAACAATCTTTTCAATCAAAGAAGAAAATCATTTGAAAAATGAAATTGCTCTCCCCTAATTTTTTTGGGGAAAATTATATGTAGAGCAGATGACCGTCTAAGGTGCTATTCACATGATCTGTTCAAAAAAATAATTTTGAAGCCATCATAAAAATATATTTTTTTGCTCATTTCATTCATTTTTGTTGCTTTACCACTTATATATATATATATATAGGAAAGTCAATTTCATGCAATAACACTTTTCGGCCACCAGGGGGGAGGGGCTGGCCCCCCTGGCCCCCCTTAAAATCCGCTTATGGTCTTATGTCTTCTTCTACAATTTCCACATTCCTTCCCTTCTCTTCTTTTGTGAAAGAATAATTCATCCATGATTTTTTAAATTTTATGCAGTTAGCCAAATTCATAAATATCTTGTCAGGCACATTGTAAAATAAGAAAAGACAAACAATTAGGAGCATAGATCCACTTATCAGCAATACTACAAAAATAATTAGGCACAGACATTTGTTGAGGGGCCATTTGGTAAGCATTTGGAAAATAGTGCAGGTATAAGAATTTAGCTTCACGCAATGAGTCATTTATGGTATCAATACAACTGCTCACCACCACCATGCATCTGTTTGTCACCCTCCATTAACTGGAAGTAGCCTAGTAACTAACGAACAGATGGGCAAGCAGAAAATCAACAATGCTACTTTGACGTCGTTGTTTTTTTTTTTTTTTAGTATTTCAACCTCTCTTCACTGCTCTGTTACTGATTGGCTTCTATCATCTGTACTCATTGTAGTATTGATAAAATAACCACTTTTGAATGGTTCAAATCTTGGATGCAGTACTGCATATGTTTTTTTGGGTTGGCTGGGGTATCATCTGTCTCTATCCAACTACCCATCTAGCTCGGGCTAATCGTCCATCCATTCAGAGTAACTGCGCCCATTCTTTTTTATTTAACCGGAGACTAAATTCACTGCTTCTTATTTATATCGCAGAAATAAATGACATGTCACAGTAAAACCTTCATTGAAGGTCCTAAAGGAGGAGTGAGTCAAAGTTGTGGAAGGTTAGAGAGAGTTGTTAGGATTTGTTCAAGGTAAAAATATGAACCACAATAGCTCAATGAAAGTCTGCTTTATCATGTTTTATGTGCTTAAGGCAACGATCTCATTGATTAGTTAGTAAGCGTAGCTTTGGGTTTGATTAATTGCTCCATCTAAAAAAAAAACTCAAGCTGAGATCCATGGCTTTTAATGAGCGATGCCTCAAACTGCAACATTTTCCTTGATTTATTGACTGATGATGGGCATAGTAATTAAAACTTATTGACAAAAAACTCAACCAAATAGCTAAAATTAGGATTTTAGCTTTTATTTTAATTTAAAAAAAAAGACTTTTTGGTGTTTCTTGACTCTGGACTGTTTCTCTTGACTACTGGGATGTTAGCTGGTTTTTGCTGTCTGGAAGGTCAACAGCAAGGTTAAAAGACAACTACATGCTGACTTTTTGGAGTGAGCCTGAGAGAACATAACGATAGAGTTGAAGAAAACGTGGTGTGAGTGAATATACCAGTCTAGACCAGCCTGACCTGAATTCTTGGCAGAATATAAATGCGCTCCTTGGGGCTTCCGTGGAGCCCTATGATTTTTTTTGTAGGCTAAACCTTTCAGGTACATTGATGGCTCGGGCCCAAATTCAAATGAAAGCCCTTCCAGAATCCTCTGTAGCCTCGTACAAAGTCAAAGAACACTTGTTGTGATCACTGATTATGATTCTGAATGTGTTCAACCTAGTTCTGCTGGCAACCTAGTTTCATATCCATTACATCTCACTGTTGTTCTTTTCACTTCATCTGCCAAATAACGTCACCACTTTTGCCTTTCACAGGCACTCGACACAAATCACTCAATAATCACCTGCTTAATACATGCACGTAAAGGTGTGAAATCCTCAGAAATCTGTAAAAGATAAATGTTGGATAATAAACCTCATGATTGAACAAGATTGTGATGCACTACAGCGGAATGTAAATCAATGTGTTGTCTCGTGTGCATATCTCATCAGAAGAAAACTGGTCAAGACATCAATCTAAGTTCATATGTTCACATTTTTGGGGGAAGAGAGAAATCTGAACACAAACACAAATAAAACCCATCAAACAAAACATGATTAATGCAGTTGAGCTAGGTAATGAGGCTCATTATTTTATTCAATGCTTTTAGCTCATGCATACAGATCAGAGATAATATGTTGCTAGTTAAAACCCTCTAAAATATTATCTCATAACCCTTGGCTTAGAACCGGGCTTAGAACCCCGGCAACAGTGACATTTAACTTTAGAGGAAATTAATAATGTTAGAATAAATATGAGCCATAATTCAAATTCACATTCACAATGTTTTGTTCCCCAGGGTTTTCTTTTAATTGCACTTGTGAGCAATACCCTTTTCGGATTCACAGTCCTTTCTATATGTAATGTAAATTAGGGCCGCGAGTAGTGCTCAGCGGGCACTAGCAGTTCTTTATATTGTGAATTCTTGAAATGGTCATCAGTATTTAATGCCCTGCTCTCCCCACATGAAACAGCATCCATATAAAAAAAAGCATTACAATTCAGTGTAAGTCTTCTGTTTAGAACAGCATTTCCAAACCCTTTTGAGCCAAAGCACAAACCTCATGGCATGCTACCAATAAAATAAAACCTATGCTTTACATACAGTAGACTGTATGAACGGCAACAAAAGCGACATGTTAGTTTTGCCATCTGGTAGTCATGAGAAAGATGGGGAAAGCTACAGTGGGGCAAATAAGTATTTAGTCAATCACCAATTGTGCAAGTTCTCCTACTTGAAAAGATTAGAGGCCTGGAATTGTCAACATGGGTAAACCTCAACCATGAGAGACAGAATGTTGGGGAAAAAAAACAGAAAATCACATTGTTTGATTTTTAAAGAATTTATTTCCAAATTTGAGTGGAAAATCAGTATTTGGTCACCTACAAACAGGCAAGATTTCTGGCTGTCAAAGAGGTCTAATTTCTTCTAACGAGGCTCCACTCGTTACCTGTATTAATGGCACCTGTTTTAGCTCATTATTGTTATGACGGCAAGCCGTTAATGTGGATCCAAAAACACAGACCAGGAGATCAATAGAGCAAATGTTTGTGTTTAATTAATATAACAAAGGGCGCACGCTAGAAAACGCGGATATAACAAGTACAACTTAGGGCGCACGCTAGAAAACGCGGATATAACAAGTACAACTTAGGGCGCACGCTAGAAAACGCGGATATAACAAGTACAACTTATGGCGCACGCTAGAAAACGCGGATATAACAAGTACAACTTAGGGAGCACGCTAGAAAATGCGGATATAACAAGTACAACTTAGGGAGCACGCTAGAAAACGCGGATATAACAAGTACAACTTAGGGAGCACGCTAGAAAACGCGGATATAACAGAGTACAAAATCCTAACTACAAAATCCAGAAGAGCACAAAAGTAAATAAGATCAAACCAGAACACGACCGAAGAACGTCGGAAGGCACCGAGGATGACGATGAGCACACAGCGGTAAGCAAGGCAGGAACAAGCATATGCAATAGTCCGACACTCGCAGACGGTGACAGGAGTCCTTAAATAATGAGCGCTCCTAATGCGCCACAGGTGTGCGGCCACGGCCCCGCCCATCCAGCTGAATCAGATGCTGGAAAGAAAAAACAACTGAGAAGGCATACAGATATGACAGAACCCCCCCCTCAACGGACGCCCCCTGGCGGACCACCTGGTTTTGAGGGATGAAGGGAGTGGAAATCCCGCAAAAGCGATGGATCGAGGATCCAGGAGCGGGGGACCCATTGGCGCTCCTCAGGGCCATAACCTTCCCAGTCGACCAGGTACTGCACCCCCCTTCCCCGCCTCCTAGAATCGAGAATAGTACGCACCGTATATACCGGCCCACCGTCAACCACGCGAGGGGCAGGAGGAGGCACTGGTGGAGGGTTCAGGGGGCTAGTGGAGACCGGCTTGAGCAGAGACACGTGGAAGACTGGGTGGATCTTCATTGAACCGGGAAGCTTTAGCCTGACCGCGACGGGGTTCACCACAGAGTCCACAGCAAAAGGGCCCACGAATCTAGGGCCCAACTTCTTGGAAGTCCCAGCAAGGTTCAAATCCCGCGTTGATAACCAGACCATCTGGCCCGGACGATAGACCGGAGCGGGTCTTCTGTGGCGGTCAGCAATCAGGCGGTTGCGGGCTGCAGTGCGGACTAGTGCAGCCCTAGCGTCCCTCCAGACTCTATGGGCCCTCCGCAGGTGCACTTGGACGGACGGCACGACGACCTCGGCTTCCTGAGAAGGGAACAGTGGCGGTTGGAACCCGTATGCCGACATAAAAGGCGACCTCCCAGTGGCTGAGCTAATGAGGGTGTTGTGGGCATATTCCACCCAAGGCAGGTGTGAGGCCCAGGAGGCCGGATGCAGTTGGCAAACGCAACGGAGGGTTCTCGTTAAACTTTTTATTTAAAAAATGCATCCCACTTGTAGCTTCTTCTCTTCTTCTCTAGAGGACATGCGCGCACTTTTACCTTCACCGCCACTCTTGAGCGCCCCTAGTGGACCGTCAAGGAATTGCTCAACAAACATTGAATGAGCAGTTTACAGCATCCATACTCCATAGTATGGCCAATATGTCAAATAAAAGTACAGTGGTACCTCGACATACGATTGCTTTAAAACACTATCTTTTTGACATCGGACGTAAAATTTGACTCACCATTTGTTTCTACATCCGACGACATGCTTGAAATAAGACGAATTATGAGAGCGCAGTTGTTGTTTTCACGCAAGACTGCCGCACTCCGGATTTTCTTGTGAGAGAATCAACATGGGTTCTAACAATGTTAGTGAAGGTGGCAAAAAAAAGGAAAAAGGTGCCATGGAAATTATACAAAAATATGAGCATGGTGGGTGCGTCCGTGAACTGACTTGATAATACCGCCGTAGAATGTCTAGAATCTCCACAGTCCTCCTCCGACCTCCGTTCGCCAGTCTTTATATGTTAAGGTGACAATTATTATTGTGGTAACATCGCCAAAAAGTCCCCTGCTTCTTCACATTTTTAATAATTTATTTCAGAACTTGTGCAACAAAACATGTCTATTGTCCTCCCCACCTGAACAAAATAAAAGTAAAAAGTCTTCCCTCGCTAACTCTGTCAAATCAGGCATGCGGTGCATTCAGGTAAACCACGCAAAACACATCCACCACATTAGAACTCAATTCATTACATTATTACAGGTATTATTATCATTATTCCTATTATTATATTTATTTTTATGATTATTTTTTTATTCATAATTTATTTATTTTTCTGTTTAATTGCTATTTGCAGTAGCACCAGCAGCATTTATTAAGGATTTATTGTAGTTTTTCAGGCTGTGGAACGAATTAAAGGGATTATGATGTATTCTTGTGGGAAAATCCTGCTCGACATACGACCATTTAGACATACAAACAAGGTCCTAGAACAAATTAACTTCATATGTAGTGGTACCACTTTATCGATACTCGGCGGGAGCATATTGATAACCGATAGGGTTACAAAATATCGCGATATATCGCCGTATCGAGATATTGTCAGCGAGCAACTATCGATAAATTGTTGGGACTTGCCTTATTAGTTTTACATGTGCTGTCATCATGAGATTATGACTAAAAACATTCATATTTTATATCATTTTTACTGATTGAAATGAAAAATTCAGTTAATCCATTCTAGCCACTCAAAACTGTAACACGTTTTGTGTAATTATTGGGTCATTCTTATTTTGCGTAGTGTATTATGTGCACATGCTAATGAAGGGGTCCTTGGGAAAATTTCACGCCTGTAAAAGGTCCTCGGACCATAACGTTTAAAAACCACTGCTCTATTAGAGTGCCATGCTTCTCCTCAGAGGCTGTCACGCCACGAACTCCCTTCCAAACAACATAGCTGCAAGGACATTACTTCGAGAGGTTGGCTCAGGGCTGTTGCGTGTGGAGAAAGAAGCTGTTGGGAATGATAAGGACAGAATGTAAGTGACTTTGAAGTCTGACAGCACACCTTGTTTGCAGATGACTGAGTGGGAAAAATGAGGTGAGGAACGCGGGTCGCAGTCTCTCATGATTAATGAAATCTCCTTAATGGATTCGCATGAAGTGCAAAAAGCACACAATGAAGAGGAGTAAACACTCAAAAGGGGTGCAACACACTTACATGCTGAAAATGCATGCCAAATGGCTTTGTTGCTTTGTCTGAGAGCAATACATAATGAGGCGTTGTTGTTCACGGTAGAAAACAAGTGATAGTTGTGACATTTTCGGGTTGACAAGAGTAATTGCAAAAATATTTGGGCCTTTTTGGAATTAACTTGCACCCTAACCAAAATGAATGCATTATGGTGGATCAAACAGGGAGTCCCCGAAAAAAATTGCTTTACAAAAAAATAAATTGCCCACTCCAGTGTCGACAAGAATCGACAAGAGCTAGAAATAGTCTTCCCAAACAGAAATGTCAAATAAAATGACATTAAAGTGTCTGTGACACGAAAAAGCATATTTATTTCATAAAACACACGGTATTTTATGCTCCTGAATGAAATGAACCACTTGGATGTGTGTGGAAGCGATCGCTATATTTATTTAGTTTTTTGAATCCCGTGCCATGAAAATGAGTGACTTCCGGCAACAGTCTCGAGTTGAGAAAGAGGGTGCTGTGACGTGTACGGAGGAAGGAGTCCTCTTCTCTATACAGCCGTACTGTTGTATGAGAAGGACTAAGGATTCAGCTGAGTTTGCGGATTAATACGTTTATATTTCGCATCACGCCAGCCAAATGGCTGCAGAAAAATCTTGCTGTATGAGGGAGAGGCGTGTGCGCCTTTTTAGGAGTTTCAAAAGATTCCCATTCACCAGTGGATACTGGCCAAAACAAGCCCTACTACTGTGGGACCATGGGACTTAAGAGGAAGTGAGTAAACCGTGTTTTGTATTATGTCAAATACTGGGATCATTTTAATACTGAGGTGGCTTACATTTTGTGGCTGACATGCTCCTTGTCCCCTCGGCCGACGACCGGGTTTTTGCTTGGTGTGCCTGGTGTTCTGTCAAATTATCCACCCAATCAAAAATTGCAACTTTGTGTTAAAAATAGCTGCGAATACAGTGATTACAAAGTAAACACTACAAACTTTCTTTAAATAAAGGACTACTTACGTTTTATCATTGATAGGCATGTGAAAAGCTCTCCTCATGCACATTAGCTGCACGTTAGCTGCACAACAACTGCAGCCGCCCTCCTCCGGGGAATGAGCTGTAAATTACTCTCCGCCGGGTGGTTAGCCAATCGACGAAGACAATCGACAACCCAGTCGTCATGTGAAATGATCCGGGCTAGTTATGTGTGATTTTCCGCTTCGAAAACTTTGAAACATCGCTCGGTTCGGGTTAGCATGTTGGCTAGCTGTCACGCCTCTTGGTTTGTTTACATTCTCTGAAGCCGGGGAAGGGAAATGACATAAGTCCGATTTAGGTGTCATAAAATATTGTTTGGGAGTTGCGACAGTAAAGGTGAAGTCGACAGTTTTGACCATTATGGAGTAATTTTGCCATGTCGTCCTGAATAAGTGCATTTTTATTATTTCACATTCCATTTAGCACAAGAATGTTGTTTGCCATGACCATGCCATTTATTTAGCAATTGGGGGAAAATACTTGGATAAAAAGAATATCCTGTAAAAATATTAAAGTAGAGGGACAGAATCAATGACATTTTGCAGCTCTCATTGTCGCGTTTTCCTCATTGTGAATAATTCCCCCTCAACGCGCTGACTGGTCCTTCTCAAGCCATTTATTTAGCTATTGGGGAAAAATACGTGGATAAAAAGAATATCCTGTAAAAGTATTGGAGTACAGAGGCTGAAACAATGACATTTTGCGACTCTCTTCGTCGCGTTTTCCTCGTTCTGAATAATTCTCCCTCAACTGGCTAACTGGTCCTTCTCAAGCCATTTATTTAGCTATTGGGGAAAAAAATATTTGGATAAAAAGAATACTCTGTAAGAATATTGGAGAGACTGAAACAATGACATTTTGCGGCTCTCTTCGTCGTGAATATTTCCCCCTCAATGGGCTGCATACTAAATTAGATGAAATCGTGACTCCCTGACGTCATCCACCTTTTGGGGACGCTAGAGCTCTATAATGGTAGGCGTGGCTAACCGGCAGATTAAAAGACTAATTTCTCGTCATCTGCGCTTTGCTAAATTGTTGTATATAGTCGATTCGTCTCAAAATATGATTCTAATTCACATAATAATCCTATTTAAGACTTTTTTTCCCCTGTCGTACGCACTTTAAAGCTTTTGTGTGCCATTCCACTTGGGTACGACAAAAACATGCATCATGATTTATTGTAAATTCTTTTGCTGGCCCCATCCTGCAGCGTATAGACCCGAGTTTGAGAACCACTGCAGTAATGTATGTGCTTGACCTGATTTAGTCTCATAACAGATGAAGAAGGGCTGATACTTGATGGTGTGCACTTTGTCATTGTCTACCTTACGCACACACAAACAAGCGCCTGCCGCCAGACTGGCAGGACGTGACCCGCCATGCTTCAGCAGAGATAGAGACTTCTGCAGTTTGACGGAATGTCCGCAGGCTCCAGATAACTTGCTGCGCCCGACCCTGTCCTCCCTGCTGCTGACCCACAGGAGAGGTCCATATTGCACTGACCGCATTGACCTCACCTTCCCAAAGTCCTTTACGGTGCTTGCCTTGCATGCTTGTGTCTTTTAGAAATGAACAGGCAGTGACTCAAGCTGTTGCTGAACTGTGAAATGCTGCAGGAGCATAGATTGCACACATACACACACGCACGCTCACAGTTCTATTTAGACGACATATGGCAGAATTTATTTTTAATTAGTCCATACTTTAAAACACCAATGAGACGAATACACACAGATAAACAATATAATTATCTAGTGAGTACTTTTTATCTCATACCCGAAGCGGAGATAGTTTTATTCCTGTTGTTGTTAGTTTTTTAATTAATGTGAATGTTGTGCTCATAGTTTGTTGCACTGCCCTCAAGTGGTTAAAATAACACTAAAGCTTCATAATACAGTAATGTGGATAACAGGATGTTATAATGATTGACAACCGCATTATTACCTATTGTAAATATTCCACAAACTAGCACACAACCACAGGTATGCATGCTCACACATAAGCATGCAAACACATTAACACCTTGCAATTGTCACCTCCAGCAGGAAGTGGAATTGGACAACTTTAAAAGGGCACAGAAACCTGCTGGAGATATTGCAACCACACACAGACACGCACACACACAACCTGCTTTAAAATGAGATTATGTTGTGTAAAACCCACTCAGCAGTTCTGCATCGCTTAAGCAATCTACACAAATACAAATTTATTCATTTTCAAGGTGTTTAGTTAAGATAAGGAGGAATGTTGGGACGGCATTTTAAAAACATCATGTTATGCTTCCTTGTTTTTTTCCCCCAAGTTATTTAAACAGGGCATTTACAGTATGTTATGTCAGGAAAGCAGATGTCAACAAACTGTGGCACCGGAGTCATGAGTATTGGTTAACAGAACACTAGAGATGACCCGATCGATCGGCATCCGATCACGTCATTTTCAAAGTATCGGAATCGGCAAAAAAATATCGGCCATGCCTTTTTTTAATATATATATATATATTTTTTTTTAATTAAATCGTTTTCTAATTGTATTTAACGTTACAGACATAATATGTTACACTCATTCTTTAGTCTTAAGGTAGGGTTGTCAAATTTATCCCGAGAACGGCGGACGTTAAAATATTTAACGCAATTAATGCATGCGCTGCACGACCCACTCACGTATTGTCGCGCTCAATCTGTAATTGCGCCAATTTACCTATATATAGAGAGAAAAGGCAGCGTAAAATGAGTAGAGTGAATTTTGGCAGCCTTTGGAGCCTTTTTTTAATTGGCTAAAGCCTTACAATCCCTCTCCCTACGATTAGAAATATCATGGGAAGCAATGTGGGAAAGCAAGGTAGCAATTGATCTTTTTCTTAACACCTTTTGTTATTTCCCAACGCAGAGAAGATATATCAATTGGTAGCACTATGCACAGTCATGGTTCCACTTCACATCATGCATTTGGGCATGGCTATAGTATCATTTACTGAAAGCTCAACAAATACGCTAGATGGCAATATTTAGTCGCAATATACAAAGTCACAAGTCTTTCTATCCGTGGATCCCTCTCACAGAAAGAATGTTAATAATGTAAATGCCATCTTGAGGATTTATTGTCATCATAAACGAATACAGTACTTATGTACTGTATGTTGAATGTATATATTCGACCGAGTTTTATTCATTTTTTTTCTTAATGCATTGCCAAAATGTATATGATCGGGAAAAATTATCGGGAATGATTGGAATTGAATTGGGAGCAAAAAAAGCAATCGGATCGGGAAATATCGGGATCGGCAGATACTCAGACTAAAACGATCGGGATCGGATCGGGAGCAAAAAAGCATGATCGGAACAACCCTACAGAACACCCATGCACGTGATGAATTCACCAACTATTGACAGTCACGGTATTCACTGGAAAGGTATACACACAAGTCTTTGTGCTTTTCATAGAGGCAAAGACATTTAGCTATGTGTTCTGAATGTTGTATGTAATTTTACAAAGTTCACGCAAACAGATTATGCATTCACCAACTTTGTAGGTGACTGTTGCCCCTCGGAAACTGTACCCACAAGTCTTTGGGTCTGGCAGCTTTTATGAGCATCGTGCGACTCGGGCATGATGTATTGCTTGTTGACTTTGTTTAGATTCTATTGATGAAACGAAATTAATTTACTGTACTGATCTGACCCATTGATTTGGAAGAGACCAGACTCAACAATTACAACGCCTTAATTATGTTTATGTAAAATATACCAATAAGATAGTTGTCCCATCTCGTTTGTAAATAGTTAATAAGTTGGGGAGACTGGGGCAATGTGAGACTTTTTTTTTTTTTTTTTTACATTTGCTCTCCTCCAAGCAAGCTAAAACAACGAACCTGGAACGTTTACATATTTCCCATTAATGTTTTCTAGCAATGGAAATTATCAGAATGTATTCAGGATGAATAGTATTGAAAATATAACTTGTTTAAAAAAGTGATATTGTGTCTTACTTTCCCCCATCTAAAGTGCAAACTGAGACAGACTAGAAAAGTTTAAGGGGGGTCGGGGGGCACAGCCCCCCCCCCCCCCCCCCCGTGGCCGAAGAGTGTCATTGCATGTAATTGACGTTCCTCTATCTGATTTTAAAATTAAGAATTTTCAGGTAAAATATTGTCTATAAAAGTTTAAAGAGCATACGATAGGAGAAAAAAAAGTCTTAAATAGCATTATTATGTGAATTAGAATCATATTTTGACATCATTCAACTATATACAACAATTTAGCAAAGCGCAGATGACGAGAAATTAGTCTTTTAATCTGCCTGTTAGCCACGCCTACCGTTATAGGGCTCTAGCGTCCCCAACAGGTGGATGACATCAGCGGGAGACTGGGCTCATCGGTTTTACTATTCAGCCCATTGAGGGGTAATTATTCAGAACGGGATAAGCGCGACGAAGAGGGCCGCAAAATGTCATTGTTTCAGTCTCTCTAGGAAAATGCGACGAAGAGAGCTGCAAAATGTCATTGTTTCTCTCTACTTTAATATTTTTACAGGGTATTCTTTTTATCCAAGTATTTTCCCCGATAGCTAAATAAATGGCGTGGTCATGACAACTAACAGTCTTGTGCTAAATGGAATATGAAATAATAAAAATGCACTTAATCAGGACGACATGGCAAAATTACCTCATAATGGTCAAAACTGTCGACTTTTACTGTCGCTCCTCCCGAACGATATTTTATGACACCTAAATCGGACATATGTCATTTCCCTTCCCCGGCTTCGGAGAATGTAAACAAACCAAGAGGCATGACAGCTAGCCGACATGCTAACCCGAACCGAGTGATGTTTCAAAGTCTTCGAAGCGGAAAATCACACATAACTAGCCCGGATTATTTGACATGACGACTGGGTTGTCGATTGGCTTTGTGGCTTGGCAAACCGCCCGGCGGAGAGAAATTTACTGCTCGTTCCCCGGAGGAGGGCGGCTGCAGTTGTTGTGCAGCTAATATGCATGAGGAGAGCTTTTTACATGCCTATCAATGATCAAACATAAGTAGTCCTTTATTTAAAGAAAGTTTGTAGTGTTTACTTTGTAATCGCTGCATTCGTATTTGACATAATACAAAACAAGATGTTTACGCACTTCCTCGTAAGTCCAATGGTCCCACAGTAGTAGGGCTTGTTTTGGCCAATATCCACGGTGAATGAGAACCTTTTGAAACTCCAAAAAAGGCGCACACGCCTCTCCCTCATACAGCAAGATTATTCTGCAGCCGTTTGGCTGGCGTGATGCGAAAAATAAACATATTAATCCAAAAAATCAGCTGAATCCTTAGTCCTCATACACAACATTACGGCTGTATAGTAAAGAGGACACCTTCATCCGTACACGTCACAGCGCCCTCCTCCTCAATGCAAGACCGAAGCCGGAAGTCACTCATTTTCATGGCGCAGGATTCAAAAAACTAAATAATTATAGCGATCGCTTCCATACACATCCAAGCAGTCCATATCATTCAGGAGCATAAAATGCCGCCTGTATTATGAAATATACATGTTTTTTTGTGTCACATGCACTTTAAGTTTGAGTATAAAACAAACAACAAAAATGAATGAAATAAACAATAAAATCACAATTGGTCAAAATTATTTTTCAAACAGATCATGTGACTAGCACCTTAGACGGTCATTTGCTTTGGTTTGCCAAAACCACCTGAGGACCGAAGAGGCAAGACGGATATACGTAATTTTTTTCAAACCTAAGCTTTGGAAAGGCACAACAACTACTGAGCAAGAACCAGTGACTGAAAACCTGGACCATGAAACGCCAGCGAGCACCGCCAAAATAGTGAGCGGAGTTTAAATTTGCCCCACTAAAGACTCTAATCGTGCAACAGAGCCACCACCGACGGGCATGCCATATTCAACGGATGACGATCTTGGCGAAAATTATAGCTGTCTTAAGCACGCTGATTTAGAATTCCCCTAAAAAATGATGGGAAACAAACAAAAAAAAAAAACGCTAATTTTCAACTTATTATTATGAATGATCTTGTAAGTTAATTTTATTGGTGACACTGCGTTTCGGGGTCATCAACATGTTGTAACATGTTGAAAATTTGAGATGTAGTTTAGTCACGAAAAAGCCACATCATTGACCTCTGCGTTCAGAGGCAATACATTACCTATTGCATTCACACATAGCATGAGTTAGTAATATACCACAACTAGGTCACGAGCCAGTAGAGTCGTATTAGCAGAGCTGGGAAATTGCATTTATACACATCGCATGCTGGGTAAATACCGTTACATTACTGGAGTTCATCATACATTATGTCTGAAATGGGCTTATATTATACACACTGCTGGCCAAAAGTATTGACACCCCTGCAATTCAGTCAGATAATGCTCAATTTCTCCCAGAAAATGATTGCAATTACAAATTCTTTGGTCGTAATATATTCATTTATTTTGCTTGCAAAGAAAAACCACAAAGGTAGAATGGGAAAAAAATTAAATCTTTATTTTATACAGAACTCCAAAAATGGGATGGACAAAAGTATTGGCACCCTCAGCCTAATACTTGGTAGCACAACCATTAGACAAAATAACTGCGAACAGCCGCTTCTGGTATCCGTCAATGAGTTTCTTACAATGCTCTGCTGGAATTTTAGACCATTCTGCTTTGACCCACTGCTCCAGGTCTCTGAGATTTGAAGGGTGCTTTCTCCAAACTGCCATTTTCAGATCTCTCCACAGGTGTTCTATGGAATTTAGGCCTGGACTCATTGCTGGCCACTTTACAAGACTCCAGTGCTTTCTCTCAAACCATTTTCTAGTGCTTTTTGAAGTGTGTTTTGGGTCATTGTCCTGCTGGAAGACCCATGACCTCTGAGGGAGACCCAGCTTTCTCACACTGGGCCCTACATTATGCTGCAAAATTTGTTGGTAGTCTTCAGACTTCATAATGCCATTCACACAGTCAAGCAGTCCAGTGCCAGAGGTAGCAAAGCAACCCCAAAACATCAGGGACATTCCGCCATGTTTGACTGTGGGGACAGTGTTCTTTTCTTTGAAGGCCTCGTTTTTTCCCGTAAACTCTGTTTATGCGTTTTCCCAAAAAGCTCTACTTTTGTCTTATCTGACCAGAGAACATTCTTCCAAAACGTTTTTGGCTTTGTCAGGTAAGTTTTGGCAAATTCCAGCCTGGCTTTTTTATGTCACTGGGTCAGAAGTGGGGTCTTCCTGCATATCCTACTATAGAGTCCCTTTTCATTCAAACGTCGACGGATAGTATGGGTTGACACTGTTGTACCCTCGGACTGCAGGACAGCTTGAACTTGTTTGGATGCTAGTCAAGGTTCTTTATCCACCATCCGCAAAATCTTGTGTTGAACTCTTAGCCTTAGTGCCATGGGCTTTACACTTATTGATGACACTGCGCAGGTAGACAAAGGAATATTCAGGTCTTTGGAGATGAACTTATGGCCTTGAGATTGCCCATGCTTCCTCACAGTTTTGCTTCTGAAGTCCTCAGACAGTTATTTGGTCTTCTTTCTTTTCTCCATGCTCAATGTGGTACACACAAGGACACAGGACAGAGGTTGAGTCAACTTTAATCCATTTTAAATGGCTGCAAGTGTGATTTAGTTATTGCCACCACCTGGTATGTGCCACAGGTAAGTAACAGGTGCTGTTAATTACACAAATTAGAGAAGCATCACATGATTTTTCAAAGGGTGCCAATACTTTTGTCTGGCCCGTTTTTGGAGTTTTGTGTAAAATGATAATGATTTATTCCCCCCCCCCCCCCCCTCATTTTCTTTTGTGTTTTTACATTGCAAGAAAAAATAAATGAAGACATGACTACCAAAGCATTTGTAATTGCAATCATTTTCTGGGAGAAATTGGCCATTATCTGACAGAATTGCAGGGGTGCCAATGCTTTTGGCCAGCAGAGTACATCAGTACAATAGTCTCAACCATTTAAGTGATTCTACACCTCAACCCTTATAGTACTGAGCCACTGGCACGTCTGGCCTTCATCATCTGGATGATCAGTAGGGGAGCCTTTTCATTCAGATGTATGCTGTGATGCTCGTGTCATGGGCAGAGAAACATTGTGTGGGAGTGGTCATATTGTACAGTAAATTAGCCTCAACAATGACAATGTGGCAGAACAGTTTCACGCACATTTTCAGAACTATGTAACGGAGAGCTAAAGACTCATATCGTTCTTTAATTTCACACTTCATGGGTGGACAGATGCTCTAGAGAGCCAACTATTTGTATACAAGCCATTAAAATGTTGATTTTCCATAATACGTTTCCTATAAATGGAGACTAGGCTGTATAAAACAACACCATCTGTTTTCCATCAATTGCATCTATCTACGTGAATACAGCTTTACTAATTTTCAAGGTGTCTGGTTCGGATAAAGAGGAGAGCAGGGATATATTTTAAAAACAAACACATTCCCATTAAAGGCTTTTATGCATGTGTTGGTTGACTACCGTTTAGAAGTACCATCACTGATACCACTATTGCTATGACATTCTTGTGGTGAAGCAGGGTTGTTTTTCCCTCCAAAAATAACTTATACTGGTCTTTAGTTACATCACAACATTAAATAATTTCCCATATGCTGTTGAATTGTCTTAATAATCAAGACATGCATTTACTTGTAGAAAAGGCATGACAACCAATCACCTGCATACAAGGGTGTTAGTTTGGTCTCAACATTGGTAGGGACGATTTTACAGCATAACCTGTATATACACTTTTTGCTTGGGATGGGACATTAATAAGACCAAACAGATTGGGTGAACGGGGGTCAGGGCTACATTTCTCACAAATATGAACCTAATTAATTGATATGCTAAATCATGGGTGCTCTTGACGTCGATCACGATCGACCAGTCAATCGCAAAGCTAGTGTTCCCCCCCCTCAAAACACATTTTTTAAATGTACATAATTTATTATGATTGTTGTGTGTATGTTGTGCTGTGTGCGCTACAGTACATATGAGGTTATGCAGCACCCCTCTCTCTCTAAGGAGCTTCCTGCTAACGTTTATCTAGTTCCATAGTTTCCAGCAGAGTTCACCACATTTCTCACAGTTTATTTAATGTTAACAGTAGAAAACAAAAGAGAAGAACACTTCTCTCTTCTCTTCTCCTACTTGAGTTTTGCAGGGTAGCAAGTTCACACAGTTTAATGTTATGCTAACACTGATGCAGGTCGGACCTACAGTCACAAAATTAATGGTTTGTTCCCCACTTCCAAAACAATTATGTCTTTTTACATTTCTAACAATGGCTTCTGCTGGCTGAAAAAAACAAAAACAAAAAAACTTCTCATCTCTAATATGTAATGTGCGTGTGTGTGAGGGTCAAGTCATCACTCAATCAAATGTGTGGTTAGGAGGGAAAAAAAATGGACCGGTACATTAAGCAAGTGAAAACATGTACCGTATTGGCCCAAATATAAGACGGCCCTGATTATAAGACGACCCCCTCTTTATCAAGACTCAAGTTTGAAAAAAGACTTTTTGAACACCAAATTAATTTTTATACAGAAAATAATTACACTACATCCGAAACAAATGAGTATAACAATATATTTGAGAGAAAAAACATGTCATTTTGCCTCATTCAAATCTTAATATCTGAACATTTAAATATATAAACTGAAGTGCACTCACATTCGTAAATCAATGGCTTCTGGTTTTTGAAATGTAAAGAAACCAATCTATTGTGATAAGGCAAGGCAAGGCAAATTTATTTATATAGCACAATTCAACACAAGGCAATTCAAAGTGCTTTACATCACATGAAGATCATAAAAATCACATTTAAATCAATACAACGTAAAAACCAAGACAATCAAAATCGGAAATAAAATTATACATAAAAATCGCATTTAATCACAAATAGAATAAATAAAAATAAAACAAAAACTACTACTAATAATTGAAATCAGCAATGGAGATAAGCACAAGAGGAATAGAAAGCAAGTAGATTGGAATATATAGACAGTTATGGATATGCAGTGCTAAACAAAAGCGTTTTTGGCCCTGATTTAAAAGAGCTAACAGTTTGAGCATACTTCAGACGTTCAGGTAACTTGTTCCAGAGGTGAGGAGCATAATAACTAAATGCTGCCTCACCCTGCTTGGTTCTTGTTCTTGGAACATGCAGGAGACCGGTTCCAGACGACCTTAGGGGTCTAGATGTCTCATAGGAATCTAACAAATCAAGCATGTATTTTGGTCCAAGGCCATTAAGTGTTTTATAGACGAGCAGTAGTATTTTATAGTCTATCCTTTGACTCACTGGAAGCCAGTGTGGCGATTTCAAAACCGGTGTAATGTGGTCCAGCTTCCTTGTATTTGTGAGGACTCTGGCTGCAGCATTCTGTACTAGCTGCAGCTTCCTGACTGATTTTTTAATCAAGACCCGTAAATATACCGTTGCAATAGTCCAATCTGCTGAAAATGAATGCATGCATAAGTTTTTCCATGTCTTGTTGAGTCATAACCAGAATTAAGGGGCTTCTATTTTTTAGGTGGTAATAAGCAGATTTAGTGACGGACTTTAGATGGCTATCAAATTGGTTGGCAGAGTTCATTGAACGTTTTTTATTTCTCACCAATCTAGCCCTTTTTTGTTGTTTATCCCCACTGGGATTGTTAAGCATACAGACTGTACTCCATAGGGCCCCGGCTTTTGCTGGGACAGAACAGTCTTTGTAATGTTGTCACAGCCTGGACCCGGTGCGTATCATATTGGTGTCGCAAACATGGCTTCCTCGATAGAAGGATAATACCTTGTAGTTCCTGAGTTGATAAAACAACAAAATTATTGCAATTTTGTTGTTTTGCTGCATTCACCAAAGTGAAGTGTAACTGTAACTGTAGTCTTGAAACAAATCTGAATAAGGAAAAACATTGCAATAAGATAATGCAAACTGGTTAAACTTGAGAGTAGCTGAGATCTGTCATGAACGTTGCTTCAGTATATCTGGCACCATCTAGCGTCATGAATGATGAGAGTAGCTGAGATCTGTCATGACAGAACATCACTTCAATGATATCTGGCGCCATCTAGCGTCGTGAATGGGTATGATGTCTACACCGCGAATATAAGACGACCCCCTCTTTTTCAGTCTTATTTCTATGCAAAAAAACCCCGTCTTATATTCGGGCCAAGACGGTACATGTAAATCTAAACATAATGAAAATAATTCACTTAATAAGTGTGGGGTCAATTACAACAATTAAAACATATGGAAAGACAACATAAATGACCTATATAACCGAAGTCATTACATAACGCAAATAAGGTTGCTTAAAAGTTGGTGGGGACAATTTGAGCATCCTGAAAAGTTGGTAGTGTTTTGTCCCAAAAGTCCCTATGCAAACCTACACCCTTGCCTGCATACCATATCCAAGGTAAAGGCGAATTTGTATTTTGTTATGTTTTTACAACATTAATGGTTTGTTCTCTGAATTTTGGTGTGATTACATTCTACTTTACATACTTCAGAGTAGGAGTGGGAACCTCTTGGTACCTCACGATACGATTTGCGATACAAAGCTCACGATAACGATGATCTGACGATATGGAGATACAACGATTATCGATACATTGGTCAGGAAATCATTTTAGGATATTCTACAAACAACTAATAATCAGAAAAACAAGCTTCTGCTGTGAATTGGAATGAGTATATCACTAGTAGACGTCCAATCCATTTGAACTGGGAGGGTGACCACGAATGAACGAATTCATTCGCTGCCATCCCTCCCACCTCAAACGGATTGAACGTCTATGGCCGTCAGTGGCAGCCATTGCCAGGCAATGAGGTAATTTTGGGTCATTTAAGGTCATTTACCTGTTGATGTTCAGTTACTTCATGTTGATTTTGGGGTATTTTATGGGTCACTTCCTGTTTATTTTAAGTTACGGAACAGGAAGTGACCTGGTAATCACCCAAATTAATAGGCAGTGACTCAAACTCAACAGGAAATGACCTGTAAATGCCCTAAAATGAAGCGCAAGTGACCTGTAAATGCCCTGAATATCGGACAGAATGGCTGTGAATGCTCTGGTTTCGAATGAACGAACGTTCCCAGTAGGGATGGGAATCGAAATCCGATTCCAATTCAGAACCGGTTCCTAGTGTTTCGAGGCCTCGACATCACAATGAAAAAGCCTGAACGATCCCTTTAACGATTCCTAAAGACGCGTATTGCGTCGTGACGTGACGTGTCTTATTGTCCAGACGCATCAAACTAGCATGGCGCCAAGAACCACTCGCTCCAAAGTTTGGCTACACTTCACCAGGAAAGAGGGTGAAAATGAAAGGTTACGCTGGTTTACCATAAGCATTGCAGCCGTAAACATAACAATTACAGCACGTAGGTTCAAACGCTCGAAAGTGTGTCTTCACTTCACGAGAAAAAATTACAACAAAGCGACTTGCAGTCATTGCAAGGTGGAGATAACTGCATCGGGAGGGAATACGACTGCACAGAGACGCTAAGGCTCAGTCCTGGCTGTACAGCTAGCTAAACTCCCAAATGACGATGTAGAAGACGTTGGTATAATTTGCTGACTTTATTCAACCATCACTTGAAGAGTGAAGCTAAAAATAGATATTAAAGGAATCATTTTTGTCCCCAATAACAATCAGGTTTGCATCAATGTAAATCAGCAATGATTAGCTGCTAATACAGTAATAACAAACGGTTAGCATGCGTTCGTAGCATCAGCACATCGTTCAAACCACTACACAACTGGATTTAAGTGTCCGATTGCGAGTGGAAAAACACAACAACAACACAAAAGATGATGCATACAGGCGTTTCATCTGTAGATATTTTACAAACATTAACAAAGAACGTAGGCTCGTAGAAGTGTTTCCCTCTCTCACTAACTCGCTCACTCGCTTGGATGCGGCATTTCTTCTTTGTGTGTAAGCGCGTTCTTCTTCACGTGAGCGCGTTCTTCTTCGCGTGAGGAAGCACAAGGGCGCCCCCACTTGAGCGTGAAAGCACGATAAAAACTAATAGGCATGCATTTCAATATAATGGTAAATAATACACTTTACCGGTGGTCCCCAAACTACGGCCCGCGGGCCGAATACGGCCCGCCTCCACATTTGGTCCGGTCCCCTGAACAATACCAGAGAGCATTTTGATTTTTTTTTTTTTTTCTCAGTAGTGTTATTTATTTCCTGGCCTTTTCTGTGAAGAACTCAGAGAGGGTTATTTGGTTATTGTTTATTTAATTAATAGTGTTTATATTATTATTATTATTATTATTATTTATTTTTATTTTATTTACTTTTGTTCTGTGAAGAATCCAGAAAGGGTTATTTAAATGTGGCTTTCTGAAAAACAATAAATTTTTACATTTAGGCACTCCTGCAATCGTCACACTTTTTCTGTTACAAACTGACCCCGGCCCCTCATCAGAGAAGGGAAAAGTTATGTGGCCCTCACAGGAAAAAGTTTGGGGACACTTGCCGGTTGAACACATATTGCCAAAGGCAGAACAACGACCTATATGCCAATATATACCAATATTTTTTTATTTCTATTAGAAAAAAGTTTCAGTAAAATGTTACACATTCTTGTGTATTTGCCACTTATTGCCACAGTTAACATTGAGGCTTTGGGCCTCTTTTGACCTCGTTGTGAGTTTGCAAGGTTGGGACTTCTGATTAAACAAACTCGATGCCAATCAAAATTTGTGTTCTTCTTTTCCCCCCAAATTAGAATCGATAAGTGAATCGATAAAGAATCGAATCGTTAAGCAATATCGATAATGGAATCGGAATCGTAAAAATCCTATCAATTCCCATCCCTAGTTCCCAGTCTGAATGGATTGGGCGTCGTGCACCGTCAATGCAGCCTTAGAGTTAACTGAGACACTATTATGGTGGAAGATTTTGGTAGCAACTTGCTGGTTCCTTTTTATTTTTTTCGACATAGACACCTTTTTAAAACATTATCTCGATTCTTGGCAGGAGCATATCGATAACCTTTTAGGATACAAAGTATCACGATATATCACCATTTCGATATTTTGTCACACCCCTACTTCAGAGTACGGTATAGCTTTTTCAAGTGGGAACTGTGAATGAGAGGCACTTTGAGGGCGTGGGAAAGCCGTTGTGATCGAGTAGAACACGGCAGGAACCCCCAGGAGAAGGTGAAAGGGAAGTTCCTCATGACTGAAACTTCGCCAAGGCGTCATCAAAACTGATCGCATTACTCAAGCGGCTATTCGGTCCCAGTAAATTCTGGACGAAATAGCACGCAGACACGATAAAAGATGCTGCTGTGGTCGTGAATGTGCGGTAGGCTTGAGTGGAACTGTATGCTAAGAGAAAAGCAAGCACACAGTAGAATCAGTGTAGCAGTGGGATGATATACATACAGAGGGATAAATAAGAAAGAGTTGCAGAAAGGCAGCGATAACACACGCATAACATAGATCATTATTTAATCCCCCTCACTGCCTAGGCAGTAATGTAGCACACAGCCGATATCGCGTCCTTTCCATCTTTCTCGCGTCTCATTGACTTTCTCCTTGACGTGCTGCTTTTATAATGAAGTGGAGCGATACAAATCTTCTATTGTTGCCCATTATTCTAATAAAACCATAATACTGTTTGAATTCCCAAGGATATGTATGTATGGATGTGTATGTGTGTGGTGTGTTTATTGACCTTGGCAATGTTCACATGGTAGTGGTGGGAGCCTAATTTGAGCGAGGAAGCAAATCAGAGACTTTTTCTTCTTCAAATGAATTCATTTTTTTTTACATTGACTTCTATGTAATTAGTTTAGACCAAGGAGTGGCCCATTTGTGATGAATGCATCTACAGTACTGTGCTCCTCCTTCACAGGAAATGTTCACGCCGGAGTGCAAATTCAAAGAGTCGGTTTTTGAGAACTACTACGTCATCTACTCGTCCACCATGTACCGACAGCAGGAGTCGGGCCGGGCCTGGTTTCTCGGTCTCACTAAGGAGGGACAAGTCATGAAAGGCAACCGGGTTAAGAAGACCAAACCTTCGTCTCACTTTGTACCAAGGCCCATTGAAGGTAACAGTAACTCAAAAGTCTGATATGATTTTTTTTTTTTTTTAATCATCAATTGATCAATTTGAAGTCAGATCTATTTCCATTATTTTCTTAACAAAACAGAACTCAAGGTAGATTGTGTTGGATCCACCATATGTCAAAAACATCCAAATTTGTCCCTTTGTCCTCCATTTATTGTCTCATAACAGTTTACGCGACCACAGAGAACAATAGACCGTGACTGTCCCCGTTCATTGTTCTCTGTGACGCTTGGAAGACCAAATAGTTTGTCCTGAAGCCTAAAAAAACTAATGCACAATATTGCACTTTTACTGCCATTGATTATCCATCCATGGCAGGTCCTGTATTAAAATTCCCTAAGCAGAATCTCATCAGTCAAGTTGATGAAAACAGAAATTGGAGGGGGGAAAAAAATAGGGGCTGGTGAATGAACCCACTGACTTGGTTCTGTGTTTTTACTAATGACAGATGGATAAAGGTATTGTTGGAATTTAATATTATATTTCAGCATGCCAAAATGACAGATGCTTGGTCATGATGTGGGGTACAGTAATGAAATTTGTATATCTTCATGTCTGTTGTTGACTAGTTTTTTACCAACTCTTTGTCTTGTCTTTGCAAATCCATCATTTCATCTTTCTGTTCTCGTAATTTCTGTATTATTTTCTCATTCTCATTCCAATCTCTACCATCTCGTCATTTCATCGTCCCTTCCTCATGCCATCTGCCATTTTCTCATTCAATTTTCCCTTTCTCGATCAATCTCACAACCTCTACCCATTCAACGTAATTCTCAAAATTTCCCCCAATTTACTCATTCCCATCTAAATGTTCTTCTCATGTTCTCTTTTCCTTTTGATTTCCTCATCTATTACACTCTCATCAAAATCTATTTCCATCTTCATCTTTTCAAATTTCTTCATTGCCTTCTCTCATTTACTAATCTCATACTTGTTGTTATCTGGTCTTTTCATTTTCTCCTTTCTTCCCCATTTCCTTCTTTCCAATCTATCATTTCTTTACTCTCTTAATTCTCTCCTGCTAACGTCTTCTTTCCTATTATAACCCCTTTCTTATGCTCTATTTCCCATGTTCTACCAATTTCCTCTTCCCCTGCACATGCTGATATTGCCTCGTCACTTCCTAATCTAATTTCTTCATCTCATGTCCCGATGTCGTCTTCACAACTTCTGTTTTCATCTCCTTACCACGCCCTCATTTTATACTAATTTAATCAACTCATTTCATCATTTTACCCTCATTTTTTCATATTCTCAACTTCCTCTCATACCTCATTCCCTCATCTTTTTCTTTTCGTCCATCTTCTCCTCCTCCTCGCCCTCCTCATCCTCGCGTATCTCAGTCTGTATGTACCGTGAGCCATCGCTGCACGAGATCGAGGAAAAGCACCGCTCCCGGAAGAGCTCAGGGACCCCCACCATGAACGGAGGCAAAGCAGTTAACCAGGACTCCTCATAGCAAAGGGAGGGGCTTCTACTGAGAGGCGTAGTGCGAACACCCTCCGACCCCACCTGAAAAGGAAGGGGACTTAGGAACACCCCAGCCCCCATACACAAATGTATGCACCATCACTTCCTCGCTGAAATAGCGTCGTCGTCATGGCGACCGAGGACCCGACGACTGTACTCTCATGACAAGACGGAACAAACACTGAACTGTTGCCTGTGAAAACTTTTAAAATAATTAATATGAAACAGAGGAAAACTATATATATATATCTATATCTGTATAAACATTTTCAATCAGGACTCGATTGATATTTTATGCAAAAAAGAGAAAAAGCTGTGACACCACGGATCGGCAGCCCCTCCTCTCGCAAATATCTCTCATTTTCATTTTATGCTGTGAAAAAAAAGCTTTAATACATGTTTATTTTCA
The DNA here is from genome assembly GCF_030265065.1 of Corythoichthys intestinalis. Taxonomy (NCBI): domain Eukaryota; kingdom Metazoa; phylum Chordata; class Actinopteri; order Syngnathiformes; family Syngnathidae; genus Corythoichthys; species Corythoichthys intestinalis. The sequence goes on along the minus strand of NC_080408.1, from coordinate 20,861,741 downwards.
TATGCATTCTTTTCTAACCTTTCTGTTAGGTTTGCCAAAAGTAACTAGTCCGTCAACTCAGCAATGTATAACTTTTTTAATTATTTTTTTTCTGAGGAGGGTCATGGACATTTTTTTTCAGTTTTTCTCATGGATTAATCTTGAATCACACTAGCTGCTCTGGCTGAATGTATTCACTGATCTAGTCACAAGAGTGTTTAGGATGGTAACTCAGGTGTGGACTGTAATTGTGACAACAACATTCTGTCTGGCATCGGAAGCAACTGAACAGAATGCAACCAAGGATGTCTTTAGGTTACAGTATATTACTAGCAAATGTCACTCTGTCTGTTGAGAAGACTGAACTATTTGATAATTCTGTATGTTTGAAATTAGACTGTTTTCTTACGAAAAGTCAATGACCAGCATCAGTGACACTCTAAGCCCAAAACACATTTGCACTTCATAGAATTTAACTGGCTAATTATCGGGTCAAATTCCTGAAATGGACCGGGATGTGATAAGAGAAAGGACAGGTGACATTTTATTGTGAAAGCATCAATGGTGGACAGGGTCCGTGTCCAACAGAGGTGCATTCAAGCTCGCCTGGCTTGGCGACCAATGAACTGCGGAGGTCTTTGAAAAGGGCCAACTGGCTGCTCGGCGGTCGAAATGTTGTGTACGCTACATTGCCCTAGTCTCCATCCTCCAATCAGCGTGTCTAATGTTTTGTCTCAAAAAGTATTAGTCGACCCACTGAAGCGGTGTTTCCCAACCTTTATTGAGCCACGACACTTTTTTTTTTTTTACAGTGTAAAAATCTCATGGGACACCACCAAACAAAATATATATGCAGTTATTTCCCATTCATCACCACAGACATGTTCTAGACCCACCTGCAATATGGTGAAAAGGTGTGACATTGAAAAACATTAATGTTTTCAAAGTGGATACACATGTAATTTATACCATTTTGCGAAAAGCACTGAATTGTTCAACCGGTTATCACAGGCTACTCTCATGGATACAGTAGATGAATAAAAATACGTTATTTGGACTAAATAATTTATCATTTTGGATCAAAGCTAGGGCTGTCAAATGATTAAAATTTTTAATCGAGTTAATTACAGCTTAAAAATTAATTAACTGTAATTAATCGCAATTCAAGCCATCTATAAAATATGCCATATTTTTCTGTAAGTTATTGTTGGAATGGAAAGATAAGACACAAGATGGATATATACATTCAAAATACGGTACATAAGTACTGTATTTGTTTATTATAACAATAAATCAACAAGATGGGATTAACATTATTCACATTCTGTTAAAGCGATCCATGGATAGAAAGACTTGTAGTTCTTAAAAGATAAATGTCAGTACAAGTTATAGACATTTTATATTAAAACCCCTCTTAATGTTTTCGTTTTAATAACATTTGTAAAATTTTCAATCAAAAATTAAACTAGAAGCCCGGTATTCTTGATGTCAATAATTACACAATGCTCATGGGTGCTGAAGCCCATAAAATCAGTCGCACCCAAGTGCCAGCAGAGGGTGACAAAACTCCAACAAACACAAGTAACAAGTGGACATTGCACTGTGCTGTCATTTTAATCTGTTTGAGCGGGGCATGTGCGTCAAATATTTTAACGTGATTTATTTAAAAAAATAATTACCGCCCGTTAACGCGATAATTTTGACAGCCCTAATCAAAACCGTGACAACTGATCATTCCACACTGAGAATCACTGTTTTAAAATTGCACGCATTTAGCAACTACGCAAAAATATCCACTACAAAATAATGACTGGTAGCGAGACTAAGCATTGGCACTGCTTAATTGATAAGGTGGGAGAGTTATAACTTTATTGTATGAAATGTGAAAATTGATATGATGCAACCGTACAATTCTGTATGGTAAGGGACAGCCTGTTCTCACATGAATTAAGTAGAAAAATAAGTACTAAAGAGAAATATTAGGTCTACACTAAAAAGTTATAAGAAATAAGTTATATTATTAATTTAAAAAAAGGGCACAGTGTAAAAATTGTGATGCTGTACCTGCACCTAAGGTCATGCCAATTCATACTTCTTCATTGATGTCCACATTTTGATATACAGTGCCTTGCAAAAGTATTCGGCCCCCTTGAACCTTGCAACCTTTCGCCACATTTCAGGCTTTAAACATAAAGATATAAAATTTTAATTTTTTTGTCAAGAATCAACAACAAGTGGGACACAAACGTGAAGTGGAACAAAATTTATTGGATAATTTAAACTTTTTTAACAAATACAAAACTGAAAAGTGGGGCGTGCAATATTATTCGGCCCCCTTGCGTTAATACTTTGTAGCGCCACCTTTTGCTCCAATTACAGCTGCAAGTCGCTTGGGGTATGTTTCTATCAGTTTTGCACATCGAGAGACTGACATTCTTGCCCATTCTTCCTTGCAAAACAGCTCGAGCTCAGTGAGGTTGGATGGAGAGTGTTTGTGAACAGCAGTCCAGCTCTTTCCACAGATTCTCGATTGGATTCAGGTCTGGACTTTGACTTGGCCATTCTAACACCTGGATACTTTTATTTTTGAACCATTCCACTATAGATTTGGCTTTATGTTTTGGATCATTGTCCTGTTGGAAGATAAATCTCCGTCCCAGTCTCAGGTCTTGTGCAGATACCAACAGGTTTTCTTCCAGAATGTTCCTGTATTTGGCTGCATCCATCTTCCCGTCAATTTTAACCATCTTCCCTGTCCCTGCTGAAGAAAAGCAGCCCGAAACCATGATGCTGCCACCACCATGTTTGACAGTGGGGATGGTGTGTTCAGGGTGATGAGCTGTGTTGCTTTTACGCCAAACATATCGTTTTGCATTGTGGCCAAAAAGTTCAATTTTGGTTTCATCTGACCAGAGCACCTTCTTCCACATGTTTGGTGTGTCTCCCAGGTGGCTTGTGGCAAACTTTAAACGAGACTTTTTATGGATATCTTTGAGAAATGGCTTTCTTCTTGCCATTCTTCCATAAAGGCCAGATTTGTGCAGTGTACGACTGATTGTTGTCCTATGGACAGACTCTCCCACCTCAGCTGTAGATCTCTACAGTTCATCCAGAGTGATCATGGGCCTCTTGGCTGCATCTCTGATCAGTTTTCTCCTTGTTTGAGAAGAAAGTTTGGAAGGACGGCTGGGTCTTGGTAGATTTGCAGTGGTCTGATGCTCCTTCCATTTCAATATGATGGCTTGCACAGTGCTCCTTGAGATGTTTAAATCTTGGGAAATCTTTTTGTATCCAAATCCGGCTTTAAACTTCTCCACAACAGTATCTCGGACCTGCCTGGTGTGTTCCTTGGTTTTCATAATGCTCTCTACACTTTAAACAGAACCCTGAGACTATCACAGAGCAGGTGCATTTATACGGAGACTTGAATTCACACATTTGGATTCTATTTATCATCATCGGTCATTTAGGACAAAATTGGATCATTCAGAGATCCACACTGAACTTCTGGAGTGAGTTTGCTGCACTGAAAGTAAAGGGGCCGAATAATATTGCACGCCCCACTTTTCAGTTTTTTATGTGTTAAAAAAGTTTAAATTATCCAATAAATGTTGTTCCACTTCACGATTGTGTCCCACTTGTTGTTGATTCTTGACAATAAAATTAAATTTCATATCTTTATGTTTGAAGCCTGAAATGTGGCGAAAGGTTGCAAGATTCAAGGGGGCCGAATACTTTTGCAAGGCACTGTATATTGTTTTAATTGTGTTAACATTTCCGTCTTGCAATCTTGCAATGTATATGGCGGAAAACACTCAGGTGACTTGAAGTTTGGCCCAACTTTCAAAATTGTCCGATATGCATGTGTGATGCATCGTTGGAAAGCTTAAAATCTCAATTTTCTGGGCGAAGAAAAATTTTGAACAGGAGAGCATTTAATCTGGAGGCGAGAGCACGCAAGAGAAGAATTACAGACACCATGACTTTAGCGAGATATTATCGCGTACAGTATTTACCTTGTTTCAATCCAAAAATTCCATATAGCATGTATCACTGAGTGCCAAGAGACAGCTGTAAATGGCCACAGCTGGATTTTTGGGGGATTTTATGGGTGAAACATGGTAATATAACAAGGGTCGCGATGCAGAAATCGCAGACATCAAGGAGTGGTCGAGATTTTCTTTTTCATATATTTACCCTTTTAAATGTCTTTTTTTCAATTTTTCTTTGTTTGGATCGATTATTTATCATCTAACAAATCAGAGAAAACTTCGACAGTAACAAAAAAACAAACATTTAAGCGATAGTTATGAGGTAGATATCCGTGACTCTTTTACAGACGCCATTTTTTTCATTGTGACATAATTTGTTTAAAAGTTTAAAATATGTGAATGAATAATTTTTTAAAGTCGTTTTTTTTTTTTTTTTTTTTTTTTTTTTTTTTAAACGAAATGTGAGATCAATTAATGATTCTAAGCTAAAAACGACAGACAGTTTGAATAATAAATATAATTACCTTCGTTTTATGGCTGGGTTGGAACAAAAATGGTTGCGCGACGTCTGTAAACTGGGGTTTTAAGGGTAAAACTTACAAATTAAAAATAGTTCGGGGGCTTAATGCGCCATGAATCTGCTATGGCAGCATATAGACATATTGTTCTTTTAAACACAACAGTTGTTTTGGCTTAAAATACAGCAGTTTCTCTTAAAGAGGAGTTCAGGAGCAGAAACTGCTTTTTCAGTCTTGTCTGTGTTTTCCGCCATATATAAAAAAAGAAAAATTGCCAAACTCTTAACTAAACACAAAAACAGAAGCTTTGTTCTCCCTTTTGTATGTTCCAGTTAAGAGGTGAACAGCAGCATATTGAAATGTTATAGGTAGTGGCTGACTCCAAAGTAGGCATGTGCTGGTGTGATATTCTGACGGTATGATAATCTTAAGCCAAAATTTCACAGTATCATGGTATTTCAATTACAGCTATAAAATGTTTTTCTTGGCATAGCTGGGTTAAAAAAATCAACTGAACAGGATTTTTCAAAATATAGCAAAATATGAACACAAGTATAATGTTAAAAAAATTTTTTTAAATAATAAAATAAATAAATGCAGTCCTTTTGGGGAGTCTAAACCCACAGCCACGGCTCCAACATTATTATCATCAGAACCAGAATAATTGAATTAGTTTCCATAAAAAGCACGTGTGTATGACTCGTATCATGTTAACATTATACACACACTCTCAACACAAACAGTTGCCAGAGAGGGAAAAAAAAAACACGTTTTACCACTGCTAGACACATTAACCACGCTGGAGTTAACGCTCGTAGCTGGTGGGAAACGTTCATGACAGTTTATACGTTTATACAGTGGGATACTTTGTATCCCAAAAGGTTATCGATATGCTCCTGCCAAGAATCGAGATATCGTTTTAAAAAGGTGTCAACGTTTACTGAGGGAATTTTGATGTTTTCTTCAGGGAATCATCTTTATAAATCTCACTGGAACGGCACCAAACAAAAGTTCCAGCATCATCACCTTGTCAACAATCTGCATTGGACAAGGTGATGATGCTGGAACTTTTGTTTGGTGCTGTTCCAGTGAGACCTTAAATGGCCCAAAATTACCCAATTGCCTGGCATTGACTGCCACTGACAGCCATACATGTTCAATCCATTTGAACTGGGAGGGTGGCAGCGAATGAACGAATGTTCATTCGCTGCCACCCTCCCAGTTCAACAGATTGGACATCTACAAGTGATAACCTAATTCCAATTCACACTAGAAGCTTGTTTTTCTGTTAATTAATTTTTTGTAGAAAATCCTAGAATGATTTCCTGACCAATGTATCGATAATCGTTGTATCGCCATATCGTCAGATAATCGTTATCGTGAGCTTTGTATAGCACATCTTATCGTATTGTGAGGTACCAAGAGGTTCCCACTCCTAGTGTTTACTCACCTTTGATTTTGTGTAAATGCGAAATCATATCGGAGGTATTGCCTCTTCGGCAGCCACCCTCCATAAACATGTTTTACATGTTGATTGGCCCTCCTCCTCTAAGCCACGGCCTTCTGTAACTTTTCTGTCACCGAAATATTCCCACACCAGTGATTTTGTTCTCTTCGATGGGGGGAAAAAAGTTCAAGAGTTTCACCTCCTCCAGCCATCGTGTAGCACAGCTGACTCAATAACACTGAGCAACAATCGGTGGGGAAGGGTTGAGCCTTACAGTTGCAAGCGATGGATTTATCCAAGAATTTTTGGGACATAAATAATAGCTAATAACTTAGGGACAGTGTGACGGAAAATTTTTGCGGTTTTGAAACCTTGACATTCTCATACCACGGTATACCTTGAAACCGGTAATCAGCACATGTCTACTCTGAAGTAAAGTATGTTACTGTAATCCATTTGAAATGTAATGGAGGGATGGATTAACGTTTCAAAGGGCTTCTTTGTAAGAAAAGGCTTTATCTTTGCCAGCTGCTTATAAAGAAAAATGATAGACTGGACAACCACATAGAATTTAAAACCAATGACCAATTTTATTTGATCATCTGATCTTTGTTTTACATGAATTTAATCTCACGATAAGTTTTTTTTTCTGCCTGGATACACATTTTTCTTTCAGTGTGGCCCTATTACTCCTTTGTAACATGAGTAAGAATGCAGTTAAAAACAGCAATCCAAAACATTTGCGGTTTCTTTAATTGAAAAATTTGTTATAAAATGTCATCTCGAACAAATTGCTTTTTCCGAACAGTTATTTTTGCTATATTTGTAGCAGGTTTGTTATTTGACCAATATTAACCAATATTTTGCTAACATTGCTGTATTGTTGAATTTAATCGTAACATCCCGTTAACTTATTAAAATTCTTGTGAGAACATGCTAACAACCAATTGCACAAATATAAGTGGATTACTAAGGATGTGTGGTATGGTTTATACTACTCTAGAAAGTATTTCTACTTCAGCAGTGACACTCAGCATAATAGCGACACATGAGTTTTATTAGACATAACACTGAAAGTTAAGACCTCCGGCAAGACCAGCATATGAAAAAAATATATTAATTAATGAATATACATAAATATCTTTTATACAGAGGTTTATATTGGTGCAAATGTAGACTCAAATTCATGCATGTCATTGGTTATATTAATTGTTGACAGCATATTATGAGTGTTTGTGGAGAGAAAAAAAGATTTGTAAAATGATAGGGTAAAGCAAAGGCTTTTATTGTACGTGATTTACATAATTCTTTTCATGTTTGCAGATGATTTAATTGCATTGGAACACACCCATATATGCACTATGAATTGTGAGAAAAAAAAAATGCATTGATGATGAAAAAAAAACAATCCGAATGAAGTTAGTGATTGTTTAAGAATAAAGATTACGTTACCAAAGCCACCCTGTGATTTATGTGTTGCAAATGATGACTGGCAGTTGTTATGCATCTCTTATTGTCGGACTACATCTATCAGCCTGCGGCTTTTCGCATTCCCCCAAATCCAATCCCTTTTCCTCTGCTATCAATTCACCCGGAGTGATTTACAGTCTCGCTATCCTCTTAAATACGTCGTGTCATTTTGGAACGGTGCTCCTTCGCCCTTAATTCTTCCGTTGTCATGGAAACAGACCTTTCATGCCGGCTGCAACGAGAATGAGGAGGAGGAGGGCGAAGGCTGCCCTGACTTTCAGGACGTGCTTGTCTTCTCCCCTGCACAATGGCTGCAGTACACAGAAGAGACACCGACGAGGCAACAGTCCATTTTTGTGTGATTATGTAGGACAGTGGCATGTCGTGCATTTGGTCTTACTGGAAACCATCACAAACATTAATAAAAAAAACACTGTAATTATCTGGAGAAGTTCTGTAACAATATCTAGTAACATGTAAAATATGAATGAAACGCATCAACAAAGCTGTTGATAATGTGTACAGATTGCAAATAAAGTTGCACCGATACCGATACCAGTATTGGCAGGGGGCGCCGATCCGGCCCGAATTGGTGGTATCTGTATCGACGAGTACCAACATTTAGGGCGCCGATACCATCTACTGGCGTCACTTGAGCGCAAAAGAACTGTCTTTCCCACGTGAGCTAACTTCCCAAATCTCGATGCATGACATCTGTATGTTTTAGTCTCGAATTTACCAAACGAAATTATTATCTTCATCTTCATGATGTTCACTACAACGCATATCCGCGATGTTACGCTGCTTTTCTAACATGGCATTCACAAACGATTAGCATGCGTAAGCTAACGCCCGCTGTTATAGTGTCGGTGGGATCAGAAAGGTTAAGACCGTGAGACACTAAGCAAACTCATGGTTTCATGATGAACAATGAGTGGCAAATTAAGAGCCCCGTACTTGAAACTCGTCCTGTTTATGAAAGTCAATTCTCATATGCTGGTGTTGTGCAGTAATGAGCAGAAGTGACTTCTGTGGCCAGAAAACACTCAAGCGGCGCAGCGCTTGCAACCTAGATGTCCTATGTTAGACCCCATGCTAACTCTCGCGCGCACACACTAGACATCATCAAATAGCAACCTAGATGTGCTACGTTAGATCCCATGCCATTAGCTGCGTGAGCCCAGAGCGACGCCATATTGTCCATTGATGAATTAGAAACTGCCATGACTGAATGGAAGTTAAGCAGGCCAAATCAATCCATACCAGTGATAATGCTGCAAATACTGTTAATTCAGCACATGTTACAGATGGACTCGGACCACAAATAGGATGTTTTGCTTATATGGTAAATATAGCTGCTAAGAGAGCTGCAGCAATCAACAGTGTGCCCCACTTTACAAACAGTAAAGATTGTTCTCAGCACTTATATACAAAATTTCTTCAGATCAGTAAGAAGTGGGCACATAATTATTATGCACTAAAATGCTTGTTTATATGATGGCACTGTTATTTTTGCTTGTTAGCAAAAAAAAAAAAAAAAACTTGTATTTTCTGTTTCAGAGCATTAAATGTATTGAATTGGATCGAAAATCGTACCGAACCGTGACTTAACTGTATCGTTGCAACCCTTATACATATATATATATTTTTTAAAATTTTTTAAATTTGTGTTGTTGTTGTTGCAAACAGTGGTATCGGAATGGTATCAGTATCGACCGATACTGCACAGCCTGTATTGGTATCGGGCCCAAAAAATGGTATCGGTGCAACACTATTTGCAAGCATACCTTAAGGTACAAATTGGATGTAATGAGTTTTATTTTGGTGGTTTTCATCAGTGAAGACCAATACTCTGGGCCAATATTCCCTCTAATTTTTCATGTGTCTGAGAAGACACACAAGCTCCCTGAGCTCACTGCGAACCACTGTGAGCAACATCCAGGGTTTCCCCTGCACATGAATGATTGTGGCGCACAGCCACACCAAAAATAAAAGCCGCAAATGAGATTTTTTTTGGGGGGGTGATTTAAAGATCCATACCAATTAAGGGTGTAACGGTACACGTAATAGTATTGAACCGTTTCGGTACGTGGTGGTCGGTTCGGAACGGACGTGTACCGAACGAGTTTCTTACGTAATATAACCCTTACTTTTCGAGGCTGTGAGTCGATCGGGTTACAGTTTCTTTGTGTAGATTATATTTACTCCGTCTTCTCAACTATAATGAGGACCAACACGGTAGGAAAGTCCAGAAACGTCAACGGCGCGGCAACGTGGCTGCCGCGAGAACGCAGTGAAACGTGGGCGTTGGAGTCAATCAGCCAAAGCACACCAGTCGCAGTGTTAGATGCGTCCCAGAAGCGGCTCAATGCGACGCACGCGAAAAGAACGGTAGAGTTAATTATTTGACGCGTTACGCGACCCTCCTGCGTCAATACTACTACCGGTAGCTAAGATGCATGTATGCAATCGGAACCTACTTTTTGAGTCCATCAGATCTCATGAGTGGTAGATTGGGGCACAGTTGACTTGTCTTTGTTGATTTACTGCTGTCTTCTCTGCTATAATAATAACCAACACGGCCCCGTGTTCAATACACAACACTCCTACCACAACAAAACAAGTAGGAACTAAGACTACGTTCATACTACAGGTCTTAATGCACGAATCCGATTTTTTCGTGTTTTTCCGACTCGAGTGAGGCATTAACTTGAACGTGACAAGTCGCATAGAACTGGACCATTTCAAATCCGATCTGGGTCACTTTCGTATGTGGTTCAAATCCAATCTGGGACACATTTTTCCAGACTGTCGCGGCGGTCTGTACTGTCCAGTCTCTCAAATCGGAATTCATGCAGCAATCACGTCATCAAAAAGCGAGAGAGACGCCACTGTAGCGGACCTAGCGGTGCAGCTGTGCGTTATTAGCGCCTAGCCTCCTTCAACACGGCTTTTTAGGAAGAGTCGGACTTGACAACAGTCATAAAACAAATAAAAATGGGTTGAGGATAAGCCTGAGAACGATCGGTTTTCTGTCTGCTCCATATAAGCAATATTTCAACATTGCTCACACGGCCGAGAGTCGGGGCAAACTGCGCGTATATGTGTGTGTGTGACATGCACAGACAGTGCGTGCATGCTATCGATCCATATACTTTGAATATAAGCCTAAACTGGGATTATTTATGTCTGTTATTTGTGTCCTCTTTTTAAAAAGCAAAATATGATATCCCTGGAATGATGGATGACAGCCAGCATGTGTGGTCATTTGTTTTGATGCTTCTGCGCATGCAGGTCGTCTTGCTCAGCGCATGTCGGACTGCGAATTAGTGCGCATGCGTAATACTTGAATGGTCTCAATGGACAAAGGCAGTCTGAACGGATGCGCCAAAAAAACAGATATGACAAAAAATCGGATTCATGCATTAAGACCTGTAGTATGAACGTAGCCTAATATTCACATAGGAACTAAAGTTATACAACATAAAATATACAATATAAATGAATACTACATCACATTTGTAAAATATAAACACATAATAAAATAAATAATAGCCCATTTTAATAGAAATGAGCTAAAACACCTGTAATTAAATAATAATAATACACACATCTTGCTTACACAATTAAATTGATTAATTTCTGTGTGGCGCTTTAACTTGAGAAAATCCACCAATAAAGCTTTTGAAAACCATTCATAAGAAATAAAAACATTTTCATTGAGGCATTTCATTTGTAAAATACATGTTAAAATCTTTGTGATCGGGATTGCTTTTCTCTTTAGCACAGGACTTCTTTTTTCTTCTTTCTTTCAGAAAGAAAACTGACCAATACGCGGGGTCTGAAAGGCAAATTGTTGTTGGATTATTTTTAAATACCCGCTACTTTTTTAGCAGAATTCTAGCTTTGTATAGGCTAATTTTCCTATTGTTGAAAGCACAAAAGTGTGTAATAAACAACTAGCACATTTATATTTTGCATTTTGTTTTTTTACTGTACCGAAAATGAACCGAACTGTGACCTCAAAACTGAGGTACGTACCGAACCGAGATTTTTGTGTACCGTTACACCCCTAATACTAATTTATAATTTGTATAATTTATCCTTTATGCTGAAAACATAGCGACCACTATTGATTGCAAAGGTCATTAGTGATTCTCATGCGCAATTATGTTGTTTTATATTGGCATGCTAGCAAACCTCATTGACTCACACTAACTAGTCTTTTATCGAGGCATTTTTAGTACCATCTTCAACTTCATGTATGCATCTAAACAAAAAGTGAAAGCGCACGGTAGTACAATGAGTTTTAAATTAGCTTCTGGTTGGATGTTTCACACAGGTAGGACAATTTGATTTTTTCTGTGTGAATTATACTAAGACTGAAAACAGTATTTCGGGTTATAATTGTTTATTTTTCAGGTTGCCATATTGAATGTTGCAAGCCTCGTTAATTCTGTTGTTCATACTCACAGAAAGTAACTGTAATTTTATATTAAAATTGACATCTTTTAGCATAATTAATGATGCATATTTTAAGGTACTTTTTTTAGTTAGAAAAAAAAAATCGGGTTTTAAATACTCTATTTAGATCTCCACAGTTTTATGTATAGGGACTTGGCAAGTGGGGGAAAAAAATCACATTCAAGGTGCTGTTGCGTTCATGTGGCATTGTAAATATGGTAAATACAATTTGTCGGGTTGAAAATGTTAACACGCCCTGAAGTTGTGTTTTCTCTTGAAGAACTGAGATTTTATCATGGTACAAGAGTTTCCGAGATGGGACGACCTTTTACGTTTAAAATGGTGGAGCGCGAACAAGAAGTTGTGAATGGCAAGAAACTTTTTAAAAAAACATTTATCCCCAATTTGCACATTTTTTGACACCACCATAATAATGCAGTGTAAAACAGTATTTCTAAAACTACCACTTTACAAGTGGTAAGGATATTCTTTTCCAGAGCAGATGAAGGCAGCATCATCAGACATTCACTTGACTAACACCTTAGCGTTGAAGGAATCTGACCTTCTCGCCAGACCGCCGGAATGGCGCCAGCCAAACCGCAGGAGCCGCGCTGGCAAAGCTCCAATGACCCGGGCCGGCGTGAGTCGACGACCCGGCCAGAAGGCCAAACGCCGCGCGTTCACCTTAGTCTTAACCCTTTGTACTGACTCCATTTTGAAAGGTTTAAAGAAGGCTTACCGAAAGCAAGTTGACAATTTATTTAGGTCGACAGCAAAATGGCAAGGAGAAACAAACACTCAGGCGGGGAGGCAAGGTCACCCTATCACACGTCAACAAAAGGTTCCTGAGAAAAATGGCAACGCTTAGCTAAACATTGTCTTTTGAAGGCTCTTGCTGGGCGGGCCGTGGGCAGGAAGAAGGGTGTGTTCGTTTAAACTTATTGACTATTTGTGGATTGGAGTTACTGTTGTCAGGGCAACGAGGGTTGTGGATTTTGCCACCTCAGCGTCAAAGGGGCTTTTGGAGTCTTGTCATTCGTGTTATCAGTTGGATATCGGGATATATTTGATCTGGACTGTCCAGGAGAACTGATTGCGAGAGATGGTGCGTCAATCTTGCTCCTCAGTTGCATGACACACGCGCTGGGATAGAGTAATACAAACAGTAAATACGAGAAATGATACTATTCCCTGATTGATTATATTAAGTGCGTTAGAGTAATACAAACAGTTAGATGGTGCCTACGAGAAAAAGTGCTATCTTTAGCATGTACTACAAAAAAAGAAAATTCTATCCCAACTACATACATGAATAACAAGCAGTGCAGTCAAGAGAAACACTACGGTATTAAGAAGTTCTTGGAACAAATTAACTTCGTATGTAGAGGTACCACTGTATATACAGTGGGGCAAATAAGTATTTAGTCAACCACTAACTGTGCAAGTTCCCCCACTTGAAAATATTAGAGAGGCCTGTAATTGTCAACATAGGTTAACCTCAACCATGAGAGACAGAATGTAGGGGGAAAACCCCCCCAGAAAATCACATTGTTTGATTTTTAAAGAATTTAATTGCAAATCATGGTGAAAAATAAGTATTTGGTCAATACCAAAAGTTCATCCCAATACTTTGTTATGTACCCTTTGTTGGCAATAACGGAGGTCAAACGTTTTCTGTAACTCTTCACAAGCTTTTCACACACTGTTGCTGGTACTTTGGCCCATTCCTTCATGCAGATCTCCTCTAGAGCAGTGATGTTTTGGGGCTGTCGTTGGGCAACAAGGACTTTCAAATCCCTGCACAGATTTTCTATGGGGTTGAGATCCAGAGACTGGCTAGGCCACTCCAGGACCTTGAAATGCTTCTCACGAAGCCACTCCTTTGTTGCCCTGGCTGTGTGTTTGGGATCATTGTCATGCTGAAAGACCTAGCCACATCTCATCTTCAATGCCCTTGCTGATGGAAGGAGATTTTCACTCAAAATCTCTCGATACATGGCCCCATTCATTCTTTCCTTCTCACAGATCAGTCGTCCTGGTCCCTTTGCAGAAAAACAGCCCCAAAGCATGATGTTTCCACCCCCATGCTTCACAGTGGGTATGGTGTTCTTCGGATGCAATTCAGTATTCTTTCTTCTCCAAACACAAGAGCCTGTGTTTCTACCAAAAAGTTCTATTTTGGTTTCATCTGACAGTCCTCTTCTGGATCATCCAAATGCTCTCTAGCGAACCGCAGACCGGCCTGGACGTGTACTTTCTTTAGCAGCTGGACACGTCTGGCAGTGCAGGATTTGAGTCCCTGGCGGCGCATTGTATTACATTGTTACATTGTTACTCTGGTCCCAGCTCTCTGTAGGTCATTCACTAGGTTCCCCCGTGTGGTTCTGGGATTTTTGCTCACCGTTCTTGTTATCATTTTGACGACACGGGGTGAGATCTTGCATGGAGCCCCAGATCGAGGGAGATTATCAGTGGTCTTGTATGTCTTCCATTTTCTAATAATTGCTCCCACAGTTGATTTCTTTATACCCAGTGTTTTACCTATTGCAGATTCAGTCTTCCCAGCCTGCTGCACATCTACAATTTTGTCTCTGGTGTCTTTCGACATCTCTTTGGTCTTGGCCATAGTGGAGTTTGGAGTGTGACTGACTGAGATTGTGGACAGGTGTCTTTTATACCTATAATGAGTTAAAACAGGTGCCATTAATACAGGTAACAAGTGGAGCCTTGTTAGACCTTGTTAGGAGAAGTTAGACCTCTTTGACAGCCAGAAATATTGCTTGTTTGTAAGCGACCAAATACTTATTTTCCACTCTAATTTGGAAATCAAACAATGTGATTTTCTGTTTTTTTTTCCCCACATTCTGTCTCTCATGGTTGAGGTTTACCCATGTTGACAATTACAAGCCTCTCTAATCTTTTTAAGTAGGAGAACTTGCACAATTGGTAGTTGACAAAATACTTATTTTCCCCATTGTACATGGAGTGGTATCGGAATTGTATCTGTATCGGCCGATATTGCACAGCCGGGTTCCGTATCGGGGCCAAAAAATGGTATCGGTGCAACACTACTCATATTTGAACATAGTTAACCAAATAGACTCCTGCAATTCACTCTAAGTGCATAGATGCATTCACGTGGGACGTTTCAAGACACCCGTGGGAGTCTGTAGGGGTTACCTACAGTGCACCCCTCTAAAATCTGACTCCTTATTAAAAAAAAAAAAAAAAAAGAAAAAATGTTTCCTACTTATATTGTCAGCAGTTTGTGGAGGAAGTTGTGCGACATTACATAAATAAAATAGGTGCGTGATGCCAACAAGTCGTGTGTAAGATATGACCACATAAAGCTGCCAAGGTCTGCTGGGTGTGTGAGCTTGTCACTATCCACGATATTGCCGACGTCTTCTTGTGCTCACTTTTTCTTCTCCTCTCTCCCGCACCCTCGAGACCCCCTCCCTTTTCTCTGTTTCCTTTTCATTCTATTCATTAAAAATAATTGGTCTTAGCTCAATTAAAACTAACTGGTGCTGCTTTGATGTGCTACTCTTTAGAGCCGAGTTCACTTGGCGCAGAATATGGGAGAATCTATTCTAATTTGTTTACTTCCTAATGTAGGGCAGATTCATGAGGGGGATGCATCTGGGTCTTTACTCATCAAAATTTTACTTTGCTAACTGTACTGTAACAAAATTTTTGCAAGTTTAAGAAATCACGCCATAAACCTGTAGTGATGCTAATTGTCGCAGCATACATATGGAGTCCGCCAACCTGTTTTGACAGATTTTTAGTAATTATGGTTGACAGAGGGTGGAGAGTGCAAGATTAATCAGAGTATCAGGTTTTGATTTATGCTGACCCTGTAGTGTATTCCTGCAAAAAAAAAAAAAAAAAAAAAGTGGGGGTGGATTAGTTTTTCTTTAAAGGGTACCACGGATAGAAAGACATGAAATTCTTAAAAGATAAATGTTCGTACGAGTTATAATAATTTAATATTAAAACTAGGGCTGTCAAAATTATCGTGTTAACGGGCGGTATTTTTTAAAAATTAATCACGTGAAAATATTTGATGCAATTAACGCACATGCCCCGCTCAAACAGATTAAAGTGACAGAGTCTTGTCCATTTGTTACTTGTGTTTTTTTTGCGTTTTGTCGCCCTCTGCTGGCGCTTGGGCGCGACTGATTTCATGGGTTTCAGCACCATCCATGAGCATTGTGTAATTATTGACATCAACAATGGCGAGCTGCTAGTTTATTTTTTGTTTGAAAATTTTACAAATTTTATTTAAAGATGCACCGATACCGATACTAGTATCGGCAGGGGGCGCCGATCCGGCCCGAAATGGTGGTATCGGTATCGGCGAGTACCAACAAAGACGGCGCCGATACCATTTACCGGTCCATTATTATAACATTTGACCGCAGCCTTTTTTTTTTCCTCCTGGCGCTCTCTACACTCTGTCTCCGTGTTGTGTGATGACACGTGAACACCAAGTAGCTATCGCTATTGGCCTGCTCCAGACCAATGAGAACGGGCCAATAGCCACTCCTGACCAATGACAAGGCCGCTTGGAGGCGCCGACATGGCGGCGCCGACATAGCGGCAGTCGGGAAATATTTCAAAATAGAAATCCTGTCAATTAAAATCAATGGCTGCATGCAAGATTTGCGGCCTGAAAGTTTCGAGATGTGGAGTTAAATCGGCCAGTTTCAATACCTCGAACATGATAAAACATTTGAAGACGAAGCGTGAACGAGCACAACGAGTTTGAGCCTGCAAGAACAGGACTGCTATGGAAGGGCGCTGGACCGGTGCAACAATCTCTGGTCAGTTCACTACGTCAACTTTACTTTGTCTTTTACTTAAAGAAATGCTGCTGTAATTTGGGAACTGTTTCCAAAGTAGGGTTGCCACCTTTCAGAAATAGAAATAAGGGACTCTCTCCCACCCCCCCCGCCTCCCGAAAAAAGGAGGCTAATAGAGAGACGGGATGCTGTGGTCAATTATTATTACTTATAATTGTTAGCGTCCGCAAATGCGGAAACAAGGTTGGACCTCGAAGCGGACAACAAGCGGGGGATACGTACAAGGGTTTAATGATTGCAAACAAAAAAATAACACGCGATCGCGGGATAGTAGAAATAACAAAAGGAGTCCGTGACAGCAGGTCGACGGAGCTCAATACTACAAACTCGAAGGTTAACTAAGACGATAGGCAGCGAGCCAAAAAGTCAAAATTAAAACACTCAAATACCTGCACAGGGTAGAGGTTACAAACGAGTGCTGCACACTAACAGAAAAAAAACAATGCAGGGGCGTAACAAGCAAATGTAGCGAGACTATAGTGCGAGATGTCAAATGGCAATCAGCAAAGCAAATATCTCGGCAGCCTTCTCTGAGCTCACCCGTGCTTAAATGCTGCATTGGATTCAGGTGCGACGTCAGGAACGCCCCCACTAACAGCCCAGCAACAAAACAATCTAACCAGCAGCAGAATGTGACAATAATTTCATGAAAGTTGCACTGTTTGGCCTTTGAGAGGTTTAAAAAAGTTTACTCAGAGTTTATTATTATGAACTTATTTTTACTTTCTTACTGTTGGGCTAGTATTATACTTTGTACAAATCCTTTTCCTATTTTGCTAAGGTAAGCAACAGCCTGACAAAGCCTTGATAGCAATGATTTCACATCCAATTATGTAGCTCTTTGGGGGAGAGAGGAAAAAAAAAAAAATATATATATATATATATATATATATATATATATATATATATATACAGTGGTACCTCTACATACGAAGTTAATCCGTTCCAGGACCTTGTTTGTAAGTCGAAATGGTCGTATGTCGAGCAGGATTTTCCCATAGGAATACATTATAATTCCATTAATTCGTTCCACAGCCCAAAAACCTTCACTAAATCCTTAAAAAATACTGCTGGTACTATTACAAATGGCAATTACACATAGCAAAACAAATAAATTATAAAATTATAAATCAAAATCGTAATAATAATAATAATAATAATAATAATAATTCCTGTATTAATGTAACGAATCGGGTTCTAATGTGGCGGACGTTTTTTGCTGACCCTGAACGCACCGCGGTGCTGACGTGCCAGAGGCAGACCGGTGAGCTTGAGTTTCACTTTCACTTTGAATGTTTCCTTAACACCGTCAATTGCGGCAGACAGAAGGTGTTTTTGTTTTGAATAAGTTGTGAAATAAATGATAAAAACATGGCGAAGTTGGCGATTTCTCTGGAGATGTTACCACAATAAGAATTGTCAGCTTAACTTATAAAGACTGGCGAACGATGGTCGGAGGAGGACCGTGGAGATGTATTGTTGAGCCATTTCACGGATGCCCACCCTACGCTCATATTTTTCTGTCATTTGCATCTTCATTTAGAAGGTAAGCGTCAACTTTTTCCTTGTTTCACCACCTGTACCAACCTTTTCTGAAACCAGTGTTGATTTGTCACACAAGAAAATCCGCCGTGCATTCGTCTGCGGTGCTGCCATTGTCGTCGTATTTCGAGCATGTCGTCGGATGTAGAAACAAATGGCGAGTCAAATTTTACGTCGGATGTCGAAAAGTTCGTGTGTCGAAGCGATCGTATGTAGAGGTACCACTGTATATATATATATATATATAAACGGGGTGGTATCAATATGGTATCGGTATCGGCCGATACTGCACAGCCAGGTATCGGTATCGGGGCCAAAAAATGGTATCGGTCCAACACAAATTTTATTAAAACGAAAACATTAAGAGGGGTTTTAACGTAACATTTCTATAACTTGTACTAACATTTATCTTTTAAGAACTACAAGTCTTTCTATACATGGATCGCTTTAACAGAATGTTAATAATGTTAATGCCATCTTGTTGATTTATTGTTATAATAAACAAATACAGTACTTATGTACAGTATGTTGAATGTATATATCCGTCTTGTGTCTTATCTTTCCATTCCAACAATAATTTATGGAAAAATATGGCATATTTTCTTGATGGTTTGAATTGTGATTCATTACGATTAATTCATTTTTAAGCTGTGATTAACTCGATTAAAAATTTTAATCGTTTGACAGCCCTAATTTAAACCCCTCTTAATGTTTTCTTTTTAATAAAATTTGAAACATTTTAAACAAAAACATTAACTTTGTTGTTTACATCACAGGGCAGTGACATCAAATGGACACGCTGCCGGACTTCCGCAGTGTCACTCTTTTACTGCATAAACAAGTCGTCCGTTCGGTTCTGCCCTTCGAGTTTGAACCCGAGCGGAATATTAATGAGAAGGACAACCCTGTTGATATTTCACAAAACGAGCAGCAAAACCAAAATTAACACGAAAGACTGGAAGAGAGGAGTTGCGTACATGTGTCAAGATCGCTAGTGACAGCTGGCAGTCATGTCAAAAAATGTTTGCAGATCTTCATGGTAAACTATTGTGTGATCCAACTTATTCCAATATTATTATGGAGATAGTTAGCATCCAGAGCTGTCGTGTTCTTAACATATGATTAGGGTATACAGTTAAACACGGCGGTTTGATTATTATTTTTTTTAATCACAGCACACGAAAACGCTGATGCAGTCTACTGAGAAGTCTAATGACGGCTTACCTTACCATGTCGATGATCATCCTGCCCGTGATCTCAGTTTATCAGATGTTGCTCCCAAAGCCTGCTTCCCAGTGAATAAGCGACACGGAAAACTAATGAATGAATATTTTAAACTTAGTTTGATTGCCTGCTATTCGTATATAATTTTCTGCCCAACACATTATAATGACGCCTTATTTTGCAGATTGAGATCTTAAGAGGACGGTTGTATACTTTATTTGTACGTAAAGCACTTGAGACACATTGTGAGCAAACTTGATTCTTTTATTCCACTAAGACAAGTTTCCCCTTCTTAGGGGACAATAAACTTAAACTGAACTGAACTGAACACTCCGCACTGGTGCTTTATTAAGGGCGCGTTCAAGACCTCACTTTTGGCATTAATCAAGAAACACCACTATGACCATGTTATTTTTTTCTTCATCGATAGTATGTGTATTGATTATCGATCTACTAGCTGCAATCAGTAACGCAAGTCCTCAGATGAAAAGCAACAAACGGTCCCCGAATGCGGACGCGAGGCTTGACCACAAAGCAGACAACAAATGCAGAGGGGTTGCGTACATGGTTTATTGAACACATACAAAAAACTCGATCGCGAAAGGGGAGACAATAGGAAAAAAAACAGAGGTAAAACCGCGGTGAGAATCGTAAAAGCAAGGCGAAAAAAAATAATGAACTTAAATACCTGCGGTAGAGGATTCCAAAAACCAGGGTGGTAGGGAAATTAAAAAAAAACAGGCAAAGTCGCTTATTCAATGGGAATCAAGCTTCGGGACTTTTGGAAGCAACATCTGATAAACAGAGAACACAGGCAGGATGAGCATCGACGGGAACAGCGCTTTTACGTAACAAAAATAAGGTAAGCCGTCTTAGTAGACTGCATCAGCGTTTTCGTGTGCTGTGATGCAAAAAAAAAAAAAAATCAAACTGCTGAGTTTCACTGTATACCCTAATCATATGTAAAGCACATGACAGCTCTGGATGCTAACTATCTCCATAATAATGGAATACGTTGGATCACACAATACTTTACCGTGAATATCTGCAAACATTTTGTGGCATCAAACACATTGCTGCTCCGTCACTAGAGCAGGAGAGTGCTAGCTGTCACTAGCGAACTTGACACACGTACGCTACTCCTCTCATCCCGTCTTTTGTGTTCATTTTGCTTTTGCTGCTCGTTTTGTGAAATATCGACAGGGCTGTTTTTTTCATTAATATTCTACTCGGGTTCAAATTGGAAGGGCAGAACCGACTACATGTTTATGTAGTTAAAGAGTTACACTGTGGAATCCGGCAGCATGACGTCACCGCCCTGCAATGTCAACAACAATGGCAACCTACTAGTTAAAATAATTGTATAAATTTTAGGGTTGTTCTGATCATGTTGTTTTGCTCCCGATCCGATCCTGATCGTTTAGAGTATCTGCCGATCCCGATATTTCCCGATCCGATTGCTTTTTTTTTTTTTCTCCCGATTCAATTCCAATCATTCCCGATAATTTTTCCCGATCATATACATTTTGGCAATGCATTAAGAAAAAAATGAATAAAACTCGGACGAATATATACATTCAACATACAGTCCATTCTACATACAGTACATAAGTACTATATTTGTTTATTATGACAATAAATCCTCAAGATGGCATTTACGTTATTAACATTCTTCCTGTGAGAGGGATCCACGGATAAAAAGACTTGTAATTCTTAAAGGATAAATGTGACTTTGTATATTGTGACTAAATATTGCCATCTAGTGTATTTGTTGAGCTTTCAATAAATACTACTAATAATAATAAAATAATACTGTAGCCATTTAACTGTTGTGCCCAAATGCATGACGGGAAGTGCACCCATAACTGTGCGTAGTGGTACCAATTGATATATCTTCTCTGCGTTGAGAAATAACATAGGGTGTTAAGAAAAAGATCAATTACTACCTTTCTTCCCCAAATTGCTTCCCACGATATTTCTAATCGTAGGGAGAGGGGTTGTAAGGCTTTAGCCAATTAAAAAAATGCTCCAAAGGCTGCCAAAATTCATTCTACTCATTTTACGCTGCCTTTTAGCTCTATATATAGGTAAAACGGCACCATTACAGATTGAACGCGACAATGCGTGAGTGGGTCGTGCAGTGCATGCGTTGATTGCGTTAAATATTTTAACGTGATAATTTTTTTTTTTTTTAATTACCGCCGTTAATGAGATAAATTTGATAACCGTACCTTAAGACTAAACTAAAGACTCTGGATGAGTGTAACATATTATGTCTGTAACGTTAAATACAATTAGAAAAGGATTTAATTAGAAATTATATATATATTAAAAAAAGGCATGTCCTATATTTTTTTGCCGATTCCGATACTATGAAAATGACGCGATCGGGACATCTCTAATAAATTTTGTTAAAACGAAAACATTAAGAGGGGTTTTAATATCAAATTAGTAGAACTCGTACTAACATTTCTCTTTAAAGAATTACATGTCTTTCTATCCGTGGACCCCTTAAAAACAAAACAGACAGTACTACATCTCCTTTATTACAGTATATACCTTTTAGTTTCCCCTGCTGCACCGCTCTTAGGTCACCTTGCTTGCTTTGCCACTTCTCTCCACCACAACTAACCTCCACAGCACTTGTTTCAACATAAGGGAGGAATACTGGCAAACACTCATCTGTTAACAAGGGACTTGTGCACACATTCATCTACTCAGCTGTACGCCCACCCGACACCACCTCCACATGTGTTCGTCCTACCAGAAGCAGCTCAGAATTCTGTATGTGTAGCTGTGAGAGTGTATAAAAAGGATGTTGGCTCTTCCTATGAAAAAGGAGGTTCATTATGTCAAGGCTTTTTTACTCGTTTTCCTAATTTCTGCAGCTGGACAGTGTTACAATTCCACTTCTTTGTATTCTGAATAATTGGCGATCATTCTTGATGATATGAAGTATCGTGAAAAAATAATAAAAACGACAAAGTTCCATTTCTGGGATGCTTCGCTCAATATGCACAGTGGGGCAAATAAGTATTTAGTCAACCACTAATTGTGCAAGTTCTCCCATTTGAAAATATTAGAGAGGCCTGTAATTGTCAACATCGGTAAACCTCAACCATGAGAGACAGAATGTGGCAAAAAAACACAGAAAAGACATTGTTTGATTTTTAAATTATTTGCAAATCATGGTGAAAAATACGTATTTGGTCTATACCAAAAGTTAATCTCAATACTTTGTTATGTACACTTTGTTGGCAATAACGGAAGCCAAACACTTTCTGTAACTCTTCACAAGCTTTTCACACACTGTTGCTGGTATTTTGGCCCATTCCTCCATGCAGATCTCCTCTAGAGCAGTGATGTTTTGGGGCTGTCGTTGGGCAACACGGACTTTCAACTCCCTCCACAGATTTTCTATGGGGTTGAGACCTGGAGACTGGTTAGGCCACTCCAGGACCTTGAAATGCTTCTTACGAAGCCGCTCCATTGTTTCCCTGGCTGTGTGTTTGGGATCATTGTCATGCTGAAAGACCCAGCCACGTCTCATCTTCAATGCCCTTGCTATGCCATTCAACTTACTGTACATAAGTACTGTATTTGTGTATTATAATAAATCAACAAGATGGCATTAACATTATTAACATTCTGTTAAAGCGATCCATGGATAGAAAGGCTTGTAGTTCTTAGAAGATAAATGATAGTACAAGTTATAGAAATGTTACATTAAAACCCCTCTTAATGTTTTCGTTTTTATAAAGTTTGTAAAATTTTCAATCAAAAAATAAACTAGTAGCTTGCCATTGTTGATGTCAATAAGAATTATGGTGCTGAAACCCATAAAATCAGTCGAAAGTCAAAACACCAAAAAACACAAAGTAACAAGTGGAAATGATGCTTTGCTGTCAGTTTAATCTGTTTGAGCGGGGCATGTGTGTTAAATTCATCAAATATTTTAACGTGATTAATTTAAAAAAATTAACAGCTGTTAACGCGATAATTTTGACAGCCCTAATATTTACGTTTAAAAAAAAAAAAATTTTTTTAATTATACTTTGAGAAAAAGTGAAAAAACATGTCTTAAATGTATCTCTCTCCATTGCTAAATCTGAATGAATACATTGAACCCACACCCCAAAAAAAAAAAAAAAAAAACCCAGAAAAAAAATTGCGATATTTCACAGTATTCCACTCATCACAGCGGGTTCCGGTCCCCATTACGGGCAAAAAATTAGGGATAACTGCATAAAAATTTGGTAAATGAATAGGTCTTTTTTTGTAAAAACAATAACAAATACAAAATCATTTTTGCTGCTACCATAAACGTGGGGTGAAATAAGAGAAAAGAGATAAAAAAGAGAGCCTGCAGCGCTTGTTTTTGGAACGTTTCAAAGATGGGACGGTAAGAATCTGTCAAAGTGTGCTGGTAGAGTTGCGCAATGAAAAAGTGGGGAAAAAAAAGAAATCTTATATTTGGGGAGCTTTGCAAAGCCAATCATTTCTACTAATAAAATAAAGGTTAATATAGTATCCTTGATGTAAAATATTGACAAACAATTAACTAATACTGCAGATTAAAATGACATTTAATGGGTTGACGTAAATGATTTTGAACAGAATACATGCAGACAAGTAGAATTGAAATAATTCTTGAGGGCATAAGCATTGATGCTAAGCCATTGCAAAAATGTGAATGATAGTTTTCTTTTAAGCAGAAATATCCTAAACTCTTTTTGATTTGTTAGCTGTAGTGTACATACTTTATTTCATAGATTTGAAAATCTATGAGCTGTAAAACATATAATTCAGGTATAAGCATAATAAATACGTTGATGAGAAAAAGAATGCCATTGCGTGGTTAGCAGGCAGTCCAAGATTTCCAGAAGAAGATGCGGCATCCTGTTCTGCGAACTTGTTGACTCTGTCTCCTTTCCAGTCTTCCTTTCTTCTCCATTTCTTCCACCTCCATCATATCTAGAGGTTCTTCCGAAATCTGATCACTGTTCCATTTGAAGAGTTTGTTCAGCAACTGGATCACATTCTGTTTGTCTTTCAGCAACTGTGCAATGGAGGAAAAAAATTAAGTCTGTGTTTCAGAAGTCTAAAATATAAGTTTATTTTGGATAGGCGCAACAGTAGGCATACTACCTAAAAATGTTTGAATTATTGTGTCTAAAAGCAAAATAACAAATATTAACATATACTAGTATATTGTTCGAGACTGGATGTTGGCAACTTTGAATATTTCAGGAGCCATTGGGACTGTCTCCCACAGATAAATAAACAAAAACACTTCAAACATCTTTTGACGTTAAGCAAGAATAGCTTAATGTACGTAGGTAACTTAGAATATCATGTATATTAAAAATATATATGGCGGAAAACACAAAACGGTTTCTGCTCTTGCACCCCTCTTTAAAATAAACTGTTGTATTTTATACAAAATAACTGTTATATTTGATAGAACAATATGCCTATGTGCTGCCATAACAGTTTCATGGCGCATTATGTCCCTAGACTATTTTTAATTTGTCCGTTTTACCCTGGAGACCCGCGTTTACAGACACCACGCAACCGCTTTTGTTTCAACCCAGCCATAAAAATAAGTAATTAGGGCCCGAGCACTAAGCGTGCGAAGGCCCTATTGTTTTGCAAAGGATTCCCCCCCCCAGGGCAAATGAAAACGGCCAATTTGGAGGTCTGAACATGCACGAAAAGTCACCAAAATTTGCACATACGTGCGGAAAATGATAAATTTCGATAATTTTGCAACGTTGCAAAAAAATGTAACAAAATGGCTCAGTGGCGCCTCCTTGAAATTTTAAAATTGACCTATAACATTAGGGTCTGTCAGCGTAGAGCAATGACATTTGGGGAGTCTATACCTTGTCCAAAACTGCTCCAAAAAAGCATTTACACCCATATTCCAAACCCAACAGGAAATCGGTTATTTTGGATCGAATATGAAATTTTTATCGATTTACAGGGTGCACATTTGAGACCTTTTCGCCGAAGGAGTTAGTTGGATCATCTTCAAAATTGGTGAGACTGTTCAGGAGACATATGAGATCTTAAGTTTTTAAAATGGTGCGTTTTCATTCACGGGTCTGACCTGGGCGTGGTGCCAAAGTCGGCCATTTTTTCGGCAAAATGACAAATTCAGTAAATGACTAATAGTTCCTTGACACAACGTTCAATCTTTTTCATATCTGGCATGGATGTGCGGTATCCCACCCTTAATACGAGTGCATTGAAATATTACCCATTAGGCATAGCGCCCCCTAGTGAGAACAGAAAATGCCTTTTTTTTACGAGACAGGTTCCTCCTCAAAGGGAAAAAAATCTGTTGACCTCAAACCTGCATCAGGGGAGCCTTAAGACATGTGTTCAGGTGCCTGATTAAAAATATTGAGGTTTCGCTGAAGCGGAGGGGTCCAAACAGGAAGTGAAAATGACCGTCAACAATTTGTCTTGCAAAAAATTTTGAACAATCATAACTCATCAGATATACAGCATATCTGCGCCAAACTTCCCGTGCTTGTTGAGAGTCATACCCTGAAGGGTCTTGTAAGAGTCATTTGCATCAACTCTACAGTGCCAACTAGTGGCGACAGAAAGGAGTTTTAAAACAGGCCTTTCCTATTGGGTTTTTTCAATGTAGAGCAATGAAATTTGGGGAGTCCATACCTTATGCAAAACTGTTCCAAAAAGTCTCTTGCACCCATTTTCCAAATCCAACAGAAAATCGAGTATTTTGGATCGAATGTGAAATTTTTATCCATTTGTAGTATAATTTACATTTGGAGGCCTAAACATGCACGAAAACTCACCAAATTTTGCACATACATGCGGCTTTGCGTGGATTTTGATAATCTTGTGACGTTACAAAAAAATGTAACAAAATGGCTCAGTGGCGCCCCCTTGAATTTTTCAAAAAGGCGTTTCGTATTAGGTTTTTTTTAACGTAGAGCAATGAAATTTGGGGAGTCGATACCTTGTGCAAAACTGCTCCAAAAAGTCTCTTGAACCCATATTCCAAACCCAACAGGAAATCGGGTATTTTGGATCGAATGTGAAATTTTTATCAATTAACAGGGTGCACATTTGAGACCTTGTCACAGAGGGAGTTAGTTGGATCATCTTCAAAATTGGTGAGACTATTCAGGAGGCATAGGAGATCTAAAATTTTCAAAATGGTGTGTTTTCATTCATGGGTCGGACGTGGGCGTGGTGCCAAAGTCGGCCATTTTTTCGGCAAAATGACAAATTCAGTAAAAGACTAATAGCTCCTTGACACAATGTTCAATCTTTTTCATATCTGGCATGTATGTGCGGAATCCCACCCTGAACATGAGTGCATTGAAACATGACCCATTAGGTCTAGCGCCCTCTAGTGGGAACAGGAAATTCATTTTTTTTACTAAACAGGCTCCTCCTCCAAGGAAAAAAATATATTCACCCGAAACCTGCATCAGGGGAGCCATAAGACATGTGTTCAGGTGCCTGATGAAAAATACTGAGGTTTGGTTGAAGCAGAAGAGTCCAACAGGAGAAGTGAAAATGACTGAAGCCATTTTGTCTCACCACAAGTTTTGAACAGTCATAACTTCTACAACATATCTGTGCCAAACATCTCGTGCTTGTTGAGTCATACTCTGAAGGGTCCTGTAGGGGTCATTTGCATCAACCCTACAGCGCCAACTAGTGGCAATAGAAAGTCACTCATTTTTCTAATATATGTCCAGTTCTTTTCAGGTTGGTCATTGTAGTTTCAAGACCTTTTGAAATACTTATTTTACGGCCCATGTCCACATGTCTCTGTCTGTTGCCGTGACGACCCTTTATTCGCTCCTTTCTTGTAGTACTCTCTCCAATAGGGGTTTTTATCTCTTAGGTGTGTGAATGTAAAGAGGCGACTTTCGAGCATGTTAGGTTCTAATGAGATGATTAGGGAGGAGGATCTGCCACCAACCTGACCTGCACACTGTCCGGGTTGCGTGACGTCCGAGTTGCGCTAGATTGCGAGGGCCCGTTCAGTCCTGCTTGCAGGCCTAGTTATATTTATTATTCGAAGTATCTATCATTTTTAGCTAAGAATCATTAATTGATGTCTAATATTTAGTTAAAAAAAGAAAACCAAACAAAAAAACGACAAGATTTTTTTTCACTCACATATTTTTAACTTTTAAACAAATTACGTCACAATGAAAAAAATAGTGTCTGCAAATAGGTCACGGATGTCTACCTCATAACTATCGCTTAGCTGTATTTTTTTTTTTTTTTTTGTTACTGTTGGATTTTCCCTGATATTTTGGATGATAATTGATCCAAACTAAGAAAAAAAAAGTTTAACATGGTAAATATTTGAAAAAGAAAATCTCGACCACTCCTTGTTGTCTGTGATTTCTACATAGCGACCCTTGTTATATTACCGTGTTTCACCCATAAAATCCCCACAGTCCAGCTGTGGCAATTCACAGCTGTGTCTTGACACTCGGTGATACATGCTACATGGGGTTTTTGGATAGAAACAAGTACGTGATAATGATAGTACCCTTACAAATTGGTGACTGATCTTACAACAATATAGCGTGCAATATGAAACAAAAATAAAACTCAATTTTAAAATAGTATGAATTTATTGTTAATATTGTAACATACTGTATAACCTTGTGCAATCAAAGAACAATCAATATCTTCAGCTACATCATGATTATTAATATTTAACAGTGACTTTTGTTATAATTGTATGTAGCATTTTTGGCAATTTCTATCATGTTTTGATGGCTGCACTTCATGGCACTTCAGCTCACAATTCAGTTTGACTTGAAGGTAGTTCGTTGGTGTGTCCAATTAGAAATTAAAAAGGTCAGTTGATAAAATTAACTTACCAATGCAGTCTTTGAGTCAGGAAGCATTTCTTTTGCTAATTCTGAGAAGTGATCAGCAATAGTTGCAGGCAAATTGTGTTCGGCAACAAATTGGCAGAATAAAATCTCCGCTTTTGTCACTTTTCATTCTGCAGACTTCATCTTTATGAGCAGTGTTGTTAATCTTACCTTTAAAAAGTAATTAATAACAGTTACAAATTACTTCTCCGAAAAATTTATTGAGTTAGTAACTCAATTACCTGAATGTAAGAGTAATTAGTTACTTGGCAAAGTAACTGGTGTTACTTTTCATGTTTTTTTCCTCCATTCCCCTCCCTCCCAAAAAAACAACAACAAAAAACATAGTAATCTTTGCTATGTTTGGAAGTCATTTAATGTGAATCTACTGTTAAAATTGTTAAAATTGTTCCTGTTTTTGCATTAGTTCCCTTCTGTCTACTATCGACATGTGAAAGTTTTAAAACTGTTTCATCATTTAAAGACAGATTCAAGTGAAAATTTTGCCGATTTAGGAGTATTTTACATAAAAAGTTACTTAGGTTAGCAAGGAAGGTTCACTATAACAGAGCCTATCTGAGAAGTCTACTGCTTTAAAATGGCGGCTGTTTACCAATGCTGCCGACTCTGTCATTTCGCATGTACTGTAGTTCTATATGCATATGATATCTCGGCGTAGATTGTAGGCTGTCGGCTACAGTCAGGAAATATTGGAGCCACCTAGCCTAGCATCGCGTTTGCTACAGCGTCACAACAAACACTTTTCTCTCTCGGTGTCTCTGACTTTTCTTGCGTCTTTCAACTAACGTAACACATAGTAACGCACATTGTCTCGTTGCCGAAACGGTGACAAAATCCGAATGGAGAAAAAGAAACGTTATGCACGAGAAACGTACAGATTTTGAACGTACGGCGTACACATTTAAAAATCAGTGCTCATTTGTACAACTTACGCCGAAACCATACAACTTGACAGGTATGAATTATGCTCTCTCATGCTCTCACCTTGAGTTATCGGAAAGCCACAAAAAGACATACATTGCAGTCGAACGCTTGCGTGAGAATTATGGACACAGCAGGCTAACTGACTAGCAGTGCTGTTAATAACGGCGTTAGAATATAATGGCGTTACTAATGGCGTTATTTTATATAGTGAATAATCTAATTAATTACTTTTCTCATCTTGGCAACGCCGTTACCGTTACTCAGGCGGGAAAGGCGTGCGTTACTATGTTGGTTGACTGACGCGAGAAAGTCTGAGGAAAGACGGACTCAGAGCAGAGCAGGAGTGGGGAGGAGGCAAGGGAGGGTGACACAGTTGCAAACGCGATGCTACTATGCTAGGTGGCTCCAATAATACCCGACTGTAGCCGATAGCCTACAAACTACGCCCACATGACGCTTCGGTAGATATCTAATATATACAGAACTAGATACAAATTACAGACACGGCTGCATTAGAAACATGTATAATAAAGAACTAGATGCGTTAGTAAACAACCGCCATCTTAAAGCAGTAGATTTCTCAGGAAGGCTCTGTTGTAGAGAACCTTCCTAGCGAACCTAAGTAACTTTTGATCCAAAATGCTCCTAAATCAGCAAATTCTTGACTTAAATCTATCTTTAAATGATGAAATAGTTTTAAAACTTACACATGTCAAAAGTAGACAGAAGAGAACTAATGCAATAACGGGAGCAATTTTAACAACTTTAACGGTTGATTCACAACCGTTGTGCCTAGTTAAGTTTAGGGTAAAGAATTGGGCTAGAGCCAATTGTCCCAAAAAACTTTTACACTTCACATTGTGTGACCTGTTTTTTTTTTTTTTTTTTTGAGGAAAAAACAACATGAAAATTACCACCAGTTGCTTTTTCAAGTAACTAATTACTTTAACATTCAGGTGACTGAGTTACTAAAGCAATTACTTTTTGGGAGAAGTAATTTGTAACTGTAATTAATTATTGTTTTAAAGTAAGATTAACAACACTGCTGACTAGCATGCTGTCCATTATCTTTTTGACCCTTTTTGCCATTTGGATCGCTTATTATGGAATGATATTGATGTATTAGATACATTAGATGCTTAAAACATAAAGCCTAGGTGCTAGGCTTCAAGGCTAAATACAATAAGTAAATAGTATTATGGACTCACATTTATATGTTCCCTTTTATGCATATTGAGCCTTTTATTCTCAGTATCTCGCATTCACATTCTTTAATCATAATTGAAAAAATATTTTAAAAGCACACTGAAAAAATTAAAGTATTATGGTATTGGAATTTAACCTCTAAAATTCCCCTGGAAATGTTTTTTCTTTGCACAGATTAAAATCAAGCCAAATCAACAACTGAATGCAGTTATTAACAATTATACAACTAACTCCCCATTTAGCCATGTTAATTTACAAAATAAAACACAGGGCTAAAATAAATCTATATTTACTCACACACCAATTTCCTTTATTATTGTACATCCACCCACACGTCTGAGTGTATGCATATTGATGATCAAAGACTGGAGTAGACAAATAGGGGGTTAATCATGAAGTGTTTGTTATTCATTATGTACCAGGATGGGTGTCCAAAACCTTTTTAAAATGACAAACTTAAAGAAAATTTCAAAGCTTTCAACAGTGTCTATTTTTCACTCAACTGATTTGACCTACTTTTAAGGTGTCAAAAAATGCCCTCCTGTTCAAAAATATATTTTTTGAGTTTTTTTCCGCCATATATACTGTATATAAAAAGAGTATTTTGTGTCTATGAAATGAAGTCAAACTGACATAAAAAATACTACAGATTGTGTAATTTTGAGAATCACAGGTTTATACTACAACACGGTTATCTCATTTTTAATTTTTCTATTCTGTTTCAATATGTTTTGAAATTTATTACAAAATATTCTCATGCATAAATTAACCATTTGTCCTCACTGACAAAGTATTTTTAATTGAAAAATATTTGTTGTTGCTTTAAATAATGCAGTATTTCATCTGTGTGTGGTTATATTAACATTTCACTGTCAAAACCACCAACTTTATTAGGTGCTTACAAAACTTTTGAGGATTTCAAGCAGGGACTGAAACCTAAAGCCTAGTATTTAATCTGCAATTTCACGGATGAGCGATTGAGGATATCAGAGTGACAAAAATCTGACAGACGACTATGACAGCATGTCTGATTGTGGGGGGAAAAAGGAAATGAGATCAAGATTGCTTTCATTATTTTTTTTCTTACAGTATTAGAGATGACAGTTTGCATGTCCTTTTATGGACCTGCTGCGTAGTGACTAAAGTGCACCTCCACAGTAGAATACGATCTGTGATTAGTTGGCAGTCCAGAGCAGGTTAATACTTTATAATTAAGCAAGTAATCACTAATGTTGTCTTCAGTACATGCATAAGGAGCTAAACTGCAACCATACTTACTTGGTTATGATGTAATTGTGTGATCCATGGTTGATCTTCTCCAAGTTGCAAGTACTTAAATTTGTTTTCTGGCATCCCCACTGCAGGCAAAACCAAACAAAAAAGTGTGAAAATGCAAAAGAAGCGCGCCATTGTACCTTGTCACCTCTAGTATATCTGGAGCAGATGTGCACCTGTGCCGTGCAACAATGTCGTTTTTAAGTCAAGCCAAAAGGGTGGAGGTCATTCGTGTACAGTAATGATGTTGGAAGGCCTATGCCCATATAGGGGCATCCTCATTTTGTCAAACGTGCTGTAAAAGGAACTCATGTATGATACAAATAAAAGCAACATGGCACTTATGTGAGGAAACAATGACGCCATGAAACTAGCAGGTGTCGTAAAGCGGGAGACGCGCACACACAACACTGCGGGACGTTCAGAGGCCATAAAGGTCATTTGTTTCACGCTGGTGAGTTTTTAGTGTCAACCTCTAATGAGATTTCTGCTCTGCTTAACTTAACAGGGGTTGAAATGAAGACGACTCGTCACTGTTTACAGTGTTTACGTTGACGCTCGAATGGAGGGGTGACGGGGTCAACCAAGCTTTTTTAAACTGAAGGCTACTACTCAGGTACTACTACAAGTGAAGGGTTATCAATTTGATGTACACATGGAAATAACTCGTTCCAATCACTCTAAATGATAGATTTTTATTGGCATCATTGGCTTCCATTGACGACGCTAGACATCCGTTATAATTTGACTGTTGCATTCGATTGCTGCCAACTCACCCAGTCAATTGGATTGGACGTCTAGCATTGTCAGTGGCAGTGAAACATGATCACTCAATGCCAGCATTCCCAATTCAAATCTATTTGATGTCTTTTAATGTCAATGGCAGTGAATGAGTTAGCGTATTTATCAATGTGAAGGTAAAAATTACATCCAAATTATTCACAAATATGTGATAAAGTATGTTGCAGTGTATTAAAATTCAGATTTACATCACAGATCTTAAAACAAATGACACCTTACACCTGTATGGACTGCACAAGAGCAACAAACTCAATAATTTCTGACTGTTATTTTCACTTTGGAGTACTGTAAAAGTTTAACACAATATACAGTCGTGTGAAAAAATTAGGACACCCCATTAAATATTCAGTTATTTAGGAAGAAATATTCACATTGATCTTGTTTTTCTTTATCTCTGGAAAAGAAAGTGATTTAATTGCAGGTAAACAAAAAATGTACATTGTTTTACTCATTAAACCAAATATATCAACAAATATCACTCATCCAGACATCAAAAGGACAGATAATCTTTTGGCTGTAAATGCACAGACAATTGACTTCTAAAAGTAGTATTGTGACGACATGTACGACATGGAACTGGTCAATTGGTCACTGAGTGCCCTGGACAAGATCTTTTCTACAATGCGATCAGAACCTGGACAACGCCCCTGCCCGGGAAACACTTTCAAGTCTCGATATGTGGAGGATAGCTGAGGTAGATGGCGGCCGCTGTGTCTGACCACACTCGAAGTGGAAGACATCGAGGATGTTTTTCTTTTTGTTTCGCTGCTGGCTGCGATTCTTCTGCAGGGGCTTGGAGCACACTTGATTCGTCGGAACATCATCAAATTGTTGGATAGCCAAAAGCGATCGGTGGAATTGGCAACTACTGCGGTCAATGCTATCGCTGGAGTGAAGGTCAGCCTCAACAAGGCCTGTGATGATATCTTACAGGTGAAGAATGACCTGGTGGCATACAACACTGCCACAACCGGAATGGCAATCCAACTTACTACGAAGCTGCGCAACCTTGAGATGAATGTTCATCGGAAGGCAGCGATGAATGAAAACAGCGACGAGGATTAAGTCGACGAAAGGGGGGTGGCGGACACGGCCTGCCATCGGTCCTCAGCTATTTCCTATCTTCTGGATCGAATCAACTGAAAGGGGGGTGGCGGACATGGCCTGCCATCGGTCCTCAGCTATTCCCTATCTTTTGGATCGAATCAACTGTATAAACTAACCACTGAATTATGAACTAATCTACTGGATTTAATCAACAAAACGAGCACATCGCCACGATCCACAATGGACTCTTAGGAAAATGAACAATCAAGGGGAATGGGAAAAAAAAACAACAACCTTGTAATCACTACGCAATCTGAATGTCAAAAATTGGTATTCGATATTTTCTGCGTCCTATGGTATACTGGGGGCAGGATTCAATAAGCTTCGGCTTCTCCTGTCTGCCCTTTTCTTTTTGGGTTGAATTAATTGTAAAAACATATAAATGCAGTATGTTTGTTTGGATTTGTCATGCCTGAAGGGAAAATAAAGATTCCGAAATATGCATTCATATTCTAACTGAGGAAAAAGTTAGGGCACCTTACCACCTAATAGCTAGTGTTACCCCCTTTGGCTGAAATAACTTCAGTGAAATGCTTTTTGTAGCCATCTACCAGTCTTTGACATCGGTCTGAAGAGGGTTTGCCCCACTCCTCAACGCAGAATACTTTCAACAGTGACTGACTATTGAAGTAAAAGAAACAGCATGGTGAGATCAAAGGAGCTGTCTCAGGCCTTCAGAAACA
Organism: Corythoichthys intestinalis; assembly: GCF_030265065.1. Lineage (NCBI taxonomy): Eukaryota > Metazoa > Chordata > Actinopteri > Syngnathiformes > Syngnathidae > Corythoichthys > Corythoichthys intestinalis. The sequence goes on along the minus strand of NC_080408.1, from coordinate 20,827,332 downwards.
AGACTGTAGAACCTTATGAGTCTGTTAAGGGATTTCAAAAGATTAAAATGATATCAAATCCGCCATTCCTCTGTCCCGAAAACAGTCTACAAGTTGAGGACATTCAAAGCAATTGTCAACATGCCCAGGTCTGGCCGTCTAAGCAATTTCACCCCGAGATCAGACCGCAAGATGCTAAAAGAAGTCTCCAAAAACCCTAAAATGTCATCACGGGACCTACAGCAGGCTCTTGCTACTGTTTATGTGAAAGTGCATGGCTCTACAATCAGAAATAGTCCACACAGATTTAACATTCATAGGAGGGGTTGAAGGAGGAAACCTTTGCTCTTTAGGAAGAACATGAAGGGTCAGACTGAAGCTTTCCAGAGTGAATGTGAACAAAGACCAGGACTGGAATAATGTTCTTTGGACAGATGAATCTAAAATTGAATTATTTGGACTCTAGAACATAGGACATGTTAGGCGTAAACCCAATACAGCATTCCAGGAAAGGAACCTCATACCAACTGTGAAGCATGGAGGTGGATGTGTCATGGTTTGGGGATGCTTTGCTAAAGCAGGACCTGGCCAGCTCACCATCATAGAATCCACCATGAATTCTATTGTTTATTAGAGGGTGCTTGAAAATTTCTCAAGATGTACACAGATGATCTCACATGTTTCTCGTTGAGAAACATGTGAGATCATCTGTGAAAAAATTAAAGCTGAAGCAAAACTGGACCCTGCAACATGACAATGACCCAAAACATACCAGTCTATCCACCAAGGACTGGCTGAAAAGGAAGAAAGTACTGGAATGGCAGTGTCAAAGCCAACATCTCAATCCCATTGAGATGCTGTGAGGTGTCTTGAACCGGCTGTACATGCAAGAAACTCCTCAAACATCTCAATGTTGAAAGTATTCTGGCTTTAGGAGTGGGGCAAACCTTCTTCAGACCGATGTCAAAGCATTTGAGTTTATTTTAGTTATTTCTGCTAAAAGGGCTAACACTAGCGATTAGGTGGTAGGGTGTCTTAAAATTTTCCTCAGTTAGAATATGCATTTTTGTTGATATATTAGGTTGAAAGTGCATATGACATCAAAAAGCATGTTTATTCCATATATTTGGTTTAAAGTGGGTATGACACCAAAAAGCATGTTTATTCCATATTTCACTTGTGTTTTATGCTCCTGACTAAAATGGACCACTTGGATGAGTGTGGAAGTGATCGTTTTCCTATATTCAATTTTTGAATCCCGCACCATGAAAATGAGTTACTTCCGGCTCCAGTCTCGGGTTTAGGACGAATGCGACGTCACCCGGGTCAGCATCTCACAATACAGCATTGCTTTATAGCATGCAGATGGACTGCGGATTCATCTGATTTTGCGGATTAATTCGTTTATTTTTCGCATCACACCAGCCAAACGGCTGCAGGCTTTTGTAGCTACATCAGAGAGAGGCGTGTGAGCCTTTTTGGGTTTCAGAAAGTTAACGTTCACCCCGAGATCGCCCAAAACAAGTGTGCGACAGCTGTGGGACCATTGGACTTATGAGGAAGTAAGTAAACATCTTGTTTTGTATTATGTCAAATACTGGGATCATTGCACATGTTTTAATATGGAAGTGGATTGCATTTTATGGCTGACATGGTCCTTGTCCACCGAAAATGCCTCGGCCGACGACCAGCGGCTTGTCGCACATCCCCCCGCCGAGAGAACACTACACTCGGCTTATTGCCCTCTTCGTGTGCCCGGTGTTCTGTCAAATTTTCCACCAGATCAGAAATTGCAACTTTGTGTTAAAAATGGCAGCGAATACAGCGATTACAAAGTAAACAATACAAACTTTCTTTAAATAAAGGACTATTTGCTCACGTTTGATCATGGACGGACATGTAGAAAAGCTCTCCTCAGACACATCCTGCCATGTTAGCTGCTCGCCGTGTAGTTAAGCATTAATCTACGCTATATTCGTGTTGACCATGTGGCAGCTACACGCTCTTCCGACATCTGCCATTTTGTCCGGCGGTAATTCTTCAGCTGCTTCCCCGACAAACATGCTCTCCTGCCCGCAGCAGGGGACGAGCTGTAACTTGCTCGCCACTGGGTGGGTTGCCGATCGGTGAAGACCATCGACAACCCCGCCGCTCTGTGACTTGAACCCGGGTAGTTTTGAGTGATTTTTCGCTTCGAAAGCCGAGAATAGACTTCGAAACATCACTTGGTTCGGGTTAGCATGTCGGCTAGCTGTCACGCCTCCTGGTATGTTTACGCATTCCTAAGCCGGGGCAGGGAAATGACAAAAAACTCCGGTGTCAAAGTATAGTTTGGGAGGTGCAAGAAGCAGACAGTTTTGACTATTATGAAGTAATTTTGCCATGGCATACTGAATAAATACATTTTTGATATTTCGTATTCCATTTAGCATAAGACTCTTTATTGGTCATGACCATACCATTTATTAAGCAATCGGGAACAAATAATTCAATTAAAGGAATATCCTGTAAAAATATTGGAGTAGAGAGACTAAAACAATGACATTTTGCGGTTCTCTTCGTCGCATTTTCCTTGTTCTGAATAATTCCCCCTCAATGGGCTGAATTGTAAATCAGATGAAACCGTGACCCTGCTGACGTCATCCTCCTGTTGGGGACGCTAGAGCCCTATAATGGTAGGCGTGGCTAAACGGCAAATTAAAAGACTAATTTCTCGTCATCTGCGATTTGCCAAATTATTATATATAGTCGAATCATCTCAAAATATGATTATAATTCACATAATAATACTATTTAAGACTGATTCTTATCCTGTCGTACGCACGTAAAACAATGTTAATTTTTGTTGTTTACCTGCAATTAAAATCACTTTCTTCTCCAGTGATAAAGAAAAAGAAGATCAGCCATTGATATGTGAACATTTCTTAATAAAGAACTGAATATTTAATGGGGTGTCCCAATTTTTTAACATGACTGTATAGTGTTTAAGTGGATCTTAGGTATGCGCAAAATGCATGCACTGTATGTCGAACAAATTGTCCTTGAGAGCCATCAGTCTTTCACCAAACGCTTATGCTAACAAAATTAGAAAAGTATGGCATCCTCATCCGGCTACCTAAACAATTAGTGAAATGTGGTGAGTAGAATAATCCTGTTTCGAGGCCACACCCTTTGAAATAGACTTTCTCATGTCAAGGTTCAGTTATGTTTCCGCCTATCCTTCCATCCATTTTCTAAACAGCTTAACCTGTTCTGGGTGGCAGGCATCTGAAACGAAAGTGTGCTTCTGGTGGCGGGGCTTTCTTTCCAAACCTGTCATTCCTCTTCCTCTGAAGGGGAGTGAAAGGTCAGGATTTTTTAAACGCCATACACACACACATATTGCTTCTTTTCACACTTTCTGGAGCGCTTTACATAGCGATCTGGCATGTTCAGCTTGTACTCCATGTCATATTTGATGTTGTAATTGTTTCGGTTGGAGGGAAATTTTCTTTCTTTTCCTGCTGACTGCAGTCGAGGAGCAGACTGCATCCTGAACAGTTACCATTCACAACTGACACTTCCTTGAAGTCAGATGAGTGAACCACTACACCCTTCTGTGAGCAAAAATGACTGTTTTTGTCTCCAGTGCAGAACTAGACTCACCTATTGTTGGTAATTTCACAGACACACAGGCAAACGTCCTCCTGTGGGCTTGAATACATCAATTCCATTCACCACCAATCAAAACAGCTCCTTCCAATTCCTTTAAATGTGTGACAGATTCACATGCTGCATAGAGGGGTCAACAATATACATGGCCCAGTGGCCTGGATGCAGAGGTAGCCAAAAATTTTACTGAAGCAGAAGTAAAAGTAGTCATCCGAGAAATTTACTCAAGTACAAGTAAAAACATTTCCAATGAAAAGAATTCTCAAGTGATGACTAAAATTGTGAGTAACTGCTTAGTCTTGAGTTTTTTAAACAATGGTGTTTTTTTTTTTTTTTGGTATTTTTTAAATAATTTTTTAATGAACTGTTGTTATAATGATACTGTACAATAACTCATTACATAACCAAACTAATTAACCCCCCCCCCCCCCCCCAAAAAAAATCATTGAATTCTGGTGAGAGAGAAAAACAAAAAAAAAGACAGAAATAAAGCATTATTCGTCCCACGGGCATGAGTGCCCTCTAGTGGAAAGATTGTCACTAGTTTGAATAGTCCCTTAATAGTTACTACTATGAAATGAATTAGAACGATCATATCTCCGGTTTTCAGTGGTCAATCGGTGCCAAATAAAAACTGGGAGAGAGGTTTAAATCCGCGCTTTTGCGTCCAGTTGAGGGCAGTGCTCTATGTCAGATACTTCATATTTTACAGTGCTTTAAAGATGCCACGTGATTGAACAGGCTGGCGTGATCATAGAATGGCACACTTGTGTCTGATCGGGTTAATGGAGTCGTGATTATGTTGCCACATCTCATTGGCGAAATTATTCGAGCTATTCTTGGCATCGCTAGCAAAAAAAAAAAAAAACAAAACTAATATGTAGAATAAAGAGGAAAAATGTAACGACTACTGTGTAAGTAGCAAGTGCAAAGTAGCGGAGTAAGAGTAGCGTTTTTTTCTTCACAAATCTACTCAACTAAAAGTTAAAATTATGGATTGGTAAAACTATTCTTAGATGTACATTTTTCTCAAAAAGTTATTCAAGTAAATGTAACAGAGTATCAGGGGTCGTGTTAACCGAATATTTTCCGTCATTGACCGATTTTTTAAAACAGTGACGGAAAAACTGAAGTCCATCCGTCATTTTGACCGGTTGCAATTCACACCCCAGACCACAGGGTGGCGAGTGAGCATATTAATTAGCTATTGTCTCTCTTGATGCATGACATCGTTGGCCTTACTCTGAAAAATGTCAAGGCAACTGAGTGTCCGAAGTTTCTTCAAAAAGCCCCAAAATGACGATGGTGTTGATAAAAGAGGTGAAGAAACAGGGACTGCACAAGCGGGCACGCAATTCAAGTCCATGCGCACCAGGAGGAAAGTGTGAGACTACGTTCAGGCCACAGCAGGTGAACTGTTAATTTCATTGTTCCATATGCTACATATAGTTGGCTACCTACCTACTGGGGCCACAGTCAGCTGTTTTTGTCACTGCGGAGAAAAAGTTACATATTCATCTGCTTGATGTGTGATGGCACGGTGTGGATTCTCTGTTAAGCTTGTTCGGACAGAATATTAATTTAAAATGAATGAAAACTAAATACTATTGAATATGTTGAAGCGGTATGCAATATTAAGAGTCTTGTTAGCTGTAGGCGCACTATCCTATTCCCCTCACTATCCACTTGCGGGGGCCTGCGCTTGTCAGTGACGTTCCTTATTCTCGCTATATGATTATACAACTTTAACATTCGCTCTGTGTGTAGTATCAGCCATCGCTTTTCCTTTTTAAATGGGCACTTATAAGCGAACGCAAGAAGTAACAACGGGAACATTTTTAAACAGGCATTTCACGGGAGAGCATTTGGACTCTTCGGCCAATCATATAGCGAGAGCGAGTGGATAGTGAGGGGACCGCATGCGGCTCTTAAGTGTCTCTGTCACGTGACTGTCGTAGCCGGTAACGCGCTCGGCCAAATGGACACACAAGTATGGAAGGTGAATTATGCCAAACAAAGGGTCACCACAATGTCATTATCATCATTTTAAAAATTTAAGTCACGGGTAAAAATGGATTATGACCGGATTTTTATGACCCTGTCAGTCAAAATGACAGACAACGAAAAAGTCTAGCGCAACCTCTGCAGAGTATATGTAACGGGTTACTGCCTACCTCTGCTTGGACGTACTTTTAAAACCGTCAGGGCCACATAAATGTTCCAATCACTGGCCTGGTAGGACCAAATTTATTTATTTATTTTTTTAAATATTGTGTCGATTAAAAAAAAAAAAAAAAAAAAAAAAAAATCTTATTTCACATTAATTCCCAGTGATTTTGTGTTTTGATGACGTCCCGAGCCAAGACAACCTTACAGTCGGTGCAGTCAGCCGTTGCCCTACCGGGGTGTAAAGACACCTCGAAAGCGCGCAACCTGATTACTGCTGCTGATTGATTGTCTGTAGTTCAGTACCCACCTAATGTTATACTACAAGACATGTTTCTGAATCCCCCAGCACCCAGACAAGCACCGGGGAAAAAAGACCACTCTAGAAAGAGGAAGAGAAATCCAATCTGAAAAGAAAAGGGAGAGACAAATTTCAGCCCCAGAAGCGAGACCGCTGGAATTGGCTCGGCTTCGATGAGACAAAAAACAAGGTTCACTGTGAGGTGTGCAGATCAATGCCCACATATGCAGGCAGGTAAGTTAACAAAAAGTTAACAAGTAAGAAACCCATGTTACTGTATGAATATAATGTGATAATTGATCTGCGTGACTATAGAGAAAATAATATCATCATAACGACAGTCTGGCTTGAAAATCGTTAACCCTAATTGCCTTAGTCATCTCAATGACTTCTACATTATTGCCACGACAACCGAGCCAGGGGAAACTTCCAGAGGCCGGTAAGGGGAACATAGGAAAGCTTCGCCCAGGCACAGGGCTCGCCCACGGGTCCGCTTCCTCCTGGACCTCCCATGAAAAAATGTTTTTTTTTTGTATGTGTGTGTTTGTTTCCCCAAAACATTAAAATATGTGTAAGTGGTCAGTTGAGTCGATTTGGGTTGATTCATGTTTCTGGTTGGATTATTTGTGTTACGGGTTGGTGCTCCCTGTAAAGTTGAAAACGGGTAAATGCTGACGCCACACGCCATTTGTTATATGCTTAGGTTACACAAAAATAATAAAAATTATAAACATTTTAGCGCAAAAACTCCCTGGTCATGTGACCAATGGACTCAAACTTTGTGTGGGATGATGGCACTCCACGGGCTGCATAAGTTCAACTACACCTCTTGTTTGTATATTAGAAATGTCTGTTGAATATTCAACTTAAAACATAACTTTACTGCACTTTGTATGCTATATCAGTGTTTGAACTATATAACTATGGTCACTTGCTTTATAGAAATGTAGAGTTATTAGTTTTATACATTAACAAATAATAAACAGCAGATGTGAATTTTTGTGTATCTAAAAAAAAAAAAAAAAATCTTATTTAGACATGTGCCGATTACTGTTTTCAAGGTATACCGTTGTATGAAAACGTAAAGGTTTCAAAACCGCAAAAATTTTCCATCATACTGTCCCAACAGTATTGGCAATTTTTATGTCCCAAAAATGCAGGGAGAAATCCCTCGCTTGCAGCTGCAAGGCTCAACCCTCCCCTACCATTTGTCAGCTGTGTTACACGATGGCTGGAGGAGGTGAAACTACAGAAAAGTTCCAGACGGCCGCGGCTTAGAGGAGTTGGGCCAACTGACATGTAAAACATGTTTACGGAGGGTGGCTGCCGAGGAGGCAATACCTCCAATACGATTTTGCATATATACAAAATTAAAGGTAACTAAAACCTGTCATGAATGTTTTCCACCAGCTACGAGCGTTAACTCCAGCGTGTTTAGTGTGTCTAGCGGCGGGTTATTTTTGTTCTGATGGTAATAATGTTGAGCTCTAGCTGTGGGTTTAGGGTCACTTAAAGTGCACGTGACACGAAAAAGCATGTTTATTTCATAATACACGCTGTATTTTATGCTCCTGAATGATATGGACCGCTTGGATGTGTGTGGAAGCGATCGCTATATTTATTTAGTTTTTTGAATCCCGCGCAATGAAAATGAGTGACTTCCGGCATCGGTCTTGCATTGAGGAGGAGGGCGCTGTGACGTGTACGGGTGAAGCCGTCCTCTTCACTAAACAGCCGTACTGTTGTGTATGAGGACTAAGGATTCAGCTGATTTTGCGGATTAATACGTTTATTTTTCGTATCACGCCAGCTAAACGGCTGCAGAAAAATCTTGCTTTATGAGGGAGAGGCGTGTGCGCCTTTTTGGAGTTTCAAAAGATTCCCATTCACAGTGGATATTGGCCAAAACAAGCCCTACTACTGTGGGACCATTGGACTTACGAGGAAGTGAGTAAACATCTTGTTTTGTATTATGTCAAATACGAATACAGCGATTACAAAGTAAACACTGCAAACTTTCTTTAAATAAAGGACTACTTACGTTTGATCATTGATAGGCATATAAAAAGCTCTCCTCATGCACATTAGCTGCACGTTAGCTGCGCAACAACTGCAGTCGCCCTCCTCCGGGGGAACGAACTGTAAATTGCTCTCCGCCGGGCGGTTTGCCGATCCGCAAAGACAATCGACAACCCAGTCGTCATGTCAAATAATCCGGGCTAGTTATGTGTGACTTTCCGCTTCGAAGACTTTGAAACATCACTTGGTTCGGGTTAGCATGTCGGCAAGCTGTCACGCCTCTTGGTTTGTTTACATTCTCCGAAGCCGGGGAAGGGAAATGACATATGTCCGATTTAGGTGTCATAAAATACGTTCGGGAGGTGCGACAGTAAAAGTCGACAGTTTTGACCATTATGACGTAATTTTGCCATGTCGTCCTGAATAAGTGCATTTTTGTTATTTCATATTCCATTTAGCACAAGACTGTTATTTGTCATGACCATGCCATTTATTTAGCAATTGGGGAAAATACTTGGATAAAAAGAATATCCTGTAAAAATATTGAAGTAAAGAGACAGAAACAATGACATTTTGCAGCTCTCTTCGTCGCGTTTTCCTCGTTGTGAATAGTTCCCCCTCGATGGGCTGACTGGTCCTTCTCAAGCCATTTATTTAGCTATTGGGGAAAAATACTTGAATGAAAAGACTATTCTGTAAAAATATTGGAGTAGAGAGACTGAAACAATGACATTTTACGGCTCTCTTCGTCGCGTTTTCCTCGTTCTGAATAATTCCCCCTCAATGGGCTGAATCGTAAAACCGATGAGCCAAGTCTCCCGCTGACGTCATCCACCTGTTGGGGGCGCTAGAGCCCTATAATGGTAGGCGTGGCTAACCGGCAGATTAAAAGACTAATTTCTCGTCATCTGCGCTTTGCTAAATTGTTGTATATAGTCGAATCGTCTCAAAATATGATTCTAATTCACATAAAAGGACTGCATTCATTTTAATTAAGAATATTTTGTTATTTAAAAAAATATTTTTTAACTGAGCATTATACTTACTGTATGTTTCAATTTGCTAATATGTTTGGAAAAATTAAAATCCTGTTCAATGAAAAAAAAGGGTTTTTTGAACCCAGATATCTCAAAGTAACACATTTTGGAGATGTAATTGCAGTACCGTGATACAGTGAAACCGCGATATTTTGGCTTAAGGTTATCAAACCGTCAGAATCTCATACCTGCACATGCCTAGTCTTGTTCATTTGAAAAGTTCTCCACTCTACAAGGGCCATGTAGCAGAGGGGCTACATGGCAAAAAGCAGCCAACTGAGGAGGATATAGAGGAAGAACTGGCTAAATTGAAGTGATTATGGATGTGATCACGGAATTGGAATAGGGTTATTTGCACACTACATTCATGCTTTTGCACTGTTCTGCTGTACTTTTTATTAAATCTACCTAAAAAAAGAAAGCAAATTGTTCTTTTTTTAGTGATTATTGGGATCAATAATTGATGGGTTGGCCTGGGCCAGTGGTTTTGATAGTTGGGCCAGTGAATTTCAAAAGCCACTGGCCCAGAGGGCTTTCCCTTATTGGGTACCCCTGCATTTCTGCAATATGTGGCTAGCCGTGCATGAACAGAGTATTTTCACTGTGCTTGGCCAATGCGGCAACAGACAATGTAAGCGGGCACCACCATTAATTATTAGTTGATTTTAACAGCTAATACCTTTTATGTTCTTAGCCCTCATGATGACAACCAGTACAACTTGTCAGTTTTCACATCATTTAATTTCACCCACGTGTTTCTAAAGACTTATTTACTCACGGTAATTTGTACGCTTCTCTGTCTATCGATGCAACGGATGTATAGTAACTGGCAAAACAATTGCATTCTCTTACACTCAATTCTAGAACCGAACTTTGAAATGCATCATGAAAAGAAAAAAATAAATGCAAAGCTTTTCACAAAATTTTTAGTCCACACAAGAGCCATTTTTCTTCAACCGTGTTATGTGTGTGCTTGCATAACATCTGACTTTTTATTTTAGAACGCCAACGATCGATTGCATCGGATACGCGTGTGCCAAAAGCCCACTGTATTTTGAGCATGGTGTTTCTTTCCGCGGAAACTATGGAGGAGATTTCATCGACTGATTTCGGTGACAGATATGGATGAGGAGGCTTGAATAGCTGCTCCTTAGGGATGCATTGCTCTGTGGATAGTTTTCTGAGCGGATAGAGCAGAAATATACAGTGATGAACAACACCCATCAATGTAAGTCCAGGTGTTGCTTCTTTTTGTCTTATGTTAATGGAAAAAGGAGACAAACATTTTTACATCCTCCATGCAGTTCATTTGGAAAAATAATTAGCATAATGTTAAAACGCACAATTTAACATGCAAACGGATTACACAAACATAATTTAAAGCACTGGCACGAATGACTCAAAGTTAAGAGGTTACGAACATGACATGTACTTTTATGATGGTTGGATTGAGTGACTCACTGTTGCCATGCTGACACAATTCTTCAGCTAGCAATGATGCTGTTGGCTTTTTCAAAGCAGATACAGTGTGGCAAATAAGTATGTAGCCATAACCAATTGTGCAACTTCTCCGACTTCAAAAGATTAGAGAGGCCTGTAATTGTCAACATGGGTAAACCTCAACCATGAGAGACAGAATGTGGAAAAAAAACGTACAGAAAACCACATTGTTTGATTTTTAAAGAATTTATTTCCAAATTAGAGTGGAAAATAAGTATTTTGTCACCTACAAACAAGATTTCTGGCTGTCAAAGAGGTCTAACTTCTTCTAACGAGGTCTAACGAGGCTCCACTCGTTACCTGTATTAATGGCACCTGTTTTAACTCATTATCGGTATAAAAGACACCTGTCCACGATCTCAGTCAGTCACACTCCAAACTCCACTATGGCCAAGACCAAAGAGCTGTCGAAAGACATCAGAGACAAAATTGTAGACCTGCACCAGGCTGGGAAGACTGAATCTGCAATAGGTAAAACACTTGGTGTAAAGAAATCAACTGTGGGAGCAATTATTAGAAAACGGAAGACATACAAGACCACTGATAATCTCCCTCGATCTGGGGCTCCATGCAAGCTCTCACCCCGTGGCGTCAAAATAATAACAAGAATGGTGGGCAAAAATCCCAGAACCACACGGGGGACCGACTGAATGACCTACAGAGAGCTGGGACGACAGTAACAAAGGCTACTATGAGTAACACAATGCGCCTCCAGGGACTCAAATCCTGTACTGCCAGACGTGTCCCCCTGCTGAAGCCACTACACGTCCAGGCCCGTCTGCGGTTCGCTAGAGAGCATTTGGATGATCCAGAAGAGGACTGGGAGAATGTGTTATGGTCAGATGAAACCAAAATAGAACTTTTTGGTAGAAACACAGGTTCTCGTGTTTGGAGGAGAAAGAATACTGAATTGCATCCGAAGAACACCATACCCACTGTGAAGCATGGGGGTGGAAACATCATGCTTTGGGGCTGTTTTTCTGCAAAGGGACCAGGACGACTGATCTGTGTAAAGGAAAGAATGAATGGGGCCATGTATCGAGAGATTTTGAGTGAAAATCTCCTTCCATCAGCAAGGGCCTTAAAGATGAGAGGCGCTGGGTCTTTCAGCATGACAATGATCCCAAACACACAGCCAGGGCAACAAAGGAATGGCTTCGTAAGAAGCATTTCAAGGTCCTGGAGTGGCCTAGCCAGTGTCCAGATCTCAACCCCATAGAAAATTTGTGGAGGGAGTTGAAAGTCCAGGTTGCCCAACGACAGCCCCAAAACCTCACTGCTCTAGAGGAGATCTGCATGGAGGGATGGGCCAAAATACCAGCAACAGTGTGTGAAAAGCTTGTGAAGAGTTACAGAAAACGTTTGGCTTCCGTTTCTGCCGAAAAAGGGTACATAACAAAGTATTGAGATGAACTTTTGGTATTGACCAAATACTTATTTTCCACCATGTTTTGCAAATAAAATCAAACAATGTGATTTTCTGTTTTTCCACATTCTGTCTCTCATGGTTGAGGTTTACCCATGTTGACAATTACAGGCGTCTCTGATATATTCAAGTGGGACAACTTGCACAATTAGTGGTTGACTAAATACCTATTTACTGTATATTCAAACTTTTGAAATGACAGTTTATTACAATGTTCTAAATGATTCTGGAATTAACCAGGGTCCTTTTGGAATCATGCCGAAAACTTAAAAAATGTACACTTGAACTCAAAATTTGGCTAGGGTATGAGTAATTGTGCCCTTAACTGTACGGAAGTACCAGTTTTGGTATTACTTGTATTTTGTCAATTTTTTTACGTGTATCAAAACATGATCCAACATGATGTAGTACCGTTATTCGAATGTAAAGTACAACCACATTCAGAGGCTTACTGTTTAAAAAATACCCCTCTGACACAGTGTAATTCATGACCTAAAGCTCTTGTATTGGCACACAATAGACGTCTCTAGTCTTACATCTGGCGTGGGTACCTGTACAGCAGTCTCTGCATTTATGACTACGAAATACATCACAATACAGTAATTAAACACACATGGAACACTACAACCCCTGTAAGATATATCGACTCGCTACACATTTCATTAATTTTAATGCACATTAGCATTATTATCCACTCTTGCACAGCTGCCATTAAAATTATATTCTGCTAGGTAAATGCTGAGGTGTGTTTTATTTAAAGGACCATAAAGTAAGACTTGTTACAGGAAAGCACCATATCATCACATAGTTGTCTGTACGTACATTGATCATCGTATGGCCCAGTCTGTTCTCTGGAACATCAGTCAGATTGCATTTTTTGACGTCATGATATTGTTTTTGATTTTGTGAATGTACACAAACTTTGTGTTTGTGGTGATGACATCAGAGGAAATCTTATTTTTGTTAATTCATAAGAGAGACTAATCATTTTTAACTTAGCCAAAGCCTTACAATACTTTCCTACTGATGCTAAAAATTGACGAGAACATATCAAATTGTACTAAAAAGTATATTTGAATATCTGTTACATTCCTTAAGTTTCTATTGTTTGCGGCAAACCCGACAACGACTAATGATGTTTTCTTGAGAGGGCCCTTTCACCGTCTGAGGAAGGGGTTTGCTGTAAAGGAAGAAGTATACAGAAACATGAGAGATCATGGAAAGTGATGATGAATTTGATCAACAGTCTATTCCAACTAAAGGTACCTGAACATGTCAGGATTGAGGGACGCCAGCCAGTAGCTGTATGAATCAGGGTAGTAGTTGCACGTCCCTCTGCCATGACACTCTATAAAAGGCACTTGGCGGAAATGTTCAAGGCACGATCCTGGAGAGACCAGTGGCTGGGAAGAGCCCTCTGCACCAACGCCTGTTTGCTAGTTGGGTAAAGGCCAAAAAGACACATTTGCTTTATACAGTATATTGAGAACAGTGATCCCTCATTTTTCGCAGTTAATGGGGACCAGAACCGGCCGCGATGTGAAAAACCGCAAAGTAGCGTGTATTTATTCTAGGGGTGTCAAATTTATCGCGTTTAATTACTCACATTAAAATATTTGACGCATTTAACACACATTCCCTGCTCAAGCAGATTAAAATGACAGCACAGTGTCATGTGCACGTGTTACTTGTGTTTTTTGGTGTTATGTCGCCCTCTGCTGGCGCTTGAGTGCGACTGACTTTATGGGTTTCAGCACCATTGTGTAATTATTGACATCAACAATGGGGAGCTACTATTTTTTTGATTGAAAGTTTTACAAATTTTATTAAAACGAAAACATTAAGAGGGGTTTTAATATAAAATTTCTACTTGTACTAACATTTATCTTTTAAGAAATACAAGTCTTCCTATCCATGGATCACTTTAACAGAATGTTAATAATGTTAATGTTATCTTGTTGATTTATTGTTATAATAAACAAATACAGCAGTTATGTGCACTATGTTGAATGTATATAACCGTCTTGTGTCTTATCTTTCCATTCCAACAATAATTTACAGAAAAATATGGGATACTTTATAGATGGTTTGAATTGCGATTAATTACGATTAATTAATTTTTAAGCTGTGATTAACTCGATTAAAAATTTTAATTGACAGCCCTAATTTATTCAAGTTTAGCATTGGGAAGAGATACATATAAGACATGTTTTTTCACCCCCCCCCCCCCCCCCCCCCAAGGAATAATTAAAAAAACAAAAACAAAAACAAAAAAATGTTTTTGTATATAAGTATTTCAATAAAGATTATTTTAAGCACATCAAATGTAGTAATTATGTACTATGTACTATGTACTTACATGTTACTGTCCCACCAATTATTTTTAAACAAGAATAAAATAGAAAAATGCTTGTCTTCATGAAATCTGCGATGGACTGAGTACACAAAGTTTGAAGCACGAAGTAGCAAGGGATGGTAGCTCGCCATCTGGACACAAGCCGGGGTCTGATCAACCCCAGCTGGGCCACCTGGCGGAGGGTGTATGATGTTGAAAGACCCAAAACACCCGATGATTCCAGGAACATCACTGAACATGTGTCCAGATGCATAAGTAAATGTATGTACACAGGGCGCGAAGTTTGAAATGAGAAGTAGCAAGGGATCACTGTATAGTGAAAATCAAAACACCGCTAGAATTGTATTTTTACCATGACAAATGAATATCCACTCCAGAGGGACTCCCAGCCATACGGACAGTTTGGTACCCGAATTGTCTGACTGTGGACCGCTATGACATTAGAGGTAGTTTCACATACTGAGCACCTGAAATAAAAAAATAATAATAAAGACACCTTAACATTGTCCTTTTTTCAGGAACAAGTTGAAAGTACAGGATATTGTTTCATACTTGTTACTCTTATCCTGTTCTGGGTTATGACAGAAGCTGATTTCTATGTCAGAGAATCATGAGAATACAGTATTTGGCCAAAATCACCAATGGTGAACTTCTCAAAAAATTGAGTCACAAATCAATTTAAGAAAAAAACTACTGAGAAGCAGGTGGACTTATTTGAAAGAGAACAAGACCAGATCTCGTGGAAAACAAAAGAACACTTGGCGAACAAAAGAACAAGGAGTGAAGTGAAGGTTTAGAACAAAATGTGGGGAACCATCAAGAGACAGGCTCAAAATTGACAGGAAAGGTCACTGTAATTTTTTTTTGTTAGCATGCAAGACAAACCTTGAGAAAAGTTTAATCTGAACCTGCATTGGCAACTTGAATGACAGGAACATGTACTATTTATTACATGACCAGTGCTACCAATGCTTGAGTGTATTTATCAATAAAAGTCCCCATTACTACCTGCTGATGTGGGAGGACAATCTCTCCCCTGTGACAGCAACCATGGAGGGAAGCATAGGCGCATCAGTAGTCAGCCAGTAGGAGTAGTCGTTACGAGAAGCATAGCGGCAATTTGACTCCGTGTCACAGAAGAGGAAAGGCATGGGGGAAAATCGAGGTAGACAGCTTCCCGAGGTGCCTGAGAGGACGAGATGTTCAAACATAACATACATTGTGATATCGATGAAGATTCTCTGGAGCTTGAACAGGTCTCCTTACCCAGGTCTTGACCGTGAGACCGCTCATTTCCGTTAATGAAGAGGAAAGAGTAGCCATAGTAGAGAAGGGTGGTGCCTTCAGGGCATTGTGGTAGAAGAGTACTTTGACTGTGTCGTGCAATTAGGAAGCTGGTCACATAGCTGTATCTACTTGGTCCTGGTAATCCCTTTTGGCCCTTGTTGCCTGGATTGCCAGGGCTGCCTGGAAGACCTGAAAAAGGAAAAAAAAAAAATACTGGAACTATACTCTTATCTATGTTCTATAATGTTTATTCTGTTCAGGGCAAGAAGCTGAGGCCTATACCATCTTAAGACACCATTGACTGGTTGCAAATCTCAGGGGAAAGAAAGATAGACAAAAATGTGACGATGATGATGATGTGGCAGTTTTGGCTTCATCAAGTACCTTAGGGTCTTGATCACAATTGAAGGAAGGGGAGTGGGATATTGAGAAACAGATCGGTGCAGTTTCTAAATTGATGCCGTCTTTGTATTGGTCTTTTGTGGTGAAGGAGCTAAGCTGAAAGGCCACACTCGAATTACAGGTCGAGCTACGATCCTAGTCTCACGTATGGTTAGGAGCTAGGGGTTGTGCCTCAAAGAACAACATCCGAGATACAAGCGTCTAAATTGAGTTGCCTCCGCAGGATGTGATGCACCGGGCTAAGAAAATAACCAATGCTCATCTGCACTGACAGAAACCAGATAAGGTGGCTATGGCATCTGGTTAGGATACCTCCTGGACGTCTCCATGGTGAGATGTTCTGGGCATGTTTCACTGGGAGGAGGGTCTCAGGACAATCAGGACACGATGGGAAGGACTGTGTGTCCTGGATCGCCTGTGAAGGTCTCTGAAACTTCCTGGAGGAACTGGATGAAGCCAATGGGGAAAGGAAAGTCTGGGCTTGCCTGCTACAGCTACTACTCTGTGACCTGACCTCTCAGATAAAGTTAAAGAAGATGGATGGATGGATGGATTTTCATTCAAACTTTACTGAGTGGTATCTGAACCTGTTCTAGGTGCATGAAGGTCAGACAAGTAAACCTTATCAATCCTATATATATATATATATATATATATTTAATTGACTTAATCAAATTATGTTAGACAGTCATCATTATTAGATCTAGATCCACAAAAGCACTCCTGCACACACCTGGCAATCCTGACGCTCCCTTGTCACCTTTGTGACCGGGAAATCCAGGTGGTCCCACTGGGCTGGAACCTTGCACTCCTTTGGTACCTGGGGGACCTTTTAAACATAACATTAAAAGTCAGATTTGTGTAAAAAGTGTGTATGTTGGATATCAGTACACTACATTTACTATAGTTTATTCAGTTAACACTTCAGACCTGGTATGCCTGCTGGTCCAGCTGGTCCAGTGTTGCCTGTGGCGCCAGTGTTTCCAGGAGGACCAGGTAGGCCCGGGGGTCCTGGTTCATATATTACCCTGCCATACCCTGGTTCTCCTTTGACACCTGAAGAAAAAACAATGCGATTTGGTCTATGAATTTTGGTCTTTCAAACAGTGTACTCACCAGGTTGTCCTGGAAAACCTTTTCTCCCAGGTTGACCAGGTTGGCCCTGTATATAGCCAATGTCTCCCTTGTCACCTGAAAAAAGTTCAATTAGGACCATGACTACTATTTTGAACAATGCATAGGTTAGAAATCTTACCAGGGTACCCATTATTTCCAGGAGGACCTGCATCACCACTTGGTCCCAGATTTCCAGGTTGGCCTCTTGGACCCTGGCGAAGTATACCAAGCAATGAACATGTAAGTATTATGCATTAATGTACAGATGAGAATGCAACAGCTATATCACAAACATATTCAGACAAAGCTGAAAAAAATGGCATATTGATTTTGACAAATGTAACTTATCAAAGCAGAGTTTTACAATTCTGAAATGTGAAAATGTATTTCATCCTTTTCAGTTAGGAAGTAATTAAAAAGGCGTCAACATACAGGTGGACCAGGAATGCCTGGCTCTCCTAGAGGTCCAGTATAGCCTGGGCTTCCTGAGGGGCCAGGGTCTCCTCTGTTCCCTTTTATTCCAGGTCCTGGAGGGCCTGGAGGTCCAGGTGGACCGGGATAACCTTCAAAACAAAAATTAAAAGCAGAGCTCGATAATTATGTGGTGTATGATTACCAAATCTAGTTAATTACAGTAGTTTGAAAATAAACATTCTCCTACCTGTAATTCCCGGTCGGCCATCAAGTCCACGGTCTCCTTTTGCCCCGGGAAAACATGGCCCATCTCTTCCTGGTGGTCCTCTGGGACCAGACGTCCCATGTTGTCCTGTAGGTCCTCTGTCTCCTCTTAATCCAGGTATTCCAAAACCAGGAGAGCCAGGGGAACCAGGATTTCCAAGTGGACCTACAGAACAGGAACAGAAGTTTGTGAATTCAGTAGTCATTTTATCTACTGACAAGCCGAATCAATCATACTTTCCGTAGTTTTAAACTTTGTTCCAACCTATTTTCGTCTAGGGCATGTTCAGAGTTCATTTAATGGAGGGGGGCGCGATCAAAGTGTCATAACAGGGAAGTTTAGACTCACCTGGCTGACCCGGAGGACCACGCGGACCTGGTGGTCCCTCAATCCCATCTATATATAAGGAAAAATGGGAACATTTGAATTGCATCACAATGATTGAAAGCAAAATTAGCCATTTGAAATGTCCATTAGTCAAACATTATTTTTTTAAATGGACACAGTTTACTGTATCGCTCACATGAGTCGCCTTTTTGGCCTGGTGGTCCAGGGTACCCATCTTGTCCTTGGTTGCCTTTGGAACCTTGAGGACCAGTACCACCTTGTGGTCCTGGGAAACCTAAAAAACAAAACACACAAGATGATGAATGTAATGCAGCCACTTTCTGTGGCATATCAATGGACATTGCCTGGTGGTCCATTTGGCCCTCTAAGTCCTTTGCGTCCCTGTGGTCCATCTAAACCTCTTGGTCCTTGATATCCAGGTGAACCTAAAGTTTTAGTAGGGTTGGAATAAAATATGTAGACCAATATTAGCAATTAAAAGACACAAGGGCACTCAGAATATATTGCCAGGGGTTGAAACCATTTTGTCCAGGGTATCCTGGTTCTCCCTTAAATCCACGAGATCCTGGTAAACCGTCAGGTCCAACAATACCAGGCTCTCCTTTTTCTCCTTTCATCGTATGTGTGTTGCTTAATCCTGGTTCTCCCTGATGACAAAGAACATCTATTATTCATCTTTGGCTCATGCACTTGATTCTGCATAAATAGTCAAGTTACTAATTTTTTCACTTTTTGTCCAAGTGGTCCAGGTGGGCCATATCCGTCATAGTTTGGTTCTCCTTTTTCTCCTTTGTAACCACTTGGACCTGGTAGCCCTTCTGTGCCAGGCCCGCCAGGGATTCCCTGGTTCCCTTTTAGTCCTTTTGACCCTATGTGTGCATTATAATAGCATCAGCAGTGATTAAAATTGGGATACATAACAAATTAATTTTCTATTAGGTGCACCAGATCAGCATACAGTATACGTACCAGGATTTCCTTGTCTTCCTGGATCGCCTGGAATCCCAGTAGGTCCTGGGCCGCCTTTTAAGTATGACGGAATACCTGGGTCACCCGGAAGACCTGGATGGAACACATACCATTTTCAAAAATTATATTAAAATCATGTTTGTCTCCATCCATAGGAGGGGAAAAAAAGTATACACCTCTTTTCCCAGGCCTCCCCGGTGCTCCAGTACTTCCCCAAAGTCCTTTTGCTCCAATTCTTCCAGTATCTCCCCAGGGACCGGGTAGCCCAGGATGACCTGATATAGTCCAATTCAATTTGCAAAATGACACACTCTACATATAAACCTAAGTGCACAAAAATATCGAGTAACTTATTGGTAAATTAAGTCACCTGGTGGACCAGTCTCTCCTGGAGGGCCAACAACCTCAATAGGTGATGGAGATGGAGGCCCTGGAGGCCCTCTTAGTCCTTTATCCCCAGTCTCTCCTGGTGGACCTTGGTAACCTTTATTTCCATCACGTCCGGGTTCACCTGTAAATAATTAGAGAATAAAGATCTATAACTCCTTGGAAGAAAATGTAAAGTATAAAGTCACTGGTAGTGTAACTTTGTAGGGGTCATCAACTTGGTGTCTGTGGGAATCATTTGAAAAAGAGAACATCATTAGCCTCCGGGCCTGTTCGAAATTTACCTCAATAATGATAGAAATTTTGAAATTCTATTAGTGTTGTAGATGGCATAATTTTGTCATGGTTAAAGTTAGGTTCTTTCAAGTTTGTGCCCTAGTGTGTCTTCTACTTGTGATCGCCCAACATTCACCCGTTGTAGTCTGCTCCTTGTGTGTCAACCAGTCAGCTGTCGCTTGTGTTAACCTTCATTGTCTTGTTACCCCATGTCTGTGTATTTAAGATCCCTGTGTTCAGTCATCCTTTGTTGCGTCATTGTCCATGACAGATGTGTGTTCTTTGGCCCCCATACTTGCCATGTTCCTGATTCATAGTAAGTTTTTAATACCCAGTATTTTTTTTTTTTTGTACTTAGTTTTTGGTCAGTTTGATTAGACATTTTTGAGTTACCAACACCCTGCCTGGCTTCCCTCCCTTCCATTTGGGTCCCACCTTGGTCCTTGCCTTCTTGCTCGCAATCACTAACACATTTGAAAACTAATAACAGTATTGTGTGAACTCAATAAAATGATTGGTGTATTTGCATGAATCAATATCATTTACAGTAGATTATTAAAAGTAAGTTGAAGGCTGCGGCTGTGGTTTGTGGTCCGGGTGGACGGGCGGGGGTCGGGGTAGGCGTGGGGTTGGTGGTGCGTCCTTTCTTGCCATCCCTGAAGGCCGGTTGATGGGTGTGTGGGTGGCCCAGGGGACCACCCTGGATCCCGGGGGGGGGGGGATTGCTCCTTTGCTGGGCTGCGGGAGGAGGGATGGGCTGTGCTTGACCCCCGGCCCCCACCCGACCTCCCACCCTCCCCGGGCTGGCTGGGTGGGGGCCGTGGCCCTGGGTTGGCGCCCGCGTGGCATCTCCACTCATCTGCGTGGCTGTCGCGCGCCTGGTGGGGCTCGCGTGCGGCTGGATGTGATAGGGCGCGCTCGTGTGGGGGGGGTCCCGGTGCCGGGATTGCTAATGGGGCGGCGTAGGGTTGGTTGCCAACGGGCTTACACTCACAAGGGATTCGCACAATTACTGGGTTCTAGTTCACAGAGCTGATTTGTGTACACTCTAACACTTTCAATCATTTAACTTATAGACTACCCCACTCACGTCCCCCTCTTTCCCTGTCAACAGGCCCCCCACGTGGTGTCAACCGGAAATACATCTAGCTGACGATAGCACCAACATATTAGTAAATGGTCTAGATGTTCAATGTATTTCCCTTTTGTAGTTTGTGTTTTTCTTTCTTCTCTTGTGTTTCTTTTCTTCTGTTCCCCCATAACCCCTTCCTGGTCACTGCTTTGTCATAATAAACGAAGTATGTTGAGTGATCACAATGGGAGTATGTCAGACTCTCAATGTGAAACAATAAAACTGTTCAGACTATCCGGGCACTTAGACTTCTATTCTCCGTGTCAAACAGCTGAACAGGACAGGTTTGAAAAAAATAAAATAGAAAATATAAATTTTTTAAAAAGTAAGTTCAGGAAATGTGTTACTTTTGAAGTGTGGATCAACCTGGTATCCCTTTGCATCAAACAGTAATGACTCGTTATTTTACAAGGTTTGGCAAGTCCTGGAGTGTAAAGTTTCAGTCGCCTCACTTTAGTGTAGGCAGCATGGGCTCAAGTCTCATCAAGTGACTGTCTGAAAGTTTATTTGCCTCTATATTTGCCGGGTGATTGATTGA
The DNA here is from genome assembly GCF_030265065.1 of Corythoichthys intestinalis. NCBI lineage: Eukaryota > Metazoa > Chordata > Actinopteri > Syngnathiformes > Syngnathidae > Corythoichthys > Corythoichthys intestinalis. The sequence goes on along the minus strand of NC_080408.1, from coordinate 20,805,763 downwards.
CCAGTCCAGTCAGTACATGGCTGTCTTTTACAATTAGTCAGCTAGGCTACTCTCCAGCGTCCTACAAACCTGAACTAGATAAGCGAAATGAAAGAATTGACAGGTGAGCTGAAGCCTATCCCAGCTGTCACTGGGTGAGGGACTAGATGCACTGTTGTCTAAAACCGAATCCAAAGCGTCTGGGTCCATTCTTTCTACAATACCAGTCAATAACAGAGCACAGAGCCATACGAGCATTCATACACACACAACTACACAATTACTGACTGAAATTAATTCAACAACAACAAAAAAAAGCCTGGTTGAACTTTTTGTGATACCAATTCCCCCTGGTGGTCCTATACTTCCAGGCAATCCTTGTGGTCCATATCCTGGCAATCCATCCGGTCCAGGGTCTCCTGTCATTCCTGATAATACCCAAGAGGTTTAACTATTAGCCAACCAGACAGCAGTTAATAGGTTCAATGTAAAATTAAGGATTTCCCAAGTTGTATCGGGTGTAAAAAAAAAAAAGAAAAAAAAAACATGACCAGAAAATCACTATGTGAAGTACAATCATACCTGGTTGGCCTGATGACCCATTGTTTCCCTTAATTCCTTTTTGTCCAGTCGCCCCACGGCGACCTGGAACTGTTGGACCGGGAAATCCAGGCACACCTGGAGGGCCAGGTTTACCAAACCCAGGGAATCCTCTATTTCCCTTTTCACCTGGCAACCCATTGGGTCCTGAGACAAGGTAGATGAAGTGACTGAGCACAATGGTGATCAGGTGGACACAGACGTATGGTGAAGGTATAAAAATAAGAAAAGCAGCAAATATATAATGTGATGTATTTGCTTATTGTGTCTTTTAAGAATATCACTTACCTGGCAGTCCTGGATCGCCATCTGGTCCCGGAGGTCCTCGTGGTCCAGGGAGAGCATTACATGAGCCTTTGGGACCCAGTGATCCTGGTGGACCGATTTCCCCTTTATTGCCTGAACACAAGATGGATGCAGAAGATACAGTCTTGTATGTATTTCCTTTTCATTATCATATTCATCAATGAGAACCTTTTTCTCCTGGAGACCCTGGATTTCCGGGTAACCCCGACCTTCCAGGTGGGCCAGAGACTCCAGGATCTCCTATAGGTCCTTGAGCCCCATTATTCCCAGGGAGGCCAGGTAGACCTTTTGGTCCTGGATATCCATCACCACCATCACCCTGAACATGATGAGCAGAAAAGTTGAACCTAAACATCCCTATGTTTTTGCATCATGAACAGCAAGCGTTCTTAATCTTTTCTGAACTGGGGTAACACTCTTTCCCGTTCACAAGGAATCACTATTGCAATTGGAATTTATGGAAACCCCACACATAGGTTATCAGTAGCCTGTTGCTCAAACACAACAATCCTAACTAGAGTTGTCCAGATCGATTGGCATCCCGATCGATCGGGTCCGATCACGTCATTTTCAAAGTATCGGAATCGGCAAAAAATATCAGCCATGCCTTTTTTTAATATATATACAGTATATTTTTTAATTAAATCGTTTTCTAATTGTATTTAACGTTACAGACATAATATGTTACACTCATCCAGAGTCTTTAGTTTAGGCTTAAGGTAGGGTTATCAAATTTATCCCGACAACGGTGGTAATTAATTTTTAAAAAATGTATCATGTTAAAATATTTAACACAATTAATGCATGCGCTACACGACCCACTCACGCATTGTCGCGCTCAATCTGTAATGGCGCCGTTTTACCTATATAGAGAGATAAAAGGCAGCGTAAAATGAGTAGAGTGAATTTTGGCAGCCTTTGGAGCCTTTTTTTAATTGGCTAAAGCCTTACAATCCCTCTCCCTACGATTAGAAATATCATGGGAAGCAATGTGGGGAAGCAAGGTAGCAACTGATCTTTTTCTTAACACCTTATGTTATTTCCCAACGCAGAGAAGATATATCAATTGGTAGCACTACGCACAGTCATGGTTCCACTTCCCATCATGCATTTGGGCATGGCTACAGTATCATTTACTGAAAGCTCAACAAATACACTAGATGGCAATATTTAGTCATAATATACAAAGTCACAAGTCTTTCTATCCATGGATCCCTCTCACAGAAAGAATGTTAATAATGTAAATGCCATCTTGAGGATTTATTGTCATAATAAACAAATACAATACTTATGTACTGTATGTTGAATGTATATAATTGTCCTAGTTTTATTCATTTTTTTCTTAATGCATTGCCAAAATGTATATGATAGGGGAAAAATTATCGGGAATGATTGAAATTGAATCGGCAGCACGAAAAAAGCAATCGGATCGGGAAATATCGGGATCGGCAAATACTCAAACTAAAATGATCTGGATCGGATCGGGAGAAAAAACACCTGATCGGAACAACCCTAGTCCTAACACACAATACCGTCCCGTTAGCCTTTGTGGCCCACTGAAACATTTCTAAAATAAATTTGACACTCTACAAAAGACCCAACTCCGCTGGTGGTAAAGAATCATTGATCTACATTACAGTGTCTGTTCAGATCTCCGATAAATTTTAGAAACCAACCTTTCTTCCTGTAGTGCCAGGAAGGCCTTGTTGACCTGGTTGACCAGGAAGACCGATACCTGGGACGCCTGGTCTACCTGGCAACCCCTTATCACCTGAATAACACACAAATCCACACATGTAGTATGATGCAACATGAAGCATGAATATGAATTAGAGCATTAATTACTATGAGAAATCCTGTGGGATGGGAGTCAAAATTTTATTAATCCCTTGATTGGTAATCAACGGAAGCGGGCGGGAACTCATGAATTGATGATGATTTTCACCTGTGTTAAAAATCATAAAGGACCAAAGCATCCATTTTTGTAGTTTTATTATCGTGGGCCAACACTATCTCGACTTGCGTTGGCATGTCAAAAGAACATTCCAATATCCCAAGTTTTCAAAGATTCGACTTCTTGCTACTATATTTGCATGGAATTGGAATTCTTCTCTGTTAGCGGGAATGAACGGGAGTGAAAATCCTCTCCTGATTCATTCTCTATTATGTATGAACAACCTTTCTCTCCTGGGAACCCTGGTGGTCCAGGATACAAGTCGCCACCGCTTTCCCCTTTCTGTCCTCTGAAGCCTGGTCCGCCTATGAAACCTGGAACTCCTGGAACTCCTGAAAATATGTTTGTATTGTTTCAGAGTGAATGATACTCCTATAAAACTTTACATATAACTGTATTCAATCATGTGTTTTACCTTTTCTTCCTGGTAATCCGGGTTGACCTTTAAACCCAGGTGGTCCAGGAAAACCTTTTGAGTGTATGTGGCCTGGTTCTCCTTTCTGGCCTACCATTGTAGGGTAAGAGAATAGAGGTAAAACATTTTCTGTCTGTCAGTCTCTCAGATTTCTCCATTCTTGGAATATATTTACCCACCTGGACTTCCAGGTATCCCTGGGAAGCCATCTACACCCAAATTCCCTTTAGTTCCTGGGAGTCCACGTGGCCCATATCCCACTTCCCCAGGGTAACCTTGTGGTCCTGGTTTGCCCAAACGCCCTGGTAGACCTGGAAAACCTTTCTCTCCCTCTTGGCCGTACTAAAGTGTAGATCGAGATATTTTTTGTTTAACTGATTAGAATTTCTGGAAAATACAAATTAAATTGAACAATTGAAGATTTCTAGTCAAAACCTTCTCACCGAATCCCCAGGAGGGCCTTGGACACCTTTGCGACCTTGTAATCCTGGAGGCCCCGGGTAGCCATCTACTCCAGGGCTCCCAGGATACCCTGTGTCTCCTTTCTCACCTTTTACTCCTGGTCTACCATCAAAATATGACTCTCCCTTTTGTCCACGGATACCTGGAACACCTGTTTCCCCAATACGACCCTTGGCAGAGCAACAACAACAAATCACAACATTAAAGAAAACAGCGACTTGACACCCCCCTCCCCCCTTTTAAATATTACATGCAACTTTTCTGACCGGTAATCCAGGCAAGCCTCGATTTCCTGGGAAACCTGGGTCACCTCGAGCTCCTGGCCCTTGATTATATCCTGAGAAATAAATGTACAGCGTAGACAAAGGTGCACATACTGTAGGATGCTAAAGGCTAAACTATTGTGGTTTTGGCTTATAATTTTCGTCACTTAACTCATTCACTCCCAGCCATTTTCATCGGTGCAACCCCCTTCGTTCCCGGCCGTTTTACTGGATTTTGACTGATTTTGCAAGGCCCACAGAAAATTCTGTTCTATTGCTATATAAACATGGAACCCACCAAATGAAAGATTACTCTCTTCTTTCAGCAGGGAAAAAAAAAGTTCGTCCATATCTTTATCCCTTCTTTAGAAATCAGCATTAGAAAATAGCTTAGTTTGGGCAATTTTCTAATTTCTGATGAAAAAACAAATTCAGTTTTTTGTGAAAGCATACATTTCAAACATAACTTTAACACAGCTATTTTTTTTTGCTTTAGTTACATCCCAAACATCTGACTAATGTTTTCCTTTTACAAAATAACATAAACAACAAGACAAATAGCTTTTGATGGCAAAGTAACTATTTATTTACACATAACTAAGTGAGAGATGACGCTGTTGTGGCTGCGACAGCCAGGGTAAACTTTTCCCTCATCGCCGCCTGTCTGATAAAGATGGATTTTTTTTAGTCTTTCTTTTGTGGTGACCACTGCTTCGTGGCAGAGTTCGCCTGGGGAGCTTGTGTTCCTGGGGGGGGGGGGGGGGGGGGGACTTGTTTAGCCGTGCGCTTTTCCATACGGGACACTGGAGAGTGCGGGGGACGTGAGCGGGTGAGCAGCATGGACTCAACGGCATCGTCAGCTGCACTGGTGGTCCCAGTCGTTCTGCTCAGTCGTCCAGTGCCTGGCATCCCGGGCGTCCACCCGGTTGTTCTGCTGGGTCGTCCGCCGCCTGGCATTATGTACATCCATTCGGTCGTCTTCCACCGGCGCCCCGGCCGTGCGGCCCGGCCGTTCGTTCCGTTGGATCGGGTTGCGGGTCTTACCAAATGCGATACTGCCCTCCAGTGGCCAGTTTTATTGCTTTAAAATGGATTTTCAGCTTTGTGCTTTGGAGCTAAGTTGAATCAGAACCCAGAGATGTCTCTTGTGTAAAAAAATGTAAAAGACGTATTTATACGTCTTTTACATTTTTATACGTCTTTTACATTTTTACATACGTCTTACATACGTCTTTGGGACACTGAAAACAATTAAAAATAGAACGTATTTATACGTTTTTGGGAGCAAATGAGTTAATTGATGGCTAGGAGAGATCAGGGCCAATTGGAGTGCATGACTTGGTAGAATATGTGGAGGTACATCCACTCGATGACGATTCCAGTTACTGAGGTTAAAAACAATTCTAAACTAATAATAAATTGAAAACTTAAAGGGAAAAAAAAAAAAGTTTTCTTACCTGGTACTCCTGGTGGACCAGGTGGACCGGGTGGTCCTGGATCTCCTTTTCCTGGACATCTATAGCAGGGCTCGCCCTTTTCCCCTGAAAAATCAGAAATTGTAATTTTCCGAATGTTTTTTTCTTTAATCTTTAGTCAGATTTTTAGCAATTTAAATGGTTGTTCTGATGCCAGATTCAACAATACTGTTTCCCACCTTTCATTCCATAAATGCCATCATATCCTGGAGGGCCGGGTTGACCCCTGACTCCCTTCATTCCAGGTGGACCTCTAACTATTTCTTTGCCTAGAAATAAGAAAAAAATATCTTAACGTATGAGTAAATGCTCAGTGATATAGATTATTAATAACAATTTTCAGTTTTTTTGGTTCAATTACAGTATCATGAAGTTGTAACAAATGCTGTGGTTGTGCATTAAAAGAAATCTACAGACAGTGGATAATGCTGATTATTATAAAATTGATTTTTTTTTTTTTTTTTTTAAACTTTTCTCGAGTTCTAAAAAAACTAACATTCAAAAGTTTATGTCAAATTAGATTCATCCACAAAAGTTAGACGACATTATTCGTTCCCAAACATGCATTTTATGACAAGTGTGGTACTGTAACTTTGGGACTATAAGGCGCACCTGACTATAAGCCGCCACACACCAAATTTGACATGAAAACGACATTTGTGAATCGATGAACCGCACTATACTATATGTCGCAGCTGTCTTCACTGTATTATGGTATATTCACACCAAAAGATATGAACCGGTAACAATGTATTTGACAGCGGCAACATAAGACTGTCAGAAGACCAAATGAACCGCCATGAAGCATTGAACAGTCAATCTCTGCTGCCACTCGCTATTAACGCTGTTGTTATCCAACATGCCTCCTAGCATGCATTGCAACGCTACAGATGTAAAGAACAATCAAAATTCATGTTTTATGCTAATTATTTCTTCAGTTACTGTTCCAGTTGTTTCATTATTTGTTAGTGATGGTATTTGGTAACACTTTATTTGACAGTGGTGCCATAAGACTAAGATAAGACAATCATAATTATGACATGACACTCTCATACACATTAATGAATGCTTATAACATATGTCATTTAGTGTCATCTGGCAAATTATCTCAGTTTTGAATGGATGTAAAAGATGAGCCGCAGGATTCAAAATGAGGGGAAAAAGTAGTGTCGCATAGTCCGAAAATTACGGTACATAAAATATTTAGATACTAACTTTTGACAAAGTTACACTGTACTTTTTGCAAACTGTTAAACATAACCTTTTTCTTCGGGAGGGCCAGGTGGACCTTGGTTCCCTGGGGGTCCTTGTTCACCAGGATCCCCCTCTGGACCAGAGGGTCCCGGATAAGCATCACCCGGCTCACCAGGATCTCCTTTGGGACCTCGGGGACCATCAGGACCTCGTGGCCCTTGTGTATCATATGAATCTCCTGTGTATACAGTTAGCAGGAGGTCGTTTGAAATGTTTAAGTGTGCACATGGATACACAATATAGGTAAAAGCCTTGGAACACAGCGCTTAGATAGTTAGCTGTCCCAATTCTTTTGACCATGTTTTGGAATTTACAAGATTGGTAAACACCTGGCGGTCCCCGAGGGCCAGGAAATCCCACAGCACCTAAAAGAAAAGACATAAAATGTGCTTTTTATCCTTCCATAGCTAGTTAGCCTACTGCTGGGTTTTGTGTATTCACCTTGGCGTCCTGGAGGGCCAGGTTGGCCTGGATTACCGGGATCACCACTGTATCCTTTTAGTAGCAGCACATCATCAGGCGGCAATATCTGCAAACAAACGATTGTTTGAATACACATTGTTTTGTTGGAACAACACTCTCATTATTATTTTTATATACAGTATATGTAATACTGTAGCAGTCCTTCTAAAAAATTTAGCATATTGTGATAAAGTTAATTATTTTCTATAATGTACTGATAAACATTAGACTTTCATATATTTTAGATTCATTACACACAACTGAAGTAGTTCAAGTCTTTCATTGTTTTAATGTTGGTGATTTTGGCAAAAAAGTCCAGAAAAAACAAAAAATCCTATCTCAAAAAATAGGCATATCATGAAAAGGTACTCTAAAGAAGCTACTAACCTAATAATCTGAATCAACGAATTAACTCAAAATCCCTGCGCAACATTCCTGAGGGCTTTTAAAAACTCCCAGCCTGGTTTATTACTCAAAACTGCAATCATGGGCAAGTCTGCCGACCTGACTGCTGTCCAAAAGACCATCATTGACACCCTCAATCAAGAGGCTAAGACACAAAAAAAAATTCCTGAGCGAATAGGCTGTTCCCAGAGTGCTGTATCAAGGCACCTCAGTGGGAATTCTGTGGGAAGGAAAGAGTGTGACAGGAAACGCTGCACAACTAGAAGAGGTGACTGCACCCTGAGAAAGATTGTAGAGAAGGGCCGATTCCAGACCTTGGAGGACCAGCAGAAACAGTGAACTGAGTCTGGAGTAGAAACATCCGAGCCACCGTGCACAGGCGTGTGCTGGAAATGGGCTACAGGTGCTGCATTCGCCAGGTCAAGCCACTTTTGAACCCGAAACAGCGGCAGGAGCGCCTGACCTGGGCTACAGAGAAGATGCACTGGACTTTTGCTCAGTGGCCCAAAGTACTCTTTTCAGATGAAAGCAAATTTTGAATGTCATTCGGAAATCAAGGTGCCAGAGTTTGGAGGAAGACTGGGGAGAAGGAAATGCCAAAATGCCTGCCTCCAGCGTCAAGTACCCACAATCAGCGATGATTTGGGGTGCCTTGTCAGCTGCTGGTGTTGGTCTACTGTGTTTTTTCAAGGGCAGGGTCAATGCGGCTAGCTATTAGGAGATTTTGGAGCACTTCATGCTTCCATCTGCTGAGAATTTTTATTGAGATGAAGATTTCCTTTTTCAGCACGACCTGGCACCTGCTCACAGTGCCAAAACCACTGGTATATGGTTTACTGACTATCGCATTACTGTGCTCAATTGGCCTGGATTATCTTTAAATACCCGTTACTTTTTTGAGCAGAATTCTAGCTTTGTATAGGCTAATGTTCCTATTGTTGAAAGTACAAAAGTGTGTGATAAACAACTAGCACATTTATATTTAGCATTTTTTTTTTTTTACTGTACTGAAAATGAACCGAACCGTGACCTCAAAACCGAGGTACGTACCGAACCGAGATTTTTGTGTATCGTTACACCCCTAATTTTTATGCATTTAGCATTCGGGACAAACGCGAGCTTGACCCGCCAAGCAACAATTGCTAACGTCATGAATATTAATAAGAAAAGTGTGACGTGTTGCATGCGGTACGCCATTTAGCATTTTGAGGAAAGGAATGGGAAAAAAAAGAAACAAACTTTTATTTCCCCAGGTGGACCAGGATCACCTTGATCCCCCTTTGCACCCTAAAAAGACAGCACAGGGTTGTAGTGTTTAATGAAACATGGCAAATCATTTAAAAATTACAATAGTGTATGCAAATGAAGTGATTTTAGACCTGGCCTCCTTCTGTTCCTGGATATCCTGGACCTCCTTTTGGGCCAGGCCTTCCCTAAATGCCACAATTTGTTATAATCAACTCAATAACACCGCTGCGTGCAAACAGTATCCCTACCATAAATCCACGTTGTCCAGGTTCACCATCCTTCCCCATCTTTCCCTGCAAGGACAATTAAGTCCAGTAAGGACATTGGGTCCACACATTCAATAAGTAGCTTGTGTATGCTACAGAGAGAAAAGTCGACACAGTGTCGCCGCCGGCAATGCATTAATTTATTTTTCCATTAAAGTTCTTTTTGGCCGGGACGTATTACATGCCAATCATCATAAAAGCAATAAATGCTTGTGACTGGGGAGGACCTCTGTTGCATTATTTACACAAGTCTGCCTCAACAATATGACGGTGACACATTCTTGTTCAGATTCGAAAATATGACGACCTTCAAAGATGATACATATTTTGAGTCTGATCGTCTGGTCATATGTGAGACATTCGGCTAAGGACTCATAGGTGCACATTTACTTTGGTAGCGCACGTTACTGCCCTCTGCTGTCTAAAAAAATATCAATAGGCTCTAAATGAATTGCAGAACTGCATGCTTAAGATAAAAGCTGAGATACACAGTATGCATATTATTATACTTACTTCAGGACCCTCTTGTCCATTTTCTCCCTTTTCTCCTTTTATGGAGTAGCCATCGCCAGGGTCTCCCTGAGGAGGCAAATGTGTTCACAATTGAGTCTTAATTATATGAATGATGTTTTTAATAATATATTTAAACATACATATGGTGGAAAACATTCAGGTGACTTGAAGTTCTGCTCTGAGACCCCCAATATGGCCAAATTTCAAAATTGTCCAATATGCACATGTGATACATAATTGGAAAGCTTAAAATATCAATTTTTTTTGGGGGGGGGGGAGAAAAATTTTGAACAGGAGGGCATTTAACCCTATATTGCCAAATGTATCACATTTGATGCACCTAAAATTTCATGATTTTGAGACTAATTCAGAATTTTGACATTTCTTTTTGGAAAAAAAAAAAGATGGATGCAAGTCAACACATGCATCTGCAGGTTCCATGAGCAAAACAGGATTTAGCAAGGGTTATAGATATCTGAGCGCTTATTACACATATTCATTTTGACTTTTTCTTTTTACAAATTTGAAAAAAAAGGTTTCATTAGGACCTTATTTTTCAAATTTTGGGATTCTCTGATAATTGCTTCATATTGCTGGCATTAAAGGGTTAAAAAAAATAGCAAAAGGAGGAGGTGAGAGCACACAAGAGCAGAATTACAGACGCCATGACTTTAACGAGATATTATTGTGTACTTGCCTTGTTTCGATCCAAAAACTCGGTGTAGCATGTATCACCGAGTGTCAAGACACAGCCATGATTGGCCACATCTGGATTTTGGGGGGGATTGTATGGGTGAAACATGGTCATATAACAAGGGTCGCGATGCAGAAATCGCAGACATAAAGGAGTGGTCGAAATTTTATTTTTCATATATTTACCCTTTTAAACGCCCCCCCCCCCAAAATTTTTCTTTGTTTGGATGGATTATTTATCATCTAAAATATTGGGGAAAATGCAACAGTAACCAAAAATATACAATTAAGTGGTAGTTATGAGGTAGCTATCTGTGACTTTTTTACAGACCCCATTTTTTTCATTGTGACGTCATTTGTTTAAAAGTTTATATGCGAGTGAATAATTTTTTTAAAGTTTTTTTTTTAAGCGAAATATTACACATCAATTCATGATTCTAAGTTAAAAAATGACATTTTGAATAATATAATTACCTTCGTTTTATGGCTGGGTTGAAACAAAAGCGGTTGCGCAACGTCTGTAAACGGGGGTTTCCAGGGTAAAACGGGCAAATTAAAAGTAGTTCGGGGGCTTAATGCGCCATGAATCTGTTACGGCAGCATATAGACATATTGTTCTATCAAACACAACAGTTGTTTTGGCTCAAAATACAGCAGTTTATTTTAAAAAGGAGGGCAAGAGCAGAAACTGCTTTTTCAGTCTTGTCTGTGTTTTCCGCCATATTGTATATACGTACAGTGCTGGCCAAAAGTATTGGCACCCCTGCAACTCTGTAAGATAATACTCAATTTCTCCCAGAAAATGATTGCAATCACAAATGCTTTAGTAGTAATATTTTAATTTATTTTGCTTGCAATGAAAAAAACAAAACAAAAAAAAACCGAATTTAAAAAAAAATCATTATCATTTTACACAAAACTCCAAAAATGGGCCGAACAAAAGTATTGGCTCCCTCAGCCTAATACTTGGTAGCACAACTTTAAGACAAAATAACTGTGAACAACCGCTTCCGGAATCCATCAATGAGTTTCTTACAATGCTCTGCTGGAATTATAGCCTATTCTTCTTTGGCCAACTGCTCTAGGTCTCTGAGATTTGAAGGGTCCCTTCTCCAAACTGCCATTTTCAAATCTCTCCACATGTGTTCTATAGGATTCAGGTCTGGACTCATTGCTGGCCACTTTAGAGGTCTCCAGTGCTTTCTCTCAAACCATTTTCTGGTGCTTTTTGAAGTGTGTTTTGGGTCATTGTCCTGCTGGAAGACCCATGACCTCTTAGGAAGACCCAGCTTTCTTACACTGGGCCCTACATTATGCTGCAAAATTTGTTGGTAGTCTTCAGACTTCATAATGCCATACACACGGTCAAGCAGTCCAGTGCCAGAAGCAGCAAAGCAACCCTAAAACATCAGAGAACCTGTGCCATGTTTGACTGTGGGGACCGTGTTCATTCTTTGAAGGCCTTGTTGATACCTTGTCTCAAAAAGCTCTACTTTTGTCTCATCTGACTAGAGAACATTCGTCCAAAACGTTTTTTTGGCTTTCTCAGGTAGGTTTTGGCAAAGTCCAGCCTGGCCTTTTTATGTCTCTGGGTCAGAAGTAGGGTCTTCCTGGGTATCCTACCATAGAGTCCCTTTTCATTCAGACGCCGACGGATATCAATCTTTTGTTGAAATCTCTCATCAATCTTTCCGTCCACATCTAGGGAGGTTAGCCACAGTGCCATGGGCTATATTCTTATTGAGGACACTGCGCACGGTTGACACACATTCAGGTCTTTGGAGATGGACTTGTAGCCTTGAGACTGCCCATACTTTCTCACAATTTTTGCTACTCAAGTCCTCAGACAATTCTTTGGTCTTCTTTCTTTTCTCCATGCTCAATGTGGTACACACAAGGACACAGGACAGAGGTTGAGTCAACTTTAATCCATTTTAACTGGGTGCAAGTGTGATTTAGTTATAGCCACCACCTGCTATGTGCCACAGGTAAGTAACAGGTGCTTTTAATTACACAAATTAGAGAAGCATCACATGATTTTCCGAAGGGTTCCAATACTTTTGCTCGCCCATTTTTGGAGTTTTGTGTAAAATGATAATGATTTAATTTTTTTCCCCCTTTTGTGTTTTTTCATTGCAAGCAAAATAAATGAAGATATTACTACTAAAGCATTTGTAATTGCAATCATTTTCTGGGAGAAATTGAGCATTATCTGACAGAATTGTAGGGATGCCAATACCTGTGACCAGCACTGTATACATATATTCTTGTACATTCATGAGGTACTTTCATGAGGACTTTAGTTTGACGAGAATAATGTGCTGATCAGGTTGAACTTACTGGAGGACCCCTACAGCCTTTTTGTCCAGTATCGCCTGGGTCCCCCTTTGGACCCTAACAACCAAATTAAAACATCATATTACTCATGACAAAATAGCCACATATGCATTTGTTCTGTAAATATGTGTACTGATATCAACTTTGACAAGCTCATGAAATTTTTAATTTTACTCTTGTACCTTTAACACATCACCGTCACTGATGAACTCCTTTATTATCCGACCTGGTGGTCCAGGTGGACCTTTAGGTCCTTGTCTTCCCTAAATGTGAAGGCATTGTTAATTACTGTTGATTACTACTGTATATTTAAAAATCAATTGCCTTTGGTCCAGCTGGTCCAGGAATACCGATGCCCCCCTGACCCTAAAAGATTTTAAAAAAAAAAAAAAAATCAATCAATATTCACTGAGTATACAGTTTTTTGGGGGGAAATTATTGAGTATTACCTTTGATCCTGGCATCCCAGGAGTACCAGGAAGCCCCTGTTGATGAAGAACCATCCCTACAGATTAATATGTTTTAATACTGCACATTGTAACCATCTTACTCACATTCGGGCCACGTAGTCCCGGGTCACCAATTGCTCCAGAATATCCACGGAAACCTGGCTGTCCCTGGGATACAGTGATATACAGATTTATTGCAAGTGTAGGCATTCATACAGTTAGGGAAAAGAATAATAACTCAAATTGTTACATATTGTATGTCAACAGAAACATTTACCGGCTGCCCTGTTTTCCCAGGAGGTCCAGGTGGCCCTGGAATTGGACCCACTGATACAATAGAGTGACCCTGCAGAAAGGCAAGTAGGAACTCATATTCACACAGGAACTAAAGTTATACAACATAAAATATACAATATAAATGAATACTACATCACATTTGTAAAATATAAACACATATTAAAATAAATAATAGCCCATTTAAATAAAATACATTGAAATGAGCTAAAACACCTGTAATTAGATAATAATAAGACACAGATCCTGCTTACACAATTAAATTGATTAATTTCTGTGTGGCGCTTTAACTTGAGAAAATCCACCAATAAAGCTTTTGAAAACCGTTCATAAGAAAAAAAATATGATTCATTGAGGCATTTCATTTGTAAAATACATGTTAAAATCATTGTCATTGGGATTGCTTTTCTCTTTAGCACAGGACTTCTTTTTTCTTTTCTTTCATTCTTGGGGTCTGGAAGGCAAATTGTTGTTGGATTATCTAATTACCCACTACTTTTTGAGCAGAATTCTAGCTTTGTATAGGCTAATGTTCCTATTGTTGAAAACACAAAGGTGTGTAATAAACAACAAGCACATTTATATTTTGCATTTTTTATTCTTACTGTACCGAAAATGAACCGAACCGTGACCTCAAAACCGAGGTACGTACCGAACAGAGATTTTTGTGTACCGTTACACCCCTAGTACATATGTAAATAATATGGTCATGCAACATGTTATAGTACAGTATAATAGCAGTTCATATCAATAACGTTGTGCTGAGAAAAAAAATACCATTGCTTAAACAAAAATCAGACATTGTAAGTAACTTGCAACATTACTCATTACTTGTGTATTCTTTTCACTGAATACTTGTCACTTGAGTAAATATTTTGGATGACTACTTATACTTGAGTAATATTATTTTAAAGAAACACTACCTTTTTTAGTAACACTATTCTTTAATAACACTACTCTTACTTGAGTAAAATTTTGACTACCCACCTCTGTTGAGTACTCGTAAAAGTTCGCACTGTTAGCATAATCATGATACTGACCCATAACCTGAAGATCATTTTAAGATACGGATGAAAACACTTTTATACTACTTCAAATTATGATTTTAAAATGGATGACAAGAATCAGAGGTGGCATCATTAGAATAAATAAATAAATAAACAGTAGTCGATGTAGCAATTTAGGTATTTTTTTCCTGATTAACACATATCAACACATCAATAAACCTTTTTTCATATAAAAAAGGGGAAAGGGAAGCTACAGTGGATAAAGTGTATAAAGTCAGGTTGTTTTGCCTTGCTCGGTGGGTTTAATTCCAATTCCCATCTGACATGAAGAATCAGTCACTTTTTCGTAATTGTACTGGTACAACGTAATTTAAAAGTCCTTGAGTAAGACAAGGATGACAAGCTAATCAGTAAGAAAACACATCACGCAAATCATAAAATAAAAGCAAGTGAAAAATAATTCCGGTCATTTTTTCCCATTTTTTATATTTAATGCCTTTTCTTGAAGTGTGATTGAAAGGGCAATTCAGCTAGTATTGTAGTAGTGAATATCAAAGCTAATATTGAAGCAAGTTATTGGTCCCGATTGAACATATTCCAAAATCAGCTCAGGGAGCTCGGAGAGGCTCACCTGTTAATGCCTCGTCTCGTTATTATAATTCTCATCTTTTTTTTTTGGTACATCAGGCAGAATCCTGCCAAAAAACTTCAAAAGGGCAGTCCTGTGCACTTTTACACTTTCCCTAAAATAAACGCTAATATAAAAAGTGCTTAGTAACTGATCTCAGCAGGAACAGCATGTATTTTACTACCTACCTTTGGTCCAGCAGGACCCGGTGGACCCTGTGAATTAAAAAAAAAAAAAAAAAAGTAAGTCAAGTTTAATATTAAACACAATAATTTTTGGCTATCTTATGGCAATTCCAATGTAATGAAAAACCATGTTGGACTATTCAGAATGTGGTACTACATGCACTTAATGTTGAGAAAGTAACCTCGATTGGAAAAAAGGCAATCCTCAATAAGCAGGGGTGAAAGTGGGCCAGAGCAGTCAGGAACGCAGTTCCGGTATAAGATTCAGGGCTAGAACGCAGTTCCGGTATAAGATCCAGGGCCGGAATGCTGTTCGGGTATAAGATTCAGGGCTGGAATGCACGGTGCTTTGATTCCGAAATATGACGCCAGCTGTCAAAACGCTATGTAAAAAAAAAAATGCTAAGCTGCCACACATGAATTTCATCTCCAAGAAGAAAAGAATCTACCAACATCAGATTTACATACACAAGTGTTAACAACAAGGATAATAAAGTGCTTGTGTAGCGTCATCCGTTTCCACCAATATTATTTATTTTATTCCACGGACGGCATGGAGGTTTTCCCAGCAGCTGCAGTTATCTGAGTCTGACGATGATGAGTCACGTCAATGTGCGAATGCACGCAGCAAAGCAAAACGCCTGGGCTCTGTCTGTCTGACATACTGACATGTGATCAGTAGAAATAGTTCACTCTGATTGGTTCAAATGTGCATGTTTTCTGGAACTGTAAAAAAAAAAAAAAAAGTTGTTGAATTGAGGCGACAAAAAAAGGGCAATGCAACATAAAATGGATCAAATCTTTAAGAGCGACGAAAGAGTTGAGGAGGCTTACTTATCATATTAAATTTTATTTGCTCTGACGGGAAGGTTCAGGACATCTTAGCTGTCAATGTGCACTTTGGACTTATATTTGTTCATTGATGTTAGGCTACTTATTCATTTCCTTATGATTTAAAAATGTCAATGTTTGCGTGATTTTTAAAATATATTCCATTTCACTCTGCATAATATGTCATTTGTACTTATTTTTCTGAATGTATGTTACTTATATCTTTATTATAAAGAAAAAAAAAGGAAATGTTTACATTAACTTCAATTTTAATATATATCCAATGTTCTTAAGTAGTTAAAATTGAGATTTGGCATTTAGTGTGTGACGAAATGAGGGAAAATAAAAATTAGGAGATGGAAGTTGGGGTTATTACTGTTTTTGTTAACTTTTATTTTGCAAATCATTGAAAAAATACAATTTTGAATGAAAAATAAATAAATAAAATTTCTGGCTCCGTGGTGACCTTCACGTTGGGGAGTTCCGGCAAGAAATCCTAGCCACTTTCACCCCTGTCAATAAGTGTTGGTAAATTATGGAGAGGTAAACAACTTGTACTCCCATTGTTGAACAACACTCAATTGTTGTTCTTTTTAGAGTGGTTCACCTTTTCTCACATTAAGGATGTTAACATTTAGATGCAAATGCTCATTTATAGTCTGTTAAAAGGATTGTGTAATATTGTTTCAATTGGATAGGATTGGATGTCTTCTTTCCACACTTAAAAGAGCGTAATGATCACGAAATGTTAATTGGTTCTACAGTTAGAAGCTGACAATTTATCTTACAGGAGGTCCATCAAGTCCGGGGACACCAGGAGCACCAGGAAGTCCATCTTCTCCCTAAAACAAAAGCACATTAAAATCCTTAAAAGTGCATTTCAAACTCGAGCAATTTAAAACCAAGCGGCTTCAGACAGGATTTCCACAGGGGATGCAGCCACTGTCAAATTGTCATAGGCTGATTGCAAGAGATAAACGGGCAAGATAATGTATATGGATGGAACAACCAGTCAACTAAAGTCCAAACGAAGAAAAAAAATAGGACGATGAGAATAGTCACGATATTACAAGATTAAAGTTGCAATATTAAGAATGAAGTCATACATTATAGTATTACGAGAGATACATCGTAATTTTACGAGATTTAAGTTGTATTTTTTATGTATTTTTGCTTATTTTTACGTTACTTTGGTTTCACAGACTCGACTTTTGGCGACGTAAGGTCTGTGAACACAAAACAATTTTGCATTTTATTAGGAAATTGAAGTAATATTGGGTGGAAAAAAGTCATAAAATTACTCGGGTTGTCAAACAATTAAAATTTTTAATCGAGTTAATCACAGCTTAAAGATTAATTATAGTCATAATTAATCGCAATTTGAACCATTTATAAAATATGCCATTTTTTTTTTTGTAAATTATTGTTGGAATGGAAAGACGGATATATACATTCAACATACTGTACATAAGTACTGTGTTTGTTTATTATAACAATAAATCAACAAGATGGCATTAACATTATTAACATTCTGTGAAAGCAATCCATGGATAGAAAGACTTGTAGTTCTTAAAAGATAAATGTTAGTACAAATTATAGAAATTTTATATTTAAACCCCTCATAAGGTTTTCGTTTTAATAAAATTTGTAAAATTTTCAATCAAAAAATAAACTAGTAGCTCGCCATTGTTGATGTCAATAATTACACAATGCTCATGGTGCTGAAACCCATAAAATCAGTCGCACCCAGGTGCCAGAAGAGGACGACAAAACACCAAAAAACACAAGTAATAAGTGGACATGACACTGTGTTGTCATTTTAATCTGTTTGAGCGGGGCATGTGCGTTAAATGCGTCAATTATTTTAATGTGATTAATTTAAAAAATTAATTACCGCCCGTTAACGCGATAATTTTGACAGCCCTAAAAATTACTAGAATAAATCATTATATTATTTATTTTTACAGTACGTGAACAGTAACTTGTTTGGGGGTCCACAGACTTCAACTTTTGGTGACTTAAGGTCGGCGTGAATTTAAAACTGCTTTTCTACTGCAGCTTTTTGGAGTGAGTCAAAATAAAGAATTAAATATTGAAATACAGTGGTACCTCTACATATGAAATTAATTCATTCTAGGACCTTGTTTGTAAGACGAAATGGCCGTATGTCAAGCAGGATTTTCCCATTAGAATACATTATCATGCCATTAATTCGTTCCACAGCCCGAAAACCTACACTAAATCCTTAATAAATACTGCTGGTACTATTGCAAATAGCAATTACACAGAGCAAAACAAATCAATTATGAATAAAAAATGTAATAATGACATAATAATAGTAATAATAATGGTAATACCTGGAATAATGTAACGAATCGGGTTCTAATGTGGCCAATGAGTTTGCGGTGTGTACCTGAACGCATCACGTTGCCGACTTGACAGAGTGAGATAGGACTTTTTACTTTCATTTTGTTTACTTTGTTCAGCTGCGGGAGACAGACAAGCACAAGTTGATGGAATAAATGGTTAGAAACCTGACGAAGCTGGCGATTCCTTTGGCGATGTTACCGCAATAATAATTGTCACCTTAACTTATAAAGACTGGCGAACGGAGGTCGGAGGAGTAGATATTCTACGGCCATATTTTCGAGCCAGTTCACGGATGCGCACGCTAGTATTTTTCTATAATTTCCGTCTTCAATGGTAAGCATCACCTTTTCCCTTTTCTTCACCACCTGCGCTAACATTGTTGCAACCCATGTTGATTTCTCTCACAAGAAAATATGCCGTGTGTCCGTCTTGCGGGAAAAGAAACTGCGGCGCTCTCGTAGAGCGTCGTATTTACAGCATGTCGTCAGATGTAAAAACAAATGGCGAGTAAAATTTTACATCGGATTTAGAAAAGATCGTGCGTCGAGGCAATTGTATGTCGAGGTACCGCTGTACTTTTTGTTTCTTTGTGTTTGATTCCTGTTGATAACACTTTCATGAGAATTACTTTACACTGTTAATATAGGCTACAGAGCTTTAAATTTTGAGATTTTCATTCAGTGGTATGCCTTAAGATTTTTATGCAAAAAGTATGCCTCAGCTCAAAATAAATTGGGAAAAACTGAGAAGGTCAAATTAAGTCCATCTATAAGTTTTGTAAAGCCTCATAGGTTGCATCGTGAAATTTTACCTGAAAGACCATTTACATGAACTAAACAAACTGATAAAGTTGGATTGTCAACATTTTTCACTATCACTCAGTTGAGTTTCACTTTCCTTTTGAAATCAGTGTTATGGGAACATGAAACTCTTTATCTCACATCTGTTCCATTGCAGCCATGAGCCCCCGGTGGCCCAGGTGGGCCCTGCAGACCCGGAATACCCTGTGAACGAGGACGTGCGCATAAACACACAATCAATCAGAGGACAAACACCGCAACACATGAGGTAAATAAACCAGAGTTAAAGTGCACCGGTAAACCATGGGAGCCTGCAAAACCCTCTTTGCCTTCAGGACCCTGTCACACACAACAACAAACGTAATGTGTGTTAGTCCAACTTTTGATGTCAAGTAAATACACATAAAACTGTGTTGTATTGTGTTACCGGATCTCCTGCAGGGCCGGCACGTCCATCAGGTCCAGTATTGCCCTACAAAAGACAAAACAATGATTATTACTAGGGCTGTCAAACGATTCATATTTTTAATCGAGTTAATTACAGCTTAAAAATTAATAAATCGTAATTAATCGCAATTAATCGCAATTCAAACCATCTATACAATATGCCATATTTTTCTGTAAATTATTGTTGGAATGGACAGATAAGACACAAGATGGATATATACATTCAACATATTGTACATAAGGACTGTATTTGTTTATTATAACAATAAATCAACAAGATGGCATTAACATTATTAACATTTTGTTAAAGCGATCCATGGATAGAAAGACTTGTAGTTCTTAAAAGAAAAATGTTAGTACAAGTTATAGAAATTTTATATTAAAACCCCTCTTAATGTTTTCGTTTTAATAACATTTGTAAAATTTTCAATCAAAAAATAAACTAGTAGCCAGCCATTGTTGATGTCAATAATTTCTTACACAATGCTGATGGGTGCTGAAACCTATAAAATCAGTCGCACCCAAGCGCCAGCAGAGGGCGGCAAAACTCCATAAAACACAATTAACAAGTGAGTGTTTCACTGTACCGTCATTTAAATGTGTCTGAGCGGGGCATCTGCGTTAATTGCGTCAAATATTTTAACGTGATTAATTTAAAAAATTAATTAATTTAATTAATTTAATTTAATTAATTTAATTAATTTTGACAGCCCTAATTATTACCATTACAGTCTGAGGTGGGCAGAGTAGCCAGAAATATTACTCAAGTAAGAGTAGTGTTACTTCAAAATTATATTACTCAAGTAAAAGTAGTCATCTAAAAAAAATTACTTAAGTACAAGTAAAAAAATATCTACTGAAAAGAATACTCAAGTATTGAGCAACCATAGATTTCATAATGATTTTGACAGGTCACAATCGCCAGACATTGCGCCACGCCTTTAAGTAGGGGGCTGTCCTACACCCTGCTTTAGTCCGTCGAAGTCGGTCGCAGTTATTCACCACATGCTGTGATCCAACGCCGGATTTAGGTTGAAAAAGTAGAAAGCTGTACTGCAGACAAACAGGAAGAAGTGTCTCTGGAGTGATTTATTCGAGGATACAAGGTAATTATTATATTTTTCGTACCATGCATGCATTTTGAAACATTGCGAAAAAGATCAATGGGGGAAATTAACCGCTACGGCATTGGCGTCATAATTTGCAATCTTTACGTAAAATAAATGCGAACTGCCCTTTTTTTTTTTTTTTGCTTCTAACCAAGAATCGAGACTGTTTTACATCCATATCTATAAAGAATTCAGGGATTTAAGCATTTCTTCCCAAAAATTTCAATGTAAAAAGCCCCTTTATTACGATAAGGAGGCGCCACAGTGGCTTAATGACTAGCAGCACATTCGACATATTTACGTAATATAATTGTTAACTGCACGTTTTTTTTGCTTTTAAACAAGAATCAAGACTGTTTTACATCCATATCTATAAAGAATTCAAGGATTTAAGCATGTATTCCCCAAAATTTCAAGCTCTTTGTTGTGATAAGGCGGCGCCACAGTGGCTTAAAGACTAGCAGCACATTCGACATATTTACGTAAAATAAATGCTAACTGCCGTTTAACCAAGAATCGAGACTGTTTTTTTATGTCCATATCTATAAAGAATTCAGGGATTTAAGCAATTTATTTACAAGTATTTTCAACGTAAAAAGCTCTTTGTCTGTGTTTCCACTCGTTCAGCTTTGACTGAGATAGGCCCCCTATTAATCGGCCCCACACCCAGTGTCCTGTCAATATCATGAAGTTTATGGAGTAACATTGTGAGTTACTGCTTATAATGTCCGATATTTTTAAAAAAAAGTATCATTATACTGTAATATAACATACATACACGATCGTTAAAAAAAAAAAAGATACACAAAAACCATCAAATTCCGATAAGAAAAATCTGCAGAAATGAAACATCACCAGTCCAAAGAGCATATTTCCAACCATGAAATTAAAACAATAATATCTCAGTTTTTCCATGGTCTATTGGTGTTTAATAAAAACTGGGAGAGCGGTCGAAATCTGCGCTTTCGAGTAATGTTGACGGCAAGGCTCTATGTGAAAGACTTAATTTTTACGCCGCTTTGAAGGCACCACGTGATTGAACAGGCCTGTGTGATCATACGACTTCCGTTTGCAAGCTCATGTGTGGTCATGTGACTGAAGTCATGTGATTATTGTGACATCTCATTGGTGAAACTGATACAGGCGCTGTGGGCATCTCTGGCAAAAATTAAGTAAAATATAATATGTAACAAAAGGGGGTAAAATAATGAGAACAACTCTAGTGTAGCCCAAACTAGCAGAATAAGCGTTTCTTCTTCACAAATCTACTCAAGTAAAAGTAATGTACGGCGTGGTAAAGCCACTCTTAGAAGTACAGTACATTTATACTCAAGTACAGAGTAAATTAACGCTTTACTACCCACCTCTAATTATAGTTTTAAGATATGATTACAGTAGCTATTATATGGTGTTTATATTTGTAGAAATAAAACTGGGGTAAAGTCCACCTTGGGTCCCATTGGCCCAGCATGACCATCCATTCCTTTGCGGCCTTCTGGGCCTGGAAGACCTGGAGCTCCTGGAACACCCCTGTCTCCCTAGGTGGGATCACACAGAGTATGACAGGCTGTTAGGAAGAGAATTCAGGCACAGATCCTATTAGAATTTTCTCATTCATTAATAAAATGCTCTTCTACTAGCGTCGTAAGTGGCACTGAAACATGAGCATTCACAGCCAGTCTTCCCAGTTTAACCAAATTAGACATCTATTGCAATCAATGGCATTGATTGACTTATTGATCGATTGACTTATCCATGTGTTTTTGTTTTTATGAGATGGGCCAGATAAATAAATATAAATTTTAAGGGGATACACTGTGGTGAGAATAAAGCTTAAACATTCAGTTTCAAAACATTTTTTTTTCAATCGTTTCTTTTTTTCAGATTACAAAACTTTTGGCCTTGATTTAACACCATTATACACATAGTGATGGACGAAACCCCTGGAATTTTTCAAGAAAATACAGCATTTCTCACAGAAATTAATGCAATTACCAAATGTTTTAGATATGAATGTGTTTATTTCTTGGATGTGCATTGGAAAAACAAACAAACAAACAAACAAACAAACAAACAAACAAACAAAAACAAAAAAAAAGCTGAAGAGAAAAAGCCAAAATGTACACAAATTTAAACAGAATGCAAAAATTGGGCTGAACAAAATTGTTGGCACTCTCAACTCAATATTTGGTTGTGCATCCTTTAGAAAGAAATAACAGAAAGCCATCGCTTCCTTCCACCATCAAAAGTTTCGTGCACCACTCGGATGGAATTTGGGACCACTCTTCTTTTGCGAACTGTTCCGAGTCTCTCAGATTTGAAGGGTGCCTTCTTGCAAAAGCAATTTTAAGATCTCTCTCCATAGTGTTCAAAATGATTTAGATCCGGACTCCTCGATGGCCACCTCAGAATTCTCCAGCGCTTCGTCAACAACCATTTCATGGTGCTATTTGAGGTATGTTTTGGGTCATTGTCCTGTTGGAACACCCATGACCTCTGATGCAGACCCAGTTTTCTGCCACTACACCCTACATTCCAGCCCAAAACGTTCCATATTTCATGACTCCTTGCACACTGTTAAGGCACCCAGTGCCAGAGGCAGCAAAGCAACCCCAAAACATCATTGAATTACCATGTTTGTCTATAGGCACTGTGTTCTTTTCTTTGTAGGCCTCATTCTTTTTCTGGCACTGGGTGCCTTGACAGTGTGCAAGGAGTCAGGAAATATTAAGACTATCAATTCGTCCATTACTCTACATTTGCAATACACTCACCGGCCACTTCATTAGATACACCTGTCCAACTTCTCGTTAACACTTAATTTCTAATCAGCCAATCACATGGCGGCAACTCAGTGCATTTAGGCATATTGACATGGTTTAAGACAATCTCCTGCAGTTCAAACCGAGCATTAGTATGGGGAAGAAAGGTGATTTGAGTGACTTTGAACGTGGCATGGTTGTTGGTGCCAGAAGGACTGGTCTGAGTATTTCAGAAACTGCTGATCTACTGGGATTTTCACGCACAACCATCTCTAGGGTTTACAGAGAATGGTCCGAAAAAGAAAAACTATCCAGTGAGCGGCAGTTTTGTGGGCGGAAATGCCTTTTTGATGCCAGAGTTCAGAGGAGAATGGCCAGACTGGTTCGAGCTGATAGAAAGGCAACAGTGACTCAAATAACCACCCGTTACAACCAAGGTAGGCAGAAGAGCATCTCTGAACGCA